>NW_027182486.1:0-1386071 GCF_040938575.1 Ambystoma mexicanum
TGAAGGTGGCAGCTCAGAATGACTCACACAGACCTCTTTGTACTCTGATGCAGGTGATGGAGATATCCCTTGAAACCATGGCTACTTACCCCTGTGCGGAACCCGCGGAACAGCCATGAAGAGGAGTACAATCCGGTTCATACCCGTACCAGTGTCGTGATTGAGCTGACCTTTGGTCTGTTGAAGGCACGGTTCCGCTGCCTAAGCAGGTCTGGTGGAACACTCCTTTATAGGCCTGAGAAGGTGGCAAAGATCACAATGGCCTGTGTAATGCTGCACAACATGTGCATCTGGAGAAATGTACCACTGCCACCTGACATTGACATGCATGCACCGGGTGAGGATGATGAGGATGGAGATGGAGGAGAAGCAGCACCCCTGCCAGTACATGATGCACAAGATGGCCGTGCTGTATGCCAATCACTGATTGACGAATACTTCTGAACCACTTGGACGTTGATGGATATGTGTCAGTGCTACACTGAGCACTGGGTCCATGTGGACATGCACACAGGGTATGTGGGGAGTTGGGCACTGTGCACTGGCATGAATGAAATTAATACACACAAAATGAACAATGTCCAGGCATTAAATTATTTTTTACACAACGGGTGTATTAATGAAAACTACAGAAAAGTGCCTCACCCCTCCACCACTCACATGCCCTCCCATCACCCCTCCCCCCAACACACCAAAACTCCCCTTACCCCCAATGAACTCCCCATTTCCCCAATGAACTCCCCATACCCCCAATGAACTCTCCATTCCCCCATTGAACTCCCCATACCATCAATGAACTCCCCATTCGCCCCAATGAATACCCCTTATTCCCCTATACACCACTGACACCACCTCCCCCACTCCCATTGTTGTCCCACACTATTTGCGTGCTTTCTTTGTGTCCGGGGGCAGCATTTCGGACTGCCTCGCACTCCGCCTTGTCAGTCGCACAGGGCTGGAGGGTGCAGAGGATGCGGGTGTGGAGGATGCGTGTGTGGAGGATGTGGTGGATGCTGTAGGGATTGGCATGGCTGGCACAGGTTGTTGTTGCTGCATGTGTTGCAGTATGCCGGTCAGGACCTGCGTGATAGCCCCCAAACTGTCACGCATCATGAAAGGAAACCTGGTTTGCCACGCAAAGTAAAACACAAGAAGGAGTTTAACAAAAAGAAATGGCGAATAAACCACACCGGAGCCAAGAGCCAAAAGAAAAAGGATTTGGTCAAGCGGGTTTAAGTTCTAGGCTAACACAATAGCCTACAATATTACCATGGTTATATATGATAACCACGGTAGAAAGTTAGGGTAGATACCACTGCCACCAGCCATGTCTAACTGTTAAAAGAGCGAAACAATGCTCAAAAAGGGATACAAATTAACCCTTTCCAGTACTCCATGGAAGATGGGGTGTACATGATCTGTGATAGATTGACTAAGTAAAGTCAATGGTAACTTTACCCTTTTCTGGGGGACAGTAGTTGCCTCAGAAATGGAGTCGGTGGGAGTCTGAATGACAACCCAGTGCCACTGCACAAAAGGTGCTGTGTGACACACACAAAGAAGGGGGCTACTGAAGTGGTGTCCTTCAGAGCCCACAATTGCAAAAAGAGGGGGAAACACATAGCAAAACACAGGTAAGAGTGGGGGGAAAGCTTTCACTCTTAGCCAGTGGAAGAAAATAAACTCCAGAAGTCCAGCAAAGCTGCTGGGGGACTCACAAGATGAGGGAAATCAGCCATAGATGAGAATTCTCCCTAACACTCACCCACTGAACTTGTTGCAGCAGAATGGGTGCCACTGGCCTCCCCTTCCACTGTTGTTGGCAGCTCTGTGCTTGCAGTCTCATCCGCAGCTGTGGGGCCCTCTTATGCCGGCATGGCCTGTGCACTCGCCCTGGCTTGTACTGTGGGCCACGATGCTGTCCTGGAGGTGGTTTTGCCAGTGCCAGGTGGTTTTGCCGGGACGTGGATGGCCTTGTGGCTGGGTCCTGACTGCCATCTTCTCCATCGGTGCCTGGGGGGGAAGAAGAGATGCAGGGCATCAGTGATGGTGTTACATGCCAGATGCATGAGATGGTGCTGTGGAGTTTTTCATTTCTCATGCATTGCAATCTTACAGGCGTGTCACACAGGGTAGTTTTAAGGGGGCGCATTTTGGCATTAGCCAGTTGGCATGCCGTTGTATTGGGGTTTGTGTGATGTATGACATGGAAATGGTCCCTGTGTGTTGGCTGTCTGTTGTAATGGGATTGGCACTCAGCATGCATTTCAGTGTGGCAGGGTTTGGGCCTCCACCTGGACATGGATGTGTTAATGTGTGTGTGATGGGACATGCATTGCCTTGCCTAGGCTCTATTCCACATCACTTGTGGTACGTCATAGTTTGCCCTACTGGCGTTTGCAGGGTCACTCACCTCCATCTCCAGATGTTGCAGCACCCGTCTCCATCTACCTGAAGCCCTCGATCGACTCCATCTGTATGATAGCGCTGCATGTCTCCTCCCAGCACATTAGTTTGACCGGGGAGTCGGCACACCCGCCTGTGGCCATGGCCTCCTGACGATTGCTGGCCAGGATGTTGCGTACCCTGAGGCGGAGGTCTTTCCACCTTTTTTTGCAGTCTTTGACTGTGCATGGGGTGGTGCCGACTACAGACACCTTGCGACTACCTCCTCCCATATCTCCTTCTTCCTCTGCTGCGCCTCCCTTTTGGGTGAAGACCTCATCAGCATGGGCTGCAAGGGTATCTGCCAACATGTTCAATTTGCCATCTGCAAACGCTTCTTGCGCAGACGGGGGTTGGATTTTCGGGTTGCCTTAGACATATTCTTTTCAATGGCCCTGGTCTCTCCTGTGTTACACTGGTGGTTTGGGTGGATTGCAATGAATTGTGTTTTTAAAGATGGCCGCCGGCGCATTTCCCGTTCCGACGCAATGACGTTACTTCTGGGTCCGGTATTACGAGCATGGTATTAGCGTGATGTTATTACCGGGTCGGTATTAAGGGGTGCCTCCTAGGTGGAGGCGGTATCGGCGGGTCCCGTGATGCTGCTATCGGGGGGTTGTAGGGCCTTTAGCGGCATGGCAGTATGGCCATTACCGTCATGGGGGTTCGCGCATGCTTGCGCACTCGTAATCAGCTGCTAATAGCGGCTTCAAACGAGCACGGGCACGCTACTTACTCCATGCCGGTAATGGGCCCGTTTTTAGTGGGATTCTCGTAATGATGCCCTGAGTGTGCCTAATAGTGTCAATGGGCCTCATTACGACCCTGGCGGAAATCGAAAAACGATGGCGGAAATGCAATACCGCCATCGAATAGCGCTCGGTGCGATCATGACCCGTCACCGCAAAGTACGATGCCATTAGCGACACCGTAGTGAACGCCAACGCTAACTGCACCAAGTACGCGCGCGCGCGCCATGCCAAACCGTAATTACCACCATGGCGCAACGGTACGCGAATTCTGACCCTAGCGGACATGCACCTAACGCCATCAAGCACGGCGGAAAGTACCATTCCGCCATGGTGAGAAGTACGGCATCGCGAACCAACCGTAAACGGCCCTACTGAGTGCCTTTACACCGCTCCCTGGCCACATTGTACAACCCCCCGTAGGTGCAATGAAGTCACACAATGCAACCAGTGAAATGCACTAGTCATCCATGCCTGCCAACGAACAAATGAATTCCAAGAGGGCCCAATGGGAGCTGCAGGGCACAGATGGCACGAATACAGAAGCTATACAAATGGACATGACCCCAGTCTCCCACCAAGAAACGCACGCAAACACAGGCACCTGTGACCAGCAATATTCCGATAATCACATCATTCCACCAATCCAACTGGCTGACCGGCATCTGTCACACAAAAGCTAATCCCCCGCCCCTGAGCATGACATCATCAAAACAGTCATAATGGCAGCCCTTATCCCTGACCTCACTGGGCTTCGTAGGCAAACGCGCCCAGCACAGTACCACGCAACTATACCCCGAAGCTGGAACCCAATGCAGATCTCCTCACAATACATCGCTCCCCAAATAGTAATATGCCACATCACTTGCAAAGAAGAACGCTACACGGTTCATATCAGAATAGAAATTTAATGCACAACAAATTCTCCAAGCCCATACAGCCATTAGGCCATGAACTCCAAAATACATTTCACCATTGTGGGCTGCATCCGCAATAAATGACCAGCTACTTCTTGTGTGACGCCCTGTTCCTTCATGGTACACAGGGGCTACATTCTCGTACGAAAAGGCAACATGGAAGCGCCTAGAACCGCAGGGCCGTCCCAATAGGGAGGCACTAGTCCAGCTGAAAGGCCGAAATGTTGCTCCTAGCCACTAGTACTGCGTAAGGGCATGTGGCCCATTGGCGATCGTCCCATAAGATCGTAATGCTGCTCCACTGATTAACACGAAGCAGCAGGTGTCGGGAGTAAAATCCATCTGCAGGAGTGGCATACAGATGGCAGTGGCAAAAGGGGAGGAGATACCTGTCAACCAAATGAAATGAAAAAGAATAGTATGGCCATCAGAACTACATCTGAATTACTCACTTCAATGATCACACCAAATCCACAGCCATATGCATGCTAGCCCACTCCAAAGGATCATCACCACCCAAAAACCACTTGCGAATCATAACTATCTATATCGAGGTGAAAACACTATCACAAACGAGTGTACCTGTGCATGCGTCTGTCAAAACAGAATCCATCAGATGGGATTGGTAACGTGCATAGACACAAGTGTCTGAAGGCGCGTCGAGACAGGGAGGGCTCAACAAGGCCAGATAGACGATGGTCCCACTATGGCAGCCCTGCATCACATAGCGCAGGGGAGGCGGATAGATTCCAAGAAGCCCTGTACATGGCAAACTCTGTATCAAATCATCTGTCCATGCATCCATACATCATTCCCTCATCCCGTAATGAAAACGCCTGTTTCCATACTCACATAACATGTGAAATTTCCATTGAGTCTGTGCGTTATGCAGCCTGCAAAATCCACTGTGCCCCAGCCCGTAATTCCAGTGTTGTGAAGTAACATGTATTTGGGAACGTCCGGCCTCATCGCCCACGTCGCTATTGCGCATCCCAAACTATTCATATCAATCATTGCATCCTCGCCATGGCCCCTGTCCCAAGGACATTGAACAATAGTACGTTATATTTGCAGTCAGACCTGTGGGCATCACCTCGCCGCTAGCTGAAAACCGAAAGCGCCGCCCTTCGAATTCCTCATTTGCAACATCACGTCGAAAAGGCATCTGTGGCCGCTTGAATTCACAAATTAATCCATCTAGTGCGGCTGTGTGTGAAAATGGCAACTGCCTTCACTCACAAATGGGACGCCCCGCCCGTCTGTGAACCTCGGTACAGTGTTGCATGAGGGTCCACCGTTACTCGAGTACTACGTTCCACTGACCCTTCACAAGTCTGTTCGCGACTGCAAAGATAGTATGTGAAACAATGGGACCATAGCCGAATGAACATATCAACCAATGTTACACTGCCATCGGGTACAAATACATGATTGTAATAGCAAGATGCCATTCGTCGAATTGCAGCGTTGTGTGCGGGACGTGCTCGCCCAAAGGGGAGAGCAGCTTGCACAGGTGGAATGAATCACCACAGGTGGAGGCCATACAGCCTGAAAACACATAAATTGCACACCCAGTCTCCTCCCACAACCACACCCACTCCGAAATGCTACCGGCAGGACTAGCTATGTTGGCCCTGGGGGACCTGATAGCACTGCAAGTACTCCAACTTCAAGAAGGAGACGAACACCAACTACAACCGGCCGCACGGCGGAGACGCAGGAGGAGGAGGAGGGCAAGGCAGGGCCAGCAAGGGCCGCCAGCACAGCCACTACCACCACGCAGGCAGCCCGCAATCCCACGCCTCCGAGCACATCCGTTCAACCTCACTGATGAGCAGATCCACACCCTCTACCGTTTGGACCGGGACACCATAACCGCCATTGTGGACATGACACAGGCTGACCTTGTCAGCATGATAGATAGCCCAACCGCCATCCCACCCCTACTGAAGGTGGTGTCTGTACTACACTTCCTGGCCACAGGCACCTACCAGCACACAGTCGGACAGTTGCATGGCATATCACAGCCACTGTTCTCATGGACACTATTGCAAGTGCTCGATGCCCTCCTGCAGCACGCAGACGACTACATCTCTCTACCACGCTCGGAGCAGGAAATTACCAACACAAAAGTGGGATTCCATGCACTTGCCGGCATACCGGGTTGCATTGGTGCCATCGACTGCACCCATGTGGAATTGGTCGTCCCACATGCCATGGAGGCCCAGTACCGCAACCGAAAACAATTTCATTCTCTGAATGTACAAATGGTGTGTGACTCCAACAGGATCATTACACATTGTTGTGCCCGATTTCCTGGATCAACCCATGATTCTATGGTCTTGAGGAACTCTACAATACCACGCTACATGGAGCGACACGCAGGGAACAGATCCTGGCTACTCGGTGAGTCTCATTTCATGCATGATGATGTGGGGTATGTGATGCGGCAATGACCTGGCAGGAAGGGGGGGGGTGCGTACGTAGCAATGGCATTCCTCAAAATTCCTTTATTGTCCACATACAGGTGATGCCGGGTATCCACTGAAGAGATGGCTCCTCACACCAGTCCGGAACCCACGGGACCAGCATGAGGAGGACTACAACCATGCCCACTCACGTACCCGTGTAGTCATAGAACAGGCATTCGGCCTACTGAAGACTCGTTTCCGCTGCCTCAGCAGGTCTGGCGGGGCACTCCTGTACCGCCATGTGAAGGTTGCAAAGATGGTCATGGCATGTGTCATGCTCCACAACATGTGCGTACGTAGAAATGTGCCCATGCCCCCTGACGCAGAACTGCAAGCACCTGATGATGGTCATGATGAGGGTGGGGATGTGGCAGCACCTCAAGGAGTCTGCGAGGCACTGGAGGGCCGTGACATTCGTCAGCATCTCATAGATGCATGCTTCTAGCACTCACGCCTGGTGGCTGATACATGGACACGGGACTCGTGGCACTGTGTGTGTCTGGAACATGCACAATATGGACTGTACGCCTATAATGGCCTCGTACACAAAGATCAATGTCCACACATCTCATTGGATGATCGTGCATTGTTTATGGCATATGTGATATCATGTTAAACACACTATCGACCCGCCACCCAAGTGAGCCCAACACACCCCCTCCACCCTCCTACCTCCCCCCCGAACACCAGTGTCCAAAGATGCTCATTGTCAGTGGGCAGTCGCTATTGCAAGCCCCCTCTGCGGGTATCAGGGGCACCCCTGCCTGTGGAGCGCAGGTTCCTCCCAGATCTACGTTGGGGGCTGCCCTGGACGGAACTTGCAACGGATGATGTCTCTGCCTGCTCACGTCCATGCATGTCCCTAAGGGTTTGTGAGAGCTCAGTGAGCACACGGCGCACTGCGGCAAGTTCGGCACATACGTCTTTGGACGTCGCATGCAGTTCCCCCCTCAGGCTCTCGGTGCTTCTCTCCATTTGTACTCTCAGGCTCTCGGTGCTTCTCTCCATTTCTACTCTCAGGCTCTCGGTGCTACTCTCCATTTGTGCCCTTAGTGTCTCTGTACTTCTCTCCATTTCTGCCCTAAGTGTCTCAGTTGATGTTTCTATGTCTGCCTTAGTGCCCCCACATTCATCGGCATGGTCCTTGAGGAGCGTGGCCAGTTGCTGCTGTTGCACGATTACCTGGTCGAGGGACTGTTGCCTCTGCTGAGCCATGGCCATTTGCGGTGGTGTCACAGAGTGGCTGGTCACCTCATGTTGCCTTGCCACAGGGCTTGTGGGGGATGGCCAGTCGTCGTCTTGTGGGTGCCCCTGCGTGGTATCCTCATGGTGTACGGGATGGTACAGACAGGGGGATTGAGACAGGTCATGGATGGATCTAACTTCGACATCCCCGTTTTCTGTGTCGGAGCATGCTGCCATTAATGCAGTGTCACCTATGGTGCTGCTGCCACCAGAGGCAGTGCCTACTGTGGCATCCATTGGGGGGACCTGTGGTGGTGTTGTTGTGGGCATGCTGGCTGCTGGGGTGCCTGTTGGAGTTCCCTCCTCTGTGCTGCCACTTGATTTGTGCTGCTGCCGTGTCTTGATGCGTGCAGCTGAGGTGGAGGGTCTTTGGCCGTTGGTCTTGGCCCTCTTTGCAGGTGTGCTGGTAGGGGTGTCCTGGAGCTCGTCGTTTGGATCGGACCCTGTGGTGGAGTAAAGGAGGGCGAGCGTTATTAATGGGTCTGTGGGAATTGGAATGGCAATGTATCACATGCATTGGGGTGGTACCTGAGGGTGATTTGGGTCGGGCCTTGGAGGTGGTTTCATTTGTGTGTGGAGTGAGGGTGCAGTTGTTTGGCAGCCTGCAGTTAGGGTGTGCCTGCTGCACGTGTAGAGGGTGTTTTTAGGATTTTTAATTATTTATGTATTTGATGTGAGTTTTAAAGTGTGCTATCAGGCCTATTTATGTGGACGTTCTCCTGGACATGTGTTCCTGTTGCACTATGTGGGCACGTGGTACTTCACATGATTGGACATTGTGGTTTTGGCATTGTTTTATTTGGGACACCTACCTGAATCTTCGGATGTCTGCACTCCTTTCTCCATCCCTCCGACTCCCTCTATGCTCTCCATTCCAATGGTGGAGGCACAGATTTCTTCCCAGGGGGTCAACTTGATGGGTGATTCCGATCCTCCCCCGGTAGCTGTGGCAATGTTGCGGTTGGCAGAAAGTATGCTACGGACGCGTATCCGCAGGTCGTCCCATCGCTTTCTGCATTGCTGTGGGTTGCGGGGTGCGGTCCCCACCGCACTTACCCGCTGTGCCACCAGGGCCCATATGGCCTTCTTGTTCGCAAGTGCCGTCCTGGTCATTTGCGTGGAGAAGACGGCGGCAGCATTCTCCTGGAGGATCTCTGTGAGCACGGTGAGTTCCTCACGGGAGAAGTGGACCTGCCGCTTGCGGTCGCACGCTTTCTTCGCTACTTTTCCCATTTTTCTTGGTTTCACTAGGGTGGATGACGGGTTGGGATGTGTCTCGGGGTAGTATTTTTGATGGTTGTGTGGAATTTGTGGTTTTATAGGTGTACGGCGGGATGTTTCCCGTTCCGGGACCATGCTTTTACTTCCGTTTCCGTATATTTACGGTCACCGTACTTTCCGGTTGGCGCTCACTGCGGTGTCCGCTGAGATGGGTGGCGGTATTGCACCTAGGGCGCCGTACGGCAGCAGTGTGGGCCGTTTTAGGGTCATTTCCGCCATCGCGGACTTTGCACTTCCGCCATGGCGTGGTGCTCGTGCCCGATGGGTCGGAATGAGCCGCACTTTGCTCCATCGTGCAATGGCGGAAACGCTATTTATGCTATGGCGGTCCGGTCGGTTGATTTCCGCAAGGGTCGTAATGAGGGCCAATGTGTTAAAGTTTCAACTTAGAAAATGTGCCTAATAGCGTCACTGTGTTAAAGTTTGAACTTAGAAAGTGTGCCTAATAGTGTTGCTGTGTTAAAGTTTTATATATGCTACATACCTGTATCCCCATGTTATCTGTATCACATGTGTACCCCTATCCATCCTGTCGCTTTATATACGTATGCCGCTATGAATGCCCCTGTCCTGCTCTTGTGCCTGGTGGCAAGCGTTTTACTGATAACCACCATATCACACTACTACGCTTACTCTCTCCTAAACACCATCATTCAATTAGAACACAGCTATACCATGATACATTTGGTCTATCTGTTCTCATACTAACATAACCCCACAAACCCCTCCTCATCCTAATAAAACTCAGCTAGCTGAGCACATACCGGCTAGCTTAGGCATCTCCTCAGGCCTAACGTAGCCAGAACTCAGTCTGGGTGTCAACTCTCCAGAGTGAACACATCCAACTGATTTCCTCAGCACCACACCTACTGCTAAGAAGCAGCTATTATGCAACAACCACATATCCGGTGCACCCACGCACCATACGACACACTCTCTCTTTCTACTGACTTGAACTGCGGCTCCCGAGGGCGTTCAACCTACCAGCGCTGTGAGGTCATACCAATGACATATAAGGAGCTATATAAATGCCAAGTACCATAACATAACATAACATGTCCTCCTCCACTGCATCCAGTGCCTCATCACCTGCACAAAATCAAAAAAGACATGAATACACATGTAAATAGCATAGGCAATGCACATAGGTATCACAATGTTGTCAGCCAACACATAAACCTGCCATGTCACACATGGCACAAACCCATTCACGCACACAGTGTTAATGAAAGTGAAGGGTAGCATGAAAGCAGACAAGGATGTGTGTCAAAGGGCAAAATAGCACATGTACTGCATGGTGCATAGCACCTGCTTCACACACAAGCATGTGACTGGCATAGTCCTTCCACAAACATGACTGATGCTAATACACAGATGGCACATAGCATAGCCATGTCAGAACGGTCAACCAGCCTCAGATGGAAGTTGAATACTACAGTCCATGAACCATGTACAATGCATGTCAGATGACATTACATGGAAATCACAATTTTAAAACACACATGTGTCACAGGGTGCAACGACGCTAGGGTGGTGTAATACAGTGAAGGCAGGCACACTGATTCCATAATGCTAGGTCACATTGACATCACTCAAGTGAATAGGCATATTGAAGGGGAGAACAGGGTTTTGAAGTGTGAGGGTGCAGTGCAGTACATGGGAACGGCCTTAACTATGAATAAAAACACGTAACCAGTAATGTCAATGTTGCGGCCTGATGGAAGTGTATGGGTAAGTGCAGTCATCATGTGTAAAGTGTTGGTAGTGGGTTGTAGGGATACAGAACCCCCCAGCCCCCAAGTGCGGGGGATGCTGGGAGGCAGTGCATGGGTTAAAATGGTGGCTTAGAGGACCGTGTTGTAGCTCACAGTGTGGGCAGGTGACAAGCGCATTCTCTCAGTCATCTGGGACTACAGCAGGGGAGAGGAGGACAGAAAGCACAACACATGAGGAAGCATCAGAAGTGCCTCCAGACCCGGAGAAGCAACACCTCCAGTTACATAGAGGCAGGGAGGCTGTACCAGAGGGAGGCCCCAGCTCAACACAGACGATAACCACTAAGTAATTTTCATGAGGAGCAACTGACCCTGAGGGAGTAGGAAAGGGATGATCAAAGAACATGAGAAGGAAGTAAATACTGGAGATGGAGTTGAAGGAATTGCTGTCCCAGGACCCATATAGCCACTGTGAGCCGCTGCCATCATCACAGTCACAGGGAGATACCTGGCACCAAGCCTAAATGACTATTCACACAGTCCAGGTTTGGCTGAGTTGCAGAGGGAAGAGTGTAGAATCACAGAAATCCTGGTAAAGCCTGTTGCAGTAGTCCGCCATAGGAATTACCAGGCCTCTGAAGACAGTGAGTTGCTGGGGGAAGGAGAGGAAAGGACGAATGCCTCAGAGAAGGTGCAGCTGGCAGGGTGACCTCTCAAAGACATCAGAAATGTGACGATAGAAGGTGAGTGTTGAGTGGAAGATCATCACAGGCTATCCACCGCCATAGGTTGGAGCAGGAATAGGGCCAAGAGAGGCTGGACAGAGAGTGTCATGGAAGGAGGGAGCAGGTGTGGTGATGAGGATTGTATCTGTGTGCAGCACATCGTTTGTATGCTGTCTGCATGACAACAAGCATGTATCAGTCAAACATTACATGGTTCACACATGGCAGTTGTGTCAATGTAGTCTGTACTGGCAGACAATCATACCACATCACCCAAGCAACATACACATGTCCTGGACACACATGCATCACCACTCACCGGACATTGCCTCATATATTGGCTGGTCTCCCACACCTTGGATCTGCTCCACTGCAATGAAATCACTAGCAATCTCTTCATGTCCAGTGAGTTCATCGTCCTCTAGTGGTGACCCACTGCCAGTCACCAGAATAGAGGCGAACTTGGCACCCAGCTTATCTTTTGCTCAGCGTCGGAGGTCATTCCAACACTTCAAGACATCACCGGCTGCGCACCTCTCATAGCCACAGGCGCTAACACGTTCTGCGAGGCACTGCCAGTGAGCCATAAACTGAGCAGGCGTATGTGTGCTCCCTGCCTGAACCAACATGTCACGGCCGTGTTACAATACATAGTCCACGAGCATGTCCAGTTCCTGATCACAGAAACTCCCCTTTCTCGATGTGTGGGACTCCTGTGGTGTGTCTGGTGTCTGAGCCTGTACTGCTACAGCATGCTTCTGCTTATTGTGAGGTGCAGCAGACCCTAAGTGGCTTGTACCGCTCCAGTCAGTAGGGGCTGGAGTACTGGTGGACTGGACTATGGCAACAGCCACTAATGATATAACAGAAGGTCGGCTTGCAGGAATCGGAACCTGGGTGCTGTTGCCAGGACCCTGTGCCGCACGTGTCTTGTCCTTGGTGACAAGGGAATTGGCCCCTGAGTCACTCTTTCCCTGGGCCGGGACCAATACAGTCAGGGCTGGGTGACCCTGAGCCAGGGTGGCAGTTGCTACAGCTGCCCCTGCAGCTTCCTGACCGGTGTGTACAGCAGATGACACTGCTGCTCCGGATCCCTGTGTGCCGGTGCCAGGACCTTGCACTCCACGTGTCTTGGCCTTGGTGACATGGAAATCAGCCATTGAGTCACTCTGGCCTTGGGCCGGGACCACTACAATCAGGGCTCGGTGACCCTGAGCCTGGGTGGTGGTAGCCACAGATGCCCCTGCAGCTTCCACACCTTGGCTGCCCTGGACAGCAGATGACACTGCTGGTGTGTGACTCAGCTGCATCTCCCCGACTCTGTTGGGTGGGGGGCATAGCTCTCCCTGCACGGGCCTGGAAACCTCAGACACCTTGCCCACCTTAACCACCTCTGCCACTGTGGCCACCTCGGCAACCTCTTCCAGGTTGCCCACCTTTGCCTCCCTTGCCACTTGTTGCCCTCCCAGTCATGGCACTGATGGAAGAGCGCAATGGGAGGTGCAGAAAGCAATTGTCATGGGCAATTGGAGTGAGGGGGCACGGTGCTTGATGGAAAACGTACCACTGTGCTCCAGCAAGGCTCTATATAACCCCTGGTGAAAAGATAACGGGTCACGTAATGCTCAGGCACCCCAAAAACAAAAATTAACGTGTACGCGACCCCTCCATAGCCCACGTGTGAAGAAAAAACGTCCAGCAGTACGCTGTGGCACCAAGCAACACAAAAAATCCATACGTGAGGAACACAAAGGGTGCTATTACCTCGAAAATGGGGTATGTGACACACGGGGCAACCCAGTATGAAAAATGCGTGCGCGATTCACCGGCTGCCTTGCGCGTGCGTGCGTAGGCAACTCCCCCACCAAAAGAAGAAGTACGCACTTGAACAGTAGTGAACAATTTCCATGGGACCCCAAAATACTCCGAAGTCCAAGCATCCATCCGCCACAAAATGCACATACATTGTAATGTTGTCCTACGCACACCTTTATCCCGATCCTGAACGCCAATGCCCAACGTTCAGTATGTGTCACGTAACTTACACACTTAGGGCCTTTGCTCAGATTCCATTAATATGCAGTTTCCGCACATGCAGTCACTCGGTTTCCGACGGGCCACGCGAGTAACAGGGAAGACCCATGCTCCTGCCTACCAGCCAATTTACCTGCCTCCAACTGCCCAAGCTGCCTCCTACGAGCCATCTGCTGCTGCCAGCCCACTCTGTGTGCCTGCTGCCACGTGCCCTGCATTTTGGTACCTTCTCTGAAGCCATTGCCAGTGATCATGTCATTGTGACCACCTCTGCTTAGCCATTAAGCCCCCGCGACTGCCATACTACTTCTCCACAGCCCAGCCCCAGGACCACCTTGCCCACCACACCTGCCTCGGGGGTTGCCATGTCTGACACAACACCATCTGAGGCAAGTGGCAACACCCCAGCAGAGAGGCAAAGGGCTGTCAGCTTCTCACCCAGGAAAGTTAGCATCCTGGTGGAGCAAGTCCTGGGGCATCATGATGCCCTCTTCAACGGCCCATCGAAGTCAGCAATGAAGGACGGTAGAAGATCTGGGCAGACATCGTGGGTGCCATCAATGCGGAGAAGGTGGCACCCCCGCAACTACCATTATGACCACAAGTGCTGGGAAGACTTGACCCACCGACAAGATGAGGGTCCTGGAGTGCTTTTACCCAGCGCTGTACAACCTGGTCTTGGAGTTGGTGCTCTGTCTGGAGTCGACTGGTAAGGGTTCATGTGTTCTTGTCCATCATAGTGCATGTGCATGTTGACATGTGGCTAGAGTGTGCACCTTGGCCTTATGTCTGGCATGCCTCCTGTACAGATGTCTGTGTGCATGTCCCTAACAGTGCTGTATGCAAGTCCTTTCAAGCGTGTCCCACATGAATGGTGTCTGTGTTGCAGTGCGTGATACGCACCGCCATGTAAAGGCATGTAATGACACGCACATGTTTGCATACCTGTGTCTGGACTGAGGCATGCGTGACACATGGGTGCTTATGTCACCATCATGGACATTCATGGTGTACATGTGCATGTGTCTGAGTAGTGAGCGTGTGACTGGCCAACACTCTGGGATGTATGTTACTTGAGTTCTTGATTTGTGATTGCCTCATGCTGCCAATTTACCCTTGAGTGCACCGTGACGTGATAGCTCCTTGGCCTGCCTCATGACTGTCAGGTGATGTGTGGGAATGAGATATGTATGTCCCATGATGTGTGTAAGCTGAATACACAATTATGATCTTGTGTCAGTTCCTTGTCCAAGGATGTGAATGTCTGTTGTGAATGAAAGACATGTTTGCAAATGTGTGTGAATGGTTCTTCCCTGTGTGTAGTGGAGGGTGATGAAGGTTGTGACCTTTGACAGTGCCACTGATGTACATTTGCATTGTACATATACACATATGTTCAGTAGCCTTATGTTTGTGCTCTATGTTTCCCTATCCACAGCGACGATGGAAGAAGAGGGCGGAGAAGGCGCTGTGGAGCACGGCAGCAGGGATGCCTCCACCAGGCACAAACGCAGGGCCCAGTCATCCTCCCAGGTACCGTGATCTTCCAGGAGCGAGGGCACTGGTGCTGTGTCCGCAGCAACAGCCGCAGCTGCTGAGGGGAGGCCAAAGAGGGTGAAGAAGGTTGTGGGCTCCTCAGCAGTGGGAGGGACAGGTGAGCCCACACAGGGGCAATCCGATGCGGAAGACAGTGGGGAGGCATCCAGGTTGGTGGAGGTGGAGAAGAAGGAGGAGGCCACATCAGCCCAGCACATGGGGCCCGTCAGGGGTGATGAGGTCGGTGTGACTGGTGCAGGTCACCGTGGAGGGGCTTGTGCCTGATATTGTCCCTGGAACTGCGACTGCACCAGTATGCACCTGCGGGCATGCCTTAGGCCGGACCCATCCACAGGTGGCAGATGTATCCATGCAAACGGATGAAGTAATTTGTGACATGGTGGAACCGTTGCTAGCCGGTATTGCGAGGCGTACAGCCACCATTCGTGATGATGTGCAGGCTTCCAATTGGGGGCTTGCACATCATCACATTGAGGCCTGTCGCCTCATGAAGTGGCTACCTCAGTTCCTGGTCAGAAATGCGGTACGTGTGCCACTGCTTCGACCCCCTCCTCCTCTTCCTCCTCTGTGCACTAGTCATCCTCCCTGCTGTCTTCTGCCTTTATACCACCAGCGCCCCCTGTGTAACTGTCCCAACCCTGGCGGCCAGTCTGATGGAGATCACATCCCTGCCACAGTCAGGAGTCGAAGGAGGATCAGCAGAGGTGGTCACCGCAGCAACAGGAGCTATGGCAATGAAGGAAGTCCAGGCACCAAGCAGCAGGGCACGTGCACGACGGCCCTGGGTGGTGTCATCATCACGGAGACTGTCCTTGTGGCGCCGGCACCAGGCATTTTGGCAGCGGCAGGCTCAGGGTAGGAGGCAACAGGACTCGGGCAGTTCATCATCAGAAGGGCAGGTATGGGCCATCGGGCAGGAGGCAAATGTGGACCTTACGACAAGGTGCGACTCACCATGGCCGGGTCGGAGAATTCACTGTGTCGGACAGAGAGGTGGGCAGAGGTCCTCGAGGAGACTTGCAGGGAGTTTGGGAGGAGCACGGAGGCGTCCCTGCAAGCCCTTTGGGGGAAGCGGACACCCGCCTAGTGGAAGTGGACGCATTGTTCGATGATGCCCTGGCGGGGGCTAAGAGAGAGCATGGTGAGGACTAGCCTGCTGCCTTTGTATATAGTTCTTTAGGAGTAGGTTTCCTTAATTTTTTTCACTTTATTTGGAGTTCCTGGACTTTGCTCCGCATCTTGTATATAGTTATTTTTGGATTATATTTTTAGGATGTTTCTACATGTTTTGGGACCATGGACCCTGGATCTTTGTAAATATTTGGATTTTAATTTAAACCGTTTTTTTTCACCATGAAGGAATGGTTTTCTTATGATATGTGATTTCATTTGTACATACGTTAATGGACATGGACCACATTTTTGAGTCTTTCATTTTTTACCTCTCATTGATTTTGGTTTTCACTTTCTTTTGGTTTTTTATTTGTTTCACGTGGGTTTAAATTGATGTTTTTACTGTGTGTGACTTAGATACATGTTTTTGAATATATTTTTTGACATTGGGCCTCATTACGACTCAGGCGGTAAGGGGTTTACGGCGCCGTAAACAGCGCCGACCCTTACCGCCTGAGTACGAGGTCTCTTAGCGCCATGGAGCTTTTAACACCTGCTTTTAGCAGGTGTTAAAATCCATGGCGCTAAGGGACCATGGAGTTAATTTACGGTGGCGTAATTAACGCCTTCCCCACTCCCATTATGCCCTATGGGGCAAAAATGGGAATGGGGAAGGGTAAATGGGGATTGGGGACTTACCGCCCCACCAAGGTTGGAATGGGGCGGTAAGTCCGCCAACCACCATGGCGTAAACGTAGTTTACGCCATGGCGGTAAAGTCACGGCCCAGGCGGTAACTTACCGCCTGGGTCGTAATGAGGCCCATTGAAATCTAATTGGTGTCTGGTCTGAATGGTTTCACTCCTCCATGACTCATTTGCGTGTCCCTGCTGTTCAACAATGCTGTTCATGTGTGTGCACACATGCATGCATGTGTGATATTAGCATTCACATTCCATGGGGCATGTACTAGGGAGCATGACCAATTAATGGATGTTGAGGAGCACCAGGGTGGTGCAGCGTATGATGACAATTTAGTCGGCATGTGCTGCATGATTGTATGTTGGTCCATTGTGTTTTGGGGTGGGGACATATGGTGGGGCCTGCCTGCAGGTTGCCGTCACAGGTGGGGGGTGGGGACATGTGGCGGGGCCTGCCTGCAGGTTGCCGTCACAGGTGGGGGGTGGGGACATGTGGCGGGGCCTGCCTGCAGGTTGCCGTCCCAGGTGGGGGGTGGGGACATGTGGCGGGGCCTGCCTGCAGGTTGCCGTCACAGGTGGGGGGTGGGGACATGTGGCGGGACCTGCCTCCAGGTTGCCGTCACAGGTGGGGGGTGGGGACATGTGGCGGGGCCTGCCTGCAGGTTGCCGTCACAGGTGGGGGTTGGGGACATGTGGCGAGCCTGCCTGTAGGTTGCCGTCACAGGTGGGGGGTGGGGCCATGAGACAGGGCCTGCCTGCAGGTTGCCGTCACAGGTGGGGGGTGGGGACATGTGACAGGGACTTCCTGCAGGTTGCCGTCACAGGTGGGGGTGGGGCCATGAGGCGGGGCCTGCCTGCAGGTTGCCGTCACTGGTGGGGTATGTTGACATGTGGCGTGGCCTGCCTGCAGGTTGCCATCACAGGTGGGGGGTGGGGACATGAGGCGGGGGCTGCCTGCGGGGTATGATCATGGGTGATGGGGTGGCCATGTGTTGTGGGCTGCCTGCGGGGTATGTTCACAGGTGATGGTATGAGTCCCATGTGGTGTGGGCTGCCTGCATGGTATGGTCATGGGTGATGGGGGACCATGTGGTGTGGGCTGCCTGCAGCATATGGTCACGGGTGATGGGGTGGCCATGTGGTGTGGGCTGCTTGCGGGGTATGTTCACAGGTGATGGTATGGGTCCCATGTGGTGTGGGCTGCCTGCAGGGTATGGTCACGGGTGATGGGTGGTAATGTGGTGTGGGCTGCCTGCAGGGTATGGTCACAGGTGATGGGGGGCCTTGTGGTGTGGGCTGCCTGCAGGGTATGGTCACGGTTGATTGGGGGACATGTGGTGTGGGCTGCCTGCGGGGTATGTTCACAGGTGATGGGGGGCATGTGGTGTGGGCTGCCTGCTGGGTATGTTCACAGGTGATGGTGTGGGTCCCATGTGGTGTGGGCTGCCTGCAGGGTATGGTCATGGGTGTTGGGGGCCATGTGGTGTGGGCTGCCTGTGGGGTATGTTCACAGTTGATGGTGTGGGTCCCATGTAATGTGGTCTGCCTGTGGGGTATGTTCACAGGTGATTGTGGGGGTCCTATGTGGTGTGGGCTGCCTGTGGCGTATGTACCACTGCTGGGGTCTGGCTGTCCCATGAGGAGGCGTCTGCTTCCAGGGGAGTTGTGCGTGTATCGCGTGGTACGTGCAGGCCTTCCCACGTGCTTGTGCAATGGGGTACGCGATTTCACTGGGGTGCGGAAGGGGTACGCGATTATGCTGGGGTGCGGACAGGATACACGCACCCTTCCCATGCGATATGGCTGGTGCGAGCATGTTACGTGATTACGCTGGGTTGCGAATGGGGTACTGTTAGGAGGTGTTTAGACTTACATCATTGTGTTTATACTTACATCATTTCAGCTGCTGCCATGTAACCTAGTTACCAAAGAATCTTTGTTGTTATGATTAAGCAAGGGTTCCAGATTCGAGCAGCAGAGAGAGGATTGAGAGCAGGAGGACAGCCCACAGCTGGGGGCCTTTCTCTTGGATGAACTAACTAAATAAATCCTCACTAAAGACAAGGATTGCAGTGAAGTGTGGTCATTTACTTATTAACATTGGCGACGAGGACTGGGCCAAGGAGAAAAGGCCCCCAGCAGCAGCAATATTGATTAGAGTTTGGATGCAACCGGACGGAGCGGCACACTACATGTGTAATAGCAGGCGAGAAACACGGCCATTCTCCTGGAGCGGAGTAAACCAGTAAGGTGTATCCTGGAGCGGAGTACGAATTCTGAGGAAGAAGTCAGAGCCTGGGAGTGAAGTGAACCACGAAGGAATCCTGGAGCAGAGCACGAATACTGAGGAGGTTGATTTGTGGTTTGTGATTTGCAACTACGAGAGACTGCGCTGACAACACCAGCAGAGGTCCCACCTGAGGTCACTCACAATTTGGATTGCCATTGCCTTGATTACTCACTTTGACACACAGCAACTGGTTGTGCAGTTGGACGCCAGACCTGGAACGGTGGATCACACAGGAATCTACCTGGTGGGTGCACACCTTGTAAAATTAAGTACAGTTGAGTGACATTGTGGCTGTGCAGGGTTTGTTGTCTGGGGGTGACATTCTTTAATTCACAGCATGGCTAATGTCCCAGCCCCAGTTTTCTTCCTTCCTACACCAGGTGAGCCTAGAGTGCGTTGGATAGACTGGAAGGAGGGATTTCAAAAATATGCACTGGCAGCATTTGGACCCAACTTCTCCAATGAGCGCAAAGAGGCGCTCCTATTTCACTGTTTAGGCGCCGCAAAAAAAAAGTGGTCAAAAAACTACCAGAACCTCCAGACATTCCTGATGGGGGGCCATATGAGAAAACATTAGCAAAATTAGACAAACACTACTGTGTTGAAGAGAATATAATTCTTGAAAGGTACAAATTTGCTACGAGAGCTCAGAAAACTGGAGAGAGTATTGAGGAATTTGTAACTGCTCTCAGAGGTTTAGCCATCAAATGTAGATTTGACCATTGTCGAGATGAGCATGTCAGGGATCAACTCATGATTAAGTGTTCTAACGATAACATCAGGAAGGAGTTATGGAAGGAAAGAAATCCTTCTCTTGATAGAGCAATTGAGATAGCGAAAATGATAGAACACACAGACAAATGTATACAAATGCTTCAGTTGGATAATACATCTCAAGATAAGCCCAAAACAGATGACAATGAAGCTGCCATACACAAGGTTTCGAGAGTGATGCAGAGAGGTGCGGCAACTTCGCGCCGCCCTTGGCAAATGGGTAGGAGACCTGAGGGTCGCCAAGGTCCCTCTACCAGAGCATGGGGACAAGGATCATCTACCAGAGGGTCGCCCAGTGAGAATGTTACATTCAGGGGTGGCAGGGACTCTGGTTATCCTAGAGGTGCATCAACTAGGAGGTGTTTCAGATGTGGGAGTCTATCTCACAAAGCATCTGACAAAGAATGTTTTGCAACACACATTGTATGTAATGAATGTGGGGTCAGGGGACACATGGCTAGATGCTGTAGGAATTTTTATACTGCCTCAGGTCAAATACATGAAGTTAATGCAGATCAAGAATTTATTAACAGGTACACATGGCCCTTTCCACGCGATTTGGCTGGTGCGACCGGGGATGGTGATTTTGCTGGGGTGTGGATGGGGTACGCACAGGCCTTCCCACTTGATTTGGCCGGTTGCAGTGGGGTACGCGGTTACCTTGGGGTGCGACTGTTTACGCGTGGCCCTTTCCGCATGATTTTGCTGGTGCAAGCAGGGTACGGGATTACGTGAGTGTGCAGACAGGGTACACGTGGCCCTTTCCACGAGATTCGGCTGGTGCGAGTGGGGTATGCGATTTTGCTGGGGTGCGGACATGGTAAGCACGGGCCTCCTCACATGATTTGGCTGGTGCGTGCGCGTTACGTGATTATGCTGGTGTGCGGGCGGGGAACGCGCAGCCCTTTCCACGTGACTTGGCTGGTGCGAGCGGATTACACAATTACGCTGGGGTGAGGATGGGGTACGATCTGTTTAAATTCCAGGGTACTGCATTAGATTTTTGGGGCATTTTCCATTTGATCAAGCAGGGAAATATTTAGAATGAAGAACTGTACACAAATATTCACAGTCATGGCCTTCAGCAGAGTGCAAAAAGGAAAAGAGAGCCTTGTTATGGGCACTAAAGACTAAATACTGAATTTGGCTATAATCAAGGAAAGACACACAGGATATAGACAGAAGTGAGCTGCTAGAAGGCAGGAAATTGCCAAATGTCACTGGAAACCCTTGTGTAAGGCTGCCAGTGACACTGATAGCAAGTGTTTTTGGAAGATCATTGTTAATAATTCAAACACTCTTTATGTGCGTGCCCTATCGGGGCACTGGAAGTCCATATCAAGGCACAAAAGTGGGTGGATCATTACAACAGTTTATATAGTGCTGGCAGAAGCGGCAGCAATGTTATGAACTGTAAATTTGGTCGAATAAGGCAGTAGAGTCAGTGAATGGCCATCTGAAAAACCTTAAGGCATGCAGGACCAACAGAGTGCAGAATTATCTCTTTCCCTTTTGCATGCAGCTCTGGGCTCCCTTCCACACACAGGCTTTTAATGCTATGCTGTCTACTGGCTCCCTTCCAGAGAGATGGAAAGTGGGAACTATTGTCCCTATCTTTAAAAAGGGGAATACATCAATCCCTTCCTCCTATCGCCCAATTACTCTTCAGGATGGAACTACCTATTATGTTCTGGTGTGATTATGAGGAGAATGGAGGACTGGGATATTTGTTCTGATATTCAGCTGGCATGCAGGCCTGGACTGGGAATGATTAATCAGTGTGTTAACCTTTATTTTAATATACTGACATATGTCAGCATCCTGGGGACTCCTATCTATGTGGCCTCAATGGATTTTAGTTATGCCCTTGCTCACATAGCTGGGGGTATTCTTTGGAGATCTTTGGATAAGATGAGTGTCCCCTGCCCCCTGCTGTGAATTCTAGAAGCTCTCTACGTTGACACCAGAGAACATATTTGCAATGGAAATGATGGTGAGGTCACCAACAGTATAGCAGTGGGGAAGGGAGTCTGTCAGGGCTGTGTACTTCCCCTTTTTCTTTTTAATTTGTATGTGAATTGTCTTCCAATATGTTTGTAGCAACTGGTTGCGGTGCCACAGTGCAAAGGGAGACAGTTGCTGATCCTGAGTTATGGTGTCACTCTTTTAGGTAGAACACCTAAGTCTGTGAAGATTGTGGTAGATGGCTATGTGAATGTTATGACCCATATGGGACTCAAGGTGAATAAAGAAAAGTGCTATGTCATGTGATTTTCACCTGGTAGAGATCATGAAGCAAGTGTTCTTCTGCGGGAACATACCCTCTCTTTTTGTAAGCACTTTGAATATATGGGATGACGTTTAACAGCCGGCTCACAGGGAAGGATAATATACACACAAAGAGAATAAAAATGAAACAGGCTAGAGGATGGCTTTTTAGATTTGCGAAAAATTGTACATAATTCGTCAGTGTCACATTGCTCACAGTTTACAGCGATGAGGGGTTGGGGGTGGGCACATATGGTAGTAGAATGTGGGGTATGGGGAATTGTACTGGGCTTCAAACAGAGGAAAATGTGTTTCTTTCCTGACTTCTGAAGGTGCCCAGAACAACTGCGACCTGCATCACACCCTTAGAGATGGGGCAGGCTTTTATGGTCTACACACTGCAGTTAAAACCAATTGTATTCTGGTATTCTCTGTGTCGTGTGGATGTTGATTGCTTGACAATATCTCTGGTGCAGCATACTTAAATCAACTCTAAAATCTAGGCTCACAAAATCTACTAGCCCAGTACTATTGGTGAGTAGTTTTTGCAAAGGGTGGTGTACAATTTGCATGATACTTGACCTTGCTGGTGAGTATGGGGATGTTAGAAACATATTTTTCATTTACTGCAAACACACTTTGTTTAAAGTGAATGGTAATTACAAGTTTCCCTGTGCATGCTTGACAGCATTGCACCAAATATGAAGTGTGCTTGTGGTGATATGCACCTTTTTTCAACCTTGGGGCAAGTGCATTTCTCTTAGGTCGAGTATGTAAACTAAGGCACTAGCCCTGCAGGTCTAGTAAGACTTTTAAGAATTTGCAAGGCCTGTAAATCTGTGGGCCTAAGCTCTCATTTTAATATTCCCACGAGTATCACTACAGTTACCATCTCAGTATTAAAATCAATGCTACAGGCCCAACAATAGGGACACGCTCTCCTGACATCCTGGAGTGTCTAACGCGATTGTGGCTGGTGTCACACAAAAACCTTGAATTTTCAACCAAGAACAGTGGGGCACTGTTCTTAGTAGACCACATACACACGCAGCAGGACACGTAACAATTTCACCTGGAAGCGCGACAGTCCCACGGTTCTACTGTTCCAACTCTTCTGTTTAAACCTTTTTTGAATCGGGACACAGAACAAGATAAAATCCCAAGAGGTCTACAGATACTAGTATTTCCCAACTTTGAAAACCCTAAAGATGCAGATATGGCCCAGAAATGGGATGACAATCTAGTAAAAGGCTCTAGAGTAATGTTGGCCCTACTCATAGAACATGCTGAGAAAGAACAGCAGAGAAAAGTCACAGACGTTGATATTTTGAAGAAGGAAATTGAAGAATATCCGGCTGCATAAACTACAAAAGATAAACATTACCAGACCATCTCCGAGACATTGAAGGAACACCAGGATGTGGTGAAACTAAGCAAATCAATGACATCTCCAAGAGATGTGAAGGACTACAGGGATGAAAGGGTTTTCACTTTCCAACCCAAATTCGAAGGTATAAATAAAAACACCTCCCAAGAAAGTACACTCAATGCCTCTTCTAATTTGGATTTGACAGCAAACCTGAAACAACTACCATCTTAAAATAATGAATCAGTAAAAACATAACAGCAACTGAAGTACCACTACCAGGAATTTCTTTTTTAGAACAGATTTAAAAAAGGGCAACCCGGAAAATTCCAACACATACCCTGAAGAATGTTTATTTTCAGGATCCCATAGACACAAATACGCCAATTCAGAGAGGGAGGTCAATGGAAAGAGGGGGTCATGCCCAAAGCCCAGCTTAGAAGGCGAGCCAAGAAACACAGGTCAAGATTCCAGAAATAACAACTAGACTTAAGACCACTAGCTTAGTACTTAACCTATCCAAGTATGTGCAAACAGATGTCGAGGAGAAGATGCTCAATAATGAGCTCTCTTTTGCCATCATGAGCAATATGAACTATACAGATGCGCACAATGATTTATTCAAATGCACCTGGAAACAAACAAACGAATGCCTTGGAGGAGACGAACCAAGAATAAGCCACGCTGAATGAAACTACGATTCAAGAGCTACATCACACTCAACTATGTGCCAACCTAGATGGGAACGAGGAGACCAGGACTAACTCTAAACAAGAATTATTACATCACCTACAAATTAATTGAGGGGCAACTGATAGCCACCAAGTAAATGAGAAAGAAGTCACAATTCACCCCTAATGTACAAGGAGATAACATAAACAATATATTGCAAAAATCTGTCACAATGGATCTTCAGAGAATTGAGGATGCCATGAAGAGTATAAGAACATCAATACATCAGAACCTAAATAACATGGAAAGATAAGCACTTGGGATACTCAAGAATGAGGTGCACATCATAATCAAGGAAGATGACAAGTGTGGGAATATAGTTTTCATGGACAAATTAGATGACATCAAGATTGCACATGACCATTTGTGCTGAACTGAATGCTATAAACCACTGCTAGCCAATCCTATCAAGACTATCAGCAGCGGGGCCAACACCATCATTGATAAGTGGCATGGATTGGGTTTCCTTAGTGAGGAAGAATCCCACTTCTTGGTGGTCGACCACCCCTGTATCCCTACTATATACTTCTTGCCTAAAGGGCATAAGCAGAAGAACCTAATTCCAGAAGTCAAGCCAATTGTAAGTGCAATGGTGATGGGTCAGAGAAACCATAGCCCAGTACATGAACCCCATCATCCATAGAGATAGCTCTTTGATCCCCAAGAACATGCAGGACACACTGCATATCTTGCAGATCTTCCAGGACTTGGACTGGCGATACCAATACATTCCCCTTAAACTCAATACCAACACCCGTTAGGAAAATAATGTATTTTTGTTCACAACAAGAATGCAAATTTAATGAATCGCTTATTTGGTGCTTCTGAGATTAGTCCTGCAATTTCTAAATCTTCTAAAATGAAAGCTTGCAGACAGTCCTTGTTCCCATGCCTGGCATTTCTAATGTTAATTGATGCAATCCACAGCTGTCTGGAGAATCACTGAGACGCCCATGAGCACATCTTTGTGTTTTTAATTTGCACTTTGGTGTCTCACAGATGATCTAGACAGCTCCAGAGCTGCTCGAGTTGTAGGCTTAGTGAATAAGCTATAAGGCAGCAGAAGCAAATCTGGGATGCTAAATGTACCTTCTAATATTCCCTAGCCATTGTTCAATAGAATCAACGAGGTGCATGTCATGTGCCTAGGATAGAAGGGGTACCAATAGTTTACCTGCCAGGGTTGAAGGTTATTGACATCAGCACAGGTCCCTTTCATAAATGGTCCTTGTCCTGCTTTGCATGACATCAGGTTATCCAATGAATGGGCCAAGACATACACTGCGAGGTATGTGTGGTACGTGTAACTCAGATCATACAATTCAAATAAATGGAAGTCCTTTTTGTCTAAAGTTTGGTTTTCTGAGCAAAACCTTCCCATATTCTCCATTGGTGTCATTGTGTCAGTGTCCTCAGATTTAGACCATTTGCATTTAAATACTTTCTCCCAGAAGAGTTTAATGAATGTATCATTAGGATCTCTTGATGGATTGAGATGAGCAAGAAACTCTTCAAAGTCTGGCATCTTTGTGGCATGCGGGGAGAGCCCGAGTGATCCATTGAACAACTTCCAGGTCACTCTGTTGAAGAGGCCAAAGGTTAGTGTAAATGATGCAGAGAACACAAACACTAATTCGGTCACATTCTGTTCAGAGAAGACATCCATGAGCGTCTTGACATGGACCTCTGGGCTGTGAACGATGATCACTTTCACAGCATGGCTCTGGGCAACGTGAACAACACGGAGGATATTCTCTCTAGAATAGCTCAGGTGGACTTTTTCTGTGAAAGCCACACAGCCACCATGTTTCTCAATCAGCCTTTTCATGTCTTGTCCTCCCTGTAATCCCAGGTCATCATCCGAGATGATCATCCCAATCCAAGTCCAGTGGAAGTGTTCCATTAACCGTGCCAGAGCCATGTTCTGGAAGGCGCTGCTAGGAACGGTGCGCAGGAAAGATGGGAACTGAAGCTTGTCACTTAATGAGGACAGCACGGACCCATAGCTTATCTGTATTGAAATAGATATGAAACGATTACTGTATGCAGACAATTTTGGGAAATCAATACAAACATGTAATGGTAACAAATGTTGCTCAACGTGATGATCAATGAAAAATACATAGATTGTGAATATAATGTTTCATCGAAAGAAAAAAAAAAGAAATCAGCAAATAATGTTGCCTGTCAGCAATCAGCACAGGTGTTTCTTCAGGTCATTGACTCACTGACTCCACAGGCCTCGGTGCTCATTGAAGAAACCATAAAAGTGAAACTTGTCTGAAGAATATACCATCAGCTCTCATCCCAAGATGCATCACTTGGTCAGCTGGTGCAAGTAGATCCAGATCACTTGAGCCCCCGCCTCCTCTCCCACCGGCTAATCAATACTTATCCTCTGGTGCCTGTTTAGTTAGTGGTCTTCTAATCCCTGTCCCTTTGCTTCCCCTTCTTCAGCTGCCTTCCAGCCTGTTTATGGTGCATGTTTAGTTAGTGCTCTTCTTATCCCTGTCCCTTTGCTTCCCCTTCTTCAGCTGCCTTCCTGCCTGTTTATGGTACCTGTTTAGTTAGTGCTCTTCTTATCCCTGTCCCTTTGCTTCCCCTTCTTCAGCTGCCTTCCTGCCTTTTTATGGTACCTGTTTAGTTAGTGCTCTTCTTATCCCTGTCCCTTTGCTTTCCCTTCTTCAGTTGCCTTCCAGCCTGTTTATGGTACCTGTTCAGTTAGTGCTCTTTTTATCCCTGTCCCTTTGCTTCCCCTTCTTCAGCTGCCTTCCAGCCTGTTTATGGTGCCTGTTTAGTCAGTGCTCTTCTTATCCCTGTCCATTTGATTCCCCTTCTTCAGCTGCCTTCCAGCCTGTTTATGGTGCATGTTTAGTTAGCGCTCTTTTTATCCCTGTCCCTTTGCTTCCCCTTCTTCAGCTGCCTTCCAGCCTGTTTATGGTGCCTGTTTAGTTAGCGCTCTTCTTATCCCTGTCCCTTTGCTTCCCCTTTTTTAGCTGCCTTCCAGCCTCTTTATGGTGCCTGTTTAGTTAGCGCTCTTTTTATCCCTGTCCCTTTGCTTCCCCTTCTTCAGCTGCCTTCCATCCTGTTTATGGTGCCTGTTTAGTTAGTGCTCTTCTTATCCCTGTCCCTTTGCTTCCCCTTCTTAAGCTGCCTTCCAGCCTCTTTATGGTGCCTGTTTAGTTAGCTCTCTTTTATCCCTGTCGCTTTGCTTCCCCTTCTTCAGCTGCCTTCCAGCCTGTTTATGGTGCCTGTTTAGTTAGTGCTCTTCTTATCCCTGTCCCTTTGCTTCCCCTTCTTCAGCTGCTTTCCAGCCTCTTTATGGTGCCTGTTTAGTTAGTGCTCTTCTTATCCCTGTCCCTTTGCTTCCCCTTCTTCAGCTGCCTTCCAGCCTGTTTTTCTGTTGCATTTGTTCATCTGATAGAGACCTGACTTTTGTAAGAACCACCTGCTAGTCCCTGCCAATATTGTTGTGCCATTATTAGCATCATTTTACTTAACTCCAACCCTTTCTTATCCTTCTTACGCTCTCTGCCTGACCTTTCTTTCTTTTGCAGTTGGATACTGATGCAAGTGTTTCTAGGAACCCTACCTGAACACCTTTTAAACACTGCTAAATGTTGTATGCATCATCTGACACAGCACACACACACACATGCCATTGCATTATATTTTCTTTCATGGCAAACATGTTCACTTTATGTTTTTCATATTTTTTAGAACAGCTAGTGTGGAGCACATGGCACTGCATTATTGTGTCTTGTGACTGTAGGGATATTAGGTATTATGAACAAGATCTTCACCGTTTCGAGTAGCCTCACTGAGAGGTATGGAGCTGCTATTACAGTGTATTGGGCCACAGTTGTTGGTTGGGAGAACTTGATTGAATTTCGTCCTGTCATGCAAGCAGGCTGAGCACTCAAGGGCAGGTGGGGGGGGGGGGTATGAGATAGTTGCCAGCTTATTATTGCAAGGGAAGAGGTTCTCAAGGGACAAAGGCTCAGTCACAGACAGCAAATGCTGCCTCATCAGATAGCGGAAGAATACATAATGTTTGTGAAGGCTGCATTGGAGGGTAGGGTTAGTTCCCAGCAACGCCAATGTGAAATTCACTGAATAATATGGAGAGAGTAGCAGAAATGAAGGTCCAGGAGCGGTGCTCAGTCACGTGTTTTCTAGAAGGCTATTCATTGCAGGGAAGGTTGGCAACATGTATTGCACAGTGGGAGTGGGATTGAGAGGGGGTCACGCCTCATGAGACTGTGACTGGCAGGCAGATGTTAACACTGCATGCACTGCTCGCTCTGTCTCTGAGGCTCATAGGTCTGCTGACATTTTTGGCGAGAAGTTTAGGGCATACCTTGGAGAGCTTACCCTATCTCTCAAATTTATATAATTACAAACTGGGCCCCAACGTGTCCGGCCGGCACCACCATTCACTGAGGTGTCGCCAGAGCAAGAAGAACATGACTTACTTGCCACGCGCTGCAACTGTACCTGGGAGAAAAGGTGTTGATATGGAACTGCACAGGGAAAAAGTGGAAAGAGCCACGCTTCCTGCGGCCCTACATTGTCACCTACGTGATCAAAGTAGAGGGCCCGTCACTTACGTGACTCCGACAGTGATGAAAGTAGAGGGCCGCCGCCAATGGATACACTTGACAGATGCCGGAAGAGAAAAAAGCAGCAGCCCCCGGCAGGAGAAGAAGGGGGCTGACAAAAGGGGAGTGCCTGTCACTTGAGTATTTCCTTTTGGTCTTCCTTGTGCAGCCCCCAGAGCTCAGAGTATCTTCTTGGATGGTCGCAGCACAAAGGGGAAGACGTGTTGAAATATGTGGTGTGTTCTTTTCTTTTCTCTCTCTTCTTTCTCTTCTCTTTCTTTCTTTGACTAGAATGGGGTTTATATATAATAGGGGGGGGATTATTATGCACCCCACAACTATCCACGTGGCAAGGACTAAGAGGGATGTTTCACGCTCTGATCTGTTTTTGTGCATGGGGGGGGGCTCACACCAACTCTGACAATAGAGAGAGAGTCAATGAAACATGTTATGTGTGCTTCCTCATCCCACATGTGATGGGAGCACCAAGAACATTTATTCCAAGAGAGGTGAAGGTGCAAAAGGCATAGTGTTTACTTCATAGCTGCACACACACCCAGTGCACACACGCACTATTTATTTCTCTGACCATTTACGCTGACCTGGACTGCGGTCCCTGAGTGCGTTCAACCTGCAGCGCGTTGAGACCATACCAATGTACGATATGATATGATAAGTCATTTATATCGAACCTGTACATAAGTGTTTCTAAAGGTGAGAGGCGCTATACAAATGCCCATTAACAGAACATAACATAACATATGACGCTGTGTGAAGTTAAAGGTATTCTTCTGGGATGGACAGCAACTGTGCAGTGGGTGGAGGAGGGAGAGATAATACATTGCAACAACACATGGGACATAGTGCTGCACTAAGAGAGGCAGGGACAACAATGCACCACACACGTGCATGCCTGTACACGTCGGAGCATCTCATACCTTGGTGTAGGGCAAGGATGCAAATGCATGCAGTGGGGCGGTCTCCTTCAGAGATGAATGGGTGGAGGGGATTGTAAGCTGCAGTGCAGAGGTGTTGGCAGGGTTTGGCTATGTAGTAGCGGCCTGCATTTACATATACTGTTTGGAGGCAGGGGAGGGAAATGTGCATGCCCTCACTTGGATCACTGACAAAAAAACCCAGAGACAATAGAACCACTCACACGTCATTCTTTGTGTTTCAGATCACAAGGTACCATTAGAACAGGAGAGAACGATGACTGCACCAAAATGATGGAGCTGCCCTGTATGCGAGACGGGAGCTCTAACATTGTGGCTTTCTATTGGGCATGTGGGCCCGATGCCTAGCTACAGTTGCCACCGCGTTGGGCCATCTCATGCTCCCTCATTGCCTTGCACACACCAGCCCTTTTTGTTCCCCACTCAGACATTGCCCTTACTGTGGACAAACTGTATGATTTTTGCATCTCTTTTAGCAACAAGTTTTCAGACAGCTGTGAATGTGAAATGGCCCCAAATTCCACGCTGGGAGCTGTTGTTCCTAGCTAATGCAACAGAGAGAGGTTACATTCTATAGGAGAGGTGCGTAGGGTGGTGAGATTGATGACCCTGTAGTACAGGTATGTCTTAGACCTGTTGACAGCTATGGAAGGGTGGTGACCCGCACCCCATGACATGGAACCCTCTAGACTGGAGGCCTCCATGTCATGGGGTGGGGGAGCTCTCTGACTTCAAAAATAAATAGTTTCTTTTTGAAGTCACTCTGCCTTCATGAAGAAATGATTTCCATTATGGTACGGTTCTTAATGGAAATAATGTATTCATGAAGTCGGAGTGACTTCAAAAAGAAACCATTTATTTTTTTAAGTAATAAGTCTCCCTCCTTACCCCATAACGAATCTGTGTGTAAGTGTATGGTGAAAGGGTGCAAACTTAAATGTATAAGTGGCTGCCTGTGTGAGTGTATGGTGAAAGGATGCACACTTAAATGTACGGGTGGCTGGGTGTGCATGTCAATTGTATCTGGAAATGGTGCAGACTTAAATGTATGTCTGCCTGGGTGTGCCTGTATGGTGAAAGGGTTCACACTTAAATGTATAGGTGGCTGCCTGTGTGAGTGTATGGTGAAAGTGGGCACACTTAAATGTATAGGTGGCTGCCTGTGTGAGTTGATGGTGAAAGGGTGCACAGTTAAATGCATAGGTAGCTGCCTGGGTGTGTGTGCCAGTATTCTGTAAGGGTGCACACTTAAATGTATGGGTGGCTGCCTGGGTGTGCCTGTATGGTGAAAGAGTGCACACCTAAATGTATGGGTGGTGGCCTGGGTGTGCCTGTATAGTTAACGGGTACGCATTTAAATGCATGGGTGGCTGGGTGTGCATATATGTGTATGGCGAATGGTGTGTGGGCTTGTGTTCAGGGGTACAACAAAACCTAAATTCCAGGGGGAGGCTAACTCTTAAAATGTTGCATGAGATGCTAACTTCACATGCGGTGTGGTAGGGGCAAACTGATTTGGGTGGGGCATCTAACATCTTTATGCATTCTAATGAGACTTCAATGTTACAAGCAGTTAACTCTCTCCTTTAAGTCTGAAAGCACCCACATATGGACTGCTGGCAGAATAAGCAGTCTCCTGTCCCCTCTGTACCCTTCCAATCACTTCCCTGGCGTGCATTTACTAAACCCATATCAAGATTTCAATTGCCTAAAGAATTGCACATTTGAATGCAGTTACTTACAGTGAAATGCTTTACATTAGTAATTGCTGGGCCTTTGTTAACAGCGAAACCCAGGTGCTGTGCCCTGTTCTGTCCGGCAACAGCTCTGTAGGTCAGCCATGTCGAGTCAACATAGTCCAGCATTTAAATGGGGGTGGGGAGCTTTGGGGAGGGCTGTAACCCAGCCAGTTCAATGGTCTTGCATCTCTACTTGTGTATAATCCCTTGGTTACGTATTGGTAATCGCCATTACTCATAGCCATATTCTTCCCCGTTCCAGTGCTTGTGTGTGAGGCACTTTGACTCATACACAAGTGCTGGGATGAGGTAGAGGAACATGGAGGTAATGCCTGTCTTAGTTACCTGTTTTCTTCATTACTCCTAGTCCCACTCTTCCTCCTCCTAGTACGTACCTATGAAGCAAGGAGTGTCATACGTAAGTACTTGTACAAGGAAAAGGGATGGGGAGGTAATTCTGGGCTGCGAAGCTGATTTTGGAAGTTGGTCCAGGAGGTGGGAGGGAGAGGGGATGTGTGGGGGGATGGGTTGGGACGGGGATTGTGCGATACAACATAATGGTCATCCATTTCCAGGCTAAGTGAGCATAATATGTGGTGTTAGTGGCTAGAGAGGCATTTTTGTGCAACCAGTCTATTAATTTCTAGGTTTGGCTTGATTTTTTTTTAACTGTGCATCTCTGATAGAGCAGTCCTGCTGAGTGTAATTACCTGGCTAGACTGGAATTTGGGTGCTGCCAGTCTAGCTGTTTCTTACTGTGGCATTGTATATTTTTCTGGGCATCTTCTAGACTTCCCACCGACTCCATTTCTGGGGCTGACTACTGTTCCCCAGAAAAGGGTAAAGTTGCCATTTACTTTACATAGTCATTTAATCACAGATCCAGTACCCCCCATCTTACATGGAGTATTGGAAAGGGTTAATCCTTAGCAATTTTTATCTGTACCTCTTGGAGCATTGTTTTGCTCCCTTAACATTAAGACTTGGCTGGTGGCAGTGATATCTACCCTAATTTTCCTACCGCGATTATATTACAACGCGTGGTATTGTTTTAGGCTATTTTAGTAGCCTCGAATTTTAAACCCGTGAGCCCAAATACTTTTTATTTCGGCTCCATTTGGGTTTAGTTGCCATTTCTTTTTGTTAACATCCTTCTTGGGTCTTTCTTTGCGTGGCAAACCAGGTTTGCCTTCTTTGTTCGCCGACCTTTGGCGGGCTTCTGACCAGAAGCCCTCCTTTGGCATCTGGGTGTCTAGGTGGGCTGAATGTGAGGGAGGGGTGTAGTCACCCCCTGCACAGGGTCTCGTTGGAAACCCGAGTCACACTTTGTATTTATTGGCTAAGGTGGTTGTCCGTGCTGGACAACCCCCTGCTCAGTGATTGACAGCCAGGCTGTGTAAATGGGGGATTTTGGCATAAAAGGCAGGACTCTTGGGCTAGAAGGCAGAGTCGCCACTGGAACTGCAAAGAACCAAAGAGAAGCGGAGAAGAAGATGGCTGCTGCAACCCCGAGTCCCGGTGAAGCCCTGCTGCAGTCCTGAGCTATCTACCCTTCAACAACAAGAGAAGATCCAGTCCCGAGTCTTCTTCCCTTGAGCCTGGTGGGATCAACCAGCTCGTCTTTTCTTCAGTCAGAGAATCCTCTCCTGGTTCAAAATCACTGCTGTACTGTAGTGGCCTGGATAGCCATCAGAAGAGCCCTCTCCTGATTTAAAGGAGCGCACCTTTTATTCATCGTTGTTCTTTTTGCTGCTGCTGGCCTCCTCCCTGGGTAGTGCAAATCGCTCCAGACATCCACCTTCTTGTCCCCATGACTGAAGCCACAGGAGCGTGAGTCTGCAGGAACTACCAGGAGCAACTGCCGTGGCACCAGCTTTTCACCAACGGAATAAGGTACTGTGCACATTGGGTCGGTCTTTCCGCCTGACCAGCCAGAATCGGGGTGAACCCTTTTCCTCCACGAAGATTTGTTCTTTCTTCCCTCTCTCTTATAACGTTTCCTTCCAATTGACAATCTTGTACAAACTATTGGTATCTCGAATCTCGAACTGTTCAAACGTGTGATCCTTTGCAACTGAGCATCTGCTCCATTGACACTGGCGCATTCCTATTGACTTTAATCTGTATCTTTGAACCAGTCCTTGAGCCTCCTTCCCTTGGGAAAGTATTGCCTTTGATTTTTATTCACTTTTCCCATGTTTTAAATTCTTAAGCACAAAGTGTGTTTTAACTTCGTGAGCATTTCTCTCCGTGGGTACGCGTTAGTATCGCAACACCGGTCTGTCAAATCCTAATGTACTTACCTTGAATTTACTGGTACAAGTGGAATTGGTTGTGTGTAGTGTATTTTACGTGTGGTTTCGAATTTTTAGAAGTGAAGTGTTTTATAACCGATGGTTTAAAAATAAATGTACTTATATTTTTTACCTAAATCTCTACTACTGCTCATTTACTCTTGAGGTAAGTCTGGCTGCTCCACTACTGCTACCACTTTAACAGTGTAGTACAGGCTTGTACCAAAGGTGAACATGTACTACCACTTGTAGTCTTAATTGTGTGTAGTGGTCCCTAAGGGCACTGCACAGGATTCTGACTAACACAGATACATCACAACTGTACCCTTCCTGCTGAAAATCCTAGACAGAGTTGCACACCTGCAAATCCAGCACTACTTGCAAGCCACCTACATTGTGGGATTGCATCATGGAACAGAATAGGCCCTGCTAGACCTGAAAAGCCAGTTTGAAATCATCATAGATGAGGGTAAGCCAGCCTTCCTTCTACTCGTAGACCTCTCATCTGCATTTGATCTGGTCAACCACAAGATCCTCTGCCAGCACCTAACCCTGGCAGCTAACTTTTCGCCCAAAGCTGCGGCATGGATTGCCTCTTTCCTGGCGGAAAGAACCATCAGAGTATTTGCTGACATTTCCAGTGCCCCTTCGCACCCATATCTTGTGGTGTGCCCCAAGGCTCATGCGTCTGCCCCACCCTTTAGAACATATTTACATATCCCCTATTTGACCTCTTGGACTCTATTGGTATATCATATGCCAATTACGCGGATGACATTCAAATCTTCCTCCCTCTCTCTGGCAATTACTCTGAAGACACAGATTCCCTAAACACCACAGCCTGAACTTTCCAGATCTGCATGGCCACACACTACCTCTGCCTCACCAATGAAAAGACTGAGATCCTCCTTGTTAGGCCACCAGCAGTGGTTAAGATGCACAACATTCAAAATGCATCCTTTAACATTGACGGCACCATCATCCCAGTCTCCCCGGCGGTGAAGACACTGGAGGTCTATCTGGATGCCACACTCTCCCTGACCTGCCAAGTCAATTCCACTGCCTCTCTGCAGCCTACACAACTAAACTGATCAACGCATCAAGACAATGTCTATCCCCTGACAGTTGCCTGACAATTGCCCGGGTGGTCATTGGCTCAAGGTTTGATTACTGCAATGCCCTATTCATAAGCATTTCAACTTGCAATATTCACAAGATGCAGGTTAGTCAGAAAAACACACTCCGAGCAGCACTCAGCATCTCACGGCAAGACAAAATGTGCACTGGCTCCCAATTGGCAAAAGAATTTTATTTAAAACTCTTTCAATCTCGCACAGATGCCTCTCCAACTCTGCCCCTCTGTACCTCACACAGAAAATCACAGAAGTCCATTCTACCAGACCCACCAGATGGCCCTAGGCACACTGTCGTGTCCAGCAGAAATTTAGAAGAAGCAAAGCCGGTGGCGCAAGATTCCCAACTAGGGCGGCCAAGCGATGGAACTTACTACCACCCACCTTATGAGCAGAACAATCCTTCTGGGCCTTCCAGAAAGCCTTAAAAACTTGGCTCTTTGTGTAATTGATGTAACTTGTATGCGGGCGACCTTCCCCTCTAACCTGAACTAATGTTACCTCAGAGCAAGAATTTCTCTGTAACAGCCCCTTGATGACACAGGGTTTAGCACGCTCTGTAAGTGATACAAATAAATATATGAATAATGGGAAACCCAGGCCCGCAAACTACAAGTGTTGCAAGTACAAACCATACACGATAAAAACAGCAATCTATAGTGGGAATCGCAAGTACAGACCGTGCATGATAAAAACAGCAATCTATAGTGGGAAACCCAGCCCCACAAAATGCAAGTGTTGCAAGTACAGACCGTGCACGATAAAAACAGCAATCTATAGTGGGAATCGCAAGTACAGACCATGCATGATAAAAACAGCAATCTATAGTGGGAAACCCAGCCCCACAAAATGCAAGTGTTGCAAGTACAGACCGTGCATGATAAAAACAGCAATCTATAGTGGGAAACCCAGCCCCACAAAATGCAAATGTTGCAAGTACAAACCGTGCACGATAAAAACAGCAATCTATAGTGGGAAACCCAGCCCCACAAAAAGTAAGTGTTGCAAGTACAGACAGTGCACGATAAAAACAGCAATCTATAGTGGGAAACCCAGCCCCACAAAATACAAGTGTTGCAAGTACAGACCGTGCACGATAAAAACAGCAATCTATAGTGGGAAACCCAGCCCCACAAAATACAAGTGTTGCAAGTACAAACCGTGCACGATAAAAACAGCAATCTATAGTGGGAAACCCAGCCCCACAAAATGCAAATGTTGCAAGTACAAACCGTGCACGATAAAAACAGCAATCTATAGTGGGAAACCAAGCCCCACAAAAAGCAAGTGTTGCAAGTACAGACCGTGCACGATAAAAACAGCAATCTATAGTGGGAAACCCAGCCCCACAAAATACAAGTGTTGCAAGTACAGACCGTGCACGATAAAAACAGCAATCTATAGTCGGAAACCCAGCCCCACAAAATACAAGTGTTGCAAGTACAAACCGTGCACGATAAAAACAGCAATCTATAGTGGGAAATCCAGCCCCACAAAATGCAAATGTTGCAAGTACAAACCGTGCACGATAAAAACAGCAATCTATAGTGGGAAACCAAGCCCCACAAAAAGCAAGTGTTGCAAGTACAAACAGTGGCCCATATGGAGACCCACATAGAGCCAGAGGAAGACCCCCACAGGGGCAATGCAAGTGCAGGCAGAAATGTAAGTGATATCGGATGAGGGGGTGGCAACACAAAGTGCACTAGAGTAGGTGTTCAAGACATTAGAAATGATCTCCCCCCAGCAGAGTGAGGGTGACGACTGTCAGGAGGAGGCTTAGGGGAAGAGCCAGTCTGCGGCAACAGATGGTGACCGCTCTGAGGGTAAGATGGGTATCAGCTAAAGGAAGAGGTGGTGAAGGAGCCCCAGGGAGGAGGGACCTCAACCCCCCTACACAGCCCACAGGCCCTGCCACCGGGGCGTACCATCAGGGGGAGTAGCCTGCATGGTGGAGGGATGTGGCAAGCTGGTGAAGTAGGGTCAGAAAGGATAGAGCTAGGGTGGGGCACACCCTGAGGATGCCAGAGAGGAGAAGCCACCTGCACGGGTGGCACAGGAGACAGGCCAGGCCTCAGAGGCAAGTGACCATGCAGCCTCCACAGCCTCCTACAGCAGTGGTGATGATTAGGGTCCTAGAAAGGGCAAGTGCCGCGCTGTTTCCACATCAGGCTGGCTGTGAATAAACCCACTCCTGTTTATCCAGCCCGATTGGCATCAGTGTCAGCAACCGCTATGGCTATCTGCAGGCACTGTTTGCCAGTGGCAGACCCACGAGAGGTTGGGGGTTGAACTCCACTAGCAGCATGCATCTTTGGACAGGCTGCCCTAGACCACAACAAGCAGCATGGGGGAACCTGTTCCTTTATTGCAGGCAGACAATTAGTGATGGGGAGCTGCACTGTGTAGCAGTGGTAGGCAACTTGTGACAGTAGTCTGATCCCAAACCCCCTTTCCTCCTGTGGGGCGTTGCGCATAGAGAAAGAATAAGGCAGTCATGGGGGAGCTACTGTCCTAACAGAGGGACTCCGCCACCTGCAAGAGTGGAAGCAGTTTGTGGGAGAGCTGGATAAATGTAGGAAATTCTATGTGTCAGAGCTAGTGGGTCACTGAACTCTGTGACACAATTGTGTTGATGATCTGTCGGGAAATAGGGAGGATGTCCCACAGATTCACCACCATGAAGACGGTGCCACACTGCTCACAAAGCTTTCAACAGGTGTCAGTGATGTACTGCCTGTTTACACTGATGTCATCCGTGAACTTCGCATTTCTGTTGTAGTTGGCAACATTTGGGCTGGTTAGTGTTCTTTCTGCTTTCTGAGTCTTTCACCAATTGATGGTGCAAGCACTGCAGCAAAACATCCTTAAACATTAGCACACTCTTCTACTTTGTCCAAAGACTCCCACCCCATAAGGACGATCAACACTTCCTTAGAGGGGAACAGGGACCTCTTCTCATTCAAATGGACCACCTCAACTACAAGCTCAATCCATGTCATCTACCGCCCACCGGGCCAAATCTTAACCTTTGAAGAAAACCTTCTCCATATCTTGGGAGACAACAGCAAGGCCACATCTAAAGTCATCCTCATGGGAGACGTAAACATGGGCCTTAAGGAACCTTCTGACCTTCAGGCTTCCTCAGCCACCAATTCCCTCAGTGCACTAGGCTTTACGTATTGCATTAGCGATCCCACCCACGCCACGGCCCGTACACTGGATTGGATTGCAGACCTCAACTGCCAGATCAATATAGGATCCAATTCCTCCTGCCCGTGGTCAGACCACATTATTGCCTTCACCATCCCGCACCCCAAGAAGTCCAGGCCCACTATGCTACCTCTTCCACCCCCATTGGCACGCAGTTCATGCAAACTCACCAAAGGCTGCATTCTACCCTTACAGATTATGCCCAAACCAGAATCTCCACACTCTGATTGTATTGTATTGTATTGTATTGTTTATTTGATAATGCGCACAAAACCCAGGGGTAGCCGGGCGCAGCAGGTACAAGGTTACTTAAGCTTGGGTTACATACAGAGTATAGGTGAGAAACAACATAACAGTACAGTAAGAACATATCAATACACGCCGTGTGGAAGGAAAAAAAACTAGCATATTGTAGTTTTGAAGGAGTGTACAGGTGTAGGTATGAGAACAGAATCGTTTTGGACAACGGTATCATGGTCATTGGGTGCCACGAGAGTTAGTTGTCGTTTGTCCAGAGCCAGTTTTTTACCTTGCATCTAAAATTGGAGTAGGGTAAATTGGCTCTCAGTGCAATGGGCAGTGCGTTCCAGGCCTGGGCAGCTTTGACAGGGAAGCTTGCTCCGCCCGCTTTGGATCGTCTGAATCTGGGGGTTTCGAGCAGGTAGTGGTTAGTAGCCCTAGTGTGGTGACTGGATGATTTTCTAGTCAGTCTGGCTGAGATGTAGGGGGGAGCAGTGTTGTTGAGCCCTTTATGGGTAAGCGATAGTGTCTTGAGCAGGACTCTGTCGCTGATTTTGAGCCAGTGGTGGTCTTTCCTAACGTTTGAGATATGTGCTTTGCGGGGTATGTCAAGGGCTGCTCTAAGAGCGTTGTTTTGAAGGATTTGCATTTTATTTATGATGGATTTGCTGGCACCTGCATAGAGGGCATTGCAATAGTCCAGTTTGGACATGACTAACGCATTGGCAAGCATGATGCAGTTGGTTTTAGAGAGGTAAGGTCTACAGGTCCTGATTAATTTGCAGGTGTACGCTGTAGAGGATGCCAGGGTGTTAACTTGTTTTTTGAGGGATAGAGTGGAATCGAGGTAAAAGCCCAGGGTTTTTACCTCGGTGGCCACCTTGATTGTGTTGCCATCTATGTTGAAATTACGATAGTTGGGGCTCAGTTTTTTTAGGTTAGAGTCGGAACCCAGTATTAATATCTCAGTTTTGTCGTCATTTAGGCAGAGGCCGTGGGAGGCCATCCATGCCTGAATGAGGAGGTAGATTTTGTTTACTAGAGCCGTATCTTCGACAAAGTTGCCTGATAGAGGTATGAGAATCTGCGCATAATTCGTGTAGGTTACCCCTAATTTGTCAAGTTTGTCGAAGAGAGGCTTAGTAAAGATATTGTACATAGTCGGGGAGACACATGAGCCTTGTGGGACACCACAAGTGATCTGGATTGGGTCCGCTGCTGCTACAGGGGAGAACACTCTCATCGAACGGTTGGCTAGGAAGGATTGTACCCATGCTATAGCTTCACTTGAGAAGTGAGCGGCAGTCGCTAGATGGTTGCATAATACTGCGTGATCCACAAGGTCAAAGGCCGCTGACAGGTCAAGGAGGAGGAGCATAGCTGTGTTACCTTTATCCTTCAGCTCGTCGATTTGTGTCTTGAGGTCAATGAGGGTTGTTTCGGTACCGTGCAGTGGTCTGAAGCCAGATTGCCGTGTACCTAACAGTTGGTGCGTCTCCAAATGGTTTTGGATTTGGAGTTAGGCTACTCTATCAATGATTTTAAGGAGAAATGGGACCGTAGTAATAGGCCTGTAGTTAGTGGGGATAGCTGGGTCAAGTGTCTGTTTTTTGAGAAGGGGGAGAACCCAGGATCCTTTAAGGTTGGTAGGTACAGTGCTCGTGTTGAAGGAGGCATTGATAAGTTTCGAGATGAAGGGTGCTAGATCTCTAGCTGCATCCTTAATGATTTGCGCAGGGCAACTGTCGCCTTGGCAATTTGACGGTTTAAGGGACAGAATGACCTTTTCAGTTTCCAATATAGAGATATTGGTGAACCTGAAGGGTTTACCGTTGTTTTGGGGGGGTATGCTGGGTAACTCCTTCAGTGGGGTGGTGTGAGTACCATGAGGGCGCAAGGAGGCTTTTTTCTCAGCAATTTCAGATTGAAGGGTTGTGATTTTATTTGCTAGAGCTTTTTGGATGCTAGTGCACCAGGATTTGTCCTTGGGGACATTGTCTGTGGGGGCAATAGGGTTTTCCAATTCACGAAGAATAGTGAAGAGCTCTTTGGAATTAGAATTGGCTTTACTGATTCTATGATTGAATGAGTCTTTTTTCGTTTGAATAATTGCCTTTTTGTATTTTTTGGCAAAGTTGGCAAGTGTGGTTTTATTGTCGGCAGAGGGAGTATGCCTCCAAATAGCTTGGAGTTTGCGTTTTTGGATACGCATTTCTTTGAGATCGGGGGTGAACCAAGAGTTAAGGTGAGTTTCACGTTTACTTTTATGAAGTTTGGTAGGGGCAATCAAGTCTAATGCTTTGGTCATGGCGTTGTTAAATGATTCAACTAACTCACTAGGGTTGGAGTCATTAGGACTAGCTATGAGAGTAGGTAGGAGAAGTGGAAGTAGTTTTTCAGCTGTGATTTCTTTTTTACTTCTTGTTGGCATGGGGGGTGCTATTTTATTCTTATTGGGTTTGGGAGGTTCGATGTTGGCTGTGAAGCATATAAGATGATGGCCAGTCCATATTTGAGGTAGGATACTGGAGATGGTGATGTTGCAGTTGTGGTTGGCTATCCAGTCTAGCGTGTGGCCTTTTGTATGTGTAGGAGCTAGGACATTTTGGGTGATGTCGTGATTGGCTAGAATGGATTGGATTGCTTGTGCTTGTTTGTCTTCAGCGTCATTAAAGCCTAGGTTAAAGTCGCCTAGTAGGAGGAGCTGAGTGGAGTCTTTAATGCTGTCCTAATTTTGATCCTAATTTTCTGGCAGATATCTATGCCTCGACCTTGACAATCGCAGTAGAAGCCGTTGCCCCTGTAGATGCCCGAAGAGCCAAACCAGCCAGACATTTGAGCTCATGGTTCACCCATGGCCCCCTAGAACTCTGTAATAAAAAATGGCTTTCAGAATTGGTGCTTGGCGTTCAGTGCGCATGTTCTCTCTCCCAGCCGCCCCAACCCTGTTTGCTGATTCAACAATCGGCCCGCCTCACCCCATCACCCTGACCTGTGATTGGGCCTTTCTGGCCGTCCAGGAACGTAGTGAGGGTCTCGGCCCCTTTGCTTTAGCACTGCTCCATTTCTCTGCAGCTTTAAAGGGGTAAGCGCTGCATTGTAGGGTCAGCACAACACATTATTTTGCACTTGTATGCATTTATTTTAATGTAAATCTGCCCTAATCCAGTGTGTTTGGCGTTTGGTGTGCCACTGCTCTCTCCCAGCCTACCCCTCCCCCTGCTTCCTGATTGCACAACCCGCCCGGTTCCCCCACACCCTTGACCTGTGATTGGGCCTGTCTGGCCAACCAGGAACCGAGTGAGGGTCTTGCCACCTCTGCAATAGCATGGCTCCATTTCTCTGCAGGTTTAAAGGGGTAAGTGCTGCATTGTAGGGTCAATAACTCGTTATCCTGCACTTGTGTGCATTTTTAAAATCTAAATCTGCCTTTATCGGGTGTGCTTGGTGTTCAATGCACCTGTTCCCTCTCCCAGCCTCCCCAACTCCCCTGGATCCCGATTCCACAACCTACCCGCCGACCCCGACACCACAACCCATGATTGGGCCTTGCTTGCCATCCAGGAATCGACTGAGGGTCTCAGCCCCTCTACATTAGCACAGGTCAATTTCACTGCAGCTTTAAAGGGATACAAGCTGCATTGTGGGGTCAGCGGCCCGTTATTCTGCACTTGTGTGCATTTTTAATATCTAAATCTTCCCCAATCCAGTGTGCCTGGTGTTCGGTGTCCCTATTTCCTCTCCCAGCCTCCCCAATCCCCGTGCTTTCTGATTCTACAACCCCACTGGGTCCCCCCTGCCCCTTACACATGATCGGGCCTTGCTGGCCATCCAGGAATAGAGTGAGGGTCTCAGCCCCTCTGCATTAGCACAGCTCCATTTCACTGGAGCCTTAAAGGGGTAAGTGCTGCATTGTGGGGTCAGCAGTTATTCTGCACTTTTGTGCATTTTTAAAATAAAAATGTGCCCTAATCCTGTGTGCTTAGAGTTCGGTGTGTCTGTACCCTCTCCCACCCTCCACAACACCCCTGTTTCCTGATTCCGCAACCCTCCCACCTCTGTGATGCCCCCGACCCATGACTGGGCCATGCAAGCCATCCAGGAACTGAATGAGGGTCTCAACCCCTGCATTCGCATGGCACCATTTCTCTGCAGCTTTAAAGGGGTAAGTGTTGCACTGTAGGGTCAGCGACCTGGTATTCTGCACTTTTGTGTATTTTTAAAATCTATATCTGCCCTAATCTCATGTGCTTGGCATTTGGATCACATGTTCCCTATCCCAGCCTTCCCAGCCCCTCTCCTTAATGATTCTACAACCCACCCCGCCTCCCCCACTCCCCAGACCCATTATTGGGACGTGTTGGCCATCCAGGATCCAAGTGAGGCTCTCAGCCCCTCTACAAACACATCTCCATTTCACTGTCAGTTTAAATGTGTAAGTGTTGCATTGTAGGGTCAGTGACCTATTATTCTGCACTTTTCTGCATTTTTAAAATCAAAATCTGCCCTAATCCTGTGTGCTTTGTGTTTGGCGTGCCTGTTCCCTCTCCCAGCCTCCCTAACACCCAGTTTCCTGATTCCACAACCCACCCACCTTCCCTCATGCCCCCAACCCGTGATTGGGCCTTGCTGGCCTTTTAGAGACAACCACACAGAGCAGCCCCTGACCTGGCAGCCCTCGGCTAAGTGCCCAAGACAAAGGGCAGCTCCAGAAGAAGCTGCTCTGGTAACCAGCACCAGTCTGTGTGTGCTTGTTTCTGCCGAGGATGCCTCTCAGAGTCAACTAGCAGCAACTGAGAATGTAAGTGTGGTTACGGTGGGGAGTACAGCCAATACTGTACTCCAGTAGAGCCCTACCACTCTTAATACCTACTATAACATATTCCACCTGTGTCAATCTGCCATCTCACACTTATTTTGGGATCAATTCTTCTCTCCTTTTTTATTGCTGTGTTTCAATTCTAGGTGTTTCCCCTCTAGTTCTGTGTTCCAATTCTAGGTGTTTCCTTTCTATCGCTGTGTTTCAATTTTAGGTGTTTCCTTTTAGTGCTGTGTTTCAATTCTAGGTGTTTCCCTTCTAGTGCTGGTTTCCAATTCTAGGTTTTCCCCCACTAGTGCTGTGTTCCTACTCTTGGTGTTTCTCAGAAACTGCTGTGTTTCAAATCTAGTTGTATTTTTCTCCACATTTCTGCTGTGTTCCAATTCTTGGTGTTTCCCCTCAAGCTCTGTGTTCCAATTTAGGTGTTTCCTCTCTAGCGCTGTGTTTCAATTTTAGGTGTTTCCTTCTAGCGCTGTGTTTAATTCTAGGTGTTTCCCCGCTAGCGCTGTGTTCCAATTTTAGGTTTTCCCCCACTAGTGCTGTGTTCCTACTCTTGGTGTTTCTCAAAAACTGCTGTGTGTCAAATCTAGTTGTTTTTTTTCTCCCCATTTCTGCTGTGTTACAATTCTTGGTGTTTCCCCTCTAGCACTGTGTTTCACATATTGCTGTTTTTTTCCCACTATTGCTGTGTTCCCATTCTAGGTGTTTCACCTCAAGTGCTGTATTCCAACTCTAGGTGTTTCCCAACAACTGTTGCATTTCAAATCTAGGTGTTTTTCCCATTACTGATGTGTTACAATTTTACGTTTTACCTCTCTAATGTTGTGTTCCAATTCTAGGGGTTTCTCAACAACTGTTGTGTTTTAAATCTAGGTGTTTTCCCCATTACTGCTGTGTTCCAATTCTAGGTGTTTCCCCTCCAGCGTTCTATTTTCAATCTAAGTGTTTTCTCCCACTACTAATGTGTTCCAGTTCTAGATGTTTTCCCTCTAACACTGTGTTCCAATTCTAGGTTTTTCTTCTCTAGCCCTGTGTTCCAATTCTAGGTGTTTCTCAACAACTTCAGTGTTTCAAATCTAGGTGTTTTTCCCACTGCTATGATCCAATTGTAGGTGTTTCCGAATAACTGCTGTGTTTCAAATCAAGGTGTTTTTCCCCATTACTGCTCTGTTCCAATTATAGGTATTTCCCAACAACTGTTGTGTTTTAAATCTAGGTGTTTTCCCCATTACTGCTGTGTTCCAATTGTAGGTGTTTCCCCTCCAGCGTTCTATTTTAAATCTAAGTGTTTTCTCTGACTACTAATGTGTTCCAGTTATAGACATTTCCCCTCCAACACTGTGTTCCAATTCTAGGTGTTTCTCCTCTAGCCCTGTGTTCCAATTCTAGGTGTTTCTCAACAACTTCAGTGTTTCAAATCTAGGTGTTTTTCCCACTACTGCTATGCTCCAATTGTAGGTGTTTCCCAACTATGCTGTGTTCCAAGGTGGGGTGCTTTGTTCCAATTCTAGGTGTTTTGACACTAATGCTGTGTTTCAAGTCGAAGGGTTTCCCAGCTGCTGCTGTGTTTCTAATCTAGGCGTTCAGTCCCATTACAGCTGTACTCCAGGTCTTGGTGTTCAACCATTACTTGTGAAGGCTGGACATTTGGAGCCAGGCCAGCTGGGCCTATTTGGCTCCGTGTTTCTTGAATGACTCGCTTCTGCCAATTGTGAATCCTAAGTATTTTGTTTAGTCCGATGTTTGTTACCCAAATCCCTCAAGGCACACATCTATGAGCCATTTGTAGACAAGTTGCTATTTAGCAAGGGGCTGATGAGGAAACATTCAATTTTGTTTGGGTTGTGTTTGAGGGAGGCAGTGGATATCCAGGACTGAAAAATGGATAGGTAATTGGAGAGACGACTGATGTAGAGTGGATGAGGCAGAGAGGGCCAGTGGACTACCTGTAAACATTAAAAAGGACTGGTGAGAGTGTATCGGGGGTCGTTTCGTAGAACTCACCAAAAAATTACAAAAGTAGCAAAAAAGGAGTGTACACCGGTGGAAGAAGTAAAACAATTTTATTCAGGGCCCCAGACACAGCTGGGACAGCAAATTCAAACAGATCGCAGAACAGAACTGCATGAAGAGGTGCTGTCAAAGAAACACCCCTAAAGTCAGAACTTTTATACAATGCAAGTAATTAGCATTCATGATTGTGTGACAAGAAAACATCTCCCCACACAAATCTGGTTGGGCTTTGCACTTTGAACTCTTATAGAAAAGCATGCATTGCAATCAACGATTGGGTTCACAAAACCTTCTCAGACCACCCTCATTTACACCCTGTGACATCACAATCCACCCCCAATTCCCATAGCACAAATTGAAATCATTGAAACATTTGAGACGACCATCACAACTTTATCCAACTGCCGTGGTCGCCTCATCCTGATTCTCATGAGAATGGCCCTTCACCATGACACCATCAGAGCACTGAACCACGGACATACTACTTTAGAAATGTTGTAAATTGGGGATATTCTAGCTTGTATCAACATATATAGACCTATGCATAGATGGAAATTAACCTTCTAACTACACAGGAATGCCCTTAGTTTCATTCTAAAGACAGGTGTAGAAATGGCCTCTCTAAGATGAGAACTGTGCTCCATGCAGCCGGGACTGCAGCGAAAATAGCTCCCTTCTTGACCTGTGAAAGACTACAGTCAGAGGTTTTTAATTGTATGGAGTTGTTTGACCTCAAGTTATGTATATTGGCTTTTAATGCCAATTCTTCCTTCAAGTAAACTGGGGCTGTGCTTCTCAACTACTTGTGAGTGATCAGTATGAGGCGGAAGGAGACTATATTTTTTATGAGCAACCCATGAAGACTTCTCCTGGCCTCAGAGATATGGTCCCTTTTATTGAGATCCATGATAGCTCTCATGGTGTGTTGCACCACCTGAAGCCGGTTGATCTCAGATTTCAGTAGACCAACTAGTAGGCTATCTATTCTGGGGCCTATCATAGTCCTGTTAAGTGTTTCCCGGTTCTCCCTGGATATGAATGGGCGTGCATGGGTCATTAGCTTAATGTGATAGGAGGCTGAAGAAACTAGGTTACTCACTTGTGCCTTCATATTCAGATTGCGGTAGAGATAAACCCCAAGGGTCTTGACTTTTTGTTTTGATCATACATCCATCAATTTGAATGTGGGCATATTCCAGCTCCATCCGGTGAGTTTTTGCTTCTGAGCCCACCAGCATCAACTCAGTTTTGCTGGTTTTCAGCGCAAGACCATTGTTACACATCCAGCTTTGGATCAGACTGTATATCCTATTTATATTAATTTCATCCTCCATAAAGTTGCCAGATATGGGGACAACACATTGTGTGTCGTCAGCATAATTTGTGAATTCAATTTTAAGGCTTTCCAAGAAATCGAGAAAGGGAATGGCAAATATGTTATAAAGAATCGGAGACAAACAGGCTTCTTGCGGTACTCCAATCGTAAGCTCAATTTTTTGTGCATCCGCCATATTGCTGCCTACCCTGCATTGCCATTCACTGAGGAAATATCTTTTTTTAATTTTTTTAAAAACTTTTATTTTTGTTGACAGAGGCAGGTAGCATACACATTTACATCAGGACAGCAAGAGCAAATACAGTATACAGGTACATTAATGCAAGGGCTTTTCTGCGGAACGTAAGCTGTCAGGGACCATCAGCAACATAACATGAGACACCAACACTTTAGACAACACTAGTAGAAGGCCGGGGAGATCCGCCCACCGTGGAGATGTCATCCAAACCGTTCAAATAACTATTAAAGGCAGACCAGATATTACGGGGGCGGGACCGGGCCGGGAGCATATCCAAAAACCCCTCCTCGCAATTCCTAGACCATGTGAGCAGGTTCAACCATTTCTGGTATGTAGGGGGGGTCGAGCTTTTCCAATCCAACAAGATGCATTTCTTGGCCACCACACAACTTACATTTAGGAACTTGACCACATCTTTAGGCTCCCCGAGGCCCCACACCCCAAACAGTGCCCCCAGCGGGTCGAGGTCAACATCAACATCAATAATTGTCGACAACGTCTGCATGATCTTGGACCAGAATGTGGCCAGCTCCGGGCAGGCCCAGAACATGTGTAGATGGTCAGCCCCATCGGTTCCGCAGCGAGGGCAGGGCCGGGGAGCAGAGCGTGCAAATCTCGAAATTCTACCCGGTGTAAAATACAGCCTATTGAGCAATTTATACTGTATGGTGCGGTAGCGAAAGTTCAAGGACACCCCACTGGTATGAGAGCACATTTTCCCCCACAATTGGTCTGTAAGGTCCGTCCCCAGTTCAGCGGCCCAGTCCTCCCGTGCCCTGGACGGGCGGGGAGAGGGGCCGGTCAGTAACAATCCATATAATGAGGAGACCACACCCCGCGCCGCTCCCGAATTGGCGATGTATGCGATCCCGGGGGAGTCCGGAGGCTCAGCTGGGAAGTCAGGCCACGCGCTGCGGAAGGCTGCGCGCAGCCTGTAGAATTGCAGCAGCTCCATGACTGAACCGGAGTGCCCCGGCTTCAAAGTCTGCAGTGTTATAAACCGCCCATCTGGGTAAAAGTCAGTGAGGGCACGGTAACCCAGCGCCTCCCAGTGCCGCGCCAGTGCAATGTCACACGTGGGTTCAAGCCCGGGAAGGTTCCAGGCGGGAAGCCACCTGTAGTATGGGTGTTGTTCGGCACACGTGTTAAACAGCCGGCCCCAGGCCTGTACAGTGGCGCGGACTGGATCGATAGGCGAGTCCGGAACATACTTCCTATTTAGAATCAGGGACATTATGTTACAGGGTGCCCCCGCCAGAGTCTCCAATTTGACGTGGGGGCGAGGTGGGGGTCCGGGGTACCAGTACGAGGCGAATTGCGCCTGTGCAGCCGTCCAGTATCTAAGCAGGTCCGGGGCCGTGAAGCCCCCTTTGTCATATGTGAGGCACATGTCCGACCATTTCTTACGCACCGCACCAGAGTGCCAGAGAAATTGTGCAAGTGCTTTATGAAGGTCTGTAAAGTATCTCCCACCCGGCCAGACAGGGACGTTAGAGAAGATATACAAGAACTTAGGGAGCAGGATCATTTTCACCAGCGAGAGTCTACCGGCCAGCGACAGCGGGAGAGCGCGCCAGCGCGTGATTTTGGCCTCAGCTTGTTCCGCCACCGCTCGGTAGTTATCCGCCAGCAGTGTTTCCCTAGACCGAGACACCCGGACCCCCAAATATTTAATCCCCATTGGGGACCAGCGTAGCGGGTACTCCGTGAGCGGTTGGGCGGTGGAGCTAGTAAGAGGGAAAATTTCGGATTTGGTATAGTTAATGGTGAACCCGGAGTGAGTGCCTATCCGGGTGATACCGCGTATGATCGGGTCCAGGTGCACATCCGGGTCTCTTACGAAAAGTAAAACATCATCTGCATAGAGCGAGACGATTTCGGGAGCGTCCTTCAGGCGGATCCCCTGGTGGGCGTGCCGGGCCCTGATATATTCAGCCATCGGCTCTATTGCCAGGGCGAACAAGATCGGAGAAAACGGGCAACCCTGACGGGTGCCCCTAGAGAGAGGGAACAGAGCTGACGTCTGGGAATTAACCCGCACCCTAGCCACCGGGGAAGTGTATAGCAACTTAATGTACGCTATCATGTTAGGCCCTACACCCATGGTCTCCAGCACCAACCAGGTATATTTCCAGGAGACCATGTCAAATGCCTTCTGGGCATCCAGCGTAACCGCCACGGCGCCAACCCCCTGATCCATGCGGGCCATGACATTGAATAGCCGTCTAATATTGTGGGACGTCGACCTCCCAGGGACGAACCCTGATTGGTCATCATGCACCATATAGGACATGACCGGGAGGAAGCGGTTGGCAATCACCTTAGCGAATATTTTGGTATCTAGATTCATTAGCGAGAGGGGCCTATACGATCCACACTCATCATCAGGTTTCCCAGGTTTAAGAAGGACCGTAATGGCGGCCTCCCGCAATGATGGAGGGAGGGTGCCCAGCCGGAGCGACTCACTCCAGACCTCCAGCAGCCTGGGGGCCAAGATGGCCACATGCTCCTGATAAAATTCTGCCGTTAGCCCGTCCGGACCGGGAGCTTTTCCTTTGGGTAGATTGGAGATTGCCCCGACGATTTCGTCCAGCAGAATGGGGGAGTCCAGTGAGTCTTTGGTTGTGGGGGAAATGAGTGTCGTGGGGATCTGGCTGAGGAGATCGCGCATTTGGAACTCGCTATGTTCAGGGGGCTGGGAGTATAGGTCAGCGTAGAAGTCCGCGAAGACTTCCAAGATTCGTTGGTCAGACGTTTGGCTCAGCCCTGACCTGTCCTTGATACAGGAGATCTGTGAATGACCCCACTCGCCCCTGGCCACAGCAGCCAGCGTCCTGCCCGGCCTGTCCCCTTCACCATACCTGCGAGCCGCCTGGGGGCGACTGAAATATCGAACTTCCCTGATGGCCTGGTCATTAAAAGCTTGGAGCTCCTCACTAATCTGGGAGAGGGTGGCTGGGTCAACCGAAGTGGGATGCGCTCTTTCCAGGTCGCGTAATTTGGTTTCGGAACGGGCAAGAGCAGCACGTATAGCCTTGAGTACTCCCGCCTCCCTCGATATGGACATTCCCCTGATGAAGACTTTGAAGGCCTCCCACCGGACCCCCAAGGAGGTGGACCGGGACAAGTTAAACTCAAAGTAGGACTGTATATCAGCAAGAATATCCGCCTTGAATACTATGTCCTGCAGGGCGGCAGACTTGAAGCGCCAAGTATTAATAGTGGGAACCGGGACTCCCAGGTCCACGGACATCCGGACAGGAGAATGGTCCGACAGGGTACGCGCCAAGATCTGAGTTTCAGCCACCCTGCCCAGAAGCGTACTGGACACGAAAAACATGTCAATCCTCGAGGAGCTGTCGTGTACCGAGGAATAATGGGTATATTCGCGCGTCAACGGGTGCATCGCCCGCCATGCGTCACGAACATCTAGCGTCACCCTGTGTGCTAATAGTCTACGCGCTGCGCCCGAGAGCAATCTGGGGGCAGTGCTTGTTCTGTCCAACGTGGTATCCATTATGAAATTCATGTCCCCCCCCCAGATAATCTGTACCCCCACATAACCCAGCAGTATCGCCGCCACCCGGTCAACGAAATCAGGAGAGTCCACATTAGGGCCATACGTATTGACCAGCAGGTATTCCCTATTCGCCAAAGAACAATGCAGGATAACATACCTCCCTTCAGGGTCAACATAATTCTTATGTAGAGAAAACTTGAGCGATCTATGAACCATCGTCAGGACCCCCCTAGCCCGGGAGGAGTAGGAGGTAAAATATCTATTGGGGCCCCAGGAAGGGGCCATGCATCTGGCCAGGTGGCCCCCAGAGTGGGTGTCCTGCAGGAACAAAATTGTACAACAATGTCTGTTGGCGTAAGCCATAATTTTACGAGCCTTGGTGTAGTTACTAAGGCCCCGTACATTCCAAGACAGCACAACAGTTGTCATTGCATCGAATTAGGGTACATCCCATACTCTCTGCCTAGAGCCAGCCAGTAGTTTAAAATGGGCCCCACAATGGTGCCCCGATGTCATGCATTCTGCCACACTACCTCCGTCTTTTGTAATACAATCCCACACACCCCCAACATCACCACCCACCACCCACTCTGCCCACCCGCAACTTGCAGTAGGTATCGTCCCCCACCCAACCCCAAGGTCCCCAGCTAAGCCAGGGGAGTGACAGGGTCTCCCCAACCGGGGAGGAACAGAGGTCACCACCCAACGGGGATGCGCCCACGATTCGGCCCAACAGTGGCCACCCAACCCTAACAGCAAACCAAGCACAAACACAAACATTGCAAACGCAGTGGGGGCGCTGTAGCCGTGCGGACGGCATCTTAAGCATCATGTAGGCCAACATGGGCCATCAAGTCAAGTTCTGCGGTGAAGGATCCAAGTTCGAACCCAGGAGTTGAGGTCGGATGATAACAGGAAAACAATAGGCGATCTAACGCATGAGCATACAGTGTACGAGGAGTATTGAGTAGTGTCCAAGGGCCCAGGGCGAAACCCCAGGCCGGATGGCCATCCACGGGGCTCGAGTCGCTGGGGCAAAGAACAGCATTACCAACAACACATCCAAAATGAGCGGAGAAAGCTGGCGAGGAGAGTGGGGCACTACAGGGAGTGCTCACTCAGCGGCCACGGGAGCATTTATCGGATTAGGTAATGGTATCTCCAGCTCAATGAACTTCACTGCCTCCTCGGGGACCGTGAAGAAGTAGAGTTTGCCGTTGTGGGTCAATTTCAATCGCGCCGGGAAGAGGATGGCGTATGGGACATTGCGTTCCCTGAGTAGCTTTTTGACACCAAGAAATTGGCGCCTTTCCTGCTGGACCGCTACGGAAAAGTCGGGGAAGATCCTGACGGTGTTGGCCTCCAGGCGCAGCTCTCCCTTCTCCCGTGCCAAGCGTAGGATGAGGTCCCTGTCCCGATAGTTCAGGATCCTGGTAATGATGGGTCTCGGAAGATCACCCGGTCTAGGGCGAGGGGACAGGGCCCGATGTGCGCGCTCGACCGTAAAGTGCGGAGACAGGGTCGGGTTGTCGAGCAGTTCCCTAAGCAAGCTCTCGATCGCATCCTCCATGCGCCCCTTGAGTGCGTTCTCGGGGACACCAATGATGCGTAGATTATTCCTGCGAGCGCGGGACTCCAAGTCATCGCATTTGGATTTAACCGCCTTCATGTCCCGGGACAGGGCCGCGACCGTGGACTGCAGCACGTGTAGTTCGTCCTCGTTAGTAGAGATCCTGCCTTCAGCCTCCGCTATTCGGGTCCCGGCTTGGTCTACACGTGTCTTGAGCGAGGCAACATTGGCATGTATATCGTCCAACTTCTCGTGGAAGGAAGCGAAATTTTTGGCCATCGACTCCATGATAACCGTGAGGTCAGGTCCCGGCGGCCCGGCCTGCGACTCCACCCCGGACTCCTCCGGCGGGGGTGGGGATGAGCAAGCGTCGGATCTCGGAACCGCTCTAGCAAATCTATCCATCGATCCTCCCCTGCAGTTTCCTTTCGATTTACTTGGCATGACGAAGAGTAGCGACGGCCGCCGTGGTTATCAAGCGTCAGCCACGTGGAGGTGGTGGGCACAGGGTCCAGGAGTCGAGTCAAGCCCGGGGGGATCTCTACCGACGTGGACGTGGATCACGCTGGCAATACAGAGCGGGGCGCACCAGGGGGGCAGGGGCGCCCACAGGGCAGGTCCAGGGGCAGCGTGAGGTGAAGGCCGGGCCCACCGTGACCCGTCCGGATGCGTCACCCCTCCGCTCCTCACCTCGACAGTGCAGTCCTCCGCCAGGCGAGTGTCGATAAGGCGGGGCACCCCACAGGCCGCCGCAGCCGTCGGTTCGGTCCCAGCCCCCCGTCCGGCAGCGATCCGCCCCGCGGGGCCCCCCAGGGTGGGAGACAGGGGCGGGCGGGCCGCGAAAGAGTGGCGAGGCCTCGAGTAACCGCCGCAGCCCGGGTAGGCCTCCAGAGAGATGTGGCCGTAGCAAGTCTTCCAGTAGTCAGAGAAGGCCGGGACTCCGCCAGGAGCTGCCCAGCAGACAGGGGCAGATGGTTGGCCGCAATAGGAGTGTAGCAAGCTCCGATGTTCGCAGATGTGGGCAGATGAGGGCCGGAGCCGCACGGAGCTCAAAAGCTAAGCAGCCATCTTGGGCTGCTCCACAGCGCCACCCACTGAGGAAATATCTCACCCAGCCTGCTGCTGACATTGAAAACCCTGCCATCTCCTCCAACCTGGTTCCCAATAGAGCATGGTCCACCAGGTCTAAGGCGGCGGACAGGTCGAGCAGCATGAGCATTACCATCTGTCCATTGTGCATATGTCGGAGTATCCCGGACTTAAGGTCTAACAGCGCTGTCTCTGATCCAAGGCTCTCCCTGAAACCAGGCTGCCATCTGTTCAAAATGTTGCAGGATCTGAAATCTATTAAAACCGGTGAGTAAGCCACTCGATCCAGGATCTTGAGTAAAAATGGAGAGTTGTAAATAGGGCGGTAATTCAATGGATCCAACGGCCAGAGACTGTTTATTTTCAACAGCTGGGTAATCCTGGTGTTCTTGATACCTTTTGGGACACAACCATCCCTAAACAAGACATCGACAAATGTACATAGTGTTGCAATCAAAGTGGAGGAACATGCCTTAATAGCCAGAGCCGGGCTGCATCCCCTTTACATTTAGCAGGTTTAAGCTTTTCTGTAATGAGTGATCATTCAGATTCACTTACAGGTCTGAATGTAAATTGCTCTACTTTCCATGTTTTTTGTATGGCATTCATAGTTTTGGCATCTTTAGGAGTTGTGGCTTTTTTAGAGAGTACAATCTTATCCTTAATCCTATTAAGTTTGGTGCACATAGCATCTTGTATTGAGGTGCACCATTCAATGTCTCTGGTAACTACATCATTTTTGACCTGGCTGAGATGTTGTAGCTCTTTCAGAATTTTGAATTATTCCCCCGGTTGAGAGTGAGCTTTTTCTAATGCGGTCAACCAGATATGATTTTTGGCAAGGATAAAATGGTCATGTATTACTTATTCATTGGCGAAACCTGTGAGCTCTAATCTGTGACCTCAAAAAATAACAACCACTGTGTACTTCTCAAAGCATGGGTCTGGGATTGCAGACTCTGCACTGAATCACCAACCACAGCGCTCTTTGTCGCGCATAAAATGCTAACACATGTTTAAAGTAAAAGCAAGCTTTGAAGGCCTATTTACTGCGTTTTGTTCTACCACTAATACAGATATGAGAAAGAGACCCCTCCCCTATTACAGTGCTCCTCTTGCAGCTGATAAGTGTGTTCCGTTATACCGCATTGAACTTGCATCTTTATTACAATAGGATGGACCCTTGGGGGTCTACTCAGGAGACTGGGAGTCGGTTTAGAATGCAACAAGATCATCTGTACCACCTGGTGTCTGCCTGAGAGGTAGGAGGTAAACCAATTCAGGGCAGTGCCATAGAATCCAATCCTGTCATCTAGGATGTATTAGTTGGTGGTGTTGAATGCAGCTGAGCATTCAATGAGTACCAGGAGGCATGAGTTACCCTTATCCAGGATTTCGAGGGCCTCATCTACCACCTGTATAGTGGCTGTCTCGATATTACACTTGGGTCAGAACCCTGACTGATAGTCATTTCGAAGGTGAAGTTGTTTGATTCTTCCGAGTAGTTGTGTAGCAACTTATTTTTCCAAGATTTTGCCAATAAACAGAATGTTTGTAATGGGCTAATAGCTGGACATGTCAGCTGGGCCTAGGGTTGTTTTTTGCAAAGAAGGTTGCATGACACCAGTCTTGAGGGTATCTAGAAATTACCATTCTCTGAGGAAGACATTACTGATGCTGAGGAGCACATTCTGTGCCAGGCCCATCAATTGTTTAAAAATGGGATCCAGTATGATATTGTCAGAGTAGGAGGTAGGTCTGAGGGAGGCAGTTGGAGAGAGAGGACATAATTCACTTTAGAGGGGCTGTATGCGTGTTGTGCTGCCAGAAGCCCTAATGATGTGGGAGGTTCATTCGATAATCTCTCAGATTTTGCCTATTTTGTTATTAAAATGTTGTTTCCCTCTCATTTTTCCTGAATTGCTGGTACCTCAGAGTCAGGTGATGGTTTGTTACAATGCTTTACTACGTCAAAGAGGGCTTTGCTCCTGTTAGAGGCCGCCACAGTGGTGGTGGAGCAGTAAGCATCTTTGGCATCAGTAATCATAATCTGATTTTGGGGAGACAGCAGCGGGCCAGTCAGCCTTAGATTATTCCTTCAGAAAACCCTCTCTTTAGGTGTCTTATCTGGATCCTAGATGGACTTGTCCTCCTTCTCTTACTGAACTGCTCTCTAATAAGGCTTTGGTCAGTCCTTCAAGCTCTGTTCTCTCATATCCAGTTCAAATTCATAATTCTCATCTGCTATATTGAATAATTGTGTCCTTATTCCTTCCTTATTAATGTCCTTATATTCTGTGTGCATACTCACATATATGTGGCTTTCCAGTTCCAAAGGTGGGAGGGACACTCACCCCTATTGAAAAGATGCTATCTTAGTTTTTGACTAACTTTGGATGTGAACATGCATGATTAATGAAACTAATATTTTCTGATTCTGCAAGCCGGTGCCCACATTTAGAGACTTTGAATGATTTTTCTGTAATACATTTTGGTGCAGTTACTCATCTTCCCTATTGCTCAGTTATTTAGTCATGTCATGCTATATATATGTTTACAGAACATGATAGATATTACTTCTTTATGCAAACTGTACACATTTCTTATTGATAAGAGCGCGCATTGCAATGCAGAGATAAATTTAGTGATTACACATTTTATTTTAGGTTTCCTTCATGTTATAATCTATTTATTTTGCTAATGTGGAGTTGCTAACATATTCCTACAGGTGGCAGTGGCGGTAGCAGTGGCAGTGCATCACTGAAATACTTTCTTTATATGCTATTAATGTGTATCCAGAGCACACATATTCTGCCAGACATCAAATAAATAGCTATTTATTTATAGGTGTTAATTAAGTTATTTTATGGCATGCTTGGGCTTGGCAAATAACAACAACTCCTTTGAAATGTACCAGGCCAGCTCCATCACTGACATCTGACATGGTCATTATAGATATCATATTTATAACTGGCCCAAACTTGACTAAGGAATCCCATTGTGTGTTAATCCTGAGAAGGGAGCCTCAGAAGTTTACATTTGCCCCTTGTTTACAATTGCTAACTCCCCTTCAAACATGCATGGCTAAACAGCAATATTAGTTCCTATAAGAATCTACATTTCACATAAATCTGGCAAATGTAACATTTGCAATTCTTGTCATTGAGTGCAAGTCCCATTGGAACTGCAGGTACGCCTCTACCTTACGGGGCGTAGTGGGGAGTCTGCTTCTTTGAGACTTCAATGCTGTGGCTTGCTAAATTCCTTGGAATTTACAGGCACCCTGATAGATGAACATAGATGCTGTATGGTTCCCAGCCAAGTGGTCCAAGAAAGTCTGGAAATGTATTGGGGGTGCCCAGATATCTTTGCACTTTCAATGGCATCCTATTTGAACATGGCAGTGTAATCTAACCGGTTTAATTTTAAGCATGACAGCAAACAAGAGGCAGACATCTCCAACAAATGACAGAATCTAAGACAAGTACCTCTCTACCTATGCCAGGAAGGCCTTACTGTTTATGCCTTATCTTAGGCATCATTTGTGCTGTAAACCTCCAGGGCTACAGTCTTGCTGGCAGTCTTGCTGGGAGACAGAGGCTAGCTGGGGGGGGGGGGGGTACACATAAACCTTGCACAGATGAACTGGGCCCACAGGGCTGAAACATGTCTGATATCAAATTGATGAGGTTTGAATAATTATGAGAGATGCCAGCCACCATACCTCAAACTCGGCTATGATTTATATTTACAGTGTAACATGCCACCAGGACAGCGTTCTCATGTGTATGTATTTTATTTTTAGAAAAGTCCACCTCTTAAAGGTAGCAGTTGCACTGCAGAGCCTTGCCTGTCACTGTGCCTGTCAAATGGGCAGTTGGCAACTCTGAAACTGTCCTGTGCCCCTGTAGAGCAGGTGCTACAGATTAGGCTACTGATAAAGCAGGGCTCAGGTGTACACTATGCTTTTAGCAGTGAGTTTTTGAAAAGGAGCTCTGATTAGCAGATCTCCCTTCCTGAGATGGAATGACCTGGATCATTTTATTTGTTTAATAAACATAAAAAGCAGGGCTCCTAAACCCTCGCCAGATGGCAATCCATCACAATGATCCACCATGAGTGGTGTGCACTATGGATTACATGGTACCCAACTCGTGCTTGGGAAAGTATGCAGGTACATGAATAGATGTGAGTGGCGGAGTCATAGAATTTCAACACAGTCTGACCTATTTTATCTCCCTCTGCAGCTGTGGGGTTAGTCCTGGGTGCTTGCTCCGCCTCACCTTTTCCTTTCTTGCTGTGGCAAGTGTTCCTTTGATTCTGCTGCCCCGAAGGGCTGGCATCAGGGTTGGCATCCGACATGGAGAACAGTCCTGACAATCCGTACCTCTCAGGAGTCCTTAACATGTCAACCAGAATACCATACTGCAGAAAATGCAGGGGCTCTTGCACTGTAGTGCTAATAACCCAAGATCAATTAGATCAATTTGTACAACTCAAAAAGTCTGTTTAAAAATGACACATTTAATAAACATTGCACATTATTGTGAATGTGTCTACTGCCAAGCAGGGTAAGGGACATTGCCAGAGCCATAACTAAAAAAGAAACATTTAAAAAACAATTCAAGGAATATAGGGTTGGTTGTCTAGTGGAATCGGTCAGCATATTTGATCATTGAAAAGATACAACAAATGTATTAAAAAAGTACTTCTTCACCTTTCAGTCAATCAGTGCACTTTTGTTTAAAGCCATGTGATGAAATTGCACATCAGTTCATTTTCATAAAGAAAAAGCACTGGCACAGAGGCTTGAACCCCGCTACATGGATTCTCTGTCTCCAAAGCTCCACAATGCTAATGCTCTAGTGATGAAGTGCCCTCATAGGGTGCACACATGTAAGCACAATATAGTGCATCATTGTGTACTGAGAAATGCCATTAACTGCCTACACTTTTAAGGCTTGAGCTGACAGACGGTGAAAAGGCTTGTCAGTATGGCTAAAAGGCTTGTCAGTATGGCTAAAGGCTTGTCAATGTGGCTAAAAGGCTTGTCATTATGGCTAAAGGATTGGCTAAAGTCTTGTCAGTATGGCTAAAGGCTTGTCAGTATGGCTAAAATGCTTGTCAGTATGGCTAAAGTCTTGTCAGTATGGCTAAAGGCTTGTCAGTATGGCTAAAAGGCTTGTCAGTGTGGCTAAAGGCTTGTCAGTATGGCTAAAGGCTTGTCAGTATGGCTAAAATGCTTGTCAGTATGGCTAAAGGCTTGTTAGTATGGCTACCCCAATTTAAGGACCGCACTCCAACTAGAGGACCTAACAAGGCAGAGAAGAAAGCTCCAAGCTATTTGGCGCAACTCGCCCACCGACAATAATAAAGCCAATCTAACCCAATTCTCCAAATCCTACAAGAAGGAAATTATCAACACAAAAAAAATCTATTCAACGACAGAATCACTAATGCCAAATCAAATACTAAGGAACTATTTTCCATCCTCCGCAAAATGGAATCCCCCATTCAACCAGCCGACACTGTCCCCAAGGACAAGATATGGTGTACTAACATACAAAATGCCCTATCGAAGAAAATATCTACCCTCCAACACAAAATAACCAATAAATAGGACTCTCTACCATCCGCTGATCAACAAATCCCATTGACTACTGAGCCTATCACCATCCCGCCTTTTAGCTTCAAAACTATCTCTATCATCGACACTGAAAAGGTCATCCTCTCCCTGAAGCCATCCAACTGTACGGGCGACAGTTGCCCAGCACAAATAATAAAGGATGCAGCTAGAGACTTAGCCCCGTTTATCTCGAAGCTCATTAACTCCTCCTTCAAATCAAACACAGTACCGGCCAACCTGAAAGAATCCTGGGTCCTCCCCCTACTTAAAAAACAAACCCTTGATCCATCTATCCCAGCCAACTATAGGCCCATTACCACCATACCTTTCCTACTTAAAATTATCGATAGAGTAGCCTACCTCCAAATTCAAGACATCTTGGAAGCCAACCATCTACTAGGCTCTCGGCAATCGGGTTTCTGTCCCCTCCATGGCACTGAAACAGCCTTGCTAGATCTTAAGACTAAAATTGAGGAGTTAAAGGATAGTGGAAAAACAGCTCTGCTATTTTTACTGGACTTGTCAGCAGCCTTTGACTTGGTGGATCACGCAGTTTTATGCAATCACCTCAGGCTCGTTGCCAACTTCACAGGGGAAGCTATAGCCTGGGTCCAATCCTTTCTAGCCAACCGGACTATTAGAGTTTTCTCTACATCCACCTGCGCTGATCCTATCCAAATAACATGTGGAGTCCCACAGGGCTCTTGTGTCTCACCCACCATGTATAACATTTTCACCAAGCCATTATTTGACAAGTTGGACAGACTGGGTGTCACCTACACAAATTATGCAGATGACACTCAGATCCTAATACCCCTTTCGGGCAACTATGAAGCAGACTTGGCCTTGGTGAATACGATATACATCCTCATTCAGGCATGGATGGCTACCCATGGCCTCTGCCTGAACGATGATAAAACTGATATCTTGCTCCTCGGATCTCATCATAACCTAACAAAGCTCACCCGAACTATGCATCCTTTAATATTGGCAACATCATTAAGGTTATGCCAGAGAATAAAACTCTAGGATTCTACTTGGACTCCTCTTTCACCCTTAAAAAGCAAGTGAACTCCCTCTCCTCCTCAACAACCTACACTTGCAAACTCATCCGAGCTACCAGACCGTTCCTGTCCAGCGCCAGCTGCCTCACTTTGGCCAATGCTCTTATCATGTCTAGACTAGACTATTGCAACACCCTATACTCAGGAGCCAAACAGTCTGTCACTGACAAACTCCAGAGATTGCAAAATAACACCCTAAGAGCAGCACTGAACACCCCACACAGAGAGCATATCTCTAAATACCGGACAGAGGCCCACTGGCTAAAAATCAAGGACAGAATCCTCCTTAAAACTATCTCTCTCACTTCTAAATGCCTAAATAATCTAGCATCTCTGTACCTATCTGAAAATATCAACAGGAGATCCTCAACCCGACCTCTGAGATCTGCTAACACATTCATGCTTGAAATCCCTAGATATAAACTGACTACGGCGGGAGGATCCAGCTTCCCTGTCAAAGCTGCACAATCATGGAACACACTCCCATTTGACCTCAGACGCCCACTACCTTACGCCAGATGTAGAAGTAACGCTCTCAAATAGCTTCACACTAATGATATGTAACCCCCTCCCCCCGCTCTAGCCTGATCCTGCTATGATCTCCTTCTATTGATGACCCTGGCAACTGTCTGTACTGTATTATATATTGTAATTTACTCTGTACTTACATGTATGTTCTAGCCTGTGGTAGGCATTGTAACTAAGCTTTGAGACTTCTTGTACTGCTGCGCCCAGCTGCCCAAGGGCTTGGTGCACATTATCAAATAAATAAACAAACAAACAAACAAACAAACATAAAGACTTGTCAGTATGGCTAAAGGCTCGTCAGTATGGCTAAAGGCTTGTCAGTTCAGTATGGCTAAAGGCTTGTCAGTATGGCTAAAGGATCGTCAGTATGGCTAAAGGATCGTCAGTATGGCTAAAGGCTTGTCAGTATGGCTAAAGGTTTGGCTAAAGGCTTGTCAGTATGGCTAAAGGCTTGTCAGTATGGCTAAAGGCTTGTCAGTATGGCTAAAGGTTTGGCTAAAGGCTTGTCAGTTCAGTATGGCTAAAGGCTTGTCAGTATGGCTAAAGGCTTTTCAGTATGGCTAAAGGCTTGTCAGTATGGCTAAAGGCTTGTCAGTATGGCTAAAGGTTTGGCTAAAGGCTTGTCAGTTCAGTATGGCTAAAGGCTTGTCAGTATGGCTAAAGGCTTGTCAGTATGGCTAAAGGCTTGTCAGTATGGCTAAAGGTTTGGCTAAAGGCTTGTCAGTATGGCTAAAGGCTTGTCAGTATGGCTAAAGGCTTTTCAGTATGGCTAAAGGTGTGTCAGTATGGCTAAAGGCTTGTCAGTATGGCTAAAGGTTTGGCTAAAGGCTTGTCAGTATGGCTAAAGGCTTGTCAGTATGGCTAAAGGTTTGTCAGTATGGCTAAAGGCTTGTCAGTATGGCTAAAGGATTGGCTAAAGGCTTGTCAGTTCAGTATGGCTAAAGGCTTGTCAGTTCAGTATGGCTAAAGGCTTGTCAGTATGGCTAAAGGCTTGTCAGTATGGCTAAAGGCTCGTCAGTATGGCTAAAGGCTCGTCAGTATGGCTAAAGGCTTGTCAGTATGGCTAAAGGCTTGTCAGTATGGCTAAAGGTTTGGCTAAAGGCTTGTCAGTTCAGTATGGCTAAAGGCTTGTCAGTATGGCTAAAGGCTTGTCAGTATGGCTAAAGGCTTGTCAGTATGGCTAAAGGTTTGGCTAACGGCTTGTCAGTATGGCTAAAGGTTTGGCTAAAGGCTTGTCAGTATGGCTAAAGGCTTGTCAGTATGGCTAAAGGCTTGTCAGTATGGCTAAAGGTTTGGCTAAAGGCTTGTCAGTTCAGTATGGCTAAAGGCTTGTCAGTATGGCTAAAGGCTTGTCAGTTCAGTATGGCTAAAGGCTTGTCAGTTCAGTATGGCTAAAAGGCTTGTCAGTATGGCTAAAGGCGTGTCAGTATGGCTAAAGGCTTGTCAGTATGGCTAAAGGTTTGGCTAAAGGCTTGTCAGTTCAGTATGGCTAAAGGCTTGTCAGTATGGCTAAAGGCTTGTCAGTATGGCTAAAGGCTTGTCAGTAAGGCTAAAGGTTTGGCTAAAGGCTTGTCAGTTCAGTATGGCTAAAGGCTTGTCAGTTCAGTATGGCTAAAGGCTTGTCAGTATGGCTAAAGGTTTGTCAGTATGGCTAAAGGCTTGTCAGTATGGCTAAAGGTTTGGCTAAAGGCTTGTCAGTATGGCTAAAGGCTTGTCAGTATGGCTAAAGGTTTGGCTAAAGGCTTGTCAGTTCAGTATGGCTAAAGGCTTGTCAGTTCAGTATGGCTAAAGGCTTGTCAGTATGGCTAAAGGCTTGTCAGTATGGCTAAAGGTTTGGCTAAAGGCTTGTCAGTTCAGTATGGCTAAAGGCTTGTCAGTATGGCTAAAGGCTTGTCAGTGTGGCTAAAGGCTTGTCAGTATGGCTAAAGGTTTGGCTAAAGGCTTGTCAGTATGGCTAAAGGCTTGTCAGTATGGCTAAAGGCTTGTCAGTATGGCTAAAGGCTTGTCAGTATGACTAAAGGTTTGGCTAAAGGCTTGTCAGTTCAGTATGGCTAAAGGCTTGTCAGTATGGCTAAAGGCTTGTCAGTTCAGTATGGCTAAAGGCTTGTCAGTTCAGTATGGCTAAAAGGCTTGTCAGTATGGCTAAAGGTTTGGCTAAAGGCTTGTCAGTTCAGTATGGCTAAAGGCTTGTCAGTATGGCTAAAGGCTTGTCAGTATGGCTAAAGGCTTGTCAGTATGGCTAAAGGCTTGGCTAAAGGCTTGTCAGTATGGCTAAAGGCTTGTCAGTTCAGTATGGCTAAAGGTTTGTCAGTATGGCTAAAAGCTTGTCAGTATGGCTAAAGGTTTGGCTAAAGGCTTGTCAGTTCAGTATGGCTAAAGGCTTGTCAGTATGGCTAAAGGCTTGTCAGTTCAGTATGGCTAAAGGCTTGTCAGTATGGCTAAAGGCTTGTCAGTATGGTGAAAGGCTTGTCAGTATGGCTAAAGGTTTGGCTAAAGGCTTGTCAGTATGGCTAAAGGCTTGTCAGTATAGCTAAAAGGTTTGTCAGTATGGCTAAAAGCTTGTCAGTATGGCTAAAGGTTTGGCTAAAGGCTTGTCAGTATGGCTAAAGGCTTGTCAGTATGGCTAAAGGCTTGTCAGTTCAGTATGGCTAAAGGCTTGTCAGTATGGCTAAAGGCTTGTCAGTATGGCTAAAGGTTTGGCTAAAGGCTTGTCAGTTCAGTATGGCTAAAGGCTTGTCAGTATGGCTAAAGGCTTGTCAGTATGGCTAAAGGCTTGTCAGTATGGCTAAAGGCTTGTCAGTTCAGTATGGCTAAAGGCTTGTCAGTATGGCTAAAGGTTTGGCTAAAGGCTTGTCAGTTCAGTATGGCTAAAGGCTTGTCAGTATGGCTAAAGGTTTGGCTAAAGGCTTGTCAGTTCAGTATGGCTAAAGGCTTGTCAGTTCAGTATGGCTAAAGGCTTGTCAGTATGGCTAAAGGCTCGTCAGTATGGCTAAAGGTTTGTCAGTATGGCTAAAGGTTTGGCTAAAGGCTTGTCAGTTCAGTATGGCTAAAGGCTTGTCAGTATGGCTAAAGGCTCGTCAGTATGGCTAAAGGCTTGTCAGTATGGCTAAAGGCTTGTCAGTTCAGTATGGCTAAAGGCTTGTCAGCATGGTTAAAGGCTTGTCAGTTCAGTATGGCTAAAGGCTTGTCAGTATGGCTAAAGGTTTGGCTAAAGGCTTGTCAGTATGGCTAAAGGCCTTTCAGTATGGCTAAAGGCTTTTCAGTATGGCTAAAGGCTTGTCAGCATGGTTAAAGGCTTTTCAGTATGGCTATGCCATTTATATGGAATTCTCTACTCTCTGAGATGACTTCATTTCTGGCAAGCAAGTAAAGCCAGTCTATGCAGGTAACTGCCTGATGCTCTTCAAGCCTTAGATTAGCACACAGAGCCTTTTAGCGCAGGTGTGCTTGATACAATGATAGCAGAACACGCTATGAAAGGCAGTCTATGATGCACCATGCTGGCTGTGGCCAAACACTTGCAGGAGAATGGTAGAGCGCATGCGGATATGAACTTAGGTTCTTTTAGGTCTGTGGAGAATAGAGGAAACAAGAATAACTCTGCGGCAGGAGCCTCACTCACTGAGATGCATGCTGTATTATTTTGGCAAATGCCACATCTGTGATTGCCAAAGATTGCACATATTCATGCCAAGCACACTTTAATTAATAATGTGTACGTACAGGTGAACAAGCGAATTCGACAGGAAACAGAGTCAAGTAACGCATGGAGTGAATACATCCCGACGCCCTCCTATTATGGGCTGGACTCGCTGGATCCTAAGAAGAATTTCTTTATCATTGCCTGTCTTGTGGCTTTTCCTTGGCAATCCTGCGGAAATTCTGTGGGATTGCCATGATAAAATGAAAAACAAAACTGGTACTCCAGCCAGCCGAAAACGTTCAAATTCCACCCGTGCTGCTCTTTCCCCTTCCAGCCTCCACCCTAATATGAATAGTCCCTTTCCAAACCCCATTTCTTTTATTGCTAACTGCAAGTTTCTCTCAGTGATTGCTCACATGCGGAGCAAAGTAAAATGATGGCTTGTCATCTCTTAAAAGCCTGATTGCTACAGTGTGCCATGTGCGATATTAAACACATATTCTGGACCAGATGCAGACCCTACTCAGAGGAATCTCTCAGAATCTGCTGGGCGAGCTTACACCAAGAACTTGGAATATTTGCAACCCTTTGTTCCCAGTCTGTTTCTTGTTTGGCAGCACACACCCGTCCAGCAGTTTCCACACTCCGGATCTTCATTGAAACCTCCCTTTTCTCCATGCAAAGGTTATGGCGGGTTCAGAAGGCTTGAAGCATGTCCTAAGGGACAGAGCTTCCCGTTTCTCTCCAGGGATCGGTGTAGACAGGGTCAAATCCGGGTTCACCTTAGCGATGAGGTGTTTCAGGCACCCTGAAATCAGATGGCTGTTATCCCCATGTTAAAATCAGCTGAACTCGTGGCCTTGGGAGTCCACAGGAAATCCAACTACTGAGACAGAGTGGCCCAGCCTTTGAACCAGTGACCAGCTGGCTGGTATCTCTAAAAGTACCTTTATCTAACATTGGGTCCTGAAGAAAGTGGTATAAAAACAAACAACGCACTGAAACCGGTTGACCGTACACTATAGTCAGATGCTCAGCTAGTTACTGGTACCCGGAGAGGAATTATTAAAAAAAAAACATCTTTTACATATTACTTGCGTGCATAGTAGTGGAAGCGTTACAGTGAATCTCCTTCCACGTTTCTTTTAGTCCCGCTACTTTCCGCCAGACCTTTAATTGAGGCCATTTTTGTAAAACATGTATGCACTTGGACTTTGTAGCGTCATTTAATGGAGAGCCAGTCTCCTTTCTCTCCCCTCACCCTAGATAGGCGGCTTGTCATCTCTGTCTAGGGAAAGTCCACTCTTAAGGGTGAGTTAGTCATGATTGGAGGGTCAGGTTGGCTATTTGGAAGTTTATTAAACAATCGGAGCACGCATGATGGACCTGTAGCTTGTGTGTGTTTAGTAGGTGGGATAAGGTGCAGTTTACTGTTATCCCAGTCCAGTCCTCTCTTGTGTGTTAAGGATTGAAGCACATCCTACCCCCTGAGATGTGAAAGCAGAATGATCCACTTCAGCCAAGTCACACACAGCACAATGCTGCCCAGTGGCCATCACTGGAAGGTCACCCCCAGTTCAGAGCCAGGTGGGAAATGCACTGTGAGTGTGGAGGTGAAGGCAAACACCCTTAAACTCGCTGTGCTGTGTGTGACTGAGATCTGTAATCCTACACATGGACATTTCTCTTGAAACTGAACCCTTCTAAATATCATGAGCTCTCACACACCCAGCAACGAGCACAAGCCTGGCCACATGCCGTTTGCCTATGTGTGTAATGCTTTCGGCTTGCAATTCTCGAAAGACCCCCTACATAGGTTCTGCTTAGTGAAACACTACAGAATTCTCTATATCAACGGTATCGGTACCGTCTCCAGATATCTGGGCCTCCTAACTAACCCTCGAGATGTATTGGCCAACGTGCTGGTGCTATCAGGCGTATACAGACATATTTCTCTGTTTGTGGCTTTCGCAAATACCCCGGGTGCTCATAACAGTAGTGATCTATGTTTCAAAACCTCTAGTTTCGGGCACCAAACAGTGAACCACCTAGAACCAATCCTGATTCAACAAATGTACCATCAGCAGATCCCCTAAATTCGGCATTTGCTTTCCAGAGTAAACCCATCACATACACAGTTGTTGAAACGGCATGACCCTCATAATGACCAGCTTTCCCTCACTGCTGTCTCCATCAAGTCATGGATTATAATGAAACGCACCGTCTATAACCCTCAGACTAAGGAACCAACAAGAAGCAGACCAAGACGTTTCTATGGTGGTGCTCCCTGACGGAGGCTATCCACCTGGCTACTAACCTTTCATTTCACAGATTATTAAACATCTCTTCCGTAACCCTTGCTATCCGCCCCTCCCATCTATATCGCCCTCCTTAAGGACCCAGAGGTATATACCCACCAAATATCCTTCCACTTTGCTTTTCATGTCGTTGCGTGCAGTCGATTTACCTGGGGAACATGGAAGACGCCTAAAATCCTGGCCATTGGAACAGATATGGAGGACATGAGTTCTCCTATGATTCCCGCGGGCATTGACCCGGAATGGCATTTGTATCCAGGGATTGGCTTCCTAATCCCAGACAGCAGTTCCAAGACCCCTCCAATGGCTTTGATCTGAGACATGCAGGAATCCATGATCTGGAACCCGAGAGTGAGGTTTGGCAGCAGGTCCTGAGACTGGTTGATTTCCTCTATGGCAAAGACCATGGCCAGGACATCCCGATAATATCGAATGTGAAACCTGCAAGGAAATGGGAAACGGGTTACATGTTGTCTGTGGCACGATATTGCTCTCAGCCTCTGCAATACAGACACCAATCATACATGTCTATGGGGGATGATCACATGCAGGGCGTGGTGAGAACTGGCAATATTAGGCTTTTACCTCGACTCTACTTTCACACTAAATAAACAAGTCAGTGTCACGTCATCCTCTACTGCAGATACTTGTAGATTGATCAGGGCGTGTAAATCCTTTCTATCTAAAGAAAGCTGCGTGATTTTAGCCAGAGCCCTTATTTTGTCCAAGCTGGATTACTGTAATGCACTCTATTTAGGAGCAAATAAGTGTATCCTTAAGAAAGTCCAGATTTTACAAAATAATGCACTTAGATCAGCTTGCGGTATTCCTAGGTGAGAGCACGTTTCGAACGTAAGGAGACAGAATAAATGGCTCTCTACTAATGTCACAATCACGCTCAAAACGCTCTCCCCCACCCACAAATGCCTGAATGGTGCAACCCCACGTTACCTCTCAGAAAGAATTGTCAAGAAATCCTCTACCCGCCTCCACCACAACTTTGGAACTACCTCCCTCTGGCATTGAGAGAGGACCAACCTTTCTTGCACTTCAGGCATAACATCATAAACTGGCTTGTTTCTAAAGACACTTTACTTATCCATAAGCTGTTGATTTACACCGATCTCTTCGACACTGAAACCTTAACTCATGCCCTTTGTGATATTACTTTTCTACCACATTACTCTCTGTTTCCTCATTTTCGGACAACCTAACTGTGACGCAACCTTTTGTAACACTTTTTGTTCATACTGTGATTACTTTGTATAAATCAAACTTGTAACGTGTGCAACTACATCAACTGTTATAATGTCATTTACGCCTAATGTATACATGTTCTCGTGTGTAAAGGCGCCCAGATACCTTCGGGTTTGGCGCGCATTACAAATCAGTAAACAAACAAACAAACAAACATGTTTCTGCCACGTTTGATGAATAGAATTGCAGTGGGTATGCAGGATGAAGAGCCTAATTGGCATCACTCACAGTTCAGAGGGGCAGTAAATACATGGAGGTGATTCCATTACCACCACTTTTGCTGCACCTCTGCATTTGACCTTGAAGTGGATCATTTATCTCCAACCTGATGCCCAAGGTAAATGCTCCACTTTAATGCCAAGAATTGGTGGATTTGCAGCACAGCATTACTGTTCATAGGAACTCCGCCAAACACCCACCTGGCGCTCTATGGACTCCAACAATGGGGATTTACACTGCCCTGGCAGCGCTTGGAATCGCATGCTGAAGCCTCAGAACCGAGTGTGAGCATCAGGAAACTCATAATGAAGCCCAGTGGTTTGCAAATGATGAGGATTACCACATGTTTAAAGTTGAGCGGTAGTTACTGCACTCCCAGTCATGGCACCTACAAATGGCAAAAGCACAATCACAGGAACAAAAATGATGCTTCTTTCGGGTCAGTAAGAAATATGATCAGGACCTCACATCAGTGTCTACGAATCAACCTGACCACTTAACCACAAACGCACACCTGCTACTGCTAGTGATGCTGGTGTGTGGCGTTATTGGTGACTCCCACCGGGGGATGAGAATCGCGGACATTGCTTGTGTCAGGTACCTAATCGGGACGGATAAATAACTGGGGAGGCCGAGGTGAGAAATAAGTGTGGCTAAAACAACGTAGGAACTCAGTACACGTTCCGCTGTATGGAAAACGTGATGGTAATTTCATTACCGCCACTTTTACTATACCACCAAATTCCGAACCTGAGGGTAAAGTGGAGGATTCTCCTTACCTCTAAAATTGGGGGAATTACTGTGGCGGAAATACTCCTGTAGAACACTCCCCCATAATTGACATGGAACCCCATGACTCTTAAAATGGGGATTTACACTGCATTGACACCATTTGAAATCCTGTGGTAAATCCACAGGACTCAGCGGCGGTAAAAGGATGAGGCCCACAGTATTTTCATGAAATGAAAATGCATTTATTATCCATGAGACATTAAAGTGTGGAATTTGACCCATGCATGCGAGAAGCGCCACGAGGCGATGCAGCTCCTATCAGAAATGTTCTAGACCTGCCAATAATGCAGCAGAAGTAGGCGATTCCAGCTTGGAGGGGGCGTGATGTGCATGCATGCGAGAAGCGCCACGAGGCGATGCAGCTCCTATCAGAAATGTTCTAGACCTGCCAATAATGCAGCAGAAGTAGGCGATTCCAGCTTGGAGGGGGCGTGATGTACATGCATGCGAGAAGCGACACGAAGCGATGCAGCTCCTATCAGAAATGTTCTAGACCTGACAATAATGCAGCAGAAGTAGGCGATTCCAGCTTGGAGGGGGCGTGATGTACATGCATGCGAGAAGCGCCACGAGGCGATGCAGCTCCTATCAGAAATGTTCTAGACCTGCCATGTCATGCAGCAGAAGTAGGCGATTCCAGCTTGGAGGGGGCGTGATGTACATGCATGCGAGAAGCGCCACGAGGCGATGCAGCTCCTATCAGAAATGTTCTAGACCTGCCATGTCATGCAGCAGAAGTAGGCGATTCCAGCTTGCAGGGGGCGTGATGTACATGCATGCGAGAAGCGACACGAGGCGATGCAGCTCCTATCAGAAATGTTCTAGACCTGCCATGTCATGCAGCAGAAGTAGGCGATTCCAGCTTGAAAGGGGTGTGATATACATGCGTTACGCAGACCAGATCTATTCCTTAAATATTTCAGAGAATTAGACCGGGCGTGCATTGCCTCTTCATGTGGCTGTAACGCACACCTGAACACTGCAACTGCTGGAGAATCTGTTTACCTGACACCCGTTTCATGAAGCAGCCCACAGAATCCCACGGAATCCCACAGAATCCCTCAATCGCTCGCCTGGCAGGGCTCTCATGCTTTGAAACATATGTCCTCATGCCAGACGGGGACAAAAAGAATTTTACCCTTTATGAATCTGTTTTTCATTTTAAATTGCTTTTTCCATGACATTTGCATAAACCTCGAATGCTCCCGTGTAATGTAATGCAGGTATGTTTCTAATTGTACGCTTTTGTCCGGGTCCATGGTATCTATTCAGTCACCCCTTTGCACACCCACATGTGCAGCTCCCAATCACGCCTCTCAAAGCACGCAGGTTGGCTGGCCTGCTATTGAGGTTGGTGTCTGCCGTGTAGGCTCAGTGGACGATGTTTCCACAACAGGGATGTGTGTTTGACCCACTGTTTCATCCCACCGAGTTGGATAAAATGAGTACCACTGAGTTGGGTACCAATAAGCGTCAGTTATCTGTCTACAGCTCCAAGACGCCCTTGTTGTTGGCTAAGGTGTGCTTTGGAAAGACACCGGCAAAGCTATTCAATTGTGTGTAACTTATGCAGAAACAAACATGCAGCTGTAACACACTTCTCCAATCCCATATATGATATAACCTGCGGGCTGTTTGTGCGCTTTATAAATGCAAATCAATAAAAAATACAAAATAACGGACACCCTGATATGCACACAATAATAGACTGTCCTAAATCCCCAGGAGGCATCAGCTGTGGCCCTCCTGTACAGACTGTAATCAACAGTACAGACCCCTCACTGGAGACGGACTGTGACACTTTTCAACACAAGCTGCTCCTCCCCATCACAGAGTAGCTGGTGCACTTCTAAACACACTGTGAACATCTGACCTTACCCTCACAGAAGACGAACTGTGACACAGTGTGATAAGCTGCTGCTTCCCATCACAGAGTAGCTGGTGCACTTCTAAACACACTGTGAACATCTGACCTTACCCTCACAGAAGACGAACTGTGACACAGTGTGATAAGCTGCTGCTTCCCATCACAGAGTAGCTGGTGCACTTCTAAACACACTGTGAAAATCTGACCTTACCCCTCACAGGAGACGGGCTGTGACACAGTGTGATAAGCTGCTCCTCCCCATCACAGAGTAGCTGTTGCACTTCTAAACACACTGTGAAAATCTGACCTTAGCCCTCACAGGATATGTACTGTGACACAGTGTGCTAAGCTGCTCCCCATCACAGAGTAGCTGGTGCACTTCTAAACACACTGTGAAAATCTGACCTTACCCCTCACAGGAGATGGGTTGTGACACAATGTGATAAGCTGCTGCTTCCCATCACAGAGTAGCTGGTGCACTTCTAAACACTCTGTGAAAATCTGACCTTACCCTTCACAGGATACGTACTGTGACACAGTGTGATAAGCTGCTCCTCCCCATCACAGAATAGCTGGTGCACTTCTAAACACACTGTGAAAATCTGACCTTACCCCTCACAGGAGACGGGTTGTGACACAGGGTGATAAGCTGCTGCTTCCCATCACAGAGCAGCTGGTGTACTTCTAAACACACTGTGAAAATCTGACCTTACCCTTCACAGGAAACGTACTGTGACACAGTGTGATAAACTGCTCCCCATCACACAGTAGCTGGTGCACTTCTAAACACACTGTGAAAATCTGACCTTACCCCTCACAGGAGACGTACTGTGACACAGTGTGATAAACTGCTCCCCATCACACAGTAGCTGGTGCACTTCTAAACACACTGTGAAAATCTGACCTTACCCCTCACAGGATAAGTACTGTGACACAGTGTGATACACTGCTGCTCCCCATCACAGAGTAGCTGGTGCACCTCTAAACACACAGTGAAAATCTGATCTTACCCCTCACAGGATATGTACTGTGACACCGTGTGATAAGCTGCTCCTCCCTATCACAGAGTAGCTGGTGCACCTCTAAACACACAGTGAAAATCTGACCTTACCCCTCACAGGATAAGTACTGTGACACAGTGTGATACACGGCTGCTCCCCATCACAGAGTAGCTGGTGCACCTCTAAACACACGGTGAAAATCTGATCTTACCCCTTACAGGATAAGTACTGTGACACAGTGTGATAAGCTGCTCCTCCCCATCACAGAGTAGCTGGTGCACTTCTAAACACACGGTGAAAATCTGATCTTACCCCTCACAGGATATGCACTGTGACACAGTGTGATAAGCTGCTCCTCCCTATCACAGAGTAGCTGGTGCACTTCTAAACACACGGTGAAAATCTGACCTTACCCCTCACAGGATATGCACTGTGACACAGTGTGATACGCTGCTCCCCATCACAGAGTAGCTGGTTCACTTCTAAACACACGGTGAAAATCTGATCTTACCCCTCACAGGATATGCACTGTGACACAGTGTGATAAGCTGCTGCTTCCCATCACAGAGTAGCTGGTGCACCTCTAAACACACGGTGAAAATCTGATCTTACCCCTCACAGGATATGGGCCGAGGATCATTCTTAAATGTAAGCTCCAGTGAAGAATATTCTGAATGCACCAGGAACATTCCCCCCAAAATCAGGTCTCCTTCCTTGGAATACATGCTCTGCTTCCAGGCCTGGAGTTTGCAGGCGGGCTGCAGAGCCCTTTCCTTGACCAAGACGAGGAGGAGCACGGCACAGACCCAGCCACCCATGGAACTGGATAATGATGCGCCTTACAGATAGGGCAGCCCAGTGAGGAGCAGTCACTTCTATAGTCTTCCTAGAGGAGGTGGGTAGGCAGCAGGAAGCTCCCTCCTAATCCCGGGAATATAACCTAGTGCAGGGTTCTTTCTTCCTGAGCACTGGATTCTGCATGGAGAGTGTGCTGCTGACCTTTGACCGCTGTAGATGAACGAGCTCTAGGCTGAACTGGGACTCACCTGTCAGCCAATGCTGGGATCTTCAGGGCTTTATAATAAGAGCCTGGATCAGGTGGCTTCAAACCCTACAGGGGGACTCATGAACCTGTAATTTCAACTCATTATTTTTTTCACAAAATGTATCACCCATGTGATTAGTTGTTATTCCTCCCAAGTATATTATAGTATTTGTATTAATAAGGGGGTGTATCTAACTATTGTGATTAAACAGTCATGTTTGATATACTTGTGGAAGGAATCCTAGCATTGAAATTCCTATTTCCTGCTCTGCCAAGTTGTAATACCAGTTGTGGGAAAAGATTTAAGCATTTGCTTTTGAAAACATACCTGAACGATTTACAATGCCCTTCCTTTTTTGCTGTGTGTGAAAATGCACACAAACTTTTCATAGATAATGAAGGGAGCGCAAACCAAAAGAAATGCCCCCTACATCATGTGGATTGCCTCTTGCACCCAGAAATGGTGACAAAGGGCCTCATTGCGACTGGGTGGTATCCCGGCGGTAAATCCACTGGGATACCGCCCAATGCAAATGCTGTTACTGCAACTCAGTCTGGCATTATTAGCGCCAGATCCCGAGTTGCAGTGACGTGGTAAATCCCCATTCATACTGGGTCCATTGGGCCCAATGGGGCATTTTTGGTGCTATGACCAAATAGCGCCGAAAATGGGTGAAAAGTGGCAAGATATAACTCCAGCTCAAAGTAACAGCATTGCCACTGCATTTCTTCAAACTTGTAATAAGGCCCAAAGTCTCTTATATTTCTGGGGAAAAGGTTAGCATCAAAGTTAAAGCATGAGATGAGCTGTTATGTGGTTCGGCTGCACTACATTGCTGCAGCCAGCCAGATTGTGGTTTCTGACGCTTGCATGGCATTTTTCTTTACTGGGCATCAAGGGTAAAGCAAACATAATAAGTGTTGTTCTGTGGCTAAACTGGACTGCATTGCTGTAGCCAGTCTGGTAATGCTCTTTGCCTCTGCATGGCATTTTTTACTGCCCATCATGGTTGAAGCAAAAATGATAAGAGGCTTTATGCAGATTGCCCCTTGATCCGAAAATGTTCACAAAGGGCCTCATTATGAGTTTGCCGATCGCCCTAAAACAAAAGTGCCAGTGAGTTTACCGGCACCCTTGTTTCTGGACCGGCAAACTCATAATGAGGCCCTCCTCATGGAAGCGCCAGCACCGTTAATAACAGTGCCGGCACTACATTGTCCCCACTCCCATAGAGTCCTTTAGGACTCTATGGGATGGGGAACTTACATTTTACTGGCGCCTGACTTCCCGGGCCACCGGAGTTGTAATCTCCCGGTGGCACCAGGAAGTCAGGTGCTGGTAAAATATTATGAGTCCAGTGGCAATCCACTGGTAGCACCGGCAGGATTACCGCCAGATTCACTGTGGCAGCCATGGAATGTATGGTGCCGGTAAGGGACCGGCACCGTTGTCATGATGCCTACCCCCGGGCATCCAGATCAAGTCCATCAACCCCAGAAGCAGGCATCATGTTACCCAGAGAAAGCTAGGGGCTATATGGGTACAGTCCTGGCGTCTATGGCGCCAGGCTCATATGTTAAAACTTACCTGATGCAGACCATGCTGCAAGGGATCCAAGCCCATGTGAGGCTTGGAAAGGACTACTTTACCTTGGGACTATTTTGTTACTCGGGTGTGGTTGTGGAGGAATACTTACCTGGGACTAATTTGGAGGCTATTTAAACCACGCCCGAAGAGCAGCACACGCTTTGCGTTATTCTGCATCCTGCAGCGTAACGCTCACTGTGCCTGCAGTCAGCATCCAGCCTCTAGCCACGCCCGCCTCGAGTCCAGAGCGCCTAGAAAGAAGGGACAGAAGAAGAAAGGTTAGAACAAGAACATTATTGGGTTTCTTACCTGATTCCGGATTCATCACACCTTTGAATCAGAAACAGACTTTATTTCAAGCACGTCGCATCGCAAGCAGCAGCGCCGCGCCATACCCACCGTTCCTCGCAGCATCTCTACGGTCCGGCGCTGTCTCCATCATTATGTTGCTGCATTCCAGCACCTAAGGGGGACAAGAAAACAACAAGGTGAGCCGAGGGAACAAACAAGGACAATCTCTTGCCACCATATGCTTACCTGATTTTACCGCTGAAGGTATTATTCACCAGCACACCAAATCTTCTTACGCTGCACCTGTAAGAAAAGAGAAAGCAGCGAGTTAAACCTTGGCATCCTTTAACGGACATTGTGGGATAGCACAGACTCTTACCAGAATGCTTTCAGCTGCCACAGGACGATCTTCTTTTGGGTCTAAGCTGCAAGATAAACAAAGGAATTGGACAAGAGTGATTATTCAGACATTTTTGAACTCTTAAGAACTATATACTTACGGTCCTTCGCCAGGAGGTTTGGAGCCAAGATTTGTCTAGAACTCTTTCAATATCCTCAAGCCAGTGAAGTAACTGGCCATCAACGCGCCCCTACATTCCTCTCAGGATGGAGAGCTCATCATTCAAAACTATAAGGTGAGTTTTGTGAACGGGAATATCAGAGGTGATAAATGGGGATGCAGTGAGGGGCTATTACTCAAATCCACGGGTGGCTAATTCCCTTTCTCCGCCTATAGCAGACTACTTCTACGGGTCAAGCAGACGAAGCTAGGTGGGCCAGTCCAGTCAGTCATCTCTGCACTACGCATGACGTTGGTGGAGACTGTGGCTGTCCAGTTCCGCTCGACACCCCTGTGGGAGCCAGGTGAGCGTAACACCGTTCATTCCGGGCCACCACATTACGAGTACTTCAGCAGTTCCCGCTCTGCATGCCTGGCCAGACCGAACGTGCAGAGCGGGACCCGCTAGCAGACCAGGATTCTAACAACGGGCCCGTTGGGGGCTCAAATGGGAATGGGGAAGTACCGGGTCCCGGACCCACAAAAGGGAATTACCGGCACCTCTAAGGTCGGAATGGCCCGGTAAGTCCCCTTTTGTGGGACCCGGACCAGGACACGAGTTTGGAGGTAGCCATGCCGGTAATGACGGCATGGCTACCTCCAAACTCGTAATGAGGCCCATAGTCTGTTATATTTCTGGTGAAAAAAGTCAGCATCAAAGTTAAAGCATGACATGAGTTGTTATGTTATTGAACTGGCCTACATTGTTGCAGCCAGTCTGGTTAAAGTCTCTGACTCTGATATTGCATTTTTTACTGGGCATCAATGTTAAAGCGAATATGATAAGTATTGTTACGTGGCTAGACTGGCCTGTTTTGCTGCAGCCAGTCTGATCACATTTTCTTACTGTGGCACTGGCATGGCATTCTTGACTGGGCATCACAGTTAAAGCAAACATAATAGACGGGCATACATTGCTGTAACTAGCCTGGTTACATTTACGTTTTGCGTCACAGCATTTTTTACTCACCATCAAGGGTAAACTAAACATGGTGAATGGCACGACGTGGCTAGACTGAAGTACATTGGTGCAGCTAGTCTGGATATATTTCACAACTGCAGCATAGATTGTTTTACTGGCAAAGCCAACAGGAGCATGTTCTTATATGGTAAATAAGGCATGCATTGGAGCAGACGGCATGGGCAGGTATGTGCAAAACCAGCATCAAAATGTTTTGTTTAGTTGGAAAATTATGAAAATGTGTTGGATATGCTCTGTGTGCTGTTGGTGACTTGCATTTTTTCATGGGTTAACCTTCAAAAGGAAATGTAAACTCTGTGGCTTTTGACCCAATTTGTAAAGAAGCTGTGTTGTAAAATACACCATTTTAACACATTATTTTAAAATATTTCTTGGGGATAGCCCACGCCCCCAGAAACCCACATTGCTTTCAGCACCCTCGCTACAACAGCCGCTTACATATTTTTTTAGAACATGTTTAAACTATACAAGAAGAGCATAACAGAATTACATTTGCAAGACAAAAATGCAATGAGCTCAGAAATTTGATCACTATAAGCTATAAACAGGAGCAAATAATCAAGAAAGCAAAACCAAAGTGGAAGGGAGTAGCGGCAAAAAGAAAGGAAAGATTGGAGATCAAGCAATAGAGTACCAAGAAGCGGCAAAAAGATAGAGGAAATTCAGGACACATTAAAATATCACCAGCCATGTTCCCTCTAAGCTGAGCACATGTGCGCTTATCCAGCTTCCTTCTGGGTGCCGCTCAGAAGATTTTTAGCAGCGCACACAGACAATTCTCACCTAACTAAAAAGGTTTTATAAGGCACAAGCCACAGCAATTACCTGAAATTGTCTTTCTTTTAAATTAAGCAACTAGTCTTGACATTCTGCTCATTTGCATTACACTACTATGCAAGGGTGATCGTAAACACCTAAAATCCCTAACATTAACATACACACACGAGAGGTTCAAAACAAATCTGAAAAACTGGCTCCATGAACAGAAGAATATAACCCAAGATATGCCTGCACACAATAACCAAATAATGTTCCCTCCCCACCCATGACTCCTAAACCTGACTTTACCACACTTTCACCTTATGACTCTAACTTCGGCCCCAGAACGCTTTAAAATCACACCGGACAACTTTGACTCTTTCTCTCTTGGCTCTGCGAAAGGTTTGCAGATTTGTCCCTACATCTACTCTTTTTATGTTTGTTGTAACATGAGTAACGTTCATGCGCCAACATTTCTGTTACTCATTGCCAATTACCAAAAGTGTCACCCAAACTATATAATCGAACTACCAGCTCAAATATCGGATACTGACTGTACGTAAGCAAACTGCTTGGATGTGTAACCTTAATGCATTATAAAACTCAAATATTAATTTGCCCTCTAAAGATTTTGAGAAGACAAATGTGATACTCAGTGTCTCCTATTTTAGCATTAATAACATTACCCTATAAATTGAGAGCAACATTGCAATATCATATCAATTTCCTTAGCCTACAAGGGATAATGGGTATGCACTATGCCTCTGATTACTCTTCCATAGTATAAGGACACCAGATATTCAGACAGGAGATTGCTTTGACACAACCTGCATCCATTCCAATCTTTCAGAGTTCCTTTGTGCATAGGTCTTCACACATTATATGGTAACTCGCTTCTATACAAAAACGATTTCACTGAGCACTTAATAGGGTGAGGTATGTTGCAAATAATTTAGTATGCACTGCAGAAGAATTGTGTACATGCAGAGTCATGACATTCTTAAAATGCACATAATATGTTGAGGCATTAAATAGTATTGTGGGTCTGCAAATATTCCAGTGAACGTTTACTGCTACAATTCCTCACTTTTTACAGTGCTCTATCAACTAGTATTGGAGGCAAGCACAGGGGCCAGGGAAGGGTATGGGTGGAAGAGCACAGGTAATCAATAACTCCTTGCGGGTGATGAACAAAGTAGCACATTTAATAAACCAATGCAGACGTTTCAGCAGTACACTGAAGGAAAAGTGTTGCTTGTTTGTTAAAAGATAGGAAATTCTAGAATTCTAGTACCCATCTAGACAACAGCACCTTCTTTTTCTTTCTGTGCTCAGCTGCTGAGGGCTTTTCAATATAATCATGTTTTCTGTGTGTATCGTCTCTAGCAACTCCCTACATCTTATTTAACTGTTCACAAAGAATTACAGAAGAGGGATCCATAGTTACAGAAGAAGGCACTCAATCAGTTGTATCTGTGATACATTGATATTATTAACATAAAAGGCATATATATGTATATATATATATATATATATAGGTGATTTTCTTCAGTCAGGCTCTTGTTTACTTGTATCTAGGCTGTGGCGTGGAAGGGGGGGCAAAACTACACTTTATTATGTGCCCTGTCATTTCACTCCCTATGTAGGGGGACAAGCAGGGCTCTAATCAGATTCTGCTCCCTAGTTGGAGTCAAATGATTTTTCAGGGAGTGTAAAGTAATTAGCTTTGCCAATTAGGATACTTTCTGCTTATTAAAAGATGTTCTTTCCCCTTAAAATTCCTCTTGAAATCGGACATTAATATTATTAGAGTTCCTTCCTATGCCACTGGTCTACTATGGTCACTCATTTTTGATCCTCACATTTTGAGGGGCACTTATTCTGATGCAATGATCATCCTTAAACAAATTATTAAGAGCATGTTCTCCTGGCCCTTGAATTACTTTATTAAAGTGGCACTTGAACTCCTATCAGCATGTTTTTAGATCCCGTTGCGAGCCTCCACACGGCTGGAGGCTTCCGTCATCCCCCGCAAGGGACCCAGGTACGTTTTTCTTTTCTTCTTTTTTTCTTTTTTTTTCGCTTCCCCGCCCTTCCACCCTCCCAACCGCACTTACCTTCTTTTTTTTTCCGGGAGCGGACACGCTGGAAACGCTTCTGTTTCCAGCATGTCCACTCCTGATGGCCGCCATAGAAAGAGAAAATGGACTCCGTTTTCCCTTTCCCGGCGGCCATATTCTTTGTCTTTTTTTTTTTTTAAACACCGCAGCATTTCGGGACAAGAAAAAGCTTTTAGTGTCCCGGTCGCACAGTTTTTGCAGGCAGGGGTACTAATAGCCATATGCCCCTCGCAGCGGGGGCATTACCGACTCTGGTAATGCCCCAGGGCCTTCGGTAATGCCCCCGCCGCTCTGGGCATATTGCTTTATAAGAGTTAACACGTAGGGAGCATAACTGAGCAGATGGATGTCAGGGTGGCCATCACTGAAGCTAAAGAAAGGGGTCAGAGAAATAATTGAAAATCATTTAAACTCTCAGAAAACATGTAGGAGGTTCTGATCCCTACTTTCAGAACTAGATTATAGACATTAGTCTGCCAAAAAAGACATGCCACAAGAACTAATCATGGTCAAACAATTGCATTAATTGTTGAACATCTAGGTGATGGCTATTTTACAAGTGACTTAAGCAAGGATAGTTCTACGGTACCACTCAGAAAGCACCTTATGATAGGGTTGCAGAACCCATATTAAAGCTGGGACAATTTCTGGTCATGTGACCAGTACAGTTCTGAAGGTGTGAGCTGTAAAATATCCCCTACTTGATGAAGCTAACATACTCATAAGTAATACAAGAATATTGGAACTTACAGAACTGCAGCTACAAAAACTAAATCAGGCGGCAACTTGTTACCATGTCATCGTGCTTTTCCGTTGCAAAGTAATCCAGTTACGTACAACTTCCTTTTCCACTAGTTGCAAGTAGGTTTCACATTGTTGCCTTGTATTTGTGGTGTGTTAGTATTGTATATATTGTTGGTTGAATAAGTGTGGTGATTGTTGTTCCATCCTAAAGTTTTGGGTCCATGGCTGGACATGATGGAGTCAACAGTCCTGCAGTGTGTCCAGTGGGTAAAGAGTTGGAATACTGTGTGTATAGCAGTGCATAGGGTTCCAGTGGATGTTTTATGTGGTCGGGTTGTGGCCATTGTGCAGATTACAGAGTACTGCACTGTACTATGATGTATTGGGTCTGTGGACTTAATAGACTGCTGGGAGCAGGGCCAATGTTCTGAAGATTATGGCAATTGTGCAGATTACTGAGGATGTATTGGCTGTGTGGACTTAATAGACTGCTGGGAGCAGGGCCAATGTTCTGAAGATTGTGGCAATTGTGCAGATTACTGAGTACTATACTGTACTATGATGTATTGGCTGTGTGGACTTAATAGACTGCTGGGAGCAGGGCCAATGTTCTGAAGATTGTGGCAATTGTGCAGATTACTACTGTACTTTGATGTATTGGCTGTGTGGACTTAATAGACTGCTGGGAGCAGGGCCAATGTTTTGTAGATTTTATGTTTTGGTAGGCAGTAGAATAATACTATGGGCCTCATTCAGAGTAGGGTGGTAAGGGTTAACGGTCACCGCTAACGAGACCGGTGCAGTTAAACCCTTACTGTCCTACTACGAGTTCCCTTTGCTGGTCCTTCCTTAACGCCTGCTTTTAGCAGGCGTTAAGGACGGGACCCGCAAAGGGACTTTAGTGCTAAGAATGGTACCGTAATTTACGGTACCGTTATTAGCGCCTTCCCCATTCCCACTGAGCCCTATGGGGGCTCAAATGGGAATGGGGAAGGGCCCTGGTGAATGGGGAATTACCGGTTCCTCCAACCTTGGAATGGACCGGTAATTACTCCATTCACCAGGGCGGAGTCGGAATGATTTTGGAGGCAGCAATGCCGCAAATAGCGGCGTGGTTACCTCCAAAGTCGGAATGAGGCTCTATGTGAGTGGAAGTGGATAGAGGTGCCGGAGGCTGTGTTATGTTTGTGGATTTTCCTAACTACCTACATGTTTGCATGCATGGCTGTATTATGGTGCAGGGGTTGGGTAGGAGTGTCAGTGGCTGTATTACATTTATGGGTTCTGATACCTGGCCACATGTTCGCATGCATGGCTGTATTATGGTGCAGGGGTTGGGTAGGAGTGTCAGTGGCTGTATTGCATTTATGGGTTCTGGCACCTGACCACATGTTCACATGCATGGCTGTATAACGTTGCAGTGGGTGTGGCCAAGGCCTAGGCTCTTGGGTGCAATGTGTTACACCCAAAATCAGGCGACAACGTGTTACCATTTCATTGTGCATTTCTGATGCTAAGTACTCCGGTTATGTAGAACGTCCTTTGACGTACATGGAGACATGTTGGTACCTTATAAATTGTGCATTGAATGTACAGCTGACACAATCTATCCATGTACATTTGTGCAGTGAGTTATGAATCAACAGTGTATGTTGGCAGACTCTGTGTGCAATGGCTGTGCATACCTGGGTGGCAGGGCCATCTTACGTACTTTAGTGCCTTTGGGGAAGGAGATTTTTGGGCCTCTCCTTCATGAAAGGAAACTAGTTCCTTTACAACTTCTTCAAAGATTGTACATGCTTTCTAATGTAAGAAGCATAGTGACCTCAGCTGGTTGTGTCGCCTGTGTGGTACATTACGGGTATTGGTGTGAACGTTTTGGTGACAAATTACACCTGTCCGTGTGTGAAGGTAGTAAGGCTGTAGTTACTTTTTTACCCATCTTCATTGTACGTTGAAAGCATTCAAATTATGTATTGCCTATGGGACTGTATTTGTAAGATGGAAAAATTATTGGAATTGGAAGGCCTAAACAATATGCTATGGTTTGCATTTTGTACCACCTGTTGAAATGGAATGGAACAACAGTTAGGTATACACTTCTTTGATTTATATATCTACATTTACGATTGGTACTGTTGTCAATGCACACATACATTTTTTTGCCTTTCTAACTAATGTTACATTCTGTGAAATGTGCAAGGTAAGTGGCAGGCACCCTGTTTTTATGCATGCAATGTATGTACTTGGTTTAGGTTGGTAGGATACATTCAGTGCTGCTTTTGAGCGATCATTTTCCGAATTTTGTAGGAGATGCGTTAGTGCGGCATTAAATGTGTAGCATTGTCGGAAGGAAAGAAGAGAGTTCTTGTTTGGATATCGCAATGGCTGATATGGGTAAATGAAAACTTTCAAAGCACATGATGGTAGGTGATGGGAGAAATTACAGTATGATTTTTGAGTGCATTATGGAGGTTCAGTGGCAGATACCCTGCTCAGAGGCACTTATGACAGAGTTGTAAAAATACTGTAGAAAAGAAATGTATACCTGTACTTTCTGGTGATGTTTACCGATGTGGATGAATCTGGATGCCGAAATATCGGATAGTTTCCCAGAACTTTCTACTGGAATCACATGAGACATGCACTCTGAATGTTTAACGGTACATACAGAGTCTTGTACAGAACTGACAGTGCTACATGTAGAGGTCTTGGATGTGATTGGTGGATGCGTGTGTGACTATTATGAGGGAGTGACTATTATAATGAGGGAGTGCTGGAAAAAAAATAGTGGACATGGAAGAAGGACTGCTCTTGCTTTACTGGGGCGCAGTCCTTGCCGGTACTTGGGGAAGCACACGTGCCACATCCTGCCCTTCTCAGCATGCTGGGCATGGGAATGGGACTGAGGAGATTATCCAATCAGGTGCTGAGGGTGTGCTTCACAGGAAGGGGCGGTAATACTTTTTTCAATACTCTGTGTAGTGAGGCTGGCAAAGATGGAGAGACACACAGTGTTGATCGTGGTTCATGCCTTTGTGCTAGATATGCACAGGTATGCCCTGGAAAGAGATTTTGATGGAAATTTCGATTTGTGGTGCAGTTTCGGCGTTGTGCTTGTACTTTGCAGAGAAGTGGCCACTTTCGCTATTGTTGATGTTGTCATGGTACACTATGGAGCCCTGCATTTGGGTTACATGGCTTGTTCACATGTGTTTCATAAACTAAAGCGGTTGATGAAAGCAGTAAAGCACATTGTTCCCACTGCCAAGGTGGTTTTCTCATCCATACCACCAAGAAGAGTATGGGACTATCCCAATGTACTTTGTCCACAGCCAGAGGTCGGAAGGTGTATTATCAACAGAAGCATGTGTGATTTATTTGTGCGCTGGTGGAATTTTCTCTTGTAACAATGACATAATTAATTCTTGAAATGTGTACCTTTTCCATGCAACTGGCATTTATTTGTCCACCATTGGAAATGGTATTTTGTTTTACCATCTAAAGGATGCGTTGAAGAGGTTATTGTAAGAATGTGAAGAGGAGAAGAAAACAAAAACCCCTATAAAAACCGGAAATAAAAGGTGTTTGTTTGCAAGCACCTAAAAAAGGCTCTTTTCAGAGCCCCACTACAGATGAAATTCCCTACCCTGGTTGACATTTATTCCCCCATACCCACACACAGCATGATAAGTCAGCGGACACTACATTTGTTCCTGGATTACACGTGCCACATCTGGGGTTTTTCAGGATGGCGGGCATGGAAATGGGACTGTGGAGGCTACGGGATTGCTCAATAAGGTTTCTGGATGTGGTGTGTATGCAGAGACTGTGGTAGAAGCTGTATTTGTGGAGAGGAATTCGGAAGGCTATGCTTATGGCTGTGTGTTTCCGAAGGCAGAGTGTATGGAATTTGGGGGAGTCCTAGATACATTGGTTGAAAGTGAATGCAAAACACTGTGCTGTGGCTGCTCATTTTTGATTCTATCATGTGGATGTGCACTGGTATGGAGTACTTGAAATGAAGTGGCAGATTTTGATTTCTGCAGACATTATTATTCTTCATTGTGGAGGGAAAAGTTTAGGACATGTTACTGTAATTTGTCAACAGTTTGCGATGAAGGAGGCACTTCGCAAGGTCATGCGTATGTTTCCGAACTCCGAACTCAAGAAGGCTATTTGTCACTTTTTCTGATATGTGGCCATGTCCTACTTCCACAATGGAAATATGTGTAATAGCACAAAATGTTTTCCCACAAATGCCGTTCATCTTACTGATCCTGGCAATCAGGTTTTTCTGCAACCTATCCAAAATGCCTTGCTGCCCTTTTTGGAAGTACAGCAAGCATTTTTCTAGTAGATGTTTTGGACTTCAACCCATTCGAAACGCAAACAAACATGAAAAAAAGCTTCTTTTTACAGCCAGCCCTTTCTAGCCGAACCGACTGCAATGTTTTTCACAGAGCTATGCCTCCCATTATCTACTGCGCAATCTGTGGAGCCTATAAGCTTCGCGGCGGCCTGCATCCTTTCATTGGCAATAGCATGTTTTACCTCTGAAAGCAGCCTTTTTTAAACTTTTTTCCTTTTCCTGTTGTTTTGTATCTTTCTTGGTCTTGTAACACACAACACAGAAGGCAAGCAAGGGAAGGGAATGGAGGGTACGGAAGGGGCACCGCCCACAGGGATAAGATAGGGCAAGTGCAGGCAGAGGAAGATGTCAGGTGGCCCTCACTTAAGTAGGCGGCAGTGATTGTCATACTCCTAGACCGAACCTTTGCAAGCACTTTGAAGTTGCTCCCCCCTGCAGAGTACGTTGTCGCAGTAAATGCACAAAACAATGACCTTTGACAGGTAAGGATCTGCTGCGCAGCATATGGTCTGCAAATATGCTTTAGGGATCTGCTGCCCTACAGGAGTGTCCCTGGTGTTGGCAGGAGCAGATGCAGAGAATGCTGTAGAGGAAAGTAACCTACTGCATTGTTGGAAGGGCAGTACCCTGCACACTACTACCTTGTGTTTCGATTTGAGGTGTCGTCGCATGGAGGTTTTGCCGTAGCTGTACAAGCCAGGTTTTATGCACCTGAATAAGTGCATCTCACCTGGTTAGCATGACATTTCGGCACATCTCCTCTGCTGGTAAACAGTTTCCACACCCAGCAGTAACGCTGGCTGCAGAAATTGGGGATTTGCTCAAACCTCTTCCATGTTCTTCTCTGGATCCCTATCTACATCAGCACGCCTGTTCCCTTGTCATGGCTCTTCGGAAGGAGGTGGTGGTGGTGAGGGTGAGGGTGTGGGTGCTGCTGGCATAGAGGCTGCAGCCATGGTTTCCATTAGTTGCAAAGGTAATATAGCACAGCAGAATTGCTCCAAAAGCAATTCCAGCTCAAGGCATTGTCACCCACTACTATGCTTTGAAAAGCCAAAATCAGAATGCATAGAAGCTCTGGGGTGTGGCCTTTTGTAGGGTTGCTGTGGAGCCCTTGCAACCAGAAAAGAGGCCTAAATCATTCAAACAAATACTTACATGTGCAAATGCATTCTGTGGGATGTTTGTAAGTGTGTACTTTCACAATAACACTCTGTACATTGCATAACACATAACTTTTCTGTTGTCCGAGGGCCCTGATCGTTTCTGGGAAATAAGAACCCACGTGCGTGGATGCAGTCACATAGTGACGTTGTGAATGCTCTCAAATGGGACGGCTGTCCGCAGGATGCGTTTTGGGCGAAATACTTTGTGCACTTTTGCATATGAGTGCTACGAACAGGGTTGGCCTCCCCGGACTCATTAAAAGTGCGACACATGTGCAGCGATCATCTTCACACAAGCTGGGTGTTTGTAGGCTACAACAAGTGCAATGTTCATGTGCACAGTTGTCCGTAGGGCGTGGGTGGATGCCTCCACCTACTGAAAGTGCGTTACAACTTTTTCCTACCATGCTGGACACATACATGCCAACATTTTGGGACCAAAAATGTGTAGGAATCTTAACGTTTCAAAAATAGTAATTAGCATTATGATGAGATCTCAGGAAATTATGTCACATCAGCTTGACCCAAAGAAGTGACAGGAGATGACATCACAGGAAATTATGTCACATGAAGTTTGAACTTACAAAATCACAGGAAATGACTTCACTTGACATATGGCCTTGAAGAGATCGCAGGAAAGGACTGCCTGTCCTCTGACGCAACATGAGAAAGAAATGTACCAAATGTGTGAGCTGTGAGCACTGTTACCAGCTTCGTCCTCATTAAGACATAATTTTCTCTTCAAACATGAAATGAGGTGATAACAAATCTGTATACCCCAAGTTAAGTGATGGCTACACGGGCAAATGCAGATTGTAAAGTGAGCGCTGCAAAGCACACATTTAAAGTCCCATTGTTGTTTTATTAGACTGCTGACTTGTAACATGAGGTAGTTCCTGCGGGCCTCCCTGTGCCTCATGGCCACTTTCCACTAAAAGAGTGGAAAGGCCCTGATGCCGTCCCTACTTTTGACACATAAATTGCCAAATATTTTTTTGAAAGTATGGCAGTGTGAAAAGGCAATGAGGTGATAACACTTTTGTATGCCCAATGTGAAGTGACAGCCGCAAAGGCTCCAGCAAATGCAGCTTGTAAGACGAGCGCTGCAAATCACACATTTAAAGCCCCACAACAAAAGTAATATAGAGAGAAATATATTGCTGTGTTATGCGACTGCTGGCTGAGAACACGGGACGTTTTCTTCTCCGCAAACCCCATGGGCTCAGGGCTCCTTTTGAGTGAAAGAGTGGGAAGGCACTGATGCTGTAGTGAGACAGAGCACCGGCTCGGAGCTCTGAACAAACCGTGTGCATGAAAGAGCTCAGACAGACAACTCTGCGATGCACAGGTTTTCTGTGGCCGGAGCTGCTACATTAGTCTTCAATTTCTGGATTTCCAGATGTTTTGGACTACAAATCCCAATATCCCTCTGCATTGACAGTGATAGCTAGGGCATATGGAAGCTGTAGTCCAAAACATTTGGAGCGCCAAAGGATGCAGACTTCAAGGCTATTGTATTCTATATGAAACAATTTTAAGAAGTTGGTTTAAAAGACAGAGGGCCTCATTACAAGTTTGGCGGTAGCCATGGAGATATTAGCTCCGTGGCTTCCGCCAAAAGCGGGCTCCTTTACCGGGTTCCCAGAATGGGGAATTACCGGGCCATTCCGAGTACAGAGGGCCCGGTAATTCCTCCCTCTGGGAACTTGGGCCCAGGCCTTCCCCTTTCCCATCTGAGCCCCTATAGGGCTCAATGGGAATGGGAGAGGGAGCTAACAACGGGCTGATTACGAGCGGCCCGTTGTTTGCTCCCTCTTTCCCTAGTGGGACCAGGTAACGACACCTGATTTGACCAGGCGTTCCTTACCGGGTCCCGCAAGGGGAGCTTGTAACCATGTGGAATGGTGTTAACGGGTCCGCACCCATTAGCGGGACCTGTTAACCGATTCCGCACAGGCCGTAATGAGTCCCAGAATCTTTGTTACTGTGCCCTGGAGCTGGGAGCCATTGCATTAGAAAATTGTTTAAAAACAAATAGTAAAGTGTGCTTTTCTGGTTTGCCATTGTAATTTTACTTTTCTGGTCTATGTTTTTTTAAAGGGAAAAAACACATGTGCACTGTCATGTCCACCTCATGTACAAACCCGTACCTGCTGAGCTACTGAAAAGGAGAGAGTATGGGAAAAGTGTCAGAGAAAGCTTCACAATAGTGAGAGTGACATTGCACAAACAACACAACACACCAAGGGCTTGATTCATGGAATATTTCCACAGTTCAAAGTCAGTGCACGTGGTTATTTTTGCGGTACTAAATAACTTTGCACTGACTTTACACTGCAAAAATAAATTCTATTAATCAGGGTTTGTGTTGGCAGTGCAAAGTCACTTTGAAACGTGCAAAAGTGAATGAATCGGGCTCCAAGTTCTGATTAAAAAGTAACAGGAGTTGAAAGAAAATTACGGTCTGACATTACGTAACCAGGTCTCTGGAATATTTTTAGACTCGTTAAAAAAATTAGTTTATGTGGTACTAGCGTTCTATCGCTTTCCATGTCTGAAACCAAATCTCCTTTTCAAATGCATTGTAGACCGCTCTGTCATGTAAACCAATCTGTCCCAAAACATATGCATTGCTACTTTACTTTTCCATTTTTCGGGTGCCCTTGACAAATTGAAGCGTGAATGTAAACTTTGTCAAAAATTCAACATTATAGCAGTTATATATTAATGCTAGCAGGTAATTACAATAGCTATTACAAAGCGTGGGCAGGGATTTGGACATGCATTGGGAGTTTAACTCGCCCCCAATACCCTCACTGTTGCCTCCTTCTTGCCTGTCAGCAAAGCGACCGAAAACAGGTTGCTATTAACAGTACAATACTAAATTGAATGTATATATCTAACGTCTGATGCACTAATCACAAAGAAGTTGCGCAGTGGCGCTGCCATATCTCTGAATCTCTCAACACGGGCAACAGGTCCGCGCAGATATTGAACTGCAGCATAATTTATGACATCTGTCACACCAAAAAACTGGTAATTGTAACTCTTCAAATATAGCAATATGTGGATCGAAGGCAAAGTCTGGTCCCTTAATGGCTATTTAGTTGTCCTTAGATTTAGTTGTATGGGAGTAACCAAGCAACAACAGCGATGTCATTTTCCAGATTGACTAGAGACTGTCACACTTGCAGTGAAATACTTTCTCCAACTCTACAAACCGCAGCCGCAACTCGACAATTTACTTCATGGTGCTCAGTGCAGAGACGCTGTGTCTATTTCACGGGTCATGCAAGAGCAAGCAGCACATCAATCAAATTAATGGGCCATTTAACACGACCACCGTACACTGGAGGATGCTGTTACTTGCTCCCACTGTGCCTCATGCAGCCAGGCCTGCTGCAGCCATAAATTGGTAGGTTTGGACACCAAAATCCATATGTGGTAGGACTGCTTGAAATGCTGTAGCCTACCACAAGAATCGGTAGGGTTGGTGACAGTGGCGGTGTTACCAAGACACAGAGGATGACATATGCATGTGCATAGCTGTGGAAAGGACAGACGTCCGCTCCCACAACTAATTAAAAGTGCATTTGATGATGCGGACATGCGCCCAGTACTGCAGTCCTGCAGATACCTGCATTGTCATTGCACATATGCCAGGCAGGTGCAGTCTCCCTAGGAAACCTCCATTTTGCTTACCTGTAGCCATCTCGAACAGTACTGTGCCCCACACACTCACCATGCAATTTTAACACAAAAGGAAAAGTCACTCACACACTCACCAACACTTTACATGTACACCTTTAATTTCTAAGAAAAATAGACACTATTAGGAAAGGGAAGGGGTAGCACAAATGGATACATACACAGGAGAATTTGGGATTTCAACAAGTTCGTCATGAGGGGAGCCAAGGATTGAGGTCTCATCATAATGTCTCTGCTCAAAGGGATTTTGTTGGGGGTGATGGGCTGAGAAATGGGGAAGGGGAACATGTGAAGGTGGGGCAGTGGTATTACATGTTTCCAATAATATGTCCTTGTACAACTTCTTTTAAGGTGGCTACATTGTTTAGCAATTGTTCCATTTTGTCTAGGTTGCTTTTTACAGTGTTACTTTCCTGTGGCCATATGCTGTTGTGGAAAAGGTGCCAATGGTCATACGTTCCATTCATTTCCAGTATGTCCTGTTAAAGATAAAAATATCTGTTTGTTGTACATGAAGCAATACATATTAACTGTCTTACTTTTTAGACTGTGCTGCGTACCAATGGAGTTACTATCATTACTTACTTCGTTAAAAGGGAAATTCTCTTCCAGCCATTCTAGGGTGCTTAGCATTGCTGCGTACAAAACAAACGATCATGGTTTTTCACTGTTGCACACTGCAGAAGCTGTGCAACTATAGGAGAAACTTCAGTGTACTTACCGCATTGTAGTGACGTTCTGCTCTCAATACTTTACAGTCCTTACTCTGCCATTTCCTTCTTCGTTTCTATGTAAAGCAACAGTGCAGTGATATTGTTGGACGCAGACATTACTTCGCCTATTGGTGCATTCCATTATGGTGTATACTGTATGCCTTTGCTCTGTTTGTTTCACAAGTACATAGTTTGCAGACCTACTCCATTTTTCCTTGCAATGCACATGCATGGTGCTCTTTGTACATGTTCCTTCTCTCTGCTGAATGATAACACTATGTAAGATAACCCCCTGCCTTTTTCAGAAGTTTGAATGCTAGCCGCTATCTGCGAACAGACGCACAGTCCGCAGTTACTGTGCCCATCGGCATGCAGACATCCATTTCGTATGCTGTGTGGTACATCTATACAAACTAAGGGTATCCTGGTAAAAACCTATGAAATTCAATCAAAAAACGTTGTTAAAGGGACACTATGGTTAAGTTGCGCTACTAAAAACCTATCAAATTCAGTAAAAAAACGTTGTTAAAGGCACGTTATGGTTCAGTTGCCCTATGAAAAACCTAGCACATTCAGTGCAAAAACTTTGGTAAATGGATTTTATACTTACTTTGCAGTAACAACAACCTATCCATGGTATGGGTACACATAATACTGAAAACTGCCAAAAATTCACCAGTTATGGTATGCTAAGCAACCATAACTCGCGTCTCTACTGTGCTCTGCTAAGACTAGCACCCAGGTGTGCTGTTTCACTGCACAATTTGCCTTCCCTTTCCATCTTGTACTTTATGTCTGAATGTTGCAGTGGCTGGGGAAGAATGGTAACAAATTGAAGTACAGTCACAGTTGCAATTTACGGGCAATGGTGGAGACATGCCACTGTAACTGTGCGTGATTACTGCCGTCACAAACATCCGTACAATGCACACAGAGAAAGTGTGCGGTACAGTAAATGTATAATTATGCTACAGAACTGTAGCTTAATCCATTTCAGGTCTAATACACATGAGATGTACAGTTCTACTTACATAACTTTGGCAAATTGCATGCTTGTATTGGGTGGGGGACACATTGCAATGTACAGCATGTGGAATTGTTGCAGACTACCTCTGGGGCACATGGGCAGAGTAACTGCAGTGTAAGTTATGTACCCTTTTTTTTCTAGAATTCCATACAATGTTTGCCCTTGGAACTAATCATGCTTTCCACTCAAGGCTGTTTTACAATGCGCATTTGTCCTACTGAAGGAGAGGTATGTTAGGTTTCGCTTTCCGGAAATGATGCGAGAAAAAGAAAAAGCATTCAGCCGGAAACGTGTTTCGATTGTTACACAAAATTCTGAATGTTGGCGGTGTCATTACGGTGAAGTTAGTACAACGTAAAAGAAGAAATAATGGTGCCGTACACATGCTGCCCTGAATCCACAGATGGAAAGATACATAAAATGTGCTTTTACAGTCCCTAAGGAACATTTACATGTGCATTGTGTTACGAGCCAACAATGGAGGATGGCACAATGTGTGCCTGCTGCCTCAACATACTTGGGTGGCTGGACCATCGTACACAGTTTGGTGTGTTGCAGAGCGAACATGTTTAGGGGTGTCATTGATGAAAGAAAAGGAATTACTGCGTACGTCCTTCAAACATTGTAAGAGGGTTATGGTGTGCAAAAGGTGTTTACATTATACAATAAGAAAGGGAAACAGACGTTTCAAAATGTAAGGAGTAATGTGGTGTTTGAAATATGCCTGCTGAGCTATATATCATGTTCTGCCGTGAAATCTGTGGTTCATACCTTCTTTTTAAATGGGGTACATAACAATGAAGATGACCTAATGGCCTACACAGTGCCAGTGGAATGCAAGGAGCCAAATGTTGCAGCAGCTGGTACAGTTATGTAAAATGTATGGATGCATTGATCAATTTGCATTGTTGTGATTGTGCAGATTATTGCTTAGGTTACCGTAGTGTAGTGCATTCAGTGTGTCCACTTATTATAGGCTTAGGTGAACAGTGTACGTAGGAAACAGGTTATCAATTGTGTGGAAGACATGTCAGCCAATGTGAACTGCAGTGGCTAAGGGGTAGGTGGCTGTGTTATTTGTAGGGTTTCTGGTACATGGATAGATGTTGGTATGCATAGTTGTACAGTGCAGTGGCAGTTGTGGGCAGGGTCTGCAATATTGAATGCATGGCTAGAGTCCCTACACTGTACTGGGTGTAGTGAAGCATGTAGGGCCTAGGCACAAGCTGCGTAGTGTAATGTAGGTGTGCATTGCAAATTGTGGCATTGCTATGTGCATGGCAGAAATAGGTAGACACATTGCACTGTGGACATTGTAGAGAAGTATGATACCAATAATTGCACACTTATTGTATGGCTTGATTAGGGCCTGTGCTGTTTTTTCTGTATGGAATGTGACATGTTGTAGTCATCGTTGCTCCAATATCTGTGATAAAGGAGAACAGAACATGTTAGAGCAGGTATTTTGTTACTTGTAGTCCCAAGTCCCATACATTGCATATATGTATTTACTTTGTGACCCCTCATAACTAGTACTATGCTTTTAACCAGTGTACTGTGCAATATGCACAGTCCTGTGTTTCTTTGCATAAACATTGGGTCTGTGGGGAAAAGAAATCCATGCTGGATTAAAAAAAAAAAACTTCAAAATTTCTTTGCTGCCAAGTTGCACAATGAAATACCGTAATGTTTGGAGTGGTTATAGCACTTTTTAAGGTGAAGTAGGAGGAAATGTAATAGTTTACGCTTTCTGCCCTATAGATGTTGGTTGGGTAGGTGGCGTTGTATAGCATTGGTGTTTTGTAAATGTTTACTTTGTCCTTTTTGGTAGCACTGTTTCTTTATGTGTTTGGTTGCTGCTGGTGTTTTGCACGTATTGTGCCATTATACTGTGCTACTGCTGAATTGTGATGGTAGTTACGTACCTGTTGGCGTACTGTAACTGCTCATACTTTGGAAGTGTTTGAGGATATGTTTTTAGCACAGTCGTTGTTGAAGGTTGAGTTGGGTTATTTTGATACTGCAAATAACATTGTAGTATTCTGGATACAGTTAGATACTTGCAGTTGGCATGTGGTGGCATATTGTAACTGTTTACAGTGTCCCATTCCTAAAGGATACATTTACCAGCTCGTACATTCCTATTGCTACTTTCGCATATGTGTACATTCTGAAGTGGTAGTCTCCGATTATGGGTTTACATATTGATAATTGCATATGTCTTGCCGTTGTATGAGTATTCCTAGAGAGTAGGTGACTCATTTGCGTACTTGGTGGTTTCAGAGGTTGCTGAGGATAGTTTTGAACCCTCATACTTAGTACTTTCCCTTTTACATATCCTGTGGAAAATACTGTGACTGCGACTGTGATTTGTGTACACGTACTGTTTGTGTGAGGGTACTCATTGGGTTAATTGGGGATAAAATTGTCCAACACACACTGTAATGCTCTTCAATGCTTGCTGTATGCTAAGTTGCTTTAGGGCGACATTGTGGAAAGACATTTCTTTTAGTGCACTTACAAAGGTACTGGTTGGTGCTGGGGAGTAAGGTATACTAGGTTTGTACATCAATGACTACATTTTGGCTTCAAGAATATTAAGTAGGCATTTGCCAGATTTGCAGGTAATCTCTGCTTTGGAATGATGGAAGTATCATTGCATTCCCACCATGACCATTGCTTTCTAATGTATGCAGTATAGTGGCCTCCACTGGGTGTGCTGCCTGTGTGGTAGATTATGGCTACTGTTGTGAAGGTTTGTCCGTGTGTGAAGGGAGTAAGTTTGCAGTTGTTTTTGGTACCGTCAGCTTTGTATCTTAAGAGCATTAATATCACATATTGACTATGTGAGTGTATGTGTAGCGTCAAACGAATATCAGAATTTCACGACGTACACAATATGCTATGGTTTGCCTTTTGCACCAGTTGCTGAAATGGAATGGATTCACAGTTAGGTATTGCTGCATGCACAAAGCATGTGTTAGGGACTTGTTTGTGAATGTCATGGTTGCAGAGACTGCATGTATGTTTCCGGATGTAGGAAATGTGAAAGATTTCATTGATGAGTACGTTTTTCCTTTCCAGTATTTGTAGTAAGTACATCAGAAATTCCTGTGGATCCTCTTGTCGGTTTATTTATCGATTTATTTCATTTGGTTATAAGTCCAAACCCTCGGTTGTCACAGCGTAGGTTACAGGATTACTTGATACTTAGTTGGTACAATATGGCATATTTGTGAGCATACAACATTGTTTTTTCAAGCGAATTACACAAGAGCATTTACATAGTGTTACACAGCCAAACAGGGCTTCACATAAGGCATAGTGGTACACATTTACATTCTTACAATTAGTAATTACATTCACGGTTAGTTGTTGTGCTGGAGGTTATGAGGCTTATTTAGAATTTTTAAATAGCCACATTTTGAGGATTATTTTTAATTTAGGGAAGGATGGCTCATTTGAGATGGAGGCTTGGAGTGAGTTCCAGATTCTGGAGGCTAGAGGGAAGCTAGAATTTCCTGTTCTTACGTTTTTGAAGCGGGGGATGCATAATAGTGTATCTGTGTTCGATCTAAGTGTTCTAGCAAAGATTTTGCGGGTTAGACATTGGTTGAGGTAACTGTGCTATGCCAACTACACATTTGTCTGCACAAGTGAGAGTTTTATTTAAAATCTGAGCTTGCATGGGTAGCCAGTGGGCCTCTCTCCGATGTTGCAAAATATTGTCTCTCTTTTTTATGCCTAGTGCTGCTCGGAGGGCTTTGTTCCGAATTAGTTGCATTTTGTTCAGGTTTTTTATTAAGGACCCTCGTAGTAGTCGGTTGCAATCGTCGATTTTTGCCAGTATGAGTGCTCTGGCGAGGGTAATGCAGTTTTGGGGTGTGAGAAAGGGTCTGCTTAGGGCTATGAGATTGGCCGTGTATGCTGTGGAAGAGGAGAGTACACTAATGAGTTTGCACATAGTAAGGCTAGAGTCTAGATAGAACCCTAAAGTTTTAACTTGTTTGGAGATATTGATTGGTGTGCCGTCAATGACTATTGCTGAATATTGTGGGTGTAGATTACTTAGACGGTCTGCGGATCCTGTTATGAGAATATATTTCTTTTCTCCATTGAGGCAGAGGCTATTGGTTGCCATCCAATTCTGAATGATAGAGTACATTTTGTTAATGGTGATGGTGTCCTGTTCGAGGTTGCCTGAGATGGAGATGAGTATTTGTGTTTAATCCACAAAGTTAGTTTATATTAATCCCATAGCATCAAGTGCTGCAAAGAGTAATTTTGTGTATGCGTTATAGAGTGTCGGGGAGAGGCACGAGCATTGTGGGACTCCCAATGGGACTGTGATTGGGTCTGCAGCAACGTCACCTATTGCTACTCTCGAGCAGTGGCCTCTTTTGAGAAATGAAAGTTATTAGCAAGCATAAGGCAAGGTTTATTGTGCTCTACGAAATTGTAGGCTGCGGATAGGTCTAGAAGTAGTAGGATACATAGTTTCCCTGAATCCCTGATGGCATACATCTATTTTTTTTAGATCCGGTAAAGTAATGTCTGTACTATGTATAGGGCGGAAGCCTGATTGTCTTTCCCCTTAGTAACTGGTTATTTTTGAGATGGGATTGGACTTGTGTGAATGCAATTTTGTCTATTAATTTGAGGAGGAAGGGCACTATGGTGATTGGCCTGTAGTTAGCGGGGTGGTTGGATCTAATGATGTTTTTTTGAGGAGTGGGGTGACCCAAACTTTTTTAATATTGGTTGGGATGGTGTTGGTCTTAAATGAGGGATTGATGAATTTGGTGATGATGGGTGCTAGTATGGGGGCGCAGTCCTTAACTAATTTGGACGGGAAGCTGTCTCCTTTACAGTTGGATGGTTTGAGTTGCGGCTATGGTTTTAAGCACAGAATCGGTGTTCACTGATTTGAACTGAAATTCAGGAGAATTGGAGGTGTCGTGTGCGGTGTTAGTGAGACTGGCTGCGTGGTGGGTACTAAGAGTTTTCTGTGTGACTCTATTTTGTTTGAAGTGTGTTTATCTTAGATGCTAGAGCATCCTGGATGGTGGTACACCAATCCTTGTTCATGTTAACTAGTCAGGGAGGGAGGATGGGGGTTTCAAACTCTCTAATGATAGAGAATAGCTCTATGCTATTGGAAGTGGCATTGGTGATGCGTAGGTTGAGGGAGTTGGCTTTCTGTGTAAATACTTCTGCTTTGTAGGCTTTCGATATATGTTCAAGATGTTTTTTTGGACTCATTGGTGGTGTTTTTCCTGTGGAGATGTTCAAGTGCTCTTGTTTTTCTTCTTAGTTTGATGAAGTCATCATTGAACCATGTGTTGCTACATTTCCTTTTTTATGACAAATTGTTATCTTATTTTGTTATTTAAGCTCTATAACATATCATTTACCATCAAACTTTACATACAAACAACAAACAACAAAGGCATTGTGATTTGACCGCAGAATTGGTTACAACTTTACATCACATAACAAATTGACAGATTGAACATATCCCTTCCATATGAATACCACACAGCAAAGTTCCCCTACCCTCTAATTTTAACTACCCGGTTTGCTCCCATCTCTGCCATATTTTTTGGGTTTTGGTAGGGCAGCCTCTAGCTGTGTATACTCGGTGCTCTATTGCTATACAGGCTTCCACATCCGTCACACACTGGTCAAACTGGGGTGTGATCTCCGAGCCCCACAACTGTGCAATGTTCCTCTTGGCCAGCCCTGTGGTCGTCGAGAATAGTAGTCTTTCAAAGGGGGTAATTTCCCCCTCTTCCTCAATACCTAGCAGCAATTGTTTGGGTTCATTGGGGATAGGTCGGCCCATGGCTCTTGACAGTCTATCACAACATTTTTGCCAGAAGTATTGTGTGTGTGCACATTTCCACAGAATGTGGTAGAAGGTACCCTCCTCGCGTTTACAGTGCAGGCGTATTGGCATCTGTGATTTTGCCCCAGCGGTACAGTAACACTCGTGGATAATATATTCTGTGTAACACTTTCAATTGTATTAGTCTGATTCGAGCCGATATTGCTATCTCCCTGGGGTACATTAGAGTTGAGGTCCAGTCCTGAGGTAGCAGTGGACCCACATCTCTCTCCCATTTTGCCTTCAGACTGCATAATTCTTTTGTGGCAGAAGAAGAGATTGCATTGTACATGACAGATGTAGTTCTACATTCACACTATCCAGGACAATGTTCCTCTCTAATGCTGTACAGTCTGGCAGGTCCGCTAGATTTGGCATATGTTTCATAAGTGCACGGGATGGTTGTGTGTGATGATATTGTTCAGTTGGTAAGAGTCCTTGGTTGGTTGAGAGTTCAGGAACAGGTGTCATTCTACCATCTTTGATCACTTTTTTGATTGTTACTCTGCCCGCCGTGTCCCAACTCGGCCATTTGTGTTGCTACAAGTAAGCTTGGGGCTCTTAAGTTTGAGAGGAGCTAGATTGTTTACGGCAGTTTTAAGGCAACTGTGATAATATATTGAGATGTTGTCTGGGTTGGAGTTCTCTGTGGGATGCGCATTGAGCAGCTTGTCAAGCAAAGGGCATAAGTTATCAATGTCAAGTTTCTTAGAGTTTCTCGCTAGTATGTGAGCGGATGGTGTGATAGTGGGTGTGAGGTTCTTGGTAAGGACAATATTAAATCTGATGAGGAGGTGATCTATCCAGGAGATCTCTAGGATCTCTTCTAGTATAACTGTGGTATTCAATGTAAGAATCCAATCTAGGCTTCAACCTTTTGAGTGGGTTGGGGCATTGACAATTTGCGAGAATTGCATTTCTAGGAATGCGTTGTGGAAGGCAGTAGCCTTGAGGTCGGAGGTATTGTTGAACCCTAAATTGATGTCTCCTAGGAGAATGTATTTGGTATTGGGCTTAAGAAAGGGGGAAATGAGGAGAGGTAGGTCGGTGTCTGGATTACTGCTAGAGATGGGGGCTCTGAATACTATTAGAAAGTTGATAGTAGTTTGTGGGCCAGTGGCTAATTTGACAGCTAGTAGTTCATACCCTGGTAGAGTTTCAGTTTTGCATTCTCTAAACTTGAGGGAGGATTTTGAGTTAATTTGGATTACTACGACCAAGGATCGAACGCGATGCTAGGTATATCTGAAGGGGTGTTGAAAGATGAATAATACAGGTGATTACAATACAGTTATGGCACACATACATTGGCTAGACTAAATCAGCAAGTTGATATGCAAATGGGAAGATCAGAGATTATCTAGTAATTGGACATCGTTAGACTGATCTGTGAGGGCAAGGATTATGCAGGCTTGGTGGCAGATTCAAGCTTCAGCATAAGAGAGTGTCATAAGAGGGGGTTCGACAATGCATTGGGGGACGGTAGTCAGAGAATGATGGCAATGAGTCTTACCGCACAGCGTGGGTATTGATGAAGAGTTCAGCGCTGGGATCTGCAGGCAAGATCGAGCGGTTAGTGTAGCGAGGGTCGAGGACCAAATTGGCAGGGGTTTGTGCCGTTGATGTTCGGTCGTCTCTGGACAGGCCCAGGACTGGCGCCTTTAGTGAGGTGCCTTCGGTGGGGATGCCGGTTTTCGCCTGCCGGTCCACTGTATTGGCTCATAAAGGTTTGGGCTGCTGATTGGGTCAGTCTGGCTGGGTGAGCTGGCACTGCAATTATGGGAAGGCGGCGGCCATTTTAGGGAGAGATGAAGTTGTTTGCTTCCTAAGGCCATTCACAGAATACGGCAGTAAATGCACAAAAAATCAGTGTGGAATGTGCTTTTCTTTTTCACGTCTCCTCTGCATTGAATGTGGGATGGGAGTTACCCTGATTCAGCGGGTTGCTCTTGTCAAGGTACAGGTGCTGCAATAACCACGATTTGGCTTACCTGATGTCCTAGTAGTCCAATTCTTGCCTTATTCCTGAGACACTGTAATTGTTGTCAGGAATACGTACTGCATTTCTGTGAAGGACAAGCCTTTGCAAACACAACTGATCTGCGCCATTTAAATACATGTGTTCAAGAATTGCTGGCATTTGGAATAGAACATGTATTGTTACATATGCATAGCAATTAACACCTGTTGTATTGGAAAATGTTAATGGACCAGGTACTTCTGTGTCTGAGTACTTGATGGAAGGGTACGTGGTTTCTTTGAAGATCCACTTTTTTTGTGTGTGGAGTTGGGTAAGTCTTTTCTTGTGTACTCCTTTTGTCTGTGCTATTAGTAGTTGATGTAGTATGAGTGGATTTCAATTTCTTTGGTGGCAGTGTTGCCAAATCATTTACAACTTCTAATTGAGTGAGCCGTCTTTTCAAACGTTTGGGTTTCTGAGGAACAGGGTACATGTTTAGATGGGGTGTGTACAGTGCACACAGTCTATTGTACTCTATGATACAAGGAAAGTCTGCATTGACTGCAGTTGCATCAAAATTCACTAGATAAAGTCTTTCCAGTGTACATAGCCGTGATAGTGCTACGTAACGCATGACTTCTTTGAAGACTGTGGTGCCAATATCAATCAATGCTTGATCTAGGGTTAGACCTTGTGATTTATGAATAGTTACTGTATAAGCTAGCAACAGAGAAAACTGTTTTCTGCGTACATACATGTCTTTGAAAAGAAGGAATCGCACCATTGTGCATCCTATCTTTTTAACTTCTGAAAGTTTGTCTAACTGGATGTTCACAAACTGAATGCTGTTGTCCCGTGGGTATGTCTGGAAGCTGAACTCCCCTACATCACCAAACTTCATTTCCAACAGTTACCAGCAGAATGGCTGCGCTGGCTCTGTTCAGCAGCATTGCCTTGCACCAAAAGTGCATTTTGCAGTCACCAAATTAATGGCTGCGCTGTCTTTACCAGGTACATTTGGGCGAGATGGAAAATGTGTTTGCATCCCAGAAAATGACTGTGCACTGATGCCCTTTTCATCTTTTCAGCATTAACCAGTTTGGTTTCAGTAAGACACATTCATGTTCACCCAAATTCAGGGTGTACACCAGAAAATGGGGGCATCCCTCACTGAATGGCATGTTGTGCCAGGCAAAATCAGAGAAAGAGCACAGCTCTTCAGTCCAAGCTGTACCAAAAATGCTTTACTTTTTGTAACAAAATAACCCAGATAAGAAGCCCCCTCTCTCTTTACTTATGTCAGTTTCAATGGGCCCTCGCCTTGGATAGATTCTGGGTATTACAAATTGACTAGGGCTATAAATAACGTTCAGAATCTAGATGCGAGGAAAAATCTCATTTGTAAAGTGACATTCAAGGAACATTAAACCACATGTAAAATGGTGCTTTTGCCAAACAAGAAAATGCATTTTTAAAAGTGAAATGTTCAACTAAGGCTCTGTGCTTGCATATAAATATGATGGGGGCTTACTTTAAACATATACAAGATATTTATTTCTAAAAGACTTGCTTTTTGGTTAAGGGAAAGAAAAATAAATAAATAAATAAAATTACTTTGAGGCAAATAGAACAGGTTTGACAGGCCCTGGCTTCAAAGGGCCCTGCCTTTCTTGGGAACAGGATCATCTTCCCCTAAGTGGACCAGCCACCTGGAAACTATGAATGGGCCAAGGGGAAGCATCTTGTACCCTTGTCAGACGAAGGGGCACTGCTCCAGCATGAGACAAAGGATTGCCAGGACACATAGGTGTGAATTCCTGGTGACACCTCCCCTCAACTCAAGATGAAGGACTTCAAAGGTGAATCCATGACAACACTGGGCTAAACTGACCAGAGCCTGACATTTGGCTGTGGCCTGGAAAGGAATGCCCATATTTGGAACACAAAGCCAGGCCAGTTGATTTCAGAGACTATGCACCGTATGTCATTTATTTCAGTAACCAAATGACATATTAATGTGAAATTATGACCATTTAAATGTCATGTTTGTGCCATTAAAATAAGACATTGTAGGTTTTTCTAGCATGTCGGAGACACACACGCCAGGAAAATGTGAATTCTGGGGAAAACATACACAGTACAACTTTGAAAATTAATGAGAACATGACCAGTGATAATGTGTATACATATATACAATTATAGAATTTTAGGTGAACTATTTTCCATGGAAATGGTGAATGATTGACAGAATGACTAAACAGCATCGTACCATCTTGGGATTTGGTTGAGCATGTGTCCAGTTTCATTTGTAAATATGAGTGTTTCATTCCATAATTGATTTTGGCAAAAGTAACTTTGATAGAACAAAGCGCATTGTAAAAACACCCACCATCAAACTGAGTCACCTCCTTCAGTCCAATCTGCTTCCAGGGAGGAGGAGACATCCACAGGCTGACCTATCTGTTTCTAAGAGGTGTGTCTAGCTTGAGTCAGCCCCATAGTAAAATCCTCTGATGTCATGCTCCTTTTTTATTTATTTATTTAAATGTATAAAATGCAGAACCGCCCTGGGGCATTGTGGCGCTGTTACAGTATACTCACTTTGATACAACATTAAACAGATTCTTATGACCCATATTTAGACAATGTTCATCATCAGTACGGTAGGAGTGTTCCAAGGTTACACAGGAACAACCTTCAGGTACAGTCTAGTTGAATAGATTGGTTTTTAGCACCTTTCGTAACATCATGAGAGAGTTTTCTTTTCTAAGTGTGAGTGGAAGGGCGATCCACGCTTTTGGGGTTAACACTTGGAAACTGGTGCCGCCTGCTTTGGCCCTGTTGAACGCCGGGACAGAGAGTTGGTGAGAGTATTGGTCTCGTCTTGGTCTGTGGGAGGGCAGCTGATGTATTCTTTCCGCTAGGTAAGAAGGGGCAGATTGAGAGAGGCATCTCTGAGTGATTGTGAGGGCCTTCAAAAGAATGCGCTCTTTGATTGGGAGTCAGTTGGCATCTTTTCTAGACTGGGAGATGTGCTCTCTCCTAGGGATACTTAGTGCCGTTCTAAGAGCATTATTTTGAGTGATTTGCAGTTTGTTGATGTTATTGGTGGACGTGCCAAGAAGTATGACGTTACAATGATCCAGCTTCGCACCAATGGTGGCTCTCACTATGTTGAGGCAGTTTTTGGCGATAGATGGGTTTTCACTGCATTGATTATTTTTGTCGTGAGAGCAGCAGATGATGAGATGGCATTAACTTGTCTATCCATTGATAAGGTTGAGTCCGGCCTCCCTGCTCTTTAATAGGAACCGAGTCTCTGAAGTGCTTGCTTTAAGCAACCGTAGGAGACGGAGGCTGAAAGTAGGCAAACCCATTGATTACAATGATAAATCCAACGGACATAATCAAGCCAGTAATACCACAAATATGGAACTGGAGGTAGCATTTTTATCATCACATATAAAATGTCTAGCTACCCCAGAACGCAAAAAGGAAAGGAATCTTGTGGACCACATGGAGTCAAATTTCTCCCCAGCAGTAGCATTACTAATGGGGGGAATAAAGAAATATGCCAGTAATGAGATAGGTCCCCCAACACCTCCTTTATTTGATCTAACTAAAGATAACATGCAATCTAGCCTGTTGTCTGTCGACTTAGCATTGACACAATTTTTATACCTTTAGGCGTTTATTTCTAAAGAGCTTCACCAGTGCCTTAATCGACGGATTTATGTACTTTGATGGATACACTGAATGAGCTAGTATCCGCCACTTGTATGCAAAAAGATAACACTGCAACACCAACTGAGTCACAAGCCTTAGGAGTCAAGGTGATTCAATCAGAGAAATCAGACATTGGCGTCCAAGTCAACACTCAAAAAGAGAGAAAGAATCAAGTAACGCAAACTTTACCTACAAGATACAGCTCAACGGCCTCACTTAAGAAGACATCTATCACTAATGACTACACCAGCCCATCCAACCTGAAGACTAAGGGTCACACAATGGAAACCCCGCCTGTTACCAAGTCTGTCAACGGCATAACTGATCAAGTCACTAAAGCCCAAGATGCTGACCGCGACACTTCACGCAAGCAGGGGTCAGCGCAAAATGTTAGAATGTGGAAATCCAAAATGCCAGACATTAAAAACTTCACTAACCATGATTTTATCACGGACAATCGTAACTTTGTTATTACCAACATTAGCAAGTGTGTAGGTAAAGAGACAAGAGAATCCTTGAGAACTAAAGTGCTCACATGGTTGCGAGAACACACAGGACCAAGTGTGATCAGATTATCTGACCTAAAGTTTACACACAGAATCGTTTTGAAGGAATGGTGCTCTGGACCAAACAGTGACTGCGTTATTGTCGGTTGTGGTGCCAGTACAATTCCACACTATTTAAGTAATTGCAAATATTTTCCTAGAGGGGCCTCAAATTGTATACTAATCTTGTAATTTGCTTAGTGTCCAGTACTCTTATGGGTTCATAGTTACTGCTTGCAGTATGGACATTCCGTTTCTTTAACGGTTCTTACTGCATTGGCTTACAGTTGCACTTTTTTGTTTTATGCTATATGTTCTTAAGTTTATATGTTATCTTCTATCACACCCTAACAGTACCGAGATTTAAACTCCAAAATGCGAGCTGCGCAATCTTCCCTGTCCTAGCTTCCAAACTATGGAATACTCTGCCAACCCACATAAGAACCAAACCCTCGTTCCTAATGTTCAAGAACAACGCCAAAGCTTGGCTGTTCACCCAGAAAGCTTAAGGTTCCCCCTACTAGCTTGTTCCTTACCTGTCTACCTGCAATATATCCTATCTGTGCATATATGCCACACTGTATTCGCTCATAAATTGTATCTTGTATTTATGGATAACCTGTAATTTGGATCTCTTGTTCCTATTTTGTTGTAACTTGTACCCGGTTGCCCATGGGCCTGGTGCACTTTACAAATAAACTAAACTTCAAACTTCTGTACTTTGTTCGTCTTGTATGCGCCATCATGCCTGAGGGTCAATTGTGTACGATATAAATAAATATATGTAAATGTAAAGTATACACTCAGAGTTTTTACTGCAGCAGAGTCTGTGATTACAGTGTTCTCATTGATTAAGGAGCTGTATTTGTTGTCCAGTTTGTTCAGTGACTATTTGGGGCCTACCAGTAGAATGTCAGTTTTTTCCCCATTGAGACATATGCTGTTAGCTGCCATCCAAGCCAGGATGAGGGCATATGTTTTCTGGAGATTGTTGAGGTCTTGCTCATAGTCACCTGATAACGGGAGGAGAATTTGTGTGTTGTGGGCATAGTTAGGGAAGGCTTTGCCGAACTCTTCTCGGTAGTTGAACAAGGATAGAGTGAACAGATTATAGAGAGTAGGGGATGTGCAGGATCCTTGTGGGACTCCACACCCAATGGGGTGTGGAGTGGCTGATGCCTGGTCAGAGAAGATCCTCATGGTGCGGCCCTCCAGGTAGGACGTGACCCAGGTAGTGGCTTCTTGGGAGAAATGTGCATTGTCCGAAAGGTGTTTGCACAAGATCTTGTGGTCGACCAAATCGAAGGCAGCCGAAAGGTCGAGGAGAAGGAGGAGTGAGGACTTGCCCTTGTCCATGGATTCAAGAATCTGATTCTTAAGATCAAGCAGAGCAGACTATGTGCCATGACGAGGCCAAAAGCCAGATTGTCTTTTACCGAGAATATCGTGTGCTTCGAGCTAAGACTACATCTGCAGATATGCTGCCTTGTCCAGAATTTTCAACAAGAACGGAATGGTGGTGATGGGTCGGTAGTTGTTAGGGGAGTCTGGGTAAAGGGTAGGTTTTTTTATCAATGGTCAGACCCAAGCTTCCTTGAGTGAGGGTGGGACTATACCAGAAGCAAAAGAGGCATTGATAAATGCAGTGATGAAAGGGGCCAGTGCTGCAGCACAGCTCTATAACTAGGCTGGCTGGGCAGACGTCACCCTTGCAGAGCAATGGTTGAATGTGCTTCATAATCCGTAGGACTTAGGTTTGGTTACTTCCCTGAAGGCAAAGGGTTTAGGTTTGTCTGTGCCATGTGAGCAAACTGAGGGTGGCCTGGTGGCAGAGGGTTTTGATTTGGGTGACGCAACCTTTGGCAGATTGTTGAATTGTATCTTGATTTTATTCTTGAGTGTTTTGATGTTGTCTGACTGGGAGTTAGCTTTTTCAGTTCTGGTTTTGTAGGCAGATGCTTTGGCTGCAGTGATAGCACTTTTGTACTGTTTTGCAATTGCCAGGTAGGTGTCTCTTGTAGACACAGAGGGACTTGATTGCCATACGGTCAGTGCTCCCTGTTTGGTGGCTCGTATCTACAGGGTTTTTTTGAGGTTGGATGTGCTAGGGCTGAGGCTTCAACGAGAGGCAGCATACTGTCTTTGGAGAGTAATTTTTTCTATCTAGCCAATGGCGGCGGGAACAGATGAGCTCAGCTCACCTGTAATTTTGGTGGGTATAAGGAAGTGTGGTAGATGGTGGTCAGTCCAGGGAAGTGACGTATTAGAGCTGATGTCAGCAGCACAATTGTGATCAGCTATCCAATCTTATATACGACCTTTGGTATGAGTGGGATTGTTGACTAATTGGATAAAGCCTAGATAAAAGAGGGCTTTGCCTTTCTTGTCTTTAGGATATTTAAAGCTGAGATTTAGGTCACCTAGGAGGATGGCTCTTGTATTAGTTTTTAGGTTGTCACCCAGGAGGTGTATGTTGTTGGTTTGAAAGTCTACTGGTTGGCCTGGAGGGTGATAGACTACATGTAGAGTTATAGTGTCATTTGGTGAGAAGGATATTTTCACTGATAGAGCATCAAAATGGTCTGTATTAGCAAATTTTATTTGTCTAGAGTTGCGGGTTTCCTTGAGAATAAGGGCGGCCCTTCCTCCTCTGTTGGAAGTTCTATCTTGGCGGAGGATTAGGTTGCCTGGTGGTAGGGTTTGACAGATGGTTGGTCCAGAGGTTTCGTGTAACCAGCTCTCTGTGATGGCTAAAATGTCTAGATCTAAGTTTGTGATGAGGTTCTGAATCTCTGTGGCATGGGCTGACATGGCTTGTGCATTGAGGAGTGCACATTGGATTTGGGTGGTGAGGTTGTTACCTGATTTTGTTTTCGTGTTGGCATTGTTTTTGTTGGTGGTGGTGCCTGGGGTTTTAGGTCTAGAGGTGATGGCAGGTGAGGTCAGGAGTTGAGGTTGCTTACCTAGGAATATTTTCTGAGTGGCTGAGATGTGGGAGGGACGAGTACCTAGTCTCTGGTTTCTCAGGTGGATGGGTATGGGGGATGTAAGGGCCTGTACTTCCCTTCATGGCTTGGGCATAGTAATGGAGCGTCTAGGTGTGGGGGTAGGAGCAGATGTGGCAAAGGCAGTGTGTGGGTTTGGTATGCTGTATGAAATATAGGGAGGAAGGGTGTAGGTGGTATGGCATGAAAGCAGGGCAGTTTAGGTGACATGCCGCAGTGTTGCTACCAAGAGGAGGCTAGAGTAGTGCTAAGCAGTTACAATAGGCAACTGCTAGAATAAGCTACAGCAGTGCTATACAATTACAGTGGCCTAGTGCTATCATGGACTGTGGGGATGAGTTACAATGGCCTGGTGCCGGTATAACCTAAAGACGGGCAAATACAGTGGCCTAGTACTAGCATGAGCTGAGGCTATCTGTGACAGTGGGCAAGTACTAACATGAGCTGTGGCAGTGCAAAAACAAATGCAGAGTTGTTCCTAGATGCAGAGCACAGGTCATATGATGCAGAACAAATACAGGGGTATTCCTAGATGCAGAGTACAGGTCAAACGATGCAGCAAAAATTCCGGGGCGTTCCTAGATGAAGAGCACAGGTCATATGATGCAGAACAAATACAGGGGTGTTCCTAGATGCAGAGCACAGCTCATACGATGCAGAGCAAATACAGGGGTGTTCCTAGATGCAGAGCACAGGTCATACGATGCAGAACAAATACAGGGGTGTTCCTAGATGCAGAGCACAGGTCAAACAATGCAGAACAAATACAGGGGCGTTCCTAGATGCAGAGCACATGTCATATGATGCAGAACAAATACAGGGGTGTTCCTAGATGCAGAGCACAGGTCATTCGATGCAGAACAATACAGGGGTGTTCCTAGATGCAGAGCACAGGTCATACGATGCAGAACAAATACAGGGGTGTTCCTAGATGCAGAGCACATGTCATACGATGCAGAACAAATACAGGGGTGTTCCTTGATGCAGAGCACAGGTCATACGATGCAGAACAATACAGGGGTGTACCTAGAAGCAAAACACAAGTCATGTGGGTTAAGAGTAGAGGGTGCAACAAAGGTACATTGGGTACTTTTTTCGGGAGTAGGCGGAGAGTCATATATAGTATATAGAGCAGCTAGAGCAGCTGGCGACACAGCAGTGTATATAAAGGGGAGGCATGGAGAGCTCTGGACTCTCTTCTGACTTTTCCAGCTCCAGCACATCCAGCGAACCAGACATTCCAGATTCACCCTGCAATATTCCAGATTCCAATGCCAGTGCCAGGCCAGAACTAGCTGCCCCTGTCCGGGCAGAACCACAGATCCTAAAAAAACTAAACACAAAAATCCCAATAATTCACAGAGAAAGGGGGAAAAGCTGTGGAAACCCTTTTGGGAGTATCCTGTGACCAGACCGGCTTTTGCCCCGCTACCTGCATGACCAGCTGATCCACCTCGCTGTCCAGTGACCAGACTAGGCCCAGCCGTCCCCTTCGAGGAGAGCCATCCGCTGTGCACAGTGACCAACCTTGCCTCGCTGTCCAGAAACCCGGTCCGCTGTCCAAGCTACCCCACTCAAGCAACCACAAAGTGAATCCCTTGCTTTGTTACCTTGTATTAGGTCCAATACCATAGAGATACTATAACTGCCCTAGCAAAAAACGTTAAACTAGTGATTATCCGCTGTGTACCTTGTTTTCAGGAAAATCTGTAGTGAACTCCAAGTGTTGGTGCCATTTTTTCCAACTCATTACAGACATTGTGTAAGTTCTTAGTACTATTTTGAATACATTTATTAATTCCCCAATACAGAGGCACACAGCGTGAATGGGTTGAAACTGCAGCTTAACCCTTTCACAGATGGCGTTCCTCTTTTCTAGCCACTGAAATCTAGTTTCAGTAAAACCTGTCATTTCCTTTTCAAACTGAGTGGTCCCGTGATATTATTCCTGTTTAAAACTGAGTTTTCCTTTCCCGTTAAGGATCTCATCCTATTATCCAATCAGAGTTACCCTTTCACTTTCATATTATACCTGTGATGTGCATTTGTCCCTTAGCATCAAAACCGCATTTCGATTTTGTGTGTTTAACCCATTTTTCACGCTGTTTTTTCATTTTAATCCCTGTGAAAATAAGCAAATGCAATTTCTCCATTTGTGATTTGGCTGCACTGTGTTTTTCCTTCCAAAGTCGATTTTCTGAACTGTATTCCTGTTGTTAGTACAATGCCTTGTAGTTTGCTAGTGTTCTTACATCTTTGATACTGCTTTACTCATTTCGACGTCATTCAGTCAACCGCACATGTAAAAGAAGTATTTAGCAATTCCGAGTGCTATTTTGCTCAAGTTTTAAAGGTTTTCAATCTGATTCTGTCTCCCATTCAGAGGGGGGAGGTCGGATTTGCATTCTATTTGTTTCCAGGTATCCCTGACTCTGTGCTACTCCTTTCTAACCACACACAATTTGGTTATCAGGGTTTGGAGGGAGCATTGCAGGGGGAAATACTAACTGTGGTGCTATCAGAAAACACCTCCCAAAAATAATCTTGTCTGTATTCACTTGTTCAGTATATATCTAATGTTAGATGGTCAAACTAAGTGTGTGCTAACATATTACAGTGTAATTATCACCACACTGGTGATTGCTCCCCTATATTAAATTTGTGTGATTTTCATTGATATTTAAAAATAAATAAATATTATATTATTACACACCAGCCTGGTTTATTGTCCATTGTGACTCAGGGTGTTTGTAAACGTGGGTGTGAGACGGGTTGTGTGCCTTCTCAAATTGAATTCATATTAAATGAAATAAAAGTATTTTGATTGTGCGCTGCATCCCCGGCCAGTAGAAAGGGTCCTGGTCTGGAGTGTAACGTGCCTTTGAAATCCTTAACAGATTGGGGGCTCGTGCCGGGATTTGAGATAGTGTTTCCACCCATGACATCTTAACACAGCAGGCTAGCCCAGAAAAGGTAGTGATACCTTTTGTTGTTAGAAAACTGTGTTACACTCTAAAAGCACCTTCCCAAAACTTAGACCCCAAGTATCAGGCCTGTGTGTAAAAATAAAGTAAAATCAACCCTGAAATAGACAAAAAGCAACAGAATTCAGGTTTACTCTTATATAAATGAATTAATAAAGAAAGAACACTCTCCATAATGACCACTGTAGAGATAAAAATGGCTAGGCAGCACCTTCTGCACAAGTTATTTGTCAGAGGGGAATGGGCGCAGCAAAATGAGGAGGTGTAGCTAGGAGAAATGATGCAACAAGTCACTGCCATGAACAGGGATGTGTGGCAAGACGGTGGGCTATTACATCAAGCCTTGAGCGAGTTGTAAATGACTCCAAGCACTAAAGAGGAATATATTAAAATTGTCTGATTCACAGCGTACCTATTTCTCCACATGGGGATTATGGAGGAAAAATATGAAGAAGATAGAACCCTTGTGCAAAATCAGTCTGAGGGTTTAAACCAAATCCAGACTGAATTAAAACTGGTCGAAGATAGGTTGCAAAAGAGCCAAGATTCTAAGGTAGAATTTGAAAACTACATCCAACAGCTAAAAGAGGACTTGGCCCTACAACAACAAAATAATTCAGACCAAGAGGCCCAATTAGATGCATTGAAAGTGGAGTTTAAGGAAAAGGTTGACAACCAAAACTGAATTAACAACTAAAATATAATAGGGCCTGCTCAGAACAAATAGTCATGTTACAAAATCAGATCAAATAATTGGAAGAGGAGAATAAGAAATTAATCAGTAAAGAACTACACCTCCAGACAGAATTTAACCAAGAAAGCCAGACATTATATTCCCTCAAACAACAGCGGGATGACCTGGCTGAACTGAGGGGCGCTCTGTATCAAGAAAAGGAATTAAGCGAGCAACCTAAAAACAGATCTATGGGAAAGAGAGTTAGATCTCCAGAAACTAAATCAACTACGAGTAGAATATGAAAAGTTATTGGGGCACACCAGATGAGTGGAAGGTGCTCTAGAAGAGAACACCCAAGTAAAAAATGTGCAAAACCAGGAGATGAATCTCCTGCAACAAAAATTGTCTCAGTATTCCCAGACCATAGAGGCAGCACACAAAGACAAGGAGACCCTCTGTGAGGAGAACAGTGGGCTCCAGCGTCAGGTAGCAGCTAAAGAAAAGGTCATAGAAGTAAGCCAATCCCTGATAGTAGAGCAAAAGTCTCAGGCCTTTGCCTACCATTGGGAAATAGGTGCTGAAAAGGAGAAACTGGAGCTGATAGAGAAAGAGTATTGTAGGCTGAATCCAAACTTGAGGGACCCCGAACAGGAAGAGAGGGACAGAGCAAACCCTGATCACAGTCTGATGCCCTCTGTACTAAGGGCCACAAACCCATTTACCAATTTGTATGCACAAGGCACTGCTGACTTCATGTCTGCTGGTTCACAAGAACTGGGAGTCACGAGGCAGCCAGACTTAAATAGGCCCAGCATGATTAAGCAGGTAGGCCACCGCACATCAGAGATTGATGGACGGGCATACCTGCACAGATTCCAAAATGTTATGGCTGAAATATCTGATCAGGAAGACTCCTATGAGGAGAAACTCAGGGAGCTAGACCTACAGAAGAATCACTTACAAAGGAACCGCTTGGTTCACTTTGCAGAAACACAGCACGAAATGAGGCCCCAAAAGAGCATTCTAAAAACCTCCATCCAAACAAGGCAGTGGGAGGGCCCCTCCACTGACCCCGGAAGCAGAGAGGAGTCAGAAGACTCTTGTTCAAACGAGGGAGTCTAAGGGGAGTGACGCAGAGAACCTAAGGTACAACAGGGGAGAAGAAACTAAGCTCCACTATTCTGAGAGCAAATCACAAGCTCAAAGAATCAGAGAGCACCTAGAAGATAAAGGAGGGACCTCAAACAGTAGCAGCTCTGAATCTGAGGGTGAGTGGACTCAGGTAACGTGGCAAAGGAAGGCCTGTGAACAAAAGAGAGCTCTGGTGAAAGACCCCATTAGGCAGATTAAGGCTATTAGGAATTTTATAACTCTGTATCGCAAAAATGCAAAATATTCTGTCTGGGAGCATCTGGAACTATTTGAACAAATGGTGGACTCTTTTCACATCAAAAATAGCCATAACTGCATAGATTATGCCAAATGGACGTTCTCTCCGGAGTACTCCAGCTACTTTTCGGGGCTGGAAGACCAGAACCATTCCAGGTTATCCACCTATAAGGCTTCTATCTTGAAGCACTTCTCCGCCCACAGAAACCCCCAGAAGGCTGGCAAAGTGGCCTACAATCTGCAATGCTGAGAGGATCAGGCCCCAAGAGAATTTGTGCAGGGGCTAAAGCATGCCTTTGCACAAACTACTAGGTGGGTGCGCACAAATAGTCGAGAATTCATTACCACCTATTTTCATGCGTTCCCAAAATATAAAATGACCCAGTTGGTGAGGGATTTTCGTGAAGACAGGACTCTGGACTGGGTAGTAGAGCAGGCTACCCAGATCTATGAGGTCCAAAAACCTGCAGAAATCAAAAACCTGACAAAACCCCCCAAAACAACCAACACCCCTGCTGCTGCTAAGGTGGCAGAGGTGAAGGTTGCCCCCAATTCGGATCTAGAAATGGGGGGCCTAAAAACACACCTTCCGAACAACAGCCAAATCAGAGGCAAAGAAGGCCTTCTGGTCAATCAGCAGCAGGTGGTAGTCAGGTAGGTAACCCCACCAATGGGACCCCTTACTCTCCTGATTACATCATTCCCAAATATAAGGGCAACACACCTATCTTGGGGTATGTATGGACTCCCCTGGCTCAAGGGGGGGATCCAACCAGGTAAGTGCTTCCCCAGGAAACTTCCCTCAGTAGGGCAGTTATCCCCCAAATCCTGGGTTATGTTTCTCCCCCCAATATCTACCAAACCCTAACCTGCAGGACAACCCTCTTTTCTTTCCACGCTTTCAGGAGTCCAGATCCCCCGATCTAGGAGAGGGGAGGCTAAGGGTGGAAGGTGACCAAGGGAATCCGCAATACCCAGGGTACTCCGGGAGAAGGAATAGTTACCCTTCCCGAGAACCACCTAGGTTTGAACAAAGACCCTGCACCAACCGGATCGGGTGTCCCAACTGGAGCGCCAGGTCCAGAACCTCACACAGGATCTGAGTCACATGTTGAGGGCTCAACAAACCCCAATGCTGAAAATGGTGGCTCAGAACCCCTCAAACCAAGGGTTTGACACCACAGAACAATGACGGGGAGAGAGCCCTGACAACCAACCGGTTCCAGAGGAGGAGGCCCGGGAGAAAGGGGGGTGTAAAGCCCTAGAGGAAGCTTTCTTCCTCACCCGTGAAAAGCCCCTGGACACCCCGGAACCAGAACTAAAATCTCTTGCCCCCAAAAATCTGCATCCCAGGGATCAGAGGGTGGGTAGGAGAAATAAAGAAATAAAAAAGACCCATTTTGGGGAGGAGGTCAGTGTCCAGGAATCTGGGAAGAAAGTCTTCTCCTTCAGGGACGGGGAATTCCTCCCAAATAAAAATGGGTCCCAAGAGACCAGAATGAAGACTAGGTAGGTGTGGGGACTGATTCAGAGCCACCGATCCCTGAACCCCAGAATTGTCATCCTGAGAACAAAATATTACTACAGGGATCCTCCCCACAAACTGGTTCTAATGACTGCCACCAGGTAAGAGGGGGCAGCACAGAGCTAAGGGAAAAAGGGGATTCCGAAATCCCACATATTTCAGGATGCCAAATTTTTGTTACAAGTTTCCAGACTTTGGCACAGAAAACTGCCCAAAATCCCACAGTGTAGAAGTCCGAAATAAAGAAATTGAACGCCCAGCTTGCCCAAAATGCCCATGACCTTTGCCCCTTGTAGGAGAAAGAAGGTAGATTCTACACCCCTAGTTCGAGTGCAAGGACAATGTGCATTTTCAGCACTGGTGAACAGCAGATCCCAAGCCATTCTTCTATCAAAAAGGGCCTTTGAGCAGCTAAATTCAGGAAGGGGGGAGAGACACCAGATCCCTCTCACCCCTCTTCCTTGACAATTCCAGAACTTCGAAGGAAATTAAATTCCTGTCGAGGAGACTGCAGATCTGGAAGTAAAAATTGGGAGACATAAGGAGAAAAACCAGACATAGTCGTGACTCCAGAGGGAACCCTCTGTCTATTAGGGAATGACATCCTTTGCAGGTTGTCTCCCCTAATAGACTGTGTGAACAAGGTCCTCTGGATTCAGACTAACCGGCCAATGAAATTAAAATAAAGTGTCAACCATATTAGTTTAAATGGTACATGCCACATGGTTGAACACAAATCTGATCTTATTGAGTTTAATTTCCAAAATAATCAAATACCTGATGTTACAGTAATTGATGTAGGACACCAAAATGGTGATGAGAACTCCTCTCCATTCCTGAAAATCAACTTTCCTTCAGTTTTAAGTGGTATTCCAAGCTGTAAGAAAATACTTTGAACTTTTATACCAATTCACAATCTGAAAATGTCAATTCTATAGTCAAAAGTGATGAAAAACCAGCTCAAAGTTTAGCTAACATTCAGATAATTATAGAACATCTGTTCCCCCCTTTTCAGTTAAATAAGGGGAAGGAGTCTGTTCTCACCAGTGTGTGCCTGAACAATGGCAAGAGCTTCATCAGCGAAGCCATGTTCAGAAAGTTATCAAAAGAACAAACCATTCCCACATTTAAACTGATTGATAAGTGGGAAATGGGCCTGGAAACTCCCAATTCCAAAAATCTCCTGCCTATCAGGTGTATGCTCAAATTTTCTATAGGTGACAAAAGCATAGAGCATAATTGTTGGGTTGTGCAAGATGTTCCTGCTGCATTCTATTTAAGCAGTGACATTCTCAATCGGTTTGCAATTCATTTGGACCTTATAAATTACAAGGCCTGGTCCCGGCTAGGGGGCAATCCCATGGGCTTTGATGATTCTGAAAAAGCATTTTGGTAAGCTCAATTGTTGCCGTATGCCATTGAAGTTCAAATTGGAGAGGATGTCACCATCCCAGGACAGACCCGCAATTCCCACTTGACTTAAAAATAAAAAGAGGAGAGAAACTGCAAAGTCCTGATGCCTATGTACATCTCAATGCCCATCTCCAACAGCAGGGGTTGGGGTTAAACCCAACACCATTAGTCAATGTAGAACACAACACCATTCCAATATTGATGGATAACAGCGATCCTAGGAGTATCACTCTGGGCACAGGCACCATTATTGGAATGGCGGTTGATGACCAACATTTTTCCATGGATCTGGGAAATGAACTGATAGGACCATTCCCCAATGACTGCTATGATAATGACGATGACGATGACATAACACCGGACAGGATCTTCACACGGCAAGGGGGGAATTTCCGGGTATATTCTTCCTGCCCTTATAGGGAGGAAGAGGTGACCTGTGACATCAGGCAGGATAGGGTGTTATTCCAGGTCCACAATGACTGCCTCTCCTATGTGAAACCTTCTGTCCAGGGCAACACATTAACCAGAGACCACTCCACACAGATGGAGGAGGCTGCTTTGATTGATAAACCCAAAGTCTTTTCAGGCTTCAGGCAAATGGTTGAAGAGCAGGTCAACCTCTCTGATGTGTGTGAGACTGAGGAGCAAAAGCAAAAGTTGAAACAGGTGTTCTTAGATTTCCAAGATATCTTTGCTGTGGACTCGTACGACTGTGGTCTCACCGAGATACATACTATCACAATTCCCATGGACCCTGGAATGACTCCAGTACTTGTGAAGCAATATCGCTTGCCTCTCACATCTATGGAGTCCCTGACAGAAATTATCAAAAAAACCTTGAGTCCCATGGGATAATTCGTCCAGTCCACAACACCTTTAATAATCCGGTATTGGGGATTTTAAAACCAAATCGCCAATGGAGACTTTGCACAGATCTTAGGGAGCTGAACAAATGGGTCCACATGTCCCAATGGCCTCTCCCCTACATTGCAAATTAACAAGGGGGTCCTGGGAGTCTCTCTGCCAGACATTAGTCCTGGTTACGAGAGACTTATCCAGAGTCTTTAGCTCACTATCTTTCACAGAGGAGAAATATCCAAAACATATCAGTCTTTGTCCTGCCCTGGTGCAGTCCAGCACGAAAATGATAGGCAATTCTCCACTGAAAAAGAGTACCAACAGCATCCCCAGACACGTGTTTCGGTCTGGTTGGACCTCATCAGTAGGGATGAGCTGTGCCTCTCTAAGAATTGTGAGTAAGGGCTGTCCCAGATCCAGGAGTCAAAGGTACATACTGCTATTGACCTGACAAATGGATACTGGACCGTGCCCGGCAGTAGGGAGGACCAATACAAGCTGGCCTTTACCTGCGGGGGGCAGCAGTACACATGGACCCAGACTGCCTTTGGATACATAAACTTGGCAATTAATTCAACATCTTCTTACATAAGGCCATGCCCCACTTGGGTAACCTGGCCTATGTGGATGATGTCCTGATAAAAAGCTCAACTGTGGAGGAACACATAGTGGAAATCTGTTATGTTCTGACCCAGTTGAGGGTTGCCAGAGCAAAACTATCCTTCCAGAAGGGACAGTGGTGCAGGACCCGTGTCAACCTCTTGGGACATGAAATAACTCCTGAGGGTCTCTGTCCCCAGGAGAAGAAAGTGGAAGCACTATTAAAACTAAAAGACCCCACATCTCTATATGAGCTAAGAAGCCTCCTTGTACTGACTAATTGCAGTAGGAAGTTCATTGAGGATTACGCAGTGGTCACAAGATCCCTGATCCATCTGTTGAAGGGGGGGTGAAGTGGGAATGGGGTCCAGAACAAGCTGAGGCAGTAAAACAACTCAAACGAAGTCTGTCACAAGCACCTTGTCTTGCTTTGCCTGTCGAAACAAGGAGTTCTTTTTGGAGACAGGGTTCTCGAATACATGCTTGACAGCAGTATTATATCAAAAGCATGACAAGGTCAATAAAGTCATCTCCTATGCAAGCAAGACTTTATCCTCTGTGGATGAAATATTCAATGATTGTGAGAAGGCACTCCTGGCAACGGTGTGGGCACTGAAAAATTACCGCCCGTTCATCCAGGGGGAACACATCATAGTGGATACTCCACACCTCCCTTTGCAATACCTCCAAAGCGACAAAATCCAGGCCAGAAATGTGAGTAATTCCAGAATTACTTCCTGGATTCTGTCAATGCAAGGCTTTCCTGTGGATGTCAGAAATGGCCAAAACAAGAAGAGTCCCTTTGCGCAAGGTCTGGCTGACTTGCATGATTGTGCCAGAGAACAATGTCTCGGGACGAAAGTCTCAAAACCCAGCACAACATGGTGGCGTACCTGAATTCCCTGCACAAAGTCTATGAAGAAGACACATGCCAAGGGATGCCCACAGTTTATCTGGACGGGTGCTCCTACCATGTTGATAACAAAGGGGGAAATGGAAATGGTGGCCAGCGTTGGGAATGCCTGGCTGAATGATGCCCTGGAACCCTCCGCTGGGAACAAAATCGGTCCCACAGTAGTCATGTGGTGGAGTTGATGGCAGTTCATCAGGCCATCCTCATGGTCGTCCAACACCAACTCCACAAACTGGTTATAATCAACGATTCAGATTATGTCCGGAACGGGTTCGTGGAACACCTGGTTAATTGGAAAACCAGAGGCATGCTGTGTGCTAATAACAAACCACTTAAACATGGCAAGCTAATACAAAATATTGATGATCTGGTCACCTCTAATGGATGACCATCTACTGGAAAAAGATGAAGGGTCATTCTGGAGTAGAGGGTCCAGACAAAACTGGAAATGACCTAGCTGATCAGCTAGCCAAAACTGGAGCCATCCAAGGGAATCTACTTGAGAGCGAGTCCCTGTTGGGGGAAATCCAGGTCGCTGCTGTCACTAGGTCCCAGACAAATTCTCACAATGAACTCTCAACTGCCCAGTGGAGTAAGGAAACCCTAGGTGCTGATTTAATAATAGGATAAAAAGGGGATCCGATTATTGGGAAATGTTATCAACACATTGAGGACCCTGAGAACCTTCCTCTGACGGACACCGATTACATTGGGAAAGAGGACCTCAGAGTGTTAATTTAGTGTCCAAAATGTTCCGAATCCAAGACAGTTTGTTGGTAAGTAGATCCATCTCTGGCTGTGACCAGTGGGTGGTACCTACCTCATTCCGAACCCTGATGTTAAGTCACGGCCATGACGCTGCCACAGCCCGTCATCAGGGGTTCCATACTACTCTAGAAATCTTGTGGGAGGTTGCCTACTGGCCACACATGGGCAGGACCTTGACCAATATTTGAAGAGGTGTCTTGTGTGTGCACAATTTCAGCCAAGTTCACTCACACACCAATCTACCCCCCAGAAGATGGGATGACACTGCCTTGGTCAGATTTACAAGTAGATTTCACTGGGCCCATGCTTTGCTCCTCTAGGGGGAACAAGTACATGTTAACAGTAACATGCTTGTTTGCCAAATAGGTGGAATGTCTTCCGGCACGAAATTGCAAGGCAGAAACAGCAGCTGCCCCGATGAACAAACCACATCTTCTCGCGTTTTGGCCTACCCCAAAGGATTGAGTCAGACCAAGGAATTCACTTTACCAGTGCATTTATGACAAAGATGTGGGAGAAACTTGGGGTAAAAAGGAAACTTCATATTGCATACCGCCGACCTCTAGTGGTGGAGTTAAGAGGTACAATAAAACAATTGTGATCATTCTAAAAAAGTTTGTGTCAGATTCTGGGCCAAGTTGGGACATCCGATTACCGCTTGTCCTGGTGGCGACCAGATCTATACCATCTTCTGCGACCAAAATGTGTCCATTTGCGCTAATGACTAGACAGAAAATGGTGCTACCTCAGCATCTGCTCTGTAGAACACAAGAGCAGACACTGATAAATGCCTCCACAACACATTAATATGTTGAGAATCTAAGAAAACACCATCAGCATGCTTTTGCATACGCTCAACGGAATCTGGAAAGATCAGCAGAGGGGATGAAAACTCAATATGACTTAAAAACAACCAAAAAGGAATACCAAGTAGAAGACAGGGTCTACTTGTACAATTTTCAAAGGAACCAGACTAAAGAGAGAACATTTCTCCCCTCCTGGCCAGTCGCCTACAGAATCTGCATCCCCAAAGGAGAGCTGTCAGAAGAGAAATGGGTCCACATTATTCAGTTAAAGAGTTGTCATCCTAGACCCACTTTGCAGCTGATTGAGGAGCCCAAGGAAAAATCAAATGGAGGAGACATCGGGAGAATGAGAACAAGGAAAAGAAGAGGCAGAAGGGAACAGGTAGGTCCATAGGTATATCTATCTAACAGGGAGTACTTTTCTTCATTATCAGTGCAAAAAAGTATCCCAAAAATCATGGGGTAAAAGTTCAATAGCTATCCTTGCCTTGTTAAGTCATGTGTCTGCTGTTCATTTTAAATGTGTGTCTTGTTCCACTGATGTCAACCTTCTGGGAAGACAGTCAGTGGAAAAATGCTATTTCCTGTCTTTTTCTATCCCTCTTTAGTACTAATTCCATTCCTTCATAGACCAATGAGGACATGTCTGGGGACCTGGAAAGGGAAGGAAACACAGGGGGTGCCGCTCCACATTCCAACGGAAGACAAAGTGAGGATCATGGTGTACCACTCCCTGATGCAAGTAGGACTCCACGCGGTGAACCCCACATTGCCCTGCACTCCCTCAACAAGAAGTCTCAGGAAAGAAGGGGGGATCTGTGGGGTACATTTACCAGCCCAGCAGAACTCCCCAACCTCACCAAACTACACTTCAGCAATTACCAGCTAAATGGCTGCGCTGGCTCTATTGAGCACGATTGCCTTGCCTTAAAACTGTGTTTTACAGTCACCAAAATAATGGCTGCGCTGTCTTACCAAGCACATATCGGGCAAGATGAAACACAGAATACCCTGGGAATTGCTGCCTGTTAATTTCTTCATTTGCACCAGAGAAATTAAGTCAAAGACAGCGTAGCTATGCTGCCAGCTCAAAACCTCCCATTGAAAAAGAATGTGTTCTGCATTTAAAAATGACTGCACACTGATGCCCTATCCATCTTTTCAACAGTACACCACTTGGTTCCAGTGAGACCAGCTATGTTCATCCACATTCAGGTTGTGCTCCGGCAAATGGGTGCATTCCTCATTCAATGACAAGTTGTGTCAGGCAAGATCTGTGAAATTGCAAAGAACTTCACTCCAGCCGCACAGCAAACATTTTCATCTTGCAACAATCTAATGCTGTCTAAACTCTTTACAAAAAGCCCTCTCTCTCTCCTAGCTCATGTCCGTTTCAAAGGACCTTTTATCTGAACAGATGCCTGTGCATTGGAAACATGACTAGGGCTTTGCAAAGGTTCAGAAAATGGATGCGAGGAAGGCCGCATTTGTAAAGTGACATTCAAGGAAAATTAACCATGTGTAAAATTGTGCTTTTTATAAACAAGAAAATGTCTGTTTATAAGTGAAAGGTTGAATTAAGGCCCTGTCCTTCCATAGAGATGTGATGGGGGTTTATAAAACATATATAGTATATTTAATTCGAACAGACTTGCTTTCTGGTTCAGGAAAGAAAAATAAATAAACACATAAAATTGCTGTGAAGCCAGCAGAACAGGTTTTTTGCAGGCCCTGGCTTCAAAGGACTTTGCTTCCTTGGAACAGAATCTACCGCCCCACAAGTGGACCGGCCCCCGGGGCTTATGAATGTTCAAGGGTGAAGGTTCTTGCACCCTCGTCAGACAAAGTGGCAGTGCTCCAGCCTGGGAGAATGGATTTCCAAGACACATAGGTGTGATTTTCTGGTGGCACCTCTCCTCAACTCAAACTGAAGAACTTCAATTAACTTGAAGAACTTGCCAGCCCAGTGACCTCACCACTCTCTTTTGTCGCAAACACCTACCTGCCTTAGCCCCCCCCCTGTTTCTCCATCCTCCCTTCTCTTCCAACCCCATGGCACTTTCTGTGTCTCCTATCTTTCCCAACTGCTTTTCCACTGACTATACTTCCTATCTTGGACCCTAACCCTGGTCTTCCTATTGCCGACGCCCACTCCAATACTTCTTGCAGACAGACCCTCACTGACATCCTCTTTGTCGTTCCTTTGCCAGATCTATGGACTCTTCATATGGTCTCTGTGCTCTGCCCTATCTCCTCCTCTCCCATTAATGATAGCACTCACTGGGACGTTCTCATGGCTTCCTTCGACTCCTCTAAAGTCATCGTGAATGATGTCCCTTCCTCTCCCCCCTTGGCTACCTTGCCCTCTCTCTCCTCCTCCTCTGCCCCTCCTAGCCCTCTTTCTCCTCTGCAGGGCAAACCTCTGATCTGTACCCATCCACGGAAGGTCTTTAAGGCTGACAGCCTTCTTCATCTTGCCACTCTCAACTCTTGCTCTGCTGTTAAACACTCCTCTGACATCTGCCACCTCCTTGAAGAACTAGACCGTGATGTCCTTGGGCTTACTGAGGCATGGATCACAGCCAGCTCTCTCACAAGCTTTTACACTCTCCTCCCAGATGGCTACAATATCCTCTCCGTACCCAGATCCTCCCGGTCCAAAACCCTCTTCATTGTCCACAAGGCTTTCTGGGGCCTGGGTCCAAAATATATTCAGCTATCCCTCTGCAAATACCTCCCCTCTCGAGCTCTCCACTCCTTTACCTCTAACTGCCTCAGGGTGAGTTGTTTTTCAAATAAGCAAGCTGGGGGTAGATCTCTGTCTTCGGCTGGGGCCTCTCTCTCAAACAGCATCCCTACCACTTTAAAAGTTGAGGAGAACCATCTCCGGTTCTGGAAGCACCTCAAGACCTTCCTCTTTGCTTCTGCCTTCTCTCCCCCTCTCCCCCCCTGCCCTGCTGATATGTTCTCCCTTGGCATCTTGCACCTGGCCACCCTCTGTCCTTTGGGCCCAGGTACCTGCTCACCCTGGCACCCTCCCGCACTGCCTCCGGACCATCCCTTGCACTGGGGTCTGTATCTGTACCCATACAGTGCCCCCCTTTTTCTTCCTGCACTTATCAGAGCTACCCTGTCTTATGCCTTAAACCCAGTACTTGCCAACTGCTGGCTGCACTACCACTGTTTGTGCCTTTATTATTTATTTATGTATTATTATGTATCTGTTTCTCCTCTGCTGCACACTCTCCACTTCTCCCCCCTTCCAGGCACTATTCCCCTCCCCCACTCCCATGCACTTGCGCATTCCCAATGTCACTGGACCTAGTGAGATTGTTGTTTTGTTCTCCCCTGTTCCCCTTCCTTGCCTTGTCGCGCTCTGAAACACTTGTGTATGAGCGCAATAGAAATAAAATATCAATATCAATATCAAAATGCGAATCCTTAACAACACTGGGCTAAACTGACCAAAGCCTGACATTTGGCTGTGGCCTGGAAAGGAATGCCCTTATTTGGAAGACAAAGCCGAAAAACCGAAAAATGCAGTAACACGAAATGTTAACAGTGCGAATGTAATTGAACGGAAGCAGGGAAATAGGCTTAAAATGAGCCATTACCTTAGGGTTGAGAGTGGGCTTCTTCAGCAGAGGAAGCACCAGCGCATGTTTAAATTGGCTAGGGTTTATACCAGTTTGAAATGAGTTGTTCATAGCTGCCGTAATATAGGGGAGTAGCTCAGTAGCCGTGTCTTTAATCAGTGTCAGAGGAATGCCATCTGCTGGGAAGGCAGATTTGAGGCCATGAATGGCTTTGAGTATCTCAGAATCAGGAAACACCGGAAAGGACGACTATGATGCCATAGGGACTGCAAGCCGAGGAAGACTCTGACAGTCAATAGTAGTGGAGGCAGCGTTAGCAATACCTGCATGTATACCTTCTATTTTAGAAGAGAAAAAGGCTGCAAGTGAATCACACAGAGCTTGAGAAGGAGTCAATGCAGAGTCCGTTTTCGTAGCAGCAGAGAGGGAGTTGACCAATTCAAAAAGGGCCTTGGGTTTATTTATGGCTGCTTCAATCTTGGCTCCAAAAAAGGTCTTTTTAGCCAGGGCAATAGACTGATGGTAGTCGGTCAACAGGTTGCGAAAGGTATGTTAAGCTGTAGGAGAGTAGCATATCCTCCAGTTCCTTTCACCTTGTCTGCAAGCCAGCTTTTTTTATTTGAGTTCATCAGAGAACCAGGGCTCGGACCTATGTTTAGTGCCTTTGGACAGTCTAAGTGGAGCCATAAGATCGGCTACTTTCAGAAAGGCATTCTCAATTGTAGTAAGAGTAGGGGAGTTAACAGAAGAGAGGCGTTCATGTAGGGCTGTAGTAATCTCAGATCGAGATCTTTTCCGCCAGTCACGTCTAAGGGCAGTTGGTTTAGGGACTGAGAGCTTGGAGGAGTGGTACGGAAGAATAAACTGAATAAGAAAATGATCCGACCATTAAAGAGGGTATAGCGAGGAAATTACGATGGAGGAGACAGGGGTACATATGAAGTCAAAGGTGTTGCCTAATTGATGGGTAGGTTTGCTAATCAATTGCGGGAGCCCCAAGTCACCCATAGATGCCAAAAAGGAAGAGACCTGGTTAGGGTTGAAAGTATTAGGTGACAGATTGAAGTTGGCAGCGACCCAGAGACTGGGGTATTCTGTCATAAATTCCGAAATAAATCCAGGAAATGCAGTGCAGAAGCTAGCATCAGCACCCGGAGGTCGGTATACTACCAAAATAGTCTGAGTAGATTGAGAAGAAATGGTGATATGAACAAAAAGGCATTGTCATCAGCAAGAACACATAACAACCACCTTCTGACACGTGAACTCCATGTGAATTCAAACTGTTCAGCCCCTGCTGTAGTGTTACAAATGCTTCCATCTGCAGAATCAAGCCATACACACTTCCACGTATCCTGCTAGTCCTGCATTACTGCATTATCGTGCGCTAGAGCACAATGTACAGTGGATAACATGGGGATTATGTCCTGACATCCCAAGCTGGCATGACCTTGTGAGGACTGCCAGGATAAAATTTGCAATGCAAGGTTTCAGTAACTGGGACAACCGGAAATGCATCATCTGACATTCTAACACGTGATGCGGGGGAACTAAATGCTTTAATAGATGCATTTTCATGTAACCCCATCGACCCTCTATACCCGCGCATAATGACTCCCTTATCTCCCTATGCCACTCCTCATCTTCTCTTTTTCTCACTTTTTTCTCTCTCTCTCTCTCTCTTTTTCTCTCCAGCACACTCTCTCTTTCTCTATCTTCATCATTCTGTCTATCTCTCTGGAGGTCATTACGACCTTGGCGGTAAGGGGTTAACGGTGCCGGTAAAGGTGACGGTGCCATTAACCCCTTGCCGCCCCATTACGAGTCTGCTAGCGGGACCCGCTAAGGGTGCCTGGTTTTCCTGCATTATCGTGCGCTAGAGCACAATGTAAAACCAGGCGCCCTTAGCGGGTCCCGCTAGAGGACCAGGGAGCTAACAATGGGCCTGTTATTAACGGGCCCGTTGTGAGCTCCCTCTGCATTCCCGTTGAGCCCTATGGGGGCTCGAATGGGAATGGGGATGTACCGGGTCCGGGTTCCTCGAATGAGGAATTACCAGGTCCTCCAAGTTTGGAATGGCCCAGTAATTCCTCATTTAAGGAACCGGGACACGGTACCCGGTAAGGGGGTAACCATGCCGCAAATTGCAGCATGGTTACCTCCAAGGTCGTAATGACCCCCTCTGTCTCTTTCTTTTTCCTCTGTCTCTTTTGACGAAAGATATTGTTTGGGTGAGTTGGAGTTCTTGGAAAAGAAGATATGCAAAATATCAAAAAGGGAATTATTGAATTGAACTAACATTGAGAACAGGATTTTTTTTTAAATGTGAAATGTTAATTTTGTATGATCACTTCCAGCATAGATTCTAGGTACAGAAAGCATGTTACACCTAATTAGTTAGCAAACCACAATATCAAAATAACCATCTATATTATTATATTTGACAGGTTATTATTCAAAGATGAACATTCTGGAACATTCCTATTGCACTCTCTTGAAACACCCAAATGAAAGAGGAACACCAGTGAGTGTCCCAGTCTGCATTCTCTAAAACCAAAGATCATTTTGGGAACATAGGAATGAATGACCACATATCTGTATATTTAACAAGTCTGAAAGAAGGGTTAAACACCTGAATCCCTTCAGTGAGTGTGCACTCTGGGTCTACTGTTCCTTCCCCTTTACACAACACTCTAACACTAAAGTGTGTGTAACTATGATCCATGCATGCTGATTCGGACAGCCTCAGGATGTGCATGTGAGGATGAAATGGCTGCAACCTCACTCCATTGAGGTTCAGGGGCCACCTGCATCTGATTGCTGGAGATAATGCTTCTTCTAACAGTGAAGCACACATGTTGTGGGTTTCTAGGATGATTGCAAGAGAACACTGAGCAGACAGATGTTTACATAATGCCTCATTATACTATTATCATCACATATGATGACAAGGAAGGGCTATTTGCAATGCACCTGTCATTCACTGTTCATTTTAAACACATGATCTAGTGGATAACTGAGCATAACGTTAACATGCTGGCTCCAGTTTTTCTTTTCACATTCCTTTCAGCAGTCGCGTGGGCCAGTGAAAGCAATCACTGTCTCTATGCTTCAACTAAGCAACCACCTCAACACCGGAAGTGTCTCTATTAATATCGAGCAGCTTCTCTGTGGCAGGGCTAGGAGAGGGCCAACGACCATAGCAATTATCGTAGCATTGACATGTACGCAGCATCTTCAGCATCTGTAGCCTTAGCCGAAAAACTGCCGGTGAATTTCTTCAGAATCGCTGAATGTGCTACTTACCCTCCACTTTTGGGCGTAATGGCTTCAGGTGGCCGCTGATGAATTTATGGCAAATTAATTGCAACTCACAGAGGCACACGTAAACCTGTATTGCTCTGAACTTTGGATTTGCAGATTTCAAAAACACAATTCCAATGTGGACTGAGTATAACAACTCACCTGAGCAGGAGGTGGTGGTTTTGTCCACATTTTTCAGTAAATATAACTAGAGCCCTACATCACTTGATTGATCAAGGACTATATGTTTGAGGAAGGAGAGAAACAATCATCATTGGGAAAAGCAGAAACATTGTTACAAAATCATGCTAATATTACTCAAGTGGATACATTTTCAGAATAGTTTAAAAACAAGAGCATACCAAAAGGATTAAGGATCTTATGCACACCAATTAATAGTGCGGAAGCAGAAACCCCAATTGTGCCCAATCCAGCTACCATTTTGTGCAAAAAATAACCTACTCCTATACACTTTACAGTAATTGATTTGAAAATGCTTTCTTTTCTATTGCATTGCACCAAGAATCACTGTATCTGACAGCGTTTCCATATAGATCAACCAGAATACAACACACAAGACTGCCACAGGGGAACTGTGAATCGGACTTGGGTGAATTATAGAGTCCTAGTACCATTTTCCAATATGTAGATTACTTGTTAATGTGTATGTTCAAACACAAGACGACTGCAGCACAGACTCATTGGCGTTGTTAACCCTGTTCGCCGAGAAGAGATACAAAGTGGACAAAGAGAAGTTATAGTATTGTCAGAAAGAAATACTTTATTTTGGTCAGTTATTATCAATGGAAGGAACACAGGTGACACCTGAAAGAGCAGAAGCGATAAGAAATACACCCGACCAGAGACAGTGAAACGACTGCAGCAATTTTTGGGGCTGTATTATTATTGCTGCATTTGGGTTTTTGACTACAGCACATATGTTCAGCCCCTGCTATATGGACTCAACGAAGTGCAGAAAGACAACAGTACCATAGTGTGGTAAGGAGAGAGGACAGATGCATTAAACAAAATGAAAGAAGGAATATGTACATCTCCTGTTTTTGGAATACCAGATTACTAAGAAGAATTGCATTTGTTTTCTCATTCAAATGGGAACGTGATGACGTAAAATTCAATGGGACACAAACTATTAGCATATTACAGTGGGACTGTAGATCCACTCTACCCATGCATGCAAGCTTTGGCAGCAGCAGCGTTTGCAACAGAATAGAGCTCTACAATAACAATGGGTGTCACATTGTACATAGAGCATGACCTTTTTGCCATTCTTGAGAAACCAAAATCCACACTCAGCACACAGTGAGCATCCGAATATGAGGTGAATTTATCCAATACATTGAATTAAATTGTAAGGTGCCGTAGAGCATTGGGTGGATTGTGACGTAGATGGAGAATGCTGTTTTTTATTGTGTGGCCAAGAGGAATATGTAGAACAGGGAGGCAGCCTGAGGGGCGTCTCTAGGTTATGGATCTCTCCAAATAGAGTTGAGAAAAGGGCAACTAAAGGGTATGCAGTCAATAAATTGACCAGAGGGGGGAGTTTTATGATGCAGATAAAATCAATACAAGGTGTGGCCCCGTCCCCAGATGCTCACAAAGGCGAATGTATGTATAAGCTGACAAATATGACATGCAACTTGAAAACAATTAGATTAAACATTATGGATAATGCTGGATAATTAGTGATAATGCAGCCGCCAAAAAGAGTAGAATAGTTTGTGTCACATAATGCAGGGCTAAATGGAGAGCACATACAAGCTTGAAAAGGATGGAGCAGACCCAGTTAGGCGTATACAAAGTAGAATTGACATGAACATATGTAGAAGTAGACAGAAGCACACATGAGCATGGACTAAACGTATGGCATTATGCGAAGCATGAAACACAAAGAACATACACCAGACATTAAGAACATTAACATGGAGGAGAGTGAACTAGTGTAATATCATTCCAGATTTAACTGTGAAAGGGTTTTATTCCAAAATACTGAGTTCTGACATCAAAACTGTTTAACACACACAGTCTCAAAACATGCAGTATTCAGACAGATGCTCGAGAGTAAAGGCCATGAGACAGGGGGCCCCACCAGCGAATGAAAACCACTAAGATAACATTTCCCAAAATTGCACAGTATGCAACTCCAAAGGTTAATTAGTTTATATTGGTAGCACTGAGAAGGTACAGATAGCTTTTGATCTCCAGGTATGAGAGGCTACTGTGCCAAATAGCCTCCAGGAAAATAACAAATATGGGTTAGAATAGTAGTAAACTCAAAATATGGGCTCAACTACACAGTGCACATACGATTTCTGTGATGCAGCCAGACACAGGGGCAGTGTGAAGGGCATAAGAACATTGGTAGAGGAAGGTCTAAGGCCTGAGAATAGGAAGGGAGTTGACGTCTTCAAACTGAATCAAACCAGACCGCCCATCTTTCCTTCCCCACCACACTTCCTGGCATCACATTAAAGTGCCCATGGTGGAATGAGCAATCCGCCCGCAAGTTAGGACGGTGTCCATCAGGTTAGTCACCGGAGCATGTTGCCAACCAATAAGGTAGCAGACAATAGTGTAAACAATTTTAGTAGGCTTATCTTAGCAGGAGCCATTAGTAATATAATATCCAATAGTATTAATCATTATATGTAAAATATATAGGGACCATATATTCTTAACCAATGCTAGGAAAGGTTATCTTATCACTCACTATGACATCATGTATGATATATTCTAGACTTAAAAGCTGGTGTTTCATGTAGTAATGTTGAGAATGCTTTTTTGTGTTTTCCTGGCTGATTCTAGTTTGAATAAAACTGCGTGTTCTCATGGAATTGCGATACTCAATTTTCTTGAGTTTGTTCTTTGTTAATTATCAATTATTGATTGGGGACCACCTTAACACATTGATCCCTGTGCCACATCTAGGTGGGGAATACAACATGCACCTGGACAATCCCACATGTTGGCATTGCATCTACACTGCTGTAACAAATAAAAAGAAAGGGTTCATACTTTTGATTAACCATGAAATTCCATTCATTTTTAAGGATGTTGTTAGTAATACATATTGAAGGTGGGTGGTTTGATTACTGGCAGGTTGCAACCTCATGTTCATGTCAGTATACAGCCATTATAAGTAACACCTCAATGTCTAGGGCCCTAAATCAGTCGGTACAGACAGCAGGCAACTTTTAGAAGCACTGGCATTTCCAGTTGGCTTTGCATTCCTGTATACCAGGAAGAAGGGATAAAGCAGTGCTTCAAACACCCGACATTGGGACACTTGAATCTTGCCAAGCCTGTCCAACGCGTCCTCTACACCACTGGGTGACACTGGGCTTTCTATTTGGAATCAAATTCTATGGGCCTCATTACACGGACGGCGGTAAGGGTTAACGGTCACCGTTAATGGCAACGGTGACCGTTAACCCTTACCGCCGTACTACGAGGTCCCTTTGCGGGCCCGAGGATTTAACGCCTGCTTCTTGCAGGCGTTAATATCCAACGCGCTAAGGGACCTCGGAGCTAATTACGGCACCGCAAAATTGCGGTGCCGTAATTAGCGCCTTCCCCATTTCCATAGAGCCCTATGGGGCAGAAATGGGAATGGGGAAGGGCAATGGCGGAAAGGGGATTTACCGCCCCTCCAACCTTGGAATGGGGCGGTAAATCCCCTTTCCGCCAAGGCGGTGCCGGTATTTTACCGGCATGGACCAAGGTGCTAAAAGCACCTTGGTCCACCGCCTACCGTGTAATGAGGCCCTATGTGTTTGAAGAGAAATTCACTTCCATTTATGGTCTCTAGTCATTATGTTGAGACATCTTTAGGCCCTGTGGAAGTGGTGCACCTTCCGTAACCTGTGTGTGGACCAGCATTGTTGGCTTTGCCCTCCGAGCAACCTCAGTTTTGTACGGGCATCTATAGTGAGAAGAGGCAGAATTGTTAAACGTACCACCAGAACACTTCATGCAGAAATGCAATCCCTTATCTAGAAGCAGTCTGTAGACAGATTTGGATTCTTGAATGCATTTGAAACATTATTCTTATATGTATCTATTCTGTAGTGAAGACATCTACTGTCATTATTTAGAAACCTGCCATGGCTGATGGAGCAGAAGACTTCCATGTAATTGCATGGACAATAAACAATGACATATTATCATTGAATAAATAGATATAATGGTTTTGATCCTGAAACACTGCTGTTCCCTGTAAGCCCCTAAAGAGCGAGGAGAGGGGAGAGGAACATTTGCATTCTTTAAACTGTCTCAATCGATGATTTAGGAAAACTATCAGTTGTATGCAAGGAAAAGAGCTACAGTGAATTCTCCTTCACCAGACCTCATGTCCTGACCTTATTGGATGCTCATAGTCACTAGGCTTCCTTCTTTTAGCGTTTCCATGCTCCTCCTACCTGTTGTCCAAGTCACTCCTCATGTCCTCCTTTGCACCTTCACTGAACTTAAACCTGGACACTCAGGACCCATTGGCTGACCTTCTAAATGTCTCCCCTATTTTTGTTTTAAGATTATTGCCTTTCCCAGGAAACCACGCTTTGAACCCAGGACACCCCGTTGAATCGTTGCCAACAAATGACTGTGTCTGCATCTGTTGTCCCAAAGATTCAATGGACCATTTGACTATTTCACTTAAACGGATCTCCTTGGCGGTTCTTATGTACCAGCCCAATGGAACTCACTCCATCCTACAAGGAAGGAGCACAGAGAGGGGTGCATGAGGCGAGTCCCATGGGAATGAGCGATTCCCTATGTAATTATAGGCAGCCATCGGGTAGGAATGAGGGAGACTGTAGGTAAGTGGATGAGGCTAATCATGTAGGAATGAGTGCAACTCTATGAAGCGAGTCCCGTGGGAATGAGCGAGCCTCTATTCAATTAGAGGCAGCCATCAAGTAGAAAAATAGCGGTTCAGCGTGTAAGTGTATGAGGCCAGTCATGTAGGAATGAGTGAGTCTCTATGTAATTATACGCAGCATCAGGTAGAAATGAGGAGGACTGCGGGTAAGTGTATGAGGCTAATCATATAGGAATGAGTGTGACTGCAGGAGGCGAGTCCCATGGGAATGAGTGATTCTCTATGTCATTAGAAATGAGATCAAGTCAATGAAAATAGAGACTGTGTTTCAAGGGTGATGAAGGTTTGATTTGTGTCGCTTCCCACTGAAGCCTACAGAGAGTATGGCCTTGACGCGGTGGGTGTAATTGTCTGACTTGGCTCTGCAAAGAATTTCACAAATTCAGGGCAAAATTCACCGACCAAGCCTGTTTCACCCCTGGAGCAAAATTGCCCTTTTTAGGCTTTTTCCAACACGACGTTCTGCTCTTTCACAATTTATTTGGGCGGTACAGCAAGATATTTCAGGTGGTTTGCCTCCAGAAATTTCGTTTTTTCCACGAAATTCTGTTTTCAGTGGCCAAAAATGTGACATTTCAGGAAAAGAAACAAACTTCCGAAACACAAAAGTGGGCTAAAATTAATTGCAGAGCATCTAAAAGAACTCTCTGCAGGCGAAGCAGAACTTGGATAACATACTGAAAACGAATCCATGCATGCCAACATTTTGGAGCAGCTAGAAGTAAGATTTTCTCCTAGGAAGGGAGAGCATTTAATCTTCCTTTTAGGCCTGAGTGCTTGCTGCGGCAATAGCAGGCTTGAGTGCTTCTGGCAGCAGCAGGAGGCCTGTGCGGAGCTGCCTCTGCCCGCAGGGCTCCAGCGAGTCACCACCTCTCCCCCAGGTCCTGCTTCTAGGGTTCTTGACCTTCCCATGCCCCTGCTCCAGGGCTCACCTGCTGCCATCGCCATGCCAACGGAACCCTCGGGCTGGGCAGGCATTGTGACATCACAGCTTCCCCCATCCCCCGCCGCGCCCAGGGCCTAGAGCTGGCTGCTCCCAAGTCACACATCTGAGCCCAGCTCCTGCTGAGCTCCTGAGCTTGACCAGGGCCCAGGGCTGCTTTGGATTGTTATTGGAAAGGGATTTCCTTCATGGTGCCTCCTGCAAAAGATCACTCGCTCTGCCAAACAAAGCAACATATGTCACGACATTTGGGAGATGCTGCTCACATGGCTAGCTCTACTAAAATCCCCCTTAGTATGTTTACAAACCATCAACGGTGACCCATAGGAACATGCCAAATATGTTCTAGTAGCAAAGTGGATGACCCTGAAAAAACTGCTTTGGACCCCCAGACATTAGGATTGTACCAATACATCTAAGAGGCGCCCACCATCCACGCGGGGGTCTAGTTTTGCAAACCGAGGCCGGGGAGTGGACTGGGAAGCAAAAGAGGCCTTGGAATTTGAGTTCAAAGTGGCCCATACAATATAAACTATCCTAAGAGGCCCATGGTGCAGAGGCCCACCGGGAAATAGTCCATCTTTCTAGTAGGTCAGTCGAACACTGACTACAATGTACACTCCCACTGCAACCCTAAAACCCTCCTCAAGAAGCACCAGAATGTGCTCTTCCACTGAAGCAAGAAAAGGGGTTCACACAGCGTTTGCAACTGTATGTTCAGGCCAGCCAGACATTGGATTGTATGAATTCACCGGGGCAACATCCTAAAGATGTTCCTGCAGGGGCCAAGCGATACTGCCACCATAAGTTGTACAAAAACGCCATCTGCTTGAGTCATCGCAACATTTTGCAACACTAGTCTTTGTGTCCACTGCAGATGAGGCCAGTTATGTAGGAATGAGTGTGATTCAATGGGGTTCATGAGGTGAGTCCCAGGGGAATGGCCAAGCAAACTTTATAAATGCTAGATTTGAAGAGCTTACCTGCAGACGAAGCGCAATGGGAACATGATGCATTTTCCAATTAACAACGAATAACCTAGTCTCCTGCACCTAAAAAGAAAGAAACAAAGGGTGTAGCATGCTGTTAGGGTGTCACACGCACGTTAACAAATGCATCTAGCACCTAATAACTCTTTTCATATTGCTTCTTTGCGACCACAATTCTTACAAGCAAGTGCGCTGTAGCGCAGGGAGTTAATGTGATGAAACCAGGGTCACACAGTTTGGCATGCACCAAATAACGGTTTTCATATTGTTTCTATGTGCCCACAATTCCTACAGGCATGTGAGCTGAATGGCAAATGAGCGGAACTCCCACAAAATCTGCGTGACGGATAATGGGGTCCCACTTGCATGAGGGCATTAATGGGGAAGGAGCGGGGCACTGTTGAAGTCAATGGGACCAGTGGGGGAGGAGGGGGCATTTCAATGGGGGCATGAATGGCAAATGAGCGGTACTCCATTGAAGTCTGTGTGACCAATGATGGGGGTGCGGCTTGAATGAGGGCATTAATGGGGAAGGAGTGGAGCTCCATTGAAGGGAAAGGGATCCATAGTGGGGGGCTGGCCGGGCGGCGGTGCTTCGAATGAGGGCACTCATGGCAAATGAGCGGAACTCCCACGAAATCAGTGTGAGCAAAGTGTTCTGTGATGACACCTTACCAAGTGCAGACTGGCACCCCTGGTCACAGGCGAGAGATGTCCCCCCTAATTCAGAGCGATTGCCGCTACGCCCCCTCCACCTGACATTTAGAAAGTCATGAGCGCTATCTTTCTCCCCTAATTTGCACGAGAGGGAGCAGGCCCTCACCGTTCCAGCAGACTCTGGACAAGAAAGTGCCAAAGCCATGAGAAATCACTGTATCGCTTGACTTTCCCAGGTAACCACACTTTGAACCCAGGATGCCCCAGGGAAAGGATTCAATGTACAATTCGACTCTTGCAATTAAACGGATCTCCTTGGTGGTTCTCAAGCATCAACTCATCGGAACTCACTTCATCCTACAAGGAAGGAGCGCAGGGAGGGTTTTCTCACCTCCGATGCAACCCATGTAATGGGGAAGGAGTGGGGCAGTGTTGAAGTCAATGGGACCAGTTGGGGAGTGGGGGGGGGGCGGGGGGGGGACTTGGATGGAGGCATGAATGGCAAATGAGCAGGACTCCATTGAAGTCTGTGTGACTAGAGGACATGTATTCTGCAGGGCAAAAAGTATTTCTCATCCATTTTAAATGCACACTGGGAAAGGATTGGACACTTCTTTCCTGAGAGATGTGCCAAAGCCTTCAGGGTGACCAAGGAAAGGCTTCCCTTTGCTGAAAAATCGCTGCCTGGCTATATCTAGACTACTGACTTTTTCGAAAAGGTTTCCTGCCAAACAGAAAAGTCCCTGTTTAAACTTGATTATGAAAAAAGCAGTAGAAAAATTCCGCAAACACAAAAAAACACACACACACAAAATTAGCAAGCAGCTTACCTTTTACTTTCCACGATTCTAAGCCTGCATCTCCCTCTGGTGGCCATTCCTGATAAGGAGGAAAGTCCCTTGCACGCCACCTGCTGGCGATCTGGTAGAACCTGCAGATGGAAATCCTGGCTGTTGGTAGCAGAATTGGCTGACTTTACTGCTGGCCACCTAGAGGCCATTTCTTATAACCTGCAGATGGCGAATCCAGCTGTTAAAAAAAAAAAAAAAAAAGATTTTTAAAGCTCTCCTCGGATCAACACAACACCTCGGATCAAGATGAAAAACAAAAACAACAAAAAAGTTCAAGCTCTCCCATCTCACACTCGTATCACACAACACAACACAACACAACACAACACAAGGCCTCGGATCAAGATGACATGGACAGAGAAAGCTGTAACCGAATATGCTGCATTAAATTGTTTGAGGGCAGTCCATTTATCCGTCACGGGATGATAAAGGGCTGATTTGCCCCAGCTACAGCATTCCACCACTATTCGGACTACCGCAAAATCAATATGACCAATAATGGGGTGCCACTGGAATGAGGGCATTAATGGGAAAGGAGTGGAGCTCCATTGAAGTGAAAGGGACCCGTGGTGGGGGGCCCTGTGGGCCTGTGGAGGTGGGGGGGGGGGGGGTGGAACTTGAATGGGGGGGAACTCCCAGGAAATCAGTGTGACCGATAATGGGGTGCCATTTGAATGAGGGCATTAATGGGGAAGGGACGGGGCACTGTTGAAGTCAATGGGACCAGTTGGGGCAGAAGGGGCGCTTGAATGGGGGCATGAATGGCAATCGAGCAGGACTCCATCGAAGTCTGTCTGACTGATGATGGGGGTGCGGCTTGAATGAGGGTATTGATGAGGAAGGAGTGGTGCTCCATTGAAGTGAAAGGGACCCATGGTGGGGGGCTGGCCGGGCGGTGGTGCTTCGAATGAGGGCATTCATGGCAAATGAGCGGAACTCCCACGAAATCAGTGTGAGCAATGTGTTCTGTGATTACACCTTGCCAAGTGCAGACTGGTCCCCTGGTCAGAGACGAGAGATGTCCCCCCTAATTCAGAAGGAGCGGGGCACTGTTGAAGTCAGTGGGACTGGGAGGGGACTTGAATGGGGGCCTGAATGGGAAACGCCCGGGACACCATTGAAGTCCGTGTAAGTCTGTGTAAGCAGGGTGAGAATCACAATGGGGCAAAACTAGGATTATCTATGGTTGTTCTGTGATTGCACCTTGCCAAGTGCATTCTGCCCCCCAGGTCACAGCCGAGCGCTGTCCCCCCTAATTCAGAGCGATTGCTGCGGCCCCCCTCCCCCCACCTCACATTCATAAAGTCATGAGCGCAATCTTTCTCCCCTAATTTGCACGAGAGCGAGCAGGCCCTCACTGTTCCGGCGGGCTCTGGACAAGAAAGTGCCAAAGCAATCAGAAATCACTGTATCTCTTGCCTTTCCCAGGAAACCACGCTTTGAACCCAGGACACCCCGTTGAATCGTTGCCAACAAATGACTGTGTCTGCATCTGTTGTCCCAAAGATTCAATGGACCATTTGACTATTTCACTTAAACGGATCTCCTTGGCGGTTCTTATGTACCAGCCCAATGGAACTCACTCCATCCTACAAGGAAGGAGCACAGAGAGGGGTGCATGAGGCGAGTCCCATGGGAATGAGCGATTCCCTATGTAATTATAGGCAGCCATCGGGTAGGAATGAGGGAGACTGTAGGTAAGTGGATGAGGCTAATCATGTAGGAATGAGTGCAACTCTATGAAGCGAGTCCCGTGGGAATGAGCGAGCCTCTATTCAATTAGAGGCAGCCATCAAGTAGAAAAATAGCGGTTCAGCGTGTAAGTGTATGAGGCCAGTCATGTAGGAATGAGTGAGTCTCTATGTAATTATACGCAGCATCAGGTAGAAATGAGGAGGACTGCGGGTAAGTGTATGAGGCTAATCATATAGGAATGAGTGTGACTGCAGGAGGCGAGTCCCATGGGAATGAGTGATTCTCTATGTCATTAGAAATGAGATCAAGTCAATGAAAATAGAGACTGTGTTTCAAGGGTGATGAAGGTTTGATTTGTGTCGCTTCCCACTGAAGCCTACAGAGAGTATGGCCTTGACGCGGTGGGTGTAATTGTCTGACTTGGCTCTGCAAAGAATTTCACAAATTCAGGGCAAAATTCACCGACCAAGCCTGTTTCACCCCTGGAGCAAAATTGCCCTTTTTAGGCTTTTTCCAACACGACGTTCTGCTCTTTCACAATTTATTTGGGCGGTACAGCAAGATATTTCAGGTGGTTTGCCTCCAGAAATTTCGCTTTTTCCACGAAATTCTGTTTTCAGTGGCCAAAAATGTGACATTTCAGGAAAAGAAACAAACTTCCGAAACACAAAAGTGGGCTAAAATTAATTGCAGAGCATCTAAAAGAACTCTCTGCAGGCGAAGCAGAACTTGGATAACATACTGAAAACGAATCCATGCATGCCAACATTTTGGAGCAGCTAGAAGTAAGATTTTCTCCTAGGAAGGGAGAGCATTTAATCTTCCTTTTAGGCCTGAGTGCTTGCTGCGGCAATAGCAGGCTTGAGTGCTTCTGGCAGCAGCAGGAGGCCTGTGCGGAGCTGCCTCTGCCCGCAGGGCTCCAGCGAGTCACCACCTCTCCCCCAGGTCCTGCTTCTAGGGTTCTTGACCTTCCCATGCCCCTGCTCCAGGGCTCACCTGCTGCCATCGCCATGCCAACGGAACCCTCGGGCTGGGCAGGCATTGTGACATCACAGCTTCCCCCATCCCCCGCCGCGCCCAGGGCCTAGAGCTGGCTGCTCCCAAGTCACACATCTGAGCCCAGCTCCTGCTGAGCTCCTGAGCTTGACCAGGGCCCAGGGCTGCTTTGGATTGTTATTGGAAAGGGATTTCCTTCATGGTGCCTCCTGCAAAAGATCACTCGCTCTGCCAAACAAAGCAACATATGTCACGACATTTGGGAGATGCTGCTCACATGGCTAGCTCTACTAAAATCCCCCTTAGTATGTTTACAAACCATCAACGGTGACCCATAGGAACATGCCAAATATGTTCTAGTAGCAAAGTGGATGACCCTGAAAAAACTGCTTTGGACCCCCAGACATTAGGATTGTACCAATACATCTAAGAGGCGCCCACCATCCACGCGGGGGTCTAGTTTTGCAAACCGAGGCCGGGGAGTGGACTGGGAAGCAAAAGAGGCCTTGGAATTTGAGTTCAAAGTGGCCCATACAATATAAACTATCCTAAGAGGCCCATGGTGCAGAGGCCCACCGGGAAATAGTCCATCTTTCTAGTAGGTCAGTCGAACACTGACTACAATGTACACTCCCACTGCAACCCTAAAACCCTCCTCAAGAAGCACCAGAATGTGCTCTTCCACTGAAGCAAGAAAAGGGGTTCACACAGCGTTTGCAACTGTATGTTCAGGCCAGCCAGACATTGGATTGTATGAATTCACCGGGGCAACATCCTAAAGATGTTCCTGCAGGGGCCAAGCGATACTGCCACCATAAATTGTACAAAAACGCCATCTGCTTGAGTCATGGCAACATTTTGCAACACTAGTCTTTGTGTCCACTGCAGATGAGGCCAGTTATGTAGGAATGAGTGTGATTCAATGGGGTTCATGAGGTGAGTCCCAGGGGAATGGCCAAGCAAACTTTATAAATGCTAGATTTGAAGAGCTTACCTGCAGACGAAGCGCAATGGGAACATGATGCATTTTCCAATTAACAACGAATAACCTAGTCTCCTGCACCTAAAAAGAAAGAAACAAAGGGTGTAGCATGCTGTTAGGGTGTCACACGCACGTTAACAAATGCATCTAGCACCTAATAACTCTTTTCATATTGCTTCTTTGCGACCACAATTCTTACAAGCAAGTGCGCTGTAGCGCAGGGAGTTAATGTGATGAAACCAGGGTCACACAGTTTGGCATGCACCAAATAACGGTTTTCATATTGTTTCTATGTGCCCACAATTCCTACAGGCATGTGAGCTGAATGGCAAATGAGCGGAACTCCCACAAAATCTGCGTGACGGATAATGGGGTCCCACTTGCATGAGGGCATTAATGGGGAAGGAGCGGGGCACTGTTGAAGTCAATGGGACCAGTGGGGGAGGAGGGGGCATTTCAATGGGGGCATGAATGGCAAATGAGCGGTACTCCATTGAAGTCTGTGTGACCAATGATGGGGGTGCGGCTTGAATGAGGGCATTAATGGGGAAGGAGTGGAGCTCCATTGAAGGGAAAGGGATCCATAGTGGGGGGCTGGCCGGGCGGCGGTGCTTCGAATGAGGGCACTCATGGCAAATGAGCGGAACTCCCACGAAATCAGTGTGAGCAAAGTGTTCTGTGATGACACCTTACCAAGTGCAGACTGGCACCCCTGGTCACAGGCGAGAGATGTCCCCCCTAATTCAGAGCGATTGCCGCTACGCCCCCTCCACCTGACATTTAGAAAGTCATGAGCGCTATCTTTCTCCCCTAATTTGCACGAGAGGGAGCAGGCCCTCACCGTTCCAGCAGACTCTGGACAAGAAAGTGCCAAAGCCATGAGAAATCACTGTATCGCTTGACTTTCCCAGGTAACCACACTTTGAACCCAGGATGCCCCAGGGAAAGGATTCAATGTACAATTCGACTCTTGCAATTAAACGGATCTCCTTGGTGGTTCTCAAGCATCAACTCATCGGAACTCACTTCATCCTACAAGGAAGGAGCGCAGGGAGGGTTTTCTCACCTCCGATGCAACCCATGTAATGGGGAAGGAGTGGGGCAGTGTTGAAGTCAATGGGACCAGTTGGGGAGTGGGGGGGGGGCGGGGGGGGGGACTTGGATGGAGGCATGAATGGCAAATGAGCAGGACTCCATTGAAGTCTGTGTGACTAGAGGACATGTATTCTGCAGGGCAAAAAGTATTTCTCATCCATTTTAAATGCACACTGGGAAAGGATTGGACACTTCATTCCTGAGAGATGTGCCAAAGCCTTCAGGGTGACCAAGGAAAGGCTTCCCTTTGCTGAAAAATCGCTGCCTGGCTATATCTAGACTACTGACTTTTTCGAAAAGGTTTCCTGCCAAACAGAAAAGTCCCTGTTTAAACTTGATTATGAAAAAAGCAGTAGAAAAATTCCGCAAACACAAAAAAACACACACACACAAAATTAGCAAGCAGCTTACCTTTTACTTTCCACGATTCTAAGCCTGCATCTCCCTCTGGTGGCCATTCCTGATAAGGAGGAAAGTCCCTTGCACGCCACCTGCTGGCGATCTGGTAGAACCTGCAGATGGAAATCCTGGCTGTTGGTAGCAGAATTGGCTGACTTTACTGCTGGCCACCTAGAGGCCATTTCTTATAACCTGCAGATGGCGAATCCAGCTGTTAAAAAAAAAAAAAAAAAAAAGATTTTTAAAGCTCTCCTCGGATCAACACAACACCTCGGATCAAGATGAAAAACAAAAACAAAAAAAAGTTCAAGCTCTCCCATCTCACACTCGTATCACACAACACAACACAACACAACACAACACAAGGCCTCGGATCAAGATGACATGGACAGAGAAAGCTGTAACCGAATATGCTGCATTAAATTGTTTGAGGGCAGTCCATTTATCCGTCACGGGATGATAAAGGGCTGATTTGCCCCAGCTACAGCATTCCACCACTAGTCGGACTACCGCAAAATCAATATGACCAATAATGGGGTGCCACTGGAATGAGGGCATTAATGGGAAAGGAGTGGAGCTCCATTGAAGTGAAAGGGACCCGTGGTGGGGGGCCCTGTGGGCCTGTGGAGGTGGGGGGGGGGAACTTGAATGGGGGGGAACTCCCAGGAAATCAGTGTGACCGATAATGGGGTGCCATTTGAATGAGGGCATTAATGGGGAAGGGACGGGGCACTGTTGAAGTCAATGGGACCAGTTGGGGCAGAAGGGGCGCTTGAATGGGGGCATGAATGGCAATCGAGCAGGACTCCATCGAAGTCTGTCTGACTGATGATGGGGGTGCGGCTTGAATGAGGGTATTGATGAGGAAGGAGTGGTGCTCCATTGAAGTGAAAGGGACCCATGGTGGGGGGCTGGCCGGGCGGTGGCGCTTCGAATGAGGGCATTCATGGCAAATGAGCGGAACTCCCACGAAATCAGTGTGAGCAATGTGTTCTGTGATTACACCTTGCCAAGTGCAGACTGGCCCCCTGGTCAGAGGCGAGAGATGTCCCCCCTAATTCAGAAGGAGCGGGGCACTGTTGAAGTCAGTGGGACTGGGAGGGGACTTGAATGGGGGCCTGAATGGGAAACGCCCGGGACACCATTGAAGTCCGTGTAAGTCTGTGTAAGCAGGGTGAGAATCACAATGGGGCAAAACTAGGATTATTTATGGTTGTTCTGTGATTGCACCTTGCCAAGTGCATTCTGCCTCCCAGGTCACAGCCGAGCGCTGTCCCCCCTAATTCAGAGCGATTGCTGCGGCCCCCCTCCCCCCACCTCACATTCATAAAGTCATGAGCGCAATCTTTCTCCCCTAATTTGCACGAGAGCGAGCAGGCCCTCACTGTTCCGGCGGGCTCTGGACAAGAAAGTGCCAAAGCAATGAGAAATCACTGTATCTCTTGCCTTTCCCAGGAAACCACGCTTTGAACCCAGGACACCCCGTTGAATCGTTGCCAACAAATGACTGTGTCTGCATCTGTTGTCCCAAAGATTCAATGTACCATTTGACTATTTCACTTAAACGGATCTCCTTGGCGGTTCTTATGTACCAGCCCAATGGAACTCACTCCATCCTACAAGGAAGGAGCACAGAGAGGGGTGCATGAGGCGAGTCCCATGGGAATGAGCGATTCCCTATGTAATTATAGGCAGCCATCGGGTAGGAATGAGGGAGACTGTAGGTAAGTGGGTGAGGCTAATCATGTAGGAATGAGTGCAACTCTATGAAGCGAGTCCCGTGGGAATGAGCGAGCCTCCATTCAATTAGAGGCAGCCATCAAGTAGAAAAATAGCGGTTCTGCGTGTAAGTGTATGAGGCCAGTCATGTAGGAATGAGTGAGTCTCTATGTAATTATACGCAGCATCAGGTAGAAATGAGGAGGACTGCGGGTAAGTGTATGAGGCTAATCATATAGGAATGAGTGTGACTGCAGGAGGCGAGTCCCATGGGAATGAGTGATTCTCTATGTAATTAGAAATGAGATCAAGTCAATGAAAATAGAGACTGTGTTTCAAGGGTGATGAAGGTTTGATTTGTGTCGCTTCCCACTGAAGCCTACAGAGAGTATGGCCTTGACGCGGTGGGTGTAATTGTCTGACTTGGCTCTGCAAAGAATTTCACAAATTCAGGGCAAAATTCACCGACCAAGCCTGTTTCACCCCTGGAGCAAAATTGCCCTTTTTAGGCTTCTTCCAACACGACGTTCTGCTCTTTCACAATTTATTTGGGCGGTACAGCAAGATATTTCAGGTGGTTTGCCTCCAGAAATTTTGTTTTTTCCACGAAATTCTGTTTTCAGTGGCCAAAAATGTGACATTTCAGGAAAAGAAACAAACTTCCGAAACACAAAAGTGGGCTAAAATTAATTGCAGAGCATCTAAAAGAACTCTCTGCAGGCGAAGCAGAACTTGGATAACATACTGAAAACGAATCCATGCATGCCAACATTTTGGAGCAGCTAGAAGTAAGATTTTCTCCTAGGAAGGGAGAGCATTTAATCTTCCTTTTAGGCCTGAGTGCTTGCTGCGGCAATAGCAGGCTTGAGTGCTTCTGGCAGCAGCAGGAGGCCTGTGCGGAGCTGCCTCTGCCCGCAGGGCTCCAGCGAGTCACCACCTCTCCCCCAGGTCCTGCTTCTAGGGTTCTTGACCTTCCCGTGCCCCTGCTCCAGGGCTCACCTGCTGCCATCGCCGTGCCAACGGAACCCTCGGGCTGGGCAGGCATTGTGACATCACAGCTTCCCCCATCCCCCGCCGGGCCCAGGGCCTAGAGCTGGCTGCTCCCAAGTCACACATCTGAGCCCAGCTCCTGCTGAGCTGCTGAGCTTGACCAGGGCCCAGGGATGCTTTGGATTGTTATTGGAAAGGGATTTCCTTCATGGTGCCTCCTGCAAAAGATCACTCGCTCTGCCATACAAAGCAACATATGTCACGACATTTGGGAGATGCTGCTCACATGGCTAGCTCTGCTAAAATCCCCCTTAGTATGTTTACAAACCATCAACGGTGACCCATAGGAACATGCCAAATATGTTCTAGTAGCAAAGTGGATGACCCTGAAAAAACTGCTTTGGACCCCCAGACATTAGGATTGTACCAATACATCTAAGAGGCGCCCACCATCCACGCGGGGGTCTAGTTTTGCAAACCGAGGCCGGGGAGTGGACTGGGAAGCAAAAGAGGCCTTGGAATTTGAGTTCAAAGTGGCCCATACAATATAAACTATCCTAAGAGGCCCATGGTGCAGAGGCCCACCGGGAAATATTCCATCTTTCTAGTAGGTCAGTCGAACACTGACTACAATGTACACTCCCACTGCAACCCTAAAACCCTCCTCAAGAAGCACCAGAATGTGCTCTTCCACTGAAGCAAGAAAAGGGGTTCACACAGCGTTTGCAACTGTATGTTCAGGCCAGCCAGACATTGGATTGTATGAATTCACCGGGGCAACATCCTAAAGATGTTCCTGCAGGGGCCAAGCGATACTGCCACCATAAGTTGTACAAAAACGCCATCTGCTTGAGTCATCGCAACATTTTGCAACACTAGTCTTTGTGTCCACTGCAGATGAGGCCAGTTATGTAGGAATGAGTGTGATTCAATGGGGTTCATGAGGTGAGTCCCAGGGGAATGGCCAAGCAAACTTTATAAATGCTAGATTTGAAGAGCTTACCTGCAGACGAAGCGCAATGGGAACATGATGCATTTTCCAATTAACAACGAATAACCTAGTCTCCTGCACCTAAAAAGAAAGAAACAAAGGGTGTAGCATGCTGTTAGGGTGTCACACGCACGTTAACAAATGCATCTAGCACCTAATAACTCTTTTCATATTGCTTCTTTGCGACCACAATTCTTACAAGCAAGTGCGCTGTAGCGCAGGGAGTTAATGTGATGAAACCAGGGTCACACAGTTTGGCATGCACCAAATAACGGTTTTCATATTGTTTCTATGTGCCCACAATTCCTACAGGCATGTGAGCTGAATGGCAAATGAGCGGAACTCCCACAAAATCTGCGTGACGGATAATGGGGTCCCACTTGCATGAGGGCATTAATGGGGAAGGAGCGGGGCACTGTTGAAGTCAATGGGACCAGTGGGGGAGGAGGGGGCATTTCAATGGGGGCATGAATGGCAAATGAGCGGTACTCCATTGAAGTCTGTGTGACCAATGATGGGGGTGCGGCTTGAATGAGGGCATTAATGGGGAAGGAGTGGAGCTCCATTGAAGTGAAAGGGATCCATAGTGGGGGGCTGGCCGGGCGCCGGTGCTTCGAATGAGGGCACTCATGGCAAATGAGCGGAACTCCCACGAAATCAGTGTGAGCAAAGTGTTCTGTGATGACACCTTACCAAGTGCAGACTGGCACCCCTGGTCACAGGCGAGAGATGTCCCCCCTAATTCAGAGCGATTGCCGCTACGCCCCCTCCACCTGACATTTAGAAAGTCATGAGCGCTATCTTTCTCCCCTAATTTGCACGAGAGGGAGCAGGCCCTCACCGTTCCAGCAGACTCTGGACAAGAAAGTGCCAAAGCCATGAGAAATCACTGTATCGCTTGACTTTCCCAGGTAACCACACTTTGAACCCAGGATGCCCCAGGGAAAGGATTCAATGTACAATTCGACTCTTGCAATTAAACGGATCTCCTTGGTGGTTCTCAAGCATCAACTCATCGGAACTCACTTCATCCTACAAGGAAGGAGCGCAGGGAGGGTTTTCTCACCTCCGATGCAACCCATGTAATGGGGAAGGAGTGGGGCAGTGTTGAAGTCAATGGGACCAGTTGGGGAGTGGGGGGGGGGCGGGGGGGGGACTTGGATGGAGGCATGAATGGCAAATGAGCAGGACTCCATTGAAGTCTGTGTGACTAGAGGACATGTATTCTGCAGGGCAAAAAGTATTTCTCATCCATTTTAAATGCACACTGGGAAAGGATTGGACACTTCTTTCCTGAGAGATGTGCCAAAGCCTTCAGGGTGACCAAGGAAAGGCTTCCCTTTGCTGAAAAATCGCTGCCTGGCTATATCTAGACTACTGACTTTTTCGAAAAGGTTTCCTGCCAAACAGAAAAGTCCCTGTTTAAACTTGATTATGAAAAAAGCAGTAGAAAAATTCCGCAAACACAAAAAAACACACACACACAAAATTAGCAAGCAGCTTACCTTTTACTTTCCACGATTCTAAGCCTGCATCTCCCTCTGGTGGCCATTCCTGATAAGGAGGAAAGTCCCTTGCACGCCACCTGCTGGCGATCTGGTAGAACCTGCAGATGGAAATCCTGGCTGTTGGTAGCAGAATTGGCTGACTTTACTGCTGGCCACCTAGAGGCCATTTCTTATAACCTGCAGATGGCGAATCCAGCTGTTAAAAAAAAAAAAAAAAAAGATTTTTAAAGCTCTCCTCGGATCAACACAACACCTCGGATCAAGATGAAAAACAAAAACAAAAAAAAGTTCAAGCTCTCCCATCTCACACTCGTATCACACAACACAACACAACACAACACAACACAAGGCCTCGGATCAAGATGACATGGACAGAGAAAGCTGTAACCGAATATGCTGCATTAAATTGTTTGAGGGCAGTCCATTTATCCGTCACGGGATGATAAAGGGCTGATTTGCCCCAGCTACAGCATTCCACCACTAGTCGGACTACCGCAAAATCAATATGACCAATAATGGGGTGCCACTGGAATGAGGGCATTAATGGGAAAGGAGTGGAGCTCCATTGAAGTGAAAGGGACCCGTGGTGGGGGGCCCTGTGGGCCTGTGGAGGTGGGGGGGGGGGGGAACTTGAATGGGGGGGAACTCCCAGGAAATCAGTGTGACCGATAATGGGGTGCCATTTGAATGAGGGCATTAATGGGGAAGGGACGGGGCACTGTTGAAGTCAATGGGACCAGTTGGGGCAGAAGGGGCGCTTGAATGGGGGCATGAATGGCAATCGAGCAGGACTCCATCGAAGTCTGTCTGACTGATGATGGAGGTGCGGCTTGAATGAGGGTATTGATGAGGAAGGAGTGGTGCTCCATTGAAGTGAAAGGGACCCATGGTGGGGGGCTGGCCGGGCGGTGGCGCTTCGAATGAGGGCATTCATGGCAAATGAGCGGAACTCCCACGAAATCAGTGTGAGCAATGTGTTCTGTGATTACACCTTGCCAAGTGCAGACTGGCCCCCTGGTCAGAGGCGAGAGATGTCCCCCCTAATTCAGAAGGAGCGGGGCACTGTTGAAGTCAGTGGGACTGGGAGGGGACTTGAATGGGGGCCTGAATGGGAAACGCCCGGGACACCATTGAAGTCCGTGTAAGTCTGTGTAAGCAGGGTGAGAATCACAATGGGGCAAAACTAGGATTATTTATGGTTGTTCTGTGATTGCACCTTGCCAAGTGCATTCTGCCTCCCAGGTCACAGCCGAGCGCTGTCCCCCCTAATTCAGAGCGATTGCTGCGGCCCCCCTCCCCCCACCTCACATTCATAAAGTCATGAGCGCAATCTTTCTCCCCTAATTTGCACGAGAGCGAGCAGGCCCTCACTGTTCCGGCGGGCTCTGGACAAGAAAGTGCCAAAGCAATGAGAAATCACTGTATCTCTTGCCTTTCCCAGGAAACCACGCTTTGAACCCAGGACACCCCGTTGAATCGTTGCCAACAAATGACTGTGTCTGCATCTGTTGTCCCAAAGATTCAATGTACCATTTGACTATTTCACTTAAACGGATCTCCTTGGCGGTTCTTATGTACCAGCCCAATGGAACTCACTCCATCCTACAAGGAAGGAGCACAGAGAGGGGTGCATGAGGCGAGTCCCATGGGAATGAGCGATTCCCTATGTAATTATAGGCAGCCATCGGGTAGGAATGAGGGAGACTGTAGGTAAGTGGGTGAGGCTAATCATGTAGGAATGAGTGCAACTCTATGAAGCGAGTCCCGTGGGAATGAGCGAGCCTCCATTCAATTAGAGGCAGCCATCAAGTAGAAAAATAGCGGTTCTGCGTGTAAGTGTATGAGGCCAGTCATGTAGGAATGAGTGAGTCTCTATGTAATTATACGCAGCATCAGGTAGAAATGAGGAGGACTGCGGGTAAGTGTATGAGGCTAATCATATAGGAATGAGTGTGACTGCAGGAGGCGAGTCCCATGGGAATGAGTGATTCTCTATGTAATTAGAAATGAGATCAAGTCAATGAAAATAGAGACTGTGTTTCAAGGGTGATGAAGGTTTGATTTGTGTCGCTTCCCACTGAAGCCTACAGAGAGTATGGCCTTGACGCGGTGGGTGTAATTGTCTGACTTGGCTCTGCAAAGAATTTCACAAATTCAGGGCAAAATTCACCGACCAAGCCTGTTTCACCCCTGGAGCAAAATTGCCCTTTTTAGGCTTCTTCCAACACGACGTTCTGCTCTTTCACAATTTATTTGGGCGGTACAGCAAGATATTTCAGGTGGTTTGCCTCCAGAAATTTCGTTTTTTCCACGAAATTCTGTTTTCAGTGGCCAAAAATGTGACATTTCAGGAAAAGAAACAAACTTCCGAAACACAAAAGTGGGCTAAAATTAATTGCAGAGCATCTAAAAGAACTCTCTGCAGGCGAAGCAGAACTTGGATAACATACTGAAAACGAATCCATGCATGCCAACATTTTGGAGCAGCTAGAAGTAAGATTTTCTCCTAGGAAGGGAGAGCATTTAATCTTCCTTTTAGGCCTGAGTGCTTGCTGCGGCAATAGCAGGCTTGAGTGCTTCTGGCAGCAGCAGGAGGCCTGTGCGGAGCTGCCTCTGCCCGCAGGGCTCCAGCGAGTCACCACCTCTCCCCCAGGTCCTGCTTCTAGGGTTCTTGACCTTCCCGTGCCCCTGCTCCAGGGCTCACCTGCTGCCATCGCCGTGCCAACGGAACCCTCGGGCTGGGCAGGCATTGTGACATCACAGCTTCCCCCATCCCCCGCCGGGCCCAGGGCCTAGAGCTGGCTGCTCCCAAGTCACACATCTGAGCCCAGCTCCTGCTGAGCTGCTGAGCTTGACCAGGGCCCAGGGATGCTTTGGATTGTTATTGGAAAGGGATTTCCTTCATGGTGCCTCCTGCAAAAGATCACTCGCTCTGCCATACAAAGCAACATATGTCACGACATTTGGGAGATGCTGCTCACATGGCTAGCTCTGCTAAAATCCCCCTTAGTATGTTTACAAACCATCAACGGTGACCCATAGGAACATGCCAAATATGTTCTAGTAGCAAAGTGGATGACCCTGAAAAAACTGCTTTGGACCCCCAGACATTAGGATTGTACCAATACATCTAAGAGGCGCCCACCATCCACGCGGGGGTCTAGTTTTGCAAACCGAGGCCGGGGAGTGGACTGGGAAGCAAAAGAGGCCTTGGAATTTGAGTTCAAAGTGGCCCATACAATATAAACTATCCTAAGAGGCCCATGGTGCAGAGGCCCACCGGGAAATATTCCATCTTTCTAGTAGGTCAGTCGAACACTGACTACAATGTACACTCCCACTGCAACCCTAAAACCCTCCTCAAGAAGCACCAGAATGTGCTCTTCCACTGAAGCAAGAAAAGGGGTTCACACAGCGTTTGCAACTGTATGTTCAGGCCAGCCAGACATTGGATTGTATGAATTCACCGGGGCAACATCCTAAAGATGTTCCTGCAGGGGCCAAGCGATACTGCCACCATAAGTTGTACAAAAACGCCATCTGCTTGAGTCATCGCAACATTTTGCAACACTAGTCTTTGTGTCCACTGCAGATGAGGCCAGTTATGTAGGAATGAGTGTGATTCAATGGGGTTCATGAGGTGAGTCCCAGGGGAATGGCCAAGCAAACTTTATAAATGCTAGATTTGAAGAGCTTACCTGCAGACGAAGCGCAATGGGAACATGATGCATTTTCCAATTAACAACGAATAACCTAGTCTCCTGCACCTAAAAAGAAAGAAACAAAGGGTGTAGCATGCTGTTAGGGTGTCACACGCACGTTAACAAATGCATCTAGCACCTAATAACTCTTTTCATATTGCTTCTTTGCGACCACAATTCTTACAAGCAAGTGCGCTGTAGCGCAGGGAGTTAATGTGATGAAACCAGGGTCACACAGTTTGGCATGCACCAAATAACGGTTTTCATATTGTTTCTATGTGCCCACAATTCCTACAGGCATGTGAGCTGAATGGCAAATGAGCGGAACTCCCACAAAATCTGCGTGACGGATAATGGGGTCCCACTTGCATGAGGGCATTAATGGGGAAGGAGCGGGGCACTGTTGAAGTCAATGGGACCAGTGGGGGAGGAGGGGGCATTTCAATGGGGGCATGAATGGCAAATGAGCGGTACTCCATTGAAGTCTGTGTGACCAATGATGGGGGTGCGGCTTGAATGAGGGCATTAATGGGGAAGGAGTGGAGCTCCATTGAAGTGAAAGGGATCCATAGTGGGGGGCTGGCCGGGCGGCGGTGCTTCGAATGAGGGCACTCATGGCAAATGAGCGGAACTCCCACGAAATCAGTGTGAGCAAAGTGTTCTGTGATGACACCTTACCAAGTGCAGACTGGCACCCCTGGTCACAGGCGAGAGATGTCCCCCCTAATTCAGAGCGATTGCCGCTACGCCCCCTCCACCTGACATTTAGAAAGTCATGAGCGCTATCTTTCTCCCCTAATTTGCACGAGAGGGAGCAGGCCCTCACCGTTCCAGCAGACTCTGGACAAGAAAGTGCCAAAGCCATGAGAAATCACTGTATCGCTTGACTTTCCCAGGTAACCACACTTTGAACCCAGGATGCCCCAGGGAAAGGATTCAATGTACAATTCGACTCTTGCAATTAAACGGATCTCCTTGGTGGTTCTCAAGCATCAACTCATCGGAACTCACTTCATCCTACAAGGAAGGAGCGCAGGGAGGGTTTTCTCACCTCCGATGCAACCCATGTAATGGGGAAGGAGTGGGGCAGTGTTGAAGTCAATGGGACCAGTTGGGGAGTGGGGGGGGGGCGGGGGGGGGGGACTTGGATGGAGGCATGAATGGCAAATGAGCAGGACTCCATTGAAGTCTGTGTGACTAGAGGACATGTATTCTGCAGGGCAAAAAGTATTTCTCATCCATTTTAAATGCACACTGGGAAAGGATTGGACACTTCTTTCCTGAGAGATGTGCCAAAGCCTTCAGGGTGACCAAGGAAAGGCTTCCCTTTGCTGAAAAATCGCTGCCTGGCTATATCTAGACTACTGACTTTTTCGAAAAGGTTTCCTGCCAAACAGAAAAGTCCCTGTTTAAACTTGATTATGAAAAAAGCAGTAGAAAAATTCCGCAAACACAAAAAAACACACACACACAAAATTAGCAAGCAGCTTACCTTTTACTTTCCACGATTCTAAGCCTGCATCTCCCTCTGGTGGCCATTCCTGATAAGGAGGAAAGTCCCTTGCACGCCACCTGCTGGCGATCTGGTAGAACCTGCAGATGGAAATCCTGGCTGTTGGTAGCAGAATTGGCTGACTTTACTGCTGGCCACCTAGAGGCCATTTCTTATAACCTGCAGATGGCGAATCCAGCTGTTAAAAAAAAAAAAAAGATTTTTAAAGCTCTCCTCGGATCAACACAACACCTCGGATCAAGATGAAAAACAAAAACAAAAAAAAGTTCAAGCTCTCCCATCTCACACTCGTATCACACAACACAACACAACACAACACAACACAAGGCCTCGGATCAAGATGACATGGACAGAGAAAGCTGTAACCGAATATGCTGCATTAAATTGTTTGAGGGCAGTCCATTTATCCGTCACGGGATGATAAAGGGCTGATTTGCCCCAGCTACAGCATTCCACCACTAGTCGGACTACCGCAAAATCAATATGACCAATAATGGGGTGCCACTGGAATGAGGGCATTAATGGGAAAGGAGTGGAGCTCCATTGAAGTGAAAGGGACCCGTGGTGGGGGGCCCTGTGGGCCTGTGGAGGTGGGGGGGGGGGGAACTTGAATGGGGGGGAACTCCCAGGAAATCAGTGTGACCGATAATGGGGTGCCATTTGAATGAGGGCATTAATGGGGAAGGGACGGGGCACTGTTGAAGTCAATGGGACCAGTTGGGGCAGAAGGGGCGCTTGAATGGGGGCATGAATGGCAATCGAGCAGGACTCCATCGAAGTCTGTCTGACTGATGATGGGGGTGCGGCTTGAATGAGGGTATTGATGAGGAAGGAGTGGTGCTCCATTGAAGTGAAAGGGACCCATGGTGGGGGGCTGGCCGGGCGGTGGCGCTTCGAATGAGGGCATTCATGGCAAATGAGCGGAACTCCCACGAAATCAGTGTGAGCAATGTGTTCTGTGATTACACCTTGCCAAGTGCAGACTGGCCCCCTGGTCAGAGGCGAGAGATGTCCCCCCTAATTCAGAAGGAGCGGGGCACTGTTGAAGTCAGTGGGACTGGGAGGGGACTTGAATGGGGGCCTGAATGGGAAACGCCCGGGACACCATTGAAGTCCGTGTAAGTCTGTGTAAGCAGGGTGAGAATCACAATGGGGCAAAACTAGGATTATTTATGGTTGTTCTGTGATTGCACCTTGCCAAGTGCATTCTGCCTCCCAGGTCACAGCCGAGCGCTGTCCCCCCTAATTCAGAGCGATTGCTGCGGCCCCCCTCCCCCCACCTCACATTCATAAAGTCATGAGCGCAATCTTTCTCCCCTAATTTGCACGAGAGCGAGCAGGCCCTCACTGTTCCGGCGGGCTCTGGACAAGAAAGTGCCAAAGCAATGAGAAATCACTGTATCTCTTGCCTTTCCCAGGAAACCACGCTTTGAACCCAGGACACCCCGTTGAATCGTTGCCAACAAATGACTGTGTCTGCATCTGTTGTCCCAAAGATTCAATGTACCATTTGACTATTTCACTTAAACGGATCTCCTTGGCGGTTCTTATGTACCAGCCCAATGGAACTCACTCCATCCTACAAGGAAGGAGCACAGAGAGGGGTGCATGAGGCGAGTCCCATGGGAATGAGCGATTCCCTATGTAATTATAGGCAGCCATCGGGTAGGAATGAGGGAGACTGTAGGTAAGTGGGTGAGGCTAATCATGTAGGAATGAGTGCAACTCTATGAAGCGAGTCCCGTGGGAATGAGCGAGCCTCCATTCAATTAGAGGCAGCCATCAAGTAGAAAAATAGCGGTTCTGCGTGTAAGTGTATGAGGCCAGTCATGTAGGAATGAGTGAGTCTCTATGTAATTATACGCAGCATCAGGTAGAAATGAGGAGGACTGCGGGTAAGTGTATGAGGCTAATCATATAGGAATGAGTGTGACTGCAGGAGGCGAGTCCCATGGGAATGAGTGATTCTCTATGTAATTAGAAATGAGATCAAGTCAATGAAAATAGAGACTGTGTTTCAAGGGTGATGAAGGTTTGATTTGTGTCGCTTCCCACTGAAGCCTACAGAGAGTATGGCCTTGACGCGGTGGGTGTAATTGTCTGACTTGGCTCTGCAAAGAATTTCACAAATTCAGGGCAAAATTCACCGACCAAGCCTGTTTCACCCCTGGAGCAAAATTGCCCTTTTAAGGCTTCTTCCAACACGACGTTCTGCTCTTTCACAATTTATTTGGGCGGTACAGCAAGATATTTCAGGTGGTTTGCCTCCAGAAATTTCGTTTTTTCCACGAAATTCTGTTTTCAGTGGCCAAAAATGTGACATTTCAGGAAAAGAAACAAACTTCCGAAACACAAAAGTGGGCTAAAATTAATTGCAGAGCATCTAAAAGAACTCTCTGCAGGCGAAGCAGAACTTGGATAACATACTGAAAACGAATCCATGCATGCCAACATTTTGGAGCAGCTAGAAGTAAGATTTTCTCCTAGGAAGGGAGAGCATTTAATCTTCCTTTTAGGCCTGAGTGCTTGCTGCGGCAATAGCAGGCTTGAGTGCTTCTGGCAGCAGCAGGAGGCCTGTGCGGAGCTGCCTCTGCCCGCAGGGCTCCAGCGAGTCACCACCTCTCCCCCAGGTCCTGCTTCTAGGGTTCTTGACCTTCCCGTGCCCCTGCTCCAGGGCTCACCTGCTGCCATCGCCGTGCCAACGGAACCCTCGGGCTGGGCAGGCATTGTGACATCACAGCTTCCCCCATCCCCCGCCGGGCCCAGGGCCTAGAGCTGGCTGCTCCCAAGTCACACATCTGAGCCCAGCTCCTGCTGAGCTGCTGAGCTTGACCAGGGCCCAGGGATGCTTTGGATTGTTATTGGAAAGGGATTTCCTTCATGGTGCCTCCTGCAAAAGATCACTCGCTCTGCCATACAAAGCAACATATGTCACGACATTTGGGAGATGCTGCTCACATGGCTAGCTCTGCTAAAATCCCCCTTAGTATGTTTACAAACCATCAACGGTGACCCATAGGAACATGCCAAATATGTTCTAGTAGCAAAGTGGATGACCCTGAAAAAACTGCTTTGGACCCCCAGACATTAGGATTGTACCAATACATCTAAGAGGCGCCCACCATCCACGCGGGGGTCTAGTTTTGCAAACCGAGGCCGGGGAGTGGACTGGGAAGCAAAAGAGGCCTTGGAATTTGAGTTCAAAGTGGCCCATACAATATAAACTATCCTAAGAGGCCCATGGTGCAGAGGCCCACCGGGAAATATTCCATCTTTCTAGTAGGTCAGTCGAACACTGACTACAATGTACACTCCCACTGCAACCCTAAAACCCTCCTCAAGAAGCACCAGAATGTGCTCTTCCACTGAAGCAAGAAAAGGGGTTCACACAGCGTTTGCAACTGTATGTTCAGGCCAGCCAGACATTGGATTGTATGAATTCACCGGGGCAACATCCTAAAGATGTTCCTGCAGGGGCCAAGCGATACTGCCACCATAAGTTGTACAAAAACGCCATCTGCTTGAGTCATCGCAACATTTTGCAACACTAGTCTTTGTGTCCACTGCAGATGAGGCCAGTTATGTAGGAATGAGTGTGATTCAATGGGGTTCATGAGGTGAGTCCCAGGGGAATGGCCAAGCAAACTTTATAAATGCTAGATTTGAAGAGCTTACCTGCAGACGAAGCGCAATGGGAACATGATGCATTTTCCAATTAACAACGAATAACCTAGTCTCCTGCACCTAAAAAGAAAGAAACAAAGGGTGTAGCATGCTGTTAGGGTGTCACACGCACGTTAACAAATGCATCTAGCACCTAATAACTCTTTTCATATTGCTTCTTTGCGACCACAATTCTTACAAGCAAGTGCGCTGTAGCGCAGGGAGTTAATGTGATGAAACCAGGGTCACACAGTTTGGCATGCACCAAATAACGGTTTTCATATTGTTTCTATGTGCCCACAATTCCTACAGGCATGTGAGCTGAATGGCAAATGAGCGGAACTCCCACAAAATCTGCGTGACGGATAATGGGGTCCCACTTGCATGAGGGCATTAATGGGGAAGGAGCGGGGCACTGTTGAAGTCAATGGGACCAGTGGGGGAGGAGGGGGCATTTCAATGGGGGCATGAATGGCAAATGAGCGGTACTCCATTGAAGTCTGTGTGACCAATGATGGGGGTGCGGCTTGAATGAGGGCATTAATGGGGAAGGAGTGGAGCTCCATTGAAGTGAAAGGGATCCATAGTGGGGGGCTGGCCGGGCGGCGGTGCTTCGAATGAGGGCACTCATGGCAAATGAGCGGAACTCCCACGAAATCAGTGTGAGCAAAGTGTTCTGTGATGACACCTTACCAAGTGCAGACTGGCACCCCTGGTCACAGGCGAGAGATGTCCCCCCTAATTCAGAGCGATTGCCGCTACGCCCCCTCCACCTGACATTTAGAAAGTCATGAGCGCTATCTTTCTCCCCTAATTTGCACGAGAGGGAGCAGGCCCTCACCGTTCCAGCAGACTCTGGACAAGAAAGTGCCAAAGCCATGAGAAATCACTGTATCGCTTGACTTTCCCAGGTAACCACACTTTGAACCCAGGATGCCCCAGGGAAAGGATTCAATGTACAATTCGACTCTTGCAATTAAACGGATCTCCTTGGTGGTTCTCAAGCATCAACTCATCGGAACTCACTTCATCCTACAAGGAAGGAGCGCAGGGAGGGTTTTCTCACCTCCGATGCAACCCATGTAATGGGGAAGGAGTGGGGCAGTGTTGAAGTCAATGGGACCAGTTGGGGAGTGGGGGGGGGGGCGGGGGGGGGGACTTGGATGGAGGCATGAATGGCAAATGAGCAGGACTCCATTGAAGTCTGTGTGACTAGAGGACATGTATTCTGCAGGGCAAAAAGTATTTCTCATCCATTTTAAATGCACACTGGGAAAGGATTGGACACTTCTTTCCTGAGAGATGTGCCAAAGCCTTCAGGGTGACCAAGGAAAGGCTTCCCTTTGCTGAAAAATCGCTGCCTGGCTATATCTAGACTACTGACTTTTTCGAAAAGGTTTCCTGCCAAACAGAAAAGTCCCTGTTTAAACTTGATTATGAAAAAAGCAGTAGAAAAATTCCGCAAACACAAAAAAACACACACACACAAAATTAGCAAGCAGCTTACCTTTTACTTTCCACGATTCTAAGCCTGCATCTCCCTCTGGTGGCCATTCCTGATAAGGAGGAAAGTCCCTTGCACGCCACCTGCTGGCGATCTGGTAGAACCTGCAGATGGAAATCCTGGCTGTTGGTAGCAGAATTGGCTGACTTTACTGCTGGCCACCTAGAGGCCATTTCTTATAACCTGCAGATGGCGAATCCAGCTGTTAAAAAAAAAAAAAAAAAGATTTTTAAAGCTCTCCTCGGATCAACACAACACCTCGGATCAAGATGAAAAACAAAAACAAAAAAAAGTTCAAGCTCTCCCATCTCACACTCGTATCACACAACACAACACAACACAACACAAGGCCTCGGATCAAGATGACATGGACAGAGAAAGCTGTAACCGAATATGCTGCATTAAATTGTTTGAGGGCAGTCCATTTATCCGTCACGGGATGATAAAGGGCTGATTTGCCCCAGCTACAGCATTCCACCACTAGTCGGACTACCGCAAAATCAATATGACCAATAATGGGGTGCCACTGGAATGAGGGCATTAATGGGAAAGGAGTGGAGCTCCATTGAAGTGAAAGGGACCCGTGGTGGGGGGCCCTGTGGGCCTGTGGAGGTGGGGGGGGGGGGGAACTTGAATGGGGGGGAACTCCCAGGAAATCAGTGTGACCGATAATGGGGTGCCATTTGAATGAGGGCATTAATGGGGAAGGGACGGGGCACTGTTGAAGTCAATGGGACCAGTTGGGGCAGAAGGGGCGCTTGAATGGGGGCATGAATGGCAATCGAGCAGGACTCCATCGAAGTCTGTCTGACTGATGATGGGGGTGCGGCTTGAATGAGGGTATTGATGAGGAAGGAGTGGTGCTCCATTGAAGTGAAAGGGACCCATGGTGGGGGGCTGGCCGGGCGGTGGCGCTTCGAATGAGGGCATTCATGGCAAATGAGCGGAACTCCCACGAAATCAGTGTGAGCAATGTGTTCTGTGATTACACCTTGCCAAGTGCAGACTGGCCCCCTGGTCAGAGGCGAGAGATGTCCCCCCTAATTCAGAAGGAGCGGGGCACTGTTGAAGTCAGTGGGACTGGGAGGGGACTTGAATGGGGGCCTGAATGGGAAACGCCCGGGACACCATTGAAGTCCGTGTAAGTCTGTGTAAGCAGGGTGAGAATCACAATGGGGCAAAACTAGGATTATTTATGGTTGTTCTGTGATTGCACCTTGCCAAGTGCATTCTGCCTCCCAGGTCACAGCCGAGCGCTGTCCCCCCTAATTCAGAGCGATTGCTGCGGCCCCCCCTCCCCCCACCTCACATTCATAAAGTCATGAGCGCAATCTTTCTCCCCTAATTTGCACGAGAGCGAGCAGGCCCTCACTGTTCCGGCGGGCTCTGGACAAGAAAGTGCCAAAGCAATGAGAAATCACTGTATCTCTTGCCTTTCCCAGGAAACCACGCTTTGAACCCAGGACACCCCGTTGAATCGTTGCCAACAAATGACTGTGTCTGCATCTGTTGTCCCAAAGATTCAATGTACCATTTGACTATTTCACTTAAACGGATCTCCTTGGCGGTTCTTATGTACCAGCCCAATGGAACTCACTCCATCCTACAAGGAAGGAGCACAGAGAGGGGTGCGTGAGGCGAGTCCCATGGGAATGAGCGATTCCCTATGTAATTATAGGCAGCCATCGGGTAGGAATGAGGGAGACTGTAGGTAAGTGGGTGAGGCTAATCATGTAGGAATGAGTGCAACTCTATGAAGCGAGTCCCGTGGGAATGAGCGAGCCTCCATTCAATTAGAGGCAGCCATCAAGTAGAAAAATAGCGGTTCTGCGTGTAAGTGTATGAGGCCAGTCATGTAGGAATGAGTGAGTCTCTATGTAATTATACGCAGCATCAGGTAGAAATGAGGAGGACTGCGGGTAAGTGTATGAGGCTAATCATATAGGAATGAGTGTGACTGCAGGAGGCGAGTCCCATGGGAATGAGTGATTCTCTATGTAATTAGAAATGAGATCAAGTCAATGAAAATAGAGACTGTGTTTCAAGGGTGATGAAGGTTTGATTTGTGTCGCTTCCCACTGAAGCCTACAGAGAGTATGGCCTTGACGCGGTGGGTGTAATTGTCTGACTTGGCTCTGCAAAGAATTTCACAAATTCAGGGCAAAATTCACCGACCAAGCCTGTTTCACCCCTGGAGCAAAATTGCCCTTTTTAGGCTTCTTCCAACACGACGTTCTGCTCTTTCACAATTTATTTGGGCGGTACAGCAAGATATTTCAGGTGGTTTGCCTCCAGAAATTTCGTTTTTTCCACGAAATTCTGTTTTCAGTGGCCAAAAATGTGACATTTCAGGAAAAGAAACAAACTTCCGAAACACAAAAGTGGGCTAAAATTAATTGCAGAGCATCTAAAAGAACTCTCTGCAGGCGAAGCAGAACTTGGATAACATACTGAAAACGAATCCATGCATGCCAACATTTTGGAGCAGCTAGAAGTAAGATTTTCTCCTAGGAAGGGAGAGCATTTAATCTTCCTTTTAGGCCTGAGTGCTTGCTGCGGCAATAGCAGGCTTGAGTGCTTCTGGCAGCAGCAGGAGGCCTGTGCGGAGCTGCCTCTGCCCGCAGGGCTCCAGCGAGTCACCACCTCTCCCCCAGGTCCTGCTTCTAGGGTTCTTGACCTTCCCGTGCCCCTGCTCCAGGGCTCACCTGCTGCCATCGCCGTGCCAACGGAACCCTCGGGCTGGGCAGGCATTGTGACATCACAGCTTCCCCCATCCCCCGCCGGGCCCAGGGCCTAGAGCTGGCTGCTCCCAAGTCACACATCTGAGCCCAGCTCCTGCTGAGCTGCTGAGCTTGACCAGGGCCCAGGGATGCTTTGGATTGTTATTGGAAAGGGATTTCCTTCATGGTGCCTCCTGCAAAAGATCACTCGCTCTGCCATACAAAGCAACATATGTCACGACATTTGGGAGATGCTGCTCACATGGCTAGCTCTGCTAAAATCCCCCTTAGTATGTTTACAAACCATCAACGGTGACCCATAGGAACATGCCAAATATGTTCTAGTAGCAAAGTGGATGACCCTGAAAAAACTGCTTTGGACCCCCAGACATTAGGATTGTACCAATACATCTAAGAGGCGCCCACCATCCACGCGGGGGTCTAGTTTTGCAAACCGAGGCCGGGGAGTGGACTGGGAAGCAAAAGAGGCCTTGGAATTTGAGTTCAAAGTGGCCCATACAATATAAACTATCCTAAGAGGCCCATGGTGCAGAGGCCCACCGGGAAATATTCCATCTTTCTAGTAGGTCAGTCGAACACTGACTACAATGTACACTCCCACTGCAACCCTAAAACCCTCCTCAAGAAGCACCAGAATGTGCTCTTCCACTGAAGCAAGAAAAGGGGTTCACACAGCGTTTGCAACTGTATGTTCAGGCCAGCCAGACATTGGATTGTATGAATTCACCGGGGCAACATCCTAAAGATGTTCCTGCAGGGGCCAAGCGATACTGCCACCATAAGTTGTACAAAAACGCCATCTGCTTGAGTCATCGCAACATTTTGCAACACTAGTCTTTGTGTCCACTGCAGATGAGGCCAGTTATGTAGGAATGAGTGTGATTCAATGGGGTTCATGAGGTGAGTCCCAGGGGAATGGCCAAGCAAACTTTATAAATGCTAGATTTGAAGAGCTTACCTGCAGACGAAGCGCAATGGGAACATGATGCATTTTCCAATTAACAACGAATAACCTAGTCTCCTGCACCTAAAAAGAAAGAAACAAAGGGTGTAGCATGCTGTTAGGGTGTCACACGCACGTTAACAAATGCATCTAGCACCTAATAACTCTTTTCATATTGCTTCTTTGCGACCACAATTCTTACAAGCAAGTGCGCTGTAGCGCAGGGAGTTAATGTGATGAAACCAGGGTCACACAGTTTGGCATGCACCAAATAACGGTTTTCATATTGTTTCTATGTGCCCACAATTCCTACAGGCATGTGAGCTGAATGGCAAATGAGCGGAACTCCCACAAAATCTGCGTGACGGATAATGGGGTCCCACTTGCATGAGGGCATTAATGGGGAAGGAGCGGGGCACTGTTGAAGTCAATGGGACCAGTGGGGGAGGAGGGGGCATTTCAATGGGGGCATGAATGGCAAATGAGCGGTACTCCATTGAAGTCTGTGTGACCAATGATGGGGGTGCGGCTTGAATGAGGGCATTAATGGGGAAGGAGTGGAGCTCCATTGAAGTGAAAGGGATCCATAGTGGGGGGCTGGCCGGGCGGCGGTGCTTCGAATGAGGGCACTCATGGCAAATGAGCGGAACTCCCACGAAATCAGTGTGAGCAAAGTGTTCTGTGATGACACCTTACCAAGTGCAGACTGGCACCCCTGGTCACAGGCGAGAGATGTCCCCCCTAATTCAGAGCGATTGCCGCTACGCCCCCTCCACCTGACATTTAGAAAGTCATGAGCGCTATCTTTCTCCCCTAATTTGCACGAGAGGGAGCAGGCCCTCACCGTTCCAGCAGACTCTGGACAAGAAAGTGCCAAAGCCATGAGAAATCACTGTATCGCTTGACTTTCCCAGGTAACCACACTTTGAACCCAGGATGCCCCAGGGAAAGGATTCAATGTACAATTCGACTCTTGCAATTAAACGGATCTCCTTGGTGGTTCTCAAGCATCAACTCATCGGAACTCACTTCATCCTACAAGGAAGGAGCGCAGGGAGGGTTTTCTCACCTCCGATGCAACCCATGTAATGGGGAAGGAGTGGGGCAGTGTTGAAGTCAATGGGACCAGTTGGGGAGTGGGGGGGGGCGGGGGGGGGGGGGACTTGGATGGAGGCATGAATGGCAAATGAGCAGGACTCCATTGAAGTCTGTGTGACTAGAGGACATGTATTCTGCAGGGCAAAAAGTATTTCTCATCCATTTTAAATGCACACTGGGAAAGGATTGGACACTTCTTTCCTGAAAGATGTGCCAAAGCCTTCAGGGTGACCAAGGAAAGGCTTCCCTTTGCTGAAAAATCGCTGCCTGGCTATATCTAGACTACTGACTTTTTCGAAAAGGTTTCCTGCCAAACAGAAAAGTCCCTGTTTAAACTTGATTATGAAAAAAGCAGTAGAAAAATTCCGCAAACACAAAAAAACACACACACACAAAATTAGCAAGCAGCTTACCTTTTACTTTCCACGATTCTAAGCCTGCATCTCCCTCTGGTGGCCATTCCTGATAAGGAGGAAAGTCCCTTGCACGCCACCTGCTGGCGATCTGGTAGAACCTGCAGATGGAAATCCTGGCTGTTGGTAGCAGAATTGGCTGACTTTACTGCTGGCCACCTAGAGGCCATTTCTTATAACCTGCAGATGGCGAATCCAGCTGTTAAAAAAAAAAAAAAAAAAGATTTTTAAAGCTCTCCTCGGATCAACACAACACCTCGGATCAAGATGAAAAACAAAAACAAAAAAAAGTTCAAGCTCTCCCATCTCACACTCGTATCACACAACACAACACAACACAACACAACACAAGGCCTCGGATCAAGATGACATGGACAGAGAAAGCTGTAACCGAATATGCTGCATTAAATTGTTTGAGGGCAGTCCATTTATCCGTCACGGGATGATAAAGGGCTGATTTGCCCCAGCTACAGCATTCCACCACTATTCGGACTACCGCAAAATCAATATGACCAATAATGGGGTGCCACTGGAATGAGGGCATTAATGGGAAAGGAGTGGAGCTCCATTGAAGTGAAAGGGACCCGTGGTGGGGGGCCCTGTGGGCCTGTGGAGGTGGGGGGGGGGGCGGTGAGGTTGGAACTTGAATGGGGGGGAACTCCCAGGAAATCAGTGTGACCGATAATGGGGTGCCATTTGAATGAGGGCATTAATGGGGAAGGGACGGGGCACTGTTGAAGTCAATGGGACCAGTTGGGGCAGAAGGGGCGCTTGAATGGGGGCATGAATGGCAATCGAGCAGGACTCCATCGAAGTCTGTCTGACTGATGATGGGGGTGCGGCTTGAATGAGGGTATTGATGAGGAAGGAGTGGTGCTCCATTGAAGTGAAAGGGACCCATGGTGGGGGGCTGGCCGGGCGGTGGTGCTTCGAATGAGGGCATTCATGGCAAATGAGCGGAACTCCCACGAAATCAGTGTGAGCAATGTGTTCTGTGATTACACCTTGCCAAGTGCAGACTGGTCCCCTGGTCAGAGGCGAGAGATGTCCCCCCTAATTCAGAAGGAGCGGGGCACTGTTGAAGTCAGTGGGACTGGGAGGGGACTTGAATGGGGGCCTGAATGGGAAACGCCCGGGACACCATTGAAGTCCGTGTAAGTCTGTGTAAGCAGGGTGAGAATCACAATGGGGCAAAACTAGGATTATTTATGGTTGTTCTGTGATTGCACCTTGCCAAGTGCATTCTGCCTCCCAGGTCACAGCCGAGCGCTGTCCCCCCTAATTCAGAGCGATTGCTGCGGCCCCCCCCCCCCCACCTCACATTCATAAAGTCATGAGCGCAATCTTTCTCCCCTAATTTGCACGAGAGCGAGCAGGCCCTCACTGTTCCGGCGGGCTCTGGACAAGAAAGTGCCAAAGCAATGAGAAATCACTGTATCTCTTGCCTTTCCCAGGAAACCACGCTTTGAACCCAGGACACCCCGTTGAATCGTTGCCAACAAATGACTGTGTCTGCATCTGTTGTCCCAAAGATTCAATGTACCATTTGACTATTTCACTTAAACGGATCTCCTTGGCGGTTCTTATGTACCAGCCCAATGGAACTCACTCCATCCTACAAGGAAGGAGCACAGAGAGGGGTGCATGAGGCGAGTCCCATGGGAATGAGCGATTCCCTATGTAATTATAGGCAGCCATCGGGTAGGAATGAGGGAGACTGTAGGTAAGTGGGTGAGGCTAATCATGTAGGAATGAGTGCAACTCTATGAAGCGAGTCCCGTGGGAATGAGCGAGCCTCCATTCAATTAGAGGCAGCCATCAAGTAGAAAAATAGCGGTTCTGCGTGTAAGTGTATGAGGCCAGTCATGTAGGAATGAGTGAGTCTCTATGTAATTATACGCAGCATCAGGTAGAAATGAGGAGGACTGCGGGTAAGTGTATGAGGCTAATCATATAGGAATGAGTGTGACTGCAGGAGGCGAGTCCCATGGGAATGAGTGATTCTCTATGTAATTAGAAATGAGATCAAGTCAATGAAAATAGAGACTGTGTTTCAAGGGTGATGAAGGTTTGATTTGTGTCGCTTCCCACTGAAGCCTACAGAGAGTATGGCCTTGACGCGGTGGGTGTAATTGTCTGACTTGGCTCTGCAAAGAATTTCACAAATTCAGGGCAAAATTCACCGACCAAGCCTGTTTCACCCCTGGAGCAAAATTGCCCTTTTTAGGCTTCTTCCAACACGACGTTCTGCTCTTTCACAATTTATTTGGGCGGTACAGCAAGATATTTCAGGTGGTTTGCCTCCAGAAATTTCGTTTTTTCCACGAAATTCTGTTTTCAGTGGCCAAAAATGTGACATTTCAGAAAAAGAAACAAACTTCCGAAACACAAAAGTGGGCTAAAATTAATTGCAGAGCATCTAAAAGAACTCTCTGCAGGCGAAGCAGAACTTGGATAACATACTGAAAACGAATCCATGCATGCCAACATTTTGGAGCAGCTAGAAGTAAGATTTTCTCCTAGGAAGGGAGAGCATTTAATCTTCCTTTTAGGCCTGAGTGCTTGCTGCGGCAATAGCAGGCTTGAGTGCTTCTGGCAGCAGCAGGAGGCCTGTGCGGAGCTGCCTCTGCCCGCAGGGCTCCAGCGAGTCACCACCTCTCCCCCAGGTCCTGCTTCTAGGGTTCTTGACCTTCCCGTGCCCCTGCTCCAGGGCTCACCTGCTGCCATCGCCGTGCCAACGGAACCCTCGGGCTGGGCAGGCATTGTGACATCACAGCTTCCCCCATCCCCCGCCGGGCCCAGGGCCTAGAGCTGGCTGCTCCCAAGTCACACATCTGAGCCCAGCTCCTGCTGAGCTGCTGAGCTTGACCAGGGCCCAGGGATGCTTTGGATTGTTATTGGAAAGGGATTTCCTTCATGGTGCCTCCTGCAAAAGATCACTCGCTCTGCCATACAAAGCAACATATGTCACGACATTTGGGAGATGCTGCTCACATGGCTAGCTCTGCTAAAATCCCCCTTAGTATGTTTACAAACCATCAACGGTGACCCATAGGAACATGCCAAATATGTTCTAGTAGCAAAGTGGATGACCCTGAAAAAACTGCTTTGGACCCCCAGACATTAGGATTGTACCAATACATCTAAGAGGCGCCCACCATCCACGCGGGGGTCTAGTTTTGCAAACCGAGGCCGGGGAGTGGACTGGGAAGCAAAAGAGGCCTTGGAATTTGAGTTCAAAGTGGCCCATACAATATAAACTATCCTAAGAGGCCCATGGTGCAGAGGCCCACCGGGAAATATTCCATCTTTCTAGTAGGTCAGTCGAACACTGACTACAATGTACACTCCCACTGCAACCCTAAAACCCTCCTCAAGAAGCACCAGAATGTGCTCTTCCACTGAAGCAAGAAAAGGGGTTCACACAGCGTTTGCAACTGTATGTTCAGGCCAGCCAGACATTGGATTGTATGAATTCACCGGGGCAACATCCTAAAGATGTTCCTGCAGGGGCCAAGCGATACTGCCACCATAAGTTGTACAAAAACGCCATCTGCTTGAGTCATCGCAACATTTTGCAACACTAGTCTTTGTGTCCACTGCAGATGAGGCCAGTTATGTAGGAATGAGTGTGATTCAATGGGGTTCATGAGGTGAGTCCCAGGGGAATGGCCAAGCAAACTTTATAAATGCTAGATTTGAAGAGCTTACCTGCAGACGAAGCGCAATGGGAACATGATGCATTTTCCAATTAACAACGAATAACCTAGTCTCCTGCACCTAAAAAGAAAGAAACAAAGGGTGTAGCATGCTGTTAGGGTGTCACACGCACGTTAACAAATGCATCTAGCACCTAATAACTCTTTTCATATTGCTTCTTTGCGACCACAATTCTTACAAGCAAGTGCGCTGTAGCGCAGGGAGTTAATGTGATGAAACCAGGGTCACACAGTTTGGCATGCACCAAATAACGGTTTTCATATTGTTTCTATGTGCCCACAATTCCTACAGGCATGTGAGCTGAATGGCAAATGAGCGGAACTCCCACAAAATCTGCGTGACGGATAATGGGGTCCCACTTGCATGAGGGCATTAATGGGGAAGGAGCGGGGCACTGTTGAAGTCAATGGGACCAGTGGGGGAGGAGGGGGCATTTCAATGGGGGCATGAATGGCAAATGAGCGGTACTCCATTGAAGTCTGTGTGACCAATGATGGGGGTGCGGCTTGAATGAGGGCATTAATGGGGAAGGAGTGGAGCTCCATTGAAGTGAAAGGGATCCATAGTGGGGGGCTGGCCGGGCGGCGGTGCTTCGAATGAGGGCACTCATGGCAAATGAGCGGAACTCCCACGAAATCAGTGTGAGCAAAGTGTTCTGTGATGACACCTTACCAAGTGCAGACTGGCACCCCTGGTCACAGGCGAGAGATGTCCCCCCTAATTCAGAGCGATTGCCGCTACGCCCCCTCCACCTGACATTTAGAAAGTCATGAGCGCTATCTTTCTCCCCTAATTTGCACGAGAGGGAGCAGGCCCTCACCGTTCCAGCAGACTCTGGACAAGAAAGTGCCAAAGCCATGAGAAATCACTGTATCGCTTGACTTTCCCAGGTAACCACACTTTGAACCCAGGATGCCCCAGGGAAAGGATTCAATGTACAATTCGACTCTTGCAATTAAACGGATCTCCTTGGTGGTTCTCAAGCATCAACTCATCGGAACTCACTTCATCCTACAAGGAAGGAGCGCAGGGAGGGTTTTCTCACCTCCGATGCAACCCATGTAATGGGGAAGGAGTGGGGCAGTGTTGAAGTCAATGGGACCAGTTGGGGAGTGGGGGGGGGGGGGGACTTGGATGGAGGCATGAATGGCAAATGAGCAGGACTCCATTGAAGTCTGTGTGACTAGAGGACATGTATTCTGCAGGGCAAAAAGTATTTCTCATCCATTTTAAATGCACACTGGGAAAGGATTGGACACTTCTTTCCTGAGAGATGTGCCAAAGCCTTCAGGGTGACCAAGGAAAGGCTTCCCTTTGCTGAAAAATCGCTGCCTGGCTATATCTAGACTACTGACTTTTTCGAAAAGGTTTCCTGCCAAACAAAAAAGTCCCTGTTTAAACTTGATTATGAAAAAAGCAGTAGAAAAATTCTGCAAACACAAAAAAACACACACACACAAAATTAGCAAGCAGCTTACCTTTTACTTTCCACAATTCTAAGCCTGCATCTCCCTCTGGTGGCCATTCCTGATAAGGAGGAAAGTCCCTTGCACGCCACCTGCTGGCGATCTGGTAGAACCTGCAGATGGAAATCCTGGCTGTTGGTAGCAGAATTGGCTGACTTTACTGCTGGCCACCTAGAGGCCATTTCTTATAACCTGCAGATGGCGAATCCAGCTGTTAAAAAAAAAAAAAAAAAAAAAAAAAGATTTTTAAAGCTCTCCTCGGATCAACACAACACCTCGGATCAAGATGAAAAACAAAAACAACAAAAAAGTTCAAGCTCTCCCATCTCACACTCGTATCACACAACACAACACAACACAACACAAGGCCTCGGATCAAGATGACATGGACAGAGAAAGCTGTAACCGAATATGCTGCATTAAATTGTTTGAGGGCAGTCCATTTATCCGTCACGGGATGATAAAGGGCTGATTTGCCCCAGCTACAGCATTCCACCACTATTCGGACTACCGCAAAATCAATATGACCAATAATGGGGTGCCACTGGAATGAGGGCATTAATGGGAAAGGAGTGGAGCTCCATTGAAGTGAAAGGGACCCGTGGTGGGGGGCCCTGTGGGCCTGTGGAGGTGGGGGGGGGGGGGGGGGGTGGAACTTGAATGGGGGGGAACTCCCAGGAAATCAGTGTGACCGATAATGGGGTGCCATTTGAATGAGGGCATTAATGGGGAAGGGACGGGGCACTGTTGAAGTCAATGGGACCAGTTGGGGCAGAAGGGGCGCTTGAATGGGGGCATGAATGGCAATCGAGCAGGACTCCATCGAAGTCTGTCTGACTGATGATGGGGGTGCGGCTTGAATGAGGGTATTGATGAGGAAGGAGTGGTGCTCCATTGAAGTGAAAGGGACCCATGGTGGGGGGCTGGCCGGGCGGTGGTGCTTCGAATGAGGGCATTCATGGCAAATGAGCGGAACTCCCACGAAATCAGTGTGAGCAATGTGTTCTGTGATTACACCTTGCCAAGTGCAGACTGGTCCCCTGGTCAGAGGCGAGAGATGTCCCCCCTAATTCAGAAGGAGCGGGGCACTGTTGAAGTCAGTGGGACTGGGAGGGGACTTGAATGGGGGCCTGAATGGGAAACGCCCGGGACACCATTGAAGTCCGTGTAAGTCTGTGTAAGCAGGGTGAGAATCACAATGGGGCAAAACTAGGATTATCTATGGTTGTTCTGTGATTGCACCTTGCCAAGTGCATTCTGCCCCCCAGGTCACAGCCGAGCGCTGTCCCCCCTAATTCAGAGCGATTGCTGCGGCCCCCCTCCCCCCACCTCACATTCATAAAGTCATGAGCGCAATCTTTCTCCCCTAATTTGCACGAGAGCGAGCAGGCCCTCACTGTTCCGGCGGGCTCTGGACAAGAAAGTGCCAAAGCAATCAGAAATCACTGTATCTCTTGCCTTTCCCAGGAAACCACGCTTTGAACCCAGGACACCCCGTTGAATCGTTGCCAACAAATGACTGTGTCTGCATCTGTTGTCCCAAAGATTCAATGGACCATTTGACTATTTCACTTAAACGGATCTCCTTGGCGGTTCTTATGTACCAGCCCAATGGAACTCACTCCATCCTACAAGGAAGGAGCACAGAGAGGGGTGCATGAGGCGAGTCCCATGGGAATGAGCGATTCCCTATGTAATTATAGGCAGCCATCGGGTAGGAATGAGGTACTGTAGGTAAGTGGATGAGGCTAATCATGTAGGAATGAGTGCAACTCTATGAAGCGAGTCCCGTGGGAATGAGCGAGCCTCTATTCAATTAGAGGCAGCCATCAAGTAGAAAAATAGCGGTTCAGCGTGTAAGTGTATGAGGCCAGTCATGTAGGAATGAGTGAGTCTCTATGTAATTATACGCAGCATCAGGTAGAAATGAGGAGGACTGCGGGTAAGTGTATGAGGCTAATCATATAGGAATGAGTGTGACTGCAGGAGGCGAGTCCCATGGGAATGAGTGATTCTCTATGTCATTAGAAATGAGATCAAGTCAATGAAAATAGAGACTGTGTTTCAAGGGTGATGAAGGTTTGATTTGTGTCGCTTCCCACTGAAGCCTACAGAGAGTATGGCCTTGACGCGGTGGGTGTAATTGTCTGACTTGGCTCTGCAAAGAATTTCACAAATTCAGGGCAAAATTCACCGACCAAGCCTGTTTCACCCCTGGAGCAAAATTGCCCTTTTTAGGCTTTTTCCAACACGACGTTCTGCTCTTTCACAATTTATTTGGGCGGTACAGCAAGATATTTCAGGTGGTTTGCCTCCAGAAATTTCGTTTTTTCCACGAAATTCTGTTTTCAGTGGCCAAAAATGTGACATTTCAGGAAAAGAAACAAACTTCCGAAACACAAAAGTGGGCTAAAATTAATTGCAGAGCATCTAAAAGAACTCTCTGCAGGCGAAGCAGAACTTGGATAACATACTGAAAACGAATCCATGCATGCCAACATTTTGGAGCAGCTAGAAGTAAGATTTTCTCCTAGGAAGGGAGAGCATTTAATCTTCCTTTTAGGCCTGAGTGCTTGCTGCGGCAATAGCAGGCTTGAGTGCTTCTGGCAGCAGCAGGAGGCCTGTGCGGAGCTGCCTCTGCCCGCAGGGCTCCAGCGAGTCACCACCTCTCCCCCAGGTCCTGCTTCTAGGGTTCTTGACCTTCCCATGCCCCTGCTCCAGGGCTCACCTGCTGCCATCGCCATGCCAACGGAACCCTCGGGCTGGGCAGGCATTGTGACATCACAGCTTCCCCCATCCCCCGCCGCGCCCAGGGCCTAGAGCTGGCTGCTCCCAAGTCACACATCTGAGCCCAGCTCCTGCTGAGCTCCTGAGCTTGACCAGGGCCCAGGGCTGCTTTGGATTGTTATTGGAAAGGGATTTCCTTCATGGTGCCTCCTGCAAAAGATCACTCGCTCTGCCAAACAAAGCAACATATGTCACGACATTTGGGAGATGCTGCTCACATGGCTAGCTCTACTAAAATCCCCCTTAGTATGTTTACAAACCATCAACGGTGACCCATAGGAACATGCCAAATATGTTCTAGTAGCAAAGTGGATGACCCTGAAAAAACTGCTTTGGACCCCCAGACATTAGGATTGTACCAATACATCTAAGAGGCGCCCACCATCCACGCGGGGGTCTAGTTTTGCAAACCGAGGCCGGGGAGTGGACTGGGAAGCAAAAGAGGCCTTGGAATTTGAGTTCAAAGTGGCCCATACAATATAAACTATCCTAAGAGGCCCATGGTGCAGAGGCCCACCGGGAAATAGTCCATCTTTCTAGTAGGTCAGTCGAACACTGACTACAATGTACACTCCCACTGCAACCCTAAAACCCTCCTCAAGAAGCACCAGAATGTGCTCTTCCACTGAAGCAAGAAAAGGGGTTCACACAGCGTTTGCAACTGTATGTTCAGGCCAGCCAGACATTGGATTGTATGAATTCACCGGGGCAACATCCTAAAGATGTTCCTGCAGGGGCCAAGCGATACTGCCACCATAAGTTGTACAAAAACGCCATCTGCTTGAGTCATGGCAACATTTTGCAACACTAGTCTTTGTGTCCACTGCAGATGAGGCCAGTTATGTAGGAATGAGTGTGATTCAATGGGGTTCATGAGGTGAGTCCCAGGGGAATGGCCAAGCAAACTTTATAAATGCTAGATTTGAAGAGCTTACCTGCAGACGAAGCGCAATGGGAACATGATGCATTTTCCAATTAACAACGAATAACCTAGTCTCCTGCACCTAAAAAGAAAGAAACAAAGGGTGTAGCATGCTGTTAGGGTGTCACACGCACGTTAACAAATGCATCTAGCACCTAATAACTCTTTTCATATTGCTTCTTTGCGACCACAATTCTTACAAGCAAGTGCGCTGTAGCGCAGGGAGTTAATGTGATGAAACCAGGGTCACACAGTTTGGCATGCACCAAATAACGGTTTTCATATTGTTTCTATGTGCCCACAATTCCTACAGGCATGTGAGCTGAATGGCAAATGAGCGGAACTCCCACAAAATCTGCGTGACGGATAATGGGGTCCCACTTGCATGAGGGCATTAATGGGGAAGGAGCGGGGCACTGTTGAAGTCAATGGGACCAGTGGGGGAGGAGGGGGCATTTCAATGGGGGCATGAATGGCAAATGAGCGGTACTCCATTGAAGTCTGTGTGACCAATGATGGGGGTGCGGCTTGAATGAGGGCATTAATGGGGAAGGAGTGGAGCTCCATTGAAGGGAAAGGGATCCATAGTGGGGGGCTGGCCGGGCGGCGGTGCTTCGAATGAGGGCACTCATGGCAAATGAGCGGAACTCCCACGAAATCAGTGTGAGCAAAGTGTTCTGTGATGACACCTTACCAAGTGCAGACTGGCACCCCTGGTCACAGGCGAGAGATGTCCCCCCTAATTCAGAGCGATTGCCGCTACGCCCCCTCCACCTGACATTTAGAAAGTCATGAGCGCTATCTTTCTCCCCTAATTTGCACGAGAGGGAGCAGGCCCTCACCGTTCCAGCAGACTCTGGACAAGAAAGTGCCAAAGCCATGAGAAATCACTGTATCGCTTGACTTTCCCAGGTAACCACACTTTGAACCCAGGATGCCCCAGGGAAAGGATTCAATGTACAATTCGACTCTTGCAATTAAACGGATCTCCTTGGTGGTTCTCAAGCATCAACTCATCGGAACTCACTTCATCCTACAAGGAAGGAGCGCAGGGAGGGTTTTCTCACCTCCGATGCAACCCATCTAATGGGGAAGGAGTGGGGCAGTGTTGAAGTCAATGGGACCAGTTGGGGAGTGGGGGGGGGGCGGGGGGGGGGACTTGGATGGAGGCATGAATGGCAAATGAGCAGGACTCCATTGAAGTCTGTGTGACTAGAGGACATGTATTCTGCAGGGCAAAAAGTATTTCTCATCCATTTTAAATGCACACTGGGAAAGGATTGGACACTTCATTCCTGAGAGATGTGCCAAAGCCTTCAGGGTGACCAAGGAAAGGCTTCCCTTTGCTGAAAAATCGCTGCCTGGCTATATCTAGACTACTGACTTTTTCGAAAAGGTTTCCTGCCAAACAGAAAAGTCCCTGTTTAAACTTGATTATGAAAAAAGCAGTAGAAAAATTCCGCAAACACAAAAAAACACACACACACAAAATTAGCAAGCAGCTTACCTTTTACTTTCCACGATTCTAAGCCTGCATCTCCCTCTGGTGGCCATTCCTGATAAGGAGGAAAGTCCCTTGCACGCCACCTGCTGGCGATCTGGTAGAACCTGCAGATGGAAATCCTGGCTGTTGGTAGCAGAATTGGCTGACTTTACTGCTGGCCACCTAGAGGCCATTTCTTATAACCTGCAGATGGCGAATCCAGCTGTTAAAAAAAAAAAAAAAAAAAAAAAGATTTTTAAAGCTCTCCTCGGATCAACACAACACCTCGGATCAAGATGAAAAACAAAAACAAAAAAAAGTTCAAGCTCTCCCATCTCACACTCGTATCACACAACACAACACAACACAACACAACACAAGGCCTCGGATCAAGATGACATGGACAGAGAAAGCTGTAACCGAATATGCTGCATTAAATTGTTTGAGGGCAGTCCATTTATCCGTCACGGGATGATAAAGGGCTGATTTGCCCCAGCTACAGCATTCCACCACTAGTCGGACTACCGCAAAATCAATATGACCAATAATGGGGTGCCACTGGAATGAGGGCATTAATGGGAAAGGAGTGGAGCTCCATTGAAGTGAAAGGGACCCGTGGTGGGGGGCCCTGTGGGCCTGTGGAGGTGGGGGGGGGGGGGGAACTTGAATGGGGGGGAACTCCCAGGAAATCAGTGTGACCGATAATGGGGTGCCATTTGAATGAGGGCATTAATGGGGAAGGGACGGGGCACTGTTGAAGTCAATGGGACCAGTTGGGGCAGAAGGGGCGCTTGAATGGGGGCATGAATGGCAATCGAGCAGGACTCCATCGAAGTCTGTCTGACTGATGATGGGGGTGCGGCTTGAATGAGGGTATTGATGAGGAAGGAGTGGTGCTCCATTGAAGTGAAAGGGACCCATGGTGGGGGGCTGGCCGGGCGGTGGCGCTTCGAATGAGGGCATTCATGGCAAATGAGCGGAACTCCCACGAAATCAGTGTGAGAATGTGTTCTGTGATTACACCTTGCCAAGTGCAGACTGGCCCCCTGGTCAGAGGCGAGAGATGTCCCCCCTAATTCAGAAGGAGCGGGGCACTGTTGAAGTCAGTGGGACTGGGAGGGGACTTGAATGGGGGCCTGAATGGGAAACGCCCGGGACACCATTGAAGTCCGTGTAAGTCTGTGTAAGCAGGGTGAGAATCACAATGGGGCAAAACTAGGATTATTTATGGTTGTTCTGTGATTGCACCTTGCCAAGTGCATTCTGCCTCCCAGGTCACAGCCGAGCGCTGTCCCCCCTAATTCAGAGCGATTGCTGCGGCCCCCCTCCCCCCACCTCACATTCATAAAGTCATGAGCGCAATCTTTCTCCCCTAATTTGCACGAGAGCGAGCAGGCCCTCACTGTTCCGGCGGGCTCTGGACAAGAAAGTGCCAAAGCAATGAGAAATCACTGTATCTCTTGCCTTTCCCAGGAAACCACGCTTTGAACCCAGGACACCCCGTTGAATCGTTGCCAACAAATGACTGTGTCTGCATCTGTTGTCCCAAAGATTCAATGTACCATTTGACTATTTCACTTAAACGGATCTCCTTGGCGGTTCTTATGTACCAGCCCAATGGAACTCACTCCATCCTACAAGGAAGGAGCACAGAGAGGGGTGCATGAGGCGAGTCCCATGGGAATGAGCGATTCCCTATGTAATTATAGGCAGCCATCGGGTAGGAATGAGGGAGACTGTAGGTAAGTGGGTGAGGCTAATCATGTAGGAATGAGTGCAACTCTATGAAGCGAGTCCCGTGGGAATGAGCGAGCCTCCATTCAATTAGAGGCAGCCATCAAGTAGAAAAATAGCGGTTCTGCGTGTAAGTGTATGAGGCCAGTCATGTAGGAATGAGTGAGTCTCTATGTAATTATACGCAGCATCAGGTAGAAATGAGGAGGACTGCGGGTAAGTGTATGAGGCTAATCATATAGGAATGAGTGTGACTGCAGGAGGCGAGTCCCATGGGAATGAGTGATTCTCTATGTAATTAGAAATGAGATCAAGTCAATGAAAATAGAGACTGTGTTTCAAGGGTGATGAAGGTTTGATTTGTGTCGCTTCCCACTGAAGCCTACAGAGAGTATGGCCTTGACGCGGTGGGTGTAATTGTCTGACTTGGCTCTGCAAAGAATTTCACAAATTCAGGGCAAAATTCACCGACCAAGCCTGTTTCACCCCTGGAGCAAAATTGCCCTTTTTAGGCTTCTTCCAACACGACGTTCTGCTCTTTCACAATTTATTTGGGCGGTACAGCAAGATATTTCAGGTGGTTTGCCTCCAGAAATTTCGTTTTTTCCACGAAATTCTGTTTTCAGTGGCCAAAAATGTGACATTTCAGGAAAAGAAACAAACTTCCGAAACACAAAAGTGGGCTAAAATTAATTGCAGAGCATCTAAAAGAACTCTCTGCAGGCGAAGCAGAACTTGGATAACATACTGAAAACGAATCCATGCATGCCAACATTTTGGAGCAGCTAGAAGTAAGATTTTCTCCTAGGAAGGGAGAGCATTTAATCTTCCTTTTAGGCCTGAGTGCTTGCTGCGGCAATAGCAGGCTTGAGTGCTTCTGGCAGCAGCAGGAGGCCTGTGCGGAGCTGCCTCTGCCCGCAGGGCTCCAGCGAGTCACCACCTCTCCCCCAGGTCCTGCTTCTAGGGTTCTTGACCTTCCCGTGCCCCTGCTCCAGGGCTCACCTGCTGCCATCGCCGTGCCAACGGAACCCTCGGGCTGGGCAGGCATTGTGACATCACAGCTTCCCCCATCCCCCGCCGGGCCCAGGGCCTAGAGCTGGCTGCTCCCAAGTCACACATCTGAGCCCAGCTCCTGCTGAGCTGCTGAGCTTGACCAGGGCCCAGGGATGCTTTGGATTGTTATTGGAAAGGGATTTCCTTCATGGTGCCTCCTGCAAAAGATCACTCGCTCTGCCATACAAAGCAACATATGTCACGACATTTGGGAGATGCTGCTCACATGGCTAGCTCTGCTAAAATCCCCCTTAGTATGTTTACAAACCATCAACGGTGACCCATAGGAACATGCCAAATATGTTCTAGTAGCAAAGTGGATGACCCTGAAAAAACTGCTTTGGACCCCCAGACATTAGGATTGTACCAATACATCTAAGAGGCGCCCACCATCCACGCGGGGGTCTAGTTTTGCAAACCGAGGCCGGGGAGTGGACTGGGAAGCAAAAGAGGCCTTGGAATTTGAGTTCAAAGTGGCCCATACAATATAAACTATCCTAAGAGGCCCATGGTGCAGAGGCCCACCGGGAAATATTCCATCTTTCTAGTAGGTCAGTCGAACACTGACTACAATGTACACTCCCACTGCAACCCTAAAACCCTCCTCAAGAAGCACCAGAATGTGCTCTTCCACTGAAGCAAGAAAAGGGGTTCACACAGCGTTTGCAACTGTATGTTCAGGCCAGCCAGACATTGGATTGTATGAATTCACCGGGGCAACATCCTAAAGATGTTCCTGCAGGGGCCAAGCGATACTGCCACCATAAGTTGTACAAAAACGCCATCTGCTTGAGTCATCGCAACATTTTGCAACACTAGTCTTTGTGTCCACTGCAGATGAGGCCAGTTATGTAGGAATGAGTGTGATTCAATGGGGTTCATGAGGTGAGTCCCAGGGGAATGGCCAAGCAAACTTTATAAATGCTAGATTTGAAGAGCTTACCTGCAGACGAAGCGCAATGGGAACATGATGCATTTTCCAATTAACAACGAATAACCTAGTCTCCTGCACCTAAAAAGAAAGAAACAAAGGGTGTAGCATGCTGTTAGGGTGTCACACGCACGTTAACAAATGCATCTAGCACCTAATAACTCTTTTCATATTGCTTCTTTGCGACCACAATTCTTACAAGCAAGTGCGCTGTAGCGCAGGGAGTTAATGTGATGAAACCAGGGTCACACAGTTTGGCATGCACCAAATAACGGTTTTCATATTGTTTCTATGTGCCCACAATTCCTACAGGCATGTGAGCTGAATGGCAAATGAGCGGAACTCCCACAAAATCTGCGTGACGGATAATGGGGTCCCACTTGCATGAGGGCATTAATGGGGAAGGAGCGGGGCACTGTTGAAGTCAATGGGACCAGTGGGGGAGGAGGGGGCATTTCAATGGGGGCATGAATGGCAAATGAGCGGTACTCCATTGAAGTCTGTGTGACCAATGATGGGGGTGCGGCTTGAATGAGGGCATTAATGGGGAAGGAGTGGAGCTCCATTGAAGTGAAAGGGATCCATAGTGGGGGGCTGGCCGGGCGGCGGTGCTTCGAATGAGGGCACTCATGGCAAATGAGCGGAACTCCCACGAAATCAGTGTGAGCAAAGTGTTCTGTGATGACACCTTACCAAGTGCAGACTGGCACCCCTGGTCACAGGCGAGAGATGTCCCCCCTAATTCAGAGCGATTGCCGCTACGCCCCCTCCACCTGACATTTAGAAAGTCATGAGCGCTATCTTTCTCCCCTAATTTGCACGAGAGGGAGCAGGCCCTCACCGTTCCAGCAGACTCTGGACAAGAAAGTGCCAAAGCCATGAGAAATCACTGTATCGCTTGACTTTCCCAGGTAACCACACTTTGAACCCAGGATGCCCCAGGGAAAGGATTCAATGTACAATTCGACTCTTGCAATTAAACGGATCTCCTTGGTGGTTCTCAAGCATCAACTCATCGGAACTCACTTCATCCTACAAGGAAGGAGCGCAGGGAGGGTTTTCTCACCTCCGATGCAACCCATGTAATGGGGAAGGAGTGGGGCAGTGTTGAAGTCAATGGGACCAGTTGGGGAGTGGGGGGGGGGTGGGGGGGGGGGGGACTTGGATGGAGGCATGAATGGCAAATGAGCAGGACTCCATTGAAGTCTGTGTGACTAGAGGACATGTATTCTGCAGGGCAAAAAGTATTTCTCATCCATTTTAAATGCACACTGGGAAAGGATTGGACACTTCTTTCCTGAGAGATGTGCCAAAGCCTTCAGGGTGACCAAGGAAAGGCTTCCCTTTGCTGAAAAATCGCTGCCTGGCTATATCTAGACTACTGACTTTTTCGAAAAGGTTTCCTGCCAAACAAAAAAGTCCCTGTTTAAACTTGATTATGAAAAAAGCAGTAGAAAAATTCTGCAAACACAAAAAAACACACACACACAAAATTAGCAAGCAGCTTACCTTTTACTTTCCACAATTCTAAGCCTGCATCTCCCTCTGGTGGCCATTCCTGATAAGGAGGAAAGTCCCTTGCACGCCACCTGCTGGCGATCTGGTAGAACCTGCAGATGGAAATCCTGGCTGTTGGTAGCAGAATTGGCTGACTTTACTGCTGGCCACCTAGAGGCCATTTCTTATAACCTGCAGATGGCGAATCCAGCTGTTAAAAAAAAAAAAAAAAAAAAAAAAAGATTTTTAAAGCTCTCCTCGGATCAACACAACACCTCGGATCAAGATGAAAAACAAAAACAACAAAAAAGTTCAAGCTCTCCCATCTCACACTCGTATCACACAACACAACACAACACAACACAAGGCCTCGGATCAAGATGACATGGACAGAGAAAGCTGTAACCGAATATGCTGCATTAAATTGTTTGAGGGCAGTCCATTTATCCGTCACGGGATGATAAAGGGCTGATTTGCCCCAGCTACAGCATTCCACCACTATTCGGACTACCGCAAAATCAATATGACCAATAATGGGGTGCCACTGGAATGAGGGCATTAATGGGAAAGGAGTGGAGCTCCATTGAAGTGAAAGGGACCCGTGGTGGGGGGCCCTGTGGGCCTGTGGAGGTGGGGGGGGCGGGGGGGGGTGGAACTTGAATGGGGGGGAACTCCCAGGAAATCAGTGTGACCGATAATGGGGTGCCATTTGAATGAGGGCATTAATGGGGAAGGGACGGGGCACTGTTGAAGTCAATGGGACCAGTTGGGGCAGAAGGGGCGCTTGAATGGGGGCATGAATGGCAATCGAGCAGGACTCCATCGAAGTCTGTCTGACTGATGATGGGGGTGCGGCTTGAATGAGGGTATTGATGAGGAAGGAGTGGTGCTCCATTGAAGTGAAAGGGACCCATGGTGGGGGGCTGGCCGGGCGGTGGTGCTTCGAATGAGGGCATTCATGGCAAATGAGCGGAACTCCCACGAAATCAGTGTGAGCAATGTGTTCTGTGATTACACCTTGCCAAGTGCAGACTGGTCCCCTGGTCAGAGGCGAGAGATGTCCCCCCTAATTCAGAAGGAGCGGGGCACTGTTGAAGTCAGTGGGACTGGGAGGGGACTTGAATGGGGGCCTGAATGGGAAACGCCCGGGACACCATTGAAGTCCGTGTAAGTCTGTGTAAGCAGGGTGAGAATCACAATGGGGCAAAACTAGGATTATCTATGGTTGTTCTGTGATTGCACCTTGCCAAGTGCATTCTGCCCCCCAGGTCACAGCCGAGCGCTGTCCCCCCTAATTCAGAGCGATTGCTGCGGCCCCCCTCCCCCCACCTCACATTCATAAAGTCATGAGCGCAATCTTTCTCCCCTAATTTGCACGAGAGCGAGCAGGCCCTCACTGTTCCGGCGGGCTCTGGACAAGAAAGTGCCAAAGCAATCAGAAATCACTGTATCTCTTGCCTTTCCCAGGAAACCACGCTTTGAACCCAGGACACCCCGTTGAATCGTTGCCAACAAATGACTGTGTCTGCATCTGTTGTCCCAAAGATTCAATGGACCATTTGACTATTTCACTTAAACGGATCTCCTTGGCGGTTCTTATGTACCAGCCCAATGGAACTCACTCCATCCTACAAGGAAGGAGCACAGAGAGGGGTGCATGAGGCGAGTCCCATGGGAATGAGCGATTCCCTATGTAATTATAGGCAGCCATCGGGTAGGAATGAGGTACTGTAGGTAAGTGGATGAGGCTAATCATGTAGGAATGAGTGCAACTCTATGAAGCGAGTCCCGTGGGAATGAGCGAGCCTCTATTCAATTAGAGGCAGCCATCAAGTAGAAAAATAGCGGTTCAGCGTGTAAGTGTATGAGGCCAGTCATGTAGGAATGAGTGAGTCTCTATGTAATTATACGCAGCATCAGGTAGAAATGAGGAGGACTGCGGGTAAGTGTATGAGGCTAATCATATAGGAATGAGTGTGACTGCAGGAGGCGAGTCCCATGGGAATGAGTGATTCTCTATGTCATTAGAAATGAGATCAAGTCAATGAAAATAGAGACTGTGTTTCAAGGGTGATGAAGGTTTGATTTGTGTCGCTTCCCACTGAAGCCTACAGAGAGTATGGCCTTGACGCGGTGGGTGTAATTGTCTGACTTGGCTCTGCAAAGAATTTCACAAATTCAGGGCAAAATTCACCGACCAAGCCTGTTTCACCCCTGGAGCAAAATTGCCCTTTTTAGGCTTTTTCCAACACGACGTTCTGCTCTTTCACAATTTATTTGGGCGGTACAGCAAGATATTTCAGGTGGTTTGCCTCCAGAAATTTCGTTTTTTCCACGAAATTCTGTTTTCAGTGGCCAAAAATGTGACATTTCAGGAAAAGAAACAAACTTCCGAAACACAAAAGTGGGCTAAAATTAATTGCAGAGCATCTAAAAGAACTCTCTGCAGGCGAAGCAGAACTTGGATAACATACTGAAAACGAATCCATGCATGCCAACATTTTGGAGCAGCTAGAAGTAAGATTTTCTCCTAGGAAGGGAGAGCATTTAATCTTCCTTTTAGGCCTGAGTGCTTGCTGCGGCAATAGCAGGCTTGAGTGCTTCTGGCAGCAGCAGGAGGCCTGTGCGGAGCTGCCTCTGCCCGCAGGGCTCCAGCGAGTCACCACCTCTCCCCCAGGTCCTGCTTCTAGGGTTCTTGACCTTCCCATGCCCCTGCTCCAGGGCTCACCTGCTGCCATCGCCATGCCAACGGAACCCTCGGGCTGGGCAGGCATTGTGACATCACAGCTTCCCCCATCCCCCGCCGCGCCCAGGGCCTAGAGCTGGCTGCTCCCAAGTCACACATCTGAGCCCAGCTCCTGCTGAGCTCCTGAGCTTGACCAGGGCCCAGGGCTGCTTTGGATTGTTATTGGAAAGGGATTTCCTTCATGGTGCCTCCTGCAAAAGATCACTCGCTCTGCCAAACAAAGCAACATATGTCACGACATTTGGGAGATGCTGCTCACATGGCTAGCTCTACTAAAATCCCCCTTAGTATGTTTACAAACCATCAACGGTGACCCATAGGAACATGCCAAATATGTTCTAGTAGCAAAGTGGATGACCCTGAAAAAACTGCTTTGGACCCCCAGACATTAGGATTGTACCAATACATCTAAGAGGCGCCCACCATCCACGCGGGGGTCTAGTTTTGCAAACCGAGGCCGGGGAGTGGACTGGGAAGCAAAAGAGGCCTTGGAATTTGAGTTCAAAGTGGCCCATACAATATAAACTATCCTAAGAGGCCCATGGTGCAGAGGCCCACCGGGAAATAGTCCATCTTTCTAGTAGGTCAGTCGAACACTGACTACAATGTACACTCCCACTGCAACCCTAAAACCCTCCTCAAGAAGCACCAGAATGTGCTCTTCCACTGAAGCAAGAAAAGGGGTTCACACAGCGTTTGCAACTGTATGTTCAGGCCAGCCAGACATTGGATTGTATGAATTCACCGGGGCAACATCCTAAAGATGTTCCTGCAGGGGCCAAGCGATACTGCCACCATAAGTTGTACAAAAACGCCATCTGCTTGAGTCATGGCAACATTTTGCAACACTAGTCTTTGTGTCCACTGCAGATGAGGCCAGTTATGTAGGAATGAGTGTGATTCAATGGGGTTCATGAGGTGAGTCCCAGGGGAATGGCCAAGCAAACTTTATAAATGCTAGATTTGAAGAGCTTACCTGCAGACGAAGCGCAATGGGAACATGATGCATTTTCCAATTAACAACGAATAACCTAGTCTCCTGCACCTAAAAAGAAAGAAACAAAGGGTGTAGCATGCTGTTAGGGTGTCACACGCACGTTAACAAATGCATCTAGCACCTAATAACTCTTTTCATATTGCTTCTTTGCGACCACAATTCTTACAAGCAAGTGCGCTGTAGCGCAGGGAGTTAATGTGATGAAACCAGGGTCACACAGTTTGGCATGCACCAAATAACGGTTTTCATATTGTTTCTATGTGCCCACAATTCCTACAGGCATGTGAGCTGAATGGCAAATGAGCGGAACTCCCACAAAATCTGCGTGACGGATAATGGGGTCCCACTTGCATGAGGGCATTAATGGGGAAGGAGCGGGGCACTGTTGAAGTCAATGGGACCAGTGGGGGAGGAGGGGGCATTTCAATGGGGGCATGAATGGCAAATGAGCGGTACTCCATTGAAGTCTGTGTGACCAATGATGGGGGTGCGGCTTGAATGAGGGCATTAATGGGGAAGGAGTGGAGCTCCATTGAAGGGAAAGGGATCCATAGTGGGGGGCTGGCCGGGCGGCGGTGCTTCGAATGAGGGCACTCATGGCAAATGAGCGGAACTCCCACGAAATCAGTGTGAGCAAAGTGTTCTGTGATGACACCTTACCAAGTGCAGACTGGCACCCCTGGTCACAGGCGAGAGATGTCCCCCCTAATTCAGAGCGATTGCCGCTACGCCCCCTCCACCTGACATTTAGAAAGTCATGAGCGCTATCTTTCTCCCCTAATTTGCACGAGAGGGAGCAGGCCCTCACCGTTCCAGCAGACTCTGGACAAGAAAGTGCCAAAGCCATGAGAAATCACTGTATCGCTTGACTTTCCCAGGTAACCACACTTTGAACCCAGGATGCCCCAGGGAAAGGATTCAATGTACAATTCGACTCTTGCAATTAAACGGATCTCCTTGGTGGTTCTCAAGCATCAACTCATCGGAACTCACTTCATCCTACAAGGAAGGAGCGCAGGGAGGGTTTTCTCACCTCCGATGCAACCCATGTAATGGGGAAGGAGTGGGGCAGTGTTGAAGTCAATGGGACCAGTTGGGGAGTGGGGGGGGGGGCGGGGGGGGGACTTGGATGGAGGCATGAATGGCAAATGAGCAGGACTCCATTGAAGTCTGTGTGACTAGAGGACATGTATTCTGCAGGGCAAAAAGTATTTCTCATCCATTTTAAATGCACACTGGGAAAGGATTGGACACTTCATTCCTGAGAGATGTGCCAAAGCCTTCAGGGTGACCAAGGAAAGGCTTCCCTTTGCTGAAAAATCGCTGCCTGGCTATATCTAGACTACTGACTTTTTCGAAAAGGTTTCCTGCCAAACAGAAAAGTCCCTGTTTAAACTTGATTATGAAAAAAGCAGTAGAAAAATTCCGCAAACACAAAAAAACACACACACACAAAATTAGCAAGCAGCTTACCTTTTACTTTCCACGATTCTAAGCCTGCATCTCCCTCTGGTGGCCATTCCTGATAAGGAGGAAAGTCCCTTGCACGCCACCTGCTGGCGATCTGGTAGAACCTGCAGATGGAAATCCTGGCTGTTGGTAGCAGAATTGGCTGACTTTACTGCTGGCCACCTAGAGGCCATTTCTTATAACCTGCAGATGGCGAATCCAGCTGTTAAAAAAAAAAAAAAAAAAGATTTTTAAAGCTCTCCTCGGATCAACACAACACCTCGGATCAAGATGAAAAACAAAAACAAAAAAAAGTTCAAGCTCTCCCATCTCACACTCGTATCACACAACACAACACAACACAACACAACACAAGGCCTCGGATCAAGATGACATGGACAGAGAAAGCTGTAACCGAATATGCTGCATTAAATTGTTTGAGGGCAGTCCATTTATCCGTCACGGGATGATAAAGGGCTGATTTGCCCCAGCTACAGCATTCCACCACTAGTCGGACTACCGCAAAATCAATATGACCAATAATGGGGTGCCACTGGAATGAGGGCATTAATGGGAAAGGAGTGGAGCTCCATTGAAGTGAAAGGGACCCGTGGTGGGGGGCCCTGTGGGCCTGTGGAGGTGGGGGGGGGGGGGAACTTGAATGGGGGGGAACTCCCAGGAAATCAGTGTGACCGATAATGGGGTGCCATTTGAATGAGGGCATTAATGGGGAAGGGACGGGGCACTGTTGAAGTCAATGGGACCAGTTGGGGCAGAAGGGGCGCTTGAATGGGGGCATGAATGGCAATCGAGCAGGACTCCATCGAAGTCTGTCTGACTGATGATGGGGGTGCGGCTTGAATGAGGGTATTGATGAGGAAGGAGTGGTGCTCCATTGAAGTGAAAGGGACCCATGGTGGGGGGCTGGCCGGGCGGTGGCGCTTCGAATGAGGGCATTCATGGCAAATGAGCGGAACTCCCACGAAATCAGTGTGAGAATGTGTTCTGTGATTACACCTTGCCAAGTGCAGACTGGCCCCCTGGTCAGAGGCGAGAGATGTCCCCCCTAATTCAGAAGGAGCGGGGCACTGTTGAAGTCAGTGGGACTGGGAGGGGACTTGAATGGGGGCCTGAATGGGAAACGCCCGGGACACCATTGAAGTCCGTGTAAGTCTGTGTAAGCAGGGTGAGAATCACAATGGGGCAAAACTAGGATTATTTATGGTTGTTCTGTGATTGCACCTTGCCAAGTGCATTCTGCCTCCCAGGTCACAGCCGAGCGCTGTCCCCCCTAATTCAGAGCGATTGCTGCGGCCCCCCTCCCCCCACCTCACATTCATAAAGTCATGAGCGCAATCTTTCTCCCCTAATTTGCACGAGAGCGAGCAGGCCCTCACTGTTCCGGCGGGCTCTGGACAAGAAAGTGCCAAAGCAATGAGAAATCACTGTATCTCTTGCCTTTCCCAGGAAACCACGCTTTGAACCCAGGACACCCCGTTGAATCGTTGCCAACAAATGACTGTGTCTGCATCTGTTGTCCCAAAGATTCAATGTACCATTTGACTATTTCACTTAAACGGATCTCCTTGGCGGTTCTTATGTACCAGCCCAATGGAACTCACTCCATCCTACAAGGAAGGAGCACAGAGAGGGGTGCATGAGGCGAGTCCCATGGGAATGAGCGATTCCCTATGTAATTATAGGCAACCATCGGGTAGGAATGAGGGAGACTGTAGGTAAGTGGGTGAGGCTAATCATGTAGGAATGAGTGCAACTCTATGAAGCGAGTCCCGTGGGAATGAGCGAGCCTCCATTCAATTAGAGGCAGCCATCAAGTAGAAAAATAGCGGTTCTGCGTGTAAGTGTATGAGGCCAGTCATGTAGGAATGAGTGAGTCTCTATGTAATTATACGCAGCATCAGGTAGAAATGAGGAGGACTGCGGGTAAGTGTATGAGGCTAATCATATAGGAATGAGTGTGACTGCAGGAGGCGAGTCCCATGGGAATGAGTGATTCTCTATGTAATTAGAAATGAGATCAAGTCAATGAAAATAGAGACTGTGTTTCAAGGGTGATGAAGGTTTGATTTGTGTCGCTTCCCACTGAAGCCTACAGAGAGTATGGCCTTGACGCGGTGGGTGTAATTGTCTGACTTGGCTCTGCAAAGAATTTCACAAATTCAGGGCAAAATTCACCGACCAAGCCTGTTTCACCCCTGGAGCAAAATTGCCCTTTTTAGGCTTCTTCCAACACGACGTTCTGCTCTTTCACAATTTATTTGGGCGGTACAGCAAGATATTTCAGGTGGTTTGCCTCCAGAAATTTCGTTTTTTCCACGAAATTCTGTTTTCAGTGGTCAAAAATGTGACATTTCAGGAAAAGAAACAAACTTCCGAAACACAAAAGTGGGCTAAAATTAATTGCAGAGCATCTAAAAGAACTCTCTGCAGGCGAAGCAGAACTTGGATAACATACTGAAAACGAATCCATGCATGCCAACATTTTGGAGCAGCTAGAAGTAAGATTTTCTCCTAGGAAGGGAGAGCATTTAATCTTCCTTTTAGGCCTGAGTGCTTGCTGCGGCAATAGCAGGCTTGAGTGCTTCTGGCAGCAGCAGGAGGCCTGTGCGGAGCTGCCTCTGCCCGCAGGGCTCCAGCGAGTCACCACCTCTCCCCCAGGTCCTGCTTCTAGGGTTCTTGACCTTCCCGTGCCCCTGCTCCAGGGCTCACCTGCTGCCATCGCCGTGCCAACGGAACCCTCGGGCTGGGCAGGCATTGTGACATCACAGCTTCCCCCATCCCCCGCCGGGCCCAGGGCCTAGAGCTGGCTGCTCCCAAGTCACACATCTGAGCCCAGCTCCTGCTGAGCTGCTGAGCTTGACCAGGGCCCAGGGATGCTTTGGATTGTTATTGGAAAGGGATTTCCTTCATGGTGCCTCCTGCAAAAGATCACTCGCTCTGCCATACAAAGCAACATATGTCACGACATTTGGGAGATGCTGCTCACATGGCTAGCTCTGCTAAAATCCCCCTTAGTATGTTTACAAACCATCAACGGTGACCCATAGGAACATGCCAAATATGTTCTAGTAGCAAAGTGGATGACCCTGAAAAAACTGCTTTGGACCCCCAGACATTAGGATTGTACCAATACATCTAAGAGGCGCCCACCATCCACGCGGGGGTCTAGTTTTGCAAACCGAGGCCGGGGAGTGGACTGGGAAGCAAAAGAGGCCTTGGAATTTGAGTTCAAAGTGGCCCATACAATATAAACTATCCTAAGAGGCCCATGGTGCAGAGGCCCACCGGGAAATATTCCATCTTTCTAGTAGGTCAGTCGAACACTGACTACAATGTACACTCCCACTGCAACCCTAAAACCCTCCTCAAGAAGCACCAGAATGTGCTCTTCCACTGAAGCAAGAAAAGGGGTTCACACAGCGTTTGCAACTGTATGTTCAGGCCAGCCAGACATTGGATTGTATGAATTCACCGGGGCAACATCCTAAAGATGTTCCTGCAGGGGCCAAGCGATACTGCCACCATAAGTTGTACAAAAACGCCATCTGCTTGAGTCATCGCAACATTTTGCAACACTAGTCTTTGTGTCCACTGCAGATGAGGCCAGTTATGTAGGAATGAGTGTGATTCAATGGGGTTCATGAGGTGAGTCCCAGGGGAATGGCCAAGCAAACTTTATAAATGCTAGATTTGAAGAGCTTACCTGCAGACGAAGCGCAATGGGAACATGATGCATTTTCCAATTAACAACGAATAACCTAGTCTCCTGCACCTAAAAAGAAAGAAACAAAGGGTGTAGCATGCTGTTAGGGTGTCACACGCACGTTAACAAATGCATCTAGCACCTAATAACTCTTTTCATATTGCTTCTTTGCGACCACAATTCTTACAAGCAAGTGCGCTGTAGCGCAGGGAGTTAATGTGATGAAACCAGGGTCACACAGTTTGGCATGCACCAAATAACGGTTTTCATATTGTTTCTATGTGCCCACAATTCCTACAGGCATGTGAGCTGAATGGCAAATGAGCGGAACTCCCACAAAATCTGCGTGACGGATAATGGGGTCCCACTTGCATGAGGGCATTAATGGGGAAGGAGCGGGGCACTGTTGAAGTCAATGGGACCAGTGGGGGAGGAGGGGGCATTTCAATGGGGGCATGAATGGCAAATGAGCGGTACTCCATTGAAGTCTGTGTGACCAATGATGGGGGTGCGGCTTGAATGAGGGCATTAATGGGGAAGGAGTGGAGCTCCATTGAAGTGAAAGGGATCCATAGTGGGGGGCTGGCCGGGCGGCGGTGCTTCGAATGAGGGCACTCATGGCAAATGAGCGGAACTCCCACGAAATCAGTGTGAGCAAAGTGTTCTGTGATGACACCTTACCAAGTGCAGACTGGCACCCCTGGTCACAGGCGAGAGATGTCCCCCCTAATTCAGAGCGATTGCCGCTACGCCCCCTCCACCTGACATTTAGAAAGTCATGAGCGCTATCTTTCTCCCCTAATTTGCACGAGAGGGAGCAGGCCCTCACCGTTCCAGCAGACTCTGGACAAGAAAGTGCCAAAGCCATGAGAAATCACTGTATCGCTTGACTTTCCCAGGTAACCACACTTTGAACCCAGGATGCCCCAGGGAAAGGATTCAATGTACAATTCGACTCTTGCAATTAAACGGATCTCCTTGGTGGTTCTCAAGCATCAACTCATCGGAACTCACTTCATCCTACAAGGAAGGAGCGCAGGGAGGGTTTTCTCACCTCCGATGCAACCCATGTAATGGGGAAGGAGTGGGGCAGTGTTGAAGTCAATGGGACCAGTTGGGGAGTGGGGGGGGGGCGGGGGGGGGGACTTGGATGGAGGCATGAATGGCAAATGAGCAGGACTCCATTGAAGTCTGTGTGACTAGAGGACATGTATTCTGCAGGGCAAAAAGTATTTCTCATCCATTTTAAATGCACACTGGGAAAGGATTGGACACTTCTTTCCTGAGAGATGTGCCAAAGCCTTCAGGGTGACCAAGGAAAGGCTTCCCTTTGCTGAAAAATCGCTGCCTGGCTATATCTAGACTACTGACTTTTTCGAAAAGGTTTCCTGCCAAACAGAAAAGTCCCTGTTCAAACTTGATTATGAAAAAAGCAGTAGAAAAATTCCGCAAACACAAAAAAACACACACACACAAAATTAGCAAGCAGCTTACCTTTTACTTTCCACGATTCTAAGCCTGCATCTCCCTCTGGTGGCCATTCCTGATAAGGAGGAAAGTCCCTTGCACGCCACCTGCTGGCGATCTGGTAGAACCTGCAGATGGAAATCCTGGCTGTTGGTAGCAGAATTGGCTGACTTTACTGCTGGCCACCTAGAGGCCATTTCTTATAACCTGCAGATGGCGAATCCAGCTGTTAAAAAAAAAAAAAAAAAAGATTTTTAAAGCTCTCCTCGGATCAACACAACACCTCGGATCAAGATGAAAAACAAAAACAAAAAAAAGTTCAAGCTCTCCCATCTCACACTCGTATCACACAACACAACACAACACAACACAACACAAGGCCTCGGATCAAGATGACATGGACAGAGAAAGCTGTAACCGAATATGCTGCATTAAATTGTTTGAGGGCAGTCCATTTATCCGTCACGGGATGATAAAGGGCTGATTTGCCCCAGCTACAGCATTCCACCACTAGTCGGACTACCGCAAAATCAATATGACCAATAATGGGGTGCCACTGGAATGAGGGCATTAATGGGAAAGGAGTGGAGCTCCATTGAAGTGAAAGGGACCCGTGGTGGGGGGCCCTGTGGGCCTGTGGAGGTGGGGGGGGGGGGGGGGAACTTGAATGGGGGGGAACTCCCAGGAAATCAGTGTGACCGATAATGGGGTGCCATTTGAATGAGGGCATTAATGGGGAAGGGACGGGGCACTGTTGAAGTCAATGGGACCAGTTGGGGCAGAAGGGGCGCTTGAATGGGGGCATGAATGGCAATCGAGCAGGACTCCATCGAAGTCTGTCTGACTGATGATGGGGGTGCGGCTTGAATGAGGGTATTGATGAGGAAGGAGTGGTGCTCCATTGAAGTGAAAGGGACCCATGGTGGGGGGCTGGCCGGGCGGTGGCGCTTCGAATGAGGGCATTCATGGCAAATGAGCGGAACTCCCACGAAATCAGTGTGAGCAATGTGTTCTGTGATTACACCTTGCCAAGTGCAGACTGGCCCCCTGGTCAGAGGCGAGAGATGTCCCCCCTAATTCAGAAGGAGCGGGGCACTGTTGAAGTCAGTGGGACTGGGAGGGGACTTGAATGGGGGCCTGAATGGGAAACGCCCGGGACACCATTGAAGTCCGTGTAAGTCTGTGTAAGCAGGGTGAGAATCACAATGGGGCAAAACTAGGATTATTTATGGTTGTTCTGTGATTGCACCTTGCCAAGTGCATTCTGCCTCCCAGGTCACAGCCGAGCGCTGTCCCCCCTAATTCAGAGCGATTGCTGCGGCCCCCCTCCCCCCACCTCACATTCATAAAGTCATGAGCGCAATCTTTCTCCCCTAATTTGCACGAGAGCGAGCAGGCCCTCACTGTTCCGGCGGGCTCTGGACAAGAAAGTGCCAAAGCAATGAGAAATCACTGTATCTCTTGCCTTTCCCAGGAAACCACGCTTTGAACCCAGGACACCCCGTTGAATCGTTGCCAACAAATGACTGTGTCTGCATCTGTTGTCCCAAAGATTCAATGTACCATTTGACTATTTCACTTAAACGGATCTCCTTGGCGGTTCTTATGTACCAGCCCAATGGAACTCACTCCATCCTACAAGGAAGGAGCACAGAGAGGGGTGCATGAGGCGAGTCCCATGGGAATGAGCGATTCCCTATGTAATTATAGGCAGCCATCGGGTAGGAATGAGGGAGACTGTAGGTAAGTGGGTGAGGCTAATCATGTAGGAATGAGTGCAACTCTATGAAGCGAGTCCCGTGGGAATGAGCGAGCCTCCATTCAATTAGAGGCAGCCATCAAGTAGAAAAATAGCGGTTCTGCGTGTAAGTGTATGAGGCCAGTCATGTAGGAATGAGTGAGTCTCTATGTAATTATACGCAGCATCAGGTAGAAATGAGGAGGACTGCGGGTAAGTGTATGAGGCTAATCATATAGGAATGAGTGTGACTGCAGGAGGCGAGTCCCATGGGAATGAGTGATTCTCTATGTAATTAGAAATGAGATCAAGTCAATGAAAATAGAGACTGTGTTTCAAGGGTGATGAAGGTTTGATTTGTGTCGCTTCCCACTGAAGCCTACAGAGAGTATGGCCTTGACGCGGTGGGTGTAATTGTCTGACTTGGCTCTGCAAAGAATTTCACAAATTCAGGGCAAAATTCACCGACCAAGCCTGTTTCACCCCTGGAGCAAAATTGCCCTTTTTAGGCTTCTTCCAACACGACGTTCTGCTCTTTCACAATTTATTTGGGCGGTACAGCAAGATATTTCAGGTGGTTTGCCTCCAGAAATTTCGTTTTTTCCACGAAATTCTGTTTTCAGTGGCCAAAAATGTGACATTTCAGGAAAAGAAACAAACTTCCGAAACACAAAAGTGGGCTAAAATTAATTGCAGAGCATCTAAAAGAACTCTCTGCAGGCGAAGCAGAACTTGGATAACATACTGAAAACGAATCCATGCATGCCAACATTTTGGAGCAGCTAGAAGTAAGATTTTCTCCTAGGAAGGGAGAGCATTTAATCTTCCTTTTAGGCCTGAGTGCTTGCTGCGGCAATAGCAGGCTTGAGTGCTTCTGGCAGCAGCAGGAGGCCTGTGCGGAGCTGCCTCTGCCCGCAGGGCTCCAGCGAGTCACCACCTCTCCCCCAGGTCCTGCTTCTAGGGTTCTTGACCTTCCCGTGCCCCTGCTCCAGGGCTCACCTGCTGCCATCGCCGTGCCAACGGAACCCTCGGGCTGGGCAGGCATTGTGACATCACAGCTTCCCCCATCCCCCGCCGGGCCCAGGGCCTAGAGCTGGCTGCTCCCAAGTCACACATCTGAGCCCAGCTCCTGCTGAGCTGCTGAGCTTGACCAGGGCCCAGGGATGCTTTGGATTGTTATTGGAAAGGGATTTCCTTCATGGTGCCTCCTGCAAAAGATCACTCGCTCTGCCATACAAAGCAACATATGTCACGACATTTGGGAGATGCTGCTCACATGGCTAGCTCTGCTAAAATCCCCCTTAGTATGTTTACAAACCATCAACGGTGACCCATAGGAACATGCCAAATATGTTCTAGTAGCAAAGTGGATGACCCTGAAAAAACTGCTTTGGACCCCCAGACATTAGGATTGTACCAATACATCTAAGAGGCGCCCACCATCCACGCGGGGGTCTAGTTTTGCAAACCGAGGCCGGGGAGTGGACTGGGAAGCAAAAGAGGCCTTGGAATTTGAGTTCAAAGTGGCCCATACAATATAAACTATCCTAAGAGGCCCATGGTGCAGAGGCCCACCGGGAAATATTCCATCTTTCTAGTAGGTCAGTCGAACACTGACTACAATGTACACTCCCACTGCAACCCTAAAACCCTCCTCAAGAAGCACCAGAATGTGCTCTTCCACTGAAGCAAGAAAAGGGGTTCACACAGCGTTTGCAACTGTATGTTCAGGCCAGCCAGACATTGGATTGTATGAATTCACCGGGGCAACATCCTAAAGATGTTCCTGCAGGGGCCAAGCGATACTGCCACCATAAGTTGTACAAAAACGCCATCTGCTTGAGTCATCGCAACATTTTGCAACACTAGTCTTTGTGTCCACTGCAGATGAGGCCAGTTATGTAGGAATGAGTGTGATTCAATGGGGTTCATGAGGTGAGTCCCAGGGGAATGGCCAAGCAAACTTTATAAATGCTAGATTTGAAGAGCTTACCTGCAGACGAAGCGCAATGGGAACATGATGCATTTTCCAATTAACAACGAATAACCTAGTCTCCTGCACCTAAAAAGAAAGAAACAAAGGGTGTAGCATGCTGTTAGGGTGTCACACGCACGTTAACAAATGCATCTAGCACCTAATAACTCTTTTCATATTGCTTCTTTGCGACCACAATTCTTACAAGCAAGTGCGCTGTAGCGCAGGGAGTTAATGTGATGAAACCAGGGTCACACAGTTTGGCATGCACCAAATAACGGTTTTCATATTGTTTCTATGTGCCCACAATTCCTACAGGCATGTGAGCTGAATGGCAAATGAGCGGAACTCCCACAAAATCTGCGTGACGGATAATGGGGTCCCACTTGCATGAGGGCATTAATGGGGAAGGAGCGGGGCACTGTTGAAGTCAATGGGACCAGTGGGGGAGGAGGGGGCATTTCAATGGGGGCATGAATGGCAAATGAGCGGTACTCCATTGAAGTCTGTGTGACCAATGATGGGGGTGCGGCTTGAATGAGGGCATTAATGGGGAAGGAGTGGAGCTCCATTGAAGTGAAAGGGATCCATAGTGGGGGGCTGGCCGGGCGGCGGTGCTTCGAATGAGGGCACTCATGGCAAATGAGCGGAACTCCCACGAAATCAGTGTGAGCAAAGTGTTCTGTGATGACACCTTACCAAGTGCAGACTGGCACCCCTGGTCACAGGCGAGAGATGTCCCCCCTAATTCAGAGCGATTGCCGCTACGCCCCCTCCACCTGACATTTAGAAAGTCATGAGCGCTATCTTTCTCCCCTAATTTGCACGAGAGGGAGCAGGCCCTCACCGTTCCAGCAGACTCTGGACAAGAAAGTGCCAAAGCCATGAGAAATCACTGTATCGCTTGACTTTCCCAGGTAACCACACTTTGAACCCAGGATGCCCCAGGGAAAGGATTCAATGTACAATTCGACTCTTGCAATTAAACGGATCTCCTTGGTGGTTCTCAAGCATCAACTCATCGGAACTCACTTCATCCTACAAGGAAGGAGCGCAGGGAGGGTTTTCTCACCTCCGATGCAACCCATGTAATGGGGAAGGAGTGGGGCAGTGTTGAAGTCAATGGGACCAGTTGGGGAGTGGGGGGGGGGCGGGGGGGGGGGACTTGGATGGAGGCATGAATGGCAAATGAGCAGGACTCCATTGAAGTCTGTGTGACTAGAGGACATGTATTCTGCAGGGCAAAAAGTATTTCTCATCCATTTTAAATGCACACTGGGAAAGGATTGGACACTTCTTTCCTGAGAGATGTGCCAAAGCCTTCAGGGTGACCAAGGAAAGGCTTCCCTTTGCTGAAAAATCGCTGCCTGGCTATATCTAGACTACTGACTTTTTCGAAAAGGTTTCCTGCCAAACAGAAAAGTCCCTGTTTAAACTTGATTATGAAAAAAGCAGTAGAAAAATTCCGCAAACACAAAAAAACACACACACACAAAATTAGCAAGCAGCTTACCTTTTACTTTCCACGATTCTAAGCCTGCATCTCCCTCTGGTGGCCATTCCTGATAAGGAGGAAAGTCCCTTGCACGCCACCTGCTGGCGATCTGGTAGAACCTGCAGATGGAAATCCTGGCTGTTGGTAGCAGAATTGGCTGACTTTACTGCTGGCCACCTAGAGGCCATTTCTTATAACCTGCAGATGGCGAATCCAGCTGTTAAAAAAAAAAAAAAAAAAGATTTTTAAAGCTCTCCTCGGATCAACACAACACCTCGGATCAAGATGAAAAACAAAAACAAAAAAAAGTTCAAGCTCTCCCATCTCACACTCGTATCACACAACACAACACAACACAACACAACACAAGGCCTCGGATCAAGATGACATGGACAGAGAAAGCTGTAACCGAATATGCTGCATTAAATTGTTTGAGGGCAGTCCATTTATCCGTCACGGGATGATAAAGGGCTGATTTGCCCCAGCTACAGCATTCCACCACTATTCGGACTACCGCAAAATCAATATGACCAATAATGGGGTGCCACTGGAATGAGGGCATTAATGGGAAAGGAGTGGAGCTCCATTGAAGTGAAAGGGACCCGTGGTGGGGGGCCCTGTGGGCCTGTGGAGGTGGGGGTGGGGGGGGGTGGGGGTGGAACTTGAATGGGGGGGAACTCCCAGGAAATCAGTGTGACCGATAATGGGGTGCCATTTGAATGAGGGCATTAATGGGGAAGGGACGGGGCACTGTTGAAGTCAATGGGACCAGTTGGGGCAGAAGGGGCGCTTGAATGGGGGCATGAATGGCAATCGAGCAGGACTCCATCGAAGTCTGTCTGACTGATGATGGGGGTGCGGCTTGAATGAGGGTATTGATGAGGAAGGAGTGGTGCTCCATTGAAGTGAAAGGGACCCATGGTGGTGGGCTGGCCGGGCGGTGGTGCTTCGAATGAGGGCATTCATGGCAAATGAGCGGAACTCCCACGAAATCAGTGTGAGCAATGTGTTCTGTGATTACACCTTGCCAAGTGCAGACTGGTCCCCTGGTCAGAGGCGAGAGATGTCCCCCCTAATTCAGAAGGAGCGGGGCACTGTTGAAGTCAGTGGGACTGGGAGGGGACTTGAATGGGGGCCTGAATGGGAAACGCCCGGGACACCATTGAAGTCCGTGTAAGTCTGTGTAAGCAGGGTGAGAATCACAATGGGGCAAAACTAGGATTATTTATGGTTGTTCTGTGATTGCACCTTGCCAAGTGCATTCTGCCTCCCAGGTCACAGCCGAGCGCTGTCCCCCCTAATTCAGAGCGATTGCTGCGGCCCCCCTCCCCCCACCTCACATTCATAAAGTCATGAGCGCAATCTTTCTCCCCTAATTTGCACGAGAGCGAGCAGGCCCTCACTGTTCCGGCGGGCTCTGGACAAGAAAGTGCCAAAGCAATGAGAAATCACTGTATCTCTTGCCTTTCCCAGGAAACCACGCTTTGAACCCAGGACACCCCGTTGAATCGTTGCCAACAAATGACTGTGTCTGCATCTGTTGTCCCAAAGATTCAATGTACCATTTGACTATTTCACTTAAACGGATCTCCTTGGCGGTTCTTATGTACCAGCCCAATGGAACTCACTCCATCCTACAAGGAAGGAGCACAGAGAGGGGTGCATGAGGCGAGTCCCATGGGAATGAGCGATTCCCTATGTAATTATAGGCAGCCATCGGGTAGGAATGAGGGAGACTGTAGGTAAGTGGGTGAGGCTAATCATGTAGGAATGAGTGCAACTCTATGAAGCGAGTCCCGTGGGAATGAGCGAGCCTCCATTCAATTAGAGGCAGCCATCAAGTAGAAAAATAGCGGTTCTGCGTGTAAGTGTATGAGGCCAGTCATGTAGGAATGAGTGAGTCTCTATGTAATTATACGCAGCATCAGGTAGAAATGAGGAGGACTGCGGGTAAGTGTATGAGGCTAATCATATAGGAATGAGTGTGACTGCAGGAGGCGAGTCCCATGGGAATGAGTGATTCTCTATGTAATTAGAAATGAGATCAAGTCAATGAAAATAGAGACTGTGTTTCAAGGGTGATGAAGGTTTGATTTGTGTCGCTTCCCACTGAAGCCTACAGAGAGTATGGCCTTGACGCGGTGGGTGTAATTGTCTGACTTGGCTCTGCAAAGAATTTCACAAATTCAGGGCAAAATTCACCGACCAAGCCTGTTTCACCCCTGGAGCAAAATTGCCCTTTTTAGGCTTCTTCCAACACGACGTTCTGCTCTTTCACAATTTATTTGGGCGGTACAGCAAGATATTTCAGGTGGTTTGCCTCCAGAAATTTCGTTTTTTCCACGAAATTCTGTTTTCAGTGGCCAAAAATGTGACATTTCAGGAAAAGAAACAAACTTCCGAAACACAAAAGTGGGCTAAAATTAATTGCAGAGCATCTAAAAGAACTCTCTGCAGGCGAAGCAGAACTTGGATAACATACTGAAAACGAATCCATGCATGCCAACATTTTGGAGCAGCTAGAAGTAAGATTTTCTCCTAGGAAGGGAGAGCATTTAATCTTCCTTTTAGGCCTGAGTGCTTGCTGCGGCAATAGCAGGCTTGAGTGCTTCTGGCAGCAGCAGGAGGCCTGTGCGGAGCTGCCTCTGCCCGCAGGGCTCCAGCGAGTCACCACCTCTCCCCCAGGTCCTGCTTCTAGGGTTCTTGACCTTCCCGTGCCCCTGCTCCAGGGCTCACCTGCTGCCATCGCCGTGCCAACGGAACCCTCGGGCTGGGCAGGCATTGTGACATCACAGCTTCCCCCATCCCCCGCCGGGCCCAGGGCCTAGAGCTGGCTGCTCCCAAGTCACACATCTGAGCCCAGCTCCTGCTGAGCTGCTGAGCTTGACCAGGGCCCAGGGATGCTTTGGATTGTTATTGGAAAGGGATTTCCTTCATGGTGCCTCCTGCAAAAGATCACTCGCTCTGCCATACAAAGCAACATATGTCACGACATTTGGGAGATGCTGCTCACATGGCTAGCTCTGCTAAAATCCCCCTTAGTATGTTTACAAACCATCAACGGTGACCCATAGGAACATGCCAAATATGTTCTAGTAGCAAAGTGGATGACCCTGAAAAAACTGCTTTGGACCCCCAGACATTAGGATTGTACCAATACATCTAAGAGGCGCCCACCATCCACGCGGGGGTCTAGTTTTGCAAACCGAGGCCGGGGAGTGGACTGGGAAGCAAAAGAGGCCTTGGAATTTGAGTTCAAAGTGGCCCATACAATATAAACTATCCTAAGAGGCCCATGGTGCAGAGGCCCACCGGGAAATATTCCATCTTTCTAGTAGGTCAGTCGAACACTGACTACAATGTACACTCCCACTGCAACCCTAAAACCCTCCTCAAGAAGCACCAGAATGTGCTCTTCCACTGAAGCAAGAAAAGGGGTTCACACAGCGTTTGCAACTGTATGTTCAGGCCAGCCAGACATTGGATTGTATGAATTCACCGGGGCAACATCCTAAAGATGTTCCTGCAGGGGCCAAGCGATACTGCCACCATAAGTTGTACAAAAACGCCATCTGCTTGAGTCATCGCAACATTTTGCAACACTAGTCTTTGTGTCCACTGCAGATGAGGCCAGTTATGTAGGAATGAGTGTGATTCAATGGGGTTCATGAGGTGAGTCCCAGGGGAATGGCCAAGCAAACTTTATAAATGCTAGATTTGAAGAGCTTACCTGCAGACGAAGCGCAATGGGAACATGATGCATTTTCCAATTAACAACGAATAACCTAGTCTCCTGCACCTAAAAAGAAAGAAACAAAGGGTGTAGCATGCTGTTAGGGTGTCACACGCACGTTAACAAATGCATCTAGCACCTAATAACTCTTTTCATATTGCTTCTTTGCGACCACAATTCTTACAAGCAAGTGCGCTGTAGCGCAGGGAGTTAATGTGATGAAACCAGGGTCACACAGTTTGGCATGCACCAAATAACGGTTTTCATATTGTTTCTATGTGCCCACAATTCCTACAGGCATGTGAGCTGAATGGCAAATGAGCGGAACTCCCACAAAATCTGCGTGACGGATAATGGGGTCCCACTTGCATGAGGGCATTAATGGGGAAGGAGCGGGGCACTGTTGAAGTCAATGGGACCAGTGGGGGAGGAGGGGGCATTTCAATGGGGGCATGAATGGCAAATGAGCGGTACTCCATTGAAGTCTGTGTGACCAATGATGGGGGTGCGGCTTGAATGAGGGCATTAATGGGGAAGGAGTGGAGCTCCATTGAAGTGAAAGGGATCCATAGTGGGGGGCTGGCCGGGCGGCGGTGCTTCGAATGAGGGCACTCATGGCAAATGAGCGGAACTCCCACGAAATCAGTGTGAGCAAAGTGTTCTGTGATGACACCTTACCAAGTGCAGACTGGCACCCCTGGTCACAGGCGAGAGATGTCCCCCCTAATTCAGAGCGATTGCCGCTACGCCCCCTCCACCTGACATTTAGAAAGTCATGAGCGCTATCTTTCTCCCCTAATTTGCACGAGAGGGAGCAGGCCCTCACCGTTCCAGCAGACTCTGGACAAGAAAGTGCCAAAGCCATGAGAAATCACTGTATCGCTTGACTTTCCCAGGTAACCACACTTTGAACCCAGGATGCCCCAGGGAAAGGATTCAATGTACAATTCGACTCTTGCAATTAAACGGATCTCCTTGGTGGTTCTCAAGCATCAACTCATCGGAACTCACTTCATCCTACAAGGAAGGAGCGCAGGGAGGGTTTTCTCACCTCCGATGCAACCCATGTAATGGGGAAGGAGTGGGGCAGTGTTGAAGTCAATGGGACCAGTTGGGGAGTGGGGGGGGGGTGGGGGGGGGGGGGGACTTGGATGGAGGCATGAATGGCAAATGAGCAGGACTCCATTGAAGTCTGTGTGACTAGAGGACATGTATTCTGCAGGGCAAAAAGTATTTCTCATCCATTTTAAATGCACACTGGGAAAGGATTGGACACTTCTTTCCTGAGAGATGTGCCAAAGCCTTCAGGGTGACCAAGGAAAGGCTTCCCTTTGCTGAAAAATCGCTGCCTGGCTATATCTAGACTACTGACTTTTTCGAAAAGGTTTCCTGCCAAACAGAAAAGTCCCTGTTTAAACTTGATTATGAAAAAAGCAGTAGAAAAATTCCGCAAACACAAAAAAACACACACACACAAAATTAGCAAGCAGCTTACCTTTTACTTTCCACGATTCTAAGCCTGCATCTCCCTCTGGTGGCCATTCCTGATAAGGAGGAAAGTCCCTTGCACGCCACCTGCTGGCGATCTGGTAGAACCTGCAGATGGAAATCCTGGCTGTTGGTAGCAGAATTGGCTGACTTTACTGCTGGCCACCTAGAGGCCATTTCTTATAACCTGCAGATGGCGAATCCAGCTGTTAAAAAAAAAAAAAAAAAAGATTTTTAAAGCTCTCCTCGGATCAACACAACACCTCGGATCAAGATGAAAAACAAAAACAAAAAAAAGTTCAAGCTCTCCCATCTCACACTCGTATCACACAACACAACACAACACAACACAACACAAGGCCTCGGATCAAGATGACATGGACAGAGAAAGCTGTAACCGAATATGCTGCATTAAATTGTTTGAGGGCAGTCCATTTATCCGTCACGGGATGATAAAGGGCTGATTTGCCCCAGCTACAGCATTCCACCACTAGTCGGACTACCGCAAAATCAATATGACCAATAATGGGGTGCCACTGGAATGAGGGCATTAATGGGAAAGGAGTGGAGCTCCATTGAAGTGAAAGGGACCCGTGGTGGGGGGCCCTGTGGGCCTGTGGAGGTGGGGGGGGGGGGGAACTTGAATGGGGGGGAACTCCCAGGAAATCAGTGTGACCGATAATGGGGTGCCATTTGAATGAGGGCATTAATGGGGAAGGGACGGGGCACTGTTGAAGTCAATGGGACCAGTTGGGGCAGAAGGGGCGCTTGAATGGGGGCATGAATGGCAATCGAGCAGGACTCCATCGAAGTCTGTCTGACTGATGATGGGGGTGCGGCTTGAATGAGGGTATTGATGAGGAAGGAGTGGTGCTCCATTGAAGTGAAAGGGACCCATGGTGGGGGGCTGGCCGGGCGGTGGCGCTTCGAATGAGGGCATTCATGGCAAATGAGCGGAACTCCCACGAAATCAGTGTGAGAATGTGTTCTGTGATTACACCTTGCCAAGTGCAGACTGGCCCCCTGGTCAGAGGCGAGAGATGTCCCCCCTAATTCAGAAGGAGCGGGGCACTGTTGAAGTCAGTGGGACTGGGAGGGGACTTGAATGGGGGCCTGAATGGGAAACGCCCGGGACACCATTGAAGTCCGTGTAAGTCTGTGTAAGCAGGGTGAGAATCACAATGGGGCAAAACTAGGATTATTTATGGTTGTTCTGTGATTGCACCTTGCCAAGTGCATTCTGCCTCCCAGGTCACAGCCGAGCGCTGTCCCCCCTAATTCAGAGCGATTGCTGCGGCCCCCCTCCCCCCACCTCACATTCATAAAGTCATGAGCGCAATCTTTCTCCCCTAATTTGCACGAGAGCGAGCAGGCCCTCACTGTTCCGGCGGGCTCTGGACAAGAAAGTGCCAAAGCAATGAGAAATCACTGTATCTCTTGCCTTTCCCAGGAAACCACGCTTTGAACCCAGGACACCCCGTTGAATCGTTGCCAACAAATGACTGTGTCTGCATCTGTTGTCCCAAAGATTCAATGTACCATTTGACTATTTCACTTAAACGGATCTCCTTGGCGGTTCTTATGTACCAGCCCAATGGAACTCACTCCATCCTACAAGGAAGGAGCACAGAGAGGGGTGCATGAGGCGAGTCCCATGGGAATGAGCGATTCCCTATGTAATTATAGGCAGCCATCGGGTAGGAATGAGGGAGACTGTAGGTAAGTGGGTGAGGCTAATCATGTAGGAATGAGTGCAACTCTATGAAGCGAGTCCCGTGGGAATGAGCGAGCCTCCATTCAATTAGAGGCAGCCATCAAGTAGAAAAATAGCGGTTCTGCGTGTAAGTGTATGAGGCCAGTCATGTAGGAATGAGTGAGTCTCTATGTAATTATACGCAGCATCAGGTAGAAATGAGGAGGACTGCGGGTAAGTGTATGAGGCTAATCATATAGGAATGAGTGTGACTGCAGGAGGCGAGTCCCATGGGAATGAGTGATTCTCTATGTAATTAGAAATGAGATCAAGTCAATGAAAATAGAGACTGTGTTTCAAGGGTGATGAAGGTTTGATTTGTGTCGCTTCCCACTGAAGCCTACAGAGAGTATGGCCTTGACGCGGTGGGTGTAATTGTCTGACTTGGCTCTGCAAAGAATTTCACAAATTCAGGGCAAAATTCACCGACCAAGCCTGTTTCACCCCTGGAGCAAAATTGCCCTTTTTAGGCTTCTTCCAACACGACGTTCTGCTCTTTCACAATTTATTTGGGCGGTACAGCAAGATATTTCAGGTGGTTTGCCTCCAGAAATTTCGTTTTTTCCACGAAATTCTGTTTTCAGTGGCCAAAAATGTGACATTTCAGGAAAAGAAACAAACTTCCGAAACACAAAAGTGGGCTAAAATTAATTGCAGAGCATCTAAAAGAACTCTCTGCAGGCGAAGCAGAACTTGGATAACATACTGAAAACGAATCCATGCATGCCAACATTTTGGAGCAGCTAGAAGTAAGATTTTCTCCTAGGAAGGGAGAGCATTTAATCTTCCTTTTAGGCCTGAGTGCTTGCTGCGGCAATAGCAGGCTTGAGTGCTTCTGGCAGCAGCAGGAGGCCTGTGCGGAGCTGCCTCTGCCCGCAGGGCTCCAGCGAGTCACCACCTCTCCCCCAGGTCCTGCTTCTAGGGTTCTTGACCTTCCCGTGCCCCTGCTCCAGGGCTCACCTGCTGCCATCGAGGTGCCAACGGAACCCTCGGGCTGGGCAGGCATTGTGACATCACAGCTTCCCCCATCCCCCGCCGGGCCCAGGGCCTAGAGCTGGCTGCTCCCAAGTCACACATCTGAGCCCAGCTCCTGCTGAGCTGCTGAGCTTGACCAGGGCCCAGGGATGCTTTGGATTGTTATTGGAAAGGGATTTCCTTCATGGTGCCTCCTGCAAAAGATCACTCGCTCTGCCATACAAAGCAACATATGTCACGACATTTGGGAGATGCTGCTCACATGGCTAGCTCTGCTAAAATCCCCCTTAGTATGTTTACAAACCATCAACGGTGACCCATAGGAACATGCCAAATATGTTCTAGTAGCAAAGTGGATGACCCTGAAAAAACTGCTTTGGACCCCCAGACATTAGGATTGTACCAATACATCTAAGAGGCGCCCACCATCCACGCGGGGGTCTAGTTTTGCAAACCGAGGCCGGGGAGTGGACTGGGAAGCAAAAGAGGCCTTGGAATTTGAGTTCAAAGTGGCCCATACAATATAAACTATCCTAAGAGGCCCATGGTGCAGAGGCCCACCGGGAAATATTCCATCTTTCTAGTAGGTCAGTCGAACACTGACTACAATGTACACTCCCACTGCAACCCTAAAACCCTCCTCAAGAAGCACCAGAATGTGCTCTTCCACTGAAGCAAGAAAAGGGGTTCACACAGCGTTTGCAACTGTATGTTCAGGCCAGCCAGACATTGGATTGTATGAATTCACCGGGGCAACATCCTAAAGATGTTCCTGCAGGGGCCAAGCGATACTGCCACCATAAGTTGTACAAAAACGCCATCTGCTTGAGTCATCGCAACATTTTGCAACACTAGTCTTTGTGTCCACTGCAGATGAGGCCAGTTATGTAGGAATGAGTGTGATTCAATGGGGTTCATGAGGTGAGTCCCAGGGGAATGGCCAAGCAAACTTTATAAATGCTAGATTTGAAGAGCTTACCTGCAGACGAAGCGCAATGGGAACATGATGCATTTTCCAATTAACAACGAATAACCTAGTCTCCTGCACCTAAAAAGAAAGAAACAAAGGGTGTAGCATGCTGTTAGGGTGTCACACGCACGTTAACAAATGCATCTAGCACCTAATAACTCTTTTCATATTGCTTCTTTGCGACCACAATTCTTACAAGCAAGTGCGCTGTAGCGCAGGGAGTTAATGTGATGAAACCAGGGTCACACAGTTTGGCATGCACCAAATAACGGTTTTCATATTGTTTCTATGTGCCCACAATTCCTACAGGCATGTGAGCTGAATGGCAAATGAGCGGAACTCCCACAAAATCTGCGTGACGGATAATGGGGTCCCACTTGCATGAGGGCATTAATGGGGAAGGAGCGGGGCACTGTTGAAGTCAATGGGACCAGTGGGGGAGGAGGGGGCATTTCAATGGGGGCATGAATGGCAAATGAGCGGTACTCCATTGAAGTCTGTGTGACCAATGATGGGGGTGCGGCTTGAATGAGGGCATTAATGGGGAAGGAGTGGAGCTCCATTGAAGTGAAAGGGATCCATAGTGGGGGGCTGGCCGGGCGGCGGTGCTTCGAATGAGGGCACTCATGGCAAATGAGCGGAACTCCCACGAAATCAGTGTGAGCAAAGTGTTCTGTGATGACACCTTACCAAGTGCAGACTGGCACCCCTGGTCACAGGCGAGAGATGTCCCCCCTAATTCAGAGCGATTGCCGCTACGCCCCCTCCACCTGACATTTAGAAAGTCATGAGCGCTATCTTTCTCCCCTAATTTGCACGAGAGGGAGCAGGCCCTCACCGTTCCAGCAGACTCTGGACAAGAAAGTGCCAAAGCCATGAGAAATCACTGTATCGCTTGACTTTCCCAGGTAACCACACTTTGAACCCAGGATGCCCCAGGGAAAGGATTCAATGTACAATTCGACTCTTGCAATTAAACGGATCTCCTTGGTGGTTCTCAAGCATCAACTCATCGGAACTCACTTCATCCTACAAGGAAGGAGCGCAGGGAGGGTTTTCTCACCTCCGATGCAACCCATGTAATGGGGAAGGAGTGGGGCAGTGTTGAAGTCAATGGGACCAGTTGGGGAGTGGGGGGGGGGCGGGGGGGGGGACTTGGATGGAGGCATGAATGGCAAATGAGCAGGACTCCATTGAAGTCTGTGTGACTAGAGGACATGTATTCTGCAGGGCAAAAAGTATTTCTCATCCATTTTAAATGCACACTGGGAAAGGATTGGACACTTCTTTCCTGAGAGATGTGCCAAAGCCTTCAGGGTGACCAAGGAAAGGCTTCCCTTTGCTGAAAAATCGCTGCCTGGCTATATCTAGACTACTGACTTTTTCGAAAAGGTTTCCTGCCAAACAGAAAAGTCCCTGTTTAAACTTGATTATGAAAAAAGCAGTAGAAAAATTCCGCAAACACAAAAAAACACACACACACAAAATTAGCAAGCAGCTTACCTTTTACTTTCCACGATTCTAAGCCTGCATCTCCCTCTGGTGGCCATTCCTGATAAGGAGGAAAGTCCCTTGCACGCCACCTGCTGGCGATCTGGTAGAACCTGCAGATGGAAATCCTGGCTGTTGGTAGCAGAATTGGCTGACTTTACTGCTGGCCACCTAGAGGCCATTTCTTATAACCTGCAGATGGCGAATCCAGCTGTTAAAAAAAAAAAAAAAAAAGATTTTTAAAGCTCTCCTCGGATCAACACAACACCTCGGATCAAGATGAAAAACAAAAACAAAAAAAAGTTCAAGCTCTCCCATCTCACACTCGTATCACACAACACAACACAACACAACACAACACAAGGCCTCGGATCAAGATGACATGGACAGAGAAAGCTGTAACCGAATATGCTGCATTAAATTGTTTGAGGGCAGTCCATTTATCCGTCACGGGATGATAAAGGGCTGATTTGCCCCAGCTACAGCATTCCACCACTAGTCGGACTACCGCAAAATCAATATGACCAATAATGGGGTGCCACTGGAATGAGGGCATTAATGGGAAAGGAGTGGAGCTCCATTGAAGTGAAAGGGACCCGTGGTGGGGGGCCCTGTGGGCCTGTGGAGGTGGGGGGGGGGGGGGAACTTGAATGGGGGGGAACTCCCAGGAAATCAGTGTGACCGATAATGGGGTGCCATTTGAATGAGGGCATTAATGGGGAAGGGACGGGGCACTGTTGAAGTCAATGGGACCAGTTGGGGCAGAAGGGGCGCTTGAATGGGGGCATGAATGGCAATCGAGCAGGACTCCATCGAAGTCTGTCTGACTGATGATGGGGGTGCGGCTTGAATGAGGGTATTGATGAGGAAGGAGTGGTGCTCCATTGAAGTGAAAGGGACCCATGGTGGGGGGCTGGCCGGGCGGTGGCGCTTCGAATGAGGGCATTCATGGCAAATGAGCGGAACTCCCACGAAATCAGTGTGAGCAATGTGTTCTGTGATTACACCTTGCCAAGTGCAGACTGGCCCCCTGGTCAGAGGCGAGAGATGTCCCCCCTAATTCAGAAGGAGCGGGGCACTGTTGAAGTCAGTGGGACTGGGAGGGGACTTGAATGGGGGCCTGAATGGGAAACGCCCGGGACACCATTGAAGTCCGTGTAAGTCTGTGTAAGCAGGGTGAGAATCACAATGGGGCAAAACTAGGATTATTTATGGTTGTTCTGTGATTGCACCTTGCCAAGTGCATTCTGCCTCCCAGGTCACAGCCGAGCGCTGTCCCCCCTAATTCAGAGCGATTGCTGCGGCCCCCCTCCCCCCACCTCACATTCATAAAGTCATGAGCGCAATCTTTCTCCCCTAATTTGCACGAGAGCGAGCAGGCCCTCACTGTTCCGGCGGGCTCTGGACAAGAAAGTGCCAAAGCAATGAGAAATCACTGTATCTCTTGCCTTTCCCAGGAAACCACGCTTTGAACCCAGGACACCCCGTTGAATCGTTGCCAACAAATGACTGTGTCTGCATCTGTTGTCCCAAAGATTCAATGTACCATTTGACTATTTCACTTAAACGGATCTCCTTGGCGGTTCTTATGTACCAGCCCAATGGAACTCACTCCATCCTACAAGGAAGGAGCACAGAGAGGGGTGCATGAGGCGAGTCCCATGGGAATGAGCGATTCCCTATGTAATTATAGGCAGCCATCGGGTAGGAATGAGGGAGACTGTAGGTAAGTGGGTGAGGCTAATCATGTAGGAATGAGTGCAACTCTATGAAGCGAGTCCCGTGGGAATGAGCGAGCCTCCATTCAATTAGAGGCAGCCATCAAGTAGAAAAATAGCGGTTCTGCGTGTAAGTGTATGAGGCCAGTCATGTAGGAATGAGTGAGTCTCTATGTAATTATACGCAGCATCAGGTAGAAATGAGGAGGACTGCGGGTAAGTGTATGAGGCTAATCATATAGGAATGAGTGTGACTGCAGGAGGCGAGTCCCATGGGAATGAGTGATTCTCTATGTAATTAGAAATGAGATCAAGTCAATGAAAATAGAGACTGTGTTTCAAGGGTGATGAAGGTTTGATTTGTGTCGCTTCCCACTGAAGCCTACAGAGAGTATGGCCTTGACGCGGTGGGTGTAATTGTCTGACTTGGCTCTGCAAAGAATTTCACAAATTCAGGGCAAAATTCACCGACCAAGCCTGTTTCACCCCTGGAGCAAAATTGCCCTTTTTAGGCTTCTTCCAACACGACGTTCTGCTCTTTCACAATTTATTTGGGCGGTACAGCAAGATATTTCAGGTGGTTTGCCTCCAGAAATTTCGTTTTTTCCACGAAATTCTGTTTTCAGTGGCCAAAAATGTGACATTTCAGGAAAAGAAACAAACTTCCGAAACACAAAAGTGGGCTAAAATTAATTGCAGAGCATCTAAAAGAACTCTCTGCAGGCGAAGCAGAACTTGGATAACATACTGAAAACGAATCCATGCATGCCAACATTTTGGAGCAGCTAGAAGTAAGATTTTCTCCTAGGAAGGGAGAGCATTTAATCTTCCTTTTAGGCCTGAGTGCTTGCTGCGGCAATAGCAGGCTTGAGTGCTTCTGGCAGCAGCAGGAGGCCTGTGCGGAGCTGCCTCTGCCCGCAGGGCTCCAGCGAGTCACCACCTCTCCCCCAGGTCCTGCTTCTAGGGTTCTTGACCTTCCCGTGCCCCTGCTCCAGGGCTCACCTGCTGCCATCGCCGTGCCAACGGAACCCTCGGGCTGGGCAGGCATTGTGACATCACAGCTTCCCCCATCCCCCGCCGGGCCCAGGGCCTAGAGCTGGCTGCTCCCAAGTCACACATCTGAGCCCAGCTCCTGCTGAGCTGCTGAGCTTGACCAGGGCCCAGGGATGCTTTGGATTGTTATTGGAAAGGGATTTCCTTCATGGTGCCTCCTGCAAAAGATCACTCGCTCTGCCATACAAAGCAACATATGTCACGACATTTGGGAGATGCTGCTCACATGGCTAGCTCTGCTAAAATCCCCCTTAGTATGTTTACAAACCATCAACGGTGACCCATAGGAACATGCCAAATATGTTCTAGTAGCAAAGTGGATGACCCTGAAAAAACTGCTTTGGACCCCCAGACATTAGGATTGTACCAATACATCTAAGAGGCGCCCACCATCCACGCGGGGGTCTAGTTTTGCAAACCGAGGCCGGGGAGTGGACTGGGAAGCAAAAGAGGCCTTGGAATTTGAGTTCAAAGTGGCCCATACAATATAAACTATCCTAAGAGGCCCATGGTGCAGAGGCCCACCGGGAAATATTCCATCTTTCTAGTAGGTCAGTCGAACACTGACTACAATGTACACTCCCACTGCAACCCTAAAACCCTCCTCAAGAAGCACCAGAATGTGCTCTTCCACTGAAGCAAGAAAAGGGGTTCACACAGCGTTTGCAACTGTATGTTCAGGCCAGCCAGACATTGGATTGTATGAATTCACCGGGGCAACATCCTAAAGATGTTCCTGCAGGGGCCAAGCGATACTGCCACCATAAGTTGTACAAAAACGCCATCTGCTTGAGTCATCGCAACATTTTGCAACACTAGTCTTTGTGTCCACTGCAGATGAGGCCAGTTATGTAGGAATGAGTGTGATTCAATGGGGTTCATGAGGTGAGTCCCAGGGGAATGGCCAAGCAAACTTTATAAATGCTAGATTTGAAGAGCTTACCTGCAGACGAAGCGCAATGGGAACATGATGCATTTTCCAATTAACAACGAATAACCTAGTCTCCTGCACCTAAAAAGAAAGAAACAAAGGGTGTAGCATGCTGTTAGGGTGTCACACGCACGTTAACAAATGCATCTAGCACCTAATAACTCTTTTCATATTGCTTCTTTGCGACCACAATTCTTACAAGCAAGTGCGCTGTAGCGCAGGGAGTTAATGTGATGAAACCAGGGTCACACAGTTTGGCATGCACCAAATAACGGTTTTCATATTGTTTCTATGTGCCCACAATTCCTACAGGCATGTGAGCTGAATGGCAAATGAGCGGAACTCCCACAAAATCTGCGTGACGGATAATGGGGTCCCACTTGCATGAGGGCATTAATGGGGAAGGAGCGGGGCACTGTTGAAGTCAATGGGACCAGTGGGGGAGGAGGGGGCATTTCAATGGGGGCATGAATGGCAAATGAGCGGTACTCCATTGAAGTCTGTGTGACCAATGATGGGGGTGCGGCTTGAATGAGGGCATTAATGGGGAAGGAGTGGAGCTCCATTGAAGTGAAAGGGATCCATAGTGGGGGGCTGGCCGGGCGGCGGTGCTTCGAATGAGGGCACTCATGGCAAATGAGCGGAACTCCCACGAAATCAGTGTGAGCAAAGTGTTCTGTGATGACACCTTACCAAGTGCAGACTGGCACCCCTGGTCACAGGCGAGAGATGTCCCCCCTAATTCAGAGCGATTGCCGCTACGCCCCCTCCACCTGACATTTAGAAAGTCATGAGCGCTATCTTTCTCCCCTAATTTGCACGAGAGGGAGCAGGCCCTCACCGTTCCAGCAGACTCTGGACAAGAAAGTGCCAAAGCCATGAGAAATCACTGTATCGCTTGACTTTCCCAGGTAACCACACTTTGAACCCAGGATGCCCCAGGGAAAGGATTCAATGTACAATTCGACTCTTGCAATTAAACGGATCTCCTTGGTGGTTCTCAAGCATCAACTCATCGGAACTCACTTCATCCTACAAGGAAGGAGCGCAGGGAGGGTTTTCTCACCTCCGATGCAACCCATGTAATGGGGAAGGAGTGGGGCAGTGTTGAAGTCAATGGGACCAGTTGGGGAGTGGGGGGGGGGCGGGGGGGGGGGACTTGGATGGAGGCATGAATGGCAAATGAGCAGGACTCCATTGAAGTCTGTGTGACTAGAGGACATGTATTCTGCAGGGCAAAAAGTATTTCTCATCCATTTTAAATGCACACTGGGAAAGGATTGGACACTTCTTTCCTGAGAGATGTGCCAAAGCCTTCAGGGTGACCAAGGAAAGGCTTCCCTTTGCTGAAAAATCGCTGCCTGGCTATATCTAGACTACTGACTTTTTCGAAAAGGTTTCCTGCCAAACAGAAAAGTCCCTGTTTAAACTTGATTATGAAAAAAGCAGTAGAAAAATTCCGCAAACACAAAAAAACACACACACACAAAATTAGCAAGCAGCTTACCTTTTACTTTCCACGATTCTAAGCCTGCATCTCCCTCTGGTGGCCATTCCTGATAAGGAGGAAAGTCCCTTGCACGCCACCTGCTGGCGATCTGGTAGAACCTGCAGATGGAAATCCTGGCTGTTGGTAGCAGAATTGGCTGACTTTACTGCTGGCCACCTAGAGGCCATTTCTTATAACCTGCAGATGGCGAATCCAGCTGTTAAAAAAAAAAAAAAAAAAGATTTTTAAAGCTCTCCTCGGATCAACACAACACCTCGGATCAAGATGAAAAACAAAAACAAAAAAAAGTTCAAGCTCTCCCATCTCACACTCGTATCACACAACACAACACAACACAACACAACACAAGGCCTCGGATCAAGATGACATGGACAGAGAAAGCTGTAACCGAATATGCTGCATTAAATTGTTTGAGGGCAGTCCATTTATCCGTCACGGGATGATAAAGGGCTGATTTGCCCCAGCTACAGCATTCCACCACTATTCGGACTACCGCAAAATCAATATGACCAATAATGGGGTGCCACTGGAATGAGGGCATTAATGGGAAAGGAGTGGAGCTCCATTGAAGTGAAAGGGACCCGTGGTGGGGGGCCCTGTGGGCCTGTGGAGGTGGGGGGGGGGGGGTGGGGGTGGAACTTGAATGGGGGGGAACTCCCAGGAAATCAGTGTGACCGATAATGGGGTGCCATTTGAATGAGGGCATTAATGGGGAAGGGACGGGGCACTGTTGAAGTCAATGGGACCAGTTGGGGCAGAAGGGGCGCTTGAATGGGGGCATGAATGGCAATCCAGCAGGACTCCATCGAAGTCTGTCTGACTGATGATGGGGGTGCGGCTTGAATGAGGGTATTGATGAGGAAGGAGTGGTGCTCCATTGAAGTGAAAGGGACCCATGGTGGGGGGCTGGCCGGGCGGTGGTGCTTCGAATGAGGGCATTCATGGCAAATGAGCGGAACTCCCACGAAATCAGTGTGAGCAATGTGTTCTGTGATTACACCTTGCCAAGTGCAGACTGGTCCCCTGGTCAGAGGCGAGAGATGTCCCCCCTAATTCAGAAGGAGCGGGGCACTGTTGAAGTCAGTGGGACTGGGAGGGGACTTGAATGGGGGCCTGAATGGGAAACGCCCGGGACACCATTGAAGTCCGTGTAAGTCTGTGTAAGCAGGGTGAGAATCACAATGGGGCAAAACTAGGATTATTTATGGTTGTTCTGTGATTGCACCTTGCCAAGTGCATTCTGCCTCCCAGGTCACAGCCGAGCGCTGTCCCCCCTAATTCAGAGCGATTGCTGCGGCCCCCCTCCCCCCACCTCACATTCATAAAGTCATGAGCGCAATCTTTCTCCCCTAATTTGCACGAGAGCGAGCAGGCCCTCACTGTTCCGGCGGGCTCTGGACAAGAAAGTGCCAAAGCAATGAGAAATCACTGTATCTCTTGCCTTTCCCAGGAAACCACGCTTTGAACCCAGGACACCCCGTTGAATCGTTGCCAACAAATGACTGTGTCTGCATCTGTTGTCCCAAAGATTCAATGTACCATTTGACTATTTCACTTAAACGGATCTCCTTGGCGGTTCTTATGTACCAGCCCAATGGAACTCACTCCATCCTACAAGGAAGGAGCACAGAGAGGGGTGCATGAGGCGAGTCCCATGGGAATGAGCGATTCCCTATGTAATTATAGGCAGCCATCGGGTAGGAATGAGGGAGACTGTAGGTAAGTGGGTGAGGCTAATCATGTAGGAATGAGTGCAACTCTATGAAGCGAGTCCCGTGGGAATGAGCGAGCCTCCATTCAATTAGAGGCAGCCATCAAGTAGAAAAATAGCGGTTCTGCGTGTAAGTGTATGAGGCCAGTCATGTAGGAATGAGTGAGTCTCTATGTAATTATACGCAGCATCAGGTAGAAATGAGGAGGACTGCGGGTAAGTGTATGAGGCTAATCATATAGGAATGAGTGTGACTGCAGGAGGCGAGTCCCATGGGAATGAGTGATTCTCTATGTAATTAGAAATGAGATCAAGTCAATGAAAATAGAGACTGTGTTTCAAGGGTGATGAAGGTTTGATTTGTGTCGCTTCCCACTGAAGCCTACAGAGAGTATGGCCTTGACGCGGTGGGTGTAATTGTCTGACTTGGCTCTGCAAAGAATTTCACAAATTCAGGGCAAAATTCACCGACCAAGCCTGTTTCACCCCTGGAGCAAAATTGCCCTTTTTAGGCTTCTTCCAACACGACGTTCTGCTCTTTCACAATTTATTTGGGCGGTACAGCAAGATATTTCAGGTGGTTTGCCTCCAGAAATTTCGTTTTTTCCACGAAATTCTGTTTTCAGTGGCCAAAAATGTGACATTTCAGGAAAAGAAACAAACTTCCGAAACACAAAAGTGGGCTAAAATTAATTGCAGAGCATCTAAAAGAACTCTCTGCAGGCGAAGCAGAACTTGGATAACATACTGAAAACGAATCCATGCATGCCAACATTTTGGAGCAGCTAGAAGTAAGATTTTCTCCTAGGAAGGGAGAGCATTTAATCTTCCTTTTAGGCCTGAGTGCTTGCTGCGGCAATAGCAGGCTTGAGTGCTTCTGGCAGCAGCAGGAGGCCTGTGCGGAGCTGCCTCTGCCCGCAGGGCTCCAGCGAGTCACCACCTCTCCCCCAGGTCCTGCTTCTAGGGTTCTTGACCTTCCCGTGCCCCTGCTCCAGGGCTCACCTGCTGCCATCGCCGTGCCAACGGAACCCTCGGGCTGGGCAGGCATTGTGACATCACAGCTTCCCCCATCCCCCGCCGGGCCCAGGGCCTAGAGCTGGCTGCTCCCAAGTCACACATCTGAGCCCAGCTCCTGCTGAGCTGCTGAGCTTGACCAGGGCCCAGGGATGCTTTGGATTGTTATTGGAAAGGGATTTCCTTCATGGTGCCTCCTGCAAAAGATCACTCGCTCTGCCATACAAAGCAACATATGTCACGACATTTGGGAGATGCTGCTCACATGGCTAGCTCTGCTAAAATCCCCCTTAGTATGTTTACAAACCATCAACGGTGACCCATAGGAACATGCCAAATATGTTCTAGTAGCAAAGTGGATGACCCTGAAAAAACTGCTTTGGACCCCCAGACATTAGGATTGTACCAATACATCTAAGAGGCGCCCACCATCCACGCGGGGGTCTAGTTTTGCAAACCGAGGCCGGGGAGTGGACTGGGAAGCAAAAGAGGCCTTGGAATTTGAGTTCAAAGTGGCCCATACAATATAAACTATCCTAAGAGGCCCATGGTGCAGAGGCCCACCGGGAAATATTCCATCTTTCTAGTAGGTCAGTCGAACACTGACTACAATGTACACTCCCACTGCAACCCTAAAACCCTCCTCAAGAAGCACCAGAATGTGCTCTTCCACTGAAGCAAGAAAAGGGGTTCACACAGCGTTTGCAACTGTATGTTCAGGCCAGCCAGACATTGGATTGTATGAATTCACCGGGGCAACATCCTAAAGATGTTCCTGCAGGGGCCAAGCGATACTGCCACCATAAGTTGTACAAAAACGCCATCTGCTTGAGTCATCGCAACATTTTGCAACACTAGTCTTTGTGTCCACTGCAGATGAGGCCAGTTATGTAGGAATGAGTGTGATTCAATGGGGTTCATGAGGTGAGTCCCAGGGGAATGGCCAAGCAAACTTTATAAATGCTAGATTTGAAGAGCTTACCTGCAGACGAAGCGCAATGGGAACATGATGCATTTTCCAATTAACAACGAATAACCTAGTCTCCTGCACCTAAAAAGAAAGAAACAAAGGGTGTAGCATGCTGTTAGGGTGTCACACGCACGTTAACAAATGCATCTAGCACCTAATAACTCTTTTCATATTGCTTCTTTGCGACCACAATTCTTACAAGCAAGTGCGCTGTAGCGCAGGGAGTTAATGTGATGAAACCAGGGTCACACAGTTTGGCATGCACCAAATAACGGTTTTCATATTGTTTCTATGTGCCCACAATTCCTACAGGCATGTGAGCTGAATGGCAAATGAGCGGAACTCCCACAAAATCTGCGTGACGGATAATGGGGTCCCACTTGCATGAGGGCATTAATGGGGAAGGAGCGGGGCACTGTTGAAGTCAATGGGACCAGTGGGGGAGGAGGGGGCATTTCAATGGGGGCATGAATGGCAAATGAGCGGTACTCCATTGAAGTCTGTGTGACCAATGATGGGGGTGCGGCTTGAATGAGGGCATTAATGGGGAAGGAGTGGAGCTCCATTGAAGTGAAAGGGATCCATAGTGGGGGGCTGGCCGGGCGGCGGTGCTTCGAATGAGGGCACTCATGGCAAATGAGCGGAACTCCCACGAAATCAGTGTGAGCAAAGTGTTCTGTGATGACACCTTACCAAGTGCAGACTGGCACCCCTGGTCACAGGCGAGAGATGTCCCCCCTAATTCAGAGCGATTGCCGCTACGCCCCCTCCACCTGACATTTAGAAAGTCATGAGCGCTATCTTTCTCCCCTAATTTGCACGAGAGGGAGCAGGCCCTCACCGTTCCAGCAGACTCTGGACAAGAAAGTGCCAAAGCCATGAGAAATCACTGTATCGCTTGACTTTCCCAGGTAACCACACTTTGAACCCAGGATGCCCCAGGGAAAGGATTCAATGTACAATTCGACTCTTGCAATTAAACGGATCTCCTTGGTGGTTCTCAAGCATCAACTCATCGGAACTCACTTCATCCTACAAGGAAGGAGCGCAGGGAGGGTTTTCTCACCTCCGATGCAACCCATGTAATGGGGAAGGAGTGGGGCAGTGTTGAAGTCAATGGGACCAGTTGGGGAGTGGGGGGGGGGGTGGGGGGGGGGGGGGGACTTGGATGGAGGCATGAATGGCAAATGAGCAGGACTCCATTGAAGTCTGTGTGACTAGAGGACATGTATTCTGCAGGGCAAAAAGTATTTCTCATCCATTTTAAATGCACACTGGGAAAGGATTGGACACTTCTTTCCTGAGAGATGTGCCAAAGCCTTCAGGGTGACCAAGGAAAGGCTTCCCTTTGCTGAAAAATCGCTGCCTGGCTATATCTAGACTACTGACTTTTTCGAAAAGGTTTCCTGCCAAACAGAAAAGTCCCTGTTTAAACTTGATTATGAAAAAAGCAGTAGAAAAATTCCGCAAACACAAAAAAACACACACACACAAAATTAGCAAGCAGCTTACCTTTTACTTTCCACGATTCTAAGCCTGCATCTCCCTCTGGTGGCCATTCCTGATAAGGAGGAAAGTCCCTTGCACGCCACCTGCTGGCGATCTGGTAGAACCTGCAGATGGAAATCCTGGCTGTTGGTAGCAGAATTGGCTGACTTTACTGCTGGCCACCTAGAGGCCATTTCTTATAACCTGCAGATGGCGAATCCAGCTGTTAAAAAAAAAAAAAAAAAAGATTTTTAAAGCTCTCCTCGGATCAACACAACACCTCGGATCAAGATGAAAAACAAAAACAAAAAAAAGTTCAAGCTCTCCCATCTCACACTCGTATCACACAACACAACACAACACAACACAAGGCCTCGGATCAAGATGACATGGACAGAGAAAGCTGTAACCGAATATGCTGCATTAAATTGTTTGAGGGCAGTCCATTTATCCGTCACGGGATGATAAAGGGCTGATTTGCCCCAGCTACAGCATTCCACCACTAGTCGGACTACCGCAAAATCAATATGACCAATAATGGGGTGCCACTGGAATGAGGGCATTAATGGGAAAGGAGTGGAGCTCCATTGAAGTGAAAGGGACCCGTGGTGGGGGGCCCTGTGGGCCTGTGGAGGTGGGGGGGGGGGAACTTGAATGGGGGGGAACTCCCAGGAAATCAGTGTGACCGATAATGGGGTGCCATTTGAATGAGGGCATTAATGGGGAAGGGACGGGGCACTGTTGAAGTCAATGGGACCAGTTGGGGCAGAAGGGGCGCTTGAATGGGGGCATGAATGGCAATCGAGCAGGACTCCATCGAAGTCTGTCTGACTGATGATGGGGGTGCGGCTTGAATGAGGGTATTGATGAGGAAGGAGTGGTGCTCCATTGAAGTGAAAGGGACCCATGGTGGGGGGCTGGCCGGGCGGTGGCGCTTCGAATGAGGGCATTCATGGCAAATGAGCGGAACTCCCACGAAATCAGTGTGAGCAATGTGTTCTGTGATTACACCTTGCCAAGTGCAGACTGGCCCCCTGGTCAGAGGCGAGAGATGTCCCCCCTAATTCAGAAGGAGCGGGGCACTGTTGAAGTCAGTGGGACTGGGAGGGGACTTGAATGGGGGCCTGAATGGGAAACGCCCGGGACACCATTGAAGTCCGTGTAAGTCTGTGTAAGCAGGGTGAGAATCACAATGGGGCAAAACTAGGATTATTTATGGTTGTTCTGTGATTGCACCTTGCCAAGTGCATTCTGCCTCCCAGGTCACAGCCGAGCGCTGTCCCCCCTAATTCAGAGCGATTGCTGCGGCCCCCCTCCCCCCACCTCACATTCATAAAGTCATGAGCGCAATCTTTCTCCCCTAATTTGCACGAGAGCGAGCAGGCCCTCACTGTTCCGGCGGGCTCTGGACAAGAAAGTGCCAAAGCAATGAGAAATCACTGTATCTCTTGCCTTTCCCAGGAAACCACGCTTTGAACCCAGGACACCCCGTTGAATCGTTGCCAACAAATGACTGTGTCTGCATCTGTTGTCCCAAAGATTCAATGTACCATTTGACTATTTCACTTAAACGGATCTCCTTGGCGGTTCTTATGTACCAGCCCAATGGAACTCACTCCATCCTACAAGGAAGGAGCACAGAGAGGGGTGCATGAGGCGAGTCCCATGGGAATGAGCGATTCCCTATGTAATTATAGGCAGCCATCGGGTAGGAATGAGGGAGACTGTAGGTAAGTGGGTGAGGCTAATCATGTAGGAATGAGTGCAACTCTATGAAGCGAGTCCCGTGGGAATGAGCGAGCCTCCATTCAATTAGAGGCAGCCATCAAGTAGAAAAATAGCGGTTCTGCGTGTAAGTGTATGAGGCCAGTCATGTAGGAATGAGTGAGTCTCTATGTAATTATACGCAGCATCAGGTAGAAATGAGGAGGACTGCGGGTAAGTGTATGAGGCTAATCATATAGGAATGAGTGTGACTGCAGGAGGCGAGTCCCATGGGAATGAGTGATTCTCTATGTAATTAGAAATGAGATCAAGTCAATGAAAATAGAGACTGTGTTTCAAGGGTGATGAAGGTTTGATTTGTGTCGCTTCCCACTGAAGCCTACAGAGAGTATGGCCTTGACGCGGTGGGTGTAATTGTCTGACTTGGCTCTGCAAAGAATTTCACAAATTCAGGGCAAAATTCACCGACCAAGCCTGTTTCACCCCTGGAGCAAAATTGCCCTTTTTAGGCTTCTTCCAACACGACGTTCTGCTCTTTCACAATTTATTTGGGCGGTACAGCAAGATATTTCAGGTGGTTTGCCTCCAGAAATTTCGTTTTTTCCACGAAATTCTGTTTTCAGTGGCCAAAAATGTGACATTTCAGGAAAAGAAACAAACTTCCGAAACACAAAAGTGGGCTAAAATTAATTGCAGAGCATCTAAAAGAACTCTCTGCAGGCGAAGCAGAACTTGGATAACATACTGAAAACGAATCCATGCATGCCAACATTTTGGAGCAGCTAGAAGTAAGATTTTCTCCTAGGAAGGGAGAGCATTTAATCTTCCTTTTAGGCCTGAGTGCTTGCTGCGGCAATAGCAGGCTTGAGTGCTTCTGGCAGCAGCAGGAGGCCTGTGCGGAGCTGCCTCTGCCCGCAGGGCTCCAGCGAGTCACCACCTCTCCCCCAGGTCCTGCTTCTAGGGTTCTTGACCTTCCCGTGCCCCTGCTCCAGGGCTCACCTGCTGCCATCGCCGTGCCAACGGAACCCTCGGGCTGGGCAGGCATTGTGACATCACAGCTTCCCCCATCCCCCGCCGGGCCCAGGGCCTAGAGCTGGCTGCTCCCAAGTCACACATCTGAGCCCAGCTCCTGCTGAGCTGCTGAGCTTGACCAGGGCCCAGGGATGCTTTGGATTGTTATTGGAAAGGGATTTCCTTCATGGTGCCTCCTGCAAAAGATCACTCGCTCTGCCATACAAAGCAACATATGTCACGACATTTGGGAGATGCTGCTCACATGGCTAGCTCTGCTAAAATCCCCCTTAGTATGTTTACAAACCATCAACGGTGACCCATAGGAACATGCCAAATATGTTCTAGTAGCAAAGTGGATGACCCTGAAAAAACTGCTTTGGACCCCCAGACATTAGGATTGTACCAATACATCTAAGAGGCGCCCACCATCCACGCGGGGGTCTAGTTTTGCAAACCGAGGCCGGGGAGTGGACTGGGAAGCAAAAGAGGCCTTGGAATTTGAGTTCAAAGTGGCCCATACAATATAAACTATCCTAAGAGGCCCATGGTGCAGAGGCCCACCGGGAAATATTCCATCTTTCTAGTAGGTCAGTCGAACACTGACTACAATGTACACTCCCACTGCAACCCTAAAACCCTCCTCAAGAAGCACCAGAATGTGCTCTTCCACTGAAGCAAGAAAAGGGGTTCACACAGCGTTTGCAACTGTATGTTCAGGCCAGCCAGACATTGGATTGTATGAATTCACCGGGGCAACATCCTAAAGATGTTCCTGCAGGGGCCAAGCGATACTGCCACCATAAGTTGTACAAAAACGCCATCTGCTTGAGTCATCGCAACATTTTGCAACACTAGTCTTTGTGTCCACTGCAGATGAGGCCAGTTATGTAGGAATGAGTGTGATTCAATGGGGTTCATGAGGTGAGTCCCAGGGGAATGGCCAAGCAAACTTTATAAATGCTAGATTTGAAGAGCTTACCTGCAGACGAAGCGCAATGGGAACATGATGCATTTTCCAATTAACAACGAATAACCTAGTCTCCTGCACCTAAAAAGAAAGAAACAAAGGGTGTAGCATGCTGTTAGGGTGTCACACGCACGTTAACAAATGCATCTAGCACCTAATAACTCTTTTCATATTGCTTCTTTGCGACCACAATTCTTACAAGCAAGTGCGCTGTAGCGCAGGGAGTTAATGTGATGAAACCAGGGTCACACAGTTTGGCATGCACCAAATAACGGTTTTCATATTGTTTCTATGTGCCCACAATTCCTACAGGCATGTGAGCTGAATGGCAAATGAGCGGAACTCCCACAAAATCTGCGTGACGGATAATGGGGTCCCACTTGCATGAGGGCATTAATGGGGAAGGAGCGGGGCACTGTTGAAGTCAATGGGACCAGTGGGGGAGGAGGGGGCATTTCAATGGGGGCATGAATGGCAAATGAGCGGTACTCCATTGAAGTCTGTGTGACCAATGATGGGGGTGCGGCTTGAATGAGGGCATTAATGGGGAAGGAGTGGAGCTCCATTGAAGTGAAAGGGATCCATAGTGGGGGGCTGGCCGGGCGGCGGTGCTTCGAATGAGGGCACTCATGGCAAATGAGCGGAACTCCCACGAAATCAGTGTGAGCAAAGTGTTCTGTGATGACACCTTACCAAGTGCAGACTGGCACCCCTGGTCACAGGCGAGAGATGTCCCCCCTAATTCAGAGCGATTGCCGCTACGCCCCCTCCACCTGACATTTAGAAAGTCATGAGCGCTATCTTTCTCCCCTAATTTGCACGAGAGGGAGCAGGCCCTCACCGTTCCAGCAGACTCTGGACAAGAAAGTGCCAAAGCCATGAGAAATCACTGTATCGCTTGACTTTCCCAGGTAACCACACTTTGAACCCAGGATGCCCCAGGGAAAGGATTCAATGTACAATTCGACTCTTGCAATTAAACGGATCTCCTTGGTGGTTCTCAAGCATCAACTCATCGGAACTCACTTCATCCTACAAGGAAGGAGCGCAGGGAGGGTTTTCTCACCTCCGATGCAACCCATGTAATGGGGAAGGAGTGGGGCAGTGTTGAAGTCAATGGGACCAGTTGGGGAGTGGGGGGGGGTGGGGGGGGGGGGGGGACTTGGATGGAGGCATGAATGGCAAATGAGCAGGACTCCATTGAAGTCTGTGTGACTAGAGGACATGTATTCTGCAGGGCAAAAAGTATTTCTCATCCATTTTAAATGCACACTGGGAAAGGATTGGACACTTCTTTCCTGAGAGATGTGCCAAAGCCTTCAGGGTGACCAAGGAAAGGCTTCCCTTTGCTGAAAAATCGCTGCCTGGCTATATCTAGACTACTGACTTTTTCGAAAAGGTTTCCTGCCAAACAGAAAAGTCCCTGTTTAAACTTGATTATGAAAAAAGCAGTAGAAAAATTCCGCAAACACAAAAAAACACACACACACAAAATTAGCAAGCAGCTTACCTTTTACTTTCCACGATTCTAAGCCTGCATCTCCCTCTGGTGGCCATTCCTGATAAGGAGGAAAGTCCCTTGCACGCCACCTGCTGGCGATCTGGTAGAACCTGCAGATGGAAATCCTGGCTGTTGGTAGCAGAATTGGCTGACTTTACTGCTGGCCACCTAGAGGCCATTTCTTATAACCTGCAGATGGCGAATCCAGCTGTTAAAAAAAAAAAAAAAAAAGATTTTTAAAGCTCTCCTCGGATCAACACAACACCTCGGATCAAGATGAAAAACAAAAACAAAAAAAAGTTCAAGCTCTCCCATCTCACACTCGTATCACACAACACAACACAACACAACACAACACAAGGCCTCGGATCAAGATGACATGGACAGAGAAAGCTGTAACCGAATATGCTGCATTAAATTGTTTGAGGGCAGTCCATTTATCCGTCACGGGATGATAAAGGGCTGATTTGCCCCAGCTACAGCATTCCACCACTAGTCGGACTACCGCAAAATCAATATGACCAATAATGGGGTGCCACTGGAATGAGGGCATTAATGGGAAAGGAGTGGAGCTCCATTGAAGTGAAAGGGACCCGTGGTGGGGGGCCCTGTGGGCCTGTGGAGGTGGGGGGGGGGGAACTTGAATGGGGGGGAACTCCCAGGAAATCAGTGTGACCGATAATGGGGTGCCATTTGAATGAGGGCATTAATGGGGAAGGGACGGGGCACTGTTGAAGTCAATGGGACCAGTTGGGGCAGAAGGGGCGCTTGAATGGGGGCATGAATGGCAATCGAGCAGGACTCCATCGAAGTCTGTCTGACTGATGATGGGGGTGCGGCTTGAATGAGGGTATTGATGAGGAAGGAGTGGTGCTCCATTGAAGTGAAAGGGACCCATGGTGGGGGGCTGGCCGGGCGGTGGCGCTTCGAATGAGGGCATTCATGGCAAATGAGCGGAACTCCCACGAAATCAGTGTGAGCAATGTGTTCTGTGATTACACCTTGCCAAGTGCAGACTGGCCCCCTGGTCAGAGGCGAGAGATGTCCCCCCTAATTCAGAAGGAGCGGGGCACTGTTGAAGTCAGTGGGACTGGGAGGGGACTTGAATGGGGGCCTGAATGGGAAACGCCCGGGACACCATTGAAGTCCGTGTAAGTCTGTGTAAGCAGGGTGAGAATCACAATGGGGCAAAACTAGGATTATTTATGGTTGTTCTGTGATTGCACCTTGCCAAGTGCATTCTGCCTCCCAGGTCACAGCCGAGCGCTGTCCCCCCTAATTCAGAGCGATTGCTGCGGCCCCCCTCCCCCCACCTCACATTCATAAAGTCATGAGCGCAATCTTTCTCCCCTAATTTGCACGAGAGCGAGCAGGCCCTCACTGTTCCGGCGGGCTCTGGACAAGAAAGTGCCAAAGCAATGAGAAATCACTGTATCTCTTGCCTTTCCCAGGAAACCACGCTTTGAACCCAGGACACCCCGTTGAATCGTTGCCAACAAATGACTGTGTCTGCATCTGTTGTCCCAAAGATTCAATGTACCATTTGACTATTTCACTTAAACGGATCTCCTTGGCGGTTCTTATGTACCAGCCCAATGGAACTCACTCCATCCTACAAGGAAGGAGCACAGAGAGGGGTGCATGAGGCGAGTCCCATGGGAATGAGCGATTCCCTATGTAATTATAGGCAGCCATCGGGTAGGAATGAGGGAGACTGTAGGTAAGTGGGTGAGGCTAATCATGTAGGAATGAGTGCAACTCTATGAAGCGAGTCCCGTGGGAATGAGCGAGCCTCCATTCAATTAGAGGCAGCCATCAAGTAGAAAAATAGCGGTTCTGCGTGTAAGTGTATGAGGCCAGTCATGTAGGAATGAGTGAGTCTCTATGTAATTATACGCAGCATCAGGTAGAAATGAGGAGGACTGCGGGTAAGTGTATGAGGCTAATCATATAGGAATGAGTGTGACTGCAGGAGGCGAGTCCCATGGGAATGAGTGATTCTCTATGTAATTAGAAATGAGATCAAGTCAATGAAAATAGAGACTGTGTTTCAAGGGTGATGAAGGTTTGATTTGTGTCGCTTCCCACTGAAGCCTACAGAGAGTATGGCCTTGACGCGGTGGGTGTAATTGTCTGACTTGGCTCTGCAAAGAATTTCACAAATTCAGGGCAAAATTCACCGACCAAGCCTGTTTCACCCCTGGAGCAAAATTGCCCTTTTTAGGCTTCTTCCAACACGACGTTCTGCTCTTTCACAATTTATTTGGGCGGTACAGCAAGATATTTCAGGTGGTTTGCCTCCAGAAATTTCGTTTTTTCCACGAAATTCTGTTTTCAGTGGCCAAAAATGTGACATTTCAGGAAAAGAAACAAACTTCCGAAACACAAAAGTGGGCTAAAATTAATTGCAGAGCATCTAAAAGAACTCTCTGCAGGCGAAGCAGAACTTGGATAACATACTGAAAACGAATCCATGCATGCCAACATTTTGGAGCAGCTAGAAGTAAGATTTTCTCCTAGGAAGGGAGAGCATTTAATCTTCCTTTTAGGCCTGAGTGCTTGCTGCGGCAATAGCAGGCTTGAGTGCTTCTGGCAGCAGCAGGAGGCCTGTGCGGAGCTGCCTCTGCCCGCAGGGCTCCAGCGAGTCACCACCTCTCCCCCAGGTCCTGCTTCTAGGGTTCTTGACCTTCCCGTGCCCCTGCTCCAGGGCTCACCTGCTGCCATCGCCGTGCCAACGGAACCCTCGGGCTGGGCAGGCATTGTGACATCACAGCTTCCCCCATCCCCCGCCGGGCCCAGGGCCTAGAGCTGGCTGCTCCCAAGTCACACATCTGAGCCCAGCTCCTGCTGAGCTGCTGAGCTTGACCAGGGCCCAGGGATGCTTTGGATTGTTATTGGAAAGGGATTTCCTTCATGGTGCCTCCTGCAAAAGATCACTCGCTCTGCCATACAAAGCAACATATGTCACGACATTTGGGAGATGCTGCTCACATGGCTAGCTCTGCTAAAATCCCCCTTAGTATGTTTACAAACCATCAACGGTGACCCATAGGAACATGCCAAATATGTTCTAGTAGCAAAGTGGATGACCCTGAAAAAACTGCTTTGGACCCCCAGACATTAGGATTGTACCAATACATCTAAGAGGCGCCCACCATCCACGCGGGGGTCTAGTTTTGCAAACCGAGGCCGGGGAGTGGACTGGGAAGCAAAAGAGGCCTTGGAATTTGAGTTCAAAGTGGCCCATACAATATAAACTATCCTAAGAGGCCCATGGTGCAGAGGCCCACCGGGAAATATTCCATCTTTCTAGTAGGTCAGTCGAACACTGACTACAATGTACACTCCCACTGCAACCCTAAAACCCTCCTCAAGAAGCACCAGAATGTGCTCTTCCACTGAAGCAAGAAAAGGGGTTCACACAGCGTTTGCAACTGTATGTTCAGGCCAGCCAGACATTGGATTGTATGAATTCACCGGGGCAACATCCTAAAGATGTTCCTGCAGGGGCCAAGCGATACTGCCACCATAAGTTGTACAAAAACGCCATCTGCTTGAGTCATCGCAACATTTTGCAACACTAGTCTTTGTGTCCACTGCAGATGAGGCCAGTTATGTAGGAATGAGTGTGATTCAATGGGGTTCATGAGGTGAGTCCCAGGGGAATGGCCAAGCAAACTTTATAAATGCTAGATTTGAAGAGCTTACCTGCAGACGAAGCGCAATGGGAACATGATGCATTTTCCAATTAACAACGAATAACCTAGTCTCCTGCACCTAAAAAGAAAGAAACAAAGGGTGTAGCATGCTGTTAGGGTGTCACACGCACGTTAACAAATGCATCTAGCACCTAATAACTCTTTTCATATTGCTTCTTTGCGACCACAATTCTTACAAGCAAGTGCGCTGTAGCGCAGGGAGTTAATGTGATGAAACCAGGGTCACACAGTTTGGCATGCACCAAATAACGGTTTTCATATTGTTTCTATGTGCCCACAATTCCTACAGGCATGTGAGCTGAATGGCAAATGAGCGGAACTCCCACAAAATCTGCGTGACGGATAATGGGGTCCCACTTGCATGAGGGCATTAATGGGGAAGGAGCGGGGCACTGTTGAAGTCAATGGGACCAGTGGGGGAGGAGGGGGCATTTCAATGGGGGCATGAATGGCAAATGAGCGGTACTCCATTGAAGTCTGTGTGACCAATGATGGGGGTGCGGCTTGAATGAGGGCATTAATGGGGAAGGAGTGGAGCTCCATTGAAGTGAAAGGGATCCATAGTGGGGGGCTGGCCGGGCGGCGGTGCTTCGAATGAGGGCACTCATGGCAAATGAGCGGAACTCCCACGAAATCAGTGTGAGCAAAGTGTTCTGTGATGACACCTTACCAAGTGCAGACTGGCACCCCTGGTCACAGGCGAGAGATGTCCCCCCTAATTCAGAGCGATTGCCGCTACGCCCCCTCCACCTGACATTTAGAAAGTCATGAGCGCTATCTTTCTCCCCTAATTTGCACGAGAGGGAGCAGGCCCTCACCGTTCCAGCAGACTCTGGACAAGAAAGTGCCAAAGCCATGAGAAATCACTGTATCGCTTGACTTTCCCAGGTAACCACACTTTGAACCCAGGATGCCCCAGGGAAAGGATTCAATGTACAATTCGACTCTTGCAATTAAACGGATCTCCTTGGTGGTTCTCAAGCATCAACTCATCGGAACTCACTTCATCCTACAAGGAAGGAGCGCAGGGAGGGTTTTCTCACCTCCGATGCAACCCATGTAATGGGGAAGGAGTGGGGCAGTGTTGAAGTCAATGGGACCAGTTGGGGAGTGGGGGGGGGGGGTGGGGGGGGGGGACTTGGATGGAGGCATGAATGGCAAATGAGCAGGACTCCATTGAAGTCTGTGTGACTAGAGGACATGTATTCTGCAGGGCAAAAAGTATTTCTCATCCATTTTAAATGCACACTGGGAAAGGATTGGACACTTCTTTCCTGAGAGATGTGCCAAAGCCTTCAGGGTGACCAAGGAAAGGCTTCCCTTTGCTGAAAAATCGCTGCCTGGCTATATCTAGACTACTGACTTTTTCGAAAAGGTTTCCTGCCAAACAGAAAAGTCCCTGTTTAAACTTGATTATGAAAAAAGCAGTAGAAAAATTCCGCAAACACAAAAAAACACACACACACAAAATTAGCAAGCAGCTTACCTTTTACTTTCCACGATTCTAAGCCTGCATCTCCCTCTGGTGGCCATTCCTGATAAGGAGGAAAGTCCCTTGCACGCCACCTGCTGGCGATCTGGTAGAACCTGCAGATGGAAATCCTGGCTGTTGGTAGCAGAATTGGCTGACTTTACTGCTGGCCACCTAGAGGCCATTTCTTATAACCTGCAGATGGCGAATCCAGCTGTTAAAAAAAAAAAAAAAAGATTTTTAAAGCTCTCCTCGGATCAACACAACACCTCGGATCAAGATGAAAAACAAAAACAAAAAAAAGTTCAAGCTCTCCCATCTCACACTCGTATCACACAACACAACACAACACAACACAACACAAGGCCTCGGATCAAGATGACACGGACAGAGAAAGCTGTAACCGAATATGCTGCATTAAATTGTTTGAGGGCAGTCCATTTATCCGTCACGGGATGATAAAGGGCTGATTTGCCCCAGCTACAGCATTCCACCACTAGTCGGACTACCGCAAAATCAATATGACCAATAATGGGGTGCCACTGGAATGAGGGCATTAATGGGAAAGGAGTGGAGCTCCATTGAAGTGAAAGGGACCCGTGGTGGGGGGCCCTGTGGGCCTGTGGAGGTGGGGGGGGGGGGGAACTTGAATGGGGGGGAACTCCCAGGAAATCAGTGTGACCGATAATGGGGTGCCATTTGAATGAGGGCATTAATGGGGAAGGGACGGGGCACTGTTGAAGTCAATGGGACCAGTTGGGGCAGAAGGGGCGCTTGAATGGGGGCATGAATGGCAATCGAGCAGGACTCCATCGAAGTCTGTCTGACTGATGATGGGGGTGCGGCTTGAATGAGGGTATTGATGAGGAAGGAGTGGTGCTCCATTGAAGTGAAAGGGACCCATGGTGGGGGGCTGGCCGGGCGGTGGCGCTTCGAATGAGGGCATTCATGGCAAATGAGCGGAACTCCCACGAAATCAGTGTGAGCAATGTGTTCTGTGATTACACCTTGCCAAGTGCAGACTGGCCCCCTGGTCAGAGGCGAGAGATGTCCCCCCTAATTCAGAAGGAGCGGGGCACTGTTGAAGTCAGTGGGACTGGGAGGGGACTTGAATGGGGGCCTGAATGGGAAACGCCCGGGACACCATTGAAGTCCGTGTAAGTCTGTGTAAGCAGGGTGAGAATCACAATGGGGCAAAACTAGGATTATTTATGGTTGTTCTGTGATTGCACCTTGCCAAGTGCATTCTGCCTCCCAGGTCACAGCCGAGCGCTGTCCCCCCTAATTCAGAGCGATTGCTGCGGCCCCCCTCCCCCCACCTCACATTCATAAAGTCATGAGCGCAATCTTTCTCCCCTAATTTGCACGAGAGCGAGCAGGCCCTCACTGTTCCGGCGGGCTCTGGACAAGAAAGTGCCAAAGCAATGAGAAATCACTGTATCTCTTGCCTTTCCCAGGAAACCACGCTTTGAACCCAGGACACCCCGTTGAATCGTTGCCAACAAATGACTGTGTCTGCATCTGTTGTCCCAAAGATTCAATGTACCATTTGACTATTTCACTTAAACGGATCTCCTTGGCGGTTCTTATGTACCAGCCCAATGGAACTCACTCCATCCTACAAGGAAGGAGCACAGAGAGGGGTGCATGAGGCGAGTCCCATGGGAATGAGCGATTCCCTATGTAATTATAGGCAGCCATCGGGTAGGAATGAGGGAGACTGTAGGTAAGTGGGTGAGGCTAATCATGTAGGAATGAGTGCAACTCTATGAAGCGAGTCCCGTGGGAATGAGCGAGCCTCCATTCAATTAGAGGCAGCCATCAAGTAGAAAAATAGCGGTTCTGCGTGTAAGTGTATGAGGCCAGTCATGTAGGAATGAGTGAGTCTCTATGTAATTATACGCAGCATCAGGTAGAAATGAGGAGGACTGCGGGTAAGTGTATGAGGCTAATCATATAGGAATGAGTGTGACTGCAGGAGGCGAGTCCCATGGGAATGAGTGATTCTCTATGTAATTAGAAATGAGATCAAGTCAATGAAAATAGAGACTGTGTTTCAAGGGTGATGAAGGTTTGATTTGTGTCGCTTCCCACTGAAGCCTACAGAGAGTATGGCCTTGACGCGGTGGGTGTAATTGTCTGACTTGGCTCTGCAAAGAATTTCACAAATTCAGGGCAAAATTCACCGACCAAGCCTGTTTCACCCCTGGAGCAAAATTGCCCTTTTTAGGCTTCTTCCAACACGACGTTCTGCTCTTTCACAATTTATTTGGGCGGTACAGCAAGATATTTCAGGTGGTTTGCCTCCAGAAATTTCGTTTTTTCCACGAAATTCTGTTTTCAGTGGCCAAAAATGTGACATTTCAGGAAAAGAAACAAACTTCCGAAACACAAAAGTGGGCTAAAATTAATTGCAGAGCATCTAAAAGAACTCTCTGCAGGCGAAGCAGAACTTGGATAACATACTGAAAACGAATCCATGCATGCCAACATTTTGGAGCAGCTAGAAGTAAGATTTTCTCCTAGGAAGGGAGAGCATTTAATCTTCCTTTTAGGCCTGAGTGCTTGCTGCGGCAATAGCAGGCTTGAGTGCTTCTGGCAGCAGCAGGAGGCCTGTGCGGAGCTGCCTCTGCCCGCAGGGCTCCAGCGAGTCACCACCTCTCCCCCAGGTCCTGCTTCTAGGGTTCTTGACCTTCCCGTGCCCCTGCTCCAGGGCTCACCTGCTGCCATCGCCGTGCCAACGGAACCCTCGGGCTGGGCAGGCATTGTGACATCACAGCTTCCCCCATCCCCCGCCGGGCCCAGGGCCTAGAGCTGGCTGCTCCCAAGTCACACATCTGAGCCCAGCTCCTGCTGAGCTGCTGAGCTTGACCAGGGCCCAGGGATGCTTTGGATTGTTATTGGAAAGGGATTTCCTTCATGGTGCCTCCTGCAAAAGATCACTCGCTCTGCCATACAAAGCAACATATGTCACGACATTTGGGAGATGCTGCTCACATGGCTAGCTCTGCTAAAATCCCCCTTAGTATGTTTACAAACCATCAACGGTGACCCATAGGAACATGCCAAATATGTTCTAGTAGCAAAGTGGATGACCCTGAAAAAACTGCTTTGGACCCCCAGACATTAGGATTGTACCAATACATCTAAGAGGCGCCCACCATCCACGCGGGGGTCTAGTTTTGCAAACCGAGGCCGGGGAGTGGACTGGGAAGCAAAAGAGGCCTTGGAATTTGAGTTCAAAGTGGCCCATACAATATAAACTATCCTAAGAGGCCCATGGTGCAGAGGCCCACCGGGAAATATTCCATCTTTCTAGTAGGTCAGTCGAACACTGACTACAATGTACACTCCCACTGCAACCCTAAAACCCTCCTCAAGAAGCACCAGAATGTGCTCTTCCACTGAAGCAAGAAAAGGGGTTCACACAGCGTTTGCAACTGTATGTTCAGGCCAGCCAGACATTGGATTGTATGAATTCACCGGGGCAACATCCTAAAGATGTTCCTGCAGGGGCCAAGCGATACTGCCACCATAAGTTGTACAAAAACGCCATCTGCTTGAGTCATCGCAACATTTTGCAACACTAGTCTTTGTGTCCACTGCAGATGAGGCCAGTTATGTAGGAATGAGTGTGATTCAATGGGGTTCATGAGGTGAGTCCCAGGGGAATGGCCAAGCAAACTTTATAAATGCTAGATTTGAAGAGCTTACCTGCAGACGAAGCGCAATGGGAACATGATGCATTTTCCAATTAACAACGAATAACCTAGTCTCCTGCACCTAAAAAGAAAGAAACAAAGGGTGTAGCATGCTGTTAGGGTGTCACACGCACGTTAACAAATGCATCTAGCACCTAATAACTCTTTTCATATTGCTTCTTTGCGACCACAATTCTTACAAGCAAGTGCGCTGTAGCGCAGGGAGTTAATGTGATGAAACCAGGGTCACACAGTTTGGCATGCACCAAATAACGGTTTTCATATTGTTTCTATGTGCCCACAATTCCTACAGGCATGTGAGCTGAATGGCAAATGAGCGGAACTCCCACAAAATCTGCGTGACGGATAATGGGGTCCCACTTGCATGAGGGCATTAATGGGGAAGGAGCGGGGCACTGTTGAAGTCAATGGGACCAGTGGGGGAGGAGGGGGCATTTCAATGGGGGCATGAATGGCAAATGAGCGGTACTCCATTGAAGTCTGTGTGACCAATGATGGGGGTGCGGCTTGAATGAGGGCATTAATGGGGAAGGAGTGGAGCTCCATTGAAGTGAAAGGGATCCATAGTGGGGGGCTGGCCGGGCGGCGGTGCTTCGAATGAGGGCACTCATGGCAAATGAGCGGAACTCCCACGAAATCAGTGTGAGCAAAGTGTTCTGTGATGACACCTTACCAAGTGCAGACTGGCACCCCTGGTCACAGGCGAGAGATGTCCCCCCTAATTCAGAGCGATTGCCGCTACGCCCCCTCCACCTGACATTTAGAAAGTCATGAGCGCTATCTTTCTCCCCTAATTTGCACGAGAGGGAGCAGGCCCTCACCGTTCCAGCAGACTCTGGACAAGAAAGTGCCAAAGCCATGAGAAATCACTGTATCGCTTGACTTTCCCAGGTAACCACACTTTGAACCCAGGATGCCCCAGGGAAAGGATTCAATGTACAATTCGACTCTTGCAATTAAACGGATCTCCTTGGTGGTTCTCAAGCATCAACTCATCGGAACTCACTTCATCCTACAAGGAAGGAGCGCAGGGAGGGTTTTCTCACCTCCGATGCAACCCATGTAATGGGGAAGGAGTGGGGCAGTGTTGAAGTCAATGGGACCAGTTGGGGAGTGGGGGGGGGGGGTGGGGGGGGGGGGACTTGGATGGAGGCATGAATGGCAAATGAGCAGGACTCCATTGAAGTCTGTGTGACTAGAGGACATGTATTCTGCAGGGCAAAAAGTATTTCTCATCCATTTTAAATGCACACTGGGAAAGGATTGGACACTTCTTTCCTGAGAGATGTGCCAAAGCCTTCAGGGTGACCAAGGAAAGGCTTCCCTTTGCTGAAAAATCGCTGCCTGGCTATATCTAGACTACTGACTTTTTCGAAAAGGTTTCCTGCCAAACAGAAAAGTCCCTGTTTAAACTTGCTTATGAAAAAAGCAGTAGAAAAATTCCGCAAACACAAAAAAACACACACACACAAAATTAGCAAGCAGCTTACCTTTTACTTTCCACGATTCTAAGCCTGCATCTCCCTCTGGTGGCCATTCCTGATAAGGAGGAAAGTCCCTTGCACGCCACCTGCTGGCGATCTGGTAGAACCTGCAGATGGAAATCCTGGCTGTTGGTAGCAGAATTGGCTGACTTTACTGCTGGCCACCTAGAGGCCATTTCTTATAACCTGCAGATGGCGAATCCAGCTGTTAAAAAAAAAAAAAAAAAAGATTTTTAAAGCTCTCCTCGGATCAACACAACACCTCGGATCAAGATGAAAAACAAAAACAAAAAAAAGTTCAAGCTCTCCCATCTCACACTCGTATCACACAACACAACACAACACAACACAACACAAGGCCTCGGATCAAGATGACATGGACAGAGAAAGCTGTAACCGAATATGCTGCATTAAATTGTTTGAGGGCAGTCCATTTATCCGTCACGGGATGATAAAGGGCTGATTTGCCCCAGCTACAGCATTCCACCACTAGTCGGACTACCGCAAAATCAATATGACCAATAATGGGGTGCCACTGGAATGAGGGCATTAATGGGAAAGGAGTGGAGCTCCATTGAAGTGAAAGGGACCCGTGGTGGGGGGCCCTGTGGGCCTGTGGAGGTGGGGGGGGGGGAACTTGAATGGGGGGGAACTCCCAGGAAATCAGTGTGACCGATAATGGGGTGCCATTTGAATGAGGGCATTAATGGGGAAGGGACGGGGCACTGTTGAAGTCAATGGGACCAGTTGGGGCAGAAGGGGCGCTTGAATGGGGGCATGAATGGCAATCGAGCAGGACTCCATCGAAGTCTGTCTGACTGATGATGGGGGTGCGGCTTGAATGAGGGTATTGATGAGGAAGGAGTGGTGCTCCATTGAAGTGAAAGGGACCCATGGTGGGGGGCTGGCCGGGCGGTGGCGCTTCGAATGAGGGCATTCATGGCAAATGAGCGGAACTCCCACGAAATCAGTGTGAGCAATGTGTTCTGTGATTACACCTTGCCAAGTGCAGACTGGCCCCCTGGTCAGAGGCGAGAGATGTCCCCCCTAATTCAGAAGGAGCGGGGCACTGTTGAAGTCAGTGGGACTGGGAGGGGACTTGAATGGGGGCCTGAATGGGAAACGCCCGGGACACCATTGAAGTCCGTGTAAGTCTGTGTAAGCAGGGTGAGAATCACAATGGGGCAAAACTAGGATTATTTATGGTTGTTCTGTGATTGCACCTTGCCAAGTGCATTCTGCCTCCCAGGTCACAGCCGAGCGCTGTCCCCCCTAATTCAGAGCGATTGCTGCGGCCCCCCTCCCCCCACCTCACATTCATAAAGTCATGAGCGCAATCTTTCTCCCCTAATTTGCACGAGAGCGAGCAGGCCCTCACTGTTCCGGCGGGCTCTGGACAAGAAAGTGCCAAAGCAATGAGAAATCACTGTATCTCTTGCCTTTCCCAGGAAACCACGCTTTGAACCCAGGACACCCCGTTGAATCGTTGCCAACAAATGACTGTGTCTGCATCTGTTGTCCCAAAGATTCAATGTACCATTTGACTATTTCACTTAAACGGATCTCCTTGGCGGTTCTTATGTACCAGCCCAATGGAACTCACTCCATCCTACAAGGAAGGAGCACAGAGAGGGGTGCATGAGGCGAGTCCCATGGGAATGAGCGATTCCCTATGTAATTATAGGCAGCCATCGGGTAGGAATGAGGGAGACTGTAGGTAAGTGGGTGAGGCTAATCATGTAGGAATGAGTGCAACTCTATGAAGCGAGTCCCGTGGGAATGAGCGAGCCTCCATTCAATTAGAGGCAGCCATCAAGTAGAAAAATAGCGGTTCTGCGTGTAAGTGTATGAGGCCAGTCATGTAGGAATGAGTGAGTCTCTATGTAATTATACGCAGCATCAGGTAGAAATGAGGAGGACTGCGGGTAAGTGTATGAGGCTAATCATATAGGAATGAGTGTGACTGCAGGAGGCGAGTCCCATGGGAATGAGTGATTCTCTATGTAATTAGAAATGAGATCAAGTCAATGAAAATAGAGACTGTGTTTCAAGGGTGATGAAGGTTTGATTTGTGTCGCTTCCCACTGAAGCCTACAGAGAGTATGGCCTTGACGCGGTGGGTGTAATTGTCTGACTTGGCTCTGCAAAGAATTTCACAAATTCAGGGCAAAATTCACCGACCAAGCCTGTTTCACCCCTGGAGCAAAATTGCCCTTTTTAGGCTTCTTCCAACACGACGTTCTGCTCTTTCACAATTTATTTGGGCGGTACAGCAAGATATTTCAGGTGGTTTGCCTCCAGAAATTTCGTTTTTTCCACGAAATTCTGTTTTCAGTGGCCAAAAATGTGACATTTCAGGAAAAGAAACAAACTTCCGAAACACAAAAGTGGGCTAAAATTAATTGCAGAGCATCTAAAAGAACTCTCTGCAGGCGAAGCAGAACTTGGATAACATACTGAAAACGAATCCATGCATGCCAACATTTTGGAGCAGCTAGAAGTAAGATTTTCTCCTAGGAAGGGAGAGCATTTAATCTTCCTTTTAGGCCTGAGTGCTTGCTGCGGCAATAGCAGGCTTGAGTGCTTCTGGCAGCAGCAGGAGGCCTGTGCGGAGCTGCCTCTGCCCGCAGGGCTCCAGCGAGTCACCACCTCTCCCCCAGGTCCTGCTTCTAGGGTTCTTGACCTTCCCGTGCCCCTGCTCCAGGGCTCACCTGCTGCCATCGCCGTGCCAACGGAACCCTCGGGCTGGGCAGGCATTGTGACATCACAGCTTCCCCCATCCCCCGCCGGGCCCAGGGCCTAGAGCTGGCTGCTCCCAAGTCACACATCTGAGCCCAGCTCCTGCTGAGCTGCTGAGCTTGACCAGGGCCCAGGGATGCTTTGGATTGTTATTGGAAAGGGATTTCCTTCATGGTGCCTCCTGCAAAAGATCACTCGCTCTGCCATACAAAGCAACATATGTCACGACATTTGGGAGATGCTGCTCACATGGCTAGCTCTGCTAAAATCCCCCTTAGTATGTTTACAAACCATCAACGGTGACCCATAGGAACATGCCAAATATGTTCTAGTAGCAAAGTGGATGACCCTGAAAAAACTGCTTTGGACCCCCAGACATTAGGATTGTACCAATACATCTAAGAGGCGCCCACCATCCACGCGGGGGTCTAGTTTTGCAAACCGAGGCCGGGGAGTGGACTGGGAAGCAAAAGAGGCCTTGGAATTTGAGTTCAAAGTGGCCCATACAATATAAACTATCCTAAGAGGCCCATGGTGCAGAGGCCCACCGGGAAATATTCCATCTTTCTAGTAGGTCAGTCGAACACTGACTACAATGTACACTCCCACTGCAACCCTAAAACCCTCCTCAAGAAGCACCAGAATGTGCTCTTCCACTGAAGCAAGAAAAGGGGTTCACACAGCGTTTGCAACTGTATGTTCAGGCCAGCCAGACATTGGATTGTATGAATTCACCGGGGCAACATCCTAAAGATGTTCCTGCAGGGGCCAAGCGATACTGCCACCATAAGTTGTACAAAAACGCCATCTGCTTGAGTCATCGCAACATTTTGCAACACTAGTCTTTGTGTCCACTGCAGATGAGGCCAGTTATGTAGGAATGAGTGTGATTCAATGGGGTTCATGAGGTGAGTCCCAGGGGAATGGCCAAGCAAACTTTATAAATGCTAGATTTGAAGAGCTTACCTGCAGACGAAGCGCAATGGGAACATGATGCATTTTCCAATTAACAACGAATAACCTAGTCTCCTGCACCTAAAAAGAAAGAAACAAAGGGTGTAGCATGCTGTTAGGGTGTCACACGCACGTTAACAAATGCATCTAGCACCTAATAACTCTTTTCATATTGCTTCTTTGCGACCACAATTCTTACAAGCAAGTGCGCTGTAGCGCAGGGAGTTAATGTGATGAAACCAGGGTCACACAGTTTGGCATGCACCAAATAACGGTTTTCATATTGTTTCTATGTGCCCACAATTCCTACAGGCATGTGAGCTGAATGGCAAATGAGCGGAACTCCCACAAAATCTGCGTGACGGATAATGGGGTCCCACTTGCATGAGGGCATTAATGGGGAAGGAGCGGGGCACTGTTGAAGTCAATGGGACCAGTGGGGGAGGAGGGGGCATTTCAATGGGGGCATGAATGGCAAATGAGCGGTACTCCATTGAAGTCTGTGTGACCAATGATGGGGGTGCGGCTTGAATGAGGGCATTAATGGGGAAGGAGTGGAGCTCCATTGAAGTAAAAGGGATCCATAGTGGGGGGCTGGCCGGGCGGCGGTGCTTCGAATGAGGGCACTCATGGCAAATGAGCGGAACTCCCACGAAATCAGTGTGAGCAAAGTGTTCTGTGATGACACCTTACCAAGTGCAGACTGGCACCCCTGGTCACAGGCGAGAGATGTCCCCCCTAATTCAGAGCGATTGCCGCTACGCCCCCTCCACCTGACATTTAGAAAGTCATGAGCGCTATCTTTCTCCCCTAATTTGCACGAGAGGGAGCAGGCCCTCACCGTTCCAGCAGACTCTGGACAAGAAAGTGCCAAAGCCATGAGAAATCACTGTATCGCTTGACTTTCCCAGGTAACCACACTTTGAACCCAGGATGCCCCAGGGAAAGGATTCAATGTACAATTCGACTCTTGCAATTAAACGGATCTCCTTGGTGGTTCTCAAGCATCAACTCATCGGAACTCACTTCATCCTACAAGGAAGGAGCGCAGGGAGGGTTTTCTCACCTCCGATGCAACCCATGTAATGGGGAAGGAGTGGGGCAGTGTTGAAGTCAATGGGACCAGTTGGGGAGTGGGGGGGGGGGGTGGGGGGGGGGGGGACTTGGATGGAGGCATGAATGGCAAATGAGCAGGACTCCATTGAAGTCTGTGTGACTAGAGGACATGTATTCTGCAGGGCAAAAAGTATTTCTCATCCATTTTAAATGCACACTGGGAAAGGATTGGACACTTCTTTCCTGAGAGATGTGCCAAAGCCTTCAGGGTGACCAAGGAAAGGCTTCCCTTTGCTGAAAAATCGCTGCCTGGCTATATCTAGACTACTGACTTTTTCGAAAAGGTTTCCTGCCAAACAGAAAAGTCCCTGTTTAAACTTGATTATGAAAAAAGCAGTAGAAAAATTCCGCAAACACAAAAAAACACACACACACAAAATTAGCAAGCAGCTTACCTTTTACTTTCCACGATTCTAAGCCTGCATCTCCCTCTGGTGGCCATTCCTGATAAGGAGGAAAGTCCCTTGCACGCCACCTGCTGGCGATCTGGTAGAACCTGCAGATGGAAATCCTGGCTGTTGGTAGCAGAATTGGCTGACTTTACTGCTGGCCACCTAGAGGCCATTTCTTATAACCTGCAGATGGCGAATCCAGCTGTTAAAAAAAAAAAAAAAAAAGATTTTTAAAGCTCTCCTCGGATCAACACAACACCTCGGATCAAGATGAAAAACAAAAACAAAAAAAAGTTCAAGCTCTCCCATCTCACACTCGTATCACACAACACAACACAACACAACACAACACAAGGCCTCGGATCAAGATGACATGGACAGAGAAAGCTGTAACCGAATATGCTGCATTAAATTGTTTGAGGGCAGTCCATTTATCCGTCACGGGATGATAAAGGGCTGATTTGCCCCAGCTACAGCATTCCACCACTAGTCGGACTACCGCAAAATCAATATGACCAATAATGGGGTGCCACTGGAATGAGGGCATTAATGGGAAAGGAGTGGAGCTCCATTGAAGTGAAAGGGACCCGTGGTGGGGGGCCCTGTGGGCCTGTGGAGGTGGGGGGGGGGGGGAACTTGAATGGGGGGGAACTCCCAGGAAATCAGTGTGACCGATAATGGGGTGCCATTTGAATGAGGGCATTAATGGGGAAGGGACGGGGCACTGTTGAAGTCAATGGGACCAGTTGGGGCAGAAGGGGCGCTTGAATGGGGGCATGAATGGCAATCGAGCAGGACTCCATCGAAGTCTGTCTGACTGATGATGGGGGTGCGGCTTGAATGAGGGTATTGATGAGGAAGGAGTGGTGCTCCATTGAAGTGAAAGGGACCCATGGTGGGGGGCTGGCCGGGCGGTGGCGTTTCGAATGAGGGCATTCATGGCAAATGAGCGGAACTCCCACGAAATCAGTGTGAGCAATGTGTTCTGTGATTACACCTTGCCAAGTGCAGACTGGCCCCCTGGTCAGAGGCGAGAGATGTCCCCCCTAATTCAGAAGGAGCGGGGCACTGTTGAAGTCAGTGGGACTGGGAGGGGACTTGAATGGGGGCCTGAATGGGAAACGCCCGGGACACCATTGAAGTCCGTGTAAGTCTGTGTAAGCAGGGTGAGAATCACAATGGGGCAAAACTAGGATTATTTATGGTTGTTCTGTGATTGCACCTTGCCAAGTGCATTCTGCCTCCCAGGTCACAGCCGAGCGCTGTCCCCCCTAATTCAGAGCGATTGCTGCGGCCCCCCTCCCCCCACCTCACATTCATAAAGTCATGAGCGCAATCTTTCTCCCCTAATTTGCACGAGAGCGAGCAGGCCCTCACTGTTCCGGCGGGCTCTGGACAAGAAAGTGCCAAAGCAATGAGAAATCACTGTATCTCTTGCCTTTCCCAGGAAACCACGCTTTGAACCCAGGACACCCCGTTGAATCGTTGCCAACAAATGACTGTGTCTGCATCTGTTGTCCCAAAGATTCAATGTACCATTTGACTATTTCACTTAAACGGATCTCCTTGGCGGTTCTTATGTACCAGCCCAATGGAACTCACTCCATCCTACAAGGAAGGAGCACAGAGAGGGGTGCATGAGGCGAGTCCCATGGGAATGAGCGATTCCCTATGTAATTATAGGCAGCCATCGGGTAGGAATGAGGGAGACTGTAGGTAAGTGGGTGAGGCTAATCATGTAGGAATGAGTGCAACTCTATGAAGCGAGTCCCGTGGGAATGAGCGAGCCTCCATTCAATTAGAGGCAGCCATCAAGTAGAAAAATAGCGGTTCTGCGTGTAAGTGTATGAGGCCAGTCATGTAGGAATGAGTGAGTCTCTATGTAATTATACGCAGCATCAGGTAGAAATGAGGAGGACTGCGGGTAAGTGTATGAGGCTAATCATATAGGAATGAGTGTGACTGCAGGAGGCGAGTCCCATGGGAATGAGTGATTCTCTATGTAATTAGAAATGAGATCAAGTCAATGAAAATAGAGACTGTGTTTCAAGGGTGATGAAGGTTTGATTTGTGTCGCTTCCCACTGAAGCCTACAGAGAGTATGGCCTTGACGCGGTGGGTGTAATTGTCTGACTTGGCTCTGCAAAGAATTTCACAAATTCAGGGCAAAATTCACCGACCAAGCCTGTTTCACCCCTGGAGCAAAATTGCCCTTTTTAGGCTTCTTCCAACACGACGTTCTGCTCTTTCACAATTTATTTGGGCGGTACAGCAAGATATTTCAGGTGGTTTGCCTCCAGAAATTTCGTTTTTTCCACGAAATTCTGTTTTCAGTGGCCAAAAATGTGACATTTCAGGAAAAGAAACAAACTTCCGAAACACAAAAGTGGGCTAAAATTAATTGCAGAGCATCTAAAAGAACTCTCTGCAGGCGAAGCAGAACTTGGATAACATACTGAAAACGAATCCATGCATGCCAACATTTTGGAGCAGCTAGAAGTAAGATTTTCTCCTAGGAAGGGAGAGCATTTAATCTTCCTTTTAGGCCTGAGTGCTTGCTGCGGCAATAGCAGGCTTGAGTGCTTCTGGCAGCAGCAGGAGGCCTGTGCGGAGCTGCCTGCTGCCCGCAGGGCTCCAGCGAGTCACCACCTCTCCCCCAGGTCCTGCTTCTAGGGTTCTTGACCTTCCCGTGCCCCTGCTCCAGGGCTCACCTGCTGCCATCGCCGTGCCAACGGAACCCTCGGGCTGGGCAGGCATTGTGACATCACAGCTTCCCCCATCCCCCGCCGGGCCCAGGGCCTAGAGCTGGCTGCTCCCAAGTCACACATCTGAGCCCAGCTCCTGCTGAGCTGCTGAGCTTGACCAGGGCCCAGGGATGCTTTGGATTGTTATTGGAAAGGGATTTCCTTCATGGTGCCTCCTGCAAAAGATCACTCGCTCTGCCATACAAAGCAACATATGTCACGACATTTGGGAGATGCTGCTCACATGGCTAGCTCTGCTAAAATCCCCCTTAGTATGTTTACAAACCATCAACGGTGACCCATAGGAACATGCCAAATATGTTCTAGTAGCAAAGTGGATGACCCTGAAAAAACTGCTTTGGACCCCCAGACATTAGGATTGTACCAATACATCTAAGAGGCGCCCACCATCCACGCGGGGGTCTAGTTTTGCAAACCGAGGCCGGGGAGTGGGCTGGGAAGCAAAAGAGGCCTTGGAATTTGAGTTCAAAGTGGCCCATACAATATAAACTATCCTAAGAGGCCCATGGTGCAGAGGCCCACCGGGAAATATTCCATCTTTCTAGTAGGTCAGTCGAACACTGACTACAATGTACACTCCCACTGCAACCCTAAAACCCTCCTCAAGAAGCACCAGAATGTGCTCTTCCACTGAAGCAAGAAAAGGGGTTCACACAGCGTTTGCAACTGTATGTTCAGGCCAGCTAGACATTGGATTGTATGAATTCACCGGGGCAACATCCTAAAGATGTTCCTGCAGGGGCCAAGCGATACTGCCACCATAAGTTGTACAAAAACGCCATCTGCTTGAGTCATCGCAACATTTTGCAACACTAGTCTTTGTGTCCACTGCAGATGAGGCCAGTTATGTAGGAATGAGTGTGATTCAATGGGGTTCATGAGGTGAGTCCCAGGGGAATGGCCAAGCAAACTTTATAAATGCTAGATTTGAAGAGCTTACCTGCAGACGAAGCGCAATGGGAACATGATGCATTTTCCAATTAACAACGAATAACCTAGTCTCCTGCACCTAAAAAGAAAGAAACAAAGGGTGTAGCATGCTGTTAGGGTGTCACACGCACGTTAACAAATGCATCTAGCACCTAATAACTCTTTTCATATTGCTTCTTTGCGACCACAATTCTTACAAGCAAGTGCGCTGTAGCGCAGGGAGTTAATGTGATGAAACCAGGGTCACACAGTTTGGCATGCACCAAATAACGGTTTTCATATTGTTTCTATGTGCCCACAATTCCTACAGGCATGTGAGCTGAATGGCAAATGAGCGGAACTCCCACAAAATCTGCGTGACGGATAATGGGGTCCCACTTGCATGAGGGCATTAATGGGGAAGGAGCGGGGCACTGTTGAAGTCAATGGGACCAGTGGGGGAGGAGGGAGCATTTCAATGGGGGCATGAATGGCAAATGAGCGGTACTCCATTGAAGTCTGTGTGACCAATGATGGGGGTGCGGCTTGAATGAGGGCATTAATGGGGAAGGAGTGGAGCTCCATTGAAGTGAAAGGGATCCATAGTGGGGGGCTGGCCGGGCGGCGGTGCTTCGAATGAGGGCACTCATGGCAAATGAGCGGAACTCCCACGAAATCAGTGTGAGCAAAGTGTTCTGTGATGACACCTTACCAAGTGCAGACTGGCACCCCTGGTCACAGGCGAGAGATGTCCCCCCTAATTCAGAGCGATTGCCGCTACGCCCCCTCCACCTGACATTTAGAAAGTCATGAGCGCTATCTTTCTCCCCTAATTTGCACGAGAGGGAGCAGGCCCTCACCGTTCCAGCAGACTCTGGACAAGAAAGTGCCAAAGCCATGAGAAATCACTGTATCGCTTGACTTTCCCAGGTAACCACACTTTGAACCCAGGATGCCCCAGGGAAAGGATTCAATGTACAATTCGACTCTTGCAATTAAACGGATCTCCTTGGTGGTTCTCAAGCATCAACTCATCGGAACTCACTTCATCCTACAAGGAAGGAGCGCAGGGAGGGTTTTCTCACCTCCGATGCAACCCATGTAATGGGGAAGGAGTGGGGCAGTGTTGAAGTCAATGGGACCAGTTGGGGAGTGGGGGGGGGGGGGGTGGGGGGGGGGGGACTTGGATGGAGGCATGAATGGCAAATGAGCAGGACTCCATTGAAGTCTGTGTGACTAGAGGACATGTATTCTGCAGGGCAAAAAGTATTTCTCATCCATTTTAAATGCACACTGGGAAAGGATTGGACACTTCTTTCCTGAGAGATGTGCAAAAGCCTTCAGGGTGACCAAGGAAAGGCTTCCCTTTGCTGAAAAATCGCTGCCTGGCTATATCTAGACTACTGACTTTTTCGAAAAGGTTTCCTGCCAAACAGAAAAGTCCCTGTTTAAACTTGATTATGAAAAAAGCAGTAGAAAAATTCCGCAAACACAAAAAAACACACACACACAAAATTAGCAAGCAGTTTACCTTTTACTTTCCACGATTCTAAGCCTGCATCTCCCTCTGGTGGCCATTCCTGATAAGGAGGAAAGTCCCTTGCACGCCACCTGCTGGCGATCTGGTAGAACCTGCAGATGGAAATCCTGGCTGTTGGTAGCAGAATTGGCTGACTTTACTGCTGGCCACCTAGAGGCCATTTCTTATAACCTGCAGATGGCGAATCCAGCTGTTAAAAAAAAAAAAAAAAAGATTTTTAAAGCTCTCCTCGGATCAACACAACACCTCGGATCAAGATGAAAAACAAAAACAAAAAAAAGTTCAAGCTCTCCCATCTCACACTCGTATCACACAACACAACACAACACAAGGCCTCGGATCAAGATGACATGGACAGAGAAAGCTGTAACCGAATATGCTGCATTAAATTGTTTGAGGGCAGTCCATTTATCCGTCACGGGATGATAAAGGGCTGATTTGCCCCAGCTACAGCATTCCACCACTAGTCGGACTACCGCAAAATCAATATGACCAATAATGGGGTGCCACTGGAATGAGGGCATTAATGGGAAAGGAGTGGAGCTCCATTGAAGTGAAAGGGACCCGTGGTGGGGGGCCCTGTGGGCCTGTGGAGGTGGGGGGGGGGGGGGGGGAACTTGAATGGGGGGGAACTCCCAGGAAATCAGTGTGACCGATAATGGGGTGCCATTTGAATGAGGGCATTAATGGGGAAGGGACGGGGCACTGTTGAAGTCAATGGGACCAGTTGGGGCAGAAGGGGCGCTTGAATGGGGGCATGAATGGCAATCGAGCAGGACTCCATCGAAGTCTGTCTGACTGATGATGGGGGTGCGGCTTGAATGAGGGTATTGATGAGGAAGGAGTGGTGCTCCATTGAAGTGAAAGGGACCCATGGTGGGGGGCTGGCCGGGCGGTGGCGCTTCGAATGAGGGCATTCATGGCAAATGAGCGGAACTCCCACGAAATCAGTGTGAGCAATGTGTTCTGTGATTACACCTTGCCAAGTGCAGACTGGCCCCCTGGTCAGAGGCGAGAGATGTCCCCCCTAATTCAGAAGGAGCGGGGCACTGTTGAAGTCAGTGGGACTGGGAGGGGACTTGAATGGGGGCCTGAATGGGAAACGCCCGGGACACCATTGAAGTCCGTGTAAGTCTGTGTAAGCAGGGTGAGAATCACAATGGGGCAAAACTAGGATTATTTATGGTTGTTCTGTGATTGCACCTTGCCAAGTGCATTCTGCCTCCCAGGTCACAGCCGAGCGCTGTCCCCCCTAATTCAGAGCGATTGCTGCGGCCCCCCTCCCCCCACCTCACATTCATAAAGTCATGAGCGCAATCTTTCTCCCCTAATTTGCACGAGAGCGAGCAGGCCCTCACTGTTCCGGCGGGCTCTGGACAAGAAAGTGCCAAAGCAATGAGAAATCACTGTATCTCTTGCCTTTCCCAGGAAACCACGCTTTGAACCCAGGACACCCCGTTGAATCGTTGCCAACAAATGACTGTGTCTGCATCTGTTGTCCCAAAGATTCAATGTACCATTTGACTATTTCACTTAAACGGATCTCCTTGGCGGTTCTTATGTACCAGCCCAATGGAACTCACTCCATCCTACAAGGAAGGAGCACAGAGAGGGGTGCATGAGGCGAGTCCCATGGGAATGAGCGATTCCCTATGTAATTATAGGCAGCCATCGGGTAGGAATGAGGGAGACTGTAGGTAAGTGGGTGAGGCTAATCATGTAGGAATGAGTGCAACTCTATGAAGCGAGTCCCGTGGGAATGAGCGAGCCTCCATTCAATTAGAGGCAGCCATCAAGTAGAAAAATAGCGGTTCTGCGTGTAAGTGTATGAGGCCAGTCATGTAGGAATGAGTGAGTCTCTATGTAATTATACGCAGCATCAGGTAGAAATGAGGAGGACTGCGGGTAAGTGTATGAGGCTAATCATATAGGAATGAGTGTGACTGCAGGAGGCGAGTCCCATGGGAATGAGTGATTCTCTATGTAATTAGAAATGAGATCAAGTCAATGAAAATAGAGACTGTGTTTCAAGGGTGATGAAGGTTTGATTTGTGTCGCTTCCCACTGAAGCCTACAGAGAGTATGGCCTTGACGCGGTGGGTGTAATTGTCTGACTTGGCTCTGCAAAGAATTTCACAAATTCAGGGCAAAATTCACCGACCAAGCCTGTTTCACCCCTGGAGCAAAATTGCCCTTTTTAGGCTTCTTCCAACACGACGTTCTGCTCTTTCACAATTTATTTGGGCGGTACAGCAAGATATTTCAGGTGGTTTGCCTCCAGAAATTTCGTTTTTTCCACGAAATTCTGTTTTCAGTGGCCAAAAATGTGACATTTCAGGAAAAGAAACAAACTTCCGAAACACAAAAGTGGGCTAAAATTAATTGCAGAGCATCTAAAAGAACTCTCTGCAGGCGAAGCAGAACTTGGATAACATACTGAAAACGAATCCATGCATGCCAACATTTTGGAGCAGCTAGAAGTAAGATTTTCTCCTAGGAAGGGAGAGCATTTAATCTTCCTTTTAGGCCTGAGTGCTTGCTGCGGCAATAGCAGGCTTGAGTGCTTCTGGCAGCAGCAGGAGGCCTGTGCGGAGCTGCCTCTGCCCGCAGGGCTCCAGCGAGTCACCACCTCTCCCCCAGGTCCTGCTTCTAGGGTTCTTGACCTTCCCGTGCCCCTGCTCCAGGGCTCACCTGCTGCCATCGCCGTGCCAACGGAACCCTCGGGCTGGGCAGGCATTGTGACATCACAGCTTCCCCCATCCCCCGCCGGGCCCAGGGCCTAGAGCTGGCTGCTCCCAAGTCACACATCTGAGCCCAGCTCCTGCTGAGCTGCTGAGCTTGACCAGGGCCCAGGGATGCTTTGGATTGTTATTGGAAAGGGATTTCCTTCATGGTGCCTCCTGCAAAAGATCACTCGCTCTGCCATACAAAGCAACATATGTCACGACATTTGGGAGATGCTGCTCACATGGCTAGCTCTGCTAAAATCCCCCTTAGTATGTTTACAAACCATCAACGGTGACCCATAGGAACATGCCAAATATGTTCTAGTAGCAAAGTGGATGACCCTGAAAAAACTGCTTTGGACCCCCAGACATTAGGATTGTACCAATACATCTAAGAGGCGCCCACCATCCACGCGGGGGTCTAGTTTTGCAAACCGAGGCCGGGGAGTGGACTGGGAAGCAAAAGAGGCCTTGGAATTTGAGTTCAAAGTGGCCCATACAATATAAACTATCCTAAGAGGCCCATGGTGCAGAGGCCCACCGGGAAATATTCCATCTTTCTAGTAGGTCAGTCGAACACTGACTACAATGTACACTCCCACTGCAACCCTAAAACCCTCCTCAAGAAGCACCAGAATGTGCTCTTCCACTGAAGCAAGAAAAGGGGTTCACACAGCGTTTGCAACTGTATGTTCAGGCCAGCCAGACATTGGATTGTATGAATTCACCGGGGCAACATCCTAAAGATGTTCCTGCAGGGGCCAAGCGATACTGCCACCATAAGTTGTACAAAAACGCCATCTGCTTGAGTCATCGCAACATTTTGCAACACTAGTCTTTGTGTCCACTGCAGATGAGGCCAGTTATGTAGGAATGAGTGTGATTCAATGGGGTTCATGAGGTGAGTCCCAGGGGAATGGCCAAGCAAACTTTATAAATGCTAGATTTGAAGAGCTTACCTGCAGACGAAGCGCAATGGGAACATGATGCATTTTCCAATTAACAACGAATAACCTAGTCTCCTGCACCTAAAAAGAAAGAAACAAAGGGTGTAGCATGCTGTTAGGGTGTCACACGCACGTTAACAAATGCATCTAGCACCTAATAACTCTTTTCATATTGCTTCTTTGCGACCACAATTCTTACAAGCAAGTGCGCTGTAGCGCAGGGAGTTAATGTGATGAAACCAGGGTCACACAGTTTGGCATGCACCAAATAACGGTTTTCATATTGTTTCTATGTGCCCACAATTCCTACAGGCATGTGAGCTGAATGGCAAATGAGCGGAACTCCCACAAAATCTGCGTGACGGATAATGGGGTCCCACTTGCATGAGGGCATTAATGGGGAAGGAGCGGGGCACTGTTGAAGTCAATGGGACCAGTGGGGGAGGAGGGGGCATTTCAATGGGGGCATGAATGGCAAATGAGCGGTACTCCATTGAAGTCTGTGTGACCAATGATGGGGGTGCGGCTTGAATGAGGGCATTAATGGGGAAGGAGTGGAGCTCCATTGAAGTGAAAGGGATCCATAGTGGGGGGCTGGCCGGGCGGCGGTGCTTCGAATGAGGGCACTCATGGCAAATGAGCGGAACTCCCACGAAATCAGTGTGAGCAAAGTGTTCTGTGATGACACCTTACCAAGTGCAGACTGGCACCCCTGGTCACAGGCGAGAGATGTCCCCCCTAATTCAGAGCGATTGCCGCTACGCCCCCTCCACCTGACATTTAGAAAGTCATGAGCGCTATCTTTCTCCCCTAATTTGCACGAGAGGGAGCAGGCCCTCACCGTTCCAGCAGACTCTGGACAAGAAAGTGCCAAAGCCATGAGAAATCACTGTATCGCTTGACTTTCCCAGGTAACCACACTTTGAACCCAGGATGCCCCAGGGAAAGGATTCAATGTACAATTCGACTCTTGCAATTAAACGGATCTCCTTGGTGGTTCTCAAGCATCAACTCATCGGAACTCACTTCATCCTACAAGGAAGGAGCGCAGGGAGGGTTTTCTCACCTCCGATGCAACCCATGTAATGGGGAAGGAGTGGGGCAGTGTTGAAGTCAATGGGACCAGTTGGGGAGTGGGGGGGGGGGGGGGGTGGGGGGGGGGGGGACTTGGATGGAGGCATGAATGGCAAATGAGCAGGACTCCATTGAAGTCTGTGTGACTAGAGGACATGTATTCTGCAGGGCAAAAAGTATTTCTCATCCATTTTAAATGCACACTGGGAAAGGATTGGACACTTCTTTCCTGAGAGATGTGCAAAAGCCTTCAGGGTGACCAAGGAAAGGCTTCCCTTTGCTGAAAAATCGCTGCCTGGCTATATCTAGACTACTGACTTTTTCGAAAAGGTTTCCTGCCAAACAGAAAAGTCCCTGTTTAAACTTGATTATGAAAAAAGCAGTAGAAAAATTCCGCAAACACAAAAAAACACACACACACAAAATTAGCAAGCAGCTTACCTTTTACTTTCCACGATTCTAAGCCTGCATCTCCCTCTGGTGGCCATTCCTGATAAGGAGGAAAGTCCCTTGCACGCCACCTGCTGGCGATCTGGTAGAACCTGCAGATGGAAATCCTGGCTGTTGGTAGCAGAATTGGCTGACTTTACTGCTGGCCACCTAGAGGCCATTTCTTATAACCTGCAGATGGCGAATCCAGCTGTTAAAAAAAAAAAAAAAAAAGATTTTTAAAGCTCTCCTCGGATCAACACAACACCTCGGATCAAGATGAAAAACAAAAACAAAAAAAAGTTCAAGCTCTCCCATCTCACACTCGTATCACACAACACAACACAACACAACACAACACAAGGCCTCGGATCAAGATGACATGGACAGAGAAAGCTGTAACCGAATATGCTGCATTAAATTGTTTGAGGGCAGTCCATTTATCCGTCACGGGATGATAAAGGGCTGATTTGCCCCAGCTACAGCATTCCACCACTAGTCGGACTACCGCAAAATCAATATGACCAATAATGGGGTGCCACTGGAATGAGGGCATTAATGGGAAAGGAGTGGAGCTCCATTGAAGTGAAAGGGACCCGTGGTGGGGGGCCCTGTGGGCCTGTGGAGGTGGGGGGGGGGGGGGGAACTTGAATGGGGGGGAACTCCCAGGAAATCAGTGTGACCGATAATGGGGTGCCATTTGAATGAGGGCATTAATGGGGAAGGGACGGGGCACTGTTGAAGTCAATGGGACCAGTTGGGGCAGAAGGGGCGCTTGAATGGGGGCATGAATGGCAATCGAGCAGGACTCCATCGAAGTCTGTCTGACTGATGATGGGGGTGCGGCTTGAATGAGGGTATTGATGAGGAAGGAGTGGTGCTCCATTGAAGTGAAAGGGACCCATGGTGGGGGGCTGGCCGGGCGGTGGCGCTTCGAATGAGGGCATTCATGGCAAATGAGCGGAACTCCCACGAAATCAGTGTGAGCAATGTGTTCTGTGATTACACCTTGCCAAGTGCAGACTGGCCCCCTGGTCAGAGGCGAGAGATGTCCCCCCTAATTCAGAAGGAGCGGGGCACTGTTGAAGTCAGTGGGACTGGGAGGGGACTTGAATGGGGGCCTGAATGGGAAACGCCCGGGACACCATTGAAGTCCGTGTAAGTCTGTGTAAGCAGGGTGAGAATCACAATGGGGCAAAACTAGGATTATTTATGGTTGTTCTGTGATTGCACCTTGCCAAGTGCATTCTGCCTCCCAGGTCACAGCCGAGCGCTGTCCCCCCTAATTCAGAGCGATTGCTGCGGCCCCCCTCCCCCCACCTCACATTCATAAAGTCATGAGCGCAATCTTTCTCCCCTAATTTGCACGAGAGCGAGCAGGCCCTCACTGTTCCGGCGGGCTCTGGACAAGAAAGTGCCAAAGCAATGAGAAATCACTGTATCTCTTGCCTTTCCCAGGAAACCACGCTTTGAACCCAGGACACCCCGTTGAATCGTTGCCAACAAATGACTGTGTCTGCATCTGTTGTCCCAAAGATTCAATGTACCATTTGACTATTTCACTTAAACGGATCTCCTTGGCGGTTCTTATGTACCAGCCCAATGGAACTCACTCCATCCTACAAGGAAGGAGCACAGAGAGGGGTGCATGAGGCGAGTCCCATGGGAATGAGCGATTCCCTATGTAATTATAGGCAGCCATCGGGTAGGAATGAGGGAGACTGTAGGTAAGTGGGTGAGGCTAATCATGTAGGAATGAGTGCAACTCTATGAAGCGAGTCCCGTGGGAATGAGCGAGCCTCCATTCAATTAGAGGCAGCCATCAAGTAGAAAAATAGCGGTTCTGCGTGTAAGTGTATGAGGCCAGTCATGTAGGAATGAGTGAGTCTCTATGTAATTATACGCAGCATCAGGTAGAAATGAGGAGGACTGCGGGTAAGTGTATGAGGCTAATCATATAGGAATGAGTGTGACTGCAGGAGGCGAGTCCCATGGGAATGAGTGATTCTCTATGTAATTAGAAATGAGATCAAGTCAATGAAAATAGAGACTGTGTTTCAAGGGTGATGAAGGTTTGATTTGTGTCGCTTCCCACTGAAGCCTACAGAGAGTATGGCCTTGACGCGGTGGGTGTAATTGTCTGACTTGGCTCTGCAAAGAATTTCACAAATTCAGGGCAAAATTCACCGACCAAGCCTGTTTCACCCCTGGAGCAAAATTGCCCTTTTTAGGCTTCTTCCAACACGACGTTCTGCTCTTTCACAATTTATTTGGGCGGTACAGCAAGATATTTCAGGTGGTTTGCCTCCAGAAATTTCGTTTTTTCCACGAAATTCTGTTTTCAGTGGCCAAAAATGTGACATTTCAGGAAAAGAAACAAACTTCCGAAACACAAAAGTGGGCTAAAATTAATTGCAGAGCATCTAAAAGAACTCTCTGCAGGCGAAGCAGAACTTGGATAACATACTGAAAACGAATCCATGCATGCCAACATTTTGGAGCAGCTAGAAGTAAGATTTTCTCCTAGGAAGGGAGAGCATTTAATCTTCCTTTTAGGCCTGAGTGCTTGCTGCGGCAATAGCAGGCTTGAGTGCTTCTGGCAGCAGCAGGAGGCCTGTGCGGAGCTGCCTCTGCCCGCAGGGCTCCAGCGAGTCACCACCTCTCCCCCAGGTCCTGCTTCTAGGGTTCTTGACCTTCCCGTGCCCCTGCTCCAGGGCTCACCTGCTGCCATCGCCGTGCCAACGGAACCCTCGGGCTGGGCAGGCATTGTGACATCACAGCTTCCCCCATCCCCCGCCGGGCCCAGGGCCTAGAGCTGGCTGCTCCCAAGTCACACATCTGAGCCCAGCTCCTGCTGAGCTGCTGAGCTTGACCAGGGCCCAGGGATGCTTTGGATTGTTATTGGAAAGGGATTTCCTTCATGGTGCCTCCTGCAAAAGATCACTCGCTCTGCCATACAAAGCAACATATGTCACGACATTTGGGAGATGCTGCTCACATGGCTAGCTCTGCTAAAATCCCCCTTAGTATGTTTACAAACCATCAACGGTGACCCATAGGAACATGCCAAATATGTTCTAGTAGCAAAGTGGATGACCCTGAAAAAACTGCTTTGGACCCCCAGACATTAGGATTGTACCAATACATCTAAGAGGCGCCCACCATCCACGCGGGGGTCTAGTTTTGCAAACCGAGGCCGGGGAGTGGACTGGGAAGCAAAAGAGGCCTTGGAATTTGAGTTCAAAGTGGCCCATACAATATAAACTATCCTAAGAGGCCCATGGTGCAGAGGCCCACCGGGAAATATTCCATCTTTCTAGTAGGTCAGTCGAACACTGACTACAATGTACACTCCCACTGCAACCCTAAAACCCTCCTCAAGAAGCACCAGAATGTGCTCTTCCACTGAAGCAAGAAAAGGGGTTCACACAGCGTTTGCAACTGTATGTTCAGGCCAGCCAGACATTGGATTGTATGAATTCACCGGGGCAACATCCTAAAGATGTTCCTGCAGGGGCCAAGCGATACTGCCACCATAAGTTGTACAAAAACGCCATCTGCTTGAGTCATCGCAACATTTTGCAACACTAGTCTTTGTGTCCACTGCAGATGAGGCCAGTTATGTAGGAATGAGTGTGATTCAATGGGGTTCATGAGGTGAGTCCCAGGGGAATGGCCAAGCAAACTTTATAAATGCTAGATTTGAAGAGCTTACCTGCAGACGAAGCGCAATGGGAACATGATGCATTTTCCAATTAACAACGAATAACCTAGTCTCCTGCACCTAAAAAGAAAGAAACAAAGGGTGTAGCATGCTGTTAGGGTGTCACACGCACGTTAACAAATGCATCTAGCACCTAATAACTCTTTTCATATTGCTTCTTTGCGACCACAATTCTTACAAGCAAGTGCGCTGTAGCGCAGGGAGTTAATGTGATGAAACCAGGGTCACACAGTTTGGCATGCACCAAATAACGGTTTTCATATTGTTTCTATGTGCCCACAATTCCTACAGGCATGTGAGCTGAATGGCAAATGAGCGGAACTCCCACAAAATCTGCGTGACGGATAATGGGGTCCCACTTGCATGAGGGCATTAATGGGGAAGGAGCGGGGCACTGTTGAAGTCAATGGGACCAGTGGGGGAGGAGGGGGCATTTCAATGGGGGCATGAATGGCAAATGAGCGGTACTCCATTGAAGTCTGTGTGACCAATGATGGGGGTGCGGCTTGAATGAGGGCATTAATGGGGAAGGAGTGGAGCTCCATTGAAGTGAAAGGGATCCATAGTGGGGGGCTGGCCGGGCGGCGGTGCTTCGAATGAGGGCACTCATGGCAAATGAGCGGAACTCCCACGAAATCAGTGTGAGCAAAGTGTTCTGTGATGACACCTTACCAAGTGCAGACTGGCACCCCTGGTCACAGGCGAGAGATGTCCCCCCTAATTCAGAGCGATTGCCGCTACGCCCCCTCCACCTGACATTTAGAAAGTCATGAGCGCTATCTTTCTCCCCTAATTTGCACGAGAGGGAGCAGGCCCTCACCGTTCCAGCAGACTCTGGACAAGAAAGTGCCAAAGCCATGAGAAATCACTGTATCGCTTGACTTTCCCAGGTAACCACACTTTGAACCCAGGATGCCCCAGGGAAAGGATTCAATGTACAATTCGACTCTTGCAATTAAACGGATCTCCTTGGTGGTTCTCAAGCATCAACTCATCGGAACTCACTTCATCCTACAAGGAAGAAGCGCAGGGAGGGTTTTCTCACCTCCGATGCAACCCATGTAATGGGGAAGGAGTGGGGCAGTGTTGAAGTCAATGGGACCAGTTGGGGAGTGGGGGGGGGGGGGGGTGGGGGGGGGGACTTGGATGGAGGCATGAATGGCAAATGAGCAGGACTCCATTGAAGTCTGTGTGACTAGAGGACATGTATTCTGCAGGGCAAAAAGTATTTCTCATCCATTTTAAATGCACACTGGGAAAGGATTGGACACTTCTTTCCTGAGAGATGTGCCAAAGCCTTCAGGGTGACCAAGGAAAGGCTTCCCTTTGCTGAAAAATCGCTGCCTGGCTATATCTAGACTACTGACTTTTTCGAAAAGGTTTCCTGCCAAACAGAAAAGTCCCTGTTTAAACTTGATTATGAAAAAAGCAGTAGAAAAATTCCGCAAACACAAAAAAACACACACACACAAAATTAGCAAGCAGCTTACCTTTTACTTTCCACGATTCTAAGCCTGCATCTCCCTCTGGTGGCCATTCCTGATAAGGAGGAAAGTCCCTTGCACGCCACCTGCTGGCGATCTGGTAGAACCTGCAGATGGAAATCCTGGCTGTTGGTAGCAGAATTGGCTGACTTTACTGCTGGCCACCTAGAGGCCATTTCTTATAACCTGCAGATGGCGAATCCAGCTGTTAAAAAAAAAAAAAAAAAAGATTTTTAAAGCTCTCCTCGGATCAACACAACACCTCGGATCAAGATGAAAAACAAAAACAAAAAAAAGTTCAAGCTCTCCCATCTCACACTCGTATCACACAACACAACACAACACAACACAACACAAGGCCTCGGATCAAGATGACATGGACAGAGAAAGCTGTAACCGAATATGCTGCATTAAATTGTTTGAGGGCAGTCCATTTATCCGTCACGGGATGATAAAGGGCTGATTTGCCCCAGCTACAGCATTCCACCACTAGTCGGACTACCGCAAAATCAATATGACCAATAATGGGGTGCCACTGGAATGAGGGCATTAATGGGAAAGGAGTGGAGCTCCATTGAAGTGAAAGGGACCCGTGGTGGGGGGCCCTGTGGGCCTGTGGAGGTGGGGGGGGGGGGAACTTGAATGGGGGGGAACTCCCAGGAAATCAGTGTGACCGATAATGGGGTGCCATTTGAATGAGGGCATTAATGGGGAAGGGACGGGGCACTGTTGAAGTCAATGGGACCAGTTGGGGCAGAAGGGGCGCTTGAATGGGGGCATGAATGGCAATCGAGCAGGACTCCATCGAAGTCTGTCTGACTGATGATGGGGGTGCGGCTTGAATGAGGGTATTGATGAGGAAGGAGTGGTGCTCCATTGAAGTGAAAGGGACCCATGGTGGGGGGCTGGCCGGGCGGTGGCGCTTCGAATGAGGGCATTCATGGCAAATGAGCGGAACTCCCACGAAATCAGTGTGAGCAATGTGTTCTGTGATTACACCTTGCCAAGTGCAGACTGGCCCCCTGGTCAGAGGCGAGAGATGTCCCCCCTAATTCAGAAGGAGCGGGGCACTGTTGAAGTCAGTGGGACTGGGAGGGGACTTGAATGGGGGCCTGAATGGGAAACGCCCGGGACACCATTGAAGTCCGTGTAAGTCTGTGTAAGCAGGGTGAGAATCACAATGGGGCAAAACTAGGATTATTTATGGTTGTTCTGTGATTGCACCTTGCCAAGTGCATTCTGCCTCCCAGGTCACAGCCGAGCGCTGTCCCCCCTAATTCAGAGCGATTGCTGCGGCCCCCCTCCCCCCACCTCACATTCATAAAGTCATGAGCGCAATCTTTCTCCCCTAATTTGCACGAGAGCGAGCAGGCCCTCACTGTTCCGGCGGGCTCTGGACAAGAAAGTGCCATAAGTGAGTCAGGCGTGCTGCTTACATGGGAGAACTATCCCTCATCTGCAGACAGCAGAGCTATCCCTCTGGAGACACAGAGGACGCGGGTAGATGCCTTGTCTACGCACCGCGCCATCACTCGCGAATCATAAGTGAGTCAGGCATGCTGCTTACATGGGAGAACTATCCCTCATCTGCAGACAGCAGAGCTATCCCTCTGGAGACACAGAGGATGCAGGTAGATTCCGCAGACTGCACATCCCTCAGCTACAGGCAGAGCTATCGCTCGAGAAGAGGCTCCATTGTTTCAGATGTGCAGTTTACATAGCAGAGCTATCGCTCATCCGTAGACAGTAGAGCTATCCCTCTGGAGACACAGAGGATGCAGGTACATTCCGCAGACTGCACCTCCCTCAGCTACAGGCAGAGCTATCCCTCGAGAAGAGGCTCCATTGTTTCAGATGTGCAGTTTACATGGCAGGGCTATCCCTCATCTGCAGACAGCAGAGCTATCCCTCTGGAGACACAGAGGATGCAGGTAGATTCCGCAGACTGCACATCCCTCAGCTACAGGCAGAGCTATCCCTCGAGAAGAGGCTCCATTGTTTCAGATGTGCAGTTTACATGGCAGAGCTATCGCTCATCTGCAGACAGCAGAGCTATACCTCTGGAGACACAGAGGATGCAGGTAGATTCCGCAGACTGCACATCCCTCAGCTACAGGCAGAGCTATCCCTCGAGAAGAGGCTCCATTGTTTCAGATGTGCAGATTACATGGCAGAGCTATCGCTCATCCGTAGACAGCAGAGCTATCCCTCTGGAGACACAGAGAATGCAGGTAGATTCCGCAGACTGCACATCCCTCAGCTACAGGCAGTGCTATCCCTCGAGAAGAGGCTCCATTGTTTCAGATGTGCAGTTTACATGGCAGAGCTATCGCTCATCTGCGGACAGCAGAGCTATCCCTCTGGAGACACAGAGGATGCAGGTAGATTCCGCAGACTGCACATCCCTCAGCTACAGGCAGAGCTATCCCTCGAGAAGAGGCTCCATTGTTTCAGATGTGCAGTTTACATGGCAGGGCTATCCCTCATCTGCAGACAGCAGAGCTATCCCTCTGGAGACACAGAGGATGCAGGTAGATTCTGCAGACTGCACATCCCTCAGCTACAGGCAGTGCTATCCCTCGAGGAGGCTCCATTGTTTCAGATGTGCAGTTTACATGGCAGAGCTATCCCTCATCCGTAGACAGCGGGGCTATTCATCTGCAGATGCAGGGGATGGAGGTAGATGCCTCAGACCTCGGATCCCTCATTCACACGGGCAGCTGCTGTCCCTCAGAAAGCTCAAGTGAGTCAGGTGTGCAGCTTACATGGCAGAGCTGTCCCTCATCCGCATATGGCGGATATCCAAAGAAGCACACATGGCCGGCAGCCTCCTGTTGTAATCGTTGCGGGGGTGTCGGAAGGCCCGTGAAAAGCCCCCAGTCGCCTTCGCTTCTATTCACGGTTTTTGTTGACCAGTGTTCCCCCCTGCTCTGCGCCCTAGACCCGCCAGAAGCTGGCATCCTGGGACGAGAGGTAGGGGGGAGGCACTGGGCAGTGGCCCCCAGGGCCCACATGGACTGGGATCAGCTGGCGGTAGCCTCTGATTTTCTAGTCTGTAAAGGCTGTGTACAGCCGTTCAGATAGCACAGCGAGTAGAGCGCTCTCTTAGACCCTGTCGATGCAGGTTCGAATCTTGGCATGGCCAAACTCAGCCTTTCATCCTTCCGAGGTTGATAAATGAGCACCACACACCAGGGTGATAATAGCAGCGCTCAGATGCCTGAGGGCTCGCAGCGCTATATAAATGCAGAATTATTAAATTAGTCACACACGCACAGGGCTCACCTGCTGTGGGCAGTGCTGGCCTCACGTCTGCTCGGGGTTCTGCCAGGGGCAGCAGGACAGGCGTTGCTGCCGTGGACAGTGCTGGCCTCACGTCTGCCAGTGCCAGGGGAAGCAAGTGCGGGCAGTGCGGGCCTTGCGTCTCCTCAGGGGCAGCAGGACAGGCCCTGGTGACTGGTGACTGGCGAGGGGGCTCTCTGCGTGGCTCTGCCTGCTCCAGGCGGCCGCTTCTTTTGGCTCCAGATAGTCTACTCTGGGCCTGTGCAGCCGCCGGCCGAACGGGCCGGAAATCGCAAATGCAACCCTTTGTTTTGGGAAGGGAGGATGCTCACACCTCTGCCTTCAAGGGGCCTTGCAATGCCTGATGCGTGTCGACCCTCCTCATCCAGTATACCCATCGAGCCCTGCCCCGACCATGGCCTGTGCAACACTGTCATGCAAGATTGCAATGCAGATTTAAATGTCTGGCGCAGGCCGGAATTCACACGTGCCCTCCTCCAGAGAGAGAGAAGGGCCACACAGTCACTGGCACCGCCTGCCTGCCATACCCACGCGCGCTGCTGCCGCTCCAGCAACATGCAATAAGAAGCTGCAAACACCTTTGCAAGTAACCTCCAGCCAAACTATAGCATCCCGCCTGCATCTACCTGCCCAGCATTGAGCAATAATAATGCGTGGGAAGCCATTCATCACACAGGAGGACGGGATCATTAAGGTTTCATTGACATCAAGAGGAGTGGAGGGAGAGAGAGAGATGGAGGGGTCTCCAGTCACCGACTGTCACTTCCACTGCGTTCCAAGGCTCACGCAGGTCAGAGGGCAGGACCTGCTTGAGCCAAGGATATAACACGTCTTCCTCTTTTACTTTAGTAACAACATTGGAACAGAACGCTAGGACATTACACAATCTTTGCATTTCACAAGCCAACCCCTCAATCAGGGGAGCCATCGTATGAATTTCTGGGGCAGGGGGTGGGGGGGGGGGATCATGGGTCCAAATACAGGAAGTGACATTGCTGGCAGTTATAGGACTGCAAATTTGCATGTAGTCGCCAACTTGGTGCAATGGAGAGCCGGGGCGGGGGGGGGGGTAATGTCGGGTGGAGGCACGCGCAGCGCAGAACAGTGAAAACATTGGCTAGCATGTACTGCATATACTAAAGTCAAGTAAGAAGGAGATTTAAGCCTTCGAGTTGCATTACAGTAGGCCATCACTGACCCTACTCCACCCCTCTATAATCATCCAGGTTGTAGTAGCCCTCAAAAGGCAGAGCAACACAACTAAGATGGGAGAACGAAATGCTGTCCCATCCTGTGAGTGTGTCAAACGTCAGAGCAAAGACTGTGTGTGTGCCTCCTAGCTTGGAGCACAATCTCACTAATTTGGTGCAAATCTCGCAAGTGGGAGCGTGGGAATCCCCTGCGTGTGTGTGGGCTGCAGACCCCGGATGAGATGCTCACTTCTTCAGTGTGAAACTCTGGCCAAGGCTCTTTGGGCAAGCATTCAGGATGGGTCTCACACTTATAAACAGTGTGATATATTGAGTGGGCACCTCACTCCTTGGAGCATAGTATCACCCGTTGCTGGTAATCTCACAACTGAACGTACAGTTTCACTCTTGGTCATCTCAGTGACCCCATGTATATTAATGGAGTCAGTCTCCCATCTGGGAAGACAATTATATTTCTGTTAAAACACTCTGAATCGTCACTCCAGTTTTCTCGATCTATAGATCCATACCATATTCATTCAATGTGTGTGCAGGGGTGATAACTTGTGTCTGAGAGAGCTCATTCTTTCATTCAGGAGAGATAATGGGTTAACAACCCCCTGTATGTGGGATCAGGCTCATTTTACCCCATGGCCCCTCCAGAAGGAGTGAGCAGGTTTTAAGACTTTGCTGATTCTGCTATCCGACAGGCTCGATCCTTCTATCCCTTGCCCCATCACGGCTCCCAACATCCTGAGCGGCAGCTTATGGACAGCAGGCAGCTCCGGCATGCCTGCTGCCAATTGAATGTAGACAGATCTACTATTTAGACACTGGGAGAGAGCCATGAATCCACATTGGTGGTGAAGAAGCACTCACCATACAGAACACAATGCTATAGTGTTGCAGTGTTGCAGTCCTGCTGAGAAATGACAATTCTGAGCATGTGAGCAGTAGGCTGGACCAGTGTTGCCCCATAAAAGGTGTAGAAGCCTCTGTGAGAAGTGGCAGTACTGTCCCAATGGTGAGAAGTGTAATATTTTCACATTAACTATGCTTAAGAACTTTGGGTTATTGAATAGTGCTGCTACATTCTGAGTAATTCCATCCCTTTAAATATATGAGCTCTTGTATTACCACAACAGTGTTGACATATTCTGATGATGACAGACTTGCTCAATAGTTCTGGTTCTGTATCATTAAATGTACTTCACATCTTTAGAGTATCGGAAGGATAGCTCAGGGGCAACGTGCTCGCCTTGGAAGCAAGACAACACAGAGCAACACAGGTTCGATCCCTCGGTCCGCGCATCACAGGTTGGCTCCCTCGGCCCGTGCAACACAGGTTCGCTCCCTCAGTCCGCGCTTAGAAACCTCTGGGTAGTACACGCATTATAAATAATCAATTAAAATAAAAAGAAATAAACCTGTTGAGAAGTGCTGTGGCCTTGTCAATAAGAGTGTAGCAGCTCAACTGATAAGTGCTGATGTTGTCCCATCAAAAGTATAGCAGCCCCACTAAAATGAACTAGCACTGCCTCAACAAAAGTATAGCAGCCCCACTAAGATGAACTAGCATTACCTCAACAAAAGCATAGTATTACCGCTGAGAAGATTCAACAATTATAGAAGCCCTGTTACAGCAGTACTATCCCATCAAGAGTATAGCGAGCTAACTGAGAAGTACCAGCGTTGCCCCATTTCCAATATGGCAGCTCTATTAGAAAGTGCTGGCTCATACGCCTCCGCTCCCCGCCCATAGCATTCACCCTCACCACGTGCACACTCAGAGACATGCAAACAGTCTCATTTGCCCTCGCCCTGCCCCATCCCTCGCTTTGCATCTGTACCTCCATTTCTAAAAATACTTCTGGGTTGGGTGTACCTCTACATCTGTTCACCCCTATTGCCAAGAGGGGTGCACAGATGTACAAATACACCTAACCCAAAACGATTTTTAGAAATTGAGGGACAGACTTGTTTTGCATCTGTGCCTCCATTTCTAAAAATCGTTATGGGTTGGGTGTACCTCTACATCTGTGCACCCCTCTTGCCAACAGGGATGCACAGATGTACAAATAAACCCAACCCAAAACGATTTTTTGAAATTGAGGGACAGACTTGCTTTGCATCTGCGCCTCCGTTTCTAAAAATCCTTCTGGGTTGGGTGTACCTCTACATCTGTGCACCCCCTCTAGGAATCTCAAATCCAGATGCTTTTTCTCATTGAATGCCATTCTGTGAAACTTAGGCCTTCCTCCCGCTGTCTAGGAATCTGAAATCTATGTGTGTTTTCTCATTGAGTGACATTCGGCGAAAACTAGGCCTTTCTCCCACTGTCTAGGAACCTCACAACTAAGTGTGTTTTAACATTGAGTGCCATTCTGTGAAACATAGGACTTTCTCCCACTGTCTAGGAATCTGAAATCTATGTGTGTTTTCTCATTGAGTGACATTCAGCGAAAACTAGGCCTTTCTCCCACTGTCTAGGAACCTCATACATAAGTGTGTTTTCACATTGAGTGCCATTCTGTGAAACATAGGACTTTCTCCCACTGTCTAGGAATCTCAAATCTAGATGTGTTTTCTCATTGAGTGCCATTCTATGAAACATGGGCTTTTCTCCCACTGTCTAGGAATGGAATCACAAATCTAGGTGTGTTTTCTCATTGAGTGCCATTCTGTGAAACTTATTCCTTTCTCCCCCGTTCTAGGAATTTCAAATCTAAGTGTGTTTTCTCATTGAGTGCCATTCTGTGAAACTTAGGCCTTTCTCCCACTGTCTAGGAATCTCAAATCTAGGTGCGTTTTCTCAATGAGTGCCATTCTGTGAAACCTAAGCCTTTCTTCCACTGTCTAGGAATCTCAAATCTAGCAGTGTTTTCTCATTGAGTGCCACTCTGTGAAACTTAGGTTTTTCTCCCACTGTCTGGGAATCTCAAATCTATGTGTGTTTTCTCATTGAGTGCTTTTCTGTGAAACCTAAGCCATTCACTGTCTAGGAATCTCACATCTAGGTGTGTTTTCTCATTGAACCACTCTGTGAAACTTAGGCCTTTCTCCCACTGTCTAGGAATCTCAAACCTAGGTGTGATTTCTCATTGAGTGCCATTCTGTGAAACATAGGCCTTTCTCCCACTGTCTATGTATCTCAAATCTAGATGTGTTTTCTCATTGAGTGCCATTCTGTGAAATTTAGGCCTTTCTCCCACTGTCTAGGAATATGAAATCTATGTGTGTTTTCTCATTGAGTGCCATTCTGCGAAACTTAGGCCTTTCTCCCACTGTCTAGGAATCTCACATCTAGATGTGTTTTCTCATTGAGCCATTCTGTGAAACTTATTCCTTTCTCCCACTCTCTAGGAATCTCAAATCTAGGTGTGTTTTCTCATTGAGTGCCATTCTATGAAACATGGGCTTTTCTCCCGCTGTCTAGGAATCTCAAATCGAGGTGTGTTTTCTCATTGAGCGCCATTCTGTGAAACGTATTCCTTTCTCCCACTGTCTAGGAATCTCAAATCTAAGTGTGTTTTGTCATTGAGTGCTAATCTGTGAAATGTAGGCCTTTCTCCCACTGTCTAGGAATCTCAAATCTAGGTGTGTTTTCTCATTGAGTGCTTTTCTATGAAAAATGGGCTTTTCTCCGACTGTCTAGGAATCTCAAATCTAGATGTGTTTTCTCATTGAGTGCCATTCTGTGAAACTTAGGCCTTTCTTTACTGTCTAGGAATCTCAAATCTAGCTGTGTTTTCTCATTAAGTGCCATTCTGGGAAACTTAGGCCTTTCTCCCACTGTCTAGGAATCTCAAATTTAGGTGTGTTTTCTCATTGAGTGCCATTCTGTGAAACATAGGCCTTTCTCCCACTGTCTATGTATCTCGAATCTAAGTGTGTTTTCTGATTGAGTGCCGTTCTGTGAAACTTATTCCTTTCTCCCACTGTCTAGGAATCTCAAATCTAAGTGTCTTTTCGCATTGAGTGACATTATGTGAAACGTATGACTTTCTCCCACTGTCTAGGAAACTCACATCTAAGTGTTGTTTCTCATTGAGTGCCATTCTGTGAAACATAGGCCTTTCTCCCACTGTCTAGGAATCTCAAATCTAGATGTGTTTTCTCATTGACTGCCATTCTGTGAAACTTATTCCTTTCTCCCACTCTGTAGGAATCTCAAATCTAGGTGTGTTTTCTCATTGAGGGCCATTCTGTGAAACATGGGCTTTTCTCCCACTGTCTAGGAATTGCAAATCTAGATGTGTTTTCTGATTGAGTGCCACTCTGTGAAACTTATTCCTTTCTCCCACTGTCTAGGAATCTCAAATCTAGGTGTGTTTTCTCATTGAGTGCCATTCTGTGAAACTAGGCCTTTCTTCCACTGTCTGGGAATCTCAAATCTAGATGTGTTTTGTCATTGGGTACCATTCTGGGAAACATAGGCCTTTCTGCCACTGTCTGGGAATCTCAATTCTAGCTGTGTTTTCTCATTGAGTGCCACTCTGTGAAACCTAAGCCTTTCTTCCACTGTCTAGAATTCTCAAATCTAGCTGTGTTTTCTCATTGAGTGCTTTTCTGTGAAACCTAAGCCATTCACTGTCTAGGAATCTCACATCTAGGTGTGTTTTCTCATTGAACCACTCTGTGAAACTTAGACCTTTCTCCCACTGTCTAGGAATCTCAAACCTAGGTGTGATTTCTCATTGAGTGCCATTCTGTGAAACATAGGCCTTTCTAACACTGTCTATGTATCTCAAATCTAGATGTGTTTTCTCATTGAATGCCATTCTGTGAAACTTATTCCTTTCTCCCACTGTCTAGGAATCTCAAATCTAAGTGTGTTTTCTCATTGAGTGCCATTCTGTGAAATTTAGGCCTTTCTCCCACTGTCTAGGAATATGAAATCTATGTGTGTTTTCTCATTGAGTAACATTCGGCGAAACCTAGGCCTTTCTCCCACTGTCTAGGAACCTCACACCTAAGTGTGTTTTCACATTGAGTGCCATTCTGTGAAACATAGGACTTTCTCCCACCGTCTAGGAATCTCAAATCTAGATGTGTTTTCTCATTGAATGCCATTATGTGAAATTTAGGCCTTTCTCCCCCGTTCTAGGAATTTCAAATCTAAGTGTGTTTTCTCATTGAGTGCCATACTGTGAAACTTAGGCCTTTCTCCCACTGTCTAGGAATCTCAAATCTAGATGTGTTTTCTCATTGAGTGCCATTCTGTAAAACTTAGGCCTTTCTTTACTGTCTAGGAACCTCAAATCTAGCTGTGTTTTCTCATTGAGTGCCATTCTGGGAAACTTAGGCCTTTCTCCCACTGTCTAGGAATCTCAAATTTAGGTGTGTTTTCTCATTGAGTGCTTTTCTGTGAAACCTAAGCCTTTCTCTCACTGTCTAGGAATCTCAAATCTAGGTGTGATTTCTCATTGAGTGCCATTCTGTGAAACATAGGCCTTTCTCCCACTGTCTATGTATCTCGAATCTAGGTGTGTTTTCTGATTGAGTGCCGTTCTGTGAAACTTATTCCTTTCTCCCACTGTCTAGGAATCTCAAATCTAAGTGTCTTTTCGCATTGAGTGACATTATGTGAAACGTATGACTTTCTCCCACTGTCTAGGAACCTCACATCTAAGTGTGTTTTCTCATTGAGTGCCATTCTGTGAAACATAGGCCTTTCTCCCACTGTCTAGGAATCTCAAATCTAGATGTGTTTTCTCATTGACTGCCATTCTGTGAAACTTATTCCTTTCTCCCCACTCTCTAGGAATCTCAAATCTAGGTGTGTTTTCTCATTGAGGGCCATTCTGTGAAATATGGGCTTTTCTCCCACTGTCTAGGAATTGCAAATCTAGATGTGTTTTTTGATTGAGTGACACTCTGTGAAACGTATTCCTTTCTCCCACTGTCTAGGAATCTCAAATCTAGGTATGTTTTCTCATTGAGTGCCATTCTGTGAAACTAGGCCTTTCTTCCACTGTCTGGGAATCTCAAATCTAGATGTGTTTTCTCATTGGGTACCATTCTGGGAAACATAAGCCTTTCTGCCACTGTCTAGGAATCTCAACTCTAGGCGTGATTTCTCATTGAGTGCCATTCTGTGAAACCTAAGCCTTTCATCCACTGTCTAGGAATCTCAAATCTAGCAGTGTTTTCTCATTGAGTGCCACTCTGTGAAACTTAGGTTTTTCTCCACTATATGGGAATTTCAAATCTAGGTGTGTTTTCTCATTGAGTGCTTTTCTGTGAAACCTAAGCCATTCATTGTCTAGGAATCTCACATCTAGGTGTGTTTTCTCATTGAACCACTCTGTGAAACTTAGGCCTTTCTCCCACTGTCTAGGAATCTCAAACCTAGGTGTGATTTCTCATTGAGTGCCATTCTGTGAAACATAGGCCTTTCGACCACTGTCTATGTATCTCAAATCTAGATGTGTTTTCTCATTGAATGCCATTCTGTGAAACTTATTCCTTTCTCCCACTGTCTAGGAATCTCAAATCTAAGTGTGTTTTCTCATTGAGTGCCATTCTGTGAAATTTAGGCCTTTCTCCCACTGTCTAGGAATATGAAATCTATGTGTGTTTTCTCATTGAGTGACATTCGGCGAAACCTAGGCCTTTCTTCCACTGTCTAGGAACCTCACACCTAAGTGTGTTTTCACATTGAGTGCCATTCTGTGAAACATAGGACTTTCTCCCACCGTCTAGGAATCTCAAATCTAGATGTGTTTTCCCATTGAATGCCATTATGTGAAATTTAGGCCTTTCTCCCCCGTTCTAGGAATTTCAAATCTAGGTGTGTTTTCTCAATGAGTGCCATTCTGTGAAACCTAAGCCTTTCTTCCACTGTCCAGGAATCTCAAATCTAGCAGTGTTTTCTCATTGAGTGCCACTCTGTGAAACTTAGGTTTTTCTCCCATTGTCTGGGAATCTCAAATCTAGGTGTGTTTTCTCATTGAGTGCTTTTCTGTGAAACCTAAGCCATTCATTGTCTAGGAATCTCAAATCTAAGTGTGTTTTCTCATTGAACCACTCTGTGAAACGTAGGCCTTTCTCCCACTGTCTAGGAATCTCAAACCTAGGTGTGATTTCTCATTGAGTGCCATTCTGTGAAACATAGGCATTTCTCCCACTGTCTATATATCTCAAATCTAGATGTGTTTTCTCATTGAGTGCCATTCTGTGAAATTTAGGCCTTTCTCCCACTGTCTAGGAATATGAAATCTATGTGTGTTTTCTCATTGAGTGCCATTCTGCGAAACTTAGGTCTTTCTCCCACTGTCTAGGAATCTCACATCTAGATGTGTTTTCTCATTGAGCCATTCTGTGAAACTTATTCCTTTCTCCCACTCTCTAGGAATCTCAAATCTAGGTGTGTTTTCTCATTGAGTGCCATTCTATGAAACATGGGCTTTTCTCCCGCTGTCTAGGAATCTCAAATCTAGGTGTGTTTTCTCATTAAGCGCCATTCTGTGAAACGTATTCCTTTCTCCCACCGTCTAGGAATCTCAAATGTAAGTGTTTTTTGTCATTGAGTGCCAATCTGCAAAATTTAGGCCTTTCTCCCACTGTCAAGGAATCTCAAATCTAAGTGTGTTTTCTCATTGAGTGCCATTATGTAAAACATAGGCCTTTCTCCCACTGTCTATGAATCTCAAATCTAGGTGTGTTTTCTCATTGAGTGCTTTTCTGTGAAAAATGGGCTTTTCTCCGACTGTCTAGGAATCTCAAATCTAGATATGTTTTCTCATTGAGTGCCATTCTGTGAAACTTAGGCCTTTCTTTACTGTCTAGGAATCTCAAATCTAGCTGTGTTTTCTCATTGAGTGCCATTCTGTGAAACTTAGGCCTTTCTCCCACTGTCTAGGAATCTCAAATGTAGGTGTGTTTTCTCATTGAGTGCTTTTCTGTGAAACCTAAGCCTTTCTCTCACTGTCTAGGAATCTCAAATCTAGGTGTGATTTCTCATTGAGTGCCATTCTGTGAAACATAGGCCTTTCTCCCACTGTCTATGTATCTCGAATCTAGGTGTGTTTTCTGATTGAGTGCCGTTCTGTGAAACTTATTCCTTTCTCCCACTGTCTAGGAATCTCAAATCTAAGTGTCTTTTCGCATTGAGTGACATTATGTGAAACGTATGACTTTCTCCCACTGTCCAGGAACCTCACATCTAAGTGTGTTTTCTCATTGAGTGCCATTCTGTGAAACATAGGCCTTTCTCCCACTGTCTAGGAATCTCAAATCTAGGTGTGTTTTCTCATTGAGGGCCATTCTGTGAAATATGGGCTTTTCTCCCACTGTCTAGGAATTGCAAATCTAGATGTGTTTTTTGATTGAGTGACACTCTGTGAAACGTATTCCTTTCTCCCACTGTCTAGGAATCTCAAATCTAGGTGTGTTTTATCATTGAGTGCCATTCTGTGAAACTAGGCCTTTCTTCCACTGTCTGGGAATCTCAAATCTAGATGTGTTTTCTCATTGGGTACCATTCTGGGAAACATAAGCCTTTCTGCCACTGTCTAGGAATCTCAACTCTAGGTGTGATTTCTCATTGAGTGCTTTTCTGTGAAACCTAAGCCATTCACTGGCTAGGAATCTCACATCTAGGTGTGTTTTCTCATTGAACCACTCTGTGAAACTTAGGCCTTTCTCCCACTGTCTAGGAATCTCAAACCTAGGTGTGATTCTCATTGAGTCCCATTCTGTGAAACATAGGCCTTTCTACCACTGTCTATGTATCTCAAATCTAGATGTGTTTTCTCATTGAATGCCATTCTGTGAAACTTATTCCTTTCTCCCACTGTCTAGGAATCTCAAATCTAAGTGTGTTTTCTCATTGAGTGCCATTCTGTGAAATTTAGGCCTTTCTCCCACTGTCTAGGAATATGAAATCTATGTGTGTTTTCTCATTGAGTGCCATTCTGCAAAACTTAGGCCTGTCTCCCACTGTCTAGGATTCTCAAATCTAGGTGTGTTTTCTCATTGAGTGCTTTTCTGTGAAAAATGGGCTTTTCTCCGACTGTCTAGGAATCTCAAATCTAGATGTGTTTTCTCATTGAATGCCAGTCTGTGAAACTTAGACCTTTCTCCCACTGTCTAGGAATCTAAAATCTAGGTGTGTTTTCTCATTGAGTGCCATTCTGTGAAACTTAGGCCTTTCTTTACTGTCTAGGAATCTCAAATCTAGCTGTGTTTTCTCATTGAGTGCCATTCTGGGAAACTTAGGCCTTTCTCCCACTGTCTAGGAATCTCAAATCTAGGTGTGATTTCTCAGTGAGTGCCATTCTGTGAAATATAGGCCTTTCTCCCACTGTCTATGTATCTCGAATCTAGATGTGTTTTCTGATTGAGTGCCGTTCTGTGAAACTTATTCCTTTCTCCCACTCTCTAGGAATCTCAAATCTAGGTGTGTTTTCTCATTGAGTGCCATTCTGTGAAACATAGGCCTTTCTCCCACTGTCTAGGAATCTCAAATCTAGATGTGTTTTCTCATTGACTGCCATTCTGTGAAACTTATTCCTTTCTCCCACTCTCTAGGAATCTCAAATCTAGGTGTGTTTTCTGATTGAGTGTCGTTCTGTGAAACGTATTCCTTTCTCCCACTGTCTAGGAATCTCAAATCTAAGTGTCTTTTCACATTGAATGACATTATGTGAAACGTATGACTTTCTCCCACTGTCTAGGAACCTCACATCTAAGTGTGTTTTCTCATTGAGTGCCATTCTGTGAAACATAGGCCTTTTTCCCACTCTTTAGGAATCTCAAATCTAAGTGTGTTTTTTCATTGAGGGCCATTCTGTGAAACATAGGCCTTTCTTCCACTCTCTAAGAATCTCAAATCTAGGTGTGTTTTTTCATTGAGGGCCATTCTGTGAAACATGGGCTTTTCTCCCACTGTCTAGGAATTGCAAATCTAGATGTGTTTTCTGATTGAGTGCCACTCTGTGAAACATATTCCTTTCTCCCACTGTCTAGGAATCTCAAATCTAGGTGTGTTTTCTCATTGAGTGCCATTCTGTGAAACTAGGCCCTTCTTCCACTGTCTGGGAATCTCAAATCTAGATGTGTTTTCTCATTGGGTACCATTCTGGGAAACATAGGCCTTTCTGCCACTGTCTAGGAATCTCAAATCTAGCTGTGTTTTCTCATTGAGTGCCATTATGTGAAACTAGGCCTTTCTTCCACTGTCTGGGAATCTCAAATCTAGATCTGTTTTCTCATTGAGTGCCATTATGTGAAACTAGGCCTTTCTTCCACTGTCTGGGAATCTCAAATCTAGCTGTGATTTCTCATTGAGTGCCACTCTGTGAAACTCAGGTTTTTTTCCCACTGTCTAGGAATCTCAAATCTAGGTGTGATTTCTCATTGAGTGCCATTCTGTGTAACATAAGCCTTCCTCCCACTGTCTAGGAATCTCAAATCTAGCTGTGTTTTCTCATTGAGTGCCATTATGTGAAACTAGGCCTTTCTTCCACTGTCTGGGAATCTCAAATCTAGATGTGTTTTGTCATTGGGTACCATTCTGGGAAACATAGGCCTTTCTGCCACTGTCTGGGAATCTCAATTCTAGCTGTGATTTCTCATTGAGTGCCACTCTGTGAAACTCAGGTTTTTTTCCCACTGTCTAGGAATCTCAAATCTAGGTGTGATTTCTCATTGAGTGCCATTCTGTGTAACATAAGCCTTCCTCCCACTGTCTAGGAATCTCAAATCTAGCTGTGTTTTCTCATTGAGTGCCATTATGTGAAACTAGGCCTTTCTTCCACTGTCTGGGAATCTCAAATCTAGATGTGTTTTGTCATTGGGTACCATTCTGGGAAACATAGGCCTTTCTGCCACTGTCTGGGAATCTCAATTCTAGCTGTGATTTCTCATTGAGTGCCACTCTGTGAAACTCAGGTTTTTTTCCCCCTGTCTAGGAATCTCAAATCTAGGTGTGATTTCTCATTGAGTGCCATTCTGTGTAACATAAGCCTTCCTCCCACTGTCTAGGCATCTCAAATCTAGGTGTGTTTTCGCATTGAGTGCCATTCTGTGTAACATAAGCCTTCCTCCCACTGTCTGGGAATCTCAAATCTAGATGTGTTTTCTCATTGGGTACCATTCTGGGAAACATAGGCATTTATGCCACTGTCTGGGAATCTCAATTCTAGCTGTGTTTTCTCATTGAGTGCCACTCTGTGAAACTTAGGTTTTTCTCCCACTCACTTACACAGTAACTCACCCAATTGTTACATAACCTCCCTGCATTACAGTTGCAAATATACTACTGGTGTGATAAAAAAGTCCTAACCAAGTATGCCTTCACCCACTCTATTCATAGTTGTAGCTTGCTGCCGTTTAACAGGTGAGCAGAAAGGTAACCCTGTAATGAATCAAACAAATACAGGGTCACTCTTATGTTGCATTGCTAAATTAATTAAATCTGAAACAATGCTAGTTTTAGCATGTTCCACAGTGCGCACTATTTGAGAATTATGTCCCATTTAACACTCTTTTAACTTCATTGTGCCATTTCTATCTTCCTGCAGATCGATAAAGCACTGTTGGACAGCTCCAAAGTCAGGAGCTGTCAGGAATCAGCCTGGGATTTATTTTTGCCATGCCGATATCCCAGCTCAGGCCGGCGGTCTGGCAGTTGCAACCTTTGTGGTCAACAGGAATGCGTCGTCATTTCCGCTCGTTAACATGGGGGATGTAGCTGAGTATATGACAATGCTGCCATGCATCATCAAGAATAGACATTTTTGACATTTATGCAGCTCTTAATAGAAACTCTGTCTCTGCCCAATTCAGGTGCAACTGCTGATTGAGACTTAACTAATACTGCCTATACGTGCTTAGTCCAAGTGATGAATGGAAGAGTTACTCCTTTGTATGCTAAACACGTTAAGAAAGGGCAAAAGTGGCAGGAGAGAGAGTACCGCCAGCGCCTTTCCTAGAAAGGCAGGAGTATTAAATTACAGCATGCTCTGTAGGAACCCCATGCCATGTCAGGGCTTCCTGCAGCCTACATCAGGGTATTGGTATGGACTTTTTGGAGGAAGGCTCTGGCACCACTGAAGGAGCCCTGATATAATCATTCCGGAACCCCACAAGAGGGCCGTGATACATGCTCCGCTGTAGCAGTCTAGATGAGGACATCCCTCCAGCCAACACCAGGGCAGTCATGTGGACCATCAAGGGCAACCCAGGCCAGGGCCTTCCTCATATCGGTCAAGGACTGTTATACAGACACAGAGAAGGGCCTTCCTGCAGCTCACACCAGGGCATCACTACAGACCCCTCCCTAGGAGCCACAGCCTGGGCGTCCCCACAGCCCAGATCCAGGATAGTGATATAGACCACTAATGGAGACCCAGGCCAGGGCATTCCTCATCTCGGGCAAGGACTGTCATACAGACACAGAGAAGGGCCTTCCTGCAGCTCACACCAGGGCATCACTACTGACCTCTCCTGGCAGGAGCCCCAGCCTGGGCATCCATGTACCCCATGCAGGGCTCGCATGTTCACCTCTCTCGCCTGATGAACGCCTGATAAACGCAGGGCAAAAGCCCCATCTGGCCAACAAGCGCAGCACCTAAGCAAGTGAGAGTGAGGTTTGAGACGGGCTCAGCCTGCCAACCTACATACTAAGGGAGATAATAGGGGGGCCTGTAGTCCTCATATCTGAAGCAGCTGTTTCTGAACCAAAGGTTCTTGTTTTCCATAACCCTTAGCACCTAGCATAGGGCAATGAGTGGAGTCTCCAGACTTCCCAAATCTGCCGATTCCCAGAACCATATGGCACAGCAGTTAAACTAGTTTGGGAGAAGGGTTCGGCAGGGCTCATTATAATGGCAATGTGAGCAAGCGAAACTGACTGGTGGGAACACAGAGAGAACACCAGGTTGCAAGGTCTTTCCCATTTCTTGCTATGACTTCTAATGCTTTGTCTTGACTTTTATGCCTTTTCGTAAGTCTTGCTGCACATGCTGTCATCTACCGTATGTAGTTTCAAGTTTGTCTGCCCTTCAAGGCCCTTGACCACCCCCCGGACTGGCCTTCTCAAATTCTAAGCTCCAGCACACATTGCACATACCAATCATGCCATCCACACATGCCGATTGACAACCCATCCCAACAGACATCAACAGCAGCACTCTACACTTCTATAACCAATTTACTTACACAGACACATGCCCGACCAATGCATTCTAAAGCTACGGGCTCACAAGACTCAGCTTCGGACACACATGCCTCTATGCTTTTGACATAGAGCACCTTGGAATTTGTTTACATACAGAGGTCTGGGTACTTCCGGTCTGCACCCATCAACACAATAGCAAAGTTACCTTGCATGTTCACAACTCCGTTCACTAACCTCAGCCACCTGCCTCCCTTTCAGATGCGTTATGAGATCCTGGAGCCCCTGTAAATGGTATGAATCAGAATAACGTAACATAATATAAGTACTTCTCTATGGTCCCTAAAAACGAGGTATCACTTCACCTTTCTTTTTCTCTCTTTGTATCACAAACGAAGGGCATCCGTCAATGGCCCCCTTTTTTCTCCTACCATTCTGATTACACATTTCAACCTGTTTTGTCTCCTGTGATGTCCACGTGACCGCGGTCACGTGGGCATCTGGAAATGAAGACGAGCGTGGAGTCTGCCAACGGCAGTTCCAGCTCTGACTCCAGTACTGTCTGTTGTGTCTTTTGTTACTGCCTGCATTCCTACGTGCGTCACGGAACGCCTAGGCCCCATTCTCCTCACGACAGCACAAGACATCACATTGGCGACGAGGCGGGGGATTATCAGCAGACCTGTCAAAAGATTAATAGGTACTCACGCTCCCCCGACAGCTCAGGCTCGCTGAGTTACTCGCGCCGGGCAAAAGAAAGTCGGGGAGTGTGAAGAAAAAAAAAAAGATGTCATAAGACCGCCATCGCGGACTTAAATAGTAAGTGCTTCCTATACTTTGCACAACACATAATTAATCTGTCATAACTAGAGGTGCTACCGCACGCTCGCACAACGCGTGTGGGAGGGGCTAAATTTAAATTAAAAAAATTAAAAAATGTTTTCCTCTCTTCTCACACAAGAAGAATATTTTTGAAGAGAGAAAGGCTATCTGTGAGGAGTAGTTTTTCTCTCTCATGAACATTGTCCAGAAGAGAGAGCACAACAAATAAGAACTTAACTACAGACTCAAAAGGAATGCTGCTTCAGTGGAAATAAGCACATAACACATATTATGCACTGAACCTTTACAGAAAGAGACAGCAACATAATAAAGACACAAAAATGTTTTCCATAATTGAAAGTGACAAAACAAAACATGCGAGTACTAAGCATTTAGTGGTTTATAAGCTAATGTTGGCAGTATCATAAACCTGGAACTCAAACATAGTGCCTTAACTGTCTTATTTGACGTGGAAAACAAGTTAAGAGCCATATACATGTGGTGACCTTATCGAATCCTCCACAGCCAAGCCACAAGTGTTATCAAAAGAGTGCAAATATGGCAGATGACATTACAATGCCACAGAGGTTGCAGAGACAAAGCCAGAACCCAGATGCCAGCACATGGTTAGATACTGCACAGGGTACTTTCATGCAACCTTTTCAACCTTTTGGGAGCCGCACTGGTGTTAGGTGGGAATTATGGTTACAACAGTTTGAACTTTCTCTCCATACAAGAAAAATTGAAGATGAGGAGATAAAGAGAGCTTTTCTCATGCTTAACCTAGGCACCATGGCTCTTCGAATTTTCAATGCTCTGCCAAATCGAGGCAGAGATGATGACTACATCACTGCTAGAGATGTGCTCACGAAGAAATTTAAACCAAAAGCCAGCCATGATTTTGAAAGATTTAAGATGAGTCAAGCTAGACAACGCCCACAAGAAACCACAGATGATTTTCATAGTCGGCTGAGAGAGATGGCATTGTCATGTGATTTTCCAGATGAAGAATTTGCAGTTCGACAACAAGTTATGCACAGGCTGTCTTCGGAGAAATGATGGCGTGCCGTCTTAGCTGAAGAATACTTCCCGCTTGACACCATTCTGACAATGGGACGATTACGTGAAAGGACAGAGGAACATGCAGCAGAGATGGAGCAAATTATAAGCCGTTTACCTCTAGACCCTGATCTGTCAAAGAGCAATCCTCCAACTGTAAAGGCTTTGAGACACCAGAGCCACCAGGAAAATCAGCCAGCAAAAAGTGTCGAGTATCTGGTGTGGAGGACAACACAGCAAAAATGAACCATGCCCTGCATATGGCACCACTTGCCATAAGTGTGGGAAGGAGAACTATTACGCATCAGTATGCTTAAATTCTAAGCCAACTAAAATCACTATTGGCAAGGGGAAAACACCACAACACAGAAATGGTGTAGGAAATAGAGAACCTACCATGCATAAGCAACAGCAGCGTTGGGAACGCACAAAAGACAAACCCTGGCAAAGCAAAAGAGGGCGTGCACGTGCTATTGGAGGTGAAGAGTCTGACAGTATTAGCAGCAGTGAAGAAAGTCCATCAAGCAGGGAAACATCCCCAAGCAGCTCCAGATGGAATTATATTCAGAAAAAGGAGAAAGTGCATATGATATCAGCTGTGAAACTAGGAAACAATAACCACCATGGTAGTACTAAATCACGACGGTGCACAGTCTTAGTGGAGGACATTCCAGTTACCATGATGATAGACACTGGAGCTACTGTAAATGTCATGCCTGTATCTAGATTTGACAAACTGACAAAGTGAAACCACAGCCGATGCTCAGAAGGCGCTCAGTCCTGTTGTATGCATATGGTTGTAAGAAGCCTCTTCCAGTAACAGGATATTTTAAAACCACACTGTCACATCGTGGCAAAAGTTGCAAAACTTGGATTCATGTTGTAGATGCTGGCATTGAAACGTTGCTCAGTTGCACCACGGCGGAACGCCTAGAAGTAATACAGTTCAATCTAGCAGTTCAACCTGAGGACATTGAGACTCTTTTAAATAAACATGAAAAACTATTCAGTGGTATTGGATGCCTCAAAGGCCGTTCTGTGAAATTACATATTGACCCAACCATTGAGCCGAAAGCTGTGAGACACAGGAGGGTCCCATTTCACATGAGAGCTGCTGTAGAAGCTGAATTAAATAAACTAGAAGAACAAGGAATTATCGACAAAAACGACAGGAGCTACCCCTTGGGTCTCTCCTATGGTAGTTACGGCAAAACGAAAGCAACCGAATGCAGTGCGTATCTGTATTGATATGCGTCTTCCTAATGCAGCTATTGGCAGAGAATGACACATTACGCCAACAATTGATGAACTGATTGTAGACCTTACTGGTGCAACTGTGTTTAGCAAACTTGATCTTCGATCTGGCTATCATCAGATTCGGCTGGCAAAAGAATTGCGCTACATTACCACTTTCTCATCACACTTAGGGCTCCGACGATATCGTCGGCTCAATTTTGGAATTTCCTCTGCAGCGGAGATTTTCCAGAATGAAATTAGACGAGTACTACAGGATCTGCCAGGTGTCACTAACATTAGTGATGATATTTTAGTTTATGGAAGAACTGAAAAAGAACACATAACTCGATTAGCAGCAACTTTGCAACGACTGGAAGAATCAGGACTTACACTCCATGCTTAAAAATGTGAATTTGCAAAGAAGTCATTGAGTTTTTTTGGATATGTATTCAATAAAAATGGTGTCTCGCCAGATCCCGGAAAAGTAAACGATATCAAGAATACAAAAGCACCTGTGACTGCATCGGAAGTAAGAAGTTTCTTGGGTATGGACACATATTGTGGTTGTTTTATCCCAGATCTGGCCACCGTTGCTGCCCCATTACGAGAACTTACAAAGGCGAAAACTGCGTGGCAATGGGGCGTCAAGGAAGAACAAGCATTTCAGAAGATAAAAGAATCACTCTCCAGTGATACCACCATGGCATTTTTTGATATCACTCGAAAAACAGAATTACTTGTGGATGCTAGTCCAGTTGGTTTGGGAGCAGTACTAACACAAAAAGACAAGAATGGACTAATTCATGTTATTGCATACGCCAGTAGAGCCCTCACCCCGGCAGAAAAGAACTATGCTCAAATAGAAAAAGAAGCATTAGCCATTGTATGGGGAAGCAAGCATGTTCAAGTGTATATTCTAGGACAGCCAATAATTGTGCTCAGTGATCACAAACCGCTTATCCCAATTTTTGGAGGCACAGCTCCACACCCACCTGCAAGAATTGAACGATGGCTACTGCAGGTGCAACAATTTGATTTAAATGTGCAATATCATGCAGGAGTTGACAATCCAGCAGATTTTTTATCACGCCACCCACGAGCGCCTACTGCATCTGAAGAAGAAGCTGCAAAGATTACTGAAGAACATGTATGCCAAATTGTTGAGCTAGCTAGACCAAAAACTATGACATTACGAGAAATGAAATCTGAAACAGATATTGATCCATGTTTGCAACTTGTGAAAGCTGCTGCTATGACAGGCGAATAGAAGACCTTCTTATCGGCTGTTGCTGGAAGAACACAGTCAGCGCAAGATTTCTTACAGACATTATTTGGAGTACGCCATGAACTATCCATTTCAGAAGAAGGACTGATCCTAAAAGGGTATAGAATTGTGTTGCCGCTATCACTACATGAGAGAGGAGTTCAGCTAGCACATGAAGGACACCAAGGTGTTGTCAAAACATTAGCATACCTAAAGTCACGGGTTTGGCTGCCTCCTATGCAACAAAAAGTGTTAGCACTCATAGAGACTTGCAGTGCTTGCCAATCTTCTCGTCGTTTTGGGCCGCCAGAACCCATGGAAAACTTGTCAAGAAGTACTCGCCGGTGGGATTCTATCAGCATTGACTTTTGTACTATCGCTAATGAAGCCTATTTATTAGTAGCAATTGATGAACACACTAGGTATCCTAAAATAGAACTGGTATACTCAACAGAAACAGAAGAAGTTACCACAGCTCTGGAAAAAATGTTTGCTACACATGGCATTCCGTCGATGATTCGCAGTGACAATGGCCCGCCATTTACAAGTGAAGAATTCCACCGATTTATAAAAGAAGTAGGAGTACGTCATCATCACATTACGCCATACTGGCCTCAAGCAAATGGAGATGTGGAACGATTTATGGCGTCTATCAATAAAGTTATTCGAATTGCCAAAAACAAAAGCCGCAAGTGGCTTCCTGAACTTTACAGATTTCTACGTACATATCGTCTGACGCCACACTCTTCTACTCATGTGAGCCCAGAAGACTTGGTGTTCCAAGTGCCCATCCAGGGTGGTTTGCCTCTACACCCTTCGTGGAAACCAGCTCAGGTTGATTGGGATAACAGTGAGCTACAGAGGCAGGTACATAACGCAAAGGAGGATAAAAAAAGAAAAGCAGTGACAAGTAAAATACAAATTGGCGACACTGTACTAGTGAAAAACAGAAATCGAAAAGGGAAGATGTCGTTACCATATGAGTCAGAACCTTGGACAGTAACCCAACAAAACATGGCCTCGTGTCAGCCACGCGAGGGGGAGAGTCCGTGTCAAGAAATGCCTCCCATTTCCAGAAAATACCGTCAGTTTTGTGGGAGGAAAGCAAAGAAGAAAACAGTGTTGATAATAGTGAACCACTTCAAAACAGTTACTCTCATGAAGAACCAAGCGAAGAGACAAGCTACAGGTCTCCATCTTGTCTGAGAAAAGAAGAAGAAAATGAGGAAATGCCTCACACTCTGAAAGCAAGCGTCCCCCAACAGCACGATCCTCCCCGCAATGAGAGACAATGAAAGACTCTCCCAAAATGGGAATAAGGCCAAGACAGAGTGCGGGTGAGCGTAAATGGGAGTTTATCAATCAGAATAGGGCATGCAAAGAACTCTGCAAACTCCGAGAGCGCTCTGACTGACAATAGCAAAGACAGGCGTATATATTTACAAAAAACGTCATCAAAACCTACATACTATAGGGGGCACAAGTTCATTGGGATTGGGTGGCGACGACTAACTATAGGTGCTGCTGCGGCGTGGTTGGTCTTGGCTGGAGGACGTCACTGGTCACCCTCGTGGGTTGGGCTGGGCCTGGCAGGTCGGCTTGAGTTCATCCGGGCGGTGTTGGTGCGCTGAGGCGGCCTGTGGCAGAGATGAATGCCTTTCCTGACTTACTTGCCCTCGGCCATGCACACCGCAGTCATTCAGTCATTTACAGTGTTATTCTCTTTAGTAAATCTTCCAATAGGTTATTCTATAGGTTAATGCAACACAGGAGGAATGCACCTTGTGAGGGGTCTGGAGGTAATACATCGAGGCCTGGTTACCCGTGTCCTGCTGACCGGTGCCATAGGTCGAGGGGCTAAGCTTCGGGGCCTGGGACGGGTGGTACAGGTCTTTCTGTCTTGTTAGAAGTTGTTATGGATGTTCCGCTGTGTGTTGTCAAAGTGTTGGGTGTCCTGATTGCACAGGGCCATAAGTCTAAGACGGTCCGGTGGGTTGTGGGGTTTACGAGGGGGCGCGTGAGTTTAGACAAAGGTTTACTGCTGTGCTGTAAATAATGCAGGTGGCTGGTCGCGGCCTTGGGTGCTGCAGTGGGGCTACAATTCTTTGAAGCGGCTCCAGTCTGGTCGGGGGAGGTGGGATAGCGCAGAGCGGGCCTCTGTTCTCATGTCTTGGCAGCCTTCGCAGGGTGGGAGGGGGAAATGGCCTTGTACGCATTCACAAAGGTATCTCCCTCGTGTGTTGCTGAATGTAGGTAAAGACATCACAAACATTTGAACACTTTCTATAATACTTATTCAAAATCGCTTCAAAACATGCATTTAAACTTTGCTGGATGTGTCTCGATTATACCCAGTCTGAGCACCATATTTGTACATTATATTCTAGCAGCTACAGTATTTTAGTTACATGCATATACATTCGCAGTAAATGAGGTAGTAGTTGGGTCGGTGGAGTACATAGAAAACGACCCGCCACTGTACGTGACGGTGGTGGCACATAAGGGGCTTAGACATACACACATGATAAGTGCATTCTCGCGCATCCTTTACATGAGTTCATAGTATAGTTGCATTCGCTTTCTCGTGTACTCTAGCAGCATTAGCTTAGTTATGGCGCAAAACCATGGGAGGTAGGTTGCCCAGTGATACACGCAACAAACAGATCCCTTGAGCGTTCCTTTATTATTAGTATCCACCTGTAATGGTGTGAGCTCGCCATTGCTTATATCATGGGAGCGTGCTCTCTCATTTTAATACATTCTACAGGCGTTTGTAATATAAGAGATTTTGTGGAAGAAAGCATACTTTGCAAGTGGTCTTGACATTACTATATACATATATATTAAGACTGTCTGCCATCAGATGACCATTTTACCGTTCTTCTCATTGTTCAGGCCTGCTGGCCGGGTCATGCTGATAGTGATAGTACACTGCGGGAGGTGAACTGTTACAATGTTAGCGTATTGCGCTAGCTCATGTCCGTCTTGCTCGTGGGAACGTGCTCGCAGCGGATCTGCCAGGGTGCTGCGGCAACAGGGATGAGACTCTCCAAGGGTGGGGGCCGCGCTACAGTGCGCTGAGCTCACACCATCTTTACCAGACAAAAAAATGGTTTCTGGGCCTAGCTAAATTTGTATGGGCAATCAATACGTGTGGGCAATGTCTCCAGCGGGTGAGCCCTCCACCACCTGGGCCCGGGTGGCACGAGGGAACGCCCAATGAGCCATAGCCCTCACCTGGGGAGAAAAACGCAGGCGAGAGGGGTCTCCTGGACCAGTCCTCCCCTACATCTCCTATGCAAGGGAGGAGCAAGAGGTATATGCTGAGACGACAACCACTACCGTCGACGAGGCTGAAAGACTATGTCCTTCACAGTATCTACAAGAAGTCGCATGTATAATTGGTGGAGAACACAGGGGAGCCAGTAGAGATTAAATGACTAATGTTAATGGTTATAATACGTTCCTCATCAACACTGATGTCTTCTTTATTGTCTGAAACAAGAGGTTCAAAAAGTTTTCCCAATGTTGAGCTCTGTTGTGTTAAATATGAGTATCATTTATGTTTAATTAATCATTCCAAAAGTTGGGGAGGAATGTGATGTCCACGTGACCGCGGTCACGTGGGCATCTGGAAATAAAGACGAGCGTGGAGTCTGCCAATGGCAGTTCCAGCTCTGACTCCAGTACTGTCTGTTGTGTCTTTTGTTACTGCCTGCATTCCTACGTGCGTCACAGAACGCCTAGGCCCCATTCTCCTCACGACAGCACGACATCACATCCCCCAGGCAGTTAAGTGAGATGTATTTGGGTAGGCGATCCCATCGAAGTCAATGAAAATAGAGAACGTTTTTCAAGGGTGATGAATGTTTGATTCGTGCATCTTCCCATTTAAGTCTACAGAGAGTATGGCCTTGATGCGGTGGGTGTAATTGTCCAACTTGGCTCTGCAAAAAATATCACAAGTTCAGGGCAAAATTCACCGAACACGCATATTTCCCCCCCCTGGAGCAAAATTGACCTTTTTAGGCTTTTTCCAACATGAAATTCTGCTCTTTCGCAATTTATTGGGGAGTGTGGCGAGACAATTTTAGATGGCTTTCCTCCAGAAATGTAGTTTTTTCCATTACATTTTATTTTCTTTGGCCAAAAACATGTCATTTCAGGAAGAAAATAAAACTTCAGAAACACAAAAATGGGCTAAAAATAATTGCACAGCAGCACTGTGCAGGCGAAGCAGAACTTGGATAGCATATTGAAAATTAATCCATGCATACAAACATTTTGGAGCAGCTAGAAGATGTTCTCCTAGAAATGGAGAACATTTAATTTTCCCGTAGGACTGCACTGGAGTTAGAACATTTTTAGGAGGGAGAAAACAAAAAATAGCAACATATTTTAAAGCAAAGGTGTGAATCTCCCTCCTAAATTGGGAGGGTTGGCATGTATCATAATCTACAAGTAGTGACAAAGTCCATATGGGGGTGTGTTGAGAGTTATGCAGTTTCCTTTCCTGATGTGTGTATTTTATTCAAGCCTTTCCATAATTTTCAAACTTTGACCTGTCTTTTTCCAATGTCATTCTTGAAGCATTATTTTTCTACGTCAGTTTTGAGCTATGTACATATACAAAAGCAACATGTATCATGTCACTTGGGACATGCTCTTCACATGTCTAGCTCTACTAAAACCCTCCTTAGCATATTTCCGAGGCATCAAGGATGAACCAAGAAAAGTGCACGGCCCTGACAAACCTGCTTCACTGTCACAGCTTTAACAGACATCTGAGTGTCACACTACATGACAGGTCCGGCCAAGGCAACAGCAGGGGAAGCTTCACTCACCCAGTGCTACAACAGGGGCTTCCCTCCTAGTGAACGGGTGCAGCAGGACAAACTGCTGTCACAGAAAATGGGCGCAACAACACTGCAAGCTTCACTCACACATAGTCTGGCTTCAGACTGCAAAGCAGGCCTCCTACATTGCGCACACTGCACTTTAAAGGGTTAGGCTTTGGACACTCCCACAAAGACGTATTCTGTAATCACTCTTCAAGGAACACCCCCACGTCCTTTATCACCCCACTTAAAGTAGTGGAACCTTTGCCTTACAGGTCATTTCTTGCTTATGAATACTGTCAGCTTTTATTCCATGAGATTTGTGGTTTTACATTGTCATCACAACAAACACAAGCACACCCACAGCACAGACACTGCACTGAAATCTAGCTGCACAACCCAGGACTGGTCTTTGTGTCCACTGCAGATGAGGCCAGTAGGAATGAGTGTGATTCAATGGGGTTCATGAGGTGAGTCCCAGGGGAATGGCCAAGCCTTTATGTAATTATATGCAGCTATCGGATAAGAATGAGGGAGTCTGTAGGGAAGTGTATGAGACTACTCATGTAGGAAGCAGTGCGCTTCTATCAGGCAAGTCCCATGGGAATGAGTGGGTCACTGTGTAATTATATATCATTTTTAATGATACATAGGCTTCATCATTTTTGTTTTGGGAAATGCTTTTATACCAGCTGTAAGAGGATTCAATTCAACACTACAGCTAAGTCAATGCCTAGTCTGGGATACTGAATGGAAACCCTTATTGATATATCTTTATGTCCAGTTCATGCGTTCTGGATGACTACCCCTATATAACGCCCCTCTCTTGGAATCCCCCTGACCCCACTGAGCCAAGAAGTAGTTCTGTTTTGCAAGTTAAAAGGTTTATTTGAGAATTTAAACAATATATATATATATATCACACTTTATAATAAATTAATAATTGAATATCAAACTTAATCTGATGTGATAAAGATTAACAACAGAGAATCTGGCACTAGCTCACTTCTTTATAATCACTAAGGAGTTGACATGAAATGGATAAGGTAGCACACTGGTAAATAGGGACAGAAGAATAATGTGGTAGAGAATGCTTTATAGGGTTCAAGGAAATGCAAGGTTGAATGAATGACATGCAGTATAGAAGATAAACTGATATGGTTTCACAAAAGACAAGGTAATCACTTTCCCTTTGTGGCAATTCACCCCCCCTATACAATGTAAGGAGATGGAAGGAAGAGCACACGGTTCAGGTATACAATCACAATGTAATACAGAGTTCCAGTTTCCCAGCAAGCTTAGAGGAGAATAGATATGAGTTTTACACAGGCTCAAAATGCTTTTAATATGGTGACAATGCAGTGAGAAATATGCTGAAAATGCTTTTAATTCCCTTCAGGAGGTTCAGGTTGAGGATTAGTTGGTTTAAATTAGTTCAGGCTTACTTTAGCAATGTTCTAGGAATGATTGGCAGGTTAAACGAATTTTTGGCAAATGAAAGCAAGGAAGCTGCTGTTTTCACACGTGGAGAAATTTGCAAATCGCGGTAAAATTTGCGAGTGCGTTTTTCGCGATGGCGGCAAAAGTATAGGGAATAGGAATGCGGTTCTAGGTTCGTTGAAAAGCCAAGATTCCCAGCTTTCAGAGGAAAGTTACTGCAAGTCTCTAGGACAAACGGTCACGGAGATATGAGTGATATGGTAAAGGTCGTTTTTCAGATTTTAAATTTTAAAAGTTCAAAGTGACAAGTTACAGCTAGCAACTAGAAATGACAGGTGACAGCTTTGCAAATGACAGGTGACAGTTAGGAGACAGTTCTGGTTAGATTAAAATAGATTGAATTATATTATTTTAACTAAGAGATTGGTTCTGCACAGTTCTGCTAGGTACTCACAATATATTTAGAAATAGAATGGGCCTCGCCACGGATCTGGTCAGGTTTTCTTCACTCGCCACGGACGGTCTCTGCGCACAGCGGTCTGGGTCAGCTCTCTGGTTCTGCGAACAGCAGTCTGGGTCAGCTCTGCTCTGCCTCTGGTTCTGGATACTGCTCTGCTTTCTCTGGGTATAGCACTGCTTCTGGATCTTTCTGCACAGCTTTCTCTGGACCCAGCGCTGATCTGCACGGCTCCTGGATGCTGCTATCGCTGTTAGGTTTGCTGGATGCTGAGACCCACTGAGAAGAGTTCTCAGTTTGTGGGTTTAGGCCCTTGCTTTGAGTTCTGAATCAAGTTCTTTGGAGTTTTAAAGTCTAAGTGTTGAATCTAGTATCTTCTGGAAGTTGTGTGGTCCGGCAGAGCGCGTTGCAGCAAATGGAATTGAATGTCCCTATCTGTCCTGACTGTCTGCTTTTATGTGTTTTGAAAGTGGGTGGAGAGGCTAGCTTTCTAGAGCCTACCCCTCTCCACTTGTCATTGGCCACTTCATCCTCTTCCCCTTGATTGGGGGAATGAAATGAAGTGTCATCATGATGAGGTCTGTTTATGATACAGAGAACCCACCCCTGTCAAATTACACACAATCTATATTTTGACCCAAAAGACATATTTGCACAGGTACACATTTGTTTAAAATTACATGCACCCATCACATATCACAGGAGGTATACCCTGTCCAAATCTGCTCTTCCTGAGAGCTTGCATTGAGAAATGGCAACATTTGCACTTTTTAACTGGTTTTGCAATATTGGACATTAACCCAAATTTACACACATGTGCGCAAGGAGTATGGACATTAATTGATGAAGTGTCAGATTTTTAACATGCATACATTTTAAGTAATACCCTCTTAACTGCTAGCTTGCCCCCAGATCATACCACCGGTTGTAAAAACCTCTTAAAATGTGGGCAGAAAAATCACAAGAATTATGGTATCATTTAAATAATTTTCACAAGTCCACTCTATGAATGATCCATCTTTTTAGAGTTATGTTCTGGCCCCAAAGGGGTGTGGTTTCCCCCCAGCACAAGGTTGAATTTCTGGTTTTTCCAGTTCTGCCAAGCCAGCTTGCTCTCACAGGCAGTGCTCCTCCCCTTTCCTTCCAGGAGGAAGCCACATTTACGACTCCCACCAATAAAACATTTGCCTGAGTCAGGACAGGGCTTTGTTCAATTTCCTGCAGAGCCCAGGTAATTCCATCAGAGAAGTGTCATATCCCTTTTGGTGGGAACAGCAAAAGGCAGCTAGGCCTGGGAACACAGCTGTTGTGCAAGTCTCAACTCCTGTCGGGGGTAGCTGGTGGGCAGAATTCAGTTCCTTAAGCCAGGCCCCAGCTAATGTCACTTTTAGTTACCCAGTTTTCTGCATTCAAATAAAACTAACCATTTTTACATATGCAGCTAGAATGCTGATTCTAAGTTTAAAACTATGACATTTAAACAATTGAAACCTATGTGACACTCAAAAGTAGGTCACTCATTTCTTTTAAACATTTAGATTTTTAGTGTCTTTCAGTCCAAATTTACTTAAACTGCTGAAATCCACAGCTCAGCCAGTCTTGTTATAAACCTTCAAATCACTTCAGAATATAACTTTACATTGTATCCACCTCTCAGTAAGTCTTTCTTTGGCCTGCTTTGGGTTCATTTATTCAGTTTTACACAAAAAAGTCTGGTGTTGTTTTAAAACGCCGGCTTTCTGATAGTGGTGAGTACTGGTAATGCACCCATTTTTGGGATTTAAGAAAATGAATTCCCCACAATTCTAGGTTGCTTTTGGCAATCAGCATTGCCATTCCCAATGGTTTCAGGCTACTGTGTGGGTAGTCCAATGGTGGTTTTAGGCAGTGCCCGTCTGTGCCCATAACATCGGCAAAATGGGTGGCAGCCTATTCTTCATGCATTTTCTGGGAATCTCTGGCCATCATGATGTTTTCAATGCCAGTACTGCACAGTTTTTGAGGTAGGGCTCGGATGCATGGGTAAAAACATCCCACAAGCAAATGTTGGCTGCAAGACAACAATTGAAATACATATTTTAGAAGGCAAGCAACATTCCTTTTCTCAAATCATTAAGAGCAGATATTATCGGTAGCATTTTTTAAATTAAAACAAACATTATAAATGCTCCATTTAAAGAGCTTACCTGCAGACGAATCACAATGGGACCATGTTGCATTTTCCAATTAACAACAAATAACCCAGTTTCCTTCACCTAAAAAGAAAGAAACAAAGGGTGCAGCATGCTGTTAGGTTATCACACTCAAATTAACAAAAACATCTAGCACCTAATAACTCATTTCATATTGCTTCTTTGTGACTATAATTCTTACAAGCAAGTGTGCTGTAGCACAGAGAGTTAATGTGATTAAACCAGGATCACACAGTGTGGCATGAACCTAATAACTGTTTTCATATTGTTTCTATCTGCACACAATTCCTACAAGCATGTGAGCGGCAGCACAAATAGGTCATGTGATTGTATCAGGATCACAAAGTGTGCACATACACCTATTAACTGTTTTGCTATTGTATCTATGCAGCCACAATACTAAAAAGCAAGTGAGCTCCAGCACAGGGAGGTAATGTGATTAGACCAGGATCACACAGTGTGCATATACACCTATTAACTGTTTTGATATTTTATATACAGGGACCCCAATTCTAATCATCAGTGTGACACGCTTATAGGTCAAGTGCCTCGGTTCTCTACACAAGGATACACTAGTCATCCCAAGCAGGTTTAGGAATTAGGCTTTATGCAGCCTATTGACCCGGTATTGCATGTCTCTACCAACAAGCCCCCACTAACATGTGCATTTAACAATGCAGGCACCACTGCCCCTCCCCTCTACTGCACTTGGCGTAGCAGACACGCATCAAGATAGATTATAACTGACAACCCCACTTTATGTACAATGATACACTAGGTACTTGTGGACTACAGGTGGTTTCCATCCTGGCCCCGTTCACAGATGTTGCGTGTTTTCCACTAATTTGGGAGACACATACAAGTGAACATTAGCCCACGCATGCGCGCTGCCTTTGCATACGTCAATCTCCATGACTACGACTTGAGCCCGTCTCTAGCTTCCCCTCTACAGTATACATGGTTCCCATGACAACGTGTCGCATGCAAACTCGCACGACAGTTCGCGCATGTGCACGGGCTTTGTGTAGGCTGGTTTCCACGACTATGACTGACACCCACCAGCTAACTGCAGAACGCGAGCGTGCAACTTTCCCTTATTTCTTACACACAACGGGCGCTACATGGCCGCTACACTGCAGTCTATGTGAGCCCACATGGCCGCACAAGGTAAGGAGACTCCTGTGTATTGTATACTGGATGGCACGTGACATGGGACATTCCCATCCTGTGTTCTTTTAGAAACGCTCTGAAATCAAGTACTCCGTTTGTTTCCTGCTCCCTCCAGCCATGCCCCTGAATAAGACCACGCTGCCACCTATGGAAGCAGACAATTGAACTACCCATAACTCTACTTCAGTTTAGAGCCATGGGGGCCTGCACAGGTAATGAGACTCCTTGTTATTATATCTTCTCCTGAACAAACCTCAGCACAATTGATTTGCCCCCCAGCTCACTCTATGAACAGAGAACGTGATCTTGGACCACAAACCAATCAAGAAGTCGGAGTTAGGAACACAACGGGCCTCCTCATGAGTTGGGCAGTAATGCCGGCGCTATTAGCGCTGGTGTTAATAGCCCTACCGCCAAACCCCCTGGCGCTATTAGCATCGGATCATGGGTTTGGCGGAACGGTTATTGCCCATTCCCCTTGGGCCCATTCGGGAATTCCTCATTCCCCATTGGGCCCAATGGGGAAAATGTGCGCTATTACTGCCGGCGGATTTTCCGCCGGTGGTAAACGCGCCAAAAATCATCAAATTTGCTGCAGATTTTCCCCCAGCTCAGAGCTGGGGGGAAATCCACCAAGGTCATGATCTGGCGGACCCTTAAATGCGGTGGTAATAGCGCTAACGCCGCATTTAAGGGTTACCGCTAAACTCTTGATGAGGCCCAACATCTAGACAGTACGCCCATCCAGGTGGGCGCACTTATGGCTTTTCCACATGAGCTAAGTGTTTTAACAACAGGGTGCACTCCTTACTGGTACTTCCTGTAACCCTACACTAGATCCCCAATGTGAAGTCCCTCTACAGTGCTGCACCCACTAACAGCCTTCGGGTGAAGAAACTCTACTCTCCTGTCTCATTCGGGCATCTTAAAAGTCCTCTCCTTTTGTTCATGTAGCAATCTGCATACCTGTATATTTATTTGTCTGTAGTTTTTTAACCAGCAGTTTATACCTTGTAATAATTCAGTTATTTGGCGTTTTCCATTAGCCACCCTGTTTTCCAGCAGGTTAACCTCACCAATGGGCATTAGGTACAACTGTGAAGTAATTTGACACTGGGGTGATGGAGCCGCTCTGTGAATGCTGCTTTGAAACCATGTGGCCTGAGAAATAATGCTGTATTATATACGTTAGGTTTACCGGTCGGTCGTTCGTGTGGGCGGGCGCACAAGGGCCAGGGGGGTAATTGGCTCATTGAGTCTGGAAAATGCAGCATATGTTGGTGCAGCTACAGTTTCATGGCAGAACTTGGATATACCAAGTGCTTGTTGCATGCCGTTAGAAGAAAGGGGCAGTGGAAAGTGTACTCATGTTTGCAAAGTGAAGGCACTCCTAGGACCAGGCATATGGAGTTGGTAAGAGCGACGTAGGTACAAGCAAAACATTGCTCTGTTTAGGGCGACTTTGTGCACACGAAAAGGTGTGGATTCTGGCCGCTGTTAGCTTCGTTGGGGCTGCGGTACGGAGATTTGTGGTGGCTACACAACTTAGGGGGGAGGAAACTAAGGGGCAGCATGGCTTAGCTAAATGGGAAAGACCGCGTTTCTCATGCCAAGGGCACTGGCCAATCACAGATGTCTTCACTTGGTTAGCGGTTTCGCTGTTTCCGTGTCGGCCAATGGATAGCAGGGTGCGTCCAGGTTGGCATGAGCATGACAATGACAATTCGGCGGTCGTCATGCCGTGGGGTCAAGGGTACATCGGGCAGGGTTATGTGGGTTGGGGGAGAAACTAAGGCTAAATTAGTTAAGAACCAATTGCATTCTGGGATTTGCAGTTTTACCATAATCTGGACACATTCGGTGATGGTTTATGTAATTTGCAATAGGAAGGTGGCTTCCTGTTGCTCACGGTTCCTCACTCCGCATAAACTCTAATAAGTAACAGAGAACCACGATTAACACCCGACAGCAGTTTAAGGGGAGAAAGGCCCTACAGCCACCGTTCATGTTTTTTATGTACATTAGAGAGCACACAATGAAAGCCCCTAATTTTCGCATTGCCTGCTGCGTGCTGGTAAGCAAAGGTACTCAGAGAAGTGGGGAGTTCAAGTTGGGGGGGCACCCGTGCAATATGACTATGGAAGGTTCAGTGCAACATATTGAGGTGAACTGCGCTCTCCGTGCCACGTGGCAAGGCAGAGCCACAAGGCATCAGTCAGAGGATTGAGTGACGGGAGCTCACAGTGATAAATGTCGTGCGCACGTGGCAAAGGTTGGGCCAGGATGTTAATGCTCCCTGCGGGTATAAGGCTTTCTTCCATCATTCATGTATCCCGTCAGTCAGAACTGCAGTAACATGGTGCCAGGTAGTGGCGGGGTGAGAGCACGGCCCAAGGAATGCACAGTGATAGAGCTTGCCATGTATGTAGGTAGCCATTGGGTAGCTGAGCTTCGTGGCAGAAGAGATCGCTTCTTTCAGCTCATCTCCCAGAACGTCCAGGGCTATTTAAGTTGGTTTAGGTGATAGGGTGACATAAGGGTGGGTGGGGGGGGAAGGGGATTTCAGTAATTAGAAATGTTGGCTGCATTTAGGGAGGGAGAGCAGACTATGGGCTCTAGAAGGGAAGTTGGGAGTTCTGGAGGGAACTATGCTGAGGGGAAGAGGAGTTTTTGGGGGAGGGACGGGGAAGTGGGAGAGGGTCGTAGCAGGCAATTGTAAAACAGCACTCCACGCTGGGAAACACTGTTCCAATTGGAGGAGGGGGAGGGGGAGTGGGGTAGGGAAAGGGTGCCAGATGGAGCATGCCGGCATCTTTTATGACCCAATGGAATGCCAGACACTGTGCTGAAGCCAGAGCAGCACCGTGGGGAGGTGTGAGAGCAGGGAAGGGGCATGCGGTGGAGCAAGTTCAGGGGCCGCGATGCACACGACACATGCTCATTGTTTGTGGAAAAACACTGTTAGAAGGAGATATCCTCTCTGGGTTGGGGTACATGTGATATCGCAGAGTTATGGCGGGCATTTTACGCGTGCCCTCATATTTTGAGGGGTGGAATAGCGTGATGCATGGCATCAGGTGTGCTAGTGAGTGGCTCTGGAAACAGTAATCCGAGCTTCACATGCACTGGAATCATGGCACGTGCAGTTGTGGGTTCATAGTCCAGACTCGGACTGACCGAGAGGGCATGCCTAGACCAAAGGGGAAAGCTACAGTGGACCAGGTTGCTGTACCCAAAGCGGGCCCCTTGTGGGACGATGTGGGCAGTTTGTCGAGTGACTTCACGGTGTGTGCGACTGGTCGCTTGATCATTGTGGCTGAAGAAATGTTCTTTAAATGGCATAATGTGAGTTAGGTACTCATGAAACAGTGAGTCACAATAACAGGGAATTGCCAGAGTCAGCCATTCTCTCAGTGGTGCCTAGACAAGTGCATGCCCAGTTCCACCCGGCCTGTGCTGGTTTCGCAGGGGGGATCGGTAAGCGGGGGACTAGGTTTTCCTTCCCGGCTCTGCCGCCGGTTCAGACACTGCATTCAGGTCGTTGTAGTGCCATGAGGTGGTATTGGGACAACGTGACGGTGGCGAAATATGTATTTGTTTGCTTATACGAACCATCAAGGTCGCAATTCAGGAATGTGTGTCGCCCCCCCACTTTGTTACAAAGAACACAGAAGTAGCTGCTACCGGGTTACGAAGCGCCAACTTGCCCATTAGGAAGATAGTTGTAAAACCAGGCTGTTATTACTAAATGAGGTCCAGTCGCATTACCCACGCGTTGCTTGGCCTCTCTGTTGAAGAGTCATTAGTACATTCGAGTAGGGGGTTCTCTCCCCGGGACAATGTCGTCAATCAAGGGGAGTGGAGTCTGCAGGCAAACTTGTATGAGACCAATTTAGGCACCAGAAGCAGCGCTGGCATCAGAGTTGCCGTAGGGGGAGGTGATATGATATGATATGAAATGGCATTTGTAACGCGCCTATACACAAGTGTTTCAAGGCGCGACGAGGCAGGGAGGGGGGAACAAGGGGAGACAGACAACGATCCTACTAGGCCAGGTGTCATTCAGATCGCGCAAGTGCATGGGTAGGGGGACGGGAAAAGTGCAAGGGGGAAGGGAGAGGGGAAAGTGCAGTACAGGGTTAGTGATGAACAAGATAAATAATGAGGGCCAGCTGGTGGCAAGTGCAAGATAAGTGCAGACAAGTGCTGGGAAGGGGGGCTGTAGGGATACAGAGACAGTCCCGCAGTGCAGGGGTTGCCAGGAAGGCAGTGCAGGGGAGAGTGGCTGGGCCAAGGACCGAGATTGGTGAGTGGCCCAGTTGCTGATTCAGTGCAGGTTCAGTGATTTAGCAGGGGAGAGAGGGAGAGAAAGCAGAAGCAAAGATGAAGGTTTTGAGGTGCTTCCGGAACTGGAGATGGTTCTCCTCAAGTTTCAGGGAGGCAGGAAGGCTGTTCCAGAGGGAGGCCCCTGCTGCGGAGAGAGATCTCCCCCCAACTCGTTGCTTGGAGAAGCGGCTGACCCTGAGGGAGTTGGAGGCAGAAGAGCAAAGTGCTCGAGAAGGAAGATATTTAGGAAGGGAGAGTTGAAGGTATTTTGGCCCCAGGCCCCAGAAGGCCTTGTGGACAATGCAGAGGGTTTTAAACTTAATCCTCGCAGCCACAGGGAGCCAGTGTAGCGATTTTAGTCCTGGAGAGATACGGTCCCTGGGCTTGAGGCCAAGGACAAGTCTCGCAGTTCTGTTCTGGATGAGTTGCAGAGGGCGGAGAGTAGAGGCAGGAAGATTTAGATAGAGGCTGTTACAGTAGTCCAGCTTCGAGAGAACCAGGGCTCTGGAGACAGTGAGCTTCTGGGGGAAGGAGAGGAAAGGAAGGATACCTCTGAGGAGGTGCAGCTGGTAGTGTGACTTCTTAGAAACGTCAGAAATGTGAGGAGAGAAGGAGAGTGTGGAGTCGAAGATGACCCCGAGGTTTTTTACCTTGCAGGTAGGAGCAGGAAGAGGGCCAAGAGAGGCCGGCCAGAGAGCTGCAGGGAAGGAGGGAGTGGGTGTGCTGATGAGTAGAATTTCGGTCTTACTGGCATTAGGCAGAGGTCGTTGGCGGCACACCATTCCTGGATAGCAGAAAGACAGTCAGAGATGAGGGAAGGAGAAGAGGAGGCCGAGGGTAGCCTGAAAATGAGCTGGGTATCATCCGCATAGCACTGAAAGTTGGGGCAGAGAGCAGCAATGCGGTGGGCGAGAAGTGCCAGATACTGGTTGAACAGCAAGGGAGAGAGGTTAGAACCCTGGGGGACACCACAGGTAGAGAAAAAGATGTCAGACAGGAAAGACCCCAGTTGGACATGGGAGGGTCGATTTGAGAGAAAAGAGGTCAGCCAAGCCAGAGCCGGACCAGTGATACCCAGGTTATCACGGAGATGGTTGAGCAGGATGGCATGGTTGACAGTATCAAAGGCAGAAGAGAGATCAAGTAAAATGAGAACACATGGAATGTTAGAGTCAAGGTTTGAGAGCAGGTCCTCACGGATGGTCAGGAGAGCGCTTCTGGCAGCTCTGAAGCCAGACTGAAGGTCGTGAAGGTTACCAACAGATTCAGCATGGAGATTAAGCTGGGAGATGGCCAGTTTCTCCAGGAGCTTGCCCAGGAAAGCAGTGATAGAGATAGGGCGATAGTTAGCTGGGCAGGACGGGTCGGAAGAGGGTGCAGTGCGGCATTCCTGCCATGGGGGAGTCACATAGCAGTTGTGGGGGGCGGCAGGTTATCGCACAATGGGGGAGGTGGGGAACCACCCAGTGGGCTGCAGGGCAGGGGTTACGCTGGGGCCTTTTAGTATGACGTAGACTTGCAGCTTGGCACTGTAAGGCGAGCGTGGCGATAGCTCTCAGGTCGCTGAGTGGGTGGCCCAGCACGAACATGTTAGTGAGAAGGTATAATTTCTAATGGGGCACCGTATGGCATTAGGGAAAGCACAGGAGACGGGACACACGCACAGCGAAGAGGCCAAGCCTTGTATGGGCGGCTGTTAGAGGTAGTGGGAAATATGAATTGATTAAGGACTAGGGCAGGAAGCCGAATGTAAATCGGTTATGCAACATGAATTGGTAATTAATTGAAGTGGATGCGGCTGGAGCAACGCTGAGGTGCATTAAGATGCTTCCAGAAGGAGTGAGCGTCATTTCCGTATTGTACCGTGCTCGTACGTAAGTGTTTCAGAGCGCGACAAGGCAATTAAGGGAGGGGAACTGAAGAGAACACAGGAGCCATCTTACTAGGCCCAGTGACGTTGCGAACGCGCAAGTGCAAGTGGGCACGTGGCTCCAGGGACATAGAGGTGTAGGGTGTGGGGTATGCGGTACGCAGGGGGTTGGGGGGCGGCTGCTGTAGGAAGACACGGTTCCTGGTGAAGTGGCCGTAAGGCAAGAAGACATAAAGGTCGGTTTGCTAAGGCGCTAATTTAAAGTCATGGGCCATGCATTAATATACTATTGAGCAGGTGTTCAATGGATAGGCACCAAGTGCAGAAAGAATAGGGCTGTTTCATTGGTGGGTTGTTCAAGGGGGTGGACGCAGTGCTGCCATGAGGTTTGGGTGGGGGGGGTTATTGTAAAGGATGTTAGGTTTGGGGAGAAGCGTGTAGGCGTGGTGGAGCTTGGCAGGCAGTCTAAGGAAAGGGCCTGGGTGAGCAACGCTGCTGCACTACATACCAGACGGAAAATAACGACATCAAGGTGAAATGCTTCATTTCGGTACTGCAAGTGCCAGGGTAATAAGTTGTATTGGTTCTTGGAGATTGCAACATGCACACCTTTAACGGGTTCAAGAGCACTATTAGAAGGAAATACCCTCTCTTGTTTGGTGTGGTGCTTGCTTTTTCATGAAAGGCAAATGCCATGTGTCGTGTGAAATTTCGGTAGTGATGCAACGATAACATTTGAGGGGGGTAGTTAGAGGGGGGGCAGCTGCGTGGTTGGTGGGGGGATGCATAATACAGATGAAAGCTATACTGCATAGCTTGGCATTACAAAATACGGTAAGGATATTGCGATGCTATGATGCAATAATGAAATTCGGTGAATTGAGTAACGTGATTAAATAATTAAAACGGGTTGTAATATACACAAAATACGCTCTGGGGGAACCAAGGGTAACGTGCCCCCGTAATACTAGGATAAGGGCAAGTTAGTTTGGGTAGAAGGAGCCGCGCTACAGTGTCCGAAGGTGGGAGAGGGGAAATCGCTGGCAGGATGGCTTGCCCGTGGGGACTTACATCTGCCCCCTCAAGATTTACTGGGTGCAGGGCGCCTATGTATAAAGAAAATAACGGGCAGCATGGCTTGTCTAATTGCAAAGGCCGCGTTTCCCATGCCAAAGGCACTGGCCAATCACACATTTCTTCACTTTGTTAGCTGTTGCGTTGTTTCCGTGTCGGCCAACGGGTAGCATGGTGCGTCCAGGTTGGCAGGATCAAGAAACGCCAATTTGACGGTCATCGTGCCGCGGGGTCAATTGTACATATGCCCATAACATAACAAGGCTACGGCTGACATGGGGCACACATGCAAATTATGGTCAGCCGTTGAATACACTTTGGACGATTGTTAAATTGGGAAAACTTATGCCGCTACCTGGGAGTAAAGGGGCCAGGTTCCAAACCACCTCACAGGCTGAAATTTGTTTTGTTTATGGGAACACTGCTGGCATAAGCAGTATGAACACATCACTGAATTGTGGCAGATGGTATATGGTCAGGTACAAGGCTCGAAATACTAAGGCCATGTGGGGAGGCGCTGTCTGGGTGGTTCCCGGGGGGAGGTTTGACAATAGTAGTACAAACTGCACAAGTAAAAAAAATAATAAAAAAAAAGATTTATTGAACAACACTGATCTTTTTCAACAGCACCGGTCAAAACACTGGCCAAAAATCTGTCAGCCGCACAGCAAAGTAACTGATCAAACTGGCCAGAAACCCAATCGCACAGTGACTCTCAAAACAAATCACATAATCAATCAACTGGACAATATACCTTTGGATCAGTGGGACACTTATCCCAGGTACCTAGCGTAGGGGCGGGGACGTAACAAGGTGCAAAGTGTATTAAGGTTACCGATGTATGAAGTGAAGTCATCGGCTGCTCTAGGGATACGTATTATCTATGTGTTCTGCAAAACTGTGCTCAAATTAGACATCCCGAGCCCTGCACACTCTAAACAAAGCCAAGTTAAGCAAATCCATAGGTTTGGGGAGGATGGCAGCAATTATTATGGTGAAGTGAATTAATGGGTCATGACCTATACTAATACAACTTGTCTTTTGTTTTCAAGGTGGCCAAGTTAGAAGGGGTAACGAAAGGAAAAGGGGGGCCCACAGCATCCAAGACAGCTGTTCCTGGCACAGATTTGCAAATGTACTTACGGATAGGGAGTTAATAGTATGTTTAAGCCAATAGTTAGTACACAGATAGGATGGGAAACGAAAGGGAAGCAACAGACCGGAAAACAGGTAAGTAAAGCAGGACAAATGCCTGCTGTCACCCAAACGGAGCTGTTATATATTGCAAGGTCGCAGTGTACTCGAACAGCTAGGGCAACACCCAAAGCATACAAGGCCTGGGCAAACATGGGAGGCAGAGTACGCAAGCTGGATCCCCCTCTCCCTAAGGCAAGAAATTGCCGGGAAGAGGGCTGCCCGGGCCGGCGCAACTGGGGGGGGATTCGGGAGGTATGCGTATATGGCAACAAGGGAGAAAGGGAGGGGACAAAAAGCGCCAAAGAGGGTACTCTCTCCCTCACTCCTAGGGCACGTGTAGAGGATATGGTATGGTATGTATAGTGCGCTATACACAAGTGTTTCAAGGCGCCACGAGGCACAGGAAGTAGACAAGGGGGAAATAAGACAATGGTCTTACTAGGACCATTGACAAGGAGATCGCGCAAGTGCAGGGAGGGGAAGGAAGGCAAGATTGACAAGGCAGTGAGCAGGTTGCCAACTCAGCCAACGCCCAAACATGTGGACTAACATGTGAGTGTATTGCAGAGTTGGGTTGCACGAAAAGATTGGCAGGTGAAACATTGGTACTGGGCTAAGTCCACACCCTTAGTTCATAGACCAAGTGTAGGTAGGAGCAAGAGAGGTGGAACGCGATGCAAAATGGTAGGGAACGTTCACCAGAAAAATGCAAATAGAGTAAAAAGTAATGTGTAAGTGATTAGTAAACAAAAGCAAGAGAAGTTAAGTGCAAACACTGAAAGGGTAAGAGGGTTATAAAAGTAAGGGGAAAGGAAATGAGTAATAAGTGAAATGTTAAAAACAATGCAAGCAGGAAAGCTAAAGTAGAGAGCGCAAGCTTGATCCCGTTCTGCCCAAGACAAGGATTTGCAGGGAGTGGGGTGCTCCGGCTAGCATTACTAGGGGGGCAGAAGGGGAATAGGGGAAGGCAGAGGGCGGGATATAAGGGGTACATGTGTAACAAAGGAAAAATAAGTGAAATAGAAAGTGAGAATAAAGTCGAAAGTTTAAGTAGGGCACGCAAGTTGGATCCACCTCTCTCTAGGGCAAGGTCCCGACAGGGAAGTGGGGTGCTCTAGCTGGCGTAACGAGCGTGGGGATTCGGGGGTCTTCGCAGGGATATGGAAAGGTACAGCCAAGGTGGTTGTTTGCAGGTAAGGACAGAGGTTGAGAGGATAGTGCACTTAATTGGGGGCAATAAGAGAGTGGATGTGAAACAATAATGTAAGGAAACGGTTGGAATTTTCTGGTGTGAATAAAGAAGTAAAGGACAGGAGGGTTCCCCACCACAAGAGCAGAGTATTAGAAGGATGCCACAAATGGGAAACAGGCGGTGTAAGAGTGCAGGGGGCGGAGGGTGGCGGGAATTGGTTAGAGGTCAGAAAGTAATAGGTCAAGTGACCTGGGTAATTGGAGAGGTCACTGAGTAGAAAGGCGGCTGGGGCATAACCTTTGTTGCGCCAAAGGGCATGTGGAGGGGGGGGTGGGAGGAGGGATAGAAAGTAGAGAAAATTAGTGCAAAGCGAAATATAAAAAGTAAAGTGAAAAATAAGCTAATATAATGTAAGTGGAAGGTTAAGGTAGGGACCATAAGTACCTAGGGGAGGTTAACTGATCAAAACTAATGGGAGCACCGCGTAGGGAAGAGACAGGCACTGAACCAGGAAAAGAGGCCTACGAAGAGGCAGGTCGGGGAACTCTCTGGCGCCGTAAGCCGCCCAAGAGTCACGGCGGTGGACTAGGCAACTGGCAGTAGGGGCTGGCAGGCAAAAGGTAACAGGGTGCAGGGGAAGCCAGTTAGTCGGGAAAGGGTGAAGGGGACAAATGTACAGAAAGAAAGCCGTGCAGCTACTTGGGGAGTTGCCAGTGGACTAGTGGTCGGGTACCAGGGGGGAGCAAAAGGGGAGGAGAGTGGGGAGGGACAACCCCTCAGGGGAAACGAGGGGCAGGCAACGGGGGTAAGGGAAGGGGGCAAGTGTAATGGGGAATGAAGGACACAGACACCTAATGGGGGAACAACAAAGGGGGAGTCACACAAGCAACAGGGAGCGAGTAGTAGGCCTGGAGACCGGGTGGAAGGGGCAGAGGTCAGGTACCTAGAGAGGAAGGGGTGAGGACATGAAAGAGAGGCAGGGCCCCTGGGGCGAAGAAAAAGATAGGGACCTGGAAGCGGGGGACTGGGGCCTAGGAAGGGCTTGGCTGAAGGGAAGGTTTAGAGCATGAACACCGGGCCAATGGGGACTAAGGGGGGGCAGGTGACATGGGGAGAAATGGTTTAACGATCTTGCACCTGGGAAAGTAGTAGAAGTGGAATAAAGCCGGTGCTGAAAGAGGGAGTATTCAAAGTACAAGTTAACAAGTTAATAAAGTGGGAAAGTGAAGGTTGCCGGTGTCAGCTCCGTACAAACGGAGGCTGCCCGCCATCAAGTTCAAGTACATACTAAGTTAAAGGGGAAAAGGAACAGCGTTGCATCGGTTTTTTGGGAGAACAGACGAACATTAAGTTCCACAAAGGAAAGATGGTGTGGTTTACAACGCAACAAACGGAATTAAGTTCAGACATCGGACATCCCCAACCAATGTGTGCTTTGCCTGAACCGTTCTGGGTAGGGGATCCACACGCTTTTTGCCCGTTTCACATTTTAATTTGTGCAACGAGTCATGGATCCCTATGGACTGTACAAGTGAAATCCATTCTTACCCAGTCAATAAACACTGTATTGTGTATTTCTGACCTGAGCACAAACAATCCTGATTCTGAGAGCAGCGGACGGCCTTATTTTAAGTGATATCACACAGACACACTTACATTACGTCATGACCCGCATCTCACAAACATCCACCCCACCGTGCTCACCTCAGCAGTGCCACCACCTCCACCAGCTCTGGCTAGGGTCCCTCTTGGCGCATGGCTTCTCCCTGACTGGAGCGTGGCCTTTGATGCAGTTTGGAGCCTATGGCCATGTTAATCTAGAGTGCCCCTGCTCTGTGAGCAGACTGAACTGGCCAGCCAGCCCAAAAAACATGTGTCACCCCCTGACTGCTAGCGCATGCACTGAGGAGGAGGCACGTGCAGTGAGGCCTGGCAGGGAGGCCTGGCAGGGCCTGGGGAACTGATCAGCAACCAATGTTACTTCTTTTCACAGGATCATAAAATCATGCATCCGGGGCTTGCAGATCCGAGGTGCACTGTGCTAGCCCTGGCTTTGCCCACCCACACTGCTGCTGACTGACAGCAGCATGCAGTGCTCTCACAGACTGAGTGACTGATCGTTTCCACTTGAGTAGCACTTTGTTTTTTTGTACCTACTAGTACAATAAAATTAAATTAAATGATGCAGCATTGACTGCAGCCAGCAAACCAGCACCAATCATGCATGACAGTGGTGGAGGCTGGAGTCGGACCGGCGCCCCCTAGAGGCTCTGCACGGCCTGATGCAAAGACTGGCCCGGTATGAGGCTAATCATGTAGGAATGAGTCCCACCACATGCAGTGCAAGTCCCATGGTTATAAGTGAGTCTCGATGTAATTAGAGGCAGCCATCAGGTAGAAATGTGGGGGACTGAGAGTAAGAGTATGAGGCCAGTCAAGTAGGAATGAGTCCGACTCTAACTAACATCCAAAATCCTGACACAAAGTATAATGACAGACACAACACATAAGACAAATATATTAACAAGACACGAGACAGGACAGGACAGATACATATCCCCACAACAGACCCCCATCACCCCTTCGCAATACATCTAAGTTTCATACTCAACACTCAATCTATTATCACCCATAAAGTTAATTGAAAGGCCCCCTCAATTCCACATACATTTCCTCCCTATGTTGTCCGTGAAACATCATTATTTCAAAGTCTGATAGTATTTGCATATCAAGTATCTAGCCTTCCACAAGTGGTTTTTTCCTAGTTTTCCGCGCTTTCATTATTTGTTTTGTTGCCAGCGAAAGGGTTTTGTTGTTCCAACATAATGTTGCACAATCAATGTTCGGTCCGCTTTTTGGTGACTATAGAATCACTGGCAATTAATTCCTTGGGAATGTAATGTTCCAGATCGTGTCAATTCTGTCCAACACGTCCTTCCAAAACTCCACCATCCTAACACAATCCCATGACACGTGCAACAATGTACCTTTCTCTTTCTGACAACCCCAACATCGTTCACTATTAGCCAATCCCAAAACATTCATTCACACCGGGGTCCAGTAAAGGTGTCCTAATATTCTTTGATGGATATAATGCAAATTTAAATCAATCTTTGCCCTAACTGGAACTTTCCAAAGGTTCTCCCACTCCTTCACAGAGATACCCCTGCCTAACTCCTCAGACAAGGCCTGCCTTAACGTCTCCCATGAGACCAATAAGTGACTCTCCATTGGCATATGTTTTAAAATGCTTGACACTTTCTGCGGCATTGCAGCAAATAGATTACAAATCTCTGGTTTCTGCATCAAGGGTGTATCCAACATCTGCTGCCTATCAGATATCAGGATCTCCATAACTCTATATCTTCCAAGCTCCCTCTTATTCAGTCCATACCTCTCCATCAAACTCTCAAAGGATACAACTTCCCCATCGCACCAGATGTCCCGAATTAAAAGGATACCTTGATTGATCCACCTCCGCCAATTCAACATTGTATTATCTACCTGCCACCCTGGTTATGCCAAATCGATGCATCTTTGTAGATAACCAATCCTTGCCCGCTACCTAATATCAATTATGTCAATGCATCCGTTGTGACTTCAATTGGCTGTATTTTTGCTGCCTTGTGGGTCATTTCCCAAATGAGTATAGACTCCCTACGTGATATGGTTTCAACTTTCGCCTTTCTATTTGTTCCCACAATGGTATTGAACACCTTTCTTCATCAAAGTAGATAATTGATTTTATTTGCACAAAAATCATCTACAGTAATTCTCAAGTATAGGATATCCGAATCTCCCTTCCTGGACACTCCGAACCATGATATATCGTGGTATTTTAGGCCTTTTCCCCATGCCCCACAAGCATTCCTGAAATACCCTACTATACGTCCAAGGTCCTTTTTGTAAAGTGCAAAGGGAGCGACTGTATAATATATAAAACCTTTGGAAACAGTATCATTTTGATTGCGTTTATCTTTGCCCAGACACTCAGTGTAATACATCCCAATTTTTGAATATCCCTCTGAAGAACTACAATTATTTTATCCACATGAAATGCAACAATTCTCTTCATATCTCTAGTAAGATGGATCCCTAAGTATTTCACATATAAATGTTCCCGCTTACAGTTCCAACCCATTCATTCATTACATGCTGGGGTGTCCCTAACAGGAAATACCACTGTTTTTCCCCAATTCATTCTATAACCTGACAGCAATCCCACCTCTTCAATCATACTCTTTAAAATAGGGCCTCCTTCTCCTGGATTACTCAAGATAATTGTAACGTCGTCTGCATAAGCCAGAACCTTAATTTTTCCATCCCTCACACACAAACCTTTGAGATTCTGTTTCTGCCGAATATAAGCTAACTGGGGCAATAACGGTAAATTGAAAAGAAAAGGGGTTAATGGGCAGCCTTGCCTCGTACCCCTAAATAACTGAAACGGCGCTGACAATTCCTCATTCACCCAGACTCTAGCAATTATTTCTGATTGTAGTGCGGCGATAGCATTCATGAACCACTGCCCAAATCCCATTTCCAGCAATGTTTAATTCAAAAACAACCCATTCACAAGATCAAAAGCTTTTTCAGCATCTAAAAAAATTAACAGGATTTCCCCGACCTCTGAATCAGGTAGGCCCAAAATATCCAAAAGCGTTCTGATATTATCATTAACATGTTGTTGCCTCATAAACCCTGCCAGCGTTCTGTCAATCAGTTCCCCCATGTATTTATCCAATCAATTAGCCAAAATCTTAGTAAAGATCTTCTCATCCACATTGAGAAGTGATATTGGGTGGTAATTACAACATTCAGATGTGTCCCTCCCTAACTTCAAGATTATTGATGATAGCCTCTAAGCCATTGAGGGACATAAGACCCCTTCGACTAGAAAACGGTTATACAAATCACATAGTTCTGTGGCCAATTGTGGGTCAAATGACCCATAGAATTCAACCGGCAATCCGTCCATACCTGGAGATTTTCTGATATTCAGTTCACTTATTGCCAATAGAATTTCTGAAGTGACAATTGGGGCATCTAAGGAATTTCTACTTTCGTCAGATATACAAGGAAGATCCATTTTCTTAAAGAAGTTAGATAATTCCTGTGCCTGTGGGGTAATTTCAATATATAAATCAGCATAGAAAGAACAAAAACACTCACTTAGCTCTTTCTTCTTAACCGCTAAACCTCCTAAACCATTATCAATCTTATGAATATATGATCTTTCTGAGAAAGCCTTCAATTTGTTTGCTAACAACCTACCTCCTCGATCTCCTTCTTCCCAATATCTTTGCTTCATGTAGAATATGCCCTTGTCAACCTGTGTGTCCATCTCACACTTCAAAGCCTCCTTTACTTTATACAATTACGTTTTATCCTCTCTGGTTCTAGAAAAGACAAAGTTTCTTTGTAAATCTCCCAACTCCAGTTCAAGTTCTTTCTGCCTTGTCCCTCCAACTCTCATTGCTCTATCAGTCCAATATCTCTAAGAGTCGCCCCCCATAGAACTGGACCACCCATGCAAGGGTCTAGTTTTGCAAATCGAGGCCGTGGAGTGGACCGTGAAGCAAATGCGGCCCTAGAATTTGTGTTCAAAGTGGCCCATTCAATATAAACAATCCTAAGAGGCCCTTGGTGCAGAGGCCCACCGGGAACTCTTTCAAATTTCTAGTAGGTCAGTCGACCGCTGACTACAATGTACACTACCACCGCAGCCCTAAAACCCTCCTCAAAAAAACACCTCAATGTTCTTTTCCACTGAACCGGGAAAGGGGGTTCGCACTGCTTTTGCAACAGTATGTTCAGGCCAGCCAGACATTGGATTGTAGGAATTCACCGGAACAACATCCTAATGATGTTACTGCATGGGCCAAGCGATACTGCCACCATTAGCTGTACAAAAACGCCATCTACTTGGGTCATCGTAACATTGTGTGCATTTACTGGTTGTGCAGCAGAGCTTTAAGTGGGCTGGGTCCTGTGAGGACCCGAACAATCCATCTATCAAAGCAAACCTTCAAGATGTATCCCCCAAAAAGATGAGACTTTAGAATGCAGGCCCATTGCATTTCCCTGCATGAATTAAAAGATAAACATAAGTGACCTGTTTCCAGCAAAGATGCCACAGTACAGATGCTCCCAACAATGTCATGTTTTGTTTGCAAAGGACGTGCAGATGCATTCCTCAAAACACATCTGTATGCAGATAGACCCTTGCAGGCTTACCTTTACTCTCTGGTGACTGAGGCTTGAGGAAGGAAAATGGTTAGCAGATCCAGGTGGCAATGTGTTATGTCACGTGCATCGGGATGCATTGGCATGACCTGATGTTCTCAACCAGCAAGAAAGGCTAAGTTCTATGTATGCAAGTGCTAGAAGAAATGTATTTCACATGGACATGTTTTGATTTGCAGACTGAAGTGTTAAACACAAGAGCAACCATGAGCCCATGCTCTTCCACCTAGTCCTACTAATCTATATTCTCTGAGTGATGCATCGTCCTGTCCTGTCCGGGAGCCTTCAGTGTGAATGTGGAACACCCCTTATAAATGTACATTAGCTATACCTTATAGGGACACTACCCCAAAGAAGTATTCTGTAATCACTCTTCAAAGACCCCCCTCCACGTCCTTTATCACCCCACATAAAGCAGCCAAACCTTTGCATTACAGGTCAAGTCTTGCTTATGAATACCTTTGGTTTTTATACCTTAAGATATCTTATTCTACATTGTCATCACAACAAACGCCAGCACACCTCCAGTACAGACACTGCACTGAAATCTAGCTGCACAACCCTGGACTGGTCTTTGTGTCCAGGGCACTGCACTGCGTTTAATGAGAACAGACTTTCAATCCATCCTTGGACTGGTGATGGTGGGCCAGTTCACCACCAGCACAGAGACTGCACTGAAAATGAGCTGCACAACCCAGGACAGTTGTTTCTGTCAACGGCACTGCACTGTTTTTATGAAAACAGATTTCAATCGATCCTTGGACTGTCACTGGTGGGTCAGTGCACCACCAGCATAGAGACTGCACTGAAAACTAGCTGCACAACCCAGGACTGGCCATTCTGTCCACGGCACTGCACTGTGTTTTATGAGAACAGACGTTCAATCCATCCTTGAACTGGCGATGGAGGGCCAGTTCACCAGCAGCATAGAGACTGCACTGAAAACTAGCTGCACAATCCAGGACTGGTCTTTATGTCCACGGCACTGCAGTGGGTTTTATGAGTGCAGACTTTCAATCCATCCTTGGACTGGCGGTGGTAGGCCAGTTCACCACCAGCACAGAGACTGCAATGAAAATGAGCTGCACAGTCCAGGACTGGTCTTTCTGTCCATAGCACTGCACTGTGTTTTATGAGAACAGACTTTCAATCCATCCTTGCACTGGCGATGGTGGGCCAGGACTTTGCACCTGATGCAGCTGTGATGGAAGGGAGAAAACTGACACCAAACCCATAGGTGGAATCATCCACATGGAAAGCAGAAGATTTCCCTATACGTGGGGGGTTTCCAAAAGATAGGTAAGGCTGAGGGGCAGAATAGGGCGTGGCTTTATGATTGATGAATTTCAGAACACTCTGTGGTACACAGATTCTCGAACGTGTAATGTCTTACATGTAATTCTAGCACCCTGGCAGAGGTGCAGACAGGGTAGGGCCTGAGCGGGCCAGGCCCACCCAAAATCCTTAAATGCCCAGTCAGCAGCGCTGTTTGGGCTTTTACAGAAGTTAATGTCAGTGCAGTGGGCCCAGCTACATTAGCTTCAGGGCCCACTTATTAGACAATCCTGGCTGTGCCTCTACACCCGAGCACCACAGACACCTGGCCTGTTAGTAAGTCTCACAACACCGACGAGTGATTGCTGGAAGGTATTGAAAAAATCTTACAGTCTGGCAATTGTTCTAGGCATCGCTGCAGGGCATTGTTTTTCAGTGTGCCATGTCAATACAGAAGGGTAAAGACCACATGCAAATCAGGAGGGCACCCATGCCCAAGCTACTAGCCTAATGTTTCCACTGGTGGCAGCACAAAGACTTTGGGCCTCATTACAACCTTGGTGCTAAGTGCACCAACTTTACCACCATGGTGTAAACTCCGTTTACACCATGGTGGATGGCGGATTTACCGCCCCATTCCAAGGTGAGTGGGGCGATAAATCCCCATTTCCCATTTTCCCTTCCCCATTCCCATTTTTGCCCCATAGGGCATAATGGGAGTGGGGAAGGCGCTAATTACGCCGCCGTAAATTACGGCGGCCTAATTAGCACCATGGCAGGTTAGCGCCATGGATTTTAATGCCTGCTAAAAGCAGGCGTTAAAATCAGAATCAGGCGTTAAGGGTTATCGGTGGCGTTAACCCTTAACGCCTGAGTTGTAATGAGGCCCTTTGTAACCGCTCCCTTAACTAAAACCAATTTTGCAAAAACATTGCAAAAATATTGCTTAAAGAATTGAACACATGGATATATGATAATAAGATCCTCCCGCCGTATCAAACAGGATTCAGAGCTAGATCTAGTACGATGCATAACTTGTTGACTGTAGCTAGTGCCATAGATTGCGCGTGGGATCGTCGTCAGTTGCCAGCATACGGGGCCTTCGTAGACTTCAGTGCTGCATTCGATACGATTCTGAGGAATCGACTATGGAACAAATTGATGGTATGGAAGATTCCTGCAGGCCTATTGCCTATGATCAGGATGCTATATAAAAGTCGGTTCTCCCCAAATAGATTGGCTTGGATATGCTGATGACCTGTTGTTGCTTGACTACACCCCAGCAGGTCTACAAGAGAAGCTTGACTTTTTAGGTGTACTTTCTAATGAAAATGGTTTTCAAATGAATATCCCAAAACTAAAATTGTCAGCTTCTTGGGCAAAACAAAGCCATTAAAATAGAATTGGTTGAATTGGTCTTTGAGCATAAAACAGTGCAAGTAGTTAAATCCTACAAATTGTTGGGCATTTACTTTGCAACAAAATGAAATGGGAGGGACAATGGGTCAAAGCGAAAACCAAATGTATGAAGATGTGCCATGCCGTTAGCCACTTTTAGGGCAATCAAGGAGGATGCTCTATTAAGACAATATTATTGCTATGTACGGCCACGATCGTTCCAGGCATGCTCTATGGGATTGAGGTATGGGGATCAAGACTTGGCAGGTAATTATCTAAACTGGAGGCAAAAATATTGCGAATATAGTTTAGAATGCCTAAAATGCTTCCATTTGAATACCTATCACTTGAATTTAATCTTATGAGCATAGCTGCCAGAATAGAATACAAACTCACCAGCAGCTATGAGAGTCTGGCAATGCCAGACAATGACACTATTATGGGAGAAGTAATGCAAGCACATATAACTTTTAATGCATAGGAATACTTTGGTCACCATGGGCATATGAGAGCCAAACATCGCAGGTGGACCCATGTAATGGAATCTCAGTGCCATGGACTATCCACTTTAACTTGGAAAAAAAGATCAAAATGGCAATTTGCTCCTACTATGCAGAATGTGATCTTGTCCAGCTTTCCACTAACAACAAGAGTGGCGTCTTTATACAAGCTCTGCAATCTGGCCATGCAGCCCCAAGATATGTATTTGCTTTCCCTAATAGCGTCACTGTTAGAGAATATCTTCTCTTTAGGTTTAATGTCTCCGGGGTACTGGCACTTATAGGAAGGCGATGTGGCATTCCCCATATGGAGCGTTTATGTCGACTATGTGGGGAGGGATCGATCGAATCTGCTGAACGTATCATGCGCCATTGTAATAGCCTCAACACTCTGCGAAACCAGTATATGAAAGGATATAACAGCAGAAACTGGGAGGAGGATGTTAAAGTAAGATGCAATCAATCGCTGGAGGGAAATGTTATTAATTTACTGTTTTATATGATGAAATTCATTGCCACATGCATTGGAATCTTAACCAAACTATCTGACGGGATATATTGATGTTTTATGTTCTGGAATGTTTTATATCTTTTCTGTGAACAGTTTTATTTCATAATATTATGTTTTATGATGCACTGTATTTATATGCAAAGCTACTCAAAACTATAAGCATATTACAAAATAAATAAATATCATAAATAAAAACCAATTTTAATTGTCTACATCTTACTCAACAAGATCATCTTCCTCAAATAAATCCTATTTTATGTTTCTCCCTCAAATAAATCCTATTTTATGTTTCTTCTGCTCCCGCAACATAATCATCTTTTACATTTCTACCTGCCGTCACTTTATTTCCTACTTTAATGTTTCCCCTTCCTTAGCTAAAGCCTAATCCCTCAACAGTTCTGGAATTCCTGACTATTCCTAGGAAAGAGCATCACCTTGTCTGTTTATAATATTTTGGCCAGAACCACCTGACAAGCTTTACCCGCAGCTGGACTAAAGTTGAGATGATGTATTTGTAAAGAAAAGGCCAATATTTGTTCATTCAGATTGTGCCCAAACATACTTTCCCAGGATTAGTGTGGAAGGAAGGCTCCTCTATGATTCTGATAGGCGTATGTGGACGTGGGGGGCAGGCCAAAATGGGGAAGGCCATGTGGGAGACCCCAGGCAGGGCCTCAGTTTTGGCCCAGGGAATTAACATACCCTGGTGAGGGTGCGTTGTGTATGCGGACTGGGTCCCCCTCTGGCAATAACAGACCATCTACACGGAAAAGAAGGGAACACAAATGAAGGCCCCAAAGTCTTTGCAGAAAGGGGAGGCTGTGATGGCAGCCATACTAGCTAGTCACACCCACTGGCATGGGACCCAGGGGTCTGGGGAGTACCCTTGGATGTAGGGAGGGAAAAAGGACCCCAAAGGAGGAAGGGAAGGGCTGGAGAAGGAAACGTTGGAGTGGAGAGGCTGCTGGGAAGGAGTAAAGAGGGAGAGAGAGAGAGAGAGACTGGGGAGAATAGAGAGAAGAAAGAATGGGCCGCTGGGGGGCGATGAGAGGGAGAGATTGGGGAGCGAGGAGGAAAATAGCCAGTGGGGATATAGTGGGAGAAGGGGGCTGGTGGAGATGGTGAGGGCTTAGAGGATGAGAAAGGAAGAGAGAAAGGAAGAGAGGGAGAGAGGCACACAGAGAGGCATAGAGAGAGAGAGAGAGAGAGAGAGAGGGGCACTGGCCGAGAGGCCCAGAGAGAGAGGCAAAGAGGGAGAGGGGGCAGAGAGAGAGAGAGAGAGAGACAGGCAAAGAGCGAGAAGGGGCAGAGAGAGAGAGAGAGCAAGAGAGAGGGGCACAGAGAGAGAGAGAGAGAGAGAAAAGAACAGAGAGCGAGAGAGGCACAGAGAGAGAGGCAAAGAGCGAGAGGGGGCAGATAGAGAGAGAGAGCAAGAGGGAGAGGCACAGAGAGAGAGAAAGGAACAGAGAGCGAGAGAGGCACAGAGCGGGAAAGACACAGAGCGAGAGATGCAGAGAATCCTGGAAGGTGAGCTGACAATTTTGTGTGGATTTCTTTTTTTTTTTTACTCCTTTCATTAAACAGTGATTGATTCATAATCAGAAGTTTCAACCAGGACTTTTTGTCTGGGAAGAAACCTTTTCCATAAAGTCCTTTGTATAGCTATGGCGAGGCAGCGATTTTCAGCAAAGGGAAGTCTTTCCTGGGCCACCCTGAAGTCCTGGACACGTCTGCCTGGACAGAAGTGTTCAATCCTTTCGCAGTGTACATTTAAAGGGATGCAAAATACTTTTCACCCTACAGCATGCATGTTTGCGTCCAGGGTGATCAAACTCTTTTTGTGCTCTTTCCTTTTTAGATGAAATGAGTTCCGTTAAGCTGAGACATAAGAACCACCAAGGAGATCCGTTTAAGTGCAAGAGTCAAATCGTACATTGCATCTTTGGTACAACAGATGCGGACAAAGTCATTTGTTGGCAACCTTTCCCCGGGGTGTCCTGGGTTCAAAGTGTGGTTTCCTAGCAAAGTCAAGAGATACTGTGATTTCTCATGGCTTTGGCACTTGCTTGCCCAGAGCCTGCCGGAACGGTCAGATCCTGCTCCCTCTTGTCTGAATTAGGGGAGAAAGATGGCGCTTGTGACTTTATAAATGTAACGTGGGGGAGCAGTAGTAAGTGCTCTGAGTTAGTGGGGCCAGCGCTCACCTCGGAGTGGGGTCCAGTCTGCACTTGGCACAGGGTTGTCACAGGGTGTGGTGAGGCCCGGGCAAAAAATTGGATGAGGCCCCCCTTACCATTTTTTGCAGTGGGCCAGCGTCAGCACCGCCGCAAATAGGAGACACGAGAAATCTCCCCTTAAGGAGAATAAACAGTGACAGATCGATGATGTAAAGTGGGGGCTGGTGAATTTCTGACCTGAAGAGGCTTAAATGTTTGCATCAATTATGCGGGATTGACAACGCACAGTGAGGGAGACTAAACCAAACAAGGAGAGTTTGAGGAGTGTCTCACTCCCAAGAAAATGTTTGAAACATTGGGTTAAAATGACGCATTTTACAGCACTTTCTTTGCAAAATTGGGTAGAAATCCATACAGTTTGCAATTGGTTTTGTACGGAAGCACATGAAAAAACCCAATAGTTGCAAGTGACCAACCATGCAAAGGAACACTTTCCAATACATGTCATGCTGTTTTGCACACAACATAAGCTAATATAAAAATATATTTGTGGTGGTTCTTCCCATGTATGTCCATTCAGGCTGCACCAATATATGCCAATATTACCATATAAGGACTCCCAGCCAGTAAACGAAAGTATGTCCAGGCTGACTATGCACCATAAATGTTATTACTGATTAGAACGGCCTACATTCAATGTGGTTCAGTTTAGCCAAGTAGTATATTTGCTTTACCCTTGCTGCATGGTCCTGTAAATCAAGGTTACAGCAAAACAAGCATTGGCAATGCTAACAGTTTGGGCATTTGTGTTGGCATGGGAAAGGCACTGCTCTATTGGTATTAACTGGCCGTTGATGGCAGCAGGTGCAAAATGGTTTGAGTACCTGAGCATCTGATAGCAGTGCCTGGCAAATGCCTAATACGTATGCACAAGCCAACACTGCTGGCTTTGCCATTGCTTGTTTTTAACAGGACTTCAGTGAAAGACAAGTGGTGCTTTAAAATCAAGTGGCTGAAGGCAGACCTGGTCAATACATTTTTATTACAGCAGTAGCATGTTTACAACTGCATTTAGTCATTAACTCTCGTTTGAGAAACCACTCGCAGACACTTTTAGGGCAAAGTTTGATGGTAAGGCTTGATTGAAGTTAGCTCAAAGAGTTCCAATGAGGAGGTGTTTTGGGTGGGGGTAGGCAGGAACTGGATGGGAATTTCCATAGGGATTAGCATGGCAATGGGAAGTTTTCTGCACTGTGGAGCCCAGTGTGGGGGCAAACTGGCTCCCCCACCGCTGAACCCATAAGGGCATTTCTCAAAGAGTCTGTGCCTCTGAGAGGTCAGCAGGGTTGGGATAGACTCTGCCAGTCTCACGTCAGGCTCTGATTAACCACTGACAGACGCTGCAACAGCCCTATACGTCTTTCAGAGGTATTGGGCTGTCAATATATTTATTCTTAGGCCAGTACATGTTTGATTGTTCTCAGAGTGGATCACAGGGTGAGATGCCTGGGAGGTTTGAAGTAGGCACATTTTACATTTTCAGATTTGATGCATAGTCAAGACGGACGTGTCAAAGCATACACTGTTGAAAGTAGTGAATGCATTCTCTTCAAGGGCTTATTAGAAATACATATTTATATCAGCTAAACCTGTGAAGATGTGCTCAGTTGCTTACATTTTCCACATCCCAGTTTCACCATTTAACCAAAGTGTGTGATCCTGGGCAGATCATTTACTCACACTGTGTCTTATCTGCATCTCTGTGATGCACTTCAGAGCGTATGTTAATACATCATGCTGTTACTTAAATAAAGCCTGACTATAGAGTTGCTCCATATATAACAATACCTCTACACTAGACACCACTGTTGGCTTTGCATGTGTTTGTTTTTTACAGAACTTCAGTTCAAGGAACAAATATAAGTCAAGTGACTGAAGGCATCATAGGTAAAGCCATTTATTTGTATTTGTATTTTATTTATTTGTAAAGCGCGGCCAAACCCTGGGGCAGCTGGGCGCTGAAGGCTTGCAGGTTACACAAACAGTACTGTACATAACTGAATCATACATATTATAGATACAGTGGGAGTGGGGAGCAACCAGGAGAGGGTATTTATATTTCACCAGTAGCACATTAAGACATTAGCTCTCAGACTGCTTAGAAATAACACTGACAGGTTTGATGTTACTGCTTGATAGAAATGTGTCAAAGATGTAAGGGGGATTTGTTTTTTATGTGGAGTGGCAGGTAACTGGTGGGAATGGCCATATGAATTGACATGCCCAGGGACAGTCAATGGGTGGGTAATAAAAGAACGCGCTCACGTTGTGTGTCCTTCCTCACCTGTCAGCTCCATCCTAGCTGTGCTCCAATACAAGTGTCCGTTTATAGGTGGCACTTTGGCACCAAGTAATTGCTGCAACTAAAAATGCCCTAAAGTTTAAGGGAGAGGGTGAATTCCCAGCTGTGTCAGCTCATTGCTAAAAGGTAAACCTCAGGTCATGGCTGAAGGCTCATTAGAAATGCATGTCCCAGAACAGACTAACCCTACATGATAAAAGGTACCCCTACTACAGTGATCCCTCAGACGTACTCTAGTCGGAAAAAGCGTATGAACTGTACTCAGATCATGTATTAAATGCACCAGTAAGTGGATTCATACTTAGAATACAGAAGAAAGACACGGTTGTATAACGCTGTGATTCAAACCCAACAGTAGCCAGAGCAATGGCAATATCAGATGAACTCAAACATGAAGATCGCTCTGTTACTCCTGCCAGAAATTAGAACCCTTGTTTCATGATGAAGGTGTAAGGTGGTGCACTGCTGACTGATGCACATTAGGAGGGATAGGTTTGAAGGGGTGGAGGAGCGGATGGCTTTAAAAGGAGCACGCACCTTGTGTTGCGGGTGGGGAAAGGGGGGTTCACGCTTCGCAAGTCGACTGTCATCACTAAGCCTCTGCATCCAGTTTATGACGTGCCACGAAAAAAGTCCTCCTACTGTCCCCCAAATGCAGTGCATGCAATTCCATATGGTCTGCTTCGTGCCCCCAAACCACCCACCCCTGCCCCAATCTACTTTTTTGGTCACATTAGTGCCAGATGGCATTTCAAGACACAACACAAAAATGAATCTGCAGAATCATTACAGATGCATCAGTCAGGAATCTCATCTATTAGAGCTCTGTCCAAGCGTCCGCGCAGCGAAATACATGCAAACCTCCTAATTGCACCAGCAGAAAAGACTTCACAGAAAAAGGACCCTGCAAGGAGCATCATCAGTCTTTGATACTGGGAGGCACCTTTAGATTAAGTTGCCATATCCGAGCCGCTGTGCTGGGAGCCGAGCAGCAGTGGAGGCAGGCATTGGCCAGTCAAATCACACCTGACAGCACAGAAAAATCCAACAGGAATAGGCAAAGAACATAGCAACGGCAAGCATTCTACGCAAGTGTTCAGCTTTGTACGAACCAGAATCCTCTTCGAGTGCCCACTCCCTTTACAGTTACAACCTTTTATATAAACCTACTTCCAACTACAATGCTATCGAGTTTTTATTCTCTGACGGTGTTAAGAAACAGAAAAGAGGCAAAGTCACTAAACACGGGCCTGCAGCCATGTGGCGCAGTCAGAGGTTTCTTATGCGCTTGAACACGAGGTGAACTATGCCAAACACGTTTAAGCATATTTTGTATTTCATTTGTCGCTGCACGGGTAGTCTACGGAAAACAGCAGTGCTGACAACCAACCCCATGATTTCATGGAAAGTGCCAAACCAGACAAGGCATCATCTGGGCTCTCCAGCCCCAGTCCTTCTGATGGAGCACAACGGGGGGGGGGGGGGGGGAGTCTACTACTAGCATCCATGCCTGCCTGCTCCAATTACACTGCCATGTCTCTCCAGGCCAAGGCTCCCAGGCAACATGTGCTCTGCTAAAGTGTGGCGCTGCACCCAGCAAGCTACCAGACAGACCCAATACACATGACTGGTAGTGGCAGCCTAATTGGCTTCTGGTCTTGGGCTGAGCGAGCCCACACCTCCCTGACCCTTGGCCATGAAGTGAAATACAACTGAACATTCTCCCCATGCCTATCAGCTTCTGCCTGTATTTCAATGCTTCAAAGCAGAGATGTTCGACCTAATCCACCTCCTCAGCTATCCTGGCCTGGCCCCTCACTTACTTTCCCCATTCTGCCAAGTATCAGCTTCTCATTAACAGTCTTGAGTGGGGTAGAGTCAGACCCCACCCCCCATGCTGTATTACGCAGATCAGATGCACTTCACTTTTGTTTTGAAATTGCATTCATGACCCAGGCAGCGAGGCCCCCTCTGAGCGTGAGACCTGGGGCAGTTTGCCCCCCCTGACCCCTGCTCGTGACAGCCCTGGACACCAAGGCCATTATCTAGCTTAACTGCCAGCAGAAACCAATCGATATCAACTAAATTCAACGTCTGTGCTCATGTTTGTTTTCACACAATGCATGATGTAAACTCTCTTTAACTCTCATTACACAATAGCCCCCTCTTAGAAGATTCAAGCATAACTGCCCTTCATATGAAATGCAAATGTGAACCCACGTTCGTTTCATATCACAGTTCTCTGCAATAAACAGAAAAAAAACTTCTCATACATGCGCCTAAAGGCTGTGTTGGTCAAACTCCACGGCCGCCATAGACAGGCAGTCAAACACAGCTCTTTTACAGTTACACAGAATTCACATTCATTAAACAAATACAACATGTTCACCCCTCCACCAAATGAAATCCTATGCCCCAGCACACCATCACAAGAATCACACCGCACTAGACACCCATCCCTATACACAACCAAAGGACTCAGTGACCCACAAGACCCACATACCATTGCAACACTGGTAGCTACAAGAGATAGGAAACACTCACACACAAAGATAATCATTACTTTCAACCCTCACACTTTCACAGCTAACAGCCTCAATATATCCTCAGAATACCAGGAAACAGGCACCCTTATATTACTATAACCCACACAACACACCATTACCCTTATTGTCATATGCCTGCAATGGTCCCTAATTTCTGACATCTGGGTGTTGCTGCACACCTACACAGCATGTTCCATGCACCCCTATCTCAGACCTAGGTCTCCCCACTTACACTTACCTGTGACTTGCTTCTGACACTGCCAGTGTCACTTTCAAATTCTGGGTTTCTCTTTGACTATCCAGCGCTCATAGGTATTCACTAATACAAGTGTCTGTGGACAAGGCCTTGGCCCAAAATCAATTGCTCGCTTTTAACGGCATGCTTAGTGAAAATAGTCTCTGGAGAGCAGCCGCCTCCTCAGGGTGCAGTACCCTTCTCTTGGAATGCAGCCCCCGCCACTGGACGATACCCAGGTCATAAAAGCACAGGGAGGTGCGGCGACCTTGACTCTGATAGACACCTAGCACTGGGGAAGAGTCAGTGGCATATCAGACATGCCCTGTGAGCTGTGCCTCTGCCCCAGGCCTAGCCAACTCTTAGATGTACTGGCACGCTGGCAAATCCCCCATATATACATCTCCCCAGACTTACTAATCTCCCCCTATATACGTCTTCCCAGATTTACTCTTCCCAGCATGATTTAATAATGTGTAAACATGCATAACAAGTAAATGTTATCAAGGGCCTATAATGATAACTCAAGGTTATGATGACATTTATAAAACACTCAGATTTCGTTATTGTGGTTTATTATGTTGCCAAAACCCCTTCAGGGCATTATAGGATGTTAATGCACGTTTACCTGGCATGTACACTCAAATGACTCTGAGCAGACCCTCACATATATATTAAACAGACACACATAAACATAAGCAGACTCCCACAGAGTGCCTAACTGACCAGCATATAACCCTGCAAGTCCTTTGCATTGCTGCCAACTGTCCATGGCAGAGTTCTAAGAGACACTCACATAGCTATAGCTTTTCATATGTATCCAGACAGACACGGACATTGCTCCAGATTCCATCTAGCTTCCAATAGACACTCTGATACCTGATAAGAGACCTTGCTTAGCTCCATACAGACCATCACAGAGTCCAGAAAAATTAATTTAGCTCTCAAGCATCCAATGTCTTATCACAAAACTCCTATAGAGTATATCACATTGACTTACAATACGCACACATTCTCCCAGCTAGCCTCTAAATATCTCCCAAATAACTGTCATGTAGCTCCTAGAAGAACCTATATTCCAGGGATATTTGTATTCAGTTCCTATCATTGTTTAGTATTGGAATGTTTTTGACAACAGGAGCCAATCAAGAACCAGGGCCATGGGCTCTGAAGCAGCCAATCAGTGGGCTAAGGCAGAGGGCTCACTCTAGCACCTGGGCTCAGCACTTGGCACCGAACCAGAGGGTTTTGTTACTTTACAGTCTAATTTACAGGTAAAGGCTCAGATAAGAATTTAGCTGCCTTCAGTAATCTCTCACTTTTTCCTGACACAGAACCCTTCCTTTCAGATTTGGGGTTTCAAAGTAAACGTGCAGTTTTATGTTGCATAAGCAAGAGACACCCTGCATTTGCAAATGCACAGCTGCTTTCCAGCCATCAAACAGGGGAGGACAACATTACAGCACTTTAGCGTCAGCTGCCTGTCCTTTTACTGCAAGGTGCCTTGTACATAGACAAGGGCTATGTGCCTTTAATTGAAGGTCTGAGCACAAGGTGGGAAGAGTGGATACAGACAGGGGCGTACACCTGGCAAGGCAGGCGTGGTCACAATGGGTAAATCTGCATTTCTCGCACCTCGTCCCCTCCAACCTGCTTACTTAATCATCGCCACCTTGACTGCACTTATCAAGGTTACAGGTTCATGCTACAGACTATAAAATGCAATGCGTTCACTCCTGCCACCCTCACTGCTGCACTGGGAGAACTACCAGAGGAAGGAGCCAGTTCAGTCTAGCCTTTTGCAGACCACAGTACCTGACGGCCTCCTTTCAAGACTTCATACTGGGATAAGGAAACAGCAGCTTTCCTCTGGCTAGTGCCGCCCTGCGCCAAAGAATGTCTTCAAGACGCACCCCACAGCTAAAGATGGAAACAGCTCCTGTCTTTACTTCCAGTTCCAAGTGAGTGCCCCCACCCCCACCGTCTTGCAGCCTCTTGAGGCTGATTCACTTTCCCACCTGCTGTGCATGTCTCTTATGTAGTGCTTAAACCTGGGGCCTTCTAGGCACTTTGGTGAACTTGATGTCTCTGCCATATTACATTATTTTCATCACAAATCTGGGGATCAGACGTCAAGGGAATAACATCTGTTTCGAGAAATCCGATTCGTTTTCTATCAGGTCACTGCTTGAGTTGCAATAGCACTTGCACCTATCCCATGAGCTCTGCAGAAAGCAGCAGCCCCTCAGACAGCCATTCACACCCACGTTTTTGCTTATCTTGCACACCTGCTTTAGTTTTATGGCCCTGCAGCACTGGACCATCCGCTTGGCAAGCACAAACACCTTTCACATTGGAAGGCAGTATGCATATACAACACTCCCCCTAATGAAAACGCACACTTCACTGAGACCCACAAGGGGCTGCCCCTGGAGGCAGAGGTCACAGGAGGACCATTAGCAGGGCATTGGCAAGCAGGAAGGGAGGCAGGCATAACACAAGAAAGGGCCAAGCAGATGGCCCATTTCCAGTGACACGAACACCAACAAGCTGGCAGGTCATCAACAAAGGAATCAGCAGACTGCTGGGTGCCTGGCCCGAAGTAGGAGGCCTAACAAGGGAGGAACTGGGAGGGACCCAAAATCTGTAAATGCCCACTTTCACTGTGGGCTGATTCGGTTCAGCCACTTCACCGCAGCGGCCGATTTGGCGCGGGAGCCTTTCTGGTGCAAAGGATTTGGTGTGAGTGACGTTTGGACATGGCTGACATTATAGCCACGTCTAAACTCCCTCACGCCAAATCCAAAAGCATCATTCTTTGCAAATGCAGCACGTTGAAGTACTGTGCCTGTTAACGTGTTGTGTTTGCAAAGAATTACTTTTATGATTCCATGAAGAATTATGGAGTGCAGCATGAACTGCCTGCTTGGTGTATAATTTGAGGCAAAATGTATGCGATGATCATACGAGTGGTGTGTGCAATGAGGGTGGTATGAAAAAAATGATGTTGGCAAGAGTTTGTGGAGAATGGGTTCAAGGGCACCCAGGCGTTTACTAACATGAATGATCACGTATAAACGGGTTGTGTGCACACATGGTTGAATGCTTTGTAGATGGGTTAGTATGTATGCAGAACTCGAGAGTTTTGTGCATAGAGGGTTGGCCATGGGAAAGCGCTGTAAGTCGTATAGATTTGTGCAAAGCAGTCTTTGGTGTCTGTTCCAATGTGCTGTATGTAGCGGGCTCAGCACACCCATGTGAAAGAGTGTAGATGAGGTTCTATATACAGGAAGTTTATTTGCCCTAAGGGCTATTGTGCACATGAGATGGGCGGAGGTCCAACTGAGGGTTGTGTGTACAAAGTGATGTGAGCACAGGAGAGATGTACGGGCAGGAGTTCTGTGCCCACTGTCCAAAGGGACGCACAAGGTGCGTACAAGGGGCTGTAGGCACAGACAACTCACACAGTCTGACGGATTGGGAAGGTCTGTTCTCTCCTACCTGAGACTCATTACTGTTCTGGGGCTGCTTACAATAGGTTCCGCTATCCCTACCTCATCCCTCACAATCCTCCAGATTCAACTGTGCTTCGGAAAAATGTATCGGGTGTGCTTCGGAAAATGAATGCCCATTTTTATTGTCCAGCATCCTTCATTCCAGCCATTTTGCCCATTTTCGGCATCCCAGCATTGCAGCCCATTTTGCGCATTTTCGGCATCCCAGCATTCCAGCCATTTTGCCCATTTTCGGCATCCCAGCATTGCAGCCCATTTTGCGCATTATCGGCATCCCAGCATTGCAGCCCATTTTGCGCATTTTCGGCATCCCAGCATTGCAGCCCATTTTGCGCATTTTCGGCATCCCAGCATTCCAGCCATTTTGCCCATTTTCGGCATCCCAGCATTGCAGCCCATTTTGCGCATTTTCGGCATCCCAGCATTCCAGCCATTTTGCCCATTTTCGGCATCCCAGCATTGCAGCCCATTTTGCCCATTTTCGGCATTCCAGCCATTTTGCCCATTTTCGGCATCCCAGCATTGCAGCCCATTTTGCCCATTTTCGGCATCCCAGCATTGCAGCCCATTTTGCCCATTTTCGGCATCCCAGCATTGCAGCCCATTTTGCCCATTTTCGGCATCCCGGCATTGCAGCCCATTTTGCGCATTTTCGGCATCCCAGCATTCCAGCCATTTTGCCCATTTTCGGCATCCCAGCTTTGCAGCCCATTTTGCCCATTTTCGGCATCCCGGCATTGCAGCCCATTTTGCGCATTTTCGGCATCCCAGCATTCCAGCCATTTTGCCCATTTTCGGCATCCCAGCATTCCAGCCATTTTGCCCATTTTCGGCATCCCTGCATTGCAGCCCATTTTGCCCATTTTCGGCATCCCAGCATTCCAGCCATTTTGCCCATTTTCGGCATCCCAGCATTGCAGCCCATTTTGCCCATTTTCGGCATCCCAGCATTGCAGCCCATTTTGCCCATTTTGCCCATTTTCGGCATCCCGGCATTCCAGCCATTTTTCCCATTTTCGGCATCCCAGCATTTTGCCAATTTTCGGCATCCCAGCATTGCAGCCCATTTTGCCCATTTTCGGCATCCCAGCATTCCAGCCATTTTGCCCATTTTCGGCATCCCAGCATTTTGCCCATTTTCGGCATCCCAGCATTGCAGCCCATTTTGCCCATTTTCGGCATCCCAGCATTGCAGCCCATTTTGCCCATTTTCGGCATCCCGCCATTGCAGCCCATTTTGCCCATTTTCGGCATCCCAGCATTCCAGCCATTTTGCCCATTTTCGGCATCCCAGCATTTTGCCAATTTTCGGCATCCCAGCATTGCAGCCCATTTTGCCCATTTTCGGCATCCCAGCATTGCAGCCCATTTTGCCCATTTTCGGCATCCCGCCATTGCAGCCCATTTTGCCCATTTTCGGCATCCCAGCATTCCAGCCATTTTGCCCATTTTCGGCATCCCAGCATTTTGCCAATTTTCGGCATCCCAGCATTGCAGCCCATTTTGCCCATTTTCGGCATCCCAGCATTCCAGCCATTTTGCCCATTTTCGGCATCCCAGCATTTTGCCCATTTTCGGCATCCCAGCATTGCAGCCCATTTTGCCCATTTTCGGCATCCCAGCATTGCAGCCCATTTTGCCCATTTTCGGCATCCCGCCATTGCAGCCCATTTTGCCCATTTTCGGCATTCCCAGCATTTTGCCAATTTTCGGCATCCCAGCATTGCAGCCCATTTTGCCCATTTTCGGCATCCCAGCATTCCAGCCATTTTGCCCATTTTCGGCATCCCAGCATTTTGCCCATTTTCGGCATCCCAGCATTGCAGCCCATTTTGCCCATTTTTGGCATCCCGGCATTGCAGCCCATTTTGCGCATTTTCGGCATCCCAGCATTGCAGCCCATTTTGCCCATTTTCGGCATCCTGGCATTCCAGCCACTTTGCCCATTTTCGGCATCCCAGCATTCCAGCCATTTTGCCCATTTTCGGCATCCTGGCATTGCAGCCCATTTTGCCCATTTTCGGCATCCCAGCATTGCAGCCCATTTTGCCCATTTTCGGCATCCCAGCATTTTGCCCATTTTCGGCATCCCAGCATTGTAGCCCATTTTGCCCATTTTCAGCACGCCAGCATAGCAGCCTGTTTTCAGCATCCCAGCATTGCTGTGTGGGCATTTACAGATGTTAATGTCACTAAGGCATGCCCAACTGAACTTGCACGTTCTTGTTACATTAGCAGTTTTTGTGTATTGTGTAATACTACTGACTTCATGCATGCCCTTTTAAGTGCCAATGTCTTGAAGCGATTTGTGCACTCCTGAAATACATTCATACCATGAAACAAACACAGAACCGGCAACTAACCATGCTGGCAGAATCCAATTTATCTCACAAGTGCGCATCCCTGTAACGTACATACACTAAGTGCCGCCCAGCTGAACTTGCACTTTCTTGTTATATTAGCAATTTCTTTTTCTCCCAGGTTAGGGGTCATGTAGAATTTCAGCTCATAACGAACGGGTTGTGGTGTTCGAGGTCTAGGGTACGTGGGTAAAGAAGTTGCAGGGCAGGATATCCCTTATGGTGGGGGCTGACATTGGTGTCGGAAAACGTTCCTGTCTTGCAGTTTGCCCACGCGTATGGGCTTGTGAAGAGGGTCTGCCAATGCAGCGTAGCGAGAGGGTTGGGCCGTGGCTTGCACGCATTCCGGCATGGGGGGCAGTACTAGACAGCTTCCATCTATTATTATCTGAATATATGTTTAATCATTTGTACATTGGGAGCGTCATAGATTGCATTCAAAGATAACGGGAGAGAAATTGGGTTTGGTACACATTGTGGTGTATTTGAGAAGGTGCATTAGTGTATGGGAGAGAAAAGTTTACATCAGTGTGTTAATTTACATAACAGTGCACGTTGACTTTGTTTTTAGCGGCCACCTCGCCACAATTCCTCGACTCTAAGGTTTTTGGGACGGCTTCCTGTGGTCTACATTTCAGGAAAGGGTGTGCTTTCTAGCATGGGGCAAATTGTTCTGGGGGGGGGGTTGGGACAGCAAGCTTGTTAGTTTGATAGGAAAGGTCAGCGCTCACCACTGTAACGTGGCTGGGTAATAATAGCTTCACGGGTACATTTGAGCAGCGCAGCATGGTGCCGAGGGTTGAGGGAATGGCTTTGCAGGTATGGCTTGATGCTCTTAAAAGCATGTCCGAGTAATTGTCAGAGCTAGCAGGGTTTGGGGTGCTCGGCCGCCTGCACTAATGGCACGAAGGGTTCCTGTTTTATCTTGCCGATGTGCACGGGTTGATGAATGTAATTTCTGGTGAAATGTGTCACTGGGGGGAGTTTGGCAAATGGGTACATATCTAAGGCAATTGTTTGAAGGAGTGGGGTAGCGGCTCAGTTGCCACTTACAATATTAGGTTATGGCAATTGTTTTAATCGAAATGGTGTTGTCTTGGAATAAAATGCACTGAGCAAAAAATGATGGTTTAAAAGTTTGGGCTCGATTTTAATGACAATGAAATGTTCGTTGGGGGCTATACTTTAATCAGGGACGGTAACGGGAAGACAGCACTAATCACCCCTCACGCCAGCAACACTTATTGAGCCGTGGTACAATTGTGGACAAATCACGTCATGGGGTCCCAACTGCAGAGTGAAGGGTTGTGTGGTTTCCCTCCTGGGTGCGCAGAAGGTTGGGGTACGATTTAGTAGCATGACCCAAGGTGCGGTATTACGTTTTACAGGAGTATGCAATGTACACATCAATGTGGTATCGCTTACCGGTCGCTGTGCCGTACAATTCGTGGCCTTGCAGAATATCAGTTAACAGGGCCACAAAATGTATGGGAGATACTTGAGGACAGGCGGGAGATGCCCTGGGGCTACGGTTTCTGTGGGGGTAATGGCTGTGGGGGTGGTGTGGTGAGTGTTACACGTTGTTTATGAGAATGGGAGTGGCAGGGGGGTTTCGACTATAATTTCACTGGGCATTCCGGGATTTGTAGTTTCCATTCGGGGGGAAGGGCGCATTCCGAGGTTGAAGCACATTGAAATGAGTGCACATTTCTGGAACTGCTCTGAAGAACTCCACCTTGTGGACTCTCGTATGGTCCCTGTGTGTCTCCACAATGAGCAGGCCTGTCTACTTCCTAGCCCGGGGGAAGTGTGGCCAAGACGCATTGCCCTTACCCTTTAATGTGACCGACAAAGTGAGATCAAAGAGTGCTTTGCATTAACTGCCCAGCCCAAAGCCGCCCTCACAGCCTTGAAGTCTATGCCCCCTTCAAAAGGAAGGGCCGCCAGATTGCACTGAACACGCTACACTCTACATCTCTAAACAGAGTACTACAAGCACCAGAATGCAAAGAGAATACCATCAGAACGGAGCGAGCGGCTCAAAACCCCCACATTTATCAAACTGTATGGCAGTCGTGGGGCAAAATAACATGCCAATTAAACGGGGTACACTTGGCAACTAAGCAAGTTTCAGAATGAGTCAGCACCCCACAGCACGTTATGCTCCCCCACGTTCTAACACAAGTCCACTCACTGCAACTTGATGAGCCATAACCGCCTCGTACTTGCTCCATCATCTTCACCTTTCGATTGGCTGTTCATGTCTCATTTTAAAACCTGGCAATTCACACAAAAATAGTGCTTTGGAAAACGGTTGTAGTAGTTGAATGTGGTTTGCTGTCTGAAGCACACATACATTTTATGGCGATGTAAGGGTGGCACTGATGACCATGGTGTACAGCCCGGGCAGACTGGGAATGGGGGAGGGGGCGAGTGGGCGGGTGAAAACGATTGGAGGTGAATAGTTTGTGCTCAGTTGTATAGTGAATTGATTACTGAAGCGCAGGCTGGGCAAGTGTGACAAAAGGTTGAAACGTTATCTCTTGCCGTGCATGGTGGACGGGGGGAAGGTTGTGAGTGCCAAATTAGAACTAATCTCAGTCTCACCTGCTTATGCATTTAAATGCATTGCAAGCCTGGGCAGAAGGTTGGTCACTGGGCTGAGGTAACCCAGAGGTAGACCACTCCGTAGGACAAGAGGTCCGACTGAGCAGAGGGGAATGCCGGGTAGTGGGCTTGTTGGATGGAGAGTTTGTGTTTATGGCACAATGGCAATGTGCTCGTCTTGGAAGAAGGGCGGCGCCAAGCAGCATAGGCTTCAGCATAATTTGGCAGCCTTTCCACGCATGTAAAGCAACCGGCCATACACTGTTAGGAGACAGCTTGTTGAAAATCTGCACAACGGTGCTTAGCTCACGGGTTGTGCTCGGTGGCTGGCCAAGATATGACGAGTAAAACAATCAACATTAGCTTAGTGGGACTTTGTGTTCATTTTACGGTAACACAAGTGTATTTCGCTGTGCATTCTGGTGGTTGTAGTTCTGGTGCCATGTAATCCACCAAACATGCGTAATAAATAACGCAATCTTGGACAGTTCTTGGAGACGGCCTCTGAGGCCACCAACAGATGAGCATGAGGGGACCGCAGAGCACAGTCTCTTTCCTCAGCCCCCCGTCTGATGTTCCACCAGCCCTCACCCGACAGTAGGTTAGCGAATACATGTAGAGGCAGCTCATAGTGCCTAGGGTTAGGGGGTTACCCAGGGGTCATCAAGGTTTCTGTTAGTTCAAGAATATCTAAGCACCCCTTGGGTAATATTGGGGATTTCTTTGGTTTCAGCGGGTTTTGAGGGGGGGAATTTTCGGTTATGACCGGGGGACTCCAGGTTAGAACAGATTAGGTAATGTTTGAACACAGTGGACACATTTGGGGTGCTCATGTGGTCAGTTAAGATTTGGGGGTGTGGGAAGAGTTCACCCCAACAATTTAAGGTAAGAGCACTGCAGATTTTGGGTGATTATGCTACCCGTTGCCCAACGGGAGCTGTTTATAAACAAACAAATTCCTTGCGTCTACCTATCGATACCTTAGTTTAAAGGGGGACGGGGGTATTCTTGGCCATGAACCTGGAGCTCTCTGTGCTTTACATATGGGAAATGAAGGAGTTTTAACACAGCACCCTAGACAAGTCATGACATGTAAGTGCCCCGGTTGGGGTGACGGAATATGAGAAAGACAAGCGAGGACGGGGTAAGGAATAACTGGGATGCCCATTGATTTACATAGGGCAGTGGGGGACATGCTGTGTGAAACTCTCGAAACTTGCAGGGAATTACCAGGGATATTCAATTAGGAGGGGAGGGGTACTCCCACCTTGCCTCCTCCCTAGGAGGGAGGGGTGTCCTCGGGTCCAGCCACATCCGGCTGGGCTTCGGGGAGTGGATATAAGGCGGGGGGACTGCCAAGCCCAGTCTCTTTCTTCAGCCTCCCGCGTGAGGTCCCACCAGTCCTCACCTAACAGTAGGATATCGAATAAAATGTAGATGCATTCCTAGTGCCCAGGGTTACGCCATGGGGCATAAAAACTCTGTTGGAGGAAAACCAAGCAAGTAACCCATTGGTTAAGATTGGGGATTGCTTTGCTTTCAGCAGGTTTGAAGGACTACGTTGTCGGTTGTGACGGGGAGGGGGGACTAGGCTACAACAGATTTGGTAATGTTGAAAACACAGTGGACACATGAGAGGCACTTTCACGCAAGGATGAAGGCTGGGGCAGGAGCTCCTCTACAAAGTTCGACAGGAGGAGAGTCAACCTAGGCAGTGGAGAACTGGAATGCATTGGCATTCCTACCCAGAGAGTCAAGGGAGGCAGTGGAGTCACACCTAACCAGGGAGCGAGACACAAGGGAGGTAGTGGAGTGCCGAAAGCTAGAGGCATACCTACCCAGAGAGAGAGAGTCAAGGGAGGCAGTGGAGTCCGACCTAACCAGGGAGAGAGAGACAAGGGAGGTAGTGGAGTGCTGAAAGCTAGAGGCATACCTACCCAGAGAGAGAGAGTCAAGTGAGGCAGTGGTGGCACACCTAACCAGGGAGCGAGACACAAGGGAGGTAGTGGAGTGCCGAAAGCTAGAGGCATACCTACCCAGAGAGAGAGAGAGAGAGACAAGGGAGTCAGTGGAGTCACGCCTAAGCAGGGAGAGAGAGACAAGGGAGTCAGTGGAGTCAGACCTAACCAGGGAGCGAGACACAAGGGAGGTAGTGGAGTGCCGAAAGCTAGAGGCATACCTACCCAGAGAGAGAGAGTCAAGGGAGGCAGTGGAGTCACACCTAACCAGGGAGCGAGACACAAGGAAGGTAGTGGAGTGCCGAAAGCTTGAGGCATACCTACCCAGAGAGAGAGAGTCAAGTGAGGCAGTGGAGTCACGCCTACACAGGGAGAGAGAGATAAGGGAGGTAATGGAGTGCCAAAAGCTAGAGGCATACCTTCCCAGAGAGAGATAGTCAAGGGAGGCAGTGGTGGCACACCTAACCAGGGAGCGAGACACAAGGGAGGTAGTGGAGTGCCGAAAGCTAGAGGCATACCTACCCAGAGAGAGAGAGAGAGAGTCAAGGGAGGCAGTGGAGTCACGCCTAAGCAGGGAGAGAGAGACAAGGGAGTCAGTGGAGTCCGACCTAACCAGGGAGCGAGACACAAGGGAGGTAGTGGAGTGCCAAAAGCTAGAGGCATACCTACCCAGAGAGAGAGAGTCAAGGGAGGCAGTGGAGTCACACCTAACCAGGGAGCGAGACACAAGGAAGGTAGTGGAGTGCCGAAAGCTAGAGGCATACCTACCCAGAGAGATAGAGTCAAGTGAGGCAGTGGAGTCACGCCTACACAGGGAGAGAGAGATAAGGGAGGTAATGGAGTGCCAAAAGCTAGAGGCATACCTTCCCAGAGAGAGATAGTCAAGGGAGGCAGTGGTGGCACACCTAACCAGGGAGCGAGACACAAGGGAGGTAGTGGAGTGCCGAAAGCTAGAGGCATACCTACCCAGAGAGAGAGAGTCAAGGGAGGCAGTGGAGTCAGACCTAACCAGGGAGCGAGACACAAGGGATGTAGTGGAGTTCCGAAAGCTAGAGGCATACCTACCCAGAGAGAGAGAGTCAAGGGAGGAAGTGGAGTCACACCTACCCAGAGAGAGAGAGTCAAGGGAGGCAGTGGAGTCCCACCTAACCAGGGAGCAAGACACACGGGAGGTAGTGGAGTGCCGAAAGCTAGAGGCATACCTACCCAGAGAGAGAGAGTCAAGTGTGGCAGTGGAGTCACGCCTACACAGGGAGAGAGAGACAAGGGAGGTAATGGAGTGCCAAAAGCTAGAGGCATACCTTTCCAGAGAGAGAGTCAAGGGAGGCAGTGTGTTGAGGCATACACACCTAGGAGAGAGTCAAAGGAGGCAGTGGAATGCTGAAATGCTGGAATATGGATGCACACCTGCCCAAGAAGAGAGTGTAGGGAGGTAGAGGAGTTCCAAAATGTCGAGGCCCACCTACAAGAGAATCAGTGTGGGCACACCTACCCAAGGAGCGAGACAAGCGAGGCAGTTGGGTGCTGAAATGTGGTGGCACAGCTACCCAGGCAAAAATCAAGGGATACAGTGGAGTACCAAAATGTATAGGCACACCTACCCAGGGAGAATGTCAAGAAAGGCAGTGGAGGCACACCTACCCTGGGAGAGGGTCAAGGGAGGCAGTGGAGTGCCAGAATATGGAGGCACACTTTCCCAGGGAGAGAGTTAAGGGAGGCTGTGGAGTCTCAAAATGTGGAGGCACACCTATCCAGGAGAAGAGTCCACCTAGGCAGTGGAGTGCTGGAATGTGGTGGCACACCTACCCAGGGAGTCATGGTAGGCAGCGGAGGTACACCTACCCAGAGAGATGGAAACAGAGGCAGTGGAGTGCCGAATGTGGAATCACACCTACCCAGGAAAAGAGTCAAGGGAGGCAATGGAGGCACACCTACCCCAAGAGACAAGTGAGATAGAGAAGTGCTTATGTTATTATTATTATTATTATTATTATGCACAACCAAAAAGGGTCCGGGGGCATACGGCGCAGATCGTAAAGCCAAGCTTATCGGAGCAGGCACAAGAGTGATACCTGATTATCTAAAAAGGTGGGTCTTAAGTTTATTTTTAAATAACTACAATTTCTCATACAGGGTGTCAGAGCTTTCCATGTAATCGGGGCACTTGACCAGAACACTCCTTTTCTCACAAGTTCAAGTGAGGTTTTAGGTACCTGAAGATTCCTATCTCCATTTGAGGGAAGTGAACGTTTTACCTGTTTGGTTTTTAACCTATTGATTATATGGGGGGGGGGGCGCATCACCAGATAGAGCTTTGAACGTGATGGTTAGAAGTCTAAAGTTCATTCTTTGTTCAATAGGTTGCCAGTGCATCTTCCTTCTTACCTCAGAAACATGGGCATATTTCCTTAACCCCATAAGAGCTCTCATAGAGCTGTTCTGAACTACTTGGAGTTTATTCAGTTCAGCTTTGTTTATACCGATAAGCAAAGAGCCACAGTAATCCAGTTTTGACGATACAATGGCTCTAGCAATGGTTTTGCATCCTGCTTGTGATAGGAATGGTCTTATATATAATACGCAGACAAGGACACTAAGTTATTAAAATGGGCTTACATACTTAATGATTGATCGAAGGTGACTCAGAGAATTTAGATTTTTTTCTTTAACTTGAATCACATGGTTATCGATACAGAAAGTTTGATAATCTCATGACAGCTTATTAAGCCATTGTTTAGAGCCGACCAGCATCAGATCTGCTGTCCCTGGGTTCAGGGCCATGCCATTAGCATCCATCCATTTGCGGATACAATCCTATATGTCCGCAATGGTCGTGGCATCCTGATCGTAGTTACCTGATAGGATGATAAGGCACTGTGAATCATCAGCATAATTAGAAAAACATATATTCTTATTTTCCAAATAATCAAAGAAAGGAACGGTAAATAGATTGAATAGAATCGGTGATAGTGCTGCACCCTGAGGAATTCCATAGTTCATAGATATTGGGTCTGGCTGCGCTTGATTGCTGCAAACCCGAATCGTTCTCGAACCTAGGAAGGACAGCATCCATTTTCTAGCATTACCACTAAAATGTGCTCTTTCCTCTAGTCTTTCCAAGAGGAGTTGATGGTCCCCCAAATCAAATGCTGCTGAGAGGTCATTGTGGAACCTTCATTAATTCTTGTCATCATATTGGATTTAAGTTCCAAGAGTGCTGACTGTGTGCTGTAACCTGGGCGAAATCCTGATTGTCCATTATTAAGAATGGCATTCTGCCAATTTATCATAGGCCACTCTACCCATCATTTTTAGTATAAATGGAGAGTTGGTAATGGGCCGATAATTCTTTGCCTCTCCCAGGTCTAGGTTGGCTTTTTTTAGAAGAGTAGTGATCCAAGATCCTTTAATTCTGCTAGTAACTACTCCCTCTCCAAATGAGATGTTTATGATTTCTGTAAGGGAGCCAATGAGTAGCTCCGAGCACGCTTTGTCAAGGCACAACTACCTAGGAGAGAGTCAAGGGAGCCAGTGCAGTGCCGAAATGTGGAGGCACACTTACCCAGGGAGAGTTAATGGGAGACTGTGGAATGCCAAAAGGTGGAGGCACATCTACCCAGGGAGAGTGTCAAGAGAGGTATTGGAGGCACACCTACCAAGGGAGAGACATGTGGGGGAGGGTAGTGCTTATATGTTGACCAATACCTACCTAGGACTGAGTCAAAGGAGGCAGTGGAATGCTGGAATGTGGAGGCACACCTATCCACGAAAAGAGTGTAGGGAGGCAGAGGTGTTCCAAAATGTGGAGGCACACCTACAAGAGAGGCAGGGAGGACACACCTACCCAAGGAGCGAGACAAGCGAGGCAGTTGGGCGCTGAAATGTGGTGGCACAGCTACCCAAGCAGAGATCAAGGGATACCGTGGAGTACCAAAATGTATAGGCACACCTACCCAGGGACAATGTCAAGAAAGGCAGTGGAGGTACACCTACCCTGGGAGAGGGTCAAGGGAGGCAGTGGAGTGCCGTTATATGGAGGCACTCGTGCCCAGGGAGAGTGTCAAGAAAGGCAGTGATGGCACACCTACCCAGGGAAAGAATCAAGGGAGGCAGTGGATGCTGAAATGTGTAGGCACACCAAGCCAGCAGGGAAGTCAAGGGATGCAGTGGAGTGTTGGACTGTGGAGGCACACCACCCAGGCAGATTATCAAGAGAGGCAGTCAAGGAATATCTACCCAGGAATAGAGACAAGTGAGGCAGTTGGGTAATGAAATGTAGAGGCACACCCACCCATGCACAGCGTCAAGGAGGTAGTGGAGTGCCAGAATGTGAAGACAGACCTACCCAGGAACAGTTAAGGGAGGCTGCAGAGCAGCACAATGTGGAGGCACACCCACCCAGGTAGAGTGTCAAGCGAGGCAGTGGAGGCACACCTTCTCAGGAGAGAGACAACTGAGATGGGTGAGAGTTAAGGGAGGTTGAGGAGTGCTGAAATGTGGATGCAAATCTACCCAGGGAGAGAGTCAAGAGAGGCGGGGCAGTGCTGGAATGTGGAGACATGCCTACCCAGGGAGAAGGTCGGGGGAGAAAAACAAATAGGGATTACCCTGACATACAGTGGTGCCTGGGGTGGACTATACATCTTGTTTTTACAAAAGAATCCCCACTGTGTTGTATTATTCAAAAATCAAACAATGAAAAAAATATTTTAGGTATTTGCTTGTGTCCGTGAGGAGTTCACGCTTGGTGTCACCAGAACCAGAAGACACTAAACATATGAGTGTTTGGAAAAATGAAAAAAAAAGAAAATATTGAATGCGGATGAAAAGTAACATTCTAATTTGCATAATATTTAATCTCATTGAGAAATCTATTTACTCTCTGCTAGGGATTATGAAACAAATACAGTATTCAGACATGAAAATGAATTAGTACAATTGGTGAGAAGTAAATAATACTGAGTTCAAATTCAAAATACATAGATTGTGAATACATTTACAAGGGATGTGTAATAATGGGTGACAAAAACTGTATGTGTGTCAACAGTAATACAATTCTGTTGCATGTACATATTCACATGAGTCAAAAGTCAAATCAAGTTCAAATTAAAGATCAACTTTTGTGTTAAGCAAGCAACATTAAACCAAGTAGACCTGAATTATTGACTGTAAATAAAGGTCTGTTACATATGGTCAAAAGATTGAGTTACAGTCCTACGGCAATATATGTCATTTCTTTGAAGGTCATGGATTTAGATTGGTGCCATGAATTCACTTAGAAATACACTGAGAGAGTATCAATCATCTCTGGGTAATATAGTGTCATAAGTCCACTATGGAATTTTTGTCTGTATTCACACCTGGGTATGCCTACTGTGGAAAAACTAATCATGACCTGATTCGAGGAACCCCAAAGATACTGGGGAGGGGTCCTGCCACATGTTTTGGCAGGTGACAAAGAGTTGTCAAAACGCCTTCCTCTGGGAAGGTGAAGGACCCTAGAGGGAAGCAGACAACGGAAAACAATTATCTATTGAAGGTGACTATCTGGACGGTGCATTTTAGGACAATTTTTAGCTGCCAGTTGCATTCAATTTCTGGGGCATACTTACCCCTAACTGAATTTAAGGGCACACTACATGAATCACATGTATCACATCTGCCTGACCGTCCCCACTGTGTAAAGATTCTGTGAAAGGAGAAGGGGAGAAGAGCCTGTTAGGTTTTGTTATGTGAAATCACAATGTGGTTCATGTAAAGGATATCATTGTATTGAAAAGGTAGATGCACCTTGGCTTTTGGTCAGTTGCTTGCAGGAGGAGTGTGTGCATAGCTGTGGCACAAAGATAGCCGCTTGGGGTAGTTCAATTTGGTGAATCGGTTCCCGTGAGATGAAACTGCAACGGGAGAGGCAGTAATCAGATAAGCCACATGAAGCAGTCCATGGCTCGTGACCCATGCGGTACTGTGGACTGGCGAGCGGATGCATGCACACGTACTCATTCAAAGCAGAATGTACTGCAGTGTGGATGCAGGCGTCGCTGGTTATGTCTAATGGCGGATGAACAGAGTGATTGTATATGTATCGTTATAGCAACCTGATCTGCGTTGTTGATAGGACACATAGTGTCGTATGGCGTAATGACGTCAGTGCGCACAGTGTCGGGTCCTAAAAGCATTCTATATGTTGTCTTGGCATTTTGTCGAGGGACATATTGAGATGTCCCTCAGCTGGTGGTGTGTGTGTTTTTTAAATTGTTGCAACACACACTGCACAGTGCTGGATACTAAATTATAAACCAAGGTGTGCATGCAAGTTGTATTGTGTCTAGTGTGCCATGAGTAGTGGTAGAGGAATTGGTCAAAATATTGGGATATACTCCACATTTCTCATCATGGCTGGATATAGTATAGTCTCTCTTCTATGTGCCGGATGGTTGGGTCATGGCTGTGGGTGGGATTCTTCATTAAGACCATGTAGGTGCGTGTCAAGGGAGCCCATGGAGTTTTGAAATGCAGAGGAACACCTAGCAAGGAGAAGAGTCAACCTAGGCAGTGGAGTACTGGAATGTGGTGGCATACCTACCCAGGAGAGAGTCAAGGAAGGCAGAGGAATGCTGGAATGTGGAGGCACATCTACCCAGGGAGAAAGTCAAGGGGGGCAGCGGAGTGCTGAAATGTGGAAGCACACCTACCCTGGACAAGAGAGTCAAGAAGGGCACAGGAGTGCTGCAATGTGGAGGCACGCCTACAAATGATGAGAGTCAAGAGAGGCAGAGGAGTCTTAGAATGTGTAGGCACTTCTAACCAAGGAGAGAGTCAAAAGAGGCACAGGAGTTCTGGAATGTGGAGGCACACCTTCACAGGGAGAGAGTCAAGTGAGGCAGAGGAGAGCTGGAATGGAGAGGCACATCTACCCAGGGAGAAAGTCAAGGGGGGCAGCGGAGTGCTGAAATGTGGAAGCACACCTACCCTTGACAAGAGAGTCAAGAAGGGCAAAGGGGTGCTGCAATGTGGAGGCACGCCTACAAATGATGAGAGTCAAGAGAGGCAGAGGAGTCTTAGAATGTGTAGGCACTTCTAACCAAGGAGAGAGTCAAAAGAGGCACAGGAGTTCTGGAATGTGGAGGCACAGCTTCACAGGGAGAGAGTCACGTGAGGCAGAGGAGAGCTGGAATGTAGAGGCACACCTACCCACAGAGAGATTCAAGAGGGGCAGTGAAGTGCTGGAATTTGGAGGCATGGAGGGTTTTACTGCAGCAGAGTACTTCACAGTCACGAAACTAAATAAGTCAGGACAACAAGAAAAATATGAACAATGCTCTGGCATCCCAGAATACTGTCATTTGAGTTCACAATAGTTTATTACATGTCAGAGACATGGAGGGGTGCACAGGTGCCTGTGGACCGGAAATAGAAATGTTTTAAAAAGATGATTTGCAAAATGTATGTTTATGTGACAGGTTGGGCTAAAGTTTATGACTGTGCCTTTTCCTATCACTTTCTGTATCAAACATGTATATATATATATAACCCCTCGCAGAAACCTGCGAGGGGTTTTTCTCCCCTCGCAGGTTTCTCAAACTTAGGTGGCCTCTCCACTGGATACCTAATACGCATTTACTGTTGTTCTCTAAAATGTGGTAAACTAGGGTTTTTCTCCCCTCGCAGGTTTTCTCAAACTTAGGTGGCCTCTCCACTGGGTACCTAATACGCATTACTGTTGTTCTCTAAAATGTGGTAAACTAGGGTTTTTCTCCCCTCGCAGGTTTTCTCAAACTTAGGTGGCCTCTCCACTGGGTACCTAATACGCATTTACTGTTGTTCTCTAAAATGTGGTAAACTAGGGTTTTTCTCCCCTCGCAGGTTTTCTCAAACTTAGGTGGCCTCTCCACTGGGTACCTAATACGCATTACTGTTGTTTTTCTGAAATGTGGTAAACCAGGGTTTTTTCTCCCCTCGCAGGTTTCTCAAACTTAGGTGGCCTCTCCACTGGGTACCTAATACGCATTTACTGTTGTTCTCTAAAATGTGGTAAACTAGGGTTTTTCTCCCCTTGCAGGTTTTCTCAAACTTAGGTGGCCTCTCCACTGGGTACCTAATACGCATTACTGTTGTTTTCTGAAATGTGGTAAACTTGGCCTTGCCGCTCACTTCCTGTAGGCGTGCTCTCGTCTCGTTTGTCTTCTCCCCCACTCCCTCCTACTCCATGGTGCTCTCTATCTCACCTATCTTCTCTAACTGCTTCTCTATTGACTATCCTGCTCTACTCACTAAATCTGGTAGGAAAAAGTTTAAAAAGGACATCCTGGTCTCCAACCCTGGCCTCCCTATCGCTGACACCTACACTAGTGCCTGCTCCAAGGAAACTCTCACTGACATCCTCTTTTTTGTGCCTTCACCTGACCTATGGACACTTCATATGGTCTCTGTGCTCTCTCCTTTCTCCTCTTCTCCCATTAATGGTGGCACCCGTTGGGATGTCTTCTTGGCCCCCTTCCGCTCCTCTAAGGCCATCATTAATGTCTACGCTAATGGGACCGTCTTGGTCCAAGGCCCTCAGGCCAACCTTCACCTCTTTGATAGACGCTTCCCATACCTCATCAACTTCCTTTCCTCTCCTGCTGTCCCCCCTCCTCTGTCCTCGGCTACCTTGCCTCTACCCTCCCTCCCTGCCCCCTCTCGTGCTCCTTCTTCACCTCCTTCTTCTACACCTCCGCAGGGCGTACCTCTGATATGTACCCCTCCCCGGAAGTCCTTCAAGGATGGCAACCTTCTCCACATTGCCACTCTTAACTCTCGCTCTGCCATCAAGCATTCCTCTGATATCTGTCAGCTTCTTGAATAACTGAACCTGGAAGTCCTCGGTCTCACTGAGACATGGTTCACGGCCAGCTCTGCCACCAGCTTTGACACACTCCTACCTGATGGTTACAAGATCCTCTCCATGCCCAGGCCCAACCGTGCAGGGGGGGGTGTGGCCCTTATCTTCCCTGAGTGGATTCCTGCCACTGTCACTCCTACGCAGACCTACTCCTCTTTTGAGTGTCTTGTCTGCCGACTCTCTCTCTCCTAGCCATTCCCTTACAGTGGCTACTATCTATCGGCCACCTGGTCAAATTTCCTCCTTCCTCTCTGAGTGGTCTGACCTCTCCTCCTCACTCCTGGCCTCAACCACTCAACTCCTCTTTCTTGGTGACTTCAACATCCACCTGGATGCCTCCAGTTCCCCCTCTGGACTCTTTCGTGACCTCTGCGACTCTCTCTCACTCTCTATTCTCCCATCTGGGCCTACCCATTCTGCAGGGCACACTCTCGATGCTCTGATCTCTTCTGACCTTCCCCTCTCCGTCCCTCTCTGCACTCCTCTCTCCTGGAGTGATCACTTTCTCCTTTCCTCCCACCTCACCCTCCCTACCCCACAGGTAAAGCCACCCTCATCACTGTCACCCACCTTCTCGGTCATCCGGCTCATGAAGCGCGTGTCAGTTGAGGCTTTCGCTGCCACCTTCTCACCCCCCCTCTCCACCTTTGGCTGACTCCCACCCTGACACAGCCCTCTCCACACTCCACTCTGCTATATCTGATACTCTTGATATCCTTGCCCCTGTCATGAGAATCCGCCTGAAGCCCAAAGCCAAATGTAACTCCTGGCATGACTCGGATCTCGTCACCCTAAAACGCAAGTGCAGGGTGGCAGAGAGGAAATGGCGTGCTTCATGTTCATCCTCTGACAAACTGGCCTGCCGCCTGCTCCAAAGGTAATACCGTCTCTCCGTTCTCACCAAGAAGAGAGCCCTTATCCAAGCCCGCATCTCTGCGGCATCTAACAACTCGGCCGAACTCTTTAAAATCTGCAAGGAGCTTGCCAACCCTGCTGCAGTCTCTACCTCTCCTGTCCCCTCTCAGGCCCTCTGCACTGCACTGGCCTCTCACTTCATCTCTAAAACTCAGGACATCCTGTCCTCACTTTCCTCCTATCACCTCCCTCCCTCTCTTCCCGGCTCTTCCTCTGGCCCTTCTGCAGCCACCCCTCCTCCCTCCTTCTCTGCCTTTCCCCTTTTTTCTGCTGACGAGGTTTCCAGACAAGTCCGATCTATGAAAGTCTCGTCTAAACAGGTTCACCCCTGTTCCTCCAAAACTATCAAGGACCACATCGACTCCCTGGCTCCTGCCCTGGCTGACTTTTGCAACAACTCCTTCGCCTCTGGAGTCTTCCCCATCCCCCCTTAAGCACTCCCTTGTGCACCCTCTTCTTAAGAAACCCTCTTCCGACCCCTCCTGCCCGGCTAACTATCGCCCAATCTCCATCACTCCATTCCTGGGCAAGCTCCTGGAGGAACTGGCCATCTCCCAGCTTAACCTCCATGCTGAATCTGTTGGTAGTCTTCATGACCCTCAATCTGGCTTCAGAGCTGCCAGAAGCATGGAAACTGCTCTCCTGAACATCCGTGAGGACCTGCTCTCGAACCTCGGCTCCAACACTCCGTGTGCTCTCATTCTGCTCGATCTCTCTTCTGCCTTTTATACTGTCAACCATGCCATCCTGCTCAACCGTCTCCGTGATAACCTGGGTATCACTGGTCAAGCTCTGGCGTGGCTGACCTCTTTCCTTTCCAATCGACCCTCCTAGGTCCAACTGGGGTCCTTCCTCTCTGACATCTTTTTCTCTACCTGTGGTGTCCCCCAGGGATCTAATCTCTCTCCCTGGCTGTTCAACCAGTATCTGGCACTCCTTGCCCACCGCATCGCCGCTCTCTGCCCCAACTTTCAGTGCTATGCGGACGATACCCAGCTCATTTTCAGGCTACCCTCGGCCTCCTCCTCTCCTTCCCCCATCTCTGACTGTCTGTCTGCTATCCAGGAATGGTGTGCCGCCAATGACCTCTGCCTTAATGCCAGTAAGACTGAGATTCTACTCATCAGCACACCCACTCCCTCCTTCCCTGCAGCTCTCTGGCCAGCCGCTCTTGGCCCATTCCTGCTCCTACCTGCAAGGCAAAAAACCTTGGGGTCATCTTCGACTCCACACTCTCCTTCTCTCCTCATTTATCTGACGTCTCTAAGAAGTCACACTACCAGCTGCACCTCCTCAGAGGTATTCTTCCCTTCCTCTCCTTTCCCCAGAAGCTCACTGTCTCCCGAGCCCTGATTCTCTCGAAGCTGGACTACAGTAACAGCCTCTATCTTAATCTGCCTGCCTCCACTCTCCGCCCTCTACAACTCATCCAGAACAGGACTGCGAGACTTGTCCTTGGCCTCAAGCCCAGGGACCATATCTCTCCAGGACTGAAATCTCTACACTGGCTCCCAGTGGCTGCGAGGATTAAGTTCAAAACCCTCTGCATTGTCCACAAGGCCTTCTGGGGCCTGGGGCCTAAATACCTTCAACTCTCTCTTCCTAAATATCTTCCTTCCCGAGCCCTTCGCTCATCTGTCTCCAACTCCCTCAGGGTCAGCCGCTTCTCGAAGCAGCGAGCTGGGGGTAGATCTCTCTCTGCGGCAGGGGCCTCCCTCTGGAACAGACTTCCTGACTCCCTGATACTTGAAGAGAACCATCTCCGGTTCCGGAAGCACCTCAAAACCTTCCTCTTTGCTTCTGCTTTCTCTCTCCCCCTCCCCTGCTAAATTCTTCACTGAAACTGCACTGAACCTGCACCTCGGCCACTCTCACCGACCTCGGTCCTTGGCCCATCCACTCTCCACTTGCACTGCCTCTCTGGCAACCCCTGCACTGCGGGACTGTCTCTGCATCCCTACAGCCCCCCCTCCCAGCACTTGTCTGCACTTACCTTGCACTTGCCACCAGCTGGCCCTATTTATTTATTTTTTATTCGACTTATCCTTACTGCACTTCCCCCCCTCCCCTTCCCCTTGCATTTTTCCCTTCCCCCTTCCCCTGCTCTTGCGCGATCTAAATGACACCTGGCCTAGTAGGATTGTTGTCTGTCTTCCCCTTGTTCCCCCCTCCCTGCCTCGTCGCGCCTTGAAACACTTGTGTATAGGTGCGTTACAAATGACATATCATATCATATCATATCATATATATATATATCTTTAAATCCATCTGGCTTTTGTCATGATCGGTATATGTCAACTATTGTCAATTATACTGGCATTACCAAATTATTTGAGAATTTGCATTAATGCACTATCTTTCTGATTTCCTTAGGGAATGTCGCAGTCTGATTTTTGCTGTGCAGAACTTGCTCAAAGGTGACCATTTACTTATCCACACACCTGACGTGTGTGTGCACGAAAGGGATGGCTGCTCAGGAGATCAGAGCAAAGATTAATAGAAGCAGAAATGAGACTATCTATAATGTAAAGAACTACCAGCTTCTGTCATTTGCAGATGTTGCAGCTCTTTCCGAGGATGACGCCACAGTAGGAAAAGTGATGGAATTCCTGGAGAAGATAGGACATGTGGTTGTAAGGAGACCCTTACCACCTCACAATGCCCAAAGCTTTGGAACCACGCGGTAAGAGTTTAAAACCTTCTATAGCTTGACTTCTGTAACATGGCAAAGGAAAAGGTTCAGTGTAAAGATTTAATGATAATTCACCCTGTTTCCACTATGGATGGTATCAGAGCGCTTCACAAAGAAACTATATAACAAATAAGAGCGCTTGAAGCAGCAGAAGGAAATATGCAATTCAGTTTAAAAGAAATCATTAAAACAGGGACTTAAATAGGAAATATGGCCTAAGTGTATGTGAGATTCAAGCACTGCCAGCTGGCAAGCCTTGCACATTTTTACTCTCACATAAGGTAGAACTGTTAGTATTTCGAGTCATTTGTAATGCGCTCTCTGCCATCTGACCTTCTTACAAAGTACGTCTCATAGTTTAACCTTAAACAGACAACAGATTTTTACATTTACTTTGCTACGTCTTATAATGCACATCTTGGACATAAAAAATGCCTTGAAACATGTCTATCTACCAAAGTTGAAGGTGCCTGCCTGTTACAGTGGTCCACCAGTGAGCTTACCCGTGCAAATTCATCTGCACTGTTTGAGGCACACACACATGGGTTGCTCTAAGCTATGAAACCTGTTAAATAACTGGTGTTACAGGTAACTTTGAAATCATGTGCCAGTTACTTACAAGTCAGCTTTAAATTGGCGTCTTCAAGAATGACTGCTCCCCAACCTATCACTATCCGTAAAGAATATCGCTTTCACACCCCAGTGGAGGTGCGGCCATGGGCAGTAATGGCCCACCAGTCCGAGCCATGGTAGGCAAGGGCTGTGGGCTTTTACCGCCATGCCCACTCCCCCATTCCCTGCTGGGACGCGAAAGACATTCGGATCCCAGGCTTCATCCGGGTTGTGAATGTCTTTCTTTATTTCATTTTGGGAAATGTGTGCTGCTTGCACAGCGAATCTCCTCAGGGGCAAACAAAAAAAAGAAAAAAAAGATGCCCACTATCATAGGGAAAAGAGACTAAGTGGTTGGGGTTGGGAAATTATCACCGCAGTATGACCGTTTGGGAGCTGATAATCAGGATATGAGGGGTTGGGAGATTATCACCAGGATATGAGGAGTTAGGAGATGATCACCAGAATATATGGGGTTTGGAGATGATCAGACCAGATAGGAGGGGTTGGGTGATGAGCGCTAGGATATGAGGGGTTGGGAGATGATCACTAGAATATCTGGGTTTGGGAGCTAATCCTCAGGAAATGAGGGGTTGGGAGATTTGCACCGGGATATGAGGGGTTAGGAGATGATCATGAGAATATGTGGGGGTTGGGAGATGATCAGCAGGATATGAGGAGTTGGCAGATGATCACAGGATATGAGGAGTTGTGAGATGATCACCAGGATATGAGGGGTTGTGAGATGACCATCAGGATAAAAGGGGTTAGGAGATGATTACCTGGGTATGAGGGGTTGGATGACGATCGCTAGGATATGAGGGATTGGGAGCTGATAATCACGTTATGAGGGGTTGGAAGATTACCACCAGGATATGGGGGGTAGGTAGATGATCACCAGGATATGAGGGGATGGGAGATGATCACCAGGATATGAGGGGTTGGGAGATGATCACCAGGATATAAGGGGTTAGGTGATGATCATTAGGATATGGGGGGTTGGGAGATGATCACCAGGATAGGAGGGGTTGGGAGATGATCACCAGGATATAAGGGGTTAGGTGATGATCATTAGGATATGGGGGTTGGGAGATGATCACCAGGATATGAGGGGTTGAGAGATGTTCTCGTATTTTGTACGGGCAAGGAGAGGATCACCAGGATATGAGGAGTTGGGGGATGATCACCAGGTATGAGGGTTTGGGAGATGATCACCATGATATGAGGGGTTGGGAGATGTGATCACAGGATATTAGGGGCTGTTAGATGATCACCAGGATACGAAGGGTTGGGAGACTGCCCTTGGGTGGTAGCGGTGGGCAGTATAAATCAACATAACATAACATGATCACCAGGATATGAGAAGTAGGGATATGATCACCAGAAAATATGTGGTTGGGAGAGTGTGATGCTGGAAATGCATTGGAGAGAAGGTCCTCCATCTACTTGTCATGTACTCCCTTATCATGTGTGTTCTGTGTTATTTTCTGCACATGAGTCCAGTTGGGATCCCTGGCAGTGCAGCTCTTTCTCTTTTTGGTCATGGTGAACAGAGACACGTGGGATACCCTCATGGCACAACCCTGTACCCATAGTGTATGTTTATGGGCACCTGTGTGTTGCCCACAGAGCAGTGTATGGGCTAGTGGCACCTTTATGCTGATATGACAGGAGCTCTGAGTATCCCCCATTTTGGGATAACCTGGCCCTGCCATAGGAATCAGTGGATTCCTGATAGAAGGCAAGATGGCCCCTCGGGCCTCTTTGATTCGATTGCCTGTTACCTTGTTTCCAAAAGAATGGAAATCTTACAAAGCAGAAAGGAACTAAGACAATTCAGAAAAATGAAAATAAGATTTTCTCAACACAGACTACATTTCTCAAAGACACACAGGTAATTGCAAAGTGACATGTTAGAGTATTCTTTGGGAATAGAAATATTTTGGAGTGTTCGGTGATGAATAAAGTTATGTTGAAATATAATGCCAATGTTTGAATTCTGCACAGGTACCAGTTGATCCAGAAGAATCCAGAGTTCCTGTGTCGTATTTTTTTTCTCCAATTCCCCTTTCCCTTTGGACTGATCCGTTCTTAGCTGTAAACTAACAGGCTGGGAGTTTCACAGTTTTAAGGGGACAGTGGGTTCAGCAGCTTCCATGGATGGTTTGAAATTGGGTCCTAAGAGCCCACCCCCGCAGGAAGTGTACTGGCCTGCCCAAGGCCAGGAACTGGACTAAACCAGTCGAAAAGACCATTGAGGCTGCTAGTTTGGGATCACAACGAGCCCAGGAGGGCGCAACCATGATTTTAGGTCCTGCTTCATGGTTTACATGAAAAACAGAAGCCCCTAAAACAAAATTGCCAAGTGTAGGAAATTAGCTCCAATGGCGACCATAAAGCTACACTGGGCTACTAATGTGGTAAATCGGCGTGCACCCCTGGTACAGCCAAAACAAAATATTAGCTTACCCCCTAAAACCAATGTAGGGTAATAAAATAACTGTAGGGTGGCGAAAATGGGACCGGGCACCTTATGGGCCACTAAACACCATATACCTTAATTAAGGCAAAAAGGGATCTGAAAGCACTACACCGACATAAATTAGAAACCCAAACAAATAAACAGGGAAACAGCAAAAAGAGTACAGGTCCCATAACATGGAGTAAGTTTCCCTGTTAGAGCTGCCCAAGCCTGGAATGCACTGCCCATTGCATTGAGAGCCAATCTACCCTATTCTCACTGGTGTCGCCAGGAATCAAATTTAGGAGGGACACAAAGGGGGCCAAAGACAAAAGTAGGGGGCACAGAAAAATGTAAGAGGAGAACATGGTCACTGCTAGTCTTAGGCAGGGGGGCACAAGGGGGTTACATGGTTTCACAGGGGGGGGCCCGGCCCCCCCAGGTCCCTCCCTGGCGACGCCACTGCCTATTCTACATTCAGATGCAAGGTGAAAAGCTGGCTCTGGACTAACGACAACTAATCTGAGCCATGCACTAGGCCCTTGGATCACAGCATATTACTGCCTTGCTACTTCTGATATGCGGATTACTGACATGTACTGCATTGTATTGACATGTATTGTTTGTATTGACATGTATTGTTTCCTTTGTATAATGTAACTTAAGCCTAAGTAATCTTGTACCCGCTGTGCTCAGCTACCCCTGGGTTTGAGAGCGCATTATCAAATAATAAACATAAACACATAAACATATTGCTGTGAAGTAGATCAGGTGATGTCATTGCACATAGCACTAATGACTTGCTGGATGTTAATGATTGAGTTTAAAAGAGGAAATATGTCTAATTTTGTAATATGCTTTACTCACTAAGTACTTAATGCATACTGGATATGACACTCATTTCGGTCTCCATCCTAAGATTAAAATGTTTGTAAAATGTAAGCAACTGTAAAATTGAGTTTGAGGGTTGATGCGAGGGTACAGTGGCTGCTACTCGAGCCGCTTCGTTGGGTCAATGTTCCCTCTTCCATGCAGCTCTTTAGTCAGGTCGCGGGTTAAGAATGGCTGTACACATGCTCATTACTCAATTTCACAGACATCCTGAGAGAGATTATAGATTTATATTTTCCATGTTAAATACCTTTTGCTTTTCCCTAGTGAATGCCACAGTTTGCCTTTGCTGTGCAGAACTTGCTCCAAGGTGACCATTTACTTATCTACACACCTGACGTGTGTGTGCATGAAAGGGATGGGTGCACAGGAGATCAGAGCGAAGATTAATAGAAGCAGAAATGAGACCATCTTCAATGTGAAGAACTATCAGCTTTTGCAGTTTGCTGATGTTGCAGCTTTTTCCAGCGATGAAGCCATGGTGGGAAAAGCGATGGACTTCCTGCAGGAGATATAACATGTGGTTGTAAGGAGACCACTAAAGCTTCCTGCTGCTGCAAGTTTTGGAGTGAAGCGGTAAACTCACAGTCCTTTCTTTAACACATTGCTGAATAACAGACAAAGGCAAGTGAATTTTAGTCATTGAATTCACAAATAAGAGTCCACATAGACGTGGCCATTATTAAAAAATCATGCATCTACTGCCCATCTATTCGACAATCATGCAACTACCGCTCACCTGGCTATCACCCATTCAACAATCTGTCAACTAAGCCCAACAACTAAGCTAATCCAACAATCCATCAACTAAGCCCATCCAACTTTCACTCATTCAACAATCAGGCAACTAAGCCAATCCAACAATCCGGCAACTAAGCCCATCCAACTTTCACTCATTCAACAATCAGGCAACTAAGCCCATCCAACTTTCACCCATTCAACAATCTGGCAACTAAGCCTATCCAACTTTCACCCATTCAACAATCTGGCAACTAAGCACATACAACTGTCACCAATTACACAATCCAGTAACTAAGCCCATCCAACTTTCAACCCTTCAACAATTCAGAAACTAAGCCCATCTAACTTTCACCCATTCAACAATGCAACAACTAAGCCCATCCAACTTTCACCAATTCAACAATCCGGCAACTACCGCCCATCCAACTTTCACCCATTCCATAAATCCAGCAACTAAGCCCATCCAACATTCACCCCTTCAACAATGCAGCAACTAAGCCCCTCCAAACACCAATTCAACAATCTGGCAACTACCGCCCATCCAACTTTCACCCATTCAACAATCGAGCAACTAAGCCCATCCAACTTTACCCCTTCAACAATCCAGCAACTAAGCCTATCCAACTTTTACCCCTTCAACAAACTAGTAACTAAGCCCATCCAATTTTCACCCATTTAACAATCCAGCAACTAAGACCATCCAACTTTCATCCCTTCAACAATCCAGTAACTAAGCCCAACCAACTTTAACCCATTCAACAGTCCAGCAACTAAGCCCATCCTACGTTCACCCATTCAACAATTGATCAACTAAGCTTATCAAAAGTTCTCCCTTCAAGAATCACACAACTCCCACGCATCCAACTGTTATCAATTCATTATCGAGCAACTACTGCCAATCCAACTGTCACCTATTCAACAAGCCAGCAAATGCAGTCCCTCAAACTGTCACTAATTCAAGAAACCAACACTATCACCTCCTGAATATGCTGTCCATCACACTATCACCTACTCAGCAATTCTGAATATGCTGTCCATTTAACAATCACCTACTCAGCAACCCTGCAGGTGCTGTCCATCACTCTCTCACCTACTCAGCAATCCTGCATGTGCTGTCCATCACACTACCACCTACTCAGAATTCCTGAATATGCTGTCCATTACACCATCACCTACTCAGCAATCCTGCATAAACCATCCCAAACCAGCCATTCGATTGACACGTATTAAAAAATCCTGCATCTACCTCCTATCCAACATCCTAACCTATTGGGAAGTTGTAAAATACAAACACGGTGGTAGAGTGATTCCAAAGCGCAATGCTTCCCATTCATACTGCACATGGTCTGGCATGCACACTTGAAAAGGTCTTCTGATTCTTCTGCAAGTGCTAATCTAGCGTTCATGCGCCTGCCTTCTTGCCTTATTCCCTATCCTCCCACGTGCAAGTAAGAATACAACTGCCACTCACGTGCGGTGATTCAACTGACATTTGCTGTCTATTCCAGAACAGGGACTGGTAGATGGTGTGGCATTGTGGTTTGTGACATAACTGGCATAATCATGGCTGGTTTCTTGCCAAGGGGATTGGCAGATGGTGTGGACACTGTGGTCTGTGCCAGGCCACACATAACTGGCATAAGTATGGCTGGGCTCATCCGAAAGGGATTGACAGATTGTGTGAACACAGTGGTCTGTGACATGCCCCACATAACTGGAATAACCATGGCAGCATACGTATAGAAGGGATTGGCAGGTGGTGTGGGCATTATTGGCTGTGGCAGACCCCACATAAATTGAATAAGCACGGGTGGGCTTGCCAGGTGCTGTGGACACTGTGCTCTGTATCAGGCCCCAAATAACTGCCATAAGCATGGCTTGGCTCATCAGAAAGGTTTTGCAGATGGTGTGGACACTGTGCTCTGTGTCAGGCCCCACATAGCTGACATACGCATGGCTGGGCTTATCCCAAGGGGATTTCCACATGTTGTGGACACTGTGCTCTGTGTATGATGCCATATTTCCGGGATTGGCTTGGCAGCACTCTTACCGAAGGTGGACACTACAGGCTGTGACAGGCCCCACATAACTGGAATAACCATGGCAGGATTCGTATAAAAGGGATTGGCAGGTGGTGTGGGTGATTTTGGCTGTGGCAGACCCCACATAAATTGAATATGCACGGGTGGGCTTGGCAGGTGCTGTGGACACTGTGGAGTGTGTCAAGCCAGGCACAACTGGAATAAGCATGGCTGGCCTAATCCCAGGGGGATTTCCACATGTTGTGGACACTGCGCTCTGTGTATGATGCCATATTTCCGGGATTGGCTTGGCAGCACTCTTACCGAAAGGAATGGCAGGCGGTCACTACAGGCTGTGTCAGGCCCCACAAAACTTGAATTAGCATGGCAGGATTGCTACTGAAGGACTAGGCACAGGTCGTGGGCATTGTTCTGAATTGGACCCACATAACTGGAATAGGCATTGCTGAGCTATTACCAATGGGATTGGCAGGTGGTGTGTGTAGTGCTGCCAGTCGGGCACTGCACATATGGAATAAGCATGGCATGAACACTTAACTTCAATATTGTTAATCAATGCTGAAACGGCTCTTAAGTGTTTTTCTCATGTTGTCCTATATGTCCACTGATTTTGGTTTTTGCACATTGAAAGTTCCCTGGATGTTTCTGAGGTGCAGGAAGGAAGCCAAGATCACACAGAACACCGCACTAAGAAGAGGTTAGTGGATGGGAACTGGTGTTAGTATTCTGTGTCCTGTACAGCCTGTGTGTGCTCTGGATCTTTATTCTTCGTTTGATGTTTGCAGTCGCACCCGTCGTTTGCGGACAACTGCTGGGAGGAATAGCATGCAAGAAGTTACAGTGGACACAACGTGTAATAAATAGACTGTGTTCATGTTTTTCTGGATTCGTGGCCCATGCGCGGAAAGAAACTCTGCATACTGCACTCCCATCAGCAGGTAACGGCCCCCCTACACCACAGCAAATAATGCCATCTTCATCCATTCATTTGGAAGTAGGACATATTACCACATTCCTGCATTATCTGAATCCCAAGTGGGTGACACCCATTGCCCTTAAACGCTATTAGATGTGCAAATTGCTCTTGTCCCAGTTATAAGATCTAGATTATCTAAGAACATAAAGCGCTTTTTCCCTTTCCTACTCACAGCGCCCCACGTTGCTGGTAGCGTTGCGGAGGGTGGTGCATGTGTTCAACGCTGCTCCTTCAGTCTCAATGGATTGGGGATTGAAAAACATGCTTCAGTAGACACCACCTATCAGAGGTATGTCATGTCATACATTCATTCATTCACTCATTCATTTTCAGTGCAATCAGCGTTGTCCTGCTGTACTGACAGGTATGATTTTTTTAAAACTAAATGCTAATGCAGCGTAGGCTGACGGGCCGGTGTGTCCAGCCCCGGGGTACAAATACAAAATCCAAATTAAGCACTGGCGGGCGCAAGGGCCCCTTAAAGGAGTGGGGTCCATAGGCCGGTGCCTACTTGGCCTAATGGGTGATCCAGCAGTGGCACACTGTACAAATGAGTCCCTTAAAGTCAAGGCAGTGGCATAAGAGCAGGTGGGGCGGCTTTTGTGAGTATGTGGGCCTCAGACATCAGGAGGGTGTTTGGGGCCTGCATTTGCAGTCCCTTGCAGGGCTTCATAGTGTGGGGAAGTGGCTGCTGGCGCCATATATTTCATGGCTGTGGTGCCTGTGGTAGCTGCACAGGTGGCACTGAATGTGTGCCCCGCTGGCCATTGGGTATTTGCCGGTAAGCTTGAAGACATATAGGCACAGCAAGCGGAAGTCATCTTTGCGCCAGAGGTGTTTAGACCTCGTAGTGGCACTCTCCCTTTAAAGTGGTACCCATGCTCGTCTCCATTTTTTTTAAAACACCCCCTTTCCTTGTTTTCAACATTCATTGTAAACCCCCCCCCCCTATTCTCGAAATCAAGGAGGCCTCAAACATTTACAATACCCTGATGCTTGAAAATGTCTTACCTGCAGAAGACAACCAGACATCTTTGTGTATTGCCCGACTTGTCTTCACATCAAAGAATTATTTTACACAGGCACCTTCTGAATAAAATGTACACGTGTGCATGCGTTGCACTGTTTCAGGCTTATGTGTTGCCGCCATTTACTGTGGCCAATAGGCAGAATGAGGGGCTTTGGAATGCTGTGAGCTGTGACTTGTCAGGGAAAGGGGCCATTAGCACTCTCCAATTCACACGTGGATGCCCCAGCCTGATAACACAAGATAAGACATGAGAGAAACAAGCTTGGGGAAAGACCTGGGGACTGTGAAGCCCAGCCATAGCTTTTACCTTAGGGGGCTCTGTTACTTCAAAGCCCTTGATAGCGCCAACTTGCAGTATGCAAAAAAACAAGCCTTTTGTTAGGATTTCAAGGAGGTAGGTCTCCATGTTTTACACCTCAAAACAGCACTGTTTCCTCGTTTTTTGGGGACGTGTATGCATACCGCACAGCAGTTAAAATGCCACCAGCTGGTATATAACCCTACCTCATTTTTAGAAAACAAGCTGTACAGACGTCAAAACATTTTCAAAAGAATATGTTTGCATTCATTAAAGAGTAATCTATTTTAAATCCTGGGAAAGGATTTAAATTTTTAACAAATAACCAATGTGGTAAAAATTATCTCTATGGTGTCAGTAAATTATTGGTGAAAAATATTAGAAAAAGGTGTACTTAATTCAATCAACATGAAAACAGCTTTTCATGACAGTCTGCCTTGTGGCTTCTTTGCAAAATCAGTGTTTGAAGAAAGAGAAGGAAAGAGAGGAGGGGCGTCAGGGAAAATGGGGGTGACATAAAATCAAGGTTACAAAGGTGGTTCAGGGCATGGGATGTGAGAGGCGTCAGGGAAAGGGAGTGCTACAAACAAGGACAGGGGTGAGGAACCGGAGAGGGGCGGGGGCGTACTAGGCTGAGAGATCTCAAGCCAAGAAAGCCTTTAGTGGTGGCTGGCTGGCAAGGGATCCAGATGTCAGAACCCCGGGAGGCAATAGGACCCAGGGCTACGCAGGTGAGTGATGCCCAGGAACCATGGATCTTGATTGGCTTCGTGGAGTCCAGGTTTCTAATGTTTATTATTCCCCACTGACTTAGCATTTCATTTGTTCACTTTCAGATATCAGCACGGGCTTGGAAAGAAAAAGAAAACACCTCTAAGATGCATCACTATATTGAAAGTGGCAAAAGCAGATGTAATGAGCACTCTTAGCAGCGACACCTCAGCTGTAACCATGGAGCGAGCATGCACTGTTGTGCAGTACCTGCAAGCGCTGCTCATGCTTAAACATGCCCAGCAGAGGGCGGTAGTGATGAGACTGAAGGTAGGGAGCGTCTGTGATGAACTCCTGGCTCTTCCCTACATGGCTTCCAACCTTTCACTCTGTGGAATATCTACGGCCTACTGTATTCTCTCCTTTTGTCACTATTACTGCCTTTTAGTCCTGTGTGAGGCCCTGGTGTACAGAACTGCATGGTTCTGGCTTTTCAGTAGACATTTCTCACAATGCAGGTAAAACACAGTGCAAAGTACCCATTATAAGATTACCTGCATTGGATAAGAACCACTTCACAAAGCAATGAGTACTGGTCACAAGGTGAAACTGTATGTGTATATGGGTACCAGCACTAAGAAAACATTGCATGCCAAAATAGCCTAACATTGTGCAGGGTTGCAGTATGGCGTGTGGTGGTTATTTCAGCAGCTGGTAGTGCGTGACAGATTTTTCTTTTAACTTAATTTTTATTGGCATTTTTAGTTCAGTTACAAGACATCACAAAAATTCCGAGCAACCAAATAATACTGTAAACTCCGATCCTCCCTCTCCCTGACCCTCCTCATAGATCATCTCATAACACTTGAAATGTTGTGTCTGTTGGTTCCCAATACTGTCGATAAGGGCACATTTCACCTTTCACCTTTATTTTACTTCTAAGTGGAGACGAAGACCCCAAGTGCATACAATTTCATATAACCCCTTGTGGGCCCATGCAACCCTTGTTAGCGTTTTCCTATTCCAAGGCTTCTGCATATTTTGTTGTCCCGGAATTTACTAAGGTTCCCTCCCCCTCGTACCATCCACTTTCCATCCCTTCTAATGTCAGTTTCCACACCCAGTTACCCTTCACTCTGATCATAGCCCCTACCCCTTACTTCAAACCTCTTATCTCTCCCACTCCCATTGGGAAATGAGTGGGCCCCATTCCTCTTAAAACTCGTCAAGGCGGTCGTTCACCGCGGCTGCAAGTCTTTTCATGATCATCATGTCTCTGAGTTTTAGCTCCCAGTTTCCTTTCTTCGGAAGGGACCCTTTTTTCTATGTCTTTTCAATCTGAAAATTGGGAAGACCAAATCCCCCGTGGTCCCTAGTGAGAGTCAGGGATAATCTCTTCAGTCTCGCTTTCTTGTTAGCCAAATGAACCTAGCCACCATTGTGTTTAATTCACAAAAGAATCTCTTGGGAAGGCACACTGGAAGAGAATCAAACAAGTAAAGGAGATGGGGTAGTGTGTTCATTTTCACTGTGGTCATCCGACCGTACCATGACAGTACAGTCGGCTCCCAACTTTTCAGGTCAGATCTTATTTTGTCCAACATAGGGATGAAATTTGCTTTCCCCAAACTTGAAAAGTCTCTCATAATAGTAACTCCTAAGTATTTTATATCTTTCCTTTCCACTTTGATACTAGATATCTGTTCTTCAGGATCAAGGCAGAACTGCCCACTCTTCATTTGGCATCACCCTAGACTTTTCCGTGTTAATTTTGAGTCACGAGAAAACACCAAAGCGGGGGATCTGTGAGATCAACTCTGGAAGGGAGGCTAATATGTTGTCCGTGAATAGGGAAAGTTTAAATTACACCGAAACCCCCCCACGCACCCGCAGGTGATCCCATTTCTCCCCGGATTAGATCTGATCGCAATAACTAGGGGCTCCATGGCCTTGGATTATAACATTAGGCAGAGGGGACAATCCTGACGTGTGCCCCTGGATAAACTGAGGATTCAGTAAGTATCCCATTCACCTGGACTTGGCGGTTGGGTAATTATATAATGCAGCGACCCACTTTCTAAACTTTTCCTTGAAACTTAGTTTATTTAAGAAGAACTTTCACCATATTCTGCCATTCCATCCGATCAAAGGCCTTTTCGCAGTCAGTGGTAACCAAGGTTTGATCTTCCTCGTACTTGTTATTATATGATATGATATGCCATTTATAACGCCCCTATACACAAGTGTTTCAAGACACAACGAGGCAAGAGAGGGGCAAAGAGGTCACAGCAGCACGAACCAGGCCAGCGCCTCCGTGGGAGTCAGGTGAGCGTAACAGAACGCAAAGCCTTCCTACAAATTCCCACCCAGGCGCTATGGAAAGTTCTGAGACTGATCAGTTGGCCCAATTACTGGGGGAATTACGGGCCGAAGTACATGCCGCTCGTCAAGAGACTAATGCCCTCAGGAGGGAATTAATAATATCAAAGGAAAGAACTGATGACCTGGCCAGACAGCTTTTGCAAGGTCAAGCTGGGCAAACTCCTCTACCCGGTTCCAGGGGGAACCCCGCTCCTGTGGTTTCCAGTAACCCTGTGCAGATGAATCTACCTGGAAACATGCCGCTGGCCCCACCCGAACGCTTTGCTGGGGACCCCAAACGATTCGCTGTATTCATGAATCAGTGTCGTTTGCACTTCCTATGCAGACCTGGGGCCTTCCCTAAGGATCAGACCAAGGTAGCCTTTGTATTGTCATATCTCAGCAGCTGCGCTGCCGATTGGTCAGTTCCACTGGTTACTCAAGATGACCTGATTCTCCGTGATTTTCAAAGGTTTCAAGCAAGCATGGAAAGGTTATTTGCTCGACACTGTCAGGGGCAGGCTCTGGATGACGAACTTCTATCCCTGCGACAGGGCAATCAGGACCTCCTATCCAATATTGCAACCTTTAATAGACTAATTGTGGAAACGGAATGGCCAGAGGATAAAGGAGTCACGTTGTTTTATCGAGGCCTTCGCGGAGAACTTAAACTTAAACTCAGTGGGTTCTGAGAGGTGACAATTGTGATGAATCTGGGAAATTCACCCCTTTTCCCCAAAGGGGAGCCAACCCCCATTGCGACTAGTCCAAAACACCAAGAGAGATTTGAAGTTTAAAACATGTCCTCTGCAGTGAATCCGTATTGAAGATGCCTGAGGGGAGGAGACACGCAGAACAGATGCTGCCCCTGGAGCGTGGAACGAAGGCAGCCTGCAGGCGGAAACACAGAGAAGGCTTGGTGGGACGGCAGCCTGCCAAACACAGCTGAATTAGGAACGCTGAGGGCAAAAGCTTTTCAGCACCTGTACCAAGAATCCTAGAAGAGGAGAGAATCCTGAGCACAGGTGAGGCCCTGGGACGGCCACAGCGACAGGAGGCACTAAAACGGCAGCAGAGAAAATAAGCCGCACAGGAAGAAGGGAGGCTGGTGGCTGAATGCTGCAGGAATGCCAACACCATAGGCCATTCACAGGCTAGTGAGCCGGTGAACAACCCGAGAAAGGACCTCAGTGTCCAGAGTGAAAAGAGAACAACTAAGAACAATGAAAGCCAAGAGAACCTTTTTGAAAAGTCCCATAACTGTTTTCTTCATGGCTAATGTTTCTGCCAATACCATGTGAAGTTAGAGGGGCTGCTATATTCTTCTTTATTGTTCTTATTATTATTCTTATTATTCTTATTATTATTATTATTATTATTATTATTATTATTATTATTATTATTATAGTGTTTAATGTTTTTTGGGGCAGTATTTAATGAGCATGGACCTAACTTCAGGAAGCAATGGGGCGCTTTACATCCATAGGTGAAGAACACAGTGAGGGAAGCAGAGAATAAGGGAGCGGGGCGCTATCATGGATGGGAAGGTGGGTAATTGGCAGCAATGGATCTACAAACTACCATCGAAGGAGACAGTGGGGAGAAGATCACTGAGTCCCAGAACTGTAGAAGTGAAGGGGTGAGTCTGATGTTGACTGGTAGGATGTTCCAGAGTCTTGAAGTGTAAACAGAGAAGGCCAGTTCTCTGGTTCTTTCCTTCCTGCACCATCAGAGTTCAGGTCTGCACATTTCCTTACTTCATATAGATCGCAGGCCTCCAGGGAAGCTGGGTTTCTCAGTGAGGTAGCTTGGAGCTTTCAGGATGACAGATTTGTACATGATGCACCAGGATTTCAAAGATGATACAGGCTTGCAGCGGGAGCCAGTGCACCTCATTGTGAGTCAGAGTGATGTGGTCCTTTAATGAGTCATGCTGTTCTTACCCTTACTTGTCTGTGTACCCAGAAGCTGTTAGGCTGCAATGTGACTGGCCCCACTCAGTCCAAAGATGGGGTCCACTTTCCATCTTTCCCCAGGACATTGTGATTCCATCCTTAGCAAATGATCTGCCTCTGGATGCACAGGCCCTGTTGGCTTCCGTGGATGGGAAGGAGGCGAGTATGCTGCATGTAAACAGTGCCACTTCATTCAGATCATCTAACAATATCTCAGTCAATGTTGGGGGAGCACGTGTCATAAGACTTCTTCTCGCTCCATTAGCTAGCGCTTTAAGGACCCTATTGCTTTGGTGTACACACTTACTGATTCTCCAGATATGCAAATGGGTACTTCCCATCTGTGAAAGGTACAGTGAGCTAAAGCGTGGCTGCGGACTCTAGAGTGGGTACCTTCCCATAGAACACATTTTTTGCCATGTTCATTCTCATAGAGGGGCACCCATGGCTATTTTTTGATAGTCTTTAGGAATTCCTCAGGTACTTGGGCGGTACTCCTATACACAGTATTCTGAGATGTAATTGATAGGAAGAGAACTCCATCCTCCTGGAAGCTGTCGTATATTGTCCTGATGTACAAAAAAAGGGGACAAGGAGAGCTCCAAAAGTTATCGCCCAATTGTATTTTTAGACGCCAACAGCAAATTCTTTGCATCCATGGTTTTGAAAGAATTGGATACTTGGGTTAAGCAATCAGGGCATATAACAAAGTACCAAAGACGATTTTGAAAGGGGCATACTACTACTTTAAATGGTTTTCTTATTAAAGGCTTAGCTTACTCTACCAATCAGACTTTGGGTAGGCCATTATATGTCGCTAGTATTGACTTATCTATGACCTTTCTGTGGGCATTATGGCAAAAGGTAAACTCATGGGGCCTTCCAGTTGGGCTTCTGAATATTTTAGTGTAGCTGCACGTGTAGACTAGACTGAAAGTACAGTTGAACATGCAAGGGGGTTTTGACAACACCACTGCAACTGAGGAAGGATGTGTGTTGGCCCTGTTAAATGTATAAGTGTCAGACGTGGCTGAGAGTTTATCTAGAGTGGCTTATGCACCGCCCGCGATTGTTACTGCAGAACTACCTTGGCTCGCCTACGCTGACGATGTTTTATTGGTGGATAAAGTTGAACTTCAGAGACTTACATATTCTTTTATTGATTATGCTGCTGGAAATGATCTGCAATTAAACACAAATAACACAAAAACTACAGAGCTAAAAAAAGCCTACAAAAACGTTGCTTTATGTGGAGTGTCAAGGGTAGGCCTTTGGTGAGAGTATGGATGGCGAGAGTTCGCAAGTTTTCATTGATGGTCCCACCCTACAAAGGAAGCACTTATTATGGATCGAGTCGCTAGAGCGGAATGTTTTGTTCCCCAACTAAAACTGATTCATTTTAAATATTGTCACTTCTCTATTCTGCCTGCAATTCATGTTTATCTGGGGAAAATTCTCCTGTCCCTGCTTTACGGGTTAGAAAGGAGTCCCCGTGCAGACACGATTGATGTAGAATCTATTGAGGGGATCATCTGGAAAGGGCTTTAGATTTGTCAAGCTGTGTTCCTAGCTCGGTCATATGCCACGAGTTGGGTCTAGTAGTCATGAAGGGGTACGACAGATGAATCTCTTTTAATTGACAATCCGCTAGTGTGTGAAATAAGATTATTTAACAAGGATTGGAGTAATTCTAGGGACAGTGCAGCGGCTTGTAGCCTGTTTAAACAGCCAGGGCACTGTCCCAAAATACCTGACAACCACACCAAATGGAATATGGCGGAATCCATTTTTGAGATTCAGATTGAAATGACTTCCAACTGGAGGAATACATTTAATGAGAAGACAGCCCAATGTCCCAGGCCGCCCCATTGGCAAGGAACAGCAGGGAACTCCAGGGCTCCATCCAGCCTCGGATGGCCTATAATGCAATAGGCTCATAGCCGAACCAAAACAAAAAATGCTGGAGTGTGCCAGGTTTTTGGGTCAAAGTGGACCACTTATTTTGACAATTGGGGCCAGTTTCACTCTGCAGCTAGTAGCTTTGACCAGTGTTGCAGAATATTCGACTTTATCAAGAAACTCCCCTTTGGTTACTATCAGTTACTATTCAAACAATGTCACAAAAAGAATGAATAGCCATTTGCAACTGTGGGCCACTTTTTCATTGGAGCCCGAGACAATTTTATGGCCCAGTCTGACCCTGGCTCCACCTCGTCCTCCTCTGTATGGAACAGCCTGACACACTTGCCACTCCACACTGTGATATGTTGGGAGAACATTGTTGTAATCTGTCTGAACTAGCCGTGCATCGTCAGCACACATCCACAAAGCAAAATGAGCAAACATAGATCCTTGATGTTAATATATCCACTTTAGAAGGGTCTAACTGTAATACAACTTAGTCTATTGTACTGATCCCACAATCCCTATGTATACTGGCGTAATGTCTGATGCCCCAGCACCTCATTGCCCTTGAAGCTACCCCTTCAAAGAGTCAATACAAACAGCCATCTCAAAAGGAAACACATCCATCACACCAATCACATATCTAGCATGAAGACATTTTGCAGTTCTGCCTCCCAAACCTTTCAACTCTCAGTGTAACTGTTGTTGTGTAGTAAATTTGCAATTACCAGATGGATAGGTCAAGTGCAACATGTTCAACTCGCAACCAGACAATGCAGTCGTCTTAGAACAAAAGGATTAATTGGAGAAGTAAATATACTACTGCTGTAGTAGACATGTCTTAAACAAGAGAGCCTTTAGCCACTTGATCTATAACATAATGTGTATCCTTGCTTCTGTTCCTTGCACTGAAGTCCTATTAAAAACAAGCATTGGAAAAAACATAATCTTTGGCTTGTGTGTAGTTATTAGGTCCTGTCAGGCACCGCTATCATATGCCCAGGTACTCACATCATTTTATAGCTGGTGCCTCCTTATGGCTATCTAGCACCATTATGGCAGGGCCTGGCGAGTGCCTATCCCATTCCTACACAAGCCTAAAACTGTTGACTTTGCCAAAGTTTGTTTTTCATGGACTTTTTTCTCAGCAGCATGATGAGGAATGTTGCAGCTCTTAAGAAACTTGGAAGGAGGCTGGCACACCAGATAGCTCAGAGGTTTACAGTTCTCTGAGTGCAAGGTAGTTCTGGCAACACATCAACTGGAACTTAATAGTGAATTGAAATAATACTCTTGCTTTTTCAGATACGTTTTTCATGCACATTTTCTCCTTGAAGTTCACAGTCATTAACTAATAAGAAAACACCTATATCCCACCATGTGCATTAAGTGCACTGCTGCAGTTTTACACAAATAAAAACCTGCATATTTTAACATAGGTGGGCAGCTGGTAATGAAACACTTATTTTTTTTATTTTATTTGTATATGTTCAAAAAGCGAACTTTACAAAGACAAGTTGCTGCAAGAAAAGAAAGAAACAAAATCACTGCGACTACTCAGGGTGGGCCCCTCCGGCTGTTAACAATTTCATGGTGTGTTCCAAGATTTTTGTGGTTGCTAGGAGCCACGATGTACGGTCTCCTCCAATCAGTCTTGGCCACCAGGTTTCTTCGTCCCACCCTCTGTCGTCCCCGATTAGGTGTTTGAAGTAAGATGCTCTCAGAGTTACAGTTTTTGGACAGACCAGCAGCAGGTGTCTAATTGATTCGGTCTCCGCTGCGCACAGGCGGCATGTGCTTGAGTCCACTAGTCCTCTGATGTAACGGATTTCGTTGGTCTCTAGCAGATTCAATCTTATCCTCAGGAGTGCGTTTCGAGCCCCCCTACTGGGGAATTTTTGCAGGTATTTCATTGGCTCGTTGAGTTTGCTGAAACATGGGGGAAGGTGAAGAAGAAGTTTGTTCTTAAATGCTGATTCTTGAGTTTGAATCCAGTCTAGGTCTTTTAGTTTCTGATAGACTCTCGTGGGATTGGTGCTGAGATCGAAATCCGAACACTCCACCGACTCCAGTTGGGCCTTGTTGAAATCTTTCCAGTCTGTCAACATCTTCACCTTACCAGAGTGGATTTCTTTGTTGAGGAGACCATAGATATGATCGCTGTCGTCCGTTATACGTTTCCTGTAAAGCCTGAGTGTGTTGATATTTACCGTTGTCTTTAAAGACAGGAGGATCAACTCGTGACAAATTGCAGCGATAGATGTAGATTTTGGCAGGCCAAACACCGACTTCCAAAACAGGCTTTCTAGATACTGCCAAGTTTTTGCTGGAATCGATGGCATGGCTTCAGCACCATAGGTGATAGACGGCACAACTTTTTTCCTGTAAAATTCTAACACTGGGATACAGGAAAATTTTCCGAATTTGATGTCGATTGTCTTTCCTTGAGAAGCCAACTTCTTGGTTTTGTTGTGGAGGGATGCCTGCATAGAGGTCTCAAGTCTCGAGCTGTCAATCGGTACACCCAAGTATTAATATTCGGTGACCCTTTCGATCTCGTGTTCCTCCAGACGCCATGTGAATTTGTCAATGGTTTTTTTGTGCCCAGCTGCCATTATCAAGATTTTTGTTTTTTCTTTATTTATTCTTAAGTTGTTTTCCTGCATATAAACGAGGAGATTGGAAAGCTGCCTCTGGAGGCCAATCTGTGTCTGATCCAGTAAGATGAGATCGTCGGCGTACAAGAGATGGCTTATTTTGACATCTGCACCTTGTGGAGGAAAAGTGCGTGTCAGGTCTTCTGATATCCCGAGGTCACCGATGTAGGCCAGAAACAGCGCTGGAGCCATGGGGCAGCCTAGTTTTACCCCCCGTTCAGTCAAAATTTCTCCTGATAAGTTCCCCCTTTGTGACAGTCGGACCCTTAGAGTGGTGTCCGAGTGTAGGGCTTTAATTGGCTGCAGAAGCTCCTGGGGGCAGCTCCACCCTTCTAGTTTTTGCCATAGTCAGTTCCGGTCCACTAGATCGAAGGCCTGGGAGAGGTCGATGAAGACAACGAAAATTCGAGGTTTCCCTTCCCAGACCTTACTTTTTAGGGTGCTGATGGTTAGAATGTTAGCCGCCGTGCCCATCTTCTTTTTGAAACCAGTTTGGAACTTGTCATTACACAGGGCCAACTCTGCCCAAGCTTGAAATCGTTTCAGGAGCAGGCTCCCATAGACTTTGCCAATACAATCCAACAGTGCGATGGGACGATAGTTTAGCGGGTCTGTGATGTCGCCTTTCTTATAAATCGGGACAATGATGGATTTGGTCCACGAAGGCGGCAGGGCTTTCTGCGCTGCGCATTTTGTGAAGATCGACGCGATCATCGAAGCCCATTCTTCTGGGTTTGCTTTCAAATCTATGTTGGAGATGCCATCAGGGCCCGCTGCTCTCGAGATCTTTGATTTTTTGATTTGGTCTCCGATTTCGGCTTGATCGTCCAGTTTTAGCCAGTCCGTGGCCAGCTGATTGTCACCCATTGCAGCCTCTATTACTGGGGATGTTGTTGCCGGTGCTTGGAAAACTGTGGCAAAGTGAGAGATCCATTTTTGCTCGGCTATGGCGTTGATTGTTAAATTGTTGAGTGAAGGGGCCGAAGATTTTAACAATGACCAGAACTCCTTTGCCTTGTTTCCGCAGATGGCTTTTAACATGCATTCCGCATTCTGCTGATAAAGCTGGTGGCAGTGATTTTTTACCCAGTTTTTGTAGGATACTGTTGCCACACTTAGTTGATCTTTGTTTTGGGGAAGGTTTCCCAGCTGTCTCTTCAGCCTGCGAAGCTCACGCCTTTTAGCCACAAGAGCAGCATCGTAAGAGTGTTTAGGTTGAATGAGCGAGGAAGACTGTTGCTTGGTTTTCGTCCTGTGTTGTACCAATAGAGGAACGTAATCCAGATTTTCGTTGCTCTCGGTGTTCCCCTTGCGGACATATTTGGCCTGCAGGGCTGTAACTGCTCGTGCTGTCAAGTTCAGTCTATTTCCGCGCTGGTTTGTTTCCACTGCCAGAACATACGGCGCGGGCTGTGAGAAGTGGGTAACCAATGACATCGTAAGCTGATTGTGGTCGCTGGCTGTTGTTTTGCGTACTTCAAAGGCTTTTACCTTCCCCAAAAGTTGTCTTGATGTGAAAATGTAATCAATAGTGGCGTTGCGGAGACCCTGTTCCCAAGTTGGCAAACGATGTACATTCGGGAAGACCGAGTTCAGGTTTACCAGGTTTCTTGAGGACATTAGGGACGCCCAAAGGTGCCCTCTTTTTGCTGCTGGCGTCAGGTTTGAAGCTTTACCCGGTTTTATGATTTCATCACTGCATTTGAGGTTTAAATCCCCACAGATTATGATGGCTAAGACCTGGTGCGTAGCTTGAATTTCATCCACCAGGTTTTCCATCATCGTTAGGTAGGATTGTGGGTTTATAGCAGCCGGGTTCCAGTACGTGTTCACAATCGCAATTTGCGAGGATCTGGAATGGGAGTTTTCGACCCAATCAAGTAGAACTGCCAAGGTCGAAAGGTTGGCTAGAAGTGTGGCCTTGTGTTTTAGGCCAGTTCCCTGCCGATAGGCCATTAGAAGGCCCGACGTCGGGCGACTCAGTAGCCCTTTGATAGCTGGGGCCAAAATGATGTCATAGCCCTCCAGCGCAGGTGTTTGGAAAAACCAAGTGTCTTGTAAACAGATGATATCGAATGATGCTAAATTCGCATCTCCCATCGTTGTAAGGTGTAAGTGACCGCGGGTATTCCAGGAACAGAAGTGGAGGGGTGTTGAATGGTGGTCGACCGTCGGACGATCTGGAGGACCTTCCAGCCAACTAGCGGGTTGCTATTTATTCGTTTGAGACAACACCTTGGGAAGCCAAGCTCACAACCCCTGTCGTTTGTCGCTTTGCTTTGCCTTGGAGGATCCTGCTTGTGTTGTTGTTCTCGTGTTTGTCCCGGTTCTCTGCACTGAATGCTGTATCAAGTCCCCTTCAGGTGATTTACAGTTTTTCCTGGGGGACCTAGCTGTCTGGCAGTCAACGGTTTTGGTCAGCTTGAGCAACCTTGGTTTGTCCCACCGGTATTGCGCGGGAGTGTCTTGAGGCTTTTGGATGGGAGTGTCCCCAGTTTGAACTTGTCCCGCGCTTCTTTTACGTTCTCGTCCCTTCACCTTTCCGATGGTTTTATCCTGGCGGACTGAGTTTTTCTCGAGGTGGTCCGAATCCCTTTGGTTTGAGTTTGAGCTTAGGGAATTGATGATGTATCCTAGAGCGGCCAAATCCTCTTTTGCTCGCACTATTTCCCTTTTCACTCTCTCGGAAACAGTGTGAATATTCACTTTGGCTCTGTCATGTCAGTGGTAGGGATCCACTATCTTTAAATCAGGCGATTTTATGTCACAAAGTTTTGGGATCAGACTGAATAGTGCAAGTAGCCCTCTTCGGTTGAGAATTATGTCGTCCTTGTTGTCTTTGTGCTGTTTCAACTTAATTGGAGACACACTCAAAGATTTGGTTTCCTTGCGGTAAGACTCTGTTCTTGAAGAATAATGGATTGACGGACGCACCCCCCTTTGATCTTTTGAAGTAGATGATGAGGAATAGTGTTCTCCTTTCTTTGCGGGGCGTTCTGACTGATGCCCCCCTGACGCGTACTGGACCGATGTTACACTGGAGGCCGCTTTGTTTCGACCCGCCGCGTCTCTCGCTCGGGGAGAGGTGAATGACACTGCTCTATGACCTGGAGGGCTGTTGGAGGGGCGTGCGTGCCGTCGGAGGAGATTTTTCCTGCGGTCCTCCAGTGTCAGGAATTTATGCCCTTTGTCATCTTCGCTTGCGTCTTTGGTTGTTGAAATCTCCTGCAAGTTCCCCTGAGCACCCAGGATTATCGGGTGGGGTGGCTCCTGTGTCGCTGACCCCCCCTCGACCGGCCGAGCGGGTTGAAGGTCATCCAAATGTTGAGAGAGTTCCATTAAATCTTTCTCTGCTAGGAAGTCTTCTGTGGAGCGCGGAGGAGAGACAGTTCCTTTTTGCTTTCCTGATGGCACGGCCACCATAAGAGTTAGATTTCCGGATTTCGTGGGTCTTTTATCAGCACATGGAGCTGGTTGCTTTGCTGGTGGAATTTTTTGAGTTACAGGTTGTCCTCCTTGGTTCTGTTTTTCTGATCTTGCTGTTGAAAAAAGGGGATAGGAGCCATCCTCTAGACTCGCAGATGAATTTCGGAGCTGGACCGCTTGATGAGTGTCGTCCGTTATAACAATGACCTCGTGATTGAGCAAGTTCCGAGGAGCAGGTCCCTCCAACTGACAGAGAGCGATGCTAGAGGATAAAAGATGTTGTTGTGGAGGCGGATTTGATGATTCAACTACGTTCACCGATGGGGCTGATGTCAGACAGGGCGTGACTGTTGTGGGACCACGGTCCGAGTTTAGCTTAAAGGATTTTAGTTGCCCATCTATTGCTGTGATGTAGCCTTCCAAGAAGGTCAGTTTTGCAAGCATAGAGGCCTGGATCGAGGTGTGATCCTTTTCATTGATGCCTTCATACAGTTTAGTGAAGGGATTTAGAGCGATTGTGACTGCTGAGATTATGGACAGAAGGTCCCTTTTATTTTGTCCTGATGAGTCAATTGGAGAGCCCGCTAACAGGGGGCGCTGTTTGGAGACTGGTGTTGAAGCGGAACTTTCGTTTAAGAGGCGTCTCACTACCGGCGTAGATGGTGGATCTGCAGGACCGCCGCTGGTCCGCTCCAGGGATCGTGGTTTGGAAAGATGCACCGGTGGCGCCCCTACTTGCCTTGGGCAGACCAGCTGGTTGGTTTTCACTTGGTGGCGTTGTTCTTGAAGTGGAATATCGGGTCGACTGACCCATGGGGCCGCCAACCGCCCCTTGGACTCGGATCGCCGTTTCCCGAGTAAGCTGTGTCCCCCCCGTAGCTGGAAGTGTCGGGACGTCCGTAATTTTCGGTGAGTTTAGGTTCAATGATCCTTTCTCGCTGCTCCGCGGGCTTGGGGGAAATTCTGCTGTCGGGTTTCCTAAGGAAGCCGCCTTGTCCAGGACACAGTGCTCAGTCGCTGGGCTAGAGAGCACTGGACCCTTTTCAGGGGCGGGCGCTGGGACCAGACGAGGTTGGGAAACCATCTCTTGGGGGACTGGTGGTGGCACCCGTAGAGGTAGGCTCGGGGCAAGGGCGCCCGTTTCCAGGATTGATGAGGGGGGCGCACAACTGAGCCCCCTCCAATTTTCCTTTGTTTATCCGGGGGTTGGCAAGATTTGATCGCTTCCAGGATTTCTTCATCGGTGAGGTCCTCTTGCCTGGATTTAGAGTCTGGGGCAAAGGCCTGAAAAAAGTCTGTTACAAGGCTTGCCATTGAGGGTTTTATTGACTCGGGGTTCCATGTTTTTTTTACTGCTTGACTTCCTGTATTGATTTTCGAGGCCTGAGGATTCAGGGCCAATTTTCTTTTATTTTTCCTTTTTGGAGGCTCTTTTCTAATGCGTGATCTCAATTTTCTCGTGGCCGGAGACCCCCTGTCCGTTCTGCCTCATTTTTTTTGCATTCAGCGCCCCACCTTCGTATGCTGATGGAGAGTTGGTATTTTCTGGGCTGTTCGTGGGGAGGACAATAACATCGTTCTCTGGACCCCCACTATCTGCCTGGGGCCGAGGGGGGGTACAGTCTTGGCTAAGTGGGGCTGATATGGATAAGTTAAAGTGCACTTGTGCCTTAATTTGCAGTGTATGTTCATTTCTGAGTTGCGTCGGGCAAGCCTCTGGTCCCGTTGGATGTGTGGCCTCCCTCTCCTGCCTCGAAAGCCCTCGGGCCCGACACTCCTGGGGATTGGATGAACCCTTGTTGGGGGCGTGGCCACACTCGTTTCTGGGATTCCCTCCCGCATGACCTCCTCTGCCGGGGGCGGGGGGCGGGTCCTAGCTCCGCCCCCTGAATGGGCCGCGGCTGTTTCGGCTCGAGCGGCGCCATTAGCACAGCCGCCCCCGCCGAATGCGGGGGGTTGGTGTCGTGCTCTTTGCCTGGAATGGGCCGTCGCTGTTGGGTATCCGGCCGCTCGTTGGCAGGCGCCCCCCCCCCGCTCACGGGACTCGGTCCTCCCTCCGGAGGCCACCGGGGCCTGGAGCTGTTGGGGGGGAGCCTGCAATTGCGAGGACACAGGCGGGCACACAGGCGGGCACACTGAAGGATCCTGCATTTGTATCTGCGGCGTGGAAACAGGTATGACCTGTTGAGCTCCCTCCACTTCTGCCGTACTTGTTTGCCTTGGGCTGATTTGCGTTGCAGCGCTTTCCTCTGTAGAGTGTTGGAAAATGTCTGTGCGCCTTGGACGGGCGTGAGTTGTTGGTAAAGCCAGCACTTTGTTTGATTTGTGCGACGGGATCAAACCTGGCGGGTGCTGACTTTGCACGCCGCGGTTTAGAGTTTTTATGGCGTTTCGTGCAAAGGCACTTCTGAGCAAGCGACCCTCATCTGCTTCCCTGGGGTCGTGTTCAAGATCCTGTGGATTCACAATGTGCGGCGATTGCGCCATTTCAGCCATGCACAGACTGCCAAAGACTGCACACTCGCAGCCACACTCCGCGGCCCGCTCTGCGGTATGGAGTGGGTCTTGTAGAACCACAGCAGTGGTAGCACCTCCCAGGAACAGTAGAGAGTGAAGAGTGACTGCCAAAGACTGCACACTCGCAGCCACACTCCGCGGCCCGCTCCGCGGTATGGAGTGGGTCTTGTAGAACCACAGCAGTGGTAGCACCTCCCAGGAACAGTAGAGAGTGAAGAGTGACTGCCAAAGTCTGCACACTCGCAGGCACACTCCTCCACAGACAGACTTATGTTAAACTGCTTACAATTTTAGTTGGGCACAAATTATAGGTTATAATATATTTGATTTGTATAGCGATCATGTTATGTTATGTTATGTTATGTTATTTCGCATTTATATAGCGCCTTATATACCATTGGTATGGTCTGAAGGCGCTGGTAGGTTGAACGCCCTTGGGAACCGAAGTTCGGGTCAGTAGAGAGAGTAGGGGGTGTCAAAAGGTGCATGTGTGCACCATGTATGTGTGCAGCTGGTGCGGAATTCAAGTGGTAGCTGCTTCTTAGCGGTAGGTGTGGTGGTTGAGATATCAGGAGTATGTGTTCGCTCTGGATGGCTTTATCCAGAACAAGTGTGGCTGCGTTAGGCCTGAGGAGGACGCCTGGCTGGGGGTGTGATACCAGTGATGTGGAGTGAGCGGGATATGTAGATATGAGAACAGTTATACCGAATGGTGTCATAGTATCTCTGTGTTCTAGTTGAGTGGTGGTGTAAGGGAGAGAGTAAGCATGGGGTGTGGTAGGATGTATGTTTCTCAGACGTTTCCTGCATTCCAAAGCATATTATGTATGTCACTCAGTTGCGTGCGGGTTGGTCTTTTATATGCATTTTTGTTCAAGGATGTATTACACATTCATGTCTGCCCGACAGTGCATATTCATGTACTCTGGTTCATTTTGCGTGCTCAACTCTGTCCTTCATTCTCCAGTGCGGTTCACGCATGCTCTCATGTGTTCCATACATATGCACTCCTGTGCTTCTTGCGCCTGCGCTTCGGTCTACCCCGCGGTTGTACTCATGTCTGCCTACGCTTTAATCGGTTCTGTATACTAAACTGATATGATATGATATGATATGGTATTTGTAACGCGCCTATACACAAGTGTTTCAAGGCGCGACGAGGCAGGGAGGGAGGGAAACAAGGGGAAGACAGACAAACGATCCTACTAGGCCAGGTGTCATTCAGATCGTGCAAGTGCAGAGGTAAGGGGAAAAGGAGAATGTGCAGGGGGAGGAGGTGGGGGGGGAAAGTGCAGTACAAGGTAACTAGCGTAATAAAATAATAAATAATAAATAATAAATAAAAGGGCCAGCTGGTGGCAAGTGCGAGGTAAGTGCAGAGCAAGTGCTGGGAAGGGGGCTGTAGGGATGCAGTGACAGTCCCACAGTGCAGGAGGAGCCAGGGAGGCAGTGCAAGTGGAGAGTGGCTGGGCCCTGGACCGAGGTCACAGAGTGGCCCAGATGCAGGTTTAGTGCAGACTTCAGTGGGGAGTTTAGCAGGTTTAGCAAGGGAGAGGGAGAGAGAAGGCAGAAGCGAAGAGGAAGGTTTTGAGGTGCTTCCGGAACCGGAGATGGTTCTCCTCAAGTTTCAGGGAGGCAGGAAGGCTGTTCCAGAGGGAGGCCCCTGCTGCGGAGAGAGATCTACCCCCAGCTCGTTGCTTCGAGAAGCGGCTGACCATGAGGGAGTTGGAGACGGATGAGCGAAGGGCTCGTGAAGGCAGATATTTAGGAAGAGAGAGTTGAAGGTATTTAGGCCCCAGGCCCCAGAAGGCCTTGTGGACAATGCAGAGGGTTTTGAACTTAATCCTCGCAGCCACTGGGAGCCAGTGAAGAGATTTCAGTCCTGGAGAGATACGGTCCCTGGGCTTGAGGCCAAGGACAAGTCTCGCAGTTCTGTTCTGGATAAGTTGCAGAGGGCGGAGAGTGGAGGCAGGCAGATTAAGATAGAGGCTGTTACAGTAGTCCAGCCTTGAGAGAACCAGGGCTCGGGAGACAGTGAGCTTCTGGGGGAAGGAGAGGAAGGGAAGAATACCTCTGAGGAGGTGCAGCTGGTAGTGTGACTTCTTAGAGACGTCAGATATATGAGGAGAGAAGGAGAGTGTGGAGTCGAAGATGACCCCGAGGTTTTTAGCTTTGCAGGTAGGGGCAGGAAGGGGGCCAAGGGAGGCCGGCCAGAGAGCTGCAGGAAAGGAGGGAGTGCTTTGTTAGCAGTCTGTTTGATTGATCTACACACTTATCTGGTCTCACTGATATCATACATACTATTCTTTGATTCTACGTAGTCTCCATTCTGCATACTGTTCCGGTCAGCATACACGCTTCTGCGCTTTCCACGTTCAGTCGTTGTTCATTCTCAACTGTTCTCATGTTCTCATGTTCATTCGTTCTCTACACTACTCTGGACTCCACACCTGTCCGTTTCTTCATGCTCATTTGCTCTCCGCACTCATCCGCTCTCCGTACTTATCAGGTTTACGCACTCATGTGCTCTCTGCACCCATCTGCTCTCCAGACCCATCCGTTCTCCACATCCATCCGCTCTCCACACTTGTCCGTTCTCCACACCCGTCCGTTCTCCACACCCGTCCGTTCACCACACCCGTCCGCTCTGCACACCCGTCCGCTCACCACACCTGTCAGTTCTCCACACCCATCCCCTCTCCACACTCATCCGCTCTTTACATTCATCCGCTCTATACACCCGTCCGCTTTCCACACCTGTCCGCTCTGCATACCCTTCCGATCTCCACACCCGTCCGCTCTCCGCACTCATGTGCTCTTCACACTCATCTGCTCTCCACACCCATCCGCTCACCACACCATCCGCTCACCACACCCATCCTTGCTGCATACCAATCCGTTCTCCATACCCTACCACTCTCACACCCTTCCGCTCACCACACTCTCCCGCTCACCACACTCTCCCGCTCTCCATACTCCTAAGCTCTCCACACTCCTCCGCTCTCCAAAGTCCTCCGTTCTCCACATTCTTCCGCTCTCATAGTTCTCTGCTCTCATACTTCTCCGTTCTCCACACTCGTCCACTCTCCACACTCGTCCGCTCTCTACGCTCGTCCGCTCTCTACGCTCGCCCGGTCTCCACGCTCGTCTGCTTTCGACACTAACTGCATCATAGGCTTCTGCGTTCTCCCAATCAGTCGCTCTCCACACTCCCTTTTGCACTTTCCACGTTTGGTCATGGTTTACTCTCGACTGTTCCCATGTTCATTCGCTCTCTACACTCCTCTGCACTCCACACCTGTCCGCCTCTACATGCTCATTCGCTCTCAGCACTCATCCGCTCTCTGCATCCATCTGCTCTCAGCACCTATACACACTCCACTACTATCTCCTCTCCGCACTCGTCCGCTCTCCACATCCGTCCGCTCTCCACACCCGTCCGCTCTCCACATTCATCCGGTCTCCACACTCATCCGGTCTCCACACTCATCTGCTCTTCATTCATCCGCTCTCCACACCCATCTGCTTTCCATACCAGTCCACTCTGCACACTCATCCGATCTCCATACTCCTCCACTCTCCACACTCGTCCGGTTACCACACCCATCCGGTTACCACACCCATCCGCTCTCCACACCCATCCATGCTCTTTACCCTTCCGCTCTCCACACTCTTCCGCTCTCCACGCTCTTCCGCTCTCCACGCTCTTCCGCTCTCCACACTCTTCCGCTCTCCACACTCTTCTGCTCTCCACTCTCTTCCGCTCTCCACACTCTTCCGCTCTCCACCCTCTTCCGCTCTCCACCCTCTTTCGCTCTTTCGCTCTCCACCCTCTTCCGCTCTCCACACTCTTCCGCTCTCCACACTCTTCCGCTCTCCACCCTCTTCCGCTCTCCACACTCATCCGTTCTCTAAATTTGTCCATTCTCCACACTCTTCCGCTCTCCACACTCTTCCGCTCTCTTCTGCTCTCCACACTCTTCCGCTCTCCACCCTCTTCCGCTCTCCACCCTCTTTCGCTCTCCACACTCTTCCGCTCTCCACACTCTTCCGCTCTCCACACTCTTCCGCTCTCCACCCTCTTCCGCTCTCCACACTCATCCGTTCTCTAAATTTGTCCATTCTCCACACTTATCCGCTTATCCGCTCACTATGCACATCTGCTCTCCGTGCCAATCCGATCTCAGCGCACATTCAATCATTACGCTCCTCTGCACTCTACGGTCATCCGATTCTCAACATTCATCCGTTCATTACGCATATCTGTTCTCCACGTTCATCCGCTCTCCATGCTCATCTTTTCTACATGCTCGTTCACTCTTATACGTTCGTCTGGTCGAGTGTTCGTTAGGTCTATACTTTTGTCCGTTCAGTATGGTTCAACCTTTTTCAGAAATTTGCGCGCTTGTTAATTCTACACGTACTCATTGGCTTAATGCGCTCGACCGCTCTATACACCTAACCATACTTCGTACTCATTTGTATTAGAATGTTCATCAAATTCATCCGGCCACCATACTCGTTTGATCTTTCTAGTCGTCTGTTCTTCCACTCATGCACGCTTCCACTTAATGTTTTCGTCTGTTCTATACGACTCATTCATTCTAACATTTCCATTAGTGTCATTTACTGTGTTCTCTTCTCATTCATTATGTCCCTTCCATCGGTTCCGATCTCTTAAGTGTCTCAGTGATTTGATCCTATTATCTGTTTCACTGTTTTGATCTTTTTCATTCGTTTAGGTCTGTTTGTCTTTTTAGTTTACATTTGAGTTTATTTAGTTGTCATTCTCGCATCAGGTGGTATGGTGGGATGGAATTATTGTGATGCTGCTAGTTTGGGAGCCAATGGTTTTTAGGGGAAGAGCCAGGTTTTCAGTAGTTTGCGGAAGGCCGTTAAGTCCTCGGTTTGGCGGATGTGGGGTGGGAGCGAGATCCACAGGGTTGGAGCCATGGCTGAGAATGATGATCCGCCTAGCCTGACTGAGTTTGTCTTGCGAATTACGAGGAGGCTGGTAGAGCTTGATCTTAGGGTGCGAGTGGGATGGTAAGGTATTAGTTTGTCTTGAAGGTATTGAGGTCCGGTTTTATGCAGTGCTCGATGGGTGAGGCATAAGGTTTTGAAGGCCACCCTACGGGCTACTGGAAGCCAGTGCAGTGTCTTAAGGGCTGGGGATACGTGGTCTCTTGGACCGAGCGCAAGTAGCATTTTGGCCGCCGCGTTTTGTGCTCTTTGGAGTTTATTCAGTTGGTAGGCATGGATTCCGAGGTATAGGGGGTTTCCGTAGTCCAGTCTGGATATAACGATTGATTGGACAGCGGAGACTCTGTTGGGAAATGAGAGGTATGGAAAGATGCGCCTAAGGGTTTTAAGGTGGTAGTGGCAGGACTTTGAGACATTGTTGACTTGGTGCGAGAGTGTTAGGTCGGAGTCCAGGGTGCATCCAAGATTTTTCACTGTGTTGGAGGGGGTCGGAGAGTTGCCCAGGGCGGGAGGCCAGGCTAGTGGGTGTGGAAGAAGGTCGGAGTTGCCGCAGGCCATGATTTCTGTTTTGGAGGGGTTTAGCAAGAGGTGGCTTAGGGTCATCCAGCATTCTATGTTAAGGAGGCAGGATGCCGGGTCGGGATGGGAGTTGGGTTGCGATTTCAGGATTTTTAGGATTAGTTGAGTGTCGTCGGCATAGTTGTAGCATAGGATGTTGTGTGAGCGAATAATTGGTGGGAGGGTGATCAGGTAGAGATTGAACAGGAGGGCGGATAGGCATGCTCCTTAAGGGACGCCCGTGTCGACTGGTCGAGCTTGCGAGGTAAAGCTGGAGAGTGTTGTTATTTGGTGCCTGTCTTTGAGAAATGAAGCTATCCATTTAAGAGCCGTTCCACGAATTCCCAGGGAGTGGAGGCGGTATAGGAGGATAGAGTGATTGATCGTGTCAAAGGCAGCGGATAGGTCGAGAAGGATTAGAGCGGCACATCCTGCGGAGTCTGCTGTCATTTTAAGGTCGTCCCAGATTGAGGTTAGGGTGGTTTCGGTTCCGTGACGTGTTCTGAAACCTGATTGGGCGGGATCAAGGAGATTGTGGCTTCCACGAAGGCATTTAATTGAGAGTAGGCGGTTCGGTCAATGAGTTTGGCAAGGAATCTGGTTTTTGAGATTGGGCGGTAGTTTTTAGGCTCGAGAGGGTCGAGCGAAGGTTTTTTAATTAGAGGTTTGACGTGTACCATTTTGAATGCTTCGGGAAAAATACCGGAGGAAAGGGAGGCATTTATGATAGATCTTGCGTGTTCTCCTGCGCATGTGGAGGCAAAAATGTCTTTAAGGATTGTGGCTGGGCAGGGGTCTAGCAGGGATCCAGATGGTTTGCGAGCAGATAGAAGTTTGAGAAATTGTTCATGTGATATTGGACTAAAGGATTCGAACGTTGGTTCGGTAGATGTTGTAGCTGACAGGCTGTCCTGTGCGGGTGGAGGATTGTCAAATGGCTGTATGAGGGCCAGTTTGGTGTTTACATTTTTTGTCCTTTCGATAGCAGTGGTGTAGAAGTGAAGGGAGAGCGAGTCGCACAGTGATTGAGATGCGGTGGGGACGGTTGTATTACAAGCTGGATTGGTGAATTCGGAGATGATTTTGTGGAGTTCTTTGCTTGGGTTTTCGCAGTTTAAGATTCGGGCGTTGTAGTGGGCTTTTTTGGTTTTCCGGATTTCGGCCTTGTACCGGTACAAGTGTCGGGCCAAGGTGGTCCTGTTTGCGCGGGTTTTCTCTTTCTGCCACTTGCGTTCTAGATATTTGTAGTGTTGTTTAGTGGTCTCCAGCTCAGGGGTGAACCATCTAGGGAAAGGGCCACGTCAGGTTGATGGTTTGCACGGGGGGTGAGTCGTATCAGAGATGCGTTGAGCCATGTGTCAAAGGCCTCGGGTGTTAGTTGGTTGTTGGGACGGCGGGTAGGAGGTGGAGACTGGATGAGTGCCTCGGCTATGTCCGGGGTGATTATTAGTTTTTTCCAGCATTTGCGTAGGTTCGGGGGTTCAGATGCGAGTACGGGGAGGGGGACTGGTGAGGGGATGGTGAATGAGAGAATGAAGTGATCGGACCAGATGATAGGGGTGGGGGGCTTTAAGTTAATTAGAGTGTTGGAGCTAAAGATGGCATCGAGAGTGTGTCCTTTAAAATGAGTCGGGCCGTTTATGAGGGGTTGGAGATTAATTGCATCAAGACCATCAACCAGGGGGTGTGTCATAGGGTTGGTGGGGATATCAAGCCATATGTTGAAATCTCCGAGAAGAGTGAGGTTGGGATGGTTTATCTGCAGGGTGGCAATAGAGTCGCAAAGGTTGTTTGCGAAATGTTTATCATAGCCAGGGGGCCTGTAGATTATTAGGAAGGTGTGTGAGAGCGACGGGGAGAGGGATAGTTTTACGAGGAGGGATTCGCAGGATGGAATCGAGGGTTGGTTGTCTATGATTGAGGCGTGGAAGAGAGATTTGAAGACGAATGCTACCCCCCCTCCTCTGGACGGACGGTTCAGTGGGATGAGGCAGTAGTCAGGCGGAAAGGCTTCATTTGCGATTGGGTTGAAGTCATCGGAGAACCAGGTTTCAGTGATGAAAACTAGGTCTGGTTTTACAGAGGTGAGGAGGTCAAAGATGCAATGTCTGTTTTTTGCTACAGAGCGGGCGTTAAATAGGATACAGTTCACGTTGGCAGGGAAGGATGGATGGGGTGCTGGAGCGGGATTGGGCGGTGGGGGGGGAGTGTTGAGGGATAGGGGTATGGTTGGTGATGCTAGGGAAGAGTGGGCGAGCCGAAAGTTTTGCAAGCTTCGGGCAGGGTTGGGTGGTTGTTTGTGATAGGATGATCGGGTTTGGGGTGGGGGAATTGTGGATGGGGAGTGGGCGGTTGGGAGTTTCAGTTGCCGTTGAGGAGAAATTGAGGGAGAGGGGTTTCAGGAAGGGAGAGGCCACTGGGGAGGGGGGAGACTGTGTGAGTGAGGTGGTTGGTCGAGATAAGTGTTTCAGAGCGCGAAATATGGGTTGCATATTTGTGGATATAGATCAGACGTATGGGTACACATATTTCTATATAATTGCTCAAGAACGTCTATTCTCGCTGAGGGTCGAATGACGTCAAGTATTATAGGAGGGGTGTGGGAACTGGGGAATGCTCTGCATATTGTGGTAGAAATAAAGTACTCACTGATGCAGAAAGATATGGAAAGTCCCCTCAGAGTACCCTGACCCCATAAGGAAAGCCCTTTAAGGACTTGCTATTGCCTTATCACATACAATGGTGGGGGAGGCGTGAGGGATATCTTACTCAAATATGGTAAATAATCTAGTGCATGGACCTTTTAAAGTATTTTGGGCTGCATTTCAGGCTTGGTGGTAATGGTAAGTGTATTTTTAATGCCCACTATTTTTTAAAATATGACCTATTTACAGGTTTGAATCACATGGAATATTTACAACAAGGGGTATATAGAAATATTTCATGGGATAAATAACAGATATTTACCCCATGCTTTATATTCACACACACATGTATTCTACTTTATACCCCCACCCCAATACATTTCAATATCGATTGGAAAAATAGAAAATGTGGTCCAATTAGAGCTTCCGTGTTAGAGCGCTTGGCCTCATAAAGCTCATGGTGTATGCCTAGTGTCACAATGCCTTCAAATCCATGGCCTAGCAAGCATGGTGTGGACTTTGCAACCAAGTAAAATGAATTCTAATCCTGGCTTCCCCACTTGCCTAAATGCATGTGATCCTGGGCAATCACTTTATCTTGCACTGATAGTGCACTGAGTTAATTTATTTGGTAAAAATGAATTTTGGGAACAAGGTGACCCCTAATACTAAGCATCATATTAAATCAGACAAATAATTCACAAAGACAATTCAAGTCCTAGTTACAAGACCACATTAAGCCTTAGCTGTCTTTAACCAGAATGCTTTATATTTTCCCCTCTGGTTTTGATGGCATTCTGCACTTCAATTAATTAAATTACTCGGTGTCATTCTAAGGCTGTTGTTCAAAGGTGCAAAAATGTCTGCAGCCCTGAGAACAATGGGCTGGCGGTGGCGCTCAGTGGTAGCTACTTATTTTCTTTGAGAAATTGAATAAAAATCCTTAAGATTTGTAGTCTGTTCTAAAGGGGATACAATATGTAATCAAATACTTGAGATACTAGTCACGCACATGTGCTACACATATATCATAACATTTTAGGCACAAAAGAAACCGGAGATGCACAGTACAGAAATATATATTTGTACTAACATCATTGATACAGTGCCTGATACAGTTTTCCACTCCGGTACTTTAAACCAAGTCCATCAAAAGCCATATGCAAGTAGACGGTATTAGTTTGGGCTATCGGGTGCCGCTTGCGACACCTATACATTGAAATAATTGCATTAGAGTGCAGATAGGGGCAAATGGCAACCTATTGTTGGTTATTTGCCCACTCATTGACTGCCCATCGCCCTGCCAATCCCTATGGCAAATCCCACAAAGTCCCTGCCCCTCCCTGCCCAAAACACCTCCTCATCAGAACTCTTTGAGTTCACTTTAATCGTAACTCTTTGCGCTCACTTGCATCAAGCCTTACCACCAAGCTTTGCACTCAAAGTGCCTGCCAGTGTTTCTTCAAAGAACTCTTATGAGAGCTAATGAATTGGAGCTGTAAACACGCTACTCGTGTAATTAAAATGTCTTACCAGGCCTGCCTTCAGCCACTCGATTTATAAGCACTGTGCGTGTCCTTCCCAGAAGTCCTGTAAAAAACAAGCATTGGCAAGGCCACTGAAGTCCTGTTTAAAACAAGCATTGGCAAAGCCAACATGTTTGCCTTGTGCATAAGTTTTAAGTTTTTACCTGACACTACTATTAGAGGCCCATGTACTCACGCCATTGTGCACCTGATACCAATGATGGGTAGTTAATACCACTACGCCTGTGCCTGGCAGGTGCCTTTCCGCGCCTACACAAAAGTCCAAACTGTTGGCATTGCCAATGCTTGTTTTTCAATGTATGCATTATTAACTGAGAACATTTAAACTGAACAAGGAAATGCTGCTCAACAGTACAATTTAATTGCAGGAGTAACTATCATCGTGCAAGCCGTGTAAAGTCGCTTCTAAGAATAGGTTGCTGCAGAAAACCAGATCGCGTGCATATATCTCGAACATTTAATGTCCTTATCTGGTTAATCGCAGTCAAATATCTGCTTAGAAGCTGCCTTTGCACTGATCCTCTGCACAGCTTTCTAGAAGAGCTGTCTGCACCCCATAAACCCGCAGAGTTTCTGATATTTGTGCAAAAGACGCCTCACTCCTGAGGCCTGGAAATGAAGGCATGAGGAGCACCGCATGCAAGTTATGGCCAGATCTGCTCTGGGGAAGGAAAGTGCTGGAAGGCAATCACTGGGAAATCGCCTGGCTGAGGGTGCATTGGAATTCCACTCAGCCTTAACCCACGTCCCCCTTTCACTGTTACTGTCTGGGTTTCCCCCTCCCCCACCCTCTCTAGGGCCATGCAGCTGCCCTGCCCTCAGCAGATCAGATGGGGGGCGGCTGAGCGTGCATATTCTGGAGAGCACCGTTCGGAATGAAATGCCCCCAAGCACAAGCCTGTGTGTCGCATTTTCAAGTCATGGATTGGGGGTTGCTTGGCAAGAGACTTCCCTCCCTGCCTGCTGGTCAGGTAGCCAGTCTAATGACGTGTGAAGCCCCTTCCTGCGCGTGCATGTGTCCCGGGGCACCAGCCCCTCCCTTGAGCACCAGCCCCTCCCTTGCAAGAGAAAGGCGCCAGCAGATGCCAAACAATTCTTTTCACTTGCATAACGTGTACTGGCCATGAATCAGCTGTTGCTGATTGCTAACAAGAGGGACCAGCTTCCTGACTACCAGGGGCTGCGCGCCACCCCCCCCCCCACTTCCACACAGCAGGCACCTATCACTGTGCTGCTGAATCCAGCCTGGGGCTCAGACGGCTCTAACCTGTCACATGTCTCACCTCGCAGAGCAAATGCACCGCTCTCCGAGGAGGTGAGAGAACAGCCATTCAAGGGAACAGAGAGGCCCTGCCCCCTGCCCCCTGCATGTTGCAACTAAAGCCTCAGCTTTTCCTGGCCCATGCTTTCAATAATGTCCTTTCCCAAAAAAGTATGTGTGTGTGTGCATGCTGGGATTGCGTGTGTGTGCATGCATGTATGAATGTATGCGTGCATGCATGAGAGGCAGTGTGTAGTGGTTGTGTGTTATAAATGCCATATCCTATCATGCTAGGAGGCGTCTGCAAGTGCACACCCATGAAAGTGATGCCGTGTGAATGGGGTTCTGCGCATGTTAATGAGCGCGCAGTCTCAATGTTCTGGATGCTCGTGTGAATGACAGATCTGCTGTGTGGCTGCATGTGGGTGCATGTGTGTCTGTGTGAGCAGGACATTTTTTTGACAAGAGCATGGCATATTTGGCTGCTGTTTTTGGGCAAAGGAAAGCCAACTTGAGTGTGCTTATGGGATGGTGAGGTTGGAGGGTGGCTGGGCCTTAGGGTGGCAAGGAATGTTGCACCCACATTAAGGGCAAAGCCAATATGAGTGTTCTTACATGGTGAGGGCATGATTCCTTATTTTCACTTGGCTTTTTATTTTACTGGTGTTAGGGTCAAAGGCAACATAAATATTCTTACATGGGGAATATAACATGATGAGTGTAACATAAGTGTTCTTATAAGGGGGGGTCGGTGTAATGATAATATGTTATTTACATAGCGCTTTCGCCAAAGTGCTGTACAGAGAACACATTTACATAAAATGTATCACCCAGCCGAAGTTTGCACTCATTTAATGAGCTTTATTTATTTATTTATTGCATGTATTGACAGCGCCCGAACCCATGAGTACCCCAGCGCTGGTACAACATGGTGAGCAGGGAAAACACAGTCCAGTACAGAGTAAGAGAGAGGTCACAAGGTGCAAAAGCAACACTTTGATGTATGAAAGGTGGACTTGGCCTTGCCAGGATTTTAACCTGCGAATCACACTCGGATTACAACAGCATGCGTTCTGCCCGCTGAGCTAATTTACAGGCTACCCAGCAAGAACATGTTTTCTTACTGTGGCATTGCAGTTTATTACTGGTGTTAAGGGCAAAGGCAACAAAAGTATTCTTATAATGTGGTGGGGCATGCCCGCAGCCTGCAAGGCAATGTTTTTTTTACTGTGGCATAACATGTTTTACTGCTGTTTGGGAGCAAATACAGCATGATGAGTGTTCTTATATGGGGACTGGGGGATTTGTGTATCCAGCATGGATATATTTCCTTACTGTGTGATGGCTTTTTTTCACTGGGATTAAGGCAAAGGCAACGGGAGCATGTTCTTACATGGGGATACTGGCATGCATTGGGAGAGCCAGCATAAACATGCTTTGTTATAGTATCGTTACTGGCATTATGGACAAAGCAAACATGTGTATGTTCCTATGTGGCAATAGTGGCATATATAGGTGCACCAGCAAGGACATTGATATTGATATATTGAATTTCTATCACGCTCATACACAAGTGTTTCAGAGCGCGACGAGGCAAGGGAGGGGAACAAGGGAGAACAAAAACAATGATCTTCTTAGGCCCAGTGACATTGAGAAAGTGCAAGTGCAGGGGAGAGAGGGGAGGAGGGAACATGGAAAGTGCTGAACAAATGATTGAAACAACAACAAGTGGTAGGGCAGCCAGGAGTTGCTATGTTTAAGGCACAGACAGGGGGTGTCTGATAAGTGCAGACGAACAAGGGGGTGGCAGTTGGGTGACAGATAGAGACCCAAGTGCAAGGGTTGCCAGGAGGCAGTGCGGGTGCGTGGCAGGGTGGGCAAGTGCCTGGGTCCGAAATCACAGGATAACCAGGTGCACAATGCCGAAGTGGAACAGATCAGCAGGGCAGAGGAGGCCAGAAGGCAGACGCAAAGAGGAAGGTCTTGAGGTGCTTCAGGAACCGGATATGGTTCTCCTCAAGTTTCAGAGTGACTGGGTGGCTTTTCCAGAGGGAGGCCCCAGCCAAAGACAGAGATCTACCCCCAGCTTGTTTTTTTGAGAAACGACTGACTGTGGGAGTTGGAAGTGGAGGAGAAAAGAGCTTGAGAAGGAAAGTATTTACGAAGGGACAGTTGAAGGTATTTTGGAGCCAGGCCCCATAAAGCCTTGTGGACAATGCAAAGGGTCTTGAATTTAATCCTTGCAGCCACTGGGAGCCAATGAAAAGATTTCAGGGCTGGAGAGATGCAATCCCAAAGCTTGAGGGCAAGGACAAGTCTTGCAGCCCTGTTCTGGATGAGTTTCAAAGGGCGGAGAATAGAAGCAGGTAGATTTAGAAAGAGGCTGTTGCAGTAATCCAACCTGGAGAGAACCAGGGCTCGAGTGTCAGGGAGGGAAGGAGAGCATTCTGGGGGAAGCAGAGGAAAGGCAGAATACTTCTGAGGAGGTGCTGATGGAAGTTTGACTTTTTTTGAGACCCCGGAGATGTGGGCATAAAAGGAAAGCGTGGAATAGAAGATGTCCCTGAGGTTCTTAGCCTCGCAGGTGGGAGTAGGAGGGGGGCAAGGGAGGCCGGCCAGAGAGAGACAGGAAAGGAGGTTGAAGGTGTGCCGATGAGGAGAATCTCTGTCTTGCAGGCATTAAGGCATAGATCGTCGGCGGCTCTCCACTTCTGAATAGCAGATAGGCAATCAGAGATGATAGAAGAAGACGTGGCCGAGGGAAGCCTGAAAATTAGTTGAGTGTCATCCGCATAGCACTGAAAATTGGAGCAGAGAGAGTCAATGCGATGGGCGAGAGTTGGCAGGTATTGGTTGAAAAGCCAGGGTGAGAAGTTAGACTCCTGGGAACACCGCAGGTAGAGAGGGAAATAGAGGAAAGGAAGGACCCAAGTTGAACCTGGGAGGGTCGATCATAGAGGAAATAAGTCAGCCAGACCAGAGCCTGATCAGTGATGCCCAGGTTATCACGGAGATGGTTGAGCAGGATGGGATAGTTGACAGTGTGGAAGGCAGAAGAGAGATCGAGTTGGATGAGGACAGAAGGGATGTTAGAGTCAAGGTTGGAGAGCAGGTCTTCACGGATGTTCAGGAGGGCAGTTTCCATGCTTCTGACAGCTCTAAAGCCAGACTGATGGTCGTGGAGGCAACCAACAGAATCGAGTCAAGGTTAAGCTGCGAGATGGCCAGCTTTGAAGGGAGGTGAAGGGAGCACAATCTATATAAAAATACAGAGTACTGACATATAGTGGGCAAAGGCATTATGAAAATGTGTCTGAAAATACTCCTGTGCATTGTTGGTGACTTGGCATTTAATGTACTTTTTATGTCGTTACCCTACAAAACCAATTGTATACTATGTGGATTTTTACCTAATTTATCACCAAAAGTGTACTGTAAAATGCACTATTTTAGGGCATTATGTAAAAACATTTCTGAAGGGGACAACCCCCCGTGATTGGTTCGCCCTCCCTCACTACTCTGTCACTCCTTTCCATTTGATAGGGTGCCCTTCCTTCTGCGGGCTCTTCGTAGTGTGGCCCTACTACATTAGCTCCAGGCCCCACTTGTTACACAATCCTACCTCCGCCTCTGGTCAGTTGGGGGGAAAGATGGATCTAATGGGCCAAAGGAAGGCATAATATCTACTGGGCTTGGGGAAGGGGCGGTAGGACGGGAGTCAGTAGCGCAATAGGTATAATGTCCTGTCTCACTAACAGTTTTCAAAACTGCCATTCATCCCGCCCAAAATTTAGAGGCTGGCTCCACCCCGGCTTACTACCCTTTCAAAATATTATGGAACCCGAATTCATTCCAAAGTGAAGGCGGGTTGCTTCTGCATTTACAACTTGTTTCATTATTTACTTATGTTGTTCAAAAGTACAGTATCCCCGCAGCAACTCTTTGCCTCGGGCAAACCACAACGACAGCCAGGCATTTCCAATTAAGAATACATAAGGAACATGGCGATGTGGGCTACATCCGCTAAGAAAAAATGTTACCTACCACGAGTTCAAGAACATCAAACACAAAATAAACTGATGAGTACAATCGTATATTTTCATCCATTCAAAACATCGATCAATGCGGTTCCTTCTTATTTGTGGTGGCGCATTTTATTCAAGTTCATCAGTGCAGCGGCAGGCACTAGACAGCAGCACCTTTCAGCATTTAATGCAGTACCTCTCAAACTTATTTCCTAGCAGTGACTTTACCACTGAGGTAGTGAGGCACACCACTAGGCTGTTTCAACTACTTTGCTAATATCTATCGAAGAGAAGGCACCAACCTGGATTTGTATTTCACGTTTCCACCACTCAAGTGACGGTGAGTAATGGTAAAAAAAACAGGCATTTATTTACCATGCACCATCATTACAAGTAAACCCCCCTCGAGGTAAATACTGCGCAAGGACAATAATGCAAGCTGTATATACCATCTAATTATGGGTTGGAACATCATATGATGGCATTCTCTGTAATTTTACCTCCACCTAGAAGATACACGTTATGAAAGTCCTTCATACTTTACTCACAAGAGTCAAGACATCAGACTATGTATTGAGTCCATTAACCATCTCTTTTACCTTCACCATAGACCCACGGACTCCAGGCATATCCCATGGGCCCATTTTCCAACTCCCAATCTGGCCAACACCCCCCGCCCCCAAAACAATCTTATGTTGTCCAGTGCCGTGTATTACATCCTACAGAAGTGCCAGGGAAGAAACAAGCAACTCTTGCAGATGGCCTCCAGAATTGTGCACATCCCACCACCAAAGTGTTGAGATGTGAAGTGCATGAATAGGTGGAAAGGGAAGGGTTGTCTCCCTGCCCAAGCACAGTGCCATCTCTGCAGTGGTATGTTCTTGGTCCTCCAGGATGCGAGACATCGCTGAATCTACCTCCTGATCTCCGGGGTTCTGACGCAGTCAGTGGCTCTGGAACATTTTCAGCACCTGCAGTCAGCTCATGGCCCTGCAGAGTGCCATCTCTGCAGTGGTATGTTCTTGGTCCTCCAGGATGTGAGACATCGCTGAATCTACCTCCTGATCTCTGGGGTTCTGACGCAGTCAGTGGCTCTGGAACATTTTCAGCACCTGCAGTCAGCTCATGGCCCTGCACAGTGCCATCTCTGCAGTGGTATGTTCTTGGTCCTCCAGGATGTGAGACATCGCTGAATCTACCTCCTGATCTCCGGGGTTCTGACGCAGTCAGTGGCTCTGGAACATTTTCAGCACCTGCAGTCAGCTCATGGCCCTGCACAGTGCCATCTCTGCAGTGGTATGTTCTTGGTCCTCCAGGATGTGAGACATCGCTGAATCTACCTCCTGATCTCCAGGGTTCTGACGCAGTCAGTGGCTCTGGAACATTTTCAGCACCTGCAGTCAGCTCATGCCTCTGCACAGTGCTTGGCAGATGCATTCCCTTTCAGTCCATCCTGGCCAGGGCTGCTGCCACCTTAGCCATTGAACCAGCAAAACTCTCCATTCAATGCACCTGCACATTAGCAAAGTCCTTCTGGACCAGTAAGCAGGCCTCCAGCACCTGGATTCCTACTGCAACGTGATCATACGCCACAGCATCTTTCTGAAACGCTCTCCCCTCTAATGGGCTGAGCAGGGGTGGATGCTCCGGTGAAGAGTGAACACACGTGACACTTATCTCTTTTGTATGCCGAACCAGCCACATTTTAATTTCACAGCAAACGTAAATGCACTTCAGAAATGTGACATTTCTCCAATACACAGTTATTAATAATCAACACATAATTTTCAACACTTACTGGCAAGTGGTCAAGGCGGACCATGGCTCTCCAGCTTGCTGGGGTGTCATATGGTGTTGACTGCTTGTCCTCTCCCCACCATGCCCTTCTTGGCAGGCGTTACCGAGAGGCAGCCCCCTTCTTTACCGGGACCAACTGCCCCCCGGTGCCGCCGCCACCCTCCCCGCAGAGAGCCTCCGGTCATCGTGCCTCATTCCAGCTATGGAGTCCGCCAGAAAGGGATCTCAGTGCCCCCGTGGTCCCCTCCTACCTACCTCAGGGGTGTGGACCCACCGGTCTACGACCCCCCCCCGACAGCACATACCAATGTTCTTATCATGGCTAAAAAGTTCTGCAACAATAGTTCAGTTCCGTGCTTGGATAAGTGCACCCCGTCTTGGTGACAAGTTCCTGGGCCCCTCAACAGGCCGTTCTTGATGACTTGAAAGCGCCCGTGGCAAGCGGCCATCCGGGCCATTCCGTTGTTTACTTTTTGTGCAGGCATGTTCAATGGGCGTGCCGGGTGCGGGCACCCCCAGTGCAATCTGGGAGTGATCTGAGACCAGGCGAGCAGTGCCCCAGGCAGGCCCGTCCAAACCAGGTAAACAAAGATAACAAGTGCCGGATCAGCTCCTTCCTTCCCAATCTCATCAGGTCATCCCCCCCAATGTGCAAAATCATCAACATGGGGCTCGGCAGCCCCCCCTTATTTGTCAGTCCTCTCACGGTATTCCACCACCTTATTTACATTTTTTACAACATCAGCCCCCTCTACTCATCCCCCTCATTGTTATTCTAACACAAGAGGCTTGTCCTGATGTAGCCCTTGTATGCATGAGATTTCCACCGCCCCATTGCCTTGATCTCTCCTTCACCGTATGCGTAGCCTGCGGCCGTGGAGGCTACCCCAATTCTGAAAGAGTGTGGGGAAAATCCCATCTTCCTGAACCTTTTTCCAATGCTTTTTTAAAGATCTTCCTGAACTGATACCTGGATAGGCAAGACCCGTCCCTGTGTAAGAACAGTGGGCCTGCCTGGTCCCCCCTGAACCTCAAATATATATGTAACTCTCCAGTGGGCAGATGTCTGCCATGATATGTACCGTCATAGTCACTTTGGCCCCTTTTCCCTCCTGGTCTGTTTTTGACTTCCTCAACCATATGTGGGCCAAGACCCCTCCTTCAAATGACAGATCGTCTCAGGACAGCCCTCCCACAAAGCCGATCGTGGATTCCCCCACCACCTCTCCAATCCTCTCCAATCCTGAGTGCTGAGTGATGCCTCATGTTGCTCTACGACAAATCTAAAGGAAAGCGTCTGTAACATAGTCAGCGCCATCCTCTTGGGAGCAGGTTTAACTAACACTGCTTGGCAGGGGGGTGAACTAGAGACTGCCCTGATTTCCAGTGTGTCCGAGGCGCAGGCGCTGCCCGCACTCGATTTATTGGAGGTGGAGACAGTGCTAGGCCCTTTTGCAAGTGCTGGCTCCAAGACCTCTAAGAAAAAAGATACAAAAATGAAAAAAAGGCAAGCAGCGGAACTGACATCATCCCGAAGTTTCCTGCCTGGGAGGCCACAGCATGATCTACAGAACTTCACTGCAGCTGAGTACCATAATCTAAAAATGAAACTGAGGGAAGATAAGGGAGTCTGGCCGAGATTATCTCAGACTCAGATGAGGTGGGGGAGGGCTGAGGTGCTCAGAGGTTTGCAGAGACAAAGGGGGTCTACAACAACTGACATAATGAGGTGCCCAGTGGAATGGGAGGAAGGTACCAATAGATTGTCGGATGAATTGAAACGGAATGCAGTGTCTGGCAGAATCTCCGGGAACTCTATAGTGGATCAGGAGGGTCCTAAACCAACATATGGAATATTTAAAAATCCCCCAGACTCGATCTGTCTTATCACTTCAGACGTTGAAAGTCTGAGCACCCACATGGGGAGTGGTATTGAGGGGGTGGGAAGTAGGCCAGGCCCGAAGGGTCCTGGAAGCCTGACGCAGGGGCAAACTGCGGGCCAGACCAACATTATGGATAAGGCTGGAAGTGGGGATACTCATCTTTTGCTAAGCTCCGGGGCACTGAACCCATCCACAAGAGAAGGGGTGTCATGGACCCAGTTATAGATCAGACACCTAAAGTAATGACAGAAGCTGAGCTGAGACTACTAGTGAACAATATGTTAACTCTGGAAAGGAAGACTGCCTCCCCCGTCCCCATGCTATGATAGAGGATCATTGTGGGAAAGGGGTCTACACTGGATTATCTAAGAGTCCTAATAATAGACCCCCTAATTCTATGCAAGAGAGGGACCAAGGTGGACCTCAGGGAAAGCCGTGTGTCATATTGGAGGGGTCCCCAAGATCAGGAGTGAGGCCAGGGTAGGGCGACCACTATCTTAGGCTATGCGATCTGGTATATCCGGATGAGCGCAGATAATTCTGAACTATCTGTTTGAGGAGGGGGGCCCCGATCTCTCCATAGATCCCGTATATTTAACCTCTTCGAGGATATACCAGAGTTGAGGCTGAGCTCCTCGGCTGACATCAAAATAGTCGACTTCATTCATTCGATAAGATACGTTTACGTCAGACTTGTCATCCCCTCCCTACTTGTGCGATTCACTTTACTTAATGTGGCCGAGTGTCTCCAAAAGTATGGCTATGATAGCACTAGCTTCATTGCCCCCGGTTCTCAGCCTAAAGCTATGTACAATTGCCCTAGCTATGAACAAAGGCGGTCGAGATACGAAGAAAACAATGGTTGAGACAAGGATTGCTCCATCGCTGAACGACCTAGCTGGCGTTGGTTGGCGCTTTCTTTGAGAGACTCCATAGCACAACTACAAACAATGAGTCAGCCACTTTAGACAGTATGGGTGTGTCAGCTTTGTGTCATGGAATACCAGAGGGCACTCTCATCTAATAACAAATGTCAATTTGATTAAGGTTTTTCAGTCTTTTGATTTGTTATTCTTACAAGAAACATGGGCCCTGGGTAATCTCATCTGGGATGGGTATGAGCTTACCTGCTTGTCTGCTACAGAGTGTGTTAGGGGTCGACCGAAAGGTGGTTTGGCTATTGCTCTTAAGAAGGGTCTTAATATAACCAAAACAGGAGAATGGAGGATCTTGGATGCCATCTTGCTCATTTTGATTCATGTTCCCCACCTCTCGGGCCTCAGTGACATGCTACTCATAAATGTTTATTGGAATTCTCTGGGTAAAGGAGAAATGATTTGGAAAGTGCCCTTGAGAGGCTGAATATTTTGATAGATGAGTGGGTCCATCACGTACCTGGTGGTGCTATCATTCTGGCATGGGACCTGAATGCAAACTGGAAGGAGGCATCTGACAATGTGCAGGAACTCCTATCTTCTATTGTTAAGTCTAACGCTCCACAAGCAAGGAAAACTAGTCAGGGAGCTCAGTGGCTCAACTTTGCAGAGGGGTGGGGGCTGGAATTGGTTGAGGATGCCACTCCGACCTGGGAAGCCAGGGATTCTAGCTCTATCCTCGACTACATCTTCCTATCTAAGCAACTATTTAGCTCAATATACGATTTTAAGATAGGTCATTCACAGTATAGTGACCACGCAATGCTATGTCTGACCCTGCGAGGAATCTTTAAGGTATCTCTCCTTTTGCCGGCTTGGGTTCATATTGAAGTCAATGTTAGAGGGAACCGATTAAAGTGGCCGTTGGCTAAGACCCAAAAATTGAATGCCACTCTGTTGTGTGATTTCAATTCCTCCACTCTTGAAGTTAAGGCAATGAATTATTCATTGATGCATTTTCCCGAATATTTGGAAAAACAAATGTCTTTACTCCATGCACACATTCATCTCACAAGGGTTAGAACAGTAAAGCACAGGCCTGCATATGATCCTGAGGTAAAAGAACATAAAGCCATTCTCCAAAAAGTAGTTAGCAGGACACATAAAATAGGGGGCCAGAGCACGACTGTAAAGGTACAGGTAGCAAAGCTTAGAGAAATGCATAAGGACTAGAAGAAACAGAATCATGCTGCTCTCTACCAAAAGGACAGCATAGCTATTTTGGCATCTCTTGAGGGTAATAGTACCTACACTTTCTGGGAAGTAGTAAATTGCACAGAAGTAAAGCAAGTGCAGTTAATCATTAATCCCATCGCTGAGGAGGAATGGCTGAATTATTATGAGAACAGAGTCTACTGACCTTATACTGTCATAATCTTGTCTTCAAATAAGACTACTACGCACAGCCTCTCTACTATCAAATGTATTCATGTACACTTAATTATCGGCAGCAAACTTTGATTCTACTCTTATTTCTCTGCTGTATTGCTCTCTATCCCTTCTTCATTGTAATCTGTATCAATACCTTCTCATATGTATGTATGTACAGTAAACTGTCTTGAAAAGCGCCCAGATACCTCAGGGTGCGGCGCGCTGTATAAATAATAAACCAACAAACAAACACACAAACATGTATAAGCCTCCAGTGCCCAGTGCCGAAAACATGATAGTGGATATCTCCATTGAAAATATAGCTAGCATTGTTGGCAAACTAAAAATATCTAAAGCAGCCGGTCCCCATAATCTGACCTATGTGATCCTAAAACAAAATGTGGATTTATGGGTGAAAATCCTACATATCTATTATAGGGATATTGTGTTAAGTAGGAGTATCACCTCATCCTGGCAAGTCTCATATGTCATCCCAATTTTAAAGAAAGGTTGCAGGATGCGCCCCATGAACTATAGGCCCATTGCTCTAATGGACGCGGAATCTGAAATCTTTCCCTCAATATTACTGGACCATATACAGATCTGGTGTGATTCTAATAACATACTAGATTACAGACAATTGGGGTTTCACAAAAACATGGGAACCGATTGTGGGGGGCTCTTGCTGACTTGTTATTATTATTATTTTTATTATTATTATTATTGTATTCAGAGAAGTGTGTGGTGTTCCAATGGCTTCCATGGACTTGTTCATGGCTTTTGACATGGTAAATAGAGTACTTGGGATGCCCAAGGGTTTGTTAAGCATCCTCATTCATCTACACAGAAATTCACAGATGAGGGTACGTCGGAATTCAGATGGAATGGTGTTGGCCAGTATAACAAAACATAAGGGGCTCCACCAAGGCTGCATGATGGCTCCGACATTATTCAATTTCTATGTGGCAGATGCAGGAAAGGTGTTAGACCAAAGTGGTCTGGTATCACCCAAAAATGGGACTCTGAGATTTCAGTGGACAGCATATGCTGACGACTTTCAATTGATGGACTGCACACCCATCGGGTTGCAGAGGCTGATCAACGCCTTTGGTTTATTAGATGGAAGAGGTAGAGCAGAAAATGAATCCCTCCGAAACAGTAATTATGTGATTTGGTAAGAGAGCCCGCGGTATCACGAAGTTCTGTTGGCAATGGGAGAAAAGGGTCCTACTGACTAAAGGCATCATGCAATATGTAGGGTACTCCATCTCTGCAATCCACTCACATTTTTTTATCCCAATAGCTTGAAAATAAAAGCCGTTGCATCAGCTAAGCAGATAAGCGCTGGTAAGTGCAAGAGTCAAATCGTACGTTGCATCTTTGGTACAACAGATGTGGACACATATTTCTGCTGGCAACCTTTCACCAGGGCATCCTGGGTTCAAACTGTGGTTTCCGAAGAAAGTCAAGTGATACTGTGATTTCTCATGGCTTGACAAGTTTGACGTAATCGTGACAGTGAATGCCTGCTCCCTCTCGAGCAATTTAGTGGAGAAAGATGGCATTTGTGAACTTATAGATGTGGGGTGGGGGACGGCGCCCATCGTTCTGAGTTAGGTTGGACAGAACTCGCCTTTGAAATGGACGGCCCGTCTGCGCTTGGCAAGGTGACATCACATAACAATAGGAAAATAATGCTAGTTTTTACACCATTGTGATTCTTAGCCTGCACTGGTAAGTGCTAGAGTCAAATCGTACATTGCTTCTTTGGTACAACAGATGTGGACAAAGTATTTTGTTGGCAACCTTTCACCAGGGCATTCTGGGTTCAAAGTGTGGTTTCCTTGGAAAGTCAAGAGATACTGTGAGTTCTCATGGCTTTGGTACTTGCTTGCCCAGAGTCCCGGGAACATGGAAATCTTGCTCCCTCACGTCCAAATTAGGGGAGAAAGATGGTGCTTGTGACCTTATAGATGTGAGATGAGGGGGTGGCAGCAATCACTCTGACTTAGGAGGGACATCACTCGCCTCTGATTTGGGAGCCAGTCTGCGCTTGGCAAGGTGACATCAGAGAACAATAGGAAACTAATCCTAGTTTTTACCCCATTGTGATTCTTAGCCTGAGCTGGTAAGTGCAAGAGTCAACCCGTACATTGCATCTTTAGTACAACATATGTGGACACATTTTTCTTTTGGCAACCTTTCACCAGGGCATCCTGAGTTCAAAGTGTTGTTTCCTAAGAAATTCAAGTGATACTTCGATTTCTCATGACATTGGCACTTGCTAGTCCCGTGTCCGCCGGAACAATGAATGCCTGCTCCATCTTGTGCAATTTAAGGGAGAAAGATGGTATTTGAGACCTTATAGATGTTGGGTGGGGGCAGCAACCATTGTTCTGAGTTTGGGTGGACAGCGTTCACCTCTGACATGGGGCCAGGTCTGGCAACCTTTCACCAGGGCATGCTGGGTTCAAAGTGTGATTTCCTTGGAAAGTCAAGAGATACAGTGAGTTCTTCTGGCTTTGGTACTTGCTTGTCCAGAGCTCGCCAGAACGGTGAGTGCCTGCTCCCTCTCGTCCAAATTAGGAAAAAGTATGTTGTTGACAACCTTTCACCAGGGTATCCTGGGTTCAAAGTGTGGTTTCCTAGGAAAGGCAACAGATACAGTGAGTTCTCATGACTTTGGTTCTTGATTGCGCAGAGCCCGCGGGACCAGTCAATGCCTGCTCCCTCTCGTCCAAATTAGGGGAGAAAGATGGGGCTTGTGACCTTATAGATGTGAGATGAGGGGGTGGCAGAAATCACTCTGAGTTAGGGTGGGCAGAACTCACCTCTGAAATGGGGACCTGTCTGTCTGCGCTTGGGAAGGTGACATCACAGAGCAATAGGAAAATAATCCTAGTTTTTTCCCCATTGTGATTCTTAGCCTGAGCTGGTGAGTGCAAGAGTCAAATTGTACATTGCATCTTTGGTAAAACAGATGTGGACACATTTTTCTATTGGCAACCTTTCACCAGGGCATTCTGGGTTCAAAGTGTGGTTGCCTAGGAAAGTCAAGAGATACAGTGAGCTCTCCCTTTGGTACTTGCTTGCCCAGAGCCTGCCGGACGAGTGAATGCCTGCTCCCTCTCGTCCAATTTAGGCAAGAAAGTTGGGGCTTGTGACCTTATAGATGTGAGGTTGTGGTGTGGCGGCAATCATTCTGACTTAGGGGGGACAGCACTCGCTTCTGACATGGGAGCCAGTCTGCGCTTGGCAAGGTGACATAACAGAACAATAGGAAAATAATCCTAGTTTTGACTCTATTGTGATTCTTAGCCTGCGCTTGTAAGTGCAAGAGACAAATTGTATATTGTATCTTTGGTAAACATATGTGGACACATTTTTCTGTTGACAACCTTTCACCAGGGCATTCTGGGTTCAAAGTGTGGTTTCCTAGGAAAGGCAACAGATACAGTGAGTTCTCATGACTTTGGTTCTTGATTGCGCAGAGCCCGCGGGACCAGTCAATGCCTGCTCCCTCTCTTTCAAATTAGTGGAGAAAGATGGCATTTGTGACCTTATATATGTGGGGTGGGGAGTATCGGCCATCGTTCTGAGTTAGGGTGGACATAACTCGCCTTTGAAATGGGGGGCCCGTGTGCGCTTGGCTAGGTGACATCACAGAACAATAGGAAAATAATCCTAGTTTTTAACACATTGTGATTCTTAACCTGCGCTGGTAAGTGCTAATGTCAAATCGTAGATTGCTTCTTTGGTACAGCAGATGTGGACAAAGTATTTTGTTGGCAATCTTTCACCAGGGCATGCTGGGTTCAAATTGTGGTTTCCTTGGAAAGTCAAGACATACAATGAGTTCTCATGGCTTTGGTTCTTGCTTGCCCACAGCCCTCGGAATGGTGAAATCCTGCTCTCTCTCATCCAAATTAGGGGAGAAAGATGGTACTTGTGACCTTATAGATGTGAGATGAGGGGGCGGCAGCAATCACTCTGATTTAGGGGAGACAGAGCTCACCGCTGTCATGGGAGCCAGTCTGCGCTTGGGAAGGTGACATCACAGAGAAATAGGAAAATAATCCTAGTTTTTACCCCATTGTGATTCTTACCCTACGCTGGTAAGCACAAGAGTCGAATAGTACATTGAATATTTGGTAAAGAGATGCAGACAAAGTAAATTGTTGGCAACCTTTCACCAGGGCATCCTGGGTTCAAAGTGTGGTTTCATGGGAAAGTCAAGAGATACAATGAGTTCTCATGGCTTTGTTCTTGATTGCCCAGAGCCCGCCGGACCGGGGAATGCCTGCTCCCTCTCGTCTAAATTAGGGGAGAAAGATGGAGCTTGTGACCTTATAGATGTGAGATGAGGGTGTGCCAGCAATCACTCTGATTTACGGTGGACAGAACTCACCTCTGAAATGGGGACCAGTCTGCGCTTGGCAAGGTGACATCACAGAACAATAGGAAAATAATCCTAATTTTTACCACATTGTGATTCTTAGCCTGCGCTGGTAAGTGCAAGAATCAAATCGTACATTGCATCTTTGGTAAAACAGATGTGGACACATTTTTCTCTTGGCAACCTTTCACCAGGGCATTCTGGGTTCAAAGTGTGGTTTCCTAAGAAAGTCAAGCAATACTTTGATTTCTCATGGCTTTGGCACTTGCCGCCGGAACAGTGAATGCCTGCTCCCTCTCATGCAATTTAGTGGAGAACGATGGCATTTGCGACCTTATAGATGTGGGGTGGGGGCAGCAGCCATCGTTCTGAGTTTGGGTGGACATCGCTCGCCTCTGACATGGCGCTGTGTCTGTGGTTGGCAAGGTGTAATCACAGAACAATAGGAAAATAATACTTGTTTTTACCGCGTTGAGATTGTCACCCTGCGCTGGTAAGCGCAATAGTCAAATCGAATATTGCATATTTGGTCCAACAGATGCAGACAAAGTATGTTGTTGGCAACCTTTCACAAGGGCATCCTGAGTTCAAAGTGTGGTTTCCTAGGAAAGTCAAGAGATAAAGTGAGCTATCAAGGCTTTGATACTTGCTTGCCCAGAGCCCGCCGGAACAGTGAATTCCTGCTCCCACTCGTGCAAATTAGAGGAGAAGATGAGGCTTGTGGCCTTATAGCTGTGAGGTGCGGGAGTGGCGGAAATCCTCTGAGTTAGGGTGGACAGAACTCTCCTCACACCTGTCTTCTGAGAGGTGGGGGGGGCGTGTCAATCGCTCTGAGTTAGGGGGGACAGCGCTTCCGTCTGAAATGTTTGTTTGTTTGTTTATTTATTGTGCGCGCCAGACGCTGAGGTAGCAGGGTGCATGAGAACAAGTAGGTTTACAGCTTGGTTACAGAAGTTACAAGTATACAGAACATGGAAAAACAAATTTTCTTAGCAACACAGGGTGAGGCAAGAACAAGTACAGAAGATGCTCAGCCAAACAGTCATCATATAGCTAGCGTTAACATAATATCAAGTCAGTCTATATCAGAAGCAAAGGTAGGTGCGTGAAGAGTGTGCAGGTTACATAGCATTCTCAGTGAGGCATTTTATTGTGTTCTTTCTGAATTTGTTGAACGTTTGGTCAGATCTAAGTGCATGAGGTAGGGAGTTCCACAATTGAGCTGCCTTGACAGGGAAGCTGGATCCTCCAATGGTGGTTAGTTTAAATCTGGGCACTAAGAGGCCGTTGGGGCTGACTGTTCTTGTGAGTCTAGTAGGTTTTTTTTTGTTAAATCGTTCTGTTAGGTAGCAGGGGGCTTTATTATTTAAGCATTTGTGGATGAGGGATGCAGCTTTGAGGTTGATTTTTTCTTGGGTAGATAGCCATTTGTTTTCCCGTCTTATTTCAGAGATGTGTGCTCTTATGGGAATACTTAGGGCCGCTCTAAGTGCATTATTTTGGAGCACTTGTATTCTGTTGATTATTAGTTTGGTTGTTCCTATGTAGAGGGAGTTACAATAATCTAATTTTGGAATCGTAGCTGCCCATGAGTAGAATCCAGTGCCCCAGTGATTAGAGCCTTGCTTGCCCTTGAAATTGTATTTGCTATCCCCCCCAGGCCCCGATTCTCCTGCCGCGTCCTCCGCTCCCTCCTTGCACCCGCTTCCTGGTTCCCCTTCCTCCCGCCTCCCAAACCGCCCTCCTTCCCCTGATTGGCCGGTGTCCCTTTGTGCACTAGGTCTAGCGACAACCGTAAACCCACGAGCTCCACTTTGGAATCGTAGCTGCCCGTGAGTAGAATCCAGTGCCCCAGTGATTAGAGCCTTGCCTGCCCTTGAAATTGTATTTGCTATCCCCCCCAGTCCCCGATTCTCCTGCCGCGTCCTCCGCTCCCTCCCTGCACCCGCTTCCTGGTTCCCCTTCCTCCCGCCTCCCGAACCGCCCTCCTTCCCCTGATTGGCCAGTGTCCCTTTTGTGCACTAGGTCTAGCGACCAGCGTAAACCCAGAAGCTCCACTTTGGAATCGTAGCTGCCCGTGAGTAGAATCCAGTGCCCCAGTGATTAGAGCCTTGCCTGCCCTTGAAATTGTATTTGCTATCCCCCCCAATCCCTGATTCTCCTGCCGCGTCCTCCACTCCCTCCCTGCACCCGCTTCCTAGTTCCCCTTCCTCCCACCTCCCGAACCGCCCTCCTTCCCCTGATTGGCCGGTGTCCCTTTTGTGCACTAGGTCTAGCGACCACCGTAAACCCACGAGCTCCACTTTGGAATCGTAGATGCCTGTGAGTAGAATCCAGTGCCCCAGTGATTAGAGCCTTGCCTGCCCTTGAAATTGTATTTGCTATCCCCCAGTCCCCGATTCTCCTGCCGCATCCTCTGCTCCCTCCCCGCACCCGCTTCCTGGTTCCCCTTCCTACCGCCTCCCGAACCGCCCTCCTTCCCCTGATTGGCCCTCGCACCATCTACCCCAGACCATTAGCGGCCGTCCCCAGGGCAGCCCTCTACCCGTGCAGCCCCTGCGGCTAAGGACCTGAGGCAAAGGACGGCTCATACTGTGAACGGCTCCAGATTGTATCTGCAGGTATCCGCAGGAGAAGCAAGAAGCCAACAACAAGTAAGTGTGGCAAGGGCAGGGCCAGAAGCAACTACTTCACGCCATACTACTCTACCACTCATCTAACAAAGCATCACCACTGTAAATTCATTATATCTGCAGTATACTTGCATTTGGAAACTCTGTCCTATACATGTGAAAGTTGCACTTAGAAGTGTACCCAATAGCCGAATTAGAAGTTGTGCCCAATAGCCTTTCTGAGGAAAGTTGCATTTAGAAGTGTACCCAATAGCCCATGTGTGTATTTAGAAGTTGTCCCCAATAGCCTCTCCGAGAAAAGTTGCATTTAGAAGTGTACCCAATAGCCCATTTAGAAGTTGTGCCCAATAGCCTCTCTGAGAAAAGTTGCATTTAGAAGTGTACCCAATAGCCTAAGTGTGTATTTAGAAGTTGTGCCCAATAGCCCCTCTGAGAAAAGTTGCATTTAGAAGTGTACCCAATAGCCTATGTGTGTGTTTAGAAGTTGTGCCCAATTGCCTCTATGAGAAAGTTGCATCTAGAAGTGTAACCAATAGCCCATTTAGAAGTTGTGCCCAATAACGTCTCTGAGATAAGTTGCCCTGTAACGCCTCTGTGCAAAGTTGATTTTAGAAGTGTGCTCAATTGAATCTATGTAAAAATTGAATTTAGAAGTGCATTTAAAAGTCGAATTTAGAAGTATGCCCAATAGCCCCCTGTGAAAGTTGAATTTAGAAGTGCACTAGAAACTGAACTTTAAAGTGTGCCCTGCAACACCTCGTGCAAATGTGAATTTAGAAGTGTGCTCAATAGCTTTTAGGTGAAATTTGAATTTAGAAGTGCATTTAGAAGTTGAAATAGAAGTATGCCCAATACCCTCTCTGTAAAAGTTGAATTTAGAAGTGCACTAGAAGTTGAATTTAAAAGTGTACCCAATAAGCTCTCTGTGAAAGTTGAATTTAGAAGTGCATTAGAAGTCGAATAATAAAAGTGTGCCCAATAGACTCTCTGTGAAAGTTGAATTTGAAGTGCACTAGAATTTGAATTTAGAAGTGAGCCCAATAGACTCTCTGTGAAAGATGAATTTAGAAGTGCATTAGAAGTCGAATTTTAAACGTGTGCCCAATAGACTCTCTGTGAAAGTTGAATTTGAAGTGCACTAGAATTTGAATTTAGAAGTGAGCCCAATAGACTCTCTGTGAAAGATGAATTTAGAAGTGCATTAGAAGTCGAATTTTAAAAGGGTGCCCAATAGACTCTCTGTGAAAGTTGAATTTGAAGTGCATTAGAAGTTGAATTTAGAAGTGAGCCCAATAACCTCTCTGTGAATTTAGAAGCGTCCTAATTACTCCTCTGTGAAAGGACTTAGTAGTGTGCCCAATAGCCGCTCATTGAAAGTTGTATTTAGAAGTGTTCCCAATAGCCCCTCTGTGAATTTAGAAGTGTGCACTATAACACCCCTGTGCAAAGCTGAATTTAGAAGTGTGCTCAATAGACTCTCTGTGAAAGTTGAATCTAAAAGTGTGCTCAATAGACTCTCTGTGAAAGTTGAATCTGAAGTGCATTTAGAAGTCGAATTTTAAAAGTGTGCCCAGTAACCTCTGTGAAAGTTGAATTTAGAAGTGCATTAGAAGTCGAATTTAGAAGTGCGCCCAATAACCTCTCTGTGAATTTGTAAGTGTCCCAATTGCCCCTCTGTGAAAAGTTGAATTGGAAGTGGGCCCAATATCCTATTAGTCTAATACCGTGCCTGGCTGAATCAATTAATCTCCCTAATAGACTCTGTGTACAAAGTTGATTTCAGAATCATGCCTAATACCCTCCCTGTATAAAGTCGAATTGACAGAAGTGTGCCTAATAGTCTAATATCCCCTTTACAAAAAATAAATAAATAATCTGAATCTAGAGAGAGACCTAATAACATCACTATAAAAAATTGATTCTAGAGGTAGACCTAATACCATCTCTGTGTACTGTTGAATTAGAAGTGTACCTAATAGTACCTAATAGCCTAATATCATCTCTGTGTACAATTGAATCTAGAAGTGTGCCTAATAGTACTTAATAGCCGAATATATCCTCTGTGTACAGAAGAACCTAGAAGTGCACCTAATAATCTAATATCATCCCTGTGCAAATTGAACTTAGAGGTGTGCCTAAAAGCGTGCCCGACTGAATTTAGAACTACAATTAGAAAGCTTAAAAGCGTGCCCCACTGAATTTAGAGCTACAATTTGAAAACCCTCCCAAAATCCAACTTAAGCTTGTACCAAGCATGAGTGCACCCAACCCACCAGAGTTTGTCGGAAATAACCACCGTGGACCGCCCCCACCCTCCAATCTGCCTTCCCTCCCGTCCCCCCCTGCCCAAATCATCCCACCCCCCTTCGCATTCCCTACCATTCTCCTCTCCAAACACCAAGCCAGAGGGTCACTGTCATGATCTCTGCTTCCAAAAGGTCAGGGTTTTCCCAACTCCCTTGGAAGCAGATTCATAACCCAGGTTCCGAGTGCCAACCAGTCCCAATTGGGACCTTTTGGACCCAGTCCTGGCGCCAGTGGCACCAGGCTCATAAATATGCCCAGTCCCAGCGCTGGAAGCGCCGGGCTCATAATGCTTGAGTGGACTTACCTGCAGCAGACCATGCTGCTTACTTGCCTGCCAGTTGAGCCTCTGATCCTCTTCTGTTTGGAACTACTTTTCCTGTTGGGTGGGGCAGGAGCCACTCCCTAGGTTCAGAACACTGGAACTCTTCTGGAAAGCAGGAACTCTTTTCTTACCTAGGCGTGGCTGTGGAAGGAGACACCTAAGCACTACAGGAGGCTATTTAAACCACACCCGATGGATGAATCTTGCTTTGCATTATTCTGCATTCTCTGCAGCAGAACGCTCATCGTGTCTTCTGCATCTGATCCTGGGCCTAAGGAAAAAGGCTTACCATCCTGAATCCAGTCTTCAGCAACACCTATAAAGACAAGAAAGAACAGGTTAGCATTACGGTCTTCAGTGACAGCTCTTCACTTACCTGGGCCATCGGCTGTCACCAACGCCTCGCGCTGCATTCTGAAAGACAAAGGCTTACCTACTCTTCGTGCGCTCCGGAGGTCTTCACACTGCATTCCGGCATCTGAAAGACAAAAGCTTACCAACTCTTCGCACGCTCCGGAGGCCTTCGCCGCTGCATCCCGCATCTGAAAGACAAAACAAGGTGCGTTTAAAGACATTGGGGAACTTTAATACTCACGTGCCATTACTCCTTTCCACATCTAACCCAGTGGGTATTCCGGCACCCTGCAGCCGCTCCGAACTTGTACCTGCAAAATAAAAAGACAGTTAGAGCGCATCGTGAAGCAGGCAACAAGCGCTTACTTACGCGCTTCCAGGCGCTTCTATTCATCACACGGGCTCCATCTTCAACTCACTTCAGCCCGTCATCCACCATCGCCGGAACCCTGCAAAACAAGAGACATCATTGCTAAAGACTTTAAAGACATTAGAATTACTCGAAACTTACCGTTCGTGCAGTAAACGACGGACAGCAGTCCTCTGAAGTCAAGAGGCCTGCTCCCCTTACCCAGTGAAGAAACTGGTTACAGCACCCTGCCCCGAGGCAGATGGAGAGCACGGCGTTCACTTACCTAAGGTGAGAGCGTTAACCTTCGGGGTTCTACAGGAGAAGAGAAAGGGAAGACGAGAGAGACATTCAATAACCCAGTTCATTAATCCCATATTTTCTATCTGCAGACATCTTACCCTTCGAGTCAAACATACAGTGCACAGAGGTCCAGCCCAAAGAGCCAGCCGTGTGTTACACATCACCTTTGAAGATACGGTATACGCCCAGTCAAGACCGGCGCCTCTACGGGAATCAGGTGAGCGTTACAGAATGCAAAGCCTACCACAAAACTCCCGTCTAGGCGCTATGGAAACCTCGGATACCGACCAACTAGCCCAGTTACTTGGGGAACTAAGGGCAGAAATGCATGCAGCCCGTCAGGAAACGAACGCTCTAAGAAGGGAACTGATTATTTCCAAGGAGCGAACAGATGATCTCGCTAGACAATTGCTACAGTCACAAGCCGGACAGACCCCGTTACCCGCATCTGGGGGAAATCTTCCTTCTACATCCTCTATGAATCCAGTGCAGATCAACCTACCTGGGAATGTACCTCTGGCTCCGCCCGAACGATTTTCTGGTGACCCAAAGAGGTTTGCAGTATTTATCAATCAGTGCCGGTTGCATTTCTTATGCCGGCCAGCAGCCTTTCCAACTGATCAAGCTAAAGTAGCTTTCGTGCTTTCGTACCTTAGTGGCAATGCGGCAGACTGGTCGATCCCTCTAGTAAATCAAGATGATCCGGTCCTCCATGATTTTCAAGCTTTTCAGCTCAGTATGGAAAAACTGTTCGCAAGACATTCACAGGGGCAGGCCTTGGACAATGAGCTTCTTTCGTTGCGACAAGGTAATCAAGACCTTTTGGCTTATATTGCGTCTTTCAACAGACTGATAGTGGAAACTCAATGGCCTGAGGACAAAAGGATTACGCTGTTTTATAGAGGTCTACGTGGAGAGCTCAAAGATGTGTTAGCCCAAGTAGTGAATCCCCCACAAGATTGTTCGGACTATATAGACTTAGTCGTTCAAATAGATCACAGACTGCAGAACAGGAAGGCCGATCGATCCAAGTTTGATGCTCGAGTATTTTCCAAACCGCCAACTCCTTCCAAAGGAGTAGACTCCGGGGAACCCATGCAAATAGGGGGTCTGAAAGGTCCTCTAACACAAAAGGAGCGGGAAAGGAGAAAACAGTTGCAATTATGCCTCTATTGCGGAAACTCAGGGCACTTTCTTCGAGACTGTCCGGTGAAACCTGCTAAGAAGGCAGTAGGAGCTGCAGTTACCAAAGTTACAAACTCTGAGCAGGGAAACGACCTCGCCCGACAAGAATAGAGGTCCTCTTGCCGAGCGTGAAAACCAGTTCCGTGACCTCGCATTTCGTGATACCTATGGTCCTCATTAGCCCTGATAATCTGGATCGATTACATGCAATTGAAGCTTACGTCGACAGCGGTGCCATCGGCAATTATGTGGATCATGAAATGGTTTTGAGGATGAATCTAACTCTTTGTCCCAAGGCTGTAAAGGACGTCATTACTACGGTGGATGGTACGGAGATAGCCTCCGGGCCAGTAACGCATACCACTCAAGAAGTGACGCTAATAAGTCAAGATGGACACCATGAGAAGATCGTGTTTGATGTGATCAAGGCCCCTCAGTTTCAGATTATTCTAGGAATACCTTGGTTAGAGAAACACAATCCTCTGATCGATTGGCGAGCAAGAACGGTCCAGTTTCCAGAATGTGTCTCTACTTGTCACCCTCCACCTGGTGTTGCACTGGCAGCAATTTCTTCAGAGACTCCCCAGTTACCTCCCGAATACCTAGAATACCAAGATGTTTTCCAGAAGGATCAGGCTAACTCTCTACCTCCTCATAGGTCTTATGACTGCCAGATAGACCTGATACCTGGATCTACTCCTCCTTGTAGTAGAATTTATGCCCTCACCGAGCCTGAGAACCTTCACCTTCGACAATACCTGGATCAATACCTGGCAAATGGGTTTATTCGTCCTTCCAAGTCCCCTGCTTCTTCAGCTTTGTTCTTCGTTCCAAAAAAGGAAGGAGACCTTAGAACTTGTATAGATTATTGCTCCCTGAACCAGATCACCGTTAAGAATAGATATCCGTTACCTTTGATCCCTGAACTCCTGGACCAATTCAGAAAAGCATGCATATATACAAAGCTGGATCTTAGAGGAGCTTACCACTTGGTACGAGTAAAAGAGGGTGATGAATGGAAGACGGCCTTCCGCACCAAGTATGGGCTATTTGAATATCAGGTCATGCCCTTCGGACTTTGCAATGCCCCGGCCGCCTTTCAATATTTTATGAACGATGTCCTCAGAGAGCTCATAGATGTGTGTGTTGTTGTTTACATTGACGACATCCTCGTTTATTCTTCATCGGAATCTGAACATCGGAAACACGTGAAAATGGTCCTCGAAAGATTGCGTCAACACAAACTTTTCGCTAAGTTGGAAAAATGTGTTTTCAACGTGACTGAAGTTGAATTCTTGGGATTCATATTATCACCTGGCGGAGTGCGTATGGATTCAAAGAAGGTCGATGCAGTTCTCAAATGGCCATCACCATCCTCCGTAAAAGGTGTGCAAAGCATGTTAGGCTTCGCTAACTTTTACCGCAGGTTTATCCCCGAATTCTCTCGAATAGTCCAGCCCATCACTGCCTTGTTAAAGAAAAACAAACGTTTTGAATGGTCTACCGAGGCGGAACAAGCTTTCCAGGATTTGAAGACTAAATTTATCTCTGCACCAATCTTAAAACACCCTCGCCCCGAACTCCCCTACATCGTGGAAACTGATGCTTCAAGCCTTGCCATGGGGGCAGTTCTATCACAAAAGGACCCGGTAACCAATCAGTTGCATCCCGTGGCATTTTGGTCCCGCAAATTCTCGCCTCCTGAAATCAATTACACGATTACTGACAAGGAACTTCTGGCTATCAAGTCTGCCTTTAAGGCTTGGCGGCATTATCTGCTGGGGGCCCGACACACCGTTACTGTGATTACTGTTGGGTGTCCTGACCCACGTTTAAGCTATCCTGCTACAACATTTGGTGCTGTGGGCTTAGGAAATTCAAGATGGCGGAAAACCCACATGTGCGCCGAAATCCAGGAAAGCTGCGCAGTTTGTGCGCCCACCAAAATGGTTGCCTCACTTGCCACCCACCAGTGCGAGAATGAAAGGCCGGGTTGCCATGAGGGAAATGGGTTGCCAAAGGAAAAACAGTAGCGCCGGTTAGCTTCAAAGCGCTTTAAAACCACCATTGGACTACCCGCACAGTAGTCTGAAACCATTGGGAATGGCAATGCTGATTGCCAAATGCAACCTAGAATTGTGGGGAATTCATTTCTTAAATCCCAAAAATGAGTGCAGTACCAGTACTCACCACTATCCAAAAGCCGGCGTTTTAAAACCACTCTGTGTGTTTTTCTGAAGGCAAGCAAAATGCCTATTTCAAACCTTGCAACATGTGCAAAATATTCACTGAACACCAGCAGACATTTGGCAGAATGGAGTTTTGTGTGCCTACAGAATCTGGGAAATGAAGATCATAAGACAAGGTTTATAACAAGACTGGCTGAGCTGTGGATTGCAGCAGTTTAAGTTGCACTGGATTTAAAACCACCAAAATCGAAAATGTTAAATTAAATGAGTGACCTATGTTTGGTGTCACATGCCTTTGTAACTGTTGAAATGTCATAGTTTTGCGCTTAGAATCAGCATTCTAGCTGCATGTGTAAAATTACAAGTTATTTTAAAAGCAACAAAAAGTTAGCTGAAGGTCTGGCTTAAGGAACTTGATTTTGCCTAGCAACTACCCATCAGCAGTGAAACTTGAGTCACCACTGTGTTCCCAGGCCAACCTTCCTTTTGCTGCCCAGGCTAAGGATATGCCATCTATCTGATAATTGAATTATCTGTGCTCTGCAAGAGAGTGAACAAAGCCCTCTTCACTCAGGCAAAGGTTTTTATTACCGCAGTCGTAAATTGTAGCTTCCTCTTGGCAGGAGCTGGGAGGAGCACTGCCTGTGAGAGCAAGCTGGCTTGGCAGAACTGGAAAGAACCAGAAATTCAACCTTGTGCTGAGGGTAAACCACACCCCTTTGGAGCCAGAACATAACTTTAAAAAGATGAATAACTCATAGAGCGGACATGTGAAAATTTTATAAATGATACCATAATTCTTGTGATTTTTCTGCCCACAGTTTAAGACGTGGTAGGAACCGGTGGTATGTTCAGGGGGGTTTTAGCGGAAAAGTGGATATTACTCTAAATGTGTGCATGTTAAAAATCTGAAACTTCATCAGTTAATGTCCCTACCCCCTGCACACATGTATGTAAAGTTGGGTCCATGTCGGAAATTGAAAAAGCAGTTAAAAAGTGAAATATGTGCCAGTTCTGAATGCAAGCTCCCAGGAAGAGCAGAGTTTGAACAGGGGATACCTCCTGTAATGCATGATGGGTGCATATGATTTTAAAACAATATGTACCTCTGCAAATATGTATTTGTTTCAAATCTAGATTTGTGTGTAAGTTGACAGGAGGAGTGGACTTTCTGCAGGCTGTAAAATGACATCAATCTGACTCACAGTTCAGTTTGCCAATCAAGCGGAGGAATGGAAGTTTGACCAATTAGAAGCTGAGAGAGAGGTAGGGTCAGTGATGCTAGAACACACCCACATTCTAAACACATAAAAGCAGACGGACAGGACAGATAGGGACTTTCCAAATCCATTTGCAGCGGGACGCTCTGCCGGAAAAATCCATACTTACCTCCATCAACCTCCAGAAAGCCAAACTAGAGACTTCAATCTATCCAGAACGAGAGACCCAGACCAGCAGAGAGAGTGACCCAGATCACTGTGAAGTGCAGAGGCCAGACCAGACCAGACCAGAGCCCAGTCCAAAACCCTGACCAGATCCATGGCGAGGCCCATTTCACTCAAGAATATAGTGTGAGTACATAGCAAACTGTGTAGAACCAAGCTTTTAGTTTAAATTCATCTAATTCAATCTATTTAACCTAAGTAGAACTGCCTCCTAGCTGTCACCTGTCATTCTAGCTGCAAAAATTTGTCATTTGTCATTTTGAAAAAGTGTGCGTTTAAAATTTACAAAACCAAAAACGACCTTTACTAAATTACTCATATCTCCGCAACCGTTTGGGCTAGAGACTTGCAATAACTTTCATTTGGAAGCTGAGATCCCAGGCTTTTCTAGGACCCCAAAACGGTAGAGATAGTCCTTGCGGTTCCTTTGTAATAGCGCTCGGCGCATCCGCGAATTTTACCGCGATTTGCAATTTCTTCACATGTAAAAACTACTGCTGTTTGCTTTCCATTGGCCAGAAATTCGTTTAACCTGCTAACTATCCCTGCATCACTGCTAGTGTGAGCCTGGACTAATATTAACTAGATACCACTCATCCTGAAACTCTAAAGGGGAATTAAAAGCAAATTTAGCATATTTCTCATTCATTGCTAGCACCTATCAGAGCATTTGCCTGTGTTTTCAAAACTCCTATCTGTTTTCTTTACGCTTGCTGGGATTGAACTGAATCACATTTGATTGCATTTCTGAGAACTGTGTGCTTCCTTCCATTTCCTTGCCTTGCATCAAGGGGGGGAGGGGATTGCCAGAGAAAAGTGATTACATTGTTTTGTTGAAATCATATTGAGTATTTCTATACTGCATTTCATTCATTCAACCTTGCATCCATTTGAACTCTATAAAGCATTTTGTACCACCTTCTTCTTTTGTTCCTATTTACCAGTGTGCTACCTTATCCATTTCATGTCAACTCATTAGTGATTATAAGAAGTGTGCTAGTGCCAGATTCTCCGTTGTTGATCTTTATCATATCAGATTAAGTGTGCTATTCAATTATTAATTTATTATAAAGCGTGATATATATATATCTATTTTAAATTATCAAATAAACCTTTTAAACTTGCAAAACAGAACTACTTCTTGGCTCAGTGGGGTCAGGGGGATTCCAAGAGAGGGGTGTTATACAGGGGTAGTCATCCAGGACGCATGAACTGGACCTAAAGATATATCCATAAGGGTTTTCATTCAGTATTCTAGACTAGGCGTTAACTTGGCTGTAGTGCTGAATTGAATCCTCTTACAAAGTGGGGGCTCGTATCCGGGATTCTGGGTTAGAATACCACTTGTGCAGCTTAATACAGTGTGCTAACTGACGGGATACATACATCCAGTCGGATCACCACGCTGCATTACGCTGTGAAGCATTCCTCAAAAGGGACACTCCAAGAAAAGTTCTGTTCTGCAAAACTAAAATACTAACTTCTGTAAGTCAGGACAGAGACCAATCTCTAGAATGACGACCTTGGTAGATATGAAAATAGCCAGAGAGCACTTCTTACATAAGTTATTTGTGAGAGGTGAGTGGACTCACCAGGACCAAACAGTCTGGTTGCAGGCCATCATGCAACAGGTCACGGAAACAGGGTCAGATATATATAGAGATCAGGGTCCATTACACGTGGCCCTGAGTGAACTATATATGGCTCCTAAGGCCAAAGATGAGCACGACAAGATTGTTAGGATAGCGGCATATTTATATTTATACATGGGAGCCATACAGAATAAATGTGCTGAAGGCCATGATCTGGCAAAAAGGCAACAGATGGCGTTAGAGAAGGCCCAATCTGATCTGGACTCTTCTGAGCAAAGGCTGCACAGAAGCCAGGAGTCAGAAAATGAGACCAGACAGTACATCACTAAAATAAAGGAGGATATGGATGTGCTGCAAAAGGAAAAGTCAGAACAGGATACCAGATTTCTGGCCTTGCAGAAGGAACACCAAGAAGGTTTGGACTCCCTACTGCAAAGCCAGAAAAAGCTGGAGCAACAGCTAGACTTCAATAGGGCATGTGCTGAGCAGGTAGTCACCCTGCAAGGCCACCTAGATAGAGTGAAGGAGGAGAGCAATAAACTGATTCTGAAAGACCTGGATACCCAGGCAGAGTTTGATCAGGAGCGCCAGAAAGCTGGTGCCTTCCAAAGGCAAAGGGACGACCTGGCGGCACAAATGCAGGCTCTTAGTCAGGAAAGAGACGCCTTAGGCCAGGAAGTCTGCCATTTAAAAAGAAAAATGGAAGAAAATCACCTGGCCCACCAGGGGCTGGGTGATCTCCAAAAAGAAAACCAGAACTTGGTAGAGCACACCAGAAGGGTGGAAGATGCTCTAGCAAGAAAGGAGCAGGCCAATAGGGACATTGCCCAGGAGGTAAACCTCCTGCAGCAAAGACTGGCCCAGTTCTCCAGGACCAACCAGGAAGCACAGAGGGAGAATGAGGCCCTCTGTCAACACAATGATAGGCTCCAGCAACAGGTAGCGATGCAGGAGAAACTGATAGAGTCGAGTAAGGCCTTAACAGAGGAACTGAAAGCACAAATGCAGGCTCTTGCATTGCAACAGGGAGCAGGGGCGGATAGAGATGAGGTCCGCTGGGAAAGAGAGATTCCTGACCATAACCGCAGGAGCCCTAACACCAGGGGCCTTCATTTTCCCCAGTCCCTGGACTCTGCCACCCCCATGTCCCCTGGCGCACATGAGCACAGGGCCACAGGGATGGCAGATTACTATCCAGCCAGAAGCATGGGGCTCATAGGCCAGTACCATCCAGGAATGGAGGGGTGGGCATCCGGGTATGGGCACCCAAGTACAATACAGTTCAGTGGGGAACCCCAGGAGAGTAGGCCCATTAAGGGCATCCTGAAAACCTCTGCCCAGTTAGGTCAGTGGAGGGGGTACCCATCAAATCCTGGCAGCAAGGAGGAATCTGAAGACTCCTCTGAACTGCGCAGGACACAGGAGACCAGGTCCCCACAGTCTGCCAGCCATTCCCAGGCTCGCAGAATCCGGGAAAACCTGGAAGAACAGACGGGAACCTCTGGGAGCAGTGCCTCTGAGTCCGAGGAAGAATGGACAAGGGTTACCCGAACCAAAAAGGCCAATAAGGCAAAAAGGGCCTTGCTTAAGGACCCCTTCAAGCAGATTAAGGCGATCAGGAGCGTCATCACGCCTTACCATAAGAACGCTAAGTATTCTGTTTGGGAGCACTTAGAGTTGTTTGAACAAATGATGGAGACTTTCCATTTGAAGGACAGCCAAAGCTGTATTCAATATGTAAAGTGGACATTCTCCCCGGAATACTCCAGTTTCTTTGCGGGGCTGGAGGACCAAAATCATTTAAGATGGTCCACATATAAGGCGGCCATCCTGAAACATTTTTCTGTTCACAGAAATCCTCAAGAGGCTCGCAAGGCGGCCTACAATTTGCAATGTGGGGAGGATCAGGCCCCACGAGAATTTGTGCAGGAGTTAAAGCGTGCGTTTGCGCAAACCACCAGAAGGGTGCGCACAGATAGTAGAGAGTTTGTCAATACATTTTTCCATGCCTTGCCCAAATATATAATGACCCAGCTCGTGAGAGATTTTCATGAGAAAAGATCTTTAGACTGGGTCATTGAACAGGCTACCCGGATCTATGAGGTGCAGAAGCCCATAGAAAATAAAAGCAATGCCCCGAAAAACCCCAAAGCCAACAGCACCCCTGCTGCTGTCAAGGTGGCAGAGGTAAAGGTCACCCCCGTTTTGGATCTGGAGATGGGGGGGCCTAAAAACCTACCTGCACCTAATAATGCTAGGCCCAGAAGGTCCTCGGGCCAGTCACAGACAGGGAGCCAGGGAGGCAGCCCCACAAATGGGGTCCCTCGCTCTCCTGACTATGTAAGTCCTCGCTACAAAGGTAACAGACCCATCCTGGGTTATGTGTGGACTCCTCCAGCCCAAGGGGGGGGATCCAGACAAGCACCTAACCCAGGGAACTTCCCTCCAAACTTCCCACAGGAGGGCAGAAATTTACCAAACCCTGGGCAGAACTTTTTCCCCAGATATCCACCCGACTTTCGGCCCCAAAACCATCCATCCTTCTTTCCCCAATTCCCTGAGCCCAGACCACTGAATCCGGGAGAGGGGAGGCCAAGGGTGGAGGGGTACCCAAATCTTCCCAACCCGGGGTATTACCAGAGGAGGGATAGCTACCCTTCCCGGGATCAGCCCAGGGGAGAAAACAGGGCCCCGTATCAGCCTGAGCGGGTTTCCCAGTTAGAGCGCCAGGTTCAAAACATGGCGCGGGATATGGGTGACATACTGAGGGCTCAGCAGAACCCTCAGATCAGCATGCCGGCGCAGAACGCACCCAACTCTGGACCTGGTGCTCCAGAACAATGACGGGGGCAGCACCCCGATAACTCACCGGTTCCCAGGGAGGAGGCACAAGGGGAAGGGGGGTGTAAAGCCTTGGAGGAAGCTTCCTTCCTCACTTGTAAACAGCCCCTAGAAACCCAGGAACCGGAAACAAAATCTCTTGCCCCTGAAAGTCTGCCTCCTAAGGAGCAGAGGGGGGGTAGGAGAAACAAAAGACCCAAACAGACTCAGTTTGGGGAGGAGGTACAGATCTTCCAATTTGAGGGAGAGGGATCCACAGAGGATCCTGGGAAAAGGATCTTCTCCTTCAGAGAGGGGGGAACTCCTCCCAAAGAAAAATGGGTCCCTAGGGATGCAAATCTAGACTGGGGAGATGTGGAGACTGAGCTACCGCCGCCCACCATCTCATCCCAGAACCAACAGCAAGAAAATCCCCTGGTTCAAACCCATCCTGGTGACTGCCTCCAAAAAGGGGGGGGCGGCCCAGAACCGGAACCAGGGGAACCCACAATGGCTCTGATCTCCAGTTGCCAACTTTTTCTTTCAGATTCCCAAGGCTCTCCACAGAATTCTGCCCAAAATTCTTCTCTCGCGATGTCCAAAACCAGAAAATTAGCCCACCAGTTGTCCAAAAATGTACATTATCTGTGCCCCCTTGAGGAGAAGGAGGGAAGATATTATGCCCCGGTACAAGTACAGGGGCAGGGTACAATCTCGGCACTGGTGGACACTGGATCTCAAGCTACCCTTCTGTCCAGAAGGGCCTTTGACGAACTGAATGCAGGAAGGGGAGAGAATTACCAAATTCCTCTCACCTCTCTTCCTGGACAACTGCAGAACTTTGACGGGAAGGAAATTCCCGTCGAGGGGACGGCAGACTTGGACATTAAGATCGGGCGACATAAGTTGAAACACCCGGTCATAGTTGTGACCCCAGAGGGCACCCCTTGTTTACTAGGGAATGACCTCCTGAGAAGGTTGTCACCCCTAATAGATTGCGTAAACAAGGTCCTCTGGACTCAGACTAGCCGACCAATAAAATTAAAACAGAGTGTCAGCCATGTTAGTTTAAACGGCACATGCCACATGGTTGAACAAAAATCTGACCAAGTAGAATTTCACTTCCAGAACAACCAAATTCCAGACGTGACAGTAATAGCAGTAGGACAACAGACTGGTGATGGGGGGTCCTCTCTATTTCTGAAAATCAACCTTCCTTCCAGTCTAAAGTGGTATTCCACGCTGGAAGGAAACACTCTGAAATTCTATACTAATCCACAATCAGAAACTCCCACTCCTATAGTCCAGAAAGATGTGAAATCAGCTCAAAGCCTGGCTGATATTCAGCAAATTGGAGAGCAGTTGTTCATCCCTGTTCAGTTAAATGATGGGAAGGACTCTGTTCTCGCTCGAGTGTGTGTGAACAACGGTAAGAGCTTCATCAGCGAAGCCATGTTTCGCCAACTCCCAAAAGATCCAGCCATTCCCACCTTCAAACTGATAGACAAATGGGAAATGGACCTGGAAGCACCTAATTCCAAACATCTCCTGCCAAGCAGGTGTATGCTCAAAATCTCCATTGGCAACAAGAGCATAGTCCACAATTGTTGGGTCGTGCGAGACGTCCCTGCCGCCTTTTACTTAGGCAGTGACATTCTCAATCGCTTTGCCATTAGTTTGGACCTAATAAACTTCAAAGCTTGGTCCCGATTAGCGGATAATCCCATGGGCTTTGATGATCCAGAAAAAGCATTTAGGTCAGCTCAATTGCTACCTTATGCAGTTGAAATTCAGGTTAAAGAGGAAGTCACCATCCCAGAAAGGACCCGACAATTCTCCCTGGAAGTGAAAGTTAAAAGGGGACAAGAGTTGAAAAACCCTGATGCTTACATACATCTAAATGCTTCTCTCCAACAGCAAGGGTTGGGGGTAAACCCAACTCCATTAGTCAACATAGAACATGACACCATTCCAATAGAGGTGGATAACAGCGACTTAAAGAGTATTACTCTAGCCGCAGGCACCATTATTGGAATGGCGGTTGATGACCGACATTTCTCCATTGATCTTGTAAATGAACTGTTAGGACCCATCCCCAAGGACTGTTTTGACAGTGACAGTGATGACAACGCAACACCAGACAGGATTTCTACCCGGCATGGGGGGAACTTCCTGGTGTACACTTCCTGCCCCTATGGTAAGGAAGATGTGACCTGTGACTTCAGGAGGGATGAGGTGATTTTCCAGGTCCATGAGGGCTGCCTTTCCCACCTGAAGCCTCCGGTCCAAATCAGCACTCTGACCAGGGACTTCTCCACCCAGCTGGAGGAGGCCGCGGAGATAGCCAAACCAGAAGTCTTTCCAGGCTTCAGGCAGATGGTGGAAGAGAGAGTCAACCTAGCTGATGCCTGTGTGACTCTGGAACAAAAGCAAAAGTTGAAACAAGTTTTCTTGGATTTCCAAGATCTCTTTGCGGTAGACTCATATGACTGTGGTCGCACCGACATCCACACAACAACAATCCCCACGGACCCTGGCATGACTCCTGTGTTTGTGAAGCAATATCGCTTGCCTCTCGCATCAATGGAGTCCCTTACTGAAATAATTAAGAACCTTGAGTCCCGGGGAATAATCCGTCCAGTCCACAGCACCTTCAATAATCCGGTGCTGGGAATATTGAAGCCGAACGGCCAGTGGAGACTCTGCGCCGACCTTAGGGAGCTCAACAAACGGGTCCATACTTCCCGATGGCCTCTGCCCTACATTGACCAAGGGCTGGCCCAGATTCAGGGGTCACAGGTATTCACTGCAATAGACCTGACCAATGGATACTGGACTGTGCCTGTCAGTAGGGAGGACCAATACAAGCTGGCTTTTACCTTTGGGGGCCAGCAGTACACCTGGACCCGGACTCCCTTCGGATACCTCAACTCCGGCAATGAATTCAACATTTTCCTACATAAGGCCATGCCCGACCTGGGTACGAGGGGTAACCTGGCTTATGTAGATGATGTCCTCATCAAAAGTTCATCTGTGGAGGAACACATAGCAGAGATCCGTTATGTTCTGACACAGTTGAGGGCCGCCGGAGCAAAACTTTCCTTTCAGAAAGCACAGTGGTGTAGAACCCGTGTTAATTTCTTGGGGCATGAGATTACTCCTCAGGGTCTCTGTCCCCAGGAAAAGAAAGTGGAAGCACTTCAGAAACTGAAAGACCCCACAACTCCGCGGGAACTAAGGAGCCTCCTTGGACTGACTAATTACAGCAGAAAGTTCATTGAGGGCTATGCAGAGATCACCAGACCCCTGATTCATCTCCTGAAGGGGGGGGTCAAGTGGGAATGGGGTCCAGAACAATCCGAGGCAGTAAGACAACTCAAAAGAAGCCTCTCACAAGCGCCTTGCCTAGCTTACCCGGTCAGAAACAAGGAGTTCTTCCTGGAGACAGGGTTCTCTAATACGTGCTTGACGGCAGTATTATATCAAAAGCATGACAAGGTCAATAAAGTAATCTCCTATGCGAGCAAAACTTTATCCTCTGTGGAGGAAAAATTCAACGATTGTGAGAAGGCACTCCTGGCAACGGTGTGGGCATTGAAGAATTACCGCCCGTTTATCCAGGGGGAACACATCATAGTGGAGACTCCACACCAGCCTCTGCAATATCTCCAAAGTGACAGAATCCGGGCCGGAAATGTGAGTAATTCCCGAATTACTTCCTGGATTCTGTCAATGCAAGGCTTTCCTGTGGAGGTCAGATATGGCCAAAACAAGAAGAGTCCCCTCGCGCAAGGTCTGGCTGACTTGCATGATTGTGCCAGAGAAAACTGTCTCGAGGACGAAAGTCTAAAAATAAAGGACAACATGGAGGCATACCTTAATTCCCCACACAAAGTCTTTGAAGAAGACAAGTGTGAGGGAATGCCCACTGTCTATGTGGATGGATGCTCTTACCATGTTGACTACAACGGGGAGAAAGAACTAGTGGCCGGCGTAGGGAATGCATGGGTGAATGAGTCCCCAGAACCCTCCGCCGGATTCAAAATTGGTCCCCGAAGTAGTCAGGTGGCAGAATTGATGGCTGTGCATCAGGCCATCCTCACTGCTGTCCAACATCAACTCCACGAACTGGTCATAATCACAGATTCGGATTATGTACGGAACGGGTTCGTGGAGCACCTGGTTAATTGGAAAACCAGAGGCATGTTATGTGCTAACGACAAACCCTTGAAACATGGGAAGTTGATCCAAAACATTGATGATCTGGTCACCTCGAATGAGATGACCATCTATTGGAAGAAGATCAAGGGTCATTCCAAAGTAGAGGGACCAGACAAAACTGGAAATGACTTAGCTGATCAGCTGGCCAAAACCGGGGCCATCCAAGGGGATCTAATTGAGATTGAGTCCCTGGTGGGGGAAATCCAGGTCACTGCCATCACTAGGTCCCAGACAAATGCTCACAACGACCTCTCAATTGCACAATGGAGTAAGGAGACCCCTGATGCTGATTTGATTACTGCTCAGAAGGGGGATCCAATAATTGGTAAATTTTACCAGCACCTTGAGGACCCTGAGAACTTTCCCCTGACGGATACCGATTACATTGGGAAAGAGGACCTAAGAGTGTTGATGAAATGTCCCAAAATGTTCCGGATCCAAGACGGTTTGTTGGTAAGGAAATCCAAAGCTGGCCACGATCAGTGGGTGGTTCCTACCTCATTCCGAAGCCTGATGTTAAGTCACGCCCATGATGCGGCCACCGCCGGTCATAGGGGGTTTCACACAACATTGGAAATCTTAAGAGAGGTTGCATACTGGCCACACATGGGGCAGGACCTCGACCAATACTTGAAGGGGTGTCTTGTGTGTGCACAATTTCAGCCATCATCCCTCACGCACCGGGCGCCTTTACAAAAGAGGGGAATGACACTGCCATGGTCAGATTTACAAATCGACTTCGTAGGCCCCGTGATTCGCTCGGCTAGGGGGAATAAGTACATGTTGACCGTCACATGCTTGTTTACCAAGTGGGTGGAATGTCTCCCAGCCCCAAATTGCAAGGCAGAAACTGCAGCTGCCTTGATGATTAACCACATCTTTTCCCGTTTTGGTCTACCTCAAAGGATTGAGTCAGACAGAGGTAGCCACTTCACCAGTGAGGTAATGACAAAGATGTGGGAGATACTGGGGGTCAAGAGAAAGCTGCATATTGCTTACCGGCCAGCTTCTTCTGGGGCAGTAGAGAGATATAACCGGACAATTGTGAGCATATTAAAGAAGTTTGTGGCAGATTCTGGGCCAAGTTGGGATATCCGATTACCTCTGGTCCTAATGGCCATCAGATCTACCCCTTCATCTGCAACCAAAATGTCACCATTTGAGTTGATGACGGGGCGCAAGATGGTGCTTCCTCAGCATTTGCTCTATAGGACCCAAGAGCAGACACTGATAAATGCCTCCACTACTCATGAGTATGTGGAGAATTTAAGGAAACACCTTCAACATGCTTTTGCTTATGCTCAGCGGAATCTAGAAAGATCGGCTGATAGCATGAAGACCCATTATGACCTGAAAACTTCCAGGAAGGAATATCAGGTGGGAGACCGGGTCTATCTATACAACTTCCAAAGGAACCAGGCCAAGCAGCGCAAATTTTTGCCTACATGGAAGGGACCCTTTGAGATCGTCGATAAGATCTCCCCTGTGGCCTACAAGATCCGCATCCCCAAAGGCGGTTCGGCAGAGGGGGAAGACAAGTGGGTCCACATAAACCAGTTGAAATGTTGCCATCCCAGGCACACTCTGCAACAACTGGAGGAATCCTCTGGAATCCTAGCGGGTACTGTCTCAGACTAATTCAGTTCCAATCATAAAACATACCACATCTAGTCTCTAAAATATTGTGATTGTATGAAACTGTCTCTTAGTCATACTGTTTTTATTAAAATAAGAATGTAATGTTTTGTTATGATAAAATGCATATGCTGCCCCACTACCTCAACAGTGGTGGAAAAAAATCGCCTATGAGTAGATATTGCCGCTTTTGCTTTATCATCCTAGGAGAGATGAAACCATGAAGGATGACCAAGAAGGACGATTCGGAGACCGGGAACGGAGATCCAATGGGCCCAGTGGACCGCCCAATACTCCCATCAGGACCGGCGAGGAGAACCGATCGATCAGTACCGGATGGAGAAGAAGATGCTGAACTGTGCCATCTACAGAAGAGGAAGAAGATTATGCGGACAGACCGGTGCATGGGTCAAAACCCTTGTGCACGCGACTCCCCATCGACTCAAATTCAAAGTGCAGTCGCGTGGGGGGGACTTGTTGGGTGTCCTGACCCACGTTTAAGCTATCCTGCTACAACATTTGGTGCTGTGGGCTTAGGAAATTCAAGATGGCGGAAAACCCACATGTGCGCCGAAATCCAGGAAAGCTGCGCAGTTTGTGCGCCCACCAAAATGGTTGCCTCACTTGCCACCCACCAGTGCGAGAATGAAAGGCCGGGTTGCCATGAGGGAAATGGGTTGCCAAAGGAAAAACAGTAGCGCCGGTTAGCTTCAAAGCGCTTTAAAACCACCATTGGACTACCCGCACAGTAGTCTGAAACCATTGGGAATGGCAATGCTGATTGCCAAATGCAACCTAGAATTGTGGGGAATTCATTTCTTAAATCCCAAAAATGAGTGCAGTACCAGTACTCACCACTATCCAAAAGCCGGCGTTTTAAAACCACTCTGTGTGTTTTTCTGAAGGCAAGCAAAATGCCTATTTCAAACCTTGCAACATGTGCAAAATATTCACTGAACACCAGCAGACATTTGGCAGAATGGAGTTTTGTGTGCCTACAGAATCTGGGAAATGAAGATCATAAGACAAGGTTTATAACAAGACTGGCTGAGCTGTGGATTGCAGCAGTTTAAGTTGCACTGGATTTAAAACCACCAAAATCGAAAATGTTAAATTAAATGAGTGACCTATGTTTGGTGTCACATGCCTTTGTAACTGTTGAAATGTCATAGTTTTGCGCTTAGAATCAGCATTCTAGCTGCATGTGTAAAATTACAAGTTATTTTAAAAGCAACAAAAAGTTAGCTGAAGGTCTGGCTTAAGGAACTTGATTTTGCCTAGCAACTACCCATCAGCAGTGAAACTTGAGTCACCACTGTGTTCCCAGGCCAACCTTCCTTTTGCTGCCCAGGCTAAGGATATGCCATCTATCTGATAATTGAATTATCTGTGCTCTGCAAGAGAGTGAACAAAGCCCTCTTCACTCAGGCAAAGGTTTTTATTACCGCAGTCGTAAATTGTAGCTTCCTCTTGGCAGGAGCTGGGAGGAGCACTGCCTGTGAGAGCAAGCTGGCTTGGCAGAACTGGAAAGAACCAGAAATTCAACCTTGTGCTGAGGGTAAACCACACCCCTTTGGAGCCAGAACATAACTTTAAAAAGATGAATAACTCATAGAGCGGACATGTGAAAATTTTATAAATGATACCATAATTCTTGTGATTTTTCTGCCCACAGTTTAAGACGTGGTAGGAACCGGTGGTATGTTCAGGGGGGTTTTAGCGGAAAAGTGGATATTACTCTAAATGTGTGCATGTTAAAAATCTGAAACTTCATCAGTTAATGTCCCTACCCCCTGCACACATGTATGTAAAGTTGGGTCCATGTCGGAAATTGAAAAAGCAGTTAAAAAGTGAAATATGTGCCAGTTCTGAATGCAAGCTCCCAGGAAGAGCAGAGTTTGAACAGGGGATACCTCCTGTAATGCATGATGGGTGCATATGATTTTAAAACAATATGTACCTCTGCAAATATGTATTTGTTTCAAATCTAGATTTGTGTGTAAGTTGACAGGAGGAGTGGACTTTCTGCAGGCTGTAAAATGACATCAATCTGACTCACAGTTCAGTTTGCCAATCAAGCGGAGGAATGGAAGTTTGACCAATTAGAAGCTGAGAGAGAGGTAGGGTCAGTGATGCTAGAACACACCCACATTCTAAACACATAAAAGCAGACGGACAGGACAGATAGGGACTTTCCAAATCCATTTGCAGCGGGACGCTCTGCCGGAAAAATCCATACTTACCTCCATCAACCTCCAGAAAGCCAAACTAGAGACTTCAATCTATCCAGAACGAGAGACCCAGACCAGCAGAGAGAGTGACCCAGATCACTGTGAAGTGCAGAGGCCAGACCAGACCAGACCAGAGCCCAGTCCAAAACCCTGACCAGATCCATGGCGAGGCCCATTTCACTCAAGAATATAGTGTGAGTACATAGCAAACTGTGTAGAACCAAGCTTTTAGTTTAAATTCATCTAATTCAATCTATTTAACCTAAGTAGAACTGCCTCCTAGCTGTCACCTGTCATTCTAGCTGCAAAAATTTGTCATTTGTCATTTTGAAAAAGTGTGCGTTTAAAATTTACAAAACCAAAAACGACCTTTACTAAATTACTCATATCTCCGCAACCGTTTGGGCTAGAGACTTGCAATAACTTTCATTTGGAAGCTGAGATCCCAGGCTTTTCTAGGACCCCAAAACGGTAGAGATAGTCCTTGCGGTTCCTTTGTAATAGCGCTCGGCGCATCCGCGAATTTTACCGCGATTTGCAATTTCTTCACATGTAAAAACTACTGCTGTTTGCTTTCCATTGGCCAGAAATTCGTTTAACCTGCTAACTATCCCTGCATCACTGCTAGTGTGAGCCTGGACTAATATTAACTAGATACCACTCATCCTGAAACTCTAAAGGGGAATTAAAAGCAAATTTAGCATATTTCTCATTCATTGCTAGCACCTATCAGAGCATTTGCCTGTGTTTTCAAAACTCCTATCTGTTTTCTTTACGCTTGCTGGGATTGAACTGAATCACATTTGATTGCATTTCTGAGAACTGTGTGCTTCCTTCCATTTCCTTGCCTTGCATCAAGGGGGGGAGGGGATTGCCAGAGAAAAGTGATTACATTGTTTTGTTGAAATCATATTGAGTATTTCTATACTGCATTTCATTCATTCAACCTTGCATCCATTTGAACTCTATAAAGCATTTTGTACCACCTTCTTCTTTTGTTCCTATTTACCAGTGTGCTACCTTATCCATTTCATGTCAACTCATTAGTGATTATAAGAAGTGTGCTAGTGCCAGATTCTCCGTTGTTGATCTTTATCATATCAGATTAAGTGTGCTATTCAATTATTAATTTATTATAAAGCGTGATATATATATATCTATTTTAAATTATCAAATAAACCTTTTAAACTTGCAAAACAGAACTACTTCTTGGCTCAGTGGGGTCAGGGGGATTCCAAGAGAGGGGTGTTATACAGGGGTAGTCATCCAGGACGCATGAACTGGACCTAAAGATATATCCATAAGGGTTTTCATTCAGTATTCTAGACTAGGCGTTAACTTGGCTGTAGTGCTGAATTGAATCCTCTTACATTACGGATCACCGAAACCTGCAATATTTGAAAACCGCAAAAGCCCAATCCTCTAGACAACTCCGTTGGGCATTATTCTTTGCCGAGTTTGACTTCATAATTACCTATCGACCTGGTACAAAAAACGGTAAAGCTGATGCCCTTTCTCGGATGGGAGTGGAAGAACACTTGATCAACCCTAAACCTGTACCAATCATTCCCGAACAAAGAATTCTGGGTGTAATCGCCACACAATCCATAGAGGAAGTTAAGGATAAAGCCAGGCAACTTGTAACTCCAGCAGACATACAGAATTGGCATCTGCAAGGAAAGGACTTTGCAGTAAAGGACAACTTATTGTATTTCCAAGAACGATTATACCTACCCAGCACAGATTTACAGAAAGAAGTAATCTCTTGTTATCACGATTCTTTAATGGAAGGACATCCTGGTATAGCCAAGACCTCAGAAAAGATCAAGCGCTACTTCTGGTGGCCGTCTTGGAAAAAAGATATCAGAGACTTTATAATGTCCTGTGGAGTATTCGCCCAAAACAAGAGTCAAAAGGAAAGACCAGCAGGCCTCTTACGCCCTATTGACATCCCACCTCGCCCTTGGCATACGCTTTCTATGGACTTCATCACCGATCTACCTCCATGCTCCGGATACAATACGATTCTAGTAATCGTGGACTTATTCTCCAAGATGGCGCATTTCATTCCGCTCAAAGGCTTGCCAACAGCAGCAACTCTGGCCCGAGAATTTCTCGAAAACATCGTCCGACTGCACGGTTTTCCTTCGGTTCTAATTTCGGATCGAGGTAGTCAATTTATTTCTCATTTTTGGCGAAGTTGCTGTCGGTCGGCTCAAATTGATGTGAGACTATCGACCAGCCACCACCCTCAGACCGACGGACAAACCGAGAGGACCAATCAAACTCTGGAACAGTATTTACGCTGCATGCTGCAACAAACTGAAAAAACTTGGAAAGACATCCTTTGGATAGCCGAATATGCCTACAATAACTCTGTCCATTCGGGAACTGGGAAAACCCCGTTTTTTCTTTTGTACGGCAGTCACCCTCAAACCTCGGAGTTGGATCCCCTCCAAGATCTTGAAACACCAGCAGTAGACTACCTGTATTCTACAATCACCCAAGCCTTTAAGGAAGCTGTTTCTCACCTTCAAAGGGCTAAAGAACAATACAAGAAAGGAGCAGATCAACATCGGAAGGAAGTCCCTCAATATCGAGTAGGGGATCAAGTCTGGTTATCCACCAAATATCTACCTCTAAAAGGGCCACGCACATTCAACCCAAGATACCTTGGTCCCTATTCCATCACTACCATAGTAAACCCAGTAGCGGTCAAGTTGGACTTGCCCCCGCACATGAAGATACATCCGGTCTTCCACGTCTCTCTATTAAAACCCGTGCAACCTCAAACCCGACTAACTAAATCTCCAAAACCTACCTTAGTTGATGGGGAACTCGAGTTTGAAGTCAAAAGCATTCTGGACTCCAAGATCTCCAAATCTAAACTATTTTAGCTAATTGACTGGAAAGGCTACGGCCCCCAAGAGAGATCCTGGGAACCTGCTGAATATGTCCACGCTCCTCGCCTAATCAAAAGATTTCACCGAACATTTCCTGACAAGCCAAAACCCCCGGAGAAGCCCGGTTTGGGAGGGGCCTTGAGGGGGGGTACTGTCATGATCTCTGCTTCCAAAAGGTCAGGGTTTTCCCAACTCCCTTGGAAGCAGATTCATAACCCAGGTTCCGAGTGCCAACCAGTCCCAATTGGGACCTTTTGGACCCAGTCCTGGCGCCAGTGGCACCAGGCTCATAAATATGCCCAGTCCCAGCGCTGGAAGCGCCGGGCTCATAATGCTTGAGTGGACTTACCTGCAGCAGACCATGCTGCTTACTTGCCTGCCAGTTGAGCCTCTGATCCTCTTCTGTTTGGAACTACTTTTCCTGTTGGGTGGGGCAGGAGCCACTCCCTAGGTTCAGAACACTGGAACTCTTCTGGAAAGCAGGAACTCTTTTCTTACCTAGGCGTGGCTGTGGAAGGAGACACCTAAGCACTACAGGAGGCTATTTAAACCACACCCGATGGATGAATCTTGCTTTGCATTATTCTGCATCCTCTGCAGCAGAACGCTCATCGTGTCTTCTGCATCTGATCCTGGGCCTAAGGAAAAAGGCTTACCATCCTGAATCCAGTCTTCAGCAACACCTATAAAGACAAGAAAGAACAGGTTAGCATTACGGTCTTCAGTGACAGCTCTTCACTTACCTGGGCCATCGGCTGTCACCAACGCCTCGCGCTGCATTCTGAAAGACAAAGGCTTACCTACTCTTCGTGCGCTCCGGAGGTCTTCACACTGCATTCCGGCATCTGAAAGACAAAAGCTTACCAACTCTTCGCACGCTCCGGAGGCCTTCGGCGCTGCATCCCGTATCTGAAAGACAAAACAAGGTGCGTTTAAAGACATTGGGGAACTTTAATACTCACGTGCCATTACTCCTTTCCACATCTAACCCAGTGGGTATTCCGGCACCCTGCAGCCGCTCCGAACTTGTACCTGCAAAATAAAAAGACAGTTAGAGCGCATCGTGAAGCAGGCAACAAGCGCTTACTTACGTGCTTCCAGGCGCTTCTATTCATCACACGGGCTCCATCTTCAACTCACTTCAGCCCGTCATCCACCATCGCCGGAACCCTGCAAAACAAGAGACATCATTACTAAAGACTTTAAAGACATTAGAATTACTCGAAACTTACCGTTCGTGCAGTAAACGACGGACAGCAGTCCTCTGAAGTCAAGAGGCCTGCTCCCCTTACCCAGTGAAGAAACTGGTTACAGCACCCTGCCCCGAGGCAGATGGAGAGCACGGCGTTCACTTACCTAAGGTGAGAGCGTTAACCTTCGGGGTTCTACAGGAGAAGAGAAAGGGAAGACGAGAGAGACATTCAATAACCCAGTTCATTAATCCCATATTTTCTATCTGCAGACATCTTACCCTTCGAGTCAAACATACAGTGCACAGAGGTCCAGCCCAAAGAGCCAGCCGTGTGTTACACATCACCTTTGAAGATACGGTATACGCCCAGTCAAGACCGGCGCCTCTACGGGAATCAGGTGAGCTTTACAGTCACAATGGCGAGCCAACCACCCTAAGACCACTCCTTCCCCGAACCCCACCACCGACCAGCCAATGTTATCCATGCCCGCTCCCCTTACTATCATAACAGGCACTCCTCGCCCAGCAATCATCAACCCCCGGTCTTGCCCACAAACCCCCACCGACCAGCCAATGTTATCCATGCCCGCTCCCCTCACTATCATAACAGGCATTCCCCGCCCTGCAATCATCAACCCCCCCTTGCCCACAAACCCCCGACACCACCCACCCCACCCGCCCCCTTTGCCCTCCCTAAAAACTGCACGCCTAGCCCTAGCAAGAACCAAAGCTGCATCCTTCTCTCCCTCTGAACCAACTACCCTCTCTCACACTCCAATCCCTACAAAGAAACTAAAGAGGAAACGTACATGGCCCCCCTCAATCTCTCAGCACTCCTCGCCCCCCCTGTCTCGTCCCATCACCTCATTCCTGCAAACACCTCCTTCACCTGTGGCTTCACCCTTCCTGAAACCCCTCTCCCTCGACTTCTCCCCATCTGCAACTGAAACTCCTAACCGCCCACTCCCCTCCTTAGAAATCCCCCGAACCAAACCTGATCATCCTAACACATGCAGCTACCCAATCCCGCCGAAGCCCACCAATTTTTCTGCATGCCCGCTATTCCCATTGAGCAAAACCCCCCCCAGCCCTCTCCCTCCCCAGTCTCCACCCTCTCCCCCACCACCCCCCTCCGCTCTGAGACCAACCTCGACTACCGATGTGAACTGCATCCTATTTAATGCCCGGTCCGTAGCAAAAAACAGACACTGCATCTTTGACCTCCTCGCCTCTAACAAACCAGACCTGGTTTTCATCACCGAAAATTGCTTCTCTGACGACTACGCCCCAATCGCTAATGAAGCCTTCCCCCCTGACTACTCCCTCATTCCACTGAACAGACCCTCCAGAGGAGGAGGAGTAGCGTTCATCTTCAAGTCTCTCTTCCACGCCTCAATCATCGACAACCAACCTTCCATTCCTTCCTGCGAATCTCTCCTTGTTAAATTATCCCTCTCCCCGTCGCTCTCACACAGCTATGATAGACAATTCGCAAACAACCTCTGCGACTCAATTGCCACCCTTCAACTAAACCATCCCAACCTCACCCTCCTTGGAGATTTCAAGATATGGCTCGACATCCCCACCAACCCTATGACACACTCTCTGGTTGACAGTTTGGACACAATTAATCTCCAACCCCACATAAATGGCCCGACTCACTATAAAGGACACACTCTTGATGCCATCTTTAGCTCCAACACCCTGATTCACTTAAAGCCCTCCACCCCTATCCTCTGGTCCGATCACTTCATTCTCTCGTTCGCCATTCACTCACCCGACCCCCTTCCCGTACCCATATCTGAACCTCTGAATCTACGCAAATGCTGGAAAAAACTAATAATCGTCCCGGACCTAGCACTCCTCCAGTATCCATCTCCTACCTGCCAACTCAACAAACAACTGACGCCTTTGACTCATGGCTCAAGGCATCTCTGATGCGGCTCACACCCCCTTACAAACATAAAAGCATGGTGCGGTCCGGAGTGTATGGAGATGACTGGGATACATGAGTGGATTGGAGTGCATGGAACGGACTGGAGCGCATAGAACTACACGTCGTATATAGTATTGTTCGGAATGCAGAGAACGTTTGAAAGAGAATATAAACCATCATATCTCACCACCATGCTTACTCTCTCCTTTACATCACCACTCAACTAGAACACAGAGATACTATGACACCATTCGGTATAACTGTTTTCATACCAACACCTGCCGCTCACACCACATCATTCTAAGTAATCACTGCTGGTTACACCCCCCCCCCAGCCAGGCGTTCTCCTCAGGCCTAACGCAGCCACATCCGGTCTGGTTAAATACTGCCATCACGAACACATACTCCATGACCACCACACCTACCGCTAAGAAGCAGCTATCACACGGATCCCGCACGAGCTGCACACATACCCGGTGCTCACACGTACCTTTTGACTCTCTCTTCTCTCTCTACTGATCTGAACTTCGGTTCCCAAGGGCATTCAACCTACCAGAGCCTTCAGACCATACCAATGGTATATAAGGCGCTATATAAATGCAAAATGACAATAACAATAAGACAAGGACTCTGGTTAGGATAAGACAACTGTCATCTGATAAGAAAGGTTTCCCCGGTCGTATTAATTTACATGTATAGGCCGAGGATGAGGACAATGAGTTCACCTGTTTGGTAAGGGATAAGGATGAGTCAAGGTAAAAACCTAGGGTTTTTACTTCTTTGGCAACCTTAATAGTGTTCCCATCGATGATAAATGCTGAGTAGTTTCGGTTGAGTTTAGAGATGCGAGCTGTGGTGCCCATGATGATGAGCTCTGTTTTGTCATTTATTTAAGCATAGGCCGTGGTTGGCCATCCATGCCTGAACGCTGCTATAGACTCTGTTCACCAAAGCCAGATCTTCTCCGTAATCCCCGGTAAGTGGTAGGAGAATCTGGGTATCGTCTGCGTAGTTAGTGTAGGTGATACCCAGATTGTCAAGATCGCCAAAGAGTGGCTTGGTGAAGATATTGTAGAGTGTTGGCTAGACACAGGATCCCTGGGGCACTCCGCAGGTGATGGGTATTGGGTCTGCTCCCGCTGAGGGGGAGAACACCCTCATGGTTCTGTCACTAAGGAATGACTGAATCCAGACTATGGCTTCCCCTGAGAAGTGGGCCGCAGAGTCCAGGTGATTGCACAGGACTCTATGGTCCACCAGGTGAAAGGCGGCTGAGAGGTCTAGTAGGAGGCGGAGAGCCAATTTACACTTGTCTCTGAGTGAGTCTATTTGGGCCTTTAAGTCGATAAGGGCAGTCTCTGTGCCATGTTGAGGTCAGAACCGGATTGGCGGACGCCGAGGAGCTGGTTCACTTCAAGGAAGTTCTGAATTTGGGGGTAGGCTAACTTGTCTAGAATTTTTAGAAAGAAAGGTACCATAGTGATGGGCCTGTAATTAGTGGGAATGTTGGGGTCCAGTGTTTGTTTTTTCAGAAGGGGGAGTACCCAGGATTCCTTTATGTTGCGCGGAATGGTGCCCGTAGTAAAGGAGGCATTGATAAGTTTGGTGATAAAGGGAGCTAGGCCTCTAGCAGCGTCCTTGATCAGTTGTGCTGGGCATTGGTCACCTTTGCAATTAGATGGTTTAAGAGTCAGAATAGTTTTCTCTACCTCGATCACTGAGACCTTGGAGAAACTGAATTGGGTAGATTCTTTAGGTATAGGTATGTTTGTTTTGATCAGGGGAGTTTGGGTTTGGGCTGATAGTGAAGCTTTCTTTAGAGCAATTTTGGTTTGGAGGTTGGACATTTTGTTGGTTAGTGCCAGCTGTATGTCTGTGCACCAGGTTTTATCTTTAATGGAATCATCCTGTACTGTGATAGGAGTTTCCAGTTCTTTTAGGATGGAAAAGAGCTCCTTCATGCTGGAATTGGCTTGGGTTATCCTGTTATTATACGTTTCTTGTTTGGCCAGGATGATATCCTTTTTGTATTGCGTTGAGATGTTTATTAAATTGGTTTTATTTTCAGCAGTGGGGTGTAGGTTCCAAGCTGTTGCGCATTTTCTTTTCTGTAATCTTAGGTTTTTTAGGTGGGGTGTAAACCAGGAGTTCAGGTGCTTTTTTGGTTTACTGGTCTTAAGTTTAAGCGTAGCAATGCTATCGAGAGCGATGGTCATAGCATTATTGAATTCCTCCACTAGAAGACCGGGGTCAGTATGGTCAGGTAAAAGGTTAAGTTTAGGTAGGATATGTGGCAGGATATTGTCCGCCGTGATATTTTTCTTATTTCTGGTTAGCGTAGATATGGCGAGGGGGGGTGTTAGAGCTTTGGGTCTTTTAGTGTTGATAGTAAAAGAGATTAAATGGTGGTCTGTCCATGTTTGGGGGGCATTGGTTATTGTGGAGAGATTGTAGTTGTGACTGGCAATCCAGTCGAGAGTTCTCCCTTTGGTATGGGTGGATATATTCACTTTCTGCGTGAAACCTAGTTCTGTCAGGGTATTGGCTACTGCAGTGGCCTGGTGATCATTAATGTCATTGTACCCTAGGTTAAAGTCTCCTAGCACTAGGGTTTGTGAGGAGTTTTTTAGCTTCTCAGAGATAACAGTGGTAATATCTTCATTGAGGGTGCTGATGGGGCCTAGGGGTCTATAGAGGAGAAGAATGTTTAGAGTTTGAGAGTTGGCAGTGGGTAGTTTGATAGAAAAAAACTGACAGGATTTAAGGTTGGGTGTGGAGGCGATTCTCATGGAAAGATTGGTTTTGGCGATAATCGCTATTCCACCACCTCGTGCATCCGGTCTATCAGCTCTAAGGATAGTGTCATTGTCTGGGACCGCTAATGTTAGTGAGGGACCTGCTGCCTCGTGGAGCCATGATTCAGTAATGGCGAGGAAGTCTAAGTCATTTTCCAGGATAGCGTCTGCTATGTCTGTAGCATGAGCGACTAATGATCTGGCATTGATTAAAGCAGCTATTAGGTCAGGTTCTGGCTGTACCATAGAGGCAGGTTCGCTGAGGGCTTATTTCTTTTAGGATGAGGTTTGTGGCTGGGAGGAACGGTGGTTTCCAAAGGTGGAAGTAGTTTTGGTCGAAGGTGACTCAAATTAATGTTATATTTATTGATGGGTTCGAATATTTTGGGTAGTCGTGCCCAGAGTCTGGGGTTTCTCTGTGCTATGTTGCAAGGGGATTTGGAGATAAATTCTATGTAGGCACCTGGGCCCTCTAGGGGCAGAGTTGTTAGCATGGTGAAGTAGACAATAGTAATGAATATAACTAACAGATTAGTGAAAGATGTTTGAAGGACTGGTATTGGCAAGTAAGAGTACATAATGTTGTTACTAGTCAAACTCGGGCTAGTTATTTGCTGCATTAAACAGATATTAGCCAGCATACGGCTAAATGTTCGGCAGTGTGAGCTAGGTATTAGGGAAAATGGGCTAAATGCAGCCGTCAGATATTGGGCAGAGCAGGCCGAGTGCAACAATCAAATACTAGGAAAAATAGGCTAGAAGCAGTGACCAAAGTATTAGGCGAAGATAGGCTAGATGCAGCAATCAAAACACTAGGCAAAAAAGGCTAAATGCAATGACCTAAGTAATTAGGCAAAATGGGCTAAATGCGATAATCAAATACTGGGCAAAATAGGCTAAGTGCAGCAGTCAACATGGGCTAAATGCAGTGACCAAAGTATTGGGCGAAGTCGGCTAAATGCAGCCATCAAAATACTAGGCAAAAAAGGCTAAATACATTGACCTAGATATTAGGCAAAGTATGCTAAATGCAGTGCTCAGGGAGTAGGGAGTGTAATGATAGGCGGTAGCTTGGGTCTTTCAGCACCATAGGTCAATCAGTGTCGGCAGTTGGAAGAGAGGAACGTATGGAAGCAAATAGTGCCGCCTAGTACAGCATTATAATATGGCTTGGGTCGGGGATAGTCGATACATTGAAGCTAGCATTCAGTGTAGGCAAAGCATAAGGGAGCAGGGCATCATGATTAGGTCACAGTGCAGGAAGGTAGGGCACATCAGGCTGGGTATTGCACAGCGCACATGATCCGGCAGTTGCTGAGTAACATGCAAGGATTAAACACATTTAATAGTCAGGCTGCAATGAGGGAGTGCCAGGTGTAGGCGCGGCTGGAATCGAAAAGATGTCAGGTGGGCAGAAACTAGACCCATTTAGAGATAGATTGCAGTGTGGGAATACCAGATGCAGGCATAAATAAGATCGAGGTAAGGCCATATAAGGCCAACTAAGGCCAATGGGGGCCAGTCTGCACTTGGCAAGGTGATATCACACAACAATAGGACAATAATCCTAGTTTTTACCCCATTGTGATTTTTAACCTGCGCTGGTGAGTGCAAGAGTCAAATTGTACATTGCATCTTTGGTACAACAGATGCAGAGAAAGTTATTTGTTGCCAACCTTTCTTCAGGGCATCCTGGGTTCAAAGAGTGGTTTCCTAGTAAAGTCAAGAGATACAGAGAGTTCTCATGGCTTTGGTTCTTGATTGCCCAGTGCCCACCGGACTAGTGAATGCCTGCTCCCTTTTGTCCAAATTAGGGGAGAAAGATGGGGCTTGTGACCTTATAGATGTGAGATGAGAGTGTGACAATAATCACTGTGAGTTAGAGTCGACAGAACTCACCTCTGAAATAGCAACCTTTCAGAGAGTATCCTGGGTTCAAAGTGTGGTTTCCTAAGAAAGTCAAGAGATACTATGATTTCTCGTGGCTTTGGCACTTGCTAGTCCTGTGTCTGCCGTAACAGTGAATGCCTGCTCCCTCTCGTGCAATTTAGTGGAGAAAGATGGCATTTGCGACTTTATAGATGTGGGGTGGGGGGCAGTGGCCATTGTTCTGAGTTAGGGTGGCCAGAACTCGCCTTTAAAATAGGAGGCCCGTCTGCGCTTGGCAAGTTGATATCACAGAACAATAGGAAAATAATCCTAGTTTTTACCCCATTGTGATTCTTAGCCTGCGCTTGTAAGTGCAAGAGTCAAATCATACATTACATCTTTGGTAAAACAGTTGTGACACATTTTCTGTTTGCAAACTTTCACCAGGGCATTCTGGGTTCAAAGTGTAGTTTCCTAGGAAAGTCAAGAGATACAGTGAGTTCTCATGGCTTTGATACTTGCTTGAAAAGAGCCTGCTGGACCAGTGAATGCCTGCTCTCTCTCTTCCAAAATTAGATTAGAAAGATGGGACTTGTGACCTTATAGCTTTGAGGTGGGGGGTGGAAATCACTCTGATTTAGGCTGGACAGAAGTTGCCTCTGATTGGGGGGCCTGTCTGCGCTTGGTAAGGTGACATCACAGAACAATAGGAACATTTTCTAGTTTTTACCCCATTGTGATTCTTACCCTGCGTTGGTAAGTACTACCGTCAAATCGTGCATTGCTTTTTTGGTACAGCAGATGTGGACAAAGTAGTTTGTTGGCAACCTTTCACCAGCACTCGCTTCTGACATGGGAGCCAGTCTGCGCTTGGCAAGGTGACATAACAGAACAATAGGAAAATAATCCTAGTTTTGACTCTATTGTGATTCTTAGCCTGCGCTTGTAAGTGCAAGAGACAAATTGTATATTGTATCTTTGGTAAACATATGTGGACACATTTTTCTGTTGACAACCTTTCACCAGGGCATTCTGGGTTCAAAGTGTGGTTTCCTAGGAAAGGCAACAGATACAGTGAGTTCTCATGACTTTGGTTCTTGATTGCGCAGAGCCCGCGGGACCAGTCAATGCCTGCTCCCTCTCTTTCAAATTAGTGGAGAAAGATGGCATTTGTGACCTTATATATGTGGGGTGGGGAGTATCGGCCATCGTTCTGAGTTAGGGTGGACATAACTCGCCTTTGAAATGGGGGGCCCGTGTGCGCTTGGCTAGGTGACATCACAGAACAATAGGAAAATAATCCTAGTTTTTAACACATTGTGATTCTTAACCTGCGCTGGTAAGTGCTAATGTCAAATCGTAGATTGCTTCTTTGGTACAGCAGATGTGGACAAAGTATTTTGTTGGCAATCTTTCACCAGGGCATGCTGGGTTCAAAGTGTGGTTTCCTTGGAAAGTCAAGAGATACTGTGAGTTCTCATGGCTTTGGTACTTGCTTGCCCACAGCCCTCGGAACGGTGAAATCCTGCTCCCTCTCATCCAAATTAGGGGAGAAAGATGGTGCTTGTGACCTTATAGATGTGAGATGAGGGGGCAGCAGCAATCACTCTGATTTAGGGGGGCAGCACTTGCCTCTGACATGGGAGTCAGTCTGCGCTTGGGAAGGTGACATCACAGAGCTATAGGAAAATAATCCTAGTTTTTACCCGATTGTGATTCTTACCCTGCGCTGGTAAGCGCAAGAGTCGAATAGTACATTGAATATTTGGTAAAGAGATGCAGACAAAGTAAATTGTTGCCAACCTTTCACCAGGGCATCCTGGGTTCAAAGTGTGGTTTCATGGGAAAGTCAAGAGATACAGTGAGTTCTCATGGCTTTGTTCTTGATTGCCCAGAGCCCGCCAGACCAGTGAATGCCGGCTCCCTCTCGTCTAAATTAGGGGAGAAACGTGGAGCTTGTATAGATGTGAGATGAGGGTGTGGCAGCAATCACTCTGATTTACGGTGGACAGAACTCTCCTCTGAAATGGGGGCCAGTCTGCGCTTGGCAAGGTGACATCACAGAACAGTAGGAAAATAATCCTAATTTTACCACATTGTGATTCTTAGCCTGCGCTGGTAAGTGCAAGAGTCAAATCGTACATTGCATCTTTGGTACAACAGATGTGGGCATATTTTTTTCTTTTGGCAACCTTTAACCAGGGCATCCTGAGTTCAAAGTGTGCTTTCCTAAGAAAGTCAAGCAAATCTTTGAATTCTCATTGCTTTGGCACTTGCTAGTCCTGTGTCTGCCGGAACAGTGAATGCCTGCTCCCTCTCGTGCAATTTAGTGGAGAAAGATGGCATTTGCGACCTTATAGATGTGGGGTGGGGGCAGCAGCCATCGTTCTGAGTTGGGTGGACAGTGCTCGCCTCTGACATGGTGCCGTGTCTGTGGTTGGCAAGGTGTAATCACAGAACAATAGGAAAATAATACTTGTTTTTACTGCATTGAGATTGTCACCCTGCGCTGGTAAGCACAATAGTCAAATTGAATATTACAGATTTGGTCCAACAGATGCAGACAAAGTATGTTGTTGTTCAAAGTGTGGTTTCCTAGGAAAGGCAAGAGATAAAGTGAGTTTTCATGGCTTTGATACTTGCTTGCCCAGAGCCCGCCGGAACAGTGAATTCCTGCTCCCACTCGTCAAAATTAGGGGAGAAAGAGAAGGCTTGTGGCCGTATAGCTGTGAGGTGTGGGAGTGGCGGAAATCTTCTGAGTTAGGGTGTACAGAACTCGCCTCTGAATGGGGGGGGGGGTCTGTCTGCGCATCACAAGAAATTATTCTGAGAGATGGGGGGCCGTGTCAATCGCTCTGAGTTAGGGGGGACAGCGCTCCCTTCTGAAATGGGGGCCAGTCTGCGCTTGGCAAGGTGACAACACAGAACAATTGGAAAATAATCAAATTTTTTACCCCATTGTGATTCTTGCCATGTGCTGGTAAGCGCTAGAGTAAAATCGTACATTGCATATTTCGTACAACAGATTCAGACAAAGTATATTGTAGACAGCCTTCCACCTGTATATCCTGGGTTCAATGTGTGGTTTCCTGAGAAAATCTGGACATACTATTATTTCTCCTGGCTTTGGCACTAGCTTGTCCCGTGCCTGCCGGAACGGTGAATGCCTGCTCAATCTCGTGCAAATTAGGGGAGAAAGATGGCGCTCATGACATTATTTCTGAGAGGTGGGGTGGCCGTGCATTCGCTCTGATTTAGGGGGGTCAGAGCTCCCGACTGAAATTGGGTCCAGTTTGTACTTGGCAAGGTGACTTCACAGAACGATAGGGCAATAATCCTAGTTTTTACCCGATTGTGATTCTTATCCTGCGCTGGTAAATGCAAGAGTCAAAGCGTACATTGCACCTTTGGTACAACAGATGTGGACACATTTTCCCATTGGCAACCTTTCACTAGGGCATCCTGGGTTCAAATTGTGGTTTCCTAAGAAAGTCAAGCGATACTGTGATAACTCATGGCTTCGGCACTTGCTATTCCCGTGTCTGCCGTAAAAGTGAATGTCTGCTCCCTCTCGTGCAATTTAGTGGAGAAAGATGGCATTTAGGGCCTTATATATTTAGGGTGAGGGGGCAGCAGCCATTTTTCTGAGTTAGGTTGGACAGAACTCGCCTTTGAAATGTCTGGCCCATCAGCGCTTGGCAAGGTGACATCACAGATCAATCGAAAGTTAATCCTAGTTTTTACCACATTGTGATGCTTACCCTGCGCTGGTAAGTGCTAGAGTCAAATCGTACATTGCTTCTTTGGTACAACAGATATAGACAAAGTATTCTGTTGGCAACCTTTCACCAGGGCATGCTGGGTTCAAAGTGTGGTTTCCTTGGAAATTCAAGAGATACAGTGAGTTCTCATGGCTTTGGTACTTGCTTGCCCACAGCCCTCGGAACGGTGAAATCCTGCTCCCTCTCACCCAACTTAGGGGAGAAAGATGGTGCTTGTGACCTTATAGATGTGGATGAGGGGGCGACAGCAATCACTCTGACTTAGGGGGGACAGCACTCGCCTCTGACATGGGAGCCAGTCTGCGCTTGGCAAGGTGACATCACAGAACAATAGGAAAATAATCCTAGTTTTTACCCCATTGTGATTCTTACCCTGTGCTGGTAAGCGCAAGAGTCGAATAGTACATTGAATATTTGGTAAAGAGATGCAGACAAAGTAAATTGTTGGCAAGCTTTCACCAGGGCATCCTGGGTTCAAAGTGTGGTTACCTGGGAAAGTCAAGAGATACAGTGAGTTCTCATGGCTTTCTTCTTGATTGCCTAGAGCTTGCCGGACCAGGGAATGCCTGCTCCCTCTCGTCCAAATTAGGGGAGAAAGATGGAGCTTGTGACCTTATAGATGTGAGATGAGGGTGTGGCAGCAATCACTCTGATTTACGGTGGACAGAACTCTCCTCTGAAATGGGGACCAGTCTGCGCTTGGCAAGGTGATATCACAGAACAATACGAAAATCATTTTAGTTATTATCCCATTGTGATTCTTAGCCTGCGCTGGTAAGTGCAAGAATCAAATCGTATATTGCACCTTTGGTACAACAGATATGGACATATTTTTCTGTTGGCAACCTTTCACGAGGGCATCCTGGGTTCAAAGTGTGGTTTCTTAAGAAAGTCAAGCAATTCTGTGATTTCTCATGGCTTTGGCACTTACTAGTCCCGTGTCTATCGTAAAAGTGAATGCCTGCTCCCTCTCATGCATTTTAGTGGAGAAAGATGGCATTTGATACCTCATATTTGTGGGGTGGAGGGCAGGGTCTACCGTCCTGAGTTAGCGTGGACAGAACTCGGCTTTGAAATGGGGGGCCCGTCTGCGCTTGGCAAGGTGACATCACAGATCAACAGGAAAAGAATCCCCGTTTTTACCACATTGTTATTCTTAGCCTCTGCTGGTAAGTGCTAGAATCAAATTGTACATTGCTTCTTTGGTACAACAGATGTGGACAAAGTATTTTGTTGGCAACCTTTCACCAGGGCATCCTGGTTTCAAAGTGTGGTTTCCTAGGAAAGTCAAGAGATACAGTTAGTTCTCATGGTTTTATCCTGCTCCTTCTCATCCAAATTAGGGTAGAACAATGTTGTTTGTGACCTTATAGATGTCAGATGAGGGGGCGTCAGCAATCACTCTGACTTAGGGGGACAGCACTCGCCTCTGACATGGGGGCCAGTCTGACCTTGGCAAGGTGACATCAGAGAACAATAGGAAAATAATCCTAGTTTTTACCCCATTGTGATTCTTACCCTGTGCAGGTAAGCACAAGAGTAAAATTGTACATTGAATATTTGGTAAACAGATACAAACAAAGTATATTGTTTGCAACCTTTCACCAGGGCATCCCGGGTTCAAGGTGTGGTTTCCTGTGAAAGTCAAGAGATACAGTGAGTTATCATGGCTTTGGTTCTTGATTTCCCAGAGCCCACCGGACCTGGGAATGCCTGCTCCCTCTCGTCCAAATTAGTGAAGAAAGATGGAGTTTGTGATCTTATAGATGTGAGATGAGAGTGTGGCAGCAGTCACTCTGATTTACGTTGGACAGAACTCACCTCTGAAATGGGGGCCAGTCTGTGCTTGGCAAGGTGACATCACAGAACAATAGGAAGATAATCCTAGTTTTTACCACATTGTTAGGGTACACGCCTTTGAAATGGCGGGCCCGTCGGCGCTTGGACAATAGGAAAATAATCCTAGTTTTTACCCCATTGTGATTCCTAGCCTGATCTGGTAAGTGTAAGCATCAAATCGTACATTGCATCTTTGGTACAACTGATGTGGACAAAGTATTTTGTTGGCAACCTTTCACCAGGCCATCCTGGATTAAAAGTGTGATTTCCTAGGATAGTCAAGAGATACTGTGATTACTGTGGCAATAAGCCACGAGACTGTGGGCCAATACCGCCCCAGGTAATGCCCCCGGGGCCGTAGTTACAGGCCCGAGCGTACCTGAGTCCCCGGCAGAGGACGAGGGAAGCCTCCAGCCATGGGGAGGCTCGGAGCGGGGATTACCCGGTTTCGAGCCTCCTCATTGGCTGAGGGGCTGCCACACCCCTCGCCGGGAACAGAGCAGCTGGCACGCACGGCGTGGATGGGAATACCGTGTGGTATGGCTCGCAAATGAGCCAATCAACACACAGTATTCCTGTGCAGCCACGCGTCCCGGGTACTAATCATGGTTATGGCACTTGCTTGTCCAGAGCCCGCTGGGACAGTGAATGCCTGCTCCCTCTCTTCCAAATTAGGGGAGAAAGATGGGGCTTGCGACTTATAGATGTGAGAAGTTGGGGCGGCGGCAATCACTCTGACTTAGTGGGGAAAGCACTCGCTCTAACATGGGGGCCAATCTGCACTTGGCAAGGTCACATCACAGAACAATAGGAAAATTATCCTAGTTTTTACCCCATTGTGATTCTTATCCTGCACTGGTAAGCGCAGAGTCAAGTTGAATATTGCATATTTGGTACAACAGATGCAGACAAAGTATATTGTAGGCAACCTTTCACCAGGGCATCCTGGGTTCAACATGTAGTTTCCCAAGAATATCAGGACATGCTCTTATTTCTCATGGCTTTGGCACTAGCTTGTCCCGTGTCTGCCGGAACGGGCAATGTCTGCTCAATCTCGTGCAAATCAGGAGAGAAAGATGGAGCTCATAACATTATTTCTGTGCGGTGGGAGGGCCGTGGCAATTGCTATGAATTAGGGGGGACATCGCTCCCCTCTAAAATGGGGGCCAATCTGCTCTTGGCAAGGTGACATCACAGTACAATAGGACAAAAATCCTAGTTTTTACCCCATTGTGATTCTTATCCTGCGCTGGTAAGTGCAAGAGTCAAATTGTACATTGCACCTTTGGTACAACAGATGCGGACACCGGCGGGCGAATGCGCCGCGGGACGCGGCATGGCAGGCGCCGCCCCTTAGTGGGGGTTGCCGGGCCAGAGACTCCCCCCCCGTGCCTGGTCTTCCAGGCGGCCCACGGGGGCACGGGAGGAGGGGCTAACTCAGGACCACGGGGGGGGGCAGAGGGGGGAGGGGGCCGCCCCGGAAGTGGCTGGGGTACCTGGGATTGGTTGGGGGGGGGCTGGGGGGAGCAGGAAGCCGGGGGGGGGAAGACCCTACAAAAGGGTAGGATCGTTTCACGAACGATCTCTTCCCCCGGTTTCCTGCCCCCGCCGAGTCTGGTCCACGAAGAAGCATTTTTGTGTTGCTGTCCTGTGTTGTTGGCTGCAGCCGTGGCCGTGGTTCCAGTGGAGAGTTCGAGGTCGGTGTTCCGGGTTTTCCAGCGTCAGCAGATTTCGGTTCCAGTCGGTAAGAAAGAAAAGAAAAAAGGTGAGCGAGGGTCGAGAAGGGGTCACAAATTCTTAGGGAGGGTTGCCGGGTACACGTGGTGGGGGGAACTGGGGCTCGTCGGAAATGCGGGGTCGGCTTGGGGGCCACATTAAGGGCATCGGCGAGAACCTGGGAACATTTATGGGGGGTAGCTTATGTTTGTTTTGGCTGGGGGGTTGGGGGGTGCGGGGCCAAGTGCGGTAAGGCCTTCAGTGGGGGGGCGTGGGGCGTCCGCAGGATCGCGGTGCGCGCACATAATGAGGTTTGGGGGTAATCAATTTATTTGGCACGTGCAGCATTCGGCTGGGGAAGGGGGAAGTAGTTTACGATGCTCTGACCCAAACCCTCCCTCCCCCCAGGCCCGAGGGGTTAAGCAGCGGGTCACTGCCGCAAAGTTTGAAAGAAGCCGGTTAAAAAAAAAAAATAAAAAAATAATAAAATGCACCTACTACAACTGGAACATACACTTCGGTCTGTGGCGTGTGCATTGCAGGTGGCACGTGTATTATACGTGCACATCATACGTGTTATTAAATGCCTTCCGATGTAGTCTCAGGTAGGAAATCCACTGCAAATAGAACCTGGTGTTGCTTTTCTAACCTGTGCCGTGCTCCGTTTTAGCGCTTGCGGCCGTTTATATCGAACTTGGCGCTGCCAGGGGGTTTCTGCGTCTGCTTTCCTTCCTCGTCTGTTGATTTGGCACTCATTTTGGGATTAAAGAGGCCCTCATTTTACCATTTTGGCAGGCCCATTTAGAAGCACAGTGAATTAAAAACACAAAAAGGATTTTATTGGGGAAAGTGAGGAGATCGAGGTTTGTTTCTGTTGAAAGCCCCGTGCCTCCCACTCGCAGCTCCGCGTGTCTGTGTGTGCTGGGAACACCCGTCGCCGCATCGAAAAATAAACTCACGGTTCCCCTGCCACCAGGCGATCTCAACGTGGGTAAACGATGCACACCAAAATCAGCCACTGTAATAGGTATTCCACGCCACACTCAATGTAAATGGGCGGGGTTCAATTAAAAAAAAAAAAAAAAAAAAAAAAAAATCTAGCGCAATTCACTTTTTCGTAGACTACTGGGCGCTTTGTCAGCAGATCCGCGATGTCTGATTTAGAAGAAGGGGTCAATGCATGTAAAACAAACATTATATATATAAAACGGGTGCAGGAACACAGGGCAATGCGGAATGGGCGTTGTGCATTGGGGATTGTTCAGGGGAACTTCTCGCGGCTGCAGGCGAATGGTGGGAGGGTGGAAAACGAGACGGCGGGGCAGTGGGGGACTCGAGTGAGCAAGGGGGGTGATATTGGGGGGATCGTGAGCATAAGATACCGGCCAGTCGACCACATGGAGCGCGGCAAAGAGGCCAACCTTGAGTTCGAGAGTAATATTTGTTTCTGTATCACTTATTGAAGGTTCTCATGGTAGCGCCATGGGCCCCAGCTATATTAACTGCTTCAAATCGTATAATTGTGAGAGTTTGGGAATATTCAGCTCATCTCAGGTGGGGCGCCGGGGCCTGTTTGTGCAAGGGTGTTGCGACATGGAAAACGGCAGGCGGGGCTGTAAAAGAGGTTCCAGTTTAATTGATTTAATTGCCCAAAGTGATCGGCATTCATGTTGCACGTGGAGCTGGGGGAAATAGGTACATGGTTTGGTGCTGGGATAGGGCGGCGAGTGGTGGTGCAACCCTCGCGGCCAATGGCGTCTGGTTTAGGGGCTATGATTCAGGCACTGTCTACCACACTGGCCTTCTGGCGAATTTCACTTGCTTATTACAGGGATATGGGTTGTATAACACGCATATACACAAGGTTTGACATGATTTTAAGCCAGAAATGGTCGCAACGTTGGAAACGGCATCAGCAGGCACACGGGCCAGGGGATATGGGGCATGTTGCAGAGATTGCACGACAGGCTGGTTTGTAGCATCATTTTCTATGTTGCACGCCCTCCCCACCACACTTTTATTGTGCGGTTAGGCATGCGGAGGCGCGTGGAGGTTCCGGCTTGGATTATACGGATCCTCTCATCCCGGCATGCAGTATTGATGGAACTGGGGGTGAGACAGTGAATTTCAAAATAAAGGGGAGTCTGCTTGGGGCAACGGTTAAACGGATGTTTGGATACTGCTTGTAAGAATCCTGGTAGGGTTAGTGTGGGAACAGTACCCCCACGGGCGCAGGGTAATTAAGTGCATGATGTACTATGATGGCGGCAGGGAATTTTCGCTGCTGGGCGGCCCGTACACCTTAGTATGTGCTATGCTGGGAAGTGGCTGAGCATGGAAGGGAAGCACGCTAGCTTTTACGTTACCACACAGCTTAATTAGCGACTGGTTCGGGCACTTTGGAGGTGGGAAATATCATGTAGTTGGTAAGGATAGGTTGTCTGGAGCCCTTCAATTCATATTAAAGGGCAAGTATGCTGTGTACTGAGATTGGGTTTGCTAGGAGGGATTAGAGGACCGGTCGGGTAGCACAGTGAGGAGAGCGCTCACTTTGGCATCCGTGCAGTGTTTGCTAACATAGGTTCGGATCCTGGCAGGGCCAACCGCAGCCGTTTGATTAAAGAACACCACAGGCTGTGGGTATTAAAAAACAGCGCTCCGATGCATGAGTCTCCGTAGCCCTATATAAGTCCAATATGATATGTCAAAAGGGACTGACCCATGGCGGCAGTTGTTAGGAGCTGACGGGTGGGAGGGCATGTCGATAACGAGTGGTTAGGTAGCTCAGGGAGCAGGGCCCAATATTGTGGATGCGGTAGACAGGGAGGCTAACGCGGGGTCTCACGTTATCATGTATAAGGGAAGACACTTTTCGGTAACATGGGGAGTTAAAGCAGGGGTGTACAGCTTTCCTTCAAAGGAAGAAAGAACGTTGCGCGGGTTCGTGCGAAGCAGCGCGGAAGTTCCAGTGTTCCGGCAAGGGTGTTTTCGGTTCCGGTGGGACAAGTAGCGTCAAGGTACCCATAGAGCGTAGAGGTAATGGCCGCAACGCGGCAGGATTATGGAGGGATAAGTGGTTTTTATGTGCAAGGTGCAGCCGTGTGTCCGCTTTGCGAATGGAATATGGTTCAGGCAGCGTTACTAAGGTGGGTGTTCTCATAAGGTCCCCCTGCATGTTTTTCAGTATCGGATGGCCGCCACGTTTTAGTGGTTTAAATCGAGCGCACGGCATGTTCTGGTTAAGTAAGATTGCCGCCGTGCAAAGGTTAGCTTGTTTCAGGTGAACACAGCAGGTTTTTTTTTTTTTTTTTTTTTCCCCATTTGCGATGGCCGCCCCGCAGCGTACGGTCGTTTCGCAAGGTAATGCAGCATGTTGTCAGCAGTTCTGATGGCCAACGCGCGACTAACGGGTGTTTTCAATTTTAGGCAGCACGTGTGTAACAAGTTGGATGGGCGCGCGCCACATTGAGTTATTTCGAGTATATGGGGCTGGTGATTTTCTAAATTAATGGCCCCGCGCCAAGTGTGTCTATTAACCTAAAGGCCGGTGCGCCACGTGCTGTAATTCAGCGAGATGCTAGCAGGATTGGCTTAGTTTGCTGGTGGCAGCACCATGCCCGGTTGGGTTCGGCAGTTGTAGCCAGCAAGTTGCCCATCATTGGGTGTAGCGGGGCAACCTGCGGTAAGTTTATCCATTTCTTGCTAAGGTGGCTTTTCCTTCCACGGGGTGTGCTTCCTAATGGGCTTATCCGGTGTTATAATCCCATGTCCATGGATTAGGAAACTTGGCACCAGATGTTTTACAGCGGTGGGAACGAAGGGGACGGAATGGGGCACAGCATCAAATTTAGAATGCACCGGGGTGTAGTGGGTCGGAGGTGCGGGAATACAAGGGGGTGACTAAGAGTTTGCGATGCCTCGTGGGTAATGGTGTCTGCCGGAAGGGGCCATTTATGGCAGGGTGCCCCGATTGGCCCTGTACAACTCGGCGATGAAAATGTTTAGGTAACACGTTCATGGTTATGGGGCCTACGCAGGTAACGGGGTAAAGCGCCCAAGCGAAAAAAGACACGAGGTGCGCAGGTATAAATGATGAACATGGGAAACAGTCACAGCAGTATGCAGGTTGGTTAATGTCGTACCAAATACGGTTGGGGGATATTGCATGTAATATGTGCTCTGTAAAGCGCGTTGGATTATGGCGCTACATGAATTACACGTCAGTAGCAGCACTGTTACTACTTCTTTTCGTACACTTTAACCACCGGAGGTGGATATAAAAAGGGCAGCATCCGCTCTCGTTAAAGGGGTCAAACACCAGTGTGGGGCCAGTCAATGTTTCAGGAATCGGTCTCCTCTATCCATACTTAAACATGTTGGCGAGTACTGGCCACGATGGCACGGGGGAGGGTATGAGATGCAGGAGGAAAAAAATGGGGGAACTCTCTGCCGCCGGCAGCCCGCAGAGAGTCTTGGAGGAGTTACATTGCGATCCCTGTAGCAAAGCGCTGTCAGGCCCATAGGGGAATGCACAGCCAACAGATTAGATCTTACAGTGCCCCAGGAGTACTAGACTCAGGGGAGGCCCTGGGAAAAAGGGGAGGGAGATAGGGGTCTTGGAAACCATTCCAAACCCAAAGGAGAGGGGCGGGGGGGATCAAAAGAACGAAGCTCAAAAATACAACAAAGTTATACAAGGGGAAGCCCTCCGGGGGGGAAGGAATTTGGGGATGAGGGTCTCGAGTAGAGGCTGTGCTAGAGAAGAAGGTGGGACTGTGAGTCAAAGTAGTATGGGACACTAGTACATATGGACATCGCAGGACGATGACTTTTTAGGCAGGGAGAAAGTGGTTGGTCGGCACCGGAGGTCGGGGCCGGCCCGGTGTAAAGTGGTGGGTCGGCACCGGAGGTCGGGGCCGGCCCGGTGTATGTATGAGATGCATTGGGACACTGTCGGTGGTGTCTGTATAGGAATTTGCCAGTCGCACGGCGCCAAGGGGCGACCTGCGGTAGATAGAAGGGGACCTTGGGGACGCAGAGAGGGGAGGGGGCGGGCAGAGCTGCATTTGGGTCAATGGACCAAAGTTAAGAGAACTAAACGATATCGATGGGGGCAAGTGGAAATCAACGACAGATGAACACGGGGTAGAGAGAAGATAGACAGGGCCGGGGTACCCCGGAGGCGTCCGCACGACGCCGACGGAGAGGGGGGAGGGGGCGCCCCTAGGTAACCTCACACAGACTAGAAGAACCTGTGGTGTGGTGAATTACGGATCGTATGTAAGATAACTCCAAGACTTTATGCAAAATAAAGCTGCTGTGGCATTAACACTTCCAATCGTACAATTTGTCTCTGCCTATTATTGCTTGCTCAGGGAATGTGGAGGAGGGAAGGCCGGCACGGGAGAAAGGGTGGGGGGGGAGCAGGGGGAGGGGCAGGGGGGTGGTGCCGGCCTACACGACAGCTGGACTAAGGGTTGGTTGGGTGGTGGGGGTGCAGTGGGGTGGAGGTGAATGGCGTTAGGATGCCCCCGCTACGGCGGGCGAATGCGCCGCGGGATGCGGCATGGCAGGCGCCGCCCCTTAGTGGGGGTTGCCGGGCCAGAGACTCCCCCCCCCGTGCCTGGTCTTCCAGGCGGCCCACGGGGGAATGGGAGGAGGGGCTAACTCAGGACCACGGGGGGGGGGGGAGTGGGGAGGGGGCCGCCCCGGAAGTGGCTGGGGTACCTGGGATTGGTTGGGGGGGGCTGGGGGGAGCAGGAAGCCGGGGGGGGAAGACCCTACAAAAGGGTAGGATCGTTTCACGAGCGATCTCTTCCCCCGGTTTCCTGCCCCCGCCACGTGTGGTCCACGAAGAAGCATTTTCCCACCCGCCCTCCCTTTATGAAGAAATGTGTTGTAATGAATTTTGCTTCCTTTTCAGGTCGCCCGGCGGAGTTACATTGCGATCCCTGTAGCAAAGCGCTGTCAGGCCCATAGGGGAATGCACAGCCAACAGATTAGATCTTACGGTGCCCCAGGAGTACTAGACTCAGGGGAGGCCCTGGGAAAAAGGGGAGGGAGATAGGGGTCTTGGAAACCATTCCAAACCCAAAGGAGAGGGGCGGGGGGGATCAAAAGAACAAAGCTCAAAAATACAACAAAGGTATACAAGGGGAAGCCCTCCGGGGGGGAAGGAATTTGGGGATGAGGGTCTCGAGTAGAGGCTGTGCTAGAGAAGAAGGTGGGACTGTGAGTCAAAGTAGTATGGGACACTAGTACATATGGACATCGCAGGACGATGACTTTTTAGGCAGGGAGAAAGTGGTGGGTCGGCACCGGAGGTCGGGGCCGGCCCGGTGTAAAGTGGTGGGTCGGCACCGGAGGTCGGGGCCGGCCCGGTGTATGTATGAGATGCATTGGGACACTGTCGGTGGTGTCTGTATAGGAATTTGCCAGTCGCACGGCGCCAAGGGGCGACCTGCGGTAGATAGAAGGGGACCTTGGGGACGCAGAGAGGGGAGGGGGCGGGCAGAGCTGCATTTGGGTCAATGGACCAAAGTTAAGAGGAGAACTAAACGGTATCGATGGGGGCAAGTGGAAATCAACGACAGATGAACACGGGGTAGAGAGAAGATAGACAGGGCCGGGGTACCCCGGAGGCGTCCGCACGACGCCGACGGAGAGGGAGGAGGGGGCGACCCTAGGTAACCTCACACGGAGTAGAAGAACCTGTGGTGTGGTGAATTACAGATCGTATGTAAGATAACTCCAAGACTTTATGCAAAATAAAGCTGCTGTGGCATTAACACTTCCAATCGTACAATTTGTCTCTGCCTATTATTGCTTGCTCAGGGAATGTGGAGGAGGGAAGGCCGGCACGGGAGAAAGGGTGGGGGGGGGCAGGGGGAGGGGCAGGGGGGTGGTGCCGGCCTACACGACAGCTGGACTAAGGGTTGGTTGGGTGGTGGGGGTGCAGTGGGGGGGAGGTGAATGGCGTTAGGATGCCCCCGCTAAGTTATTTGTTACCAACCTTTCATCAGGGCATCCTGTGTTCAAAGTGTGGTTTCCTAGGAAAGTCAATAGATACAGTGAGTTCTCATGGCTTTGGTTCTTGATTGCTCAGTGCCCCCTGGACCAGTGAATGCCTGCTCCCTCTCATCCAAATTAGGGGAGAAAGATGGGGCTTGTGACCTTATAGATGTGAGATGAGGGGGTGGCAGCAATGACTCTGAGTGATGGTGGACAGAACTCACTTCTGAAATGGAGACCCATCTGTGCTTGGCAAAGTGATATCACAGAACAATAAGAAAATCATTTTAGTTATTATCCCATTGTGATTCTTAGCCTGCGCTGGTAAGTGCAAGAGTCAAATCGTATATTGCACCTTTGGTACAACAGATATGGACACATTTTTCTGTTGGCAAACTTTCACAAGGGCAGCCTGGGTTCAAAGTGTGGTTTCTTAAGAAGGTCAAGCAATTCTTTGATTTCTCATGGCTTTGGCACTTATTAGTCCTGTGTCCGTCATAAAAGTGAATGCCTGCTCCCTCTCATGCATTTTAGTGGAGAAAGATGGCATTTGCTACCTCATATATGTGGGGTGGAGGGCAGGGTCTACCGTCCTGAGTTAGCGTGGACAGAACTCGGCTTTGAAATGGGGGGCCTGTCTGCGCTTGGCAAGATGACATCACAGATCAATAGGAAAATAATCCCAGTTTTTACCACATTGATATTCTTACCCTGTGCTGCTAAATGCTAGAGTCAAATTGTACATTGCTTCTTTGGTACAACAGATGTGGACAAAGTATTTTGTTGGCAACCTTTCACCAGGGCATCCTGGGTTCAAAGTGTGGTTTCCTAGGAAAGTCAAGAGATACAGTTAGTTCTCATGGTTTTATCCTGCTCCTTCTCATCCAAATTAGGGTAGAACAATGTTGTTTGTGACCTTATAGATGTCAGATGAGGGGGCGTCAGCAATCACTCTGACTTAGGGGGGACAGCACTCGCCTCTGACATGGGGGCCAGTCTGCACTTGGCAAGGTGACATCAGAGAACAATTGGAAAATAATCCTAGTTTTTACCCCATTGTGATTTTGAGCCTGCGCCGGTAAGTGCAAGAGTCATATCGTACATTACATCTTTGGTACAACAGATGTGGACACATTTTTCTGTTGGCAATCTTTCCCGGGGCATCCTGGGTTCAAAGTGTGCTTTCCTAAGAAAGTCAAGCAATACTTTGATTTCTCATGGCTTTGGCACTTGCTAGTTGCGTGTCCCTCTCGTGAAATTTAGAGGAGAAAGATGGCATTTGCGACCTTATAGATGTGAGGTGGGGGGCGGCGGCCATCGTTCTGAGTTAGGGTGGACAGAACTCGCCTTTGAAATGAGGGCCCGTATGCACTTGGCAAGGTGACATCACTGAACAACGGGAAAATAATCCTATTTTTTTTTAACACATTTTTATTGGTTTTTACATCAAACAAAACAATACCATCACACCCGACATTTTCAGTTACAAGCTTTTAGCATATATTTGCGTGTTGTCTATTTCTGTCTTCCCCCTCCCCCCATTTTAACTCGAGCTTCCACCTTAGTTCTTCTGGTTTCCCTTCTCTTAGGGTTGATCCCCTTTGCCGTTCACGGACGTGTCGCTTCCACTGGAATTGGCGAGGGAGGATCCCAACAATGTGGCTACCATTTGTCTTGATGCTATCAGAGGTCCCACTTCATCATCCTCCCCCCTGTTGGCTGCCTCATACCATGCCACTGTCTCAGCGTCTGCCCATTTAAGAAGATTGTTCCACCATACCTCTAATCTGGGTCTATGGGCTGCTTTCCAGCTCATGGCTATTCTCTTTTTGGCCAGAATGTAGGCCAGGTCCTTGAGTTTGCATATGTGTTTCAGGTTGCGAGGTCTGGTAAATCCCCCTGTCATACATGCCCACACGATTCCACAACTAGTTTTATTCCCTTTTCAATTAATCGTAGCCTGATTTCATCCCAGAATGATTTTCCCACCTGCGGGCACTCCCAGAACATTTGGATCATCTCGGCATCCACCTCCCCACACTTGGGATATTTTTGTACTTCTGTATTCCCAAATCTGGCAATCTTCCAAAGGGTCATGTACGCCCTATGGGTGATATATAACTGAAACTGCTGTAGCCTTGCATTCCTGGACATCATCTCATGATATTTCTGAGCTCTTTCCCACTGCCCAACTTGCATAGGTTCCCCCACTTCCTCCTCCCAGTCCCGTCTCAATTGGATCAGCTCCTTACCCACTCTGGACATCACCAGTTCGTAAATCTGGGATGTTTCGTGCCCTCCCGCCGAAATATCATACATCGTTTCTATGGCAGTATCAGGTTGTTCTGCTAGTACTATTTCTGACCACGTTTCCTTCACCCCTTTGAACTATTTTGGTGTATGTAATATATTCCCATGTGTATCCTGGTTTCGTCCACTATCGTTTGGAAGTCCAGTGCCTTTCCCTCTTGCCATATATCTCCCAAGGTCGCGAGGCCTACCGGCTCCCAGTGTTTGCGGATCCCTTTCCTCAATTGCTTGTCCACCCCACGTAGCGCCACCAAAGGCGCCTGCGGGGAGCATGGGGTCGGGTTTCCCATAGCTCGACACGCTTTGCGCCATGTCTTCCTGCCCAGTTCTAGCAAACTCGATCGCCCATGCAACTCTGGTTTGGGTAGCTATATCAATTCTTTTAGGAAATAAGGGTCGCATTCACCCCTTAGCAGTCTAAATTCTGCTGTCTCGTCTTCCGACAGCCACCTAGCGACATATTGTAGCTGCGCTGCCAAGTGTTATATCTCAAAGTTCGGCAGGTTTATACCTCCCTCTGTCATACGTATTCCGTAATTTCCATAGGGCCACTCTGTTTCTTGACTTGTGCCACAGGAAGCCTCTGTATGAACTCTGGAGCTTAGTAAAAAAATGTTGGCTGAGATGTGTGGGATATTTACAATAAAGTGTAGTAGCCTAGGCAGGACCACCATCTTAAGCAAGGCCGCCCTTCCCACCATGGCTAATGGGAGCTTTGCCCAGAAAGCCATGCTGTTCTTGATACTGTCTACTGCCCTTTCCGTGTTATATTTGTACTTGTCTGCAATCGCATGATATATGTTTCTCCCCAGGTATCTGAATGTCCTGGTCTGCCAGGGTATCTGCAAGACGGGTAAATTCTCCTGGGGGACTCCTCTATACCTCCCCAGAGGGTACATGCACGATTTTTTGGGGTTCACCGTCATGCCCGAGAGAGTCGTATAGCGCTCCATCACCGCTAAGATATATTGCAAGTTTTCCTCTGGGAAACGCAAGTATAACAGCATATCATCCGCATACAGTGAAATCAATGCGGCCCCCCCTAGTGTGAACCCCTATGTCTTCATACTGCTGTCTCAGACAGATCGCTAGTGGTTCTAGTGCAAGGATGTACAGCATCGGAGACCATGGGCAGCCCTGTCTCGTGCCCCTGCTGAGTTGCCTTTTATCTGAGATTATCGCTCCCGTTTTGACCCCGGCTGTTGGGGAGCTATACACCATTTTCGCCCACCGCAGGTATCCTTGTCCCATCCCGTATTCTTTCAAGGCCGCTATCATCCAAGGCCACCTTACAGAGTCGAAGGCTTTCACTGCGTCTAGTGAGACAACTGCTATTTCGCTTGGGTCGCCCTCTGCCTGTTCTATAATATAGTGGAGCCTCCTGTGGTTATTAGCTATGCTTCTACCTGGGACATATCTAGTTTGATCGGGGTGTATACGTTTATTTATTTTATTTATTACCCGCTTAAGTCTAGTCGCCAGCACTGACGTAAGAATTTTACTATCTTGGTTTAAAAGTCTGTGCTTGGCTTGTCAGGTTTGAGGAGTGGAATAATTACCACCTCCCTCAGAGATTCCTGCAGTTTCCCTTTCTCGAAGGCCTCATTTAACATTGCCAGTAGCGGGGGTAGCACTTCTCGTCTTCTGAGTATCCCGCTCTGCCGTCTCTCCTGTGTCTTCATAGAGGTGTTTATAGAATCTAACAAATCCCTCGTTCACTCTCTCCTGGGTGTTCCAGACTTGGCCCTCTTCTCTCGTTATCTCTGTAATTGCTGTTTTTGGTGTCTCGTTCTTATATAACCATGCAAGCAGCCTCCCTGGTTTGTCTCTCCCCGCGTGTTGTCTTTCGATGTATTATTTGTAGTTCAGGTTGCATAACCTCTCCCAGAGCCCCGCACATGCCTGTTGCAGTTGGCTCACGTGTTCGGCATCCTTCTGTGAGGTGTCCCTTCTTTTCATAATTGCTTCTAGTTTCTTTTCTGTCTCCTGTAGCTCTCGCACTATGCCCCATTGGAGCCCTCTAGATTTGGATATGGCCGCCCTCCTCACTACCACCTTAAAGGCCTCCCATAGGGTACCCTCTGACTCTACACTTCCTGTATTATTTTGTAATACCCAATTATCTCCTCCCTTAAGTCCTTTCAGAATGCAGTGTCCTTCAGCGCCTCGGCTCTAAGCTTCCATGTTGGGATCCTTGCTCTTGGGGCCTGATGTTGCCACGTCAGAACCAGAGGAGAGTGGTCCGATAATATTCTTGCCTTACATTCTGACCTCGTCATTTCCCTCACAAGTTCCGGAGCAGCGAACATGTAATCTAGTCTCATGTGCAGGTTATGTGGGGCGGCAAAGTGTGAGTAGTGCCTATCATGCGGGTGTTGCTGCCTCCATATGTCTTCCAGCCCGAAGCCTCTCGGCAGGGCATGTAGCGTTTTCGCTGCGGGGGTGGGCTTGTCTAGTTTTGTGTCTGATCTATCCATTTTGCGGTTCAGTGTGCAATTAAAGTCCCCTCCCCATATAACCGCTCCTCCTGTGTGGGCCTGATCTTGCTATATAGTGTCTTAAAATAGGCCACATTATCTTGTTTAGGGGTGTATGTGTTTATGCTGCTCAATTCTCTATTCTCTAGCAGCCCCAGGATCGCTACCATCCTCACATCTGGCTCCACCATGGCCTGTAGCATCTGGATGGGCACATGTGGCACTACCCAAATGATTACTCCCCTGGTGTATGCTGAGTACGCTGCTCCTACGCAAGTCCCTCTCCAATATTTCTTTACCACCTCTTGCTTCTCTTTAGTGAGGTGGGTTTCTTGCAATAGGGCTAGGTCCACTTTTTGCCTTCTAAGGTACATCATTACCTTGTTTCTCTTCAGGTAGCTGTTGAGTCCTCTGACATTCCAGGTTACTATTCTAAGGTCTCCCATTGTCCTCCGTATCCCGCCCCTCCTCCCTCCTTGTCCTTCCCTCCAGGTGTACTTGTAGTGATTACTGCTCAGGCCCATGGGTGCAAGCTCGTTCCCTAACAACTACTTCTACAACTCGAACCCATATGCACTACAAACCCCCTAACACTCCCCCCCCGCCTCCCTCCCAGTCCCCAACTGTAGCCCAGCTCCATCGCTGGATCTCAGGCCTTTCCACATCTGGTCCTACCCTGTATATTGGTACTAGGAACCCAGCAGGGGGTTGCTGCACTATTAGGAAACTACAATCTGAGTTTTTATCCCATTGTGATTCTGACTCATCCTGCTCTGGGAGGTGCTAGAGTCAAATCCTACATTGCTTCTTTGGTACAACAGATTCAGACACATCTTTCTGTTGGCAACCTTTCACCAGGGCATCCTGGGTTCAAAGAGTGGTTTCCTAAGAAAGTCAAGTGAAACTCTGATTTCTCATGGCTTTGGCACTTGCTAGTCCCGTGTCCACCAGAAGAATGAATGCCTGCTCCCTCTTGTGAAATTTAGAGGAGAAAGATGGCATTTGCGACCTTATAGCTGTGGGGTGGGGGGTGGCGGCCATCGTTCTGGGCTGGGGCGGACAGAACTCACCTCTGAAATGTTGGCCAGTCTGCGCTTGGCAAGGTGACATCAAAGAACAAAAGGAAAATAATCCTGGTTTTTACCCCATTGTGATTCTTAGCCTGCACTGGTAAGTGCTGGCGTCAAATCGTACATTTCATCTTTGGTACAACAGATGTGGACACATTTGTCTAATGGCAACCTTTGACCAGGGCATTCTGGGTTCAAAGTGTGGAAAACCAAGAGATACAGTGAGTTCTCATGGTTTTGGTACTTGCTTACCCAGAGCCTGCCGGACCAGTGAATGCCAGCTCCCTCTCTTCCAAAATTAGGGGAGAAAGATGGGACTTGTGACCATATAGCTGTGAGGTGGGGGGGGGGGTGGCGGAAATCACTCTGACTTAGGGGGGACAGCGCTCACCTCTGACAAGGGGGCCAGTCTCTGCTTGGCAAGGTGACATCACAGTACAATAGGAAAATGATCCTTGTTTTTACCAGATTGTGATTCTTGCCATGTGCTGGTAAGCGCAAGAGTCAAATCGTACATTTCATATTTGGTACAACAGATTCAGACAAAGTATATTTTAGGCAACCTTTCACCAGGGCATCCTTGGTTCACCAGGGCATCCTGGGTTCAACGTGTGTTTTCCTAAGAAAATCAGGAAATACCCCATTGTGATTCTTAGCCTGCGTTGGTAAGTGCTAGCGTCAAATCGTATATTGCTTCTTTGGTACAACAGATGTGGACACATTTTTCTGTTGCCAACCTTTCATCAGGGCATCCTGGGTTCAAAGTGTGGTTTTGTAGGAAATTCAAGAGATACAGTGAGTTCTCATGGCTTTGGTACTTGCTTGCCCAGAGTCTGCCGGACGAGTGAGTGCCTGCTCCCTCTCGTCCGAATTAGGGGAGAAAGATGGGGCTTATGACCTTATAGATGTGAGGTTGTGGGGTGGCGGTAATCACTCTGATTTAGGGGGGACAACACTCGCCTCTGACAAGGAGGCCAGTCTGTGCTTGGCAAGGTGACATCACAGAACAATTGGAAAATAATCCTAGTTTTGACCCCATTGTGATTCTTACCCGGCGCTGGTAAACACAACAGTCAAATTGTACATTGCATATTTGGTACGACAGATGCAGAAAAAGTATGTTGTTGACAACCTTTCACCAGGGTATCCTGGGTTCAAAGTGTGGTTTCCTAGGAAAGGCAACAGATACAGTGAGTTCTCATGACTTTGGTTCTTGATTGCGCAGAGCCCGCGGGACCAGTCAATGCCTGCTCCCTCTCGTCCAAATTAGGGGAGAAAGATGGGGCTTGTGACCTTATAGATGTGAGATGAGGGGGTGGCAGAAATCACTCTGAGTTAGGGTGGGCAGAACTCACCTCTGAAATGGGGACCTGTCTGTCTGCGCTTGGGAAGGTGACATCACAGAGCAATAGGAAAATAATCTTTGTTTTTCCCTCATTGTGATTCTTAGCCTGCGCTGGTAAGTGCAAGATTCAAATCGTACATTGCATCTTTGGTGCAACAGATGTGGACACATTTTTCTGTTGGCAACCTTTCACCAGGGCATCCTGGGTTCAAAGTGTGGTTTCCTAAGAAAATCAGAAGATACTGTTATTTCTCATGGCTTTGGCACTTGCTAGTCCCGTGTCCACCGGAATATTGAATGCCTGCTCCCTCTCGTGCAATTTAATGGAGAAAGATGGCATTTGCGACCTTATAGATGTGGAGTGGGGGCGGCGGCCATCGTTCTGAGTTAGGGTGGACAGAACTTGCCTTTGAAACGGGGGGCCCATATGCACTTGGCAAGGTGACATCACCAAACAATGGGAAAATAATCCTAGTTTTTATCCCATTGTGATTCTTACGCTGCTCTGGGAAGTGCTAGTGTCAAATCGTACATTGCTTCTTTAGTACAACAGATGTGGACACATTTTTCTGTTGGCAAACTTTCACCAGGGCATCCTGGATTCAAAGGGTGATTTCCTAGGAAATTCAAGAGATACAGTGAGTTCTCATGGCTTTGGTACTTGCTTGCCCAGAGCCTGCCAGACGAGTGAATGCCTGCTCCCTCTCGTCCGAATTAGGGGAGAAAGATGGGGCTTCTGACCTTTTAGATGTGAGGTTGTAGGGTGGCGGCAATCACTCTGATTTAGGGTGGACAGCACTCGCCTCTGACATGGGGGCCAGTCTGTACTTGGCAAGGTGACATCAAAGAACAATAGGAAAATAATCCTAGTTTTTACCAGATTGTGATTCATTCCCTGTGCTGGTAAGCACAAGAGTCAAGTCGTACATTTCAAATCTGCTACAACAGATTCAGACATAGTATATTGCAGGCAACCTTTCACCAGGGCATCCTGGGTTCAAAGTGTGGTTTCCTAAGAAAATCAGAAGATACTGTTATTTCTCATGGCTTTGGCACTTGCTAGTCCCGTGTCCACCGGAATATTGAATGCCTGCTCCCTCTCGTGCAATTTAATGGAGAAAGATGGCATTTGCGACCTTATAGATGTGGAGTGGGGGCGGCGGCCATCGTTCTGAGTTAGGGTGGACAGAACTTGCCTTTGAAACGGGGGGCCCATATGCACTTGGCAAGGTGACATCACCAAACAATGGGAAAATAATCCTAGTTTTTATCCCATTGTGATTCTTACGCTGCTCTGGGAAGTGCTAGTGTCAAATCGTACATTGCTTCTTTAGTACAACAGATGTGGACACATTTGTCTGTTGGCAAACTTTCACCAGGGCATCCTGGATTCAAAGGGTGATTTCCTAGGAAATTCAAGAGATACAGTGAGTTCTCATGGCTTTGGTACTTGCTTGCCCAGAGCCTGCCAGACGAGTGAATGCCTGCTCCCTCTCGTCCGAATTAGGGGAGAAAGATGGGGCTTCTGACCTTTTAGATGTGAGGTTGTGGGGTGGCGGCAATCACTCTGATTTAGGGTGGACAGCACTCGCCTCTGACATGGGGGCCAGTCTGTACTTGGCAAGGTGACATCAAAGAACAATAGGAAAATAATCCTAGTTTTTACCAGATTGTGATTCTTTCCCTGTGCTGGTAAGCACAAGAGTCAAGTCGTACATTTCAAATCTGCTACAACAGATTCAGACATAGTATATTGCAGGCAACCTTTCACCACGGCATCCTGGTTTCAACGTTTGGTTTCCTAAGAAAATCAGGACATGCTGTTATTTCTCATGGTGTTAGCACTAGTTTGTCCCCTGTTTGCCGGAACTGTGAATGCCTGCTCAATCTCGTGCAAATCAGGGGAGAAAGATGGCGCTCATGACATTATTTCTGAGAGGTGGGGGGGTTGTGGCAATCACTCTGAGCTAGGGGGGATATCACTTCCGTCTGAAATGGGGGCCAGTCTGCACTTGGCCAGTTGACATCACAGAACAAAAGGACAATAATACTAGTTTTTACCCCATTGTGATTCTTAACCTGCGCTGGTAAGTGCAAGTGTCAAATTGTATATTGCATCTTTGGTACAACAGATGTGGACAAAGTAATTTGTTGCCAACCATTCATCAGGGCATCTTGTATGGTTCAAAGGGTAGTTTCCTAAGAAAGTCAAGAGATACAATGCGTTCTCATGGCTCTGGATCTTGATTGCCCAGTGCCCGGCGGACCAGTGAATGCCCGCTCTCTCTCATCCAAATTAAGGGAGAAAGATTGGCTTGTTACCTTATAGATGTGAGATGAGGGGGTGGCAGCAATCACTCTGAGGTAGGATGGACAGAACTCACCTCTGAAATTGGGGCCAGTCTGCGCCTGGCAAGGTGACATCACAGAACAACAGAAAAACAATCCTAATTTTTATCCCATTGTGATTCTTAGCCTGTGCTGGTGAGTGCAAGAGTCAATTCGTGTATTGCATATTTGTTACAACAAATGTGGACACATTTTTCTGTTGGCAACCTTTCACCAGGGCATGCTGGGTTCAAAGTGTGGTTTTCTAAGAAAGTCAAGCAATACTTTGATTTCTCATGGCTTTTGCACTTGTAGTCCCGTGTCCGCCGGAACAGTAAATACCTGCTCCCTCTCGTGCAATTTATTGGAGAAAGATGGCATTTGCGACCTTATAGATGTGGGGTGGGGGTGGCAGCCATCGTTCTGAGTTTGGGTGTGCAGCGCTCACCTCCGACATGGGGTAGAGCCTGTGCTTGGCAAGGTGTAATCACAGAACAATAGGAAAATAATACTGTTTTTACCGCATTGAGATTGTCACCCTGTGCTGGTAAGCGCAAGAGTCAAATTGTACATTGCATATTTGGTACAACAGATGCAGACAAAGTATGTTGTTGGCAAGCTTTCAACAGTGTATCCTGAGTTCAAAGTGTGGTTTCCTAAGAAAGTCAAGAGATACAGTGAGTTCTCATGGCTTTGGTTCTTGATTGCCTAGTGCCCGCCGGACCAGTGAATTCCTGCTCCCTCTAGTATAATTAGGGGCGAAAGATGGGGCTTGTGACCTCATAGATGTAAGATGAGAGGGTGGACAGAATTCAAATCTGAAATGGCAACCCTTCACCAGGGCATGCTTGGTTCAAAGTGTGGTTTCCTAATAAAGTCAAGCGATACTGTGATTTCTCATGGCTTTGGCACTTGCTAGTCCCATTTCCACCGGAACAGTGAATGCCTGCTCCTGCTCGTGCAATTTAGTGGAGAAAGATGGCATTTGTGACTTTATAGATGTCGGGTGGGAGGAAATGGCCATCGTTCTGAGTTAGGGTGGACAGAACTCGCCTTTAAAATGGGAGGCCCGTCTGCGCTTGGCAAGGTGACATCACAGAACAATTGTAAAATAATCCTAATTTTTATCCCATTGTGATTCTTAGCCTGCGCTGGTAAGTGCAAGAGTCAAATCATACATTGCATTTTTGGTAAAACAGTTGTGGACACATTTTCTGTTGGCAACCATTCACCAGGGCATTCTGGGTTCAAAGTGTGGTTTCCAGGAAAAGTCAAGAGATGCTGTCAGTGCTCATGGTTTTGGTACTTGCTTGCCCAGAGCCTGCTGGACTAGTGAATACCTTCTCGCTCTCTTCCAAAATTAGTGGAGAAAGCTGGGGCTTGTGACCTTATAGCTGTGAGGTGGGGGGCTGGAAATCACTCTGATTTAGGGTGGACAGAACTTGCCTCTGAATGGGGGGCCTGTCTGCGCTTGGTAAGGTGATATCACAGAACAATAGGAACATTTTCTTTGTTTTTTACCCCATTGTGATTTTTACCCTGCGCTGGTAAGTGCTACCGTCAAATCGTACATTGCTTCTTTGGTACAACAGATGTGGACAAAGTATTCTGTTGGCAACCTTTCACTATGGCATCCTGGGTTCAAATTGTGGTTTCCTAGGAAAGTCAAGAGATACAGTGAGTTCTTCTGGCTTTGGTACTTGCTTGCCCAGAGTCCGCCGGAACGGTGAAATCCTGCTCCCTCTCGTCCAAATTAGGGGAGAAAGATGGGGCTTATGACCTTATAGATGTGAGGTTGTGGGGTGGCGGTAATCACTCTGACTTAGTGGGGACAACACTCGCCTCTGACAAGGGGGCCAGTCTCTGCTTGGCAAGGTGACATCACAGAACAATAGGAAAATAATCCTATGTTTTACCCCATTGTGATTCTTAGCCTGCGCTGCTAAGTGCAAGAGCCAAATCGTACATTGCACCTTTGGTACAACAGATGCAGACATAGTTATTTGTTGGCAACCTTTCATCAGGGCCTCCTGGGTTCAAAGTGTGGTTTCCTAGGAAAGTTAAGAGATACAGTGAGTTGTCATGGGTTTGGTTCTTTATTGCCCAGAGCCCGCCTGACCAGTGAATGCCTGCTGCCTATCGTTCTAATTAGGGGAGTAAGATGTGGCTTGGGACCTTACATATGTGAGATGAGGGGGCAGTAATAATCACACTGAGTTAGGGTGGACAGAACTCACCTCTGAAATGGGGGCCAGTCTGCGCTTGGCAAGGTGACATTACAGAACAATAGGAAAATAATCCTAGTTTTTACCCCATTGTGATTCTTACGCTGCGCTGTTAAGTGCTAGAGTCAAATCGTACATTGCTTCTTTGGTACAACAGATGTGGACAAAGTATTTTATTGGCAACCTTTCATCGTGGCATCTTAGGTTCAAAGTGTGGTTTCCTAGTAAAGACAAGCGATACAGTGAGTTCTCATGGCTTTGGTTCATGATGGCCCAAAGCCTGCCGGACCAGTGAGTGCCTGCTTCCTCTTGTCCAATTTAGAGACGAAAGATGGGGCTTGTGACAATATAGATGTGAGATGAGGGGTGGCAACAATCACTCTGAGTTAGGGTGGACAGAAATCATCTCTGAAATGGGGGCCACTCTGCGCTTGGCAAGGTGTAATCACAGAACAATAGGAAAATAATACTGTTTTTACCACATTGAGATTGTCACCTTGCGCTGGTAAGTGCAAGTGTCAAATTGTACATTGCATATTTGGTACAACAGGTGCAGACAGAGTATGTTGGTGGCAACCTTTCACCAGTGCATACCGAGTTCATAGTGTTGTTTCCTAGGAAAGTCAAGAGATACAGTGAGTGATCATGGCTTTGGTACTGGCTTGCCCAGATCCCGCCGGAACAGTGAATGACTGCTCCCTCTCGTCCAAATTAGGGGAAAAAGATGGGGCTTGTGACCTTATAGCTGTGAGGTGGGGGGTGGCGAAATCACTGTGAGTTAGGGTGGACAGAACTCACCTCTGAATGGGGGGCCTGTCTGCACTTGGTAAGAAATTATTCTGAGAGGTGGGGAGGCTGTGGCAATCACTCTGAGTTAGGGTGGACAGAACTCACCTCTGAAATGGGTTCAGGCTGCACTTGGCAAGGTGACATCACAGACCAATAGGAAAATAATCCAAGTTTTTACCCCATTTTGATTCTTAGCCTGCGCTGGTAAGTGCAAGAATCAAATCATACATTGCATCTTTGGTACAACAGATGTGGACAGATTTTTCTGTTGGCAACCTTTCACCAGTGCATCCTGGGTTCAAAGTGTGGTTTCCTAAGAAAGTCAAGCGATACTGTGATTTCTCATGGCTCTGGCACTTGCTTGCCCCGTCTCCTCCAGAACAGTGAATGCCTGCTCCCTCTCGTGCAATTTAGTGGAGAAAGATGGCATTTGCGACATTATAGAAGTGGGGTGGGGGCGGCGGCCATCGTTCTGAGTTTGGGTGGACAGCGCTCGCCTCTGACATGGGGGCTAGTCTGCACTTGGCAAGGTGTAATCACAGAACAATAGGAAAATAATACTTGTTTTTCCCCCATTGAGATTGTCTCCCTGCGCTGGTAAGTGCAAGAGTCAAATCGTGCATTGCATCTTTTGTACAACAGATGCAGACAAAGTTATTTGTTGGCAACCTTTCACCAGGGCATCCTGGGTTCAAAGTGTGGTTTTCTAGGAAAGTCAAGAGATACATTGAGTTTTCATTGCTTTGGTACTTGCTTACCCAGAGCCCGCTGGACCAGTGAATGTCTGCTCCCTCTCTTCCAAATTAGGCTTGTATTTCCTTATCTGGCCCCTCCATGAATTTGATCTCAACACTGTATTTTCTTGCATTTTGCTGAAACAGCCCTCCATTCCTTGAGTGCATGGACATAAGGTCTCTTGGGTCATGGATAGCCAGGCCTGCAGTGGGAGTTTCTGGAGCCTTCTGGCCGATAACAAGAAACCGGGTCTATCTTGGGGCTACATGAAATCTACATGCAGCATTTTCAAACATTAGCCCTTCCAATTTGATGCCTTCTCTTTTCGATAATGTATTTTTGAATCGAGGTATATTTTATTGTGGTGCACTTGCAGCGTTGTTCTTACTGTGACAAACTGAAAGTGAAGGATTGCTGTTTCTTGATTTGTACACAGCAACGTTTAGGCTATTATGCAAGTCTATGCAAAAAGGACAAGCGTACTCGTCCTTGGCACTGAAGGGGTTCATGTGGCAATGTTTAAGTGAAAGGCTGTTTGTTTTCATCGTTCAGAAGTATATCTTTATTCATCTGCTTTCAAAGGAAAAAGATTCACCTGGATTTGAATCTTACATGCAATGCAGTCTGTTTTCATTTTCCAGACGCACAGCATTTCACAGTATGTCTGTATCAACGTATAGTCCTTCTGTGTTGTTCCTCAGTGAGACTGTGCCTTTTCCCCTTTTTCATGAAATCAGTGTCATTTGCAGACGCTCCTGATTTTATGATCCAAGTGGCACAATCTGCTGTATGAATGTTTCCTTCACCTGTGCGCCTTTCCATTTTGGTAATGTTCAGCGAGGCCCACTTTTCACAATCACTAAACCCCAGTGCTGTATTAAGGTTAGAGTGGAGGCCTTGCTTGGCCTTTCAGTTCATGTCATTCTGGGGCTGAATTTACACCCCACACCAGAATCTATCTGAAATATAGGTGCAGGATCGTATACTCCACTTCTTGATTGTTCACCACCTTAAAGAAAATATTCCAAGTGAACTCACAAGGATGAACCCTTCTAGTCCATCCAGAAAAATGATTCCCTTGGAGGACCACCTGTTAATCAATCAAGACCACCACTGCTCCAAGTCCACATTATTGCATTCTTTCCTGTGTTTCTGGTTATCCACCAGGCCCATAATAGCATTCCCACTAAAGCTGCAATGAGTAGTCCTGGTGATGTCGCCATGCAAAACTGCATGGTCTAGCACTGAGTTGATCGGTATGCCACCTTAAAATTCCCCCCTATCCCCCATCAACAATCTTGATAACGTATAGACAGAAGACATGTTGTTTGCTTATCAAAAGAACCCTGATGAAGTTATCTGTTGCTCTATAGAAGGTGGACCCTCCACACTATAATCAAGAGTCTAATTGGCTGTTCATTCTGCGGAGTCCGATCTGTTGTTTTCCAGGATCTCGGTTAAGGTCCTTTGCCATAGTCCTGGATTTCAGGAACCTGCCAATACATTCCATCACTGTGTATGTATCTTTCCAACTACAGGGCCATGTTGTTGACCCTGGACTTCTCCATACATGCCCAGTGTGGGAAAGAACTTGAGGACACAAAGGGGGACATTTTTCCCAAAGTGCAAATTGTATGGAAGGAACCACCAATGTGTTCACATATGTGCAGTGCAGCCTCTTCTGGGGCATTTTGAATCCTTTCTTTCCAGGCTTATAATGCAACACGTACATCTTTGTGGATCAGGGCTTACATGACGCTTTATTGTCCCGCAATAAAAGGATTCATACATGTCTCCCGCCACATATGGATGGCAGACGGCCTTTAGAATTATTTTCTACGTAATCCAATGCATTTTCTCCAGCGTGGAAATCGCATGCATGTCAATGTGTTACAGTTTGTCAGCACGAACAGATGGTGAGATATACATAGTGATTCAATCTGTGCCCCTCCTCCGCCACCCAAAACTTTGGAAATCCCCCAGTGCTAAGAGGGCTGTAAGCAAATTCACAAACGTGGGGGGACCCCCAACATTACTTTCTCATTTGCTGAAAGAACTCGTGATGCGCATACACAAACCTAAATGCCAACTTCATGTCATATTTCACCAGATTTCTGCAAGCTGAGTCCTTTCCAAACATCCCCCAGTTGGCCCAGTTGGTTCATACTCCCACAGGGCCTGCTTAGGTACTACCCCTTTAGCTGATTCACAAAAGCATTTAATGGCACAATCCCATTGATAAATATTCTGTGACTCACGCCCAAATGTTAAAAATGATGACTGCCTAAAAGCACTATCCTAAATGGTCTATGTCAAGATATGAGAGACAGGAGCAGGGAAAAGACACTAATGTAATATATGCAAGAGAAACACACAATCTAAAAGCAACCAGAGATGGAGACCATGGGGAGCAGACCAACAAGTCTCAGGTAGGGTGAGGAGAGGAGACTGTGTGGATCTACGTGTCTGGGAGGAGCTATTCCTTTAAGAGGTAGGTCTTGAGCTCTTTCCTGAACTGTAGAAGTGATGGGGAGAGTCTGATGTTGATGGGGAAGAGGTTCTAGAGTCTTGGAGCATAGACAGAGAAGACCTGTCCTCTGGGTCTTTCCATCCTGCACCTTTTGAGTTCAAGTCTGAACATTTCCCTAAATCAGATTTTTATATAAATAATGCTGCCAGAAGAATCACAGATGATTAATGACCTGATATTAGTTGATGTCAATTCTGACTTTGTGGTATAATATTTAATTCTTTCAATGTGTACCTGAATGGCTTCCTTCAAACCAGTTTCCAGTTTCAAGGACAGATACAACCCCAAAGAGAGGAGACAACCATGGAAGACAGGTGTGTATGGAATGTGACTAACCTAACCCAGTCATGAATTTGTTTCAGGTGGGGGATGCATTAATAAAGAGAGAATGACATGGACCAGAATTGCTCCAGTTCACTGTGGCAGCGGTGATGCTGGAACCGCAATGCGTCCCCTTTCATGTCATGTAGTCTTCCCATCAACGATGGAGCCCTTCTGCGTCTGTGGCACTGGAAGAAGCATGAGCAATATGTCCTCACGACCAGCATTGGAGAAGACACACTGCAGTGTTGAGGTTTGTCTCTTCACTGCACTGCTTCTTGCTCCCTCTCCTTTTGTCCCCTGTCCTCTGGCTGCACACTATTGTCCCCAACGCCGAACTCCATGGCTCTCTGCTGCGGCCCGACCTTCCGACTTCCTTCTGGCGCTTCATAGCTGTTGTGCAGCACCGGAATCTGCTGCAAGCCCATATATGAAGGTTGCCTCTTTTTCTCCTGCCTTACCTTGCCTACATTTCATACCGTCGTTCACTGCTGCAAGTGAATATTGTATGGGCCACTTAGAACTCAAATTCCAAGGCCTCTTTTGCTTCCCAGTCCACTCCTCGGCCTCGGTTTGCAAAACTAGGCCCCCGCATGGATGGTCCAGTTCTAGAGTCGGCGCCTCTTAGACATGTTGGGACAACCCTATTGTCTGGTGGTCAAAAGCAGTTTTTTTTAGGGTCATCCACTTTGCTTCTCGAACATATCTGGCATGTTCCTGTGGGTCATCTTTGATGGTTCGTAAACATACTAAGGAGGATTTTAGTAGAGCTAGCCATGTGAGCAGCATCTCCCAAATGTCGTGACATATGTTGCTTTGTTTGGCAGAGCGAGTGATCTTTTGCAGGAGGCACCATGAAGGAAATCCCTTTCCAATAACAAGCCAAAGCAGCCCTGGGCCCTGGTCAAGCTCAGGAGCTCAGCAGGAGCTGGGCTCAGATGTGTGACTTGGGAGCAGCCCGCTCTAGGCCCTGGGCCCGGCGGGGGGTATGGGGAAGCTGTGATGTCACAATGCCTGCCCAGCCCGAGGGTTCCGTTGGCATGGCGATGGCAGCAGGTGAGCCCTGGAGCAGGGGCATGGGAAGGTCAAGAACCCTAGAAGCAGGACCTGGGGAGAGGTGGTGACTCGCTGGAGCCCTGCGGGCAGAGGCAGCTCCACACAGGCCTCCTGCTGCTGCCAGAAGCACTCAAGCCTGCTATTGCTGGAGCAAGCACTCAGGCCCAAAAGGAACAGTAAAGTCTCTCCCTTCCTAGGAGAAAATATTACTTCTAGCTGCTCCAAAATGTTGGCATGCATGGATTCGTTTTCAGTATGTTATCCAAGTTCTGCTTCGCCTGCAGAGAGTTCTTTTAGATGCTCTGCAATTAATTTTAGCCCACTTTTGTGTTTCGGAAGTTTGTTTCTTTTCCTGAAATGTCACATTTTTGGCCACTGAAAACAGAATTTCGTGGAAAAAACGAAATTTCTGGAGGCAAACCATCTGAAATATCTTGCTGTACCGCCCAAATAAATTGTGAAAGAGCAGAACGTCGTGTTGGAAAAAGCCTAAAAAGGGCAATTTTGCTCCAGCGGTGAAACCGGCTTGGTCAGTGAATTTTGCCCTGAATGTGTGATTTTCTTTGCAGAGCCAAGTCAGACAATTACACCCACCGCGTCAAGGCCATACTCTCTGTAGGCTTCAGTGGGAAGCGACACAAATCAAACATTCATCACCCTTGAAACACAGTCTCTATTTTCATTGACTTGATCTCATTTCTAATTACATAGAGAATCACTCATTCCCATGGGACTCGCCTCCTGCTGTCACACTCATTCCTATATGATTAGCCTCATACGCTTACCCGCAGTCCTCCTCATTTCTACCTGATGCTGCGTATAATTACATAGAGACTCACTCATTCCTACATGACTGGCCTCATACACTTACACGCAGAACCGCTATTTTTCTACTTGATGGCTGCCTCTAATTGAATAGAGGCTCGCTCATTCCCACGGGACTCGCTTGATAGAGTTGCACTCATTCCTACATGATTAGCCTCACCCACTTACCTACAGTCTCCCTCATTCCTACCCGATGGCTGCCTATAATTACATAGGGAATCGCTCATTCCCATGGGACTCGCCTCATGCACCCCTCTCTGTGCTCCTTCCTTGTAGGATGGAGTGAGTTCCATTGGGCTGGTACATAAGAACCGCCAAGGAGATCCGTTTAAGTGAAATAGTCAAATGGTACATTGAATCTTTGGGACAACAGATGCAGACACAGTCATTTGTTGGCAACGATTCAACGGGGTGTCCTGGGTTCAAAGCGTGGTTTCCTGGGAAAGGCAAGAGATACAGTGATTTCTCATTGCTTTGGCACTTTCTTGTCCAGAGCCCGCCGGAACAGTGAGGGCCTGCTCGCTCTCGTGCAAATTAGGGGAGAAAGATTGCGCTCATGACTTTATGAATGTGAGGTGGGGGCAGGGGGGCCGCAGCAATCGCTCTGAATTAGAGGGGACAGCGCTCGGCTGTGACCTGGGGGGCAGAATGCACTTGGCAAGGTGCAATCACAGAACAACCAGAAATAATCCTAGTTTTGCCCCATTGTGATTCTTACCCTGCTTACACAGACTTACACGGACTTCAATGGAGTCCCGGGCGTTTGCCATTCAGGCCCCCATTCAAGTCCCCTCCCAGTCCCACTGACTTCAACAGTGCCCCGCTCCTTCTGAATTAGGGGGGACATCTCTCGCCTCTGACCAGGGGGCCAGTCTGCACTTGGCAAGGTGTAATCACAGAACACATTGCTCACACTGATTTCGTGGGAGTTCCGCTCATTTGCCATGAATGCCCTCATTCGAAGCACCACCGCCCAGCCAGCCCCCCACCATGGGTCCCTTTCACTTCAATGGAGCACCACTCCTACCTCATCAATACCCTCATTCAAGCCGCACCCCCATCATCAGTCAGACAGACTTCGATGAGTCCTGCTCGATTGCCATTCATGCCCCTATTCAAGCGCCCCTTCTGCCCCAACTGGTCCCATTGACTTCAACAGTGCCCCGTCCCTTCCCCATTAATGCCCTCATTCAAGTGGCACCCCATTATCGGTCACACTGATTTCCTGGGAGTTCCCCTTGTTTGCCATGAATGCCCTCATTCAAGTTCCACCCCCACCCCCCCACCTCCACAGGCCCACAGGGCCCCCCACCACGGGTCCCTTTCACTTCAATGGAGCTCCACTCCGTTCCCATTAATGCCCTCATTCCAGTGGCACCCCATTATTGGTCATATTGATTTTGCGGTAGTGGTGGAATGCTGTAGCTGGGGCAAATCAGCCCTTTATCATCCCGTGACGGATAAATGGACTGCCCTCAAACAATTTAATGCAGCATATTCGGTTACAGCTTTCTCTGTCCATGTCATCTTGATCCGAGGCCTTGTGTTGTGTTGTGTTGTGTTGTGTGATACGAGTGTGAGATGGGAGAGCTTGAACTTTTTTTTGTTTTTGTTTTTCATCTTGATCCGAGGTGTTGTGTTGTGTGTGCTGTGTAATACGAGTGTGAGATAGGAGAGCTTTAAAAATCTTTTTTTTTTTTTTTTAACAGCTGGATTCGCCATCTGCAGGTTATAAGAAATGGCCTCTAGGTGGCCAGCAGTAAAGTCAGCCAATTCTGCTACCAACAGCCAGGATTTCCATCTGCAGGTTCTACCAGATCGCCAGCAGGTGGAGTGCAAGGGACTTTCCTCCTTATCAGGAATGGCCACCAGAGGGAGATGCAGGCTTAGAATCGTGGAAAGTAAAAGGTAAGCTGCTTGCTAATTTTGTGTGTGTGTGTTTTTTTGTGTTTGCGGAATTTTTCTACTGCTTTTTTCATAATCAAGTTTAAACAGGGACTTTTTATTTGGCAGGAAACCTTTTCGAAAAAGTCAGTAGTCTAGATATAGCCAGGCAGCGATTTTTCAGCAAAGGGAAGCCTTTCCTTGGTCACCCTGAAGGCTTTGGCACATCTCTCAGGAAAGAAGTGTCCAATCCTTTCCCAGTGTACATTTAAAATGGATGAGAAATACTTTTTGCCCTGCAGAATACATGTCCTCTAGTCACACAGACTTCAATGGAGTCCTGCTCATTTGCCATTCATGCCTCCATCCAAGTTCCCCCCCCCTCCCCACCTGGTCCCATTGACTTCAACACTGCCCCACTCCTTCCCCATTACATGGGTTGCATCGGAGGTGAGACAACCCTCCCTGCGCTCCTTCCTTGTAGGATGAAGTGAGTTCCGATGAGTTGATGCTTGAGAACCACCAAGGAGATCCGTTTAATTGCAAGAGTCGAATTGTACATTGAATCCTTTCCCTGGGGCATCCTGGGTTCAAAGTGTGGTTACCTGGGAAAGTCAAGCGATACAGTGATTTCTCATGGCTTTGGCACTTTCTTGTCCAGAGTCTGCTGGAACGGTGAGGGCCTGCTCCCTCTCGTGCAAATTAGGGGAGAAAGATAGCGCTCATGACTTTCTAAATGTCAGGTGGAGGGGGCGTAGCAGCAATCGCTCTGAATTAGGGGGGACATCTCTCGCCTGTGACCAGGGGTGCCAGTCTGCACTTGGTAAGGTGTCATCACAGAACACTTTGCTCACACTGATTTCGTGGGAGTTCCGCTCATTTGCCATGAGTGCCCTCATTCGAAGCACCGCCGCCCGGCCAGCCCCCCACCATGGGTCCCTTTCACTTCAATGGAGCACCACTCCTTCCTCATGAATGCCCTCATTCAAGCCGAATCAAATATCTCCAAACCTGTTTATATCCAGATACAGAGGTTTTTTGTTTATTTTAATTTCATACACAGTGAAGTGTGATTATTTAAAACATCAAAAAGGGATAAAGTGACGTGAGGTATGTTTTTAAGTCCAGGTGAATTTATTTGAGCAAAAATGTCCATGACTTTAAAATATGTATATGAGGTGGATATATGAGTTTATTAAAATCTTATATTCAACTTCATAGCAGTTGGCTGTTGTAAGTGAAGTAATCCAATTTCTTTACAATGCATTAATAATAGCTTAACTTTTCATAGAGTATTGGAATTCAATCTATTGGGTATTTTTTGCACTGATTTCAATTAGAATTGTTCTGCAGTGATTTGATATTAGGGTTAAGGCTTTGCGGAGAGAAACATTTATTGGTCATATTATAGGAAAAACATCATGAGCATTCTGTAGGTTATTCATAACCTAACCTAGTTTGCATTTTTAGAATGTCCTGAAGTGTCAGTAAGGATACAAAACATTTAAAGAAGAATTGAACGGATAATCCTCACTAAACCTAAGAAGACCTTTCATCTTATAATTCACTGTTCAAGAGATGTGTGATTCCACCTTGACAATAGCATTATTGCTCACTTTATTAGTAGTTAGTATAGTGCGCTAATATGCACTTTTATTTTTGGGAAATATACTATGTTGATTTTCATTATAGATTGATGAGATATACACATACTGATTGATGTAATTAAATATACCATTGTAATTATTCATATATCACATGCACATGGTACATTTGATTTTGATTTCTTTGTCTTGTTTATTTTTCAATGTTTACTCTTATAAGTACAACTATTACCCTACATATGTCATAAGGAAAATATATATAACTCTCTAAGTATATACCTCAGTTGGTGCTATTGCTATTCAAAAATGAAATAAAAATCCAATAATTCATACATTATTTTTGTAAAATCAGAAACAACACATCCACACATATTCCCAAAATATTATCCATATAAAAATGTCTATACAAACCTTCTAAATTAAATATATTATTTTTTGTAATTATTAGTGGGAGCTGCTTTGTCCCAGGGCAAGTCTGCCACTGTTGTTTATGGATTATACAAGACAATTTAATTGACTGCTTGAGTTCTATTTTGATTGTGTATCACCATGTTTTAATATTTCCTGATGGGCCCAACGCTGAGGTCCCAATAGGTGTATGCACTGACATTTCTTTTTTTTTAACCAATTTATTTAAATAGATTGCTGGAAATAGATGTGTAATCCAACTATATCTAGGTCATGACAAAACAGCTACTAGAGATTCTCAAACAAGGCAGACTACCACTGTTAATCCCTATAACTGATTTCCCCACCGCCATTTCATATTTTGCAACTACACTGAAACCCCTGCAAAAGGCTTCACAACCCCCTATTCCTACTACTGGTTCCCACATGTACCCCTGCTTTTAACAATTTCCACAACTGCAGCTTGAATGACGCCCACTCAACTATCTAAACTCGGCCAATCTGAGCCACAACATTAGAGACTATAACATCAGCCTTCTGGCCATTACTAAGACATGGTTCGACTAGGTCACCCTCGCCATATTTGACTTGCTATTCCTGCAGATATCCACTATCCACCAAAAAGATCCACCCACTCAGGATGTGGAGGGGAACTAGTGTTTGTGAAGAAACCAGGTATGCCAGAGGTCTGGGGTATTGCTCCTGAGGGGCCAACAACCCTCTCCCCAGCATAACGGAGGACTCAGCCAAGGGCAATTCAAAACTGTTGTTTATTACAAAAACCGGCAGGGATGATACAAGACATTCACGATTCTCCAGTACTTCTCCGCTCCCCAACCCAGTTTTGACCACAAATGGCGTCATCACCTGGACCCTCCCCCAAAAAACTATCCCTGATTCAAATAGGCTGCGTGGAGTGGTATAACCTATGGAACCCCTATAGAAGTCTTAGCCAATTGGACCTCGCATGTCAGGTGGCTGACCTGACCCGCCTCCAAGAAACTATCTATTATGTTGGGCAGGGTGTTAAGGATTCTAATGGGGCGTCACACATCAGACCAGGACTCTTGATGCTGGCCTAGGCTGCAGCACACAATTAAAACACTTTTGCTTTATTTTCTAAGAATTCAGATTGAGATAGCACCCAACCCGTCTCAACACCCCCTTTTACAAATACCCCGGGCTACAATGGACCATGAACCAGGCCGATGGGTGTTAATACAATATTTATTTATTTTCAAATTTCCATCAAAATCACACACATTTAATTTTGGGCAGCAATCACCAGTGGGGTGATAATTACACTGTAAAATGATATAATACACCTAGTTTAACCTTCTAATATAACATACCTAAAGCGCAAATGAATTGGAGCAATATTACTTTTCAGGTATATAGGACCACAGCTAATATTTCTCCCTGAAATGGTCCCTCATCCCCGATTAACTGAATTTTGGGTGGATAGAAAGGTGAGGCAACCTTTGCAATTGCACAAAATAGCACTTGGAATTAGTAAATATTTGTTTTACATGTGCGGTTGAATGAATAAGGTTAAAATGAGTATGGCTGTCTCACAGAAGTCAGAACACTTATAAACTACAAGGCAATGTACTAGCAATGGGCACAAGATTCAGAAAATCAGCTTTGGAAGGAATATACAGTGCGACAAATCACACGTGAAGAAATTACATTTGCTAATTTTCAGGGGTTTAAATGTCAAAACAGTTTTAAAAATGGGTGAAACAGACAAAATCGGAATGCATTTTTTATGCTGAAGGACAAATGCACATCACAGGGATAATACAAAAGTGAAAAGGGAACTCTTAATGAATGACTGGAAGAGATTCTTAAAAGGAAAGAAAATTCGGTTTTAAAAGTGAAAGCAGTGGACAGGGAAAAATCAGTTTAAAAAGGAAAGAACAGTTTCACTTAAACTAGATTTTAGTGGATAGAAAAGAGAAACGCCACCCGTGAATGAGAAGGTTAAACCTGCAGTTGTAACACCTTCATGACCTGTGGCTCTTTTAGGGAAAATTAATTTATTTGATCAAAATAGTACTAAGGATTACACAGGACAGAAATGAGTTGGAAATAATGGCGCTAACATTTGGAGATCACGGACAGGATGCACAGAGGATTCTGACAGTTTAAAGATTAACTTAACTCAAAGGCAGTTATGGGATGGGACCTAATACAAGGTAACAGAGGAGGGGATGCAGTTTGTGGTTGTTGGGGAACGGAAATACTCGCAACAATCACTTGAATGGGGTATTTTGGACAGCAGACCGGGTTTCTGTACAGCGAGGCAATATCTGGTCACTGGTCACAGCGGCGGGCTCTCCAAGAAGAAAACAGCTGGGCAATGGTCTGGTCACGGCACAGCGGCACATCAGCTGGATAAAGCGGGTAGCAGGGCAAGCAGGTAGCACTGGATAATCCCAATGAGGATTCAGCCACCGTTCCCTTTTCTGCCTGAGTTATTGGGATTTTTAGTGGAGTTTTTCTGGAGCAGTGGTCCTGCCTGGATAGGGTCAGATATGCTCTGGCCTGGCAGTGGAATCTGAAATATTGCAGAGTGAATATGGAATATCTGGATGCGCAGGGGCTGAACAATTCAGAAGAGAGTGAACTTTGGCTCTCTGAGATTCCACCTTATATAAGGAGGATGACATCACAGGATTATACTATGGGGGCAGACTTTGGCTGGACATGCCTCTAACAACTGCATTGGTCAGGGGTGGCAGTCACCACCTTCCTGTCAGCCGTTTAGACATGACATCAGTTTTTATGGTGTTTTCGTACAACGCCCATGGCCCTCCCACAGTCAATTTTGCCAAAAATCAGTTATGACATAAATTGCACATTTTTACAGTGTGGCGCTTTTGCAAATCACATAGGCAAATGACATATTTCACACAGAGCATGTCATTCCAACTCCCAAGTTGGTACGGTGTCATTTAGCCCTTCTAATAATCTTTCATAATTTTAGTGGGAACCATCTCCCCTAAAAATGTATAAATAGGTGCACTGAAGTGGATTAATGTGGGTCATATTTACATCCAACTTTCATAAATGGGTATTTTGTACTTTTCCCCAAAATGTCATTTCTCTGGCATTTGCACCCACAACCTGTCAGAAAGGCCTACATTCTCTTCTTTTAAAACCGTAAAATTTACATTTGTACTGTCAAAACCTCACATTATTACGTTTTCAAGTCAAATAAATAACAGTTTTAAGAAGAAATGTCTTTAGAACCAAGTGGGTCGTCTTTACCCCCAAAGAGGGGCAGTCTTCCAACCCTCCAAGCCAAATGTCTTTCTCTGGCCCACTGACACAGAGGTTGTCATGACGGTTTCTTTGAAGCTCCTCAGTTTGAGGTGAGGGAGGTGCTGCTAGAAAGTCACACCTATGTGTCCTGGAACTCCTTTGTACCAGGCTGGAGCACTGCCACATAGTCTGACGAGGGTGCGAGATCCACCACCCTTGCCTATTCAAATGCCCCGGGGGCTGTCCACTTGAAGGGAAGCAGATCCAGTTCCCAGAAAGCAAAGTCCTTTGAAGCCAGGCCAGGAAAAAACCTGTTCTGTGGCTTCAGCAAATGTATTTATTTATTTTCTGGACCAGAAAGCAAGTCTGTTGGAATTAAATATCCTATATATGTTTTAAAACAAACCCCCATCAAATTTCTATGCAAGGACAGGGCCTTAATACAACTTTTTCACTTTCAAACCAACATTGTCTTGTTTGATAAAAGCACAATTTTACACTTGGTTAATTTTCCTTGAATGTCACTTTACACAATGTGGTTTTCTCACATCTTTGTTCTGAGCATTTCCATGGTCCTAGTCATTTCTACCACACAGGAGTCTGTCCAAGGCGAAGGTCCAATGAAACTGACATAAGCACAGAAAGTGAGGGCTTCTTGTGAACTGCTTGTCAGTTATGTTTTGTTGCAAAAAGTAAAGTGTTTTGCGTACGGCTTATAGTGCAGTTCTTTACTATTTCACAGATCTTGCCTGACACAGCCTGTCATTCAATGAGGAATGCCCCCTTTTGCTGGAGCACTACCTGAAGGTGGATGAACATAGCTGGGTCTCACTGGAACCAAATTGTGTACAGTTGAAAGGATGGACAGGGCATCAGTGCGCAGACATTTTTAAATGCAGAACGCTTTCTTTTTCTATGGGAAATTCTGAGCTGGCAGCCTAGCAGCGCTGCCCTTGACTTATTTTCTATGGTGCAAATGAAGAAATGACTGGCAGCAATTCTCAAGGTGTTCAGTGTTTCTCTTGCCATATATGTGTCTGGTGAAACAGCACAGCCATCATTTTTGGAGCCACAAAATGCAGTTTTGATGCAGGGGAAGAGTGCTCAACAGAGCCAGTGCAGCCATTCTGCTGGTGACTGCTGAGATGTAGTTTGGTGAGGTAGGGGTTCTGCTGGGCTGGTAGATGTATCCCACAAGGATCGTACACTTACCATTGGCCTTTGCCCTTTTCCATCCACCCCTGGATCTCTGTCTCTGGATGATCTGGTCTCCCCAGGCCTGGGACGCAGTCGTTTCTCAGACCGATCTGCACCTCTTCAAGTGGATGTGAAATGACTAGGTGTCTCGATTGTATCTCATAGTAGACCACCTTTGCCTATGAGAGTGCACTCCCCATTGCAACATTTGTTTCACTTGTCGTCTGGGTGGCTGGGAGCGGCTCGACCGCCCACTATGGGTGAATGCCCATTGTCTAGTTTTGGCTGAATCACATGGTAGTGGACCACCAAATGGAGCTCTTTGGGTCTGCATTCATGAGGATTTCTTCACTTCTTCTGAAGCTGGCCTCTTGTTGTTTGGAGTTTTGAATGCACTTGTTTTATCTTTGCCCTTGGCTGTGAGCTTGGCCTTCACTTCGTGCAGCCTGAGCCTGCTTCTCTTGTTAGGTGTACTCTAGCTTAGCTAAGGCCTTCTATAATTTTCCTTAGACTTATAATGTGTTTTCTACATACTCGTGCTCTGCTATGTTTCCTATAGCTTACGTGATCCTACCAGGGTCAATATATACTCCTGTAGTTTATTAAAGTTAATTGCCATAAGCATCTGCAAATTTGCTCAGGATCTCTTGTTGCCTTGCGTTTCAGCATTACTGCGTTTGGATAATGAGTAAAATAATAAAAGCGTTGACAGCATGTGTGTGTATCAATACTCTATCTCCAGAACTGTCTAAGCATGTTCTTCGTGTATGCGAGTGAGTGATTGTGTAAGCTGGGCATAGCTGCAAGTGTTCTTCGTTGCTAATGCTGCTACGTCATGGTGTCACTAGTGGCGTCGGCTAAGTGTTTTCTTGGCATTTAATCAATGCAGTCCATTATAGTGTTCAGGCCCACGATCTCTGTCGGGTTCCCTGTATGTGGAACGATATGCACTGGATATGGATGGAATGGCTGTTTGAGTGGATACCTCTCTGCATAAGTGTCAGTCCGTGGTGCAGTTGGGGATCATCCGAAAAATGATGAGTAACTTCGAGCGTTCTTGACTCTTTGGCCCATCATGTTCATGGGGGTGAGGAGGGGCAGTCCTGGGACCCTCTCTTCACTAGCTTGTCTTAAATCCCTCTATTGATCAGTCATGCCCCCAATCGAGTGACTCCATCAAGCACAATCTGACAAGGTTCAGTCACATTCCCCACAGCCTACCAACTGCTTGACTATAACAAATGATTCCTACATGACTTATGGCTCTCCTGGACAATATCATCTGTTCATCAAGCAGATGTATCCTTGCAGGGGCAGTTAACCTTTACATCGACCCTCATGCAAAGCAAACCTGGTTTAGCTGGAGGACATGTCTCGTCTGTACGTCTCTCAATTGGGTAACGGTTGAACCCATGCCAAGGATCACATACTTAAATGCCACCTTCACACAGGATGTCACCATCACCAACAGTGAAATAACACATCTGCCTTGGTAAGATCAGTGAGGGCCTCCAGTGTGAAGATTGCCAAGCCCAAGGATTGTCCTGAGACAATATATGGAGATACTCACTAGCTCTGTGCTGTGGCTTCCCCCCCACATGTGTGATTTCTAGATGTTCTGTAACACATATTCACCTTTCACCATTAATACACATACATACAGATTAAGAGGCAGTGAGGAATGGTAAAGTGAGGATTTACAAGTCCAGAATAGACAGGGCAGACATCTACAACAAGACCGGCGCCTATATGAGGATAACATGAATGTATTGCAAGAGACTGAAAGAATCCCATTGGTCAGAAAACATGCATACCTGCAGGGGAACAGGCGTTCTCTCAATATCGGTACATAATAGTGGAGGCACGAGTAGGGGAGTTGGTGTGACTTTATCCCAGAAGTTAGGAATTGGGGCAAAATGATCAGTGGTGTTAAAAAGGAGTTCAAGAGATCCCAGAATTAAAAATGAAAACAGCCCATTGTCAAGAGGGAATGTAGGCACAGAAAAAGGCGCAACATACATTGAAGGTAAAAACAAAGATTTATTAACAACATCTTTTAATCCAGCACCGGGTAAAGCAAAAACGAAAATCTGGGGAATGGACTAGATTGAAACGCAACAGGAGTGTGCTGGCTACAAGAACTGGGGAATGGACTGGATTGAAATGCAACAGGAGTGTGCTGGCTACAAGATCTGGGGAATGGACTGGATTGAAACGCAACAGCAGTGTGCTGGCTACAAGATCTGGGGAATGGACTGGATTGAAACGCAACAGTAGTGTGCTGGCTACAAGATCTGGGGAATGGACTGGATTGAAACGCAACAGCAGTGTGCTGGCTACAAGATCTGGGGAATGGGCTGGATTGAAACGCAACAGCAGTGTGCTGGCTACAAGATCTGGGGAATGGACTGGATTGAAACGCAACAGCAGTGTGCTGGCTATGGGGAATGGACTGGATTGAAATGCAACAGGATTGTGCTGGCTACAAGATCTGGGGAATGGACTGGATTGAAACGCAACAGCAGTGTGCTGGCTATAAGAACTGGGGAATGGACTGGATTGAAACGCAACAGCAGTGTGCTAGCTATAAGATCTGGGTATGGGCTGGATTGAAACACAACAGGAGTGTGCTGGCTATAAATCATGTATGATTTTAAAGGGGCGGAGCAAGGCTTTGGGACAGATTCCCAATATCGTAACAAATTTCTGGATTCAATTTATGCAAATACTTTCTTAACATTTCGGCTGAACATTCTGCCACTAAGGTAGTTTTGAGTATCCAGGCAAACGTAGGCAGGGATTTTTTTTTTTTTTTTTAATTATTGTGATATAACCGCATTTGGGTCTTTTACACAATCCATTGCAATATATTAATACAAGTTCATACAATTTTCACATAATAAAAGAAGAAAAAAATATAATTAAAAAAAGTAAAATAATTGAACAACAACAGTCAAGAATAGAATAAACATACAAACGCATCTCATATCGACTACAACAATTATATTACCAGTATTTTTGTGGAATAATACCTGTATATTGCAGTACCCTTATTACATTTAGTGTCAATTTAGTTTCGTGGCTGGCAATCATTCTTTCCCAAAAGGCACTTGATGACAACCGGTCGAGTGACCCAACTGAATTACCCAGGTATTTAACCCTTGTATCCCAGGTGCCTTTGCAGAATCTCAATAAATGCTCAGGCGTTTGTTTCCTTGGGTCTGAGTATTCCGTCCATTGACTCCTAGTCGCTTCTGTGAGTCCCCATTTAGTCAGTACTGCATCCGTCTTGATCAAATTCAGGCATACTCGCAAGAAATTCTGACTTCCCTTCGTATCTGGGAACTTCGTCAGATACCTAGGAACAAAACCCTGCTTTTTCCCATACTTAAAGAAGGATATGGGGATGGAGGAAGACCTCACCATATCTGATGTGGTAATCCAATCTCTTATTGTCAGGGCTTTCTTGACCTTCAATGGGTTTGTGATCAATGTGTGTTTATCTTGTTCACAATAGATCAGTACATTTTCTGCCACCTGTCTAAATTCTCTCAGAGTTAGTGAGGTATCTGAATTCAAGTTGTCTAGAAGATCTTCGTACAGTGTATTAGGCATTGGCACCAAAATTGACCTGTATAAGGAAATTAATTTCCACTCCGCTGAGATCTTAAGAGATTTTAAACCTAATTCGTATCTGAGAGTAGCCGTCTGGAGACCTCTAGGCAGACCTAATGCCTGCTTCCAGATGTAACTCTCAGGTTTTTGCCAATCTATTGACCATAGTAAAGGTTTTGCCTCGATTCCGTATAGTAGCACAGGAATAAGTTGTGGCACGTAAAACTTAATTATTGGCATGATTGAAAATTTACCATACAAGTTCAAGATCTTCCTCATTTGTGCTATTAGTTGTGTACATTTGGTCAACAGTTCTCCATACTGTGTCCCAACTGTAGGGACTGCATGCAAAGTGACACCAAGGTACACAACTTCTTTTACCACAGCAATCAAACAACCACCTATTGACCAAGAATATCTTGCTCCTTTAATACCTTTACTTCCAAAGGCTAGCACCCTTGATTTCTCCGGGTTTACCACCAGATCATTTACTTTCATGTACGAATCAAGTGCATTCTGCAGTCTTTGCAGACCGACGGGAGTCCTATCTAGTAGAACAATGTCGTCGGCATACATGAGCCATTTCATTGCTAATGAGCCGACCTTAGTGCTGACCAATGCTGAAGAATCTATAAAATGTCCAACGTCTCCAGGATAAAACTTGAAAGGAAATGGTGCCACCATACACCCTTGTCTTACTCCCCTATTTATACTTATGTAGTCTGACAGGTGTCCTGCTAGATTAAGTCTTACTCTAGCTGTATTTCCTTCGTGAAGGTTTACTAGAATGTTTATCAGTGTTTTTGGGGCTCCTTTCTGCTCCATTTTAAGCCAGAGCTTGTCCCGGTTCACCATGTCAAAAGCGCTCGACAGGTCGACAAACGCACCATAAAGTCTAACTACATTTTTAATATCTTTATGATTTATTGATCAAGTTTAAGACGTCCTCTCTATCGAAGTTCAACCCCCAATTTCCACCGCGGCCCACAAAAATCGGCACTCCCTGTGGTTTGTGGTATTTGTCACCAAAATGGGTCAACCAGCTCGATTCTGGTACATTATTCATTTGAGCTATATCTTGATCAATTTTGAGTGAGTTGTTAAGAGGCAAAAAGTTACGTGATTAGTTGTTTTGCAAGGCACGTAGCATTTCTTCTCCATCATTTTGCCACAGCTCTTCTCTATGATGTCTGGACCAACTCCTATAGTTGTTTTTGATTTTTTTTATCTCTACTGTGAGGTCTAATTTTCTTCTTGCCATCTTTCTTGCTAGTCTTAGTTGTCTACGCCTCTCACATTTTTTTGCCCATATTGCTTCATCAAAAGGATGTTTATAGGTTTGCTGATGACCCTTTTGAATGATCTTTGGGCAATCAATTTGCCATATGAAGTCATGGAAAGTAGGCGGCATACAGTTTTGGTTTAAGACTTCAGGGCAATCCCAACTACGGAGTCTGTCCAGACCATCAATTAGACGAGCGCCTTCTTTCTGATATTTAACCAGGCGATTTTTCTTGCCATTTACGACTACTCAATTGTCCCACACCTCTATTGTATCCCTACAGTTCCAACTTATTTGTGTTACCAATCGTTTACGGTCACTTGTACCCCCATCTTTAACGGAGAAATGTGTACATTTCCTGAACCAGTTTGTAGATAAGAAGACATAGTCCAATGTTGACTCTGTGTCACCCCTCCCCCAAGTGGTGGCGGGCGGAACATCCCCTTCTACTGATCCATTTAGAAGTTTTAAATCCCATTCATCAAAGAAGTCTAGCCACTTTCTACCATTGATTGTTATTTCTTTCATTCTTCCCTTGCCACATCTATGTTTAGTTGTAATGCATTGTGAATGTAGGTCTCCTGCAACTACTATGTAGGCCCCAGGGTAGATAATCCTAGTGTCACTAAGGACTACTGAGATCAATTGTAGAAATTCTTATCATTTTTCCCTGGCTGAGTTCCGATATAAATTGATAATTATTATCTCCTAAAATGATGCGTTACCAGGGAGAGTGACTGCTCTTACCACAATAATTCCTTCTTGTTTGTAAGGTATAACTGTTATTTCCTTAAATAAGACCCTTCTACAGGCAGTCAATAAACCCCCCATCAGTCTACCCTTGGCTTTAGTATATGCTGGTTGAATTGCCAAGTTGAAACCCTCAAGTTCTGGTGTATTAACTAGCCAGGTTTCTTGTAATAGAATCAAGTCAATCTCCCCAAATAACAAGGCTCTCATTTTGTTGTTTCTAAATGAACAAGAGCCTCCATCTGGTGATTTTTATTTTTTTGCTACTAAAGAGATGCCTGCACTACCCCCAGCTTCTGACAGACTTGCATGATTATTTCTGGTAGCATTGGCCAAGACAGTGATTGTGTCCCCCTTTTAGATTGGTCATCTTTCAGTTTTTGATGTCTGACTTGTACAGAAGAAACTATTCCCTGGGCAACTATGTTCCATGAGGTGGCAATTTGTCATGCACTTCACGACCTAAACCACGCAACTTTTCTGTCACATTTAGAAAAGCCGTAACAGCCATTTTAGAAACAAATCTGACTTCAGCTAAACTTGTGCAGCCAGATTCTGGAAACCAAACATATTCAGTATCTTTTGTTGAGAATAGATATAATTCAGGACATTTTTTTACTAATGACAGGATCGCTCCCCAATTCAAGGGTTTACCAGACTGTCTGTTTTCTTCATTAGTAAACCAAAGTCTCGGGGCTGCATAAGGTGTTGGATCTTCTTGGGAGTTCATAGTATTCTCAGTCATAATTTCTAAAGATTGCGTTATTACTGATAGAGTCCCACTCCCTTTGTTTCCAATTCCTACGCAATTGCCTTGTTTCTTAGTCTCCAATATGGGTAAGGGATCTTTACTCTCACCCTGTAAGTAATCTGTCTGAGATTTCGGTGTTTCAACTGGATTTCCGGCTTTTGTTCTTGTCATGTTAAATTTTGGAGCAATCCGCAAACCAGTCTCTCTCTGTAATAGAGCTTTAGGAAAAATGTTCTGTTTAGGTAAAAATATTGGTGCAAGTTTTAACAGCTTACCTGTTGTCTTTGATCTAACGACATCCTGCTGCTGTGGGATTTTGTCTGTATTTACAGATTTTACTTCTGTCTGAGTACCCATTGATGTTTTGCTTGTTTCTACTTCTTTTACTTATTCTAGAACAATATTAGCAGGAGTTTTTTTCAATAGTTGTTTTTTTCCTTTTCTGGTCCTGTTCCGCCCTGGACTTCATGCAATGGGGAATCTACTCCCAGGTTCTGATCATTCTTTTCCAGTTCGTTATAGTTTTCTAATTTTTGTCCCTGGACCGAGATCCCCTTTGCAAAGCTATTTACATTTGATCTCCTTGTTTTGGAACCCTTCATATTTTTTGTTTTCTTCTCCTGTCGACACCTGGACTTAGAGGATATGTGATTTGATTTTTGATTTTTCCACCTTTCCCTTCTCCGTCTCTTTTATGATTGCTGTGAGCTCCTCTTCCTTGGAGTTTCATTTGCAGTTACTTCTTGTGTTGGTATCTCAATTATTTCGTCTTGGGTTTCTGGAGACTGTTCAAATGATAGGTCTGCAACCTGTGCCAGGTGCCAGAATTCTTTCATCACAGACTCTGATAGAGGAGTATCATCAACAGGTATATTCAATCCTGACTGAATGTCATCTTTTTTATTTTCTGTTTCCTGCTGTTTTAAAGGATTTGTTGTTTGTCTAGAATTGATTTTTAATAGCAAATCCTTAATCTCGGAGTCTTCCATTAGCAAAGAAGTTAGTTGTTGCTTAATTTCACTTAGATCTTCACTTTGTTTAGAAAATCCGTCTTCCATCCTTGTCAATGTAGGCAATACTGAGCAGTTTATCACGTTGCTTTGTCCTACCACTGTGAATTCAAATTGTTCAATGTCTTTTGTCATTTCCATCAGAATTCCTGTGTGTGTATTCACATCCCTTTAAGAAGTTCAAAAACTTTCACCAATGAATTCAAAACATAATTCAATGCTGGTAGGGTTGGATCTCCTTCCTTAGGAACTTGATTCTTGCCTCCAAGGGCTACCATAGGTCTATGGGCTAGGTGATCTAATTTTAATTCATCAAATGCGGCTGACTCTCTTCGAGAAGCTTCTCTTGAGTTCAATCTCTCTCCTTGATATAATGGATTTTGAGTTAAGCTCAAATGGTGGTTAGGAGACCTTAAATGACCTATTTCTGAGATTGGTAATTCTAGTTGTCTATTCTCAGCTGTTGAATCGGGATCCTGATTTGAGAGCCTCAAAGAGTTTGAATTAAGAGCGCTCAAGCTGTTATGTATACGTTTCTGGAAATAATGATCAATGGTCCCTTTTATGTTTGTCGATGTTAAAGTAAAATCTTTTGATAAAGTAGATGGAGTGTTTTTTACTATGTCTCTCAACATTTCTTCTGCTGGTATCTTATCCACTTGAGGTTCTTCATGGATTTGAACCTCCACTAAGTTGGTATCATTTATCAAGGTAATGGGAATATGTAGACCAGAATTGTTCACTTCAGCCTGCAAAGATTTTTCCATATACAAGCCTTCCCATTGTGGAGCTCTTAAATCATCAGCAAAGGGGCCACTCCTCAGATTGTAGCGAGAGGACATTTCTGAAATTTGCAGGGCTCTTTATAAGAGCTCAATACCAATTATTGTTGTTCGTTTATATAGAATTAATAATTTAATTTGTTGTTTAAATGAATTTCCACACTTTATCTTAAAACATAAGGTGATTTAAAAAGGGATCAAATGAGTACAATCTCCAACAGTCTCCCTTTCTCTCACCTTTGTTTCTTCTTCCTTTTGCCTGCAGCTGAGTTATATTATTTTTGCAGTGGATTCTATAAAGAAACCCACAATGGCCGCTGTGTTGCGTTTATTATGGTGGATGCAATCTGATTGTGAACGCAGTTCTTTTGCGAATCTATCGCAGTGGAAGGAGCCCATAAAAAACTGTCACTCTGTGGAGCTCTGCACCAGTATTACCACCTATATTACCCAATCGGTGGAATGAAAGAGACCCAGTCTCCACAGTCTCCCACAGGGCGCCAAGCGCCGGCCAGCACACAACACACAGAGCACAGCACACAACCCCCTCAGATTAAGTGCTAGTAGTTTGTTATACAGTTTAATCAGCGGGTGTGCAGATCAATGGATCAACTTCTAACTACCGTCCACCCCTGCTGACATGCTCCCTTGCAGCACTTATTCCTCTGAGTTCCTAGTTCCTAGTTCTAAGAACTTACTCGGGTTCGCTCGGCTCGGCTTCTGCAGGCTTTGCAGAACTTGTAAAGCTTACTGCCTGGCACTGCTTGGCTCACTGCATAAGTCTCGTGGGACGCCTCACATGCGTCTGGTGGGGTCTCCGAAGCGATCCCCAGGCTTAGCCCGTCTTTAGCCCCCAGCCTGTAGCCCAGGAGCCGCGACGAGCCGCACACGTCCAAACTGTTCGCGAACACTCATGGCAGAGTCTTCTCTCTCCAGACTTCCTGTTGGAGAAAGGACCTTGCGCACATCACGTCACGTCACGTTACTTTGCTGTCAAGCCGCACCGGAAACTAAAACAAACTGAAACCAGCCGCTTCCGACAGCCTGCTATGATGAGGCTATGATGAGGGAATTATGTACTTGGAGATATTGTGAATCACCCTGTCAGTCGGAAATGCTTTTACATATCTTGGTAGAACGCCCTAAACTCTCTGAGGTGAGAGATTACTGCCTGGGTAACATTCAGAGTCAATTCCCTTCATCTAACAATGTTGAAATGTGGCCGCTGTTGATCAGTGGGCATGTGATTAGTACCACAATTGCAGTGGTGCACTTTTTAAAAAGAACAGGTCTCATAGATTAGTTGAATTTTAGTTGGATTTTAAACTTTTGATTTTGGGCTAAGGAAAATACTGATCCCAGCCCATAAAATAAATTCTTTAAAAACAAAAAGCGCTGGTGTAGAAATATGAGTGAATGGAACTACTTTGCCTTCTGCCCTCGCCCAGTTGGACGGTGAGATTCAAGAATTGCAATAAAGGGTTGGAGGAGTGTGTGTCAATTGATATTTTTGAACTGTAGGTATTGTTTATCTGTTTGAAGATGGTATTATGATACCTTTCATGATGATTTATTTGGCACGTGGTGAAGTATAGTGATGATGTAATATGTTTCTTTTGTAAGATAGGTAAAGGTTTGATACTCAAGCCAACCACCAAATAAAACATTTTTAAAAGAATGTCTCGGAACTAAACCCACAATGTATTGGCTTCCCCCTCAAGGGTTCGACACATTCAATGCTTTCGGTTGGTCCTTTACAGTCTGGAAAATGTCCCAATCCCTTACAATCTCAGGGCAACACCGCGCTGCCAGCAGGCATTGCTGGGACTGCACCACTAGCAGCAGAAGCTATCAGAGTTATGTCGCAATATCCAGGCTCAACCCTAGGGGTTTTCCTCTCCCTTCTTTGATGGTTCATGCATGAATTGCTCATGAATTAGTTCTCGGTCCTAGGTTTAAAGTGTTCTTTCAACCTCCATATATTTAAGACCACAAGGGCCTGAACTGAGGTCCAAAGTCCTGCAGCTGGATGAAGGGTTTGATTTTGCGACGGGTGGGCTCTTGGAAGCAGTCTTTTTTGGCCTTTCTTGTCTATGTGTTTCTGAAAGCACAGTCTGGTTTTGCTGGGCAGGTCCAAGGATTTTGCTGAATCTCAAACAGCGGATCAAGTCCTTCTCGGAGTGTGTCATTGAGTGTCTGGGCGACGGACATCAGATTGTTCATTGATATTGATAATGATATTTTATTTCTATTGCGATCGTACACAGGCAAGGGAGTGGAAAAGGGGATAACAAAAACAACGCTCCTACTAGGCCCAGTGACATTGAGGCACGCAAGTGCATGGGAGATGGGGTGGGGAATAGTTCATGGACGGGGGGAGAAGTGGAGAGTGTGGAGCAAAGGATATAGGGAATAAATAAATAAATAAATAATAAAAGCAACAAACAGTGGTGGTGCAGCCAGCAATTGGCTCGTGTTGGGTTTGAGGCAGCAGACAGGGTAGGTCTGATAAATGCAGGAAGAAAAAGGGGTGGGGGCTGTATGGTTACAGATACATGCCCCAGTGCAAGGGGTGGCCTGAAGGCAGTGCGGGAGGGTGGCAGGGTGAGCAGGTACCTCAGCCGGGAGGACAGAGGGTTGGCCAGGTGCACAGTGCCAAGAGAGAACAGATCAGCAGGGGAGAGGGAGAGCGAAGGCAGACACAAAGAGGAAGGTCTTGAGGTGCTTCCGGAACCGGAGATGGTTCTCCTCTTATTTTAGAGTGGCAGGGAGGCTGTTCGAGAGGGAGGCCTCAGCCGATGACAGAGATCTACCCCCAGCTCGTTTCTTTGAAAAACGACTGACCCTGAGGGAGTTAGAGGTAGAGGAGCAAAGAGCTCGAGAGGGGAGGTATTTGCAGAGGAATAGCTGAAGGTATTTTGGACCCAGGCCCCAGAAAGCCTTGATGGACGTGAACTTGGACCCAGGGGCTTGGGTCTATATGCGCTTGAACATGACTCAGCTGCTTCCACACCGCTGGGGACAGGGGAGAAATTGTCCCCCATCTGTGACATACAGGTCAGTTTCAAAGCATGTATCGTTGGGACTAGACAGTGGCTTGATGGAGATTTTAAGTATCAGGCGGGATTGTTGAGAATGTGATGCAGACTGCATGTCTCCGGGAAAGAACCTTCCCAGGTTTCCTTTTGTTTTGAGACAGTGATCATTGATAGCAGTCTGTGCAGCAGGAAGTCACCGTCCACTGTGTGAAAGGGGGCTCATGGGTGCCCCAGTATGGCTATATTTCTGGCTCCTCGAGTGCTGTAAAGCACCCCGCCATGAAATTAGCACAGATTCAATGCATTGTGGGTAGAAGCCCATGTGGCATGCTCCCAGTACTGAATAAAGTAAGTGCCTGCAGCTGGCTAGGAAACATTTCCTACCTGGCATGAGGTCCAGGCATTTTGCAGGTAAGATAGCTCAGTAGGTTCAACGCTCGCTGTTGTGATCTGCAGGTCACAAGTTCGAATCCCGGCAGGGCCGACTCAGCCTTTCATCCTTCTGATGGCGATAATTAAGTACCAACTTCGGTTGGGATGAAATTGTGTGTAAATCTATTCTATGAAAAGCGCTTAGGGGTAAGCGCTATAGCAACAACTCACCCTTATCATTGTCAATTTGAATACTTAACGCAAGAGAAGAATCTGTGTGAAAGTGCGACCCTTCACACAGTGCACAGGAACTTTTCACACACCTAAGGAACAGTGCAGTGGCGTGTGGATACATGTCTGCATAACCAGCTGTACCACCAAATGTTATCGTCTCCCAAACGAGCCTACAGATGTCCCATAATAGCCCTCATAGCTACCTGCTTATTATCCGAAATGCTGCATTTCCCCAGTGAGAAGGGAGACGGGATTGCTAATAACAGGAGGGTGGAAATGACAGGTTCCCTCGGCTCGCAGGGGAACTGGAGACCAGTTGATGTTGTGTTCACAGTATAAAGACCCCTCGCCTTTGGAAGCAGCTCCCAATGCTGCCTTTCTGCAGTGAGCTCGTGCCTTTCCTTGACATCACGTGGCTGCTGATCCCATCAAGACAGAACGCAGGGATTTCCCTTCCAGGTGTCAGAGGGACGTTCTCTGTTTCCTGCCCTCCAGCGTTTAAGTGGACCGGCGCCTCGGCCACGCTGTCATTGTGCTTCCCATGCGCTGTGCCACAGAGACCGTCACTATTAGGCCCCCAGATGGGACTCTGGGCCTGTGTGTTACTTCTCCTCCTGGTCTTGGTCAGGGAAATGGCTCTGCGACCAGCCTGCAGCCTCCAGGCGTGGAAGCAAAGCGTTTATTCCAAGGAAGGAGATCTGCTCTTAGGGGGGATTTTCCTGGTCCACTCTGAATTCACTTCCCCTGAACTTACATTCCAAGAAGAGCCTCGGCCCATAAGGTGTGACGGGTAAGTAGGGCTCATTGTATGTATGAGGGTGTCACAGTGGATACCGTGTGGGGCACAGCAACAGTTTACTACAAGTTGTTTGGGACCGCCAGAACCCATGTCATGTGAAAGGCTCTGAACTGTCAGGGCTGAACTCTAATGAGGGGCTGATGGCAGTGGAATAAGGGTCCCCCGTGGATTATATCACTGCAAGGCAAAGCAGCAGTGTGTTCCACTGAAGAACTGTCACAGTTGATAGCATGTGAGGCAGAAGACCCCTGTGATGGAGCGCCCATAGAACAGTCAGAGCTGAATTCCACTGTGATGGCAAAAACAGTCTAGCACAGTGTGTTTACACCCGCTGATATCCCGCGGGAGGTGTCAGGGCTGATATCCACTGTGATGGCAAGAACAGTCTAGCACAGTGTGTTTACACCCGTGATATCCCGTGGGAAGTGTCAGGGCTGATATCCACTGTGATGGCAAGAACAGTCTAGCACAGTGTGTTTACACTCACTGATATCCCGTGGGAGGTGTCACAGCTGATATCCACTGTGATGGCAAGAACAGACCAGCACAGTGTGTTTACACCCGCTGATATCCGGTGATATCCCATGGGAAGTGTCAGGGCTGATATCCACTGTAATGGCAAGAACAGTCTAGCACAGTGTGTTTACACCTGCTGATATCCCATGGGAGGTGTCACAACAGATATCCACTGTGATGGCAAGAACAGTCTAGCACAGTGTGTTTACACCCGCTGATATCCGGTGATATCCCGTGGGAAGTGTCAGAGCTGAATTCCACTGTGATGCAAGAACAGTCTAGAGCAGTGTGTTTACACCCGCTGATATCCCGTGGGAGGTGTCAGGGCTGATATCCACTGTGATGGCAAGAACAGTCTAGAGCAGTGTGTTTACACCCGCTGATATCCCGCGGCAGGTGTCAGAGCTGATATCCACTGTGATGGCAAGAGCAGTCTAGGGCAGTGTGTTTACACCTGCTGATATCCCGTGGGAGGTGTCAGAGCTGATATCCACTGTGATGGCAAGAACAGTCTAGAGCAGTGTGTTTACACCCGCTGATAGCCCACGGGAGGTGTCAGGGCTGATATCCGGGGAAGAGACTCATTCATGCACACCTGGAAACCCTAGTATATAACATTCATTAATACCAGCATGGGATGGATCCAGTTGGAGGAATCTGCATTCTGAAGTGGTGTCGCCTCCGGGCCTGTCGCTCCCTTGCCCCTCCACAGCACCCACACCACCTCCAGCAAATGCAGTCTAAGGAATAGAATAGAAAACAGACTTCTCATTCCCGCCACACGCCGCCTCTCTGACAGGGAGTCTGCTTGCTGCGCATGTGTGACCTCCACCTTTGAAAACTGGTCCTGCCTCTTTATTTCAGGGAATCCTCAAGAGAAGAGGCCCTTGCAGGGCGGGGGAGTGTAGTAGGATGAATGAGGTGATGGATGCTACAACCCTGGGAGGCGCAGTGCTGGGCTGTGCTGGACTGCCCGCTATGATTTCGGTGCTGATTAACTCATCATAATACATCCTGAAAATGGACTCCCTCGCCCAGAAGCACCCCAGGGTTGGGCCATAAACGTGGGCGACGGTCTGCTCCAGGCAGAGTCGGGCTGTCACACCGCCCTTCTGCTTCCTCGTGGGGGGTCAGCCCACTTGCCTGCCGCATCACATGCCGCATCCCAGAAAAGCACCAACGGTGCTGGTGGCATCATGCCAGGGTTAGCAACATTGCAGTTCACTATTTATAGAAACAACACAGGTGCAACCCAAGGGGCAGCAACGCATGTCACATCCATGCCACAATCTCACAACATTGTGTTAAAAAAACAACGTGGAATAAAAAAATTAAAAAAAGCCACATTGGCAATATACATATCGCGTAGTGTAGGGTCAGCACAGCGCGTGTGCACATAGCACAATAGCAAATGCATTGTCAAAGAGCATAGCTTCAGTCATTGTGCAGCCATTGCAGAGAGGCTCTGGGGGAAACAGCAGAGAGCTGAGGGGATGATGGGGGGCGGGGGTGGCTGTGAGGCATGAGTGCAAGAGGGCGTGAGGCAACAGTGGGGCAGATTGCAGGCTCCACCCCAGAAATCATACATGTGGGCTTAAGCACGGTGTGTACATATGCCAGTATCTTTAAATCGGATTTCTTATCTGTTTTGCGTTCTGTTGTGATCAAAAGATCATTGTTTCTCCTGTGAATAAATAAATAAATAAATGTATGTCTTAGCTCATTGGGTGCATGACACTTCTGCAGTCATCTGTGGCCACAGAGATAGTGTCCATGACATCTTTGATGTTGTACTGACGGCATCCAGAGTCCAGTGCCCACACCCAAGCGGCCAAGCCCTGTAAACACACACTCCCAGCATGACCTCGGACGGGAGACTTGGAGAGGACTGTGAGGGCACAGCTGAAGCCAGTGGCATGCACCATCGCCCCTCTACTCTTTCCAGGCTGGTGACCTGCGCAGGAGGAGGGTCTGAGGAAGCACAGCTCGAAAGCACATTTCGCTTTAGGGGAAGCAATACCTTTGCTGTCATCTTCAAAATTAAGCAACCCCTGGCAAATGTGTTTTGCCAATGTAAGGTGCATTCAAAATCCCCTGTGAGAAAAAGTGGGTCGAGTAGAAAGCATTGGAAAATAGTGAACTGTAGCGTATCCCTCGCTGCTGCCCCCTGGGCGCTTTAAAGCACAATTTACTTGCCTTACAAATGCACAGTAATATAAAATAAAACTATGGCATCAGGTGCTTAGGAGAAGCACTTCAGACAGCAGAAGCTGGGGACAGCATGACTGGTACATCTCAAACCACTCTGCACCAGCTTCCCCTAAACACAGCGGCTGGATTGGGATGGGCAGGCAGTGGGCGTGCGTAAACATGCAGCAAACCATCGCTTACATGGCGTTGCATGAAAGAACCTCCCCACACGGCCTCCCATGATCCTGATTCAGGACATGGCCACATGCAAACAGGGCAGCCACTGGGTCCCTGTGTGCACATACAACAATGCCTGTACCACACCCAGCTGCTGACATATGATTGATTTGCAAGCGGGTGAGCCGTACCCTTTTGTGTATCATTCAACATTAATATTTTGAACCATGCAACAACCCACCAGCACACAAGAACATTGTGAACACAAAGCACCTTTCTTTCCTAAGCATAGCATAAAAGCCCTCTGTCTATGCAGCGTCCTCACAGTGCTGAGTCACGCTGTCCTAGGTGGGGTTTGTTTGGTGCAGAGACATATCCTGCTGTTTGCTGAGCAGACATGTTTATGCAACTAAACAAGAGCATCTGGACATACAGTAGCCCGGGTATGGAGTGCATGCTGCCAAGAGGCTGAAAGAACAACAGAAAGCAGTACAGCACCCTTCCCAACTTCTGAAATCAGCACAACAAAGCCGTGCATTGTGGCAAGCGGTGGCCACAACACATCAGTGTAATGTGACAAGGGATTGATATACTACAGGCTATTGCCCAAAGCACTGCATCCCTGCTCCAAAGCTACCAAAGGCTCTATGGGAGTCACTGGAAGGAAATAAATGAGCCTAGAATAAAGAGGGTCTGTATAGGCAATTGAATATGAGGGCAATGCAAATATGTTTTTATGTTTTATTTGATTTCATAGTTTATTACAAACTTGTATCAACTCTTCATATATGAGGGCAAAAGAAAAGAAAACTCTTTTAGAATACCCAATCCAGCAACAGCCCCTTTATCCCAATATAAAATGTATCCCTTCTGTTCCCACTCTCTCCATCTCGACACTTTAAACATTTCTTTCAGATACTGTACAAACACAAAACTTGCCTGAAAATATTCCCCAACCATAAGAAGGGTCCAAACGTCCTTGGCCAAGTAGCATTGGGCCTCATTACGACCCTGGCGGTCCGGAAATAACGGTGGCGGTAAACCCGCCACCACCGTTGTTTCCGGACCGCCTGATCCCGACCCCTGCAGGCGGGAGGTGATGTTCCCGCCAGGTCTGCCTGGCGGGTTTAACACTGCCCGCCTGCAGGCGGTCGAGGAAACACCGGCAGCATTACGAGATGCTGCCGGTGTTTCCATGATCCCGATTCCCATTGAGTCCCATAGGACTCAATGGAAATGGGGATTTACACCATTCCGCCTCCGTGATTCCCGGAAAACCGGGGTTGTAATGCCCCGGTAATTCCGGGAATCACGGAGGCGGAATGGTAATACGAGTCCGGCGGTAACCAGGCGGTTTTACCGCCGCGGTTACAGCCGGACTCGTTTTTGTCTCCAATCCTCCAAATGGCAGGTTCTGCCAGCCGTCAACCCCCTGCGAGATATTGGGATATGTTTCAGTGTTTCAACTTGACACTCAGACTCGCAAAATATACAATCGACCTCATTCGTCTTCCCATAGATCTTCTTAATTCCATTAGTTTAAAAAAAGTGAAGCCGGAATCTCATAAACTGTGTCCGATGCCAAGAAGAGGGGAAAAGCTTTGGATATCGCAGCCTGTATCTCTTAGGCCTTAAATTCATCCGCTAGGGCTGACTGTAAACGATGGCTGGTTCTATCTTCTAATGCATGATTCCAATCTAGAGATTCTAGCATGGCTCTACGTCGACTACGCCACTGTCCTAAGAGGTGTGGTCCCAACTTGCCCATCTCCGCACTAAGGATTTCAAAAGGTGGAGAGGGAGTCCCAAGCAAGTACTTCCTAAATACCGATCGCGACTTCCAGACTGTTTTCGCCTATAGCGATATTAGATTGAATGATTCATAGTTTATTAGGCCCAATTCATATCTGATCACTGAAGTCGCTATCAGATTTGGAAGTTTCAGGATCTTCCTCCAGAACCCCCATTCTAACGAAGCCCACACCTTACAAGGGGTGAAGAGAAAACCCCCCACTCCAGAAATCAGAGCCGGGGTCACTTTGACTTCAATGAAGGTAACCACCGGCTCTAATCAGTATTTTCCAAATGTCCTATGGCACATAATCGCTTGAGACGTCAACATAGTATTATTTTTTTTTAAGCAATAAGCCCTGGGCCATCGTGCCTCCTATTATTAACATGAGTCCCAAGATAGACCAGGTGCTGGGTTTCTGTTAATGAGGTTTTTTGTAGATGCCATTTGTGTCTCGAATTCCCTTTCCTAGTTCTGGATCGGAAAACCATGATTTTATGTTTTTTTGCGGGTTTATTTCTAGGCCGTTTGCTCCCATAAATGCTTGCAGCGCATCCAAACGTTGTTGTAGTCCTATCAGGGTTTGATCCAAAAGGACAAGATTGTCTGCAAATAGCAACCTACCAATCCTGTGGTCACCCATATTAGGGGGAATGCATTGACCCCATTTAGTGCTGGTTGTAGGTCAGACATAAATAGATTGAAAAGAGTCTGGCCAGCGGACAGCCCTGATTCATCCCTCTCTTTGTGTAAATGGGTCTTGACAGAAGTCCCTGTGCACTGAGCCTGATTTTCTCATTAGTAGCTGTTTATAAAGATCGAATAGCTATTAACAAGTGCGCTGGGCAATTCCAACACTCACATTTTCTCCAGAGCAGTTGTCTGTCTAGACTATGGTAAGCCTTTTTAAGGTCTATAAAGGACATGTAGATTTCTGTTCCTTTTTCAATTACTCTCCCCTTAAGGACGTTTAGTAAAAACAGGTTTATGTCAGTTCCCAGCCCCTTTGTGAAACCTGTCTGTCTAGGATTGTAACTTCCGGAAGCAGCGATCCATTTTTGCAAATGACTCCGCTGTACTCCCCCAAACGTTTTCCCAAAACATCGAGGAGCGCGACAGGGCGATCGTTTTCAGGATCTGCCCTATCGCCTCCTTTATGGATTGGGACAATGCCAGCTGACTGCCGAGATGTGGGTATTCTCTCGGTATTCATGACCTGTCTGAAGAGGGTGGACACTGAAGCCGTCCCTTCCTCAGGCGCGTCTTTCAGGATCTCGGTCGTGATGCCACCCGGCCACGGAGCTCTCGACCTACTTGCTTTGTTGATTAACATTATCAGATCCCCCTTATCCGATGGAATGGGCCATCCCAATTCCTTCCCCTCTGGAGTTCTATAGCACAAGCATCCTCTCTTGGCAAATCATTTCTCATAATGGGAAACCACTTGTTCACTGACAACAAATATGTATTTTACCTGTCGTACATCAGAATTCACAAGACCAAAGAGCACATTGCCAATGCGTGTTCCACATAACATGTTACGTTTTGGGTGGTTTCGGGAAGCCATGTGTCCCTTCCATGTATGAACAGAGGCTCAGCCCCCCTTTTGTTTCTCTCATTGCCACGTGATTCTGCATTGGGGGCTTGTCTCTTTGTGGGGGGGAGGGGTGCTGAGGTCACACAGGAAGGTCACCCAATACCCTTTCGCTTTGCCCCGCAGGTTCCACGTTCGCTTTTACCGGGATTTGCTGGCCATGGTTTTCGCCATTGAGGAAATTAACCGGACCCCAGAACTGTTGCCCAACATGACGCTCGGCTTCCAGATCTATGATTCCTGTGGATCTCAGGCGAGGGCCATCCAGGGGCTCCTGCAACTGCTCTCAGGAGACCTGGAGCCCACCCCCGGGTACAGCTGCAATTCCAACTCCATGCCCCTAGGTGTCGTTGGAGAAATCCTGTCTTCCGTGTCTGTTCCACTGGCCCGAATCTCCGGCCTCTTCCGCTTTCCCCAGGTAAACTAAACACAGGATGAGGTGTGGGTGACCCCAGGACCCTGTGGGTATGGGGTCAAGCACATGCTGGCCTGGTGAATCCACATGTGAGTGAATGTGGACGTTTGCTGTGAGACACGATAGTCATGTGATGGCCTTGAGCATCCATGGCTGCCAACCTGTGCAGATGTGTGGCTTTGGAAACTCCTGTTTTCTTTACTTGTTACATCAAAGTGCTGCTACCTTTACAGCCTGGTTTATTCATGTTCCCAGTTCATATCACGTGCACGCCGGAAAGGGAGGCCTCTTCTGCTGAAGCCAGGGGTCACTGGAAGCAACACCGACTATTCAGACCCCTGGCGCCATTTGCAATGTTTGTATTTCCCAGCCATTCTCTGTTTTCTGCTTTCTCCCCTCTCCAATGCCATCGAATGTGGCACTGCTTGTGAACTCATGTTGGCAAATATGAATTGCACACGTTTTCCTCAGAGGAATCCCGCAGCGGCCATCAGAGCCATGCAAGCAGAGTCGGGCCCTGGCCGGGGCTAGAAGCAAAGCAGTTCCTGGCACTACACTTCAGCCGGACACGCACTCTGGCACCTTTATTTATTTATTTGTTGTGTTGGTATAGCCCGGAGGTCACAGGGGCGCTGAACAGGACGAAACAACAATCAAACAGAAAAGATGATCGGGACAAATAAGGCCCATAGACGCATTTATGTGTGAGACCGTAACCTCAAAACTGAACCCTACTACTCACGGGGAGCCGGGTAGGTTGCCCCCAGTGCCACCGGGCAGCATGAATCGTTTCTCTGATTTGATTATGATATGATATGATAGGTTATTTATAACGCGCTTATTACCCAAAGGTTTGTAAGCGCGGACACAGGGATCGAACCTGTGGTGCTCCGCATCGTGGAAGCGAGCACGTTGCCCCTGAGTTATCCTCCCGAGTATGAAACTCTGCATGTACTTGGAACTCTCAGAAACTCACCGAGGATGGGGTTTGCCCATGGCTACTGTTGACTGTACCCCAGATATGTGCAATGTGTCCCGTGCAACATATTTGGAAACACGATTTGTGTGCATTCGTGTCGGGAATGCACCTTCGCATTGTGACAGAAGTGCACCTGCACAGGTGCCAGCCTGTGTGTTTAGATTGTATAATGACAAAGTACAGATGTTTCAGTAAGAGCGTGAGCTTTGCCACACAGACACACCACACACTGTAAACGCTGCGTCCACATGGGCAGTGGTGGAAGGTGGACCTCAGAAAATCAGTGGGGATGACACGCCACACTCTGTAAACGCGGCGTCCACATGGGCAGCGGTTGAAGGTGGCCCTCGGAGAATCAGTGGGGATTTCTGGAGTGGATACCTCTGCTGTCCAGCAGCTGAGGGGCCAAGAGGCAGCCTTCTAATTACCAAGTTGCACACAGCAACACATGAGCAGATGGGAAACTGTGCAGCACGTCTCCATGCCAGTTTCCATGAGGAGTTCATGAGTACAAGACAGTCTAACGTCATATAGCTGTCTTGCATCACCTCGGATCCTATCACTACAAAAAGAGAATGGTCAGGAAAGGTATGCCGTTACTCATGCAAGCCTACTAAGTTCCAAATCCATATGGCAGACACTTTGCATGTTTACATGTTTAAAACACTATCAGCAAAGCACTGCACACGTCTACAAACTCTAGAAGACGGGAAAAGGCAATGCATTGCTTCCTTGATGGCCCATGCTCCTGCTGCCTCTCTAGGCTGTAGGAACCAGCTTCCGCAGCCATGGATCCTGTGCCAGTGCCCTCCGGTCTGCATCAGGCATGCCAGGCTGTTCTCTGCTGAGCCCTCCGGTGTGCCTCTGTTCCGCACCTGGCACCTAGCTGCCCAGGACACATCTGTCTTGAACCTATCCATTGCGTTGCTCCATGGAGCCCCTTCTGAGCACCTCCATATGCCCCACCCCAATCCCCCACCTCTCTGACCTCTGGCACCATGACCAAGTGACTGCGATCACACGGGGGACCTTCCAGGGTTGTCCAACTGCGGGCCCAAACCGAAGATTGTTGGAGATGTGATTTAATGAATTGTAACGATCATTATTCAGATCCATTCCAACATCTGATGACATGTTTCCAAATTTCTGATATATTATGAAATGTTTCTTAAACCTTTTCCATGTCATCATTTGAATGTCTTTTGTATTTTCCGTATGTTGATGAATGATTGAACTGTAGTTTCATACTCCCCCCCACCCTAGCAACTTCCACCACCGTATAAAGAAATGCACACGCAAGTGATTGGCAGCAGCGTAGTAGCTGCTACTTTGGCGAGCTTCACCGTGCTGCCTGATAGAAATGGCAGTGATGTCATTTAGCCTCCTGGGAAACAGAACCATTGAAGAGTGGCTGAAAGAAGATAGCGAAGACATGGAGGAAAAGCCGAAAAGACACAATTGTGTGTCTGATGCAGATTTGAATGCCCTGGAGATTAACAGGTGTGAAGACAACACGCACAATGTTACCAAATGGGCAACCAACATCTTTAAAACCTGTCTTGCGCAGTGCAATCTTTCCTTGCACTTTGAAGGACTGGAACTTCCACTGTAGAACAACTTGCTGCGGAAATTCTATGCAGAGGTACGTCCTTCATCTGGTGGTGAATATCAGCCAGCAAGCTGGCCTCAATAGATATCTGAACAACCCGCCATTTTCTCAAAATGTGAACTTAATGCATGGGGAAATGTTCCAGCGTGCCAACAATATTTGTATTGCCATTACAAAAAGAACAAGACGTGAATGCAAAGATCATACATCGCACAAACCATACATTAGTGGGAACGATCTGCACACAGTGAAGAAAAGTGGACTAGACCATCCAGTAACTCTAAAATATAAAGTATGGTACGATATACAACTTCACTTTGCACGATGAGGAAGGGAAGGACAGCGCGCTCTAGTAAGTGATGCTTTTCGTATTTGCATAGACGAGTGTGCGAAAATATGCAACATTACAATTTAATAAAACCTCTAAAAATCACCAGTGTGTAAATGAGAAAAACGAGATAGCCTGTGAGAGGCAAAGTACGAAGTACCTAATGAGGAGGACTGCCCCATTAAATTATTGGAACTGTATATACAAAAACTTCCCCAGAATGCACCATGTTTCTTGGTCCTACCCAAAAAGATGACAATTGCTGAAAGCCAACTGAACCCTATTTGGTATAGGGGTCGACCACTTGGCAAAAACACACTGGGCTCAATGATATAGACAATCAGCAAGAAAGCACAGTTAAGTACCATCTACACAAACCACTCTTTGCGTGTTACAGCTGGACAGACTTTAGCAAATGCAGGCTTGCAAACATGGCAAATCATGTCAGTAACTGGGCACAGAAATGAGTCCTCAATTAGAAGCCACTGGACCCCGCAGTACTGTCAGAGAAGCGAAAAGTCTGGACATATACACAATGTTGGAAACCCAAACAGCAAGACTGCAACTTCCACTTCTACCACAAAAGTGGACACAGAGACTCCTGCAACAACAAGCAGAAAAAGACAATATGCAGCAGTGACGGAAAGCAGTGAAAACCCAACTGCAATAACTTTATCAGATCAATGTCCAAGCACATCATCAAAGAGGAATACTCTAAGTGGCACCATATGCACTGCTGCAGGCAAGAACAATGATACACATCCTAAAGTGTCCCAAAAAACAAACAAAGTGGCAGAAGAAAGTGTTCCAGATGTGCTACCATGCACATCATCTGGCAACAACGTCCTGTCTACCACCCAACCCCAAATATAAGCAGAAGTGGAGTGCCCAGTCTTCTTCCACATGGACAATTTATATATTGGACCCTGAATTCTTATGGCACCACACACTTAAACATGAAATAGAAACAATTATTTTGGAACCTGCACTTTCCAAGCTGTAACCCTTTTCCAAATAAATACTTAATTCCTGCAACAGTTATGTAGCATTGTGCAATTTATTTTACTTTAATTAAACACTGAGGGTGTTCTAATAGCTTTATAGACATGCAGCTCGGGCCGTACCGGGCGTTATGGTCCCTGATACCGCGTTAAAGGGCAACGCTTTGCACAGACCATTAACTCGGTCTTCAGGGCCAATAACGCCCGGTATGGCCCTCGCTGCAGGTCTATAAAGCTATAGTGTACAATTATCTATCAGTGGTTGGGAAAAGAAATAAAATATTATGTTAAAAAAAGATTCTGAATACAATGATGATTTCTTTTCTTCACTCATCCTGGGCTGGGAGGATAGCTCAGGGGCAACATGTTTTTCTGGGAAACAAGACAGCACAGAGCCACACACAGGTTTGGCTCTAAATCCTGCTTTTTGAGACTTGTCTCTGGTGGCTGGACAACACCCTGGCACTTTATTGTGTTTATTTTGGTAACAGGCTGAGTTCTCCTCTTAACTGCATTACATTTCTCACACATTTTGTCCTTTGTATGCATAGAATGCTCGGTGCAAATGTGGCAGGCATAGTTCTCCTAATTTCAGTGCTGTCTCTCAAGGAACTAAACGACTGATGCAATTGTGAATACGTAAAACAACATATTGGGCCTCATTACGCCCCTGACGGTACGGGGTTAACGGTGCCGTAAAAGGTGCCGGCGCCATCAACCCTGTACCGCCTCATTACGAGTTCCTCTCGCCGGACACGGTAAGCACGCCTGGGAAAACCAGACATGCTTGCCGGGTCCCGCGAGGGGAAGAGGGAGCAAACAACGGGCCAACACGTAATGACCCGTTGTTTACTCCCTCTCCCATTCCCATTCAGCCCTATGGTGGCTGAAATGGGAATGGGAATGGGGAAGGACCGTGTCCGGGTCCTTGGAGGGAGGAATTACCGGGCCTTCCGAACTCGGAATGGCCCGGTAATTCCTCATTCCGAGGAGCCAGACGCGATTTCGGCGGCAGCCATGCCGCCAATAACGGCATGGCTGCCGCCGAACTCGTAATGAGGCGTCATGTTCTATGCATTACAAAAAGTGGTACTTATTCAATTGCTTTGTTAAAACCATACATGAATGATATGTGTCACATTTCAAGAAGCAGTACTGACATGTGACGGTACCTTTCCGGGCCAGGCAGGCAACATAATACACCATGTCGCGCTAGAATTCCTCTCATATAAGCAAAACTAGCTTGGATAGGTAATGTCCTAAGCTCTTAAATCAAGAAGCATTTGGAATATGCATTATAGTGCTTTGAATGAATGAGCAGGAAAACACTGAAAGTGCTAGATGCCTGAAGTTAACCTGTATTTACTTTTATTTGCAAAACAACCTCGCAAGTGAGGTGTGTGCTTTTAGGGTACATTTTCATTTATGATTGTAGTTCTTCGTAGCATTTCAACAAGTGTCCAGTGAACCAGCAAACAGCAAAAAGCCATTTCATTTGTATTCGTCTTAAAAGGAATTTGAATAGCAGGCCTCAAGGTCCATGCCCTTTATGCATGCAAGCGTTGAGTTGTGCTATGATAGCCGCCAGAAGCAAAAAGCTGAAGACTGATATAACAGAAAGAACATTGTTTTGGAGCAGCCTGTCCCAGGAAAGTTTTTTTCTGGGCACAGATAACATGTGGCCTTAGAAGTGTAAGTTTGGTTTTGACGCAGACAGAAGAGGCAGACTCTTGTTTGCGTGTGGCATATACGCTACTTAGCATTGAGAATTGTTTGCCCAACTTAAAGCTGGTGCCCAACTTAATGGGCATCATTCCGAGTCATGCCGGTAAGTATCTGTATTTTCCAGCATGGCGTAAAGTACGACACCGTGCTGGTTGAAGTCTGAAAATTACGGCCCATTCCGAGCTCATGGACACGCGCTTTCCGCCATGCCGGAAAAGGACCGCGCGGCCTGCCACAAAACCCCCTGAAAAACCCCTACCGGCATGCAACCGACACGTAAAGTACTACACCGCCCTGTAAGCATTAGCGACAGTGCATAACGGTGACCGTAAATTACGGTGACCGTAATTTACAGAAAACGTAAATTACGGTCTCCGCCGAAAAACGGATCCAGAAATTACGACATTGCACAGGAACGGGAAGGAGAGCGGCGACCATCTTTAAAAACACAATCCATTGCCATCCGCAGCTGCCAGCAGCCCTGTGAGGAAAGTAAAGTCGTGAACCGGACCAGGCACCGCAAGACATGCCGAAAGCACCAAAAAGGCCGGCGGATCGCGTCCACAAGGTGAAATTCTCCGCCGATGAACTGCAGGTCATGGTAGACTACCTTGCAGAGCATGCTGATGTAGTTTTCAGCGGCGACATGCGCATGGAATCAACCCTCCGCAAGAAGACCATCTGGGCGGAACTGGCACAGAGGGTGGGCGCTGTTGGAAGCACCCCCCGCGCCCCAAGGGACTGCCGCAAGCGGTGGGACGACCTGCGGGTGCGGGGCCTCCTCTCCACCAACCGCAGCCAGCAGACGGGAGGTGGGCCAAGTACACAGGTCCAACTAGAGCCGTGGGAGGAGACCTGCGCGCAGCTCATTGGCACGGAATCCATAGAGGGCGTGGGGACCATGGAGTGCGGCGGAACGACTTCTGCAGAAGGAGGTGAGTGTTGACAGTGCACACTGGCAATGTCCATTGCATCATGTAAACTGACCCAGGGGCCATCGAAGGCACCCTCTCGTGTTGCCCTCCCCCCATCCAACGCATACCCCATCCAACAAATGCTGAGGCAAGTGCCGCCTAATGCTGGCCCAAGTGCGAGTACATAACGCACATCAACCATACTGGACTGACTTGCACAGCCCATCATGCACCCCGTCCAGCGTGGTAGGCATAGTACCTGCCGAAATGTACATGAACAGGGCACCACAAATCACTCCCAAACATGTGTATATGTCATCACCATGCACATGTACCACTGCCATAGCTACCCCCCAAACTGAACAACCCGTGAATGACTGAAATGTCCATGCAACCATGTATGCAAATAGGACATAGCACATACACTAATGTTGTCCCTCTCTCCTACCCCCACAGGCACAGACCATGACAGCACAGAGCCCCAAGGAAGCCGGCCAAGCACCTCCGCGGGTACTGGCAGGGCCAGGCCGAAGCCAGCAGCCAAGAAAACCACCCCTCAGCCTACGGAAAGGCCACTTGAAGCTGGCAGACCAGCAAACCACACAACATCCGCGGCAGCAGCCGAGCAGACCCCTACCTTAGCTCAATCGAGCATTTCAGGGGAGGTGCCGCTACCGCACCAGATGAGTGGGAGCCCAGCCCGCCACCCATCCAGGGGCCCATGTTGGAGGACGACCAGGAGAGCATGCAAATGCTGGAACCATGCCTCGTGACACTGGCGTCATGCAGTGACTCCGGGGATGCACCATCACCAGTGCACAGCCTTGAACTGGACCCGCTGGGGTGTGACGTCGTTCCCCCCAGTCCACCCATACAACCCCCTGCACAGCATGCTGGTGCAAGTAGATCATCCGATGGCCCCCCTTCACCTGACCAGTTCAGAGTTCAGCAATTGAGCGATCTCATAGGGAACTATATTGAGGATAATCGCCAGACCAGGGCTGGACTGCATGAGGAACTCAATCAAATGCGCCAGTCCCTCAACGACTGCACCACCAGATTGTGCGACTCCCTGACGGACAATACAACCCGGCTATGCCATGTCCTCAACCGCATTGCTAATGCCCTTGAGGCAGGGAGTCAAAATACGGAGCCACAGCAGGAGGGCACGTCCGAGACAAGTGAGGCCACGCAAGGCAGCCCGGAGAGACGCCTCCGGCGTTCCTTGCGCAACCGGGATTTGCCTCCCCCAGACAAGGGCTCCAAGGGACATTAGCCATTCCTGCCACATGTGGTCCCAAGATCCTACATGGGACGACTGCTCGGGAGTTGGGGGGAGGGGGGAGGGGGTGGCGTTGTGTTCTGGAGTTGGTGGGAGGGGGGTGATGTTGTGTTCTGGGGTTGGGGGGAGGGGGGTGATGTTGTGTTCTGGGGTTGGGGGGAGGGGGTTGATGTTGTGTTCGGGGGTTGGGGGGAGGGGGTGATGTGTTCTGGGGTTGGAGGGAGGGGAGTGATGTTGTGTTCTGGAGTTGGGGGGAGGGGGGAGGGGACATGGGCATTTGCTGAAGTAAGCACTGTTTTTTCATTTCTTGTTATCTCAATACACAATTGGTGTTGCAAAGTTGAACTTTTGTGGACATTCTTCATTGCACTTTTTGTCCATCTGCACATATGGCATGGGCCCATTCGACACCAGATATCAGTGGAGGGGTCAGCCACCAGTCCTGGTTCGCGGGCACATATGTGCATCACGCAAACCTGGTGACTTCTGCATCTACACGCATGCACGTGTATGGCCATGGTCTGGTTGCCCCATGGGTCTGTTCAGGGGGTTCATGACAGGGGTCATGTGGCTTGCTGTTAGGGTACATCCACCAACAGCTGCATGTGTCACAAAATGAGGTGGGTGTGTGGACTGTCATGGTGGTGAACAGTACTTGGCTGTCATGGCAGGCTTTCGATGATGGCCATATGTACATGTACATAGATGTATTTGGCACGATCAGGGACACAAATATGTGTCCGATGCAATCTAATGCTGTGGGGTGTCGTGTCTACATGATGGTCCGTGAACGGTGGTGTGGACATCTTGGGGTACATGTTCCTTTGTCGCATGCTGCTGTTCTGATGTCGGATCATTCTGCTGCTGTGTACTGTGTACATTCTCATTTGGCTGTGGAACATGTCCATCATCCAGCTCTGACCCATTCTATGGTGATTCCCAACACTCCTATGGGGGTGCCATGCCGGTGACGTGATATCGTACCCCTGCTGTCCTCCGTGAATTCCACTTCCAGGGGTGGGTCTCCAATGTGGTGCCAGGCTGGGGGATGCCGCAATGTGAATGTGCAGTGTGCCCTCGGATATGCACTTGCGGTTGTGGTGTCCGCCAATGAGTGGTGCTGGTGTAGTGTGCCTATCCCTTGTCAGTTGGTGTAGATGTAGTGTGATGTGGGTGCCTTATTCTGGCAAAGTGAAAATATGTTCATATGCCGTTGCCCTGGTTCTTTGGCAGGTTTGTTGTCAGGGTGAACAACGTACAATGGCTCCATCTTTTCTACGCAGTTGGTTCATGCAGGCACCCACCCTGTGGCACCAGTGCACTTGCATGACACAGTCAGACGACTCAACAGCCAGCCAGACAGGTCATCCTGCATGTTGGGCCATGTAGCGCGGTAGCGTGCTGACCTCTTTCCTTTTCAATCGACCCTCCCAGGTCCAACTTGGGGCCCTCCTCTCTGACATCTTTTCCTCCACCTGTGGTGTTCCCCTGGGATCTAATCTCCCTCCCTGGCTATTTAACCAGTATTTGGCACTCCTTGGTCACCGCATCGCCACCCTCTGCCCAAACTTTCAGCGCTATGCCGACGATACCCAGCAAATTTTCAGCCTACCCTCGGCGTCCTCCTCTCCTTCCCTCATCTCTGACTGTCTGTCTGATATCCAGGAATGGTGTGCAGCCAATGAACACTGCCTTAATGCTAGTGAGACTGAGATTCTCCTCATCGGCACACCCACTCCCTCCTTCCCTTAATTTCAAAACACTATGCATTGTCCACAAGGCCTTCTGGGGCCTGGGGCATGAATACCTTCTACTCTCTCTTCCTGAATGTCTTCCTTCCCAAGACCTTTGCTCATCTGTCTCCGACTCACTCAGGGTCAGCCGCTTCTCAGAGCAACGAGCTGGGGGTAGATCTCTCTCCGCAGCAGGGGCCTCCCTCTGGAACAGCCTTCCTGCATCCCTGATATTTGAGGAGACCATCTCTGGTTCCGGAAGCACCTCATGACCTTCCTCTTTGCTTCTGCTTTCTCTCTCCCTCTCCCCTGCTGAATTCTTCACTGAAACTGCACAGGATCTGGATCTGGGCCACTCTCGCCGACCTCGGTCCTGGGCCCAGCCACTCTCCACTTGCACTGCCTCCCTGGCAACCCCTGCACTGCGGGACTGTCTCTCTATCCCTACAGCCCCCCCTTCCCAGCACTTGTCTGCACTTACCTTGCACTTGCCACCAGCTGGCCCTATTAATTTATTTTTGGATATTCGACTTACTTTGTACTGCACTTCCCCCGTCCCCTTGCACTTGCACTTTTTCCATTCTCACTACCCCTGCACTTGCGCGGTCTGTGTGACACCTGGCCTAGTGGGATCGTTGTCTGTCTTCCCCTTGTTCCCCCCTCCCTGCCTCGTCGCCCCTTGAGACACTTGTGTATGGGCGCGTTCCAAATGCCATATCATATCATATCATGTCATTTCAGCAGGCCCTTTGAGTCATGTGTAGTTGTTTGGTGTCGGGCCCACCCATGTGTGCGGTTCCTGGTAGTGTTGCATTCCATCTGCACGTAGGGGGAGTGGTATTGTTTGCAGTTGATGTCCGCAACGTGCATGCCAAGCTGGTCCACATACGACCGGTGGGTGCTGTCAGGGGCAATATTGTCATTTGCCATGCCTCCATTTGCTTTTGGTCCAGCTTTACTGTTGTGTGTCTCATGGGTGGTCCATGTTGGGGATCGGTGGACCCTTGTGTGTTTGGGGATGTGTTTGGGGGGGTGTAAGGGTACTTGGATATGTGGCCGCATAATGGACGGTTATGACATGCCACTGTGTGCTGGTGGGTGCCTTTGGCATGGGTGTGGGGCACAGGCAACACCATCACTTGTGCCGGGTTGGCACTGTACATTTGTATGGTGCTCGCTTGTCTTGTGTCTCTGCCTCAATATGGTGGTGACGGTGTCACAGTCTAGGTGGTCAGGGGTGTCTGTCTGGCAGGCCTTCTCCTAGAGCGTCAAGTAATGCTACGTGTGCATGGGGGCTGCAGGGGTGGTAACAGAGGATGCACTGGTGCTGCATGCAGGGCCTGTCTCCCCCCTCCTTCTACCCCTGTGTCTCCTCAGTGGGGGGCCTGGTGTTGTTGTAGGGGTTTGTGTGGTTGTGGACTTGATTGTTCAATTGGTGTCATCTTGGTGTGGGAGGGTGGTGGTGTGTGGGTGTGTTCCTTTTCTACTATGCCAGACTCCTGGCCTCCGTCTGTGTTGCATGTGTGCACCTGTGGCTCTGGGTCCCACTGCTCAGGGTTCTTTACTCCTTCTCTGAGATGCCTGTATGTACTCCATGCCGGTAAGGTACTTTACGGCCTTGAGGAGGACGTAATTTACGTGTGGTCCTTACTTGGAATCAGCTCCGGTTTACGCCATGGCGTTAATTTCGCCATGGTGGTGCACGCGCGTGACCCAAGACCGTAAATTACGGCATTGTAGTTTACGGTGCCGTAATTTACGGTCTGAGGGGTCGGAATGGCATGGAGCGGAAAACCATGCCGCTAAATCAATACCGGCATGGTTTGTACCTTACCTCCAGACTCGGAATGACCCCCAATGTTGGGTAGGGCGTAACAACTGAATTATTGATACCCATCCCAACTTAGGCGCAGGGCTTTAATGTCTCTGCAGCAATACATCTGGACTAGGGCCACTAGACCCAGAGGGACCGTCCATCAAGTGACATGTGAGTATATTGATCAGGGGTTTTTCCCCTCGGAAGGTATATAACAGCGTGCAGATCTTAAGAAGGCAGGCTGGATAATTAGATGGGACACACCAGTGGGTGCTGTCAGGAGGTCCCAGACTGCAGGGAAGGGCTTGCTGTATTGCAGTCGAATAGCTGGGCTTGAATTAGTGATGTTGCTGGTTAAAACATTTCTGCACTAGACTGCCTTACGTACCAGTATTTATCATTGCATTTTTGCTTTTGCAATATCCTGACATAAGATTGATTCACTGGGCAATGTTTCAATCTTGCACTGAACGGGCATGATATATGCGTGTGTTCGGTTTACGCTTGGATACCTAGCATTGGCAGGTGTTCTGTTGACTGAAGTCGACACTGCTGCGTTTAGCTTTGTAAGGAGAAAGTGGGCTTTGCCCGTGAGGGCATTTCACTTTCCAGTCCCTTTGAAGGTGCTTCCTTGCAGCCTCTTCTCATCACTATGATTGGATAGAAATGTGACCTTTACCCTGCAAAGGGATTGACCTGAATTATTGGTGGTGTATTTATTCAAAGAGCAAACCGAGTGTTTGTGCTTCTTTTACTAAACATGTATTCATGTACATAACAAAAGGAGGGGCCTTTTTTGACTCACTATACATGTTGTGCAAATCATGTGCTGATGTGTTGTTATGACATTCCGTTCTGGTTTGTTCGACTCACTTGTCAACAGGTGCACGAGGTTACACTTTATCTAATAAGGTGCCAGGGTGGTTGTAGCAATGTGCTTATTTGAATAGGTTGAAGAAGAGATCTTACATTGAGTTCCATGAGGCAAATGAAGAAACTCAATCAAAGCCAACCAATCATAACTATCACAGTAGCAGGCAGAGGAAGGGAGTTGCACTCGGGCAAAGGTGGAGTCGTCTACCAAGGTTTCCGAGCAACGACCCTCTGCTACCGTGTCACATAAGAAGAATGCTAGGACTTTCCTGTGGCCTGTGGAACCTTCTCCCCTTGAAGGCCAGCATTCCTTGCTAGCCTGGTAATTCCTAATTGAATATGCGACAGTAAAACCTTTCAGTGCTCTCACTTTGAATTCAGACAGTCTTAATTTCCCTTTTATTCTCCCCACACCATGTCAGAATGCTATATCTCTCCAATCAACATACATCCCAGTCCTGGCCAACCCAACACAGCAATATGGGCATACAATAATCCCCTCTGGAGACAGATACCTCAAGTGCTCTTGATGCAAGCCACTCTTGCACAGATCCCAGGCACTTCTGAACTGTGAGGATCAACACAGCTTCTAAATCATCTTGCATTGGCCTTCTAGCCCATTACCCATAATCAGCCAAATCTCATTCAAATCCACCAGAACTCAAGCAGGCCATGCAAATGGCACCTGAGCGTGGTATGAAACCCATTAAGATAACCTAACATGACTTGTCGCTTTGACATTCAACGTGGGTTGCCGTGTCTGCACCAGCATACCCTGTCACTAGTGTGCATGAGTGCACCAGTCTCATGCTCACATGCTCATAAGCATCACAGTACATGTCATAACCACATCACTGATGGATGACAGATGTGAACACACTCACAGAGCATCAGAAGCACTGGATTGGAACCTCAGAACTGATGCCCTCCATCTTTCATTTCAGCCTTTGTTTTTAAATAACATCAGTTTTATGCTGATGACATGAAGTTTTATACAAATAGAACCAGTTAGTTATGTTTTTTTTTTATCAAGGTCATCCCAACATGTCATCTTTAGGCAACATGTACTACACTGTAGGTTATTGATTTTATTTTTTTATTTTTTTCGTTTGTATAGCACACACTAACCAAAAGACATCGAGGCCCTATATTACAATGCTGTATTTGGTGGACAACAGGAACAGACATAGAGAAATATATTTCATCCAGAGCTCATTCTGGATAGTTATAGGATCTGGCCAACATAAGTGATTAAGTAAAGACTTATAATATGATTCTACAGTTCTTAGTTTCTAAATTATCAATCACAGCTCCCTTGAGATGCACGATGATCAATTCATTGACACTCCTGCTTCTGGAATTTTAAGTCTCCCAACACTACTTGTTTCTGTGGTTCCATGGGCTCCTGTCCTCTTTATCCCATTATCAATAAAGTGAGAGGTCCCTTCCAGGGATTGCAGGCAAAACCCAAGAGTTTCCACCAATCAACTGGCAACCTTCTATTTTCACTCCTTGCTAGCACATCCTTGTATTAAGGCCCTGGCCCTATCACCTGAAATGCCAATTAAATGTTAGACTCCTTGTTGATTTGCAACTGTCTGATTCCTAAGAGAGCCTCTCCTACTGTTCCTCTGTTCCCTTATACCCTCCACTGTCCCTGCTCCTATACCTTTTTAATACCACATAACATAACTGGACCTCCACAAATCCTAGGACCTCTCTGGTGTCATTTCAGGCCTGCCTCCTCCTGATCAGTCACAGGTTTGCTCTCTGCCGCACAATTCCTACTGCCCTTCTCCTTGCCCCTCTACACTCTACCTCCCTCCTGAATACCACCCCTAATCTCCCCTTTCATGTTCCTCGCGGCTTCCTCTTTTCAGTTCTTTTTGATTCCTTCCTTTCTGATCTCCTCCAACACCACATTGAAGCAATCAGTTGTTACACTTCTATTACTAACATTGTCTTTGGTAACTGACTCTACCAAACACCATAGAGATATCAATTATTCATTACGGGCAGCTACAATACGTAAAAGAGTGGTCAACCTACTACTATTGCCCTTTGTGAAACAGTTTCTGTACAGACATGAAACAGAATTGTTCCAGAACTTAGTGCAGGGAAACAAACTAGAGAATGCAATGGAGGGGTATTGTTCCCTGGAAATAATGCTTCTTCTCTCAGCGGCACTCAAGACTGTGCACAATCGTATTCGAATGACCCACTGACCATCTACCAGATGGCTAACACAATGGGCCACTGTGTGGTTCTACTCCTTTCTCTAAAATAGATCCCATGGAGTGGCATTGAGAAATGTCCTCCCTGCTCCAATGGCTACTAACTGTGTAGTGGGACAGGGATCTCAGATCTCATTCTTTTTAATATTTATCTACATATTCTGGTGAACAGCCTGATTTAAAAATCCCTTATGTATCATTCACATGTGGACAATACCCAGGTCTAAGTTGGGGTGAGTCGAAATATGGAAGATTTTTGTAAGGATCTGAGACTGCCTGAAGGACATTAGGTCTTGGATGGTCCAAACTGTTTTGCAGTTTCCTGCATCCAAAAACAAGGTCTTGATCCTTCGGCAACACATTTAATATTTACTGAGAACATCCCAACGCTTCTCTTTTCCAGCTACGTTTTGCAGACTCCAACCAACCTCAATGGATATGGTAAAAAATGTAATAAGTTATTGGACGGACAGAAGTGGGGCGCAAGTCACAGAATATCAGATTCATTCAACTCAGGAGACCCTCCCATATCGTGCATCACCTCCTTCCTCACTGACAGGACACACCTGGTCCTTAAGTACCCTTTTTGATCCAACCACACAATGGTCAAGTACAGGATCCTGCAAGACTCATCCATGTCCCCACTTCTCTTCATCCTGGAAGGTAGGCCCAATAACCAATCGATAAAAACAATCAAAGGGGTCAATAAGGTGTCCACGTTTTGCAAGGAAAACAAGTTCATTACATGCAAATACGGCCGGGAGAGTCAGTCAACTCCATATAACTGAAAATTAAAAACTCACTCGACACGCCCATGTTAGTTACAGCTTTAGAAGACAAAAACCACAAAACGACATTGACAACATGTATCCAATACAGATTAATCCCACAATTCCTATTGGCTATCCCCTGTATGAAAATCTAAACATCACCTACATTTTCCTACCCCATTCGTCAATTAAGTGTCCGTGACGACATGAGTACTGCCCCTGCGAATGATGCAACTGTGCAGTCATCGAAACATACTTTGTTCTGATTGGCCCATTACCTTCTGGTAATTTGTTTCAACAATGGACTTTCTCTATTGTTGAAAACAACTTCAGATAATTTGTGAGGTGCATGCCTCTTGAAGAGACCCAATCATGGGCTAGTGTGAATATTGATGTCAATACCCCGTGGTAATGAAGTGGACACGATTCTTCTTTCTCACGAGACCAGACAACTTGGCAGCCCCAATCGGCTCTTTATCCTTGCAGCTGTACTCTTTGCTGTACTCTTTGGAAACACCTCTTGTGACTCCCATCATCAAACATGTTGCATATCTCTCTTGGGAACCAAGTGGCATTATAAAACTCGGATTTACCTGGCTCTATTTAGCTTGACACCAGTAGTTCTTATCGACCTGCTACGTCTCAATGGGGGCAGTATAACCCAACCTAGTTCAACACCTTGGCACTCTCTGGACACCAGGGATTGCTCTCAATAAGATTTTCCTTTCACAGCTGTTGCACTAATTTAATCGTCAGGAAGAAAACTCATATAATGCACTCCATTCAGAGCTCTTGTGGACAGCTCAGTCTTGCACCATCAAGTATTATCTACGCTGTGCTTCCCCCTTCTTCCAGGCACCTTGGCTGTCTAAACACTCACTGGGGGGCGTGGGGGAGGGTGAAGGGATACAATCTTTTTAAATGAACAGAACAGAAGCTCCATGAAGCTGCCTAATACTCTAACTGACATAATCTGCAACCTCTAATGGGGCCTCACTCATAATGGCAGAACTCTTGCTAATGTGCGCGACAGCCCTTTTGTTACTAAAATATCAACTTCTATCCTACTTAATGTTTGCAATAGGTGGTACTTCAGCCACCCTTTCACCAACTACCAAGGCAACATATTCTGAGTTCTCCTAAACAAATACAAAGCACACTTAATTCACTAATGCTAGCTACAAGGCCCTTAAAGTGTCCTGGGCATACACTCTAAATGTAACCAGCAATGATGTTGTTCCTTTCACCATGTGATGCTCTCTAAAGTGTGGTTAAGCTAACAATGAATAGGACTTGTGCAGAAAGGCTAAACCACATGGCGCAAATGCTGGCGTACGAATGTTCAAGCAATAGTATTGATATTACATCATGGAATAGTCTACGTCTTGACATTAGAGAAACAAAAACTCTTAATGAGTTTAGAAAAAAAGTTAAAGCTATTCTGTTCTGATTAACTTCCTGAATTTGCTTGACTTTCTTGTCTGAGGTATCGTGCCCGTGACCTGTGTAAGTCTTGGAAATTAGCGCCAGTCCAAACAAAACATAGACATGTACATACAATGGAGCACTCTGATGAGACTTCATCACCCAGGATTGTTCTCCTGGGTGAATGTGAAGAGTCCTCTTGCACCACTTGCTTTTCTAGTCATGCAATCAGGAAGTGGTGTTAATGTACAGTGCCCAAGGAGATACCAGCTTCAATACACTATCCACCACCTAGTGGGTAAAGCACAAGCATCACAATGAGCTGCAAGGTGAAGGGGAGAGAGTAACAACCAGATAATAAAAAAGATGTCAAGGTCATTGCAGGCTATTAGTACATGGTATTACTGTAGACACTAAAGATACTTTCCTTTGTTCTTACCACATATGTTTTCTAAGGGATGATTGATTTAACGGTGATTCAATTTGTGGCATATTTTGAAATCAGATTAGATGTAGATGGCATGGATTGAGTAGGCATCGAAGCTGTGATGGGATTGGCAAGCACATAATCTCTGACAGTTGTGAAGTCTGGGCATGATTTCCAAAGTGCCACCTCTTCCCTCCCACATGTGAGCCAGGGAAGAGGTGAATCACAGATAACCTGCAGGGCGTTTTCCTTCTGCCATGTTCATAATTCACTCATTGCATCACCTGTAAACAAAGTGGTGGAAACCTCCACTAGATCAGGAGGTGGAAAGGGGAATCAAAGAGGACGAGGCAACTGAGTAGAAGGTGTAACTGTTCTACCACCATCCCAGGTGTGGTGGGATTTTACACCTCACCAACTCCTCTGTCCAAAGTGATACTTGGGGATTCCTCCGTCCCGGTCACCCATGCATGGCTGTACCTTGCACCCTCCCAGGGTGATCACCTGCATAATTGCTATAACATGCTGATGAGGAGTGCAGGCCCCCTATCAGCACTTGGCACCTGATGTCTGCATTTACCTTGCACTTGCCACTTGCTGGCTGTTACGTTTACTTATTGGTATCTATTCCCATGTACTGCACTGTCCCTTCCCCCGTCCCACACACTTGCGCATTGTGAAGGACACCTGGCCTAGTAGGATCGTTGTTTGTCCTCCCTCTGTTCCCCCTCCCCTTGCCTCGTTGCACCTTGAAACACTTGTGTATAGGCGCGTTATAAATGCCATATCATATCAATAGTCTCAGCATATGCTAAACAACATCTGCCTGGTGAAAGCAACTTTGACAGACAAATTCATGCTGTTTGCTTCCAAAACCTTACGTGATTCGTGATTCCTACCTCAGAAATTGCCAGCATTACACAAGTAGGGTATGCAGACTGTATCACTGGTTTTATCAACGCCTACATTGTATAGAATGATGTGTCGAGTAGAATGAATGTTTCATCAACTCTCTTTGTTTGCAGATCAGCTATGGGTCTGTGCTCTCCACGCTAAGCGACAAGCTCCAGTTCCCGTCTTTCCTGCGCACCGTGCCGAGCAGCACTTTCCAGAACATCGCATTAGCACGGTTGATGGGGCACTTTGGCTGGACGTGGATTGGGATGATCACCTCTGATGATGATGTGGGAATCCAGGGAGGACAGGCCATGAAACAGGTGATTGAGCAAAATGAAGGATGCGTGGCTTTTATGGAAAAGGTCCACTTGTCCTATGCCAAAGCCAGGGTACTTCATATTGTGGAGGTTTCCCAGAGGCATTCAGTCAAGGTCATCATTATTCACAGCTCAGAGGTCCATGTCAAGATGCTCATGGAGGCCTTTTCCGAGCAGAATGTGACGGATACGGTCTTTGTCTTCTCCGCGTCGTTCACACTAACTCTCGGACTCTTTCCAGAGTCAAGCTGGAAACTGTTCAATGGATCCCTTGCCCTCGTTCTGCATTTCACAAAGATGCCTGGCTTTCACGAGTTTCTTGCTAACCTCAATCCTCTAAAAGATCCCAACGATACGTTTGTTAGAATATTCTGGGAGAAAGCCCTTGACTGTAGATGGCCTGGATCAAACAGGTCCGAAGAAATTGCTCCTATGGGGCAGGGGGAAAGGCCCTCGCCGTGCTCAGAGAACCAGACATTAGACATTAAGTTAGCCCAGCTTTTTGAATTGGATGATCTGGGTTCCACGTACCACACATACCTTGCAGTTTATGCCTTGGCCCATGCGTTAAACTCTTTGATGTCCTGCAAACCGGGACGAGGTCCTTTTCTTAGAGGAGCATGCGGTGACGTCAATAACATTCAACCCTGGCAGGTAAACATGTGTAACTGACTATCCGTACTAGATTTTAAATACTCTAAGGACATTGTTGCAATGTTTATGCGTAGGCTGATTGTATTCATAGAGAAGACACTAACCACAATTGCACTTGGGAATTAGGCACTGGATCTTGTGGCAGATTCCTTAGGTGATGTGAGTGGGCACAACAGTGAGATGAGGGGTGTTACATGCAGTATCTATTTAGTATAATTGTGTATTGGGTATTTGCTGAGACAGCATCACTGTGTGGAGTGTAAAATGACCGTCTGGAATGGAAGTGCAAAGAAGAACATCATTAGTAATTGGCCAGTCAGCAGGTGTGAAGCAAGTGCCAAAACCATGGGCCAATGTTGGAGAAATGTTCATCTCCGGGGTCTTGATAGTTGGAGTGAGGAAAGGAAAGGAGGTTGCATCTGTCATTCTGCAGGAGCACGGGAGGTTATGCATCTGACATTCTGCAGGAGCACAGAGGTTATGCATCTGACATTCAGCAGGAGCATGGGAGGTTATGCATGTGACATTCTGCAGGAGCACGGGAGGTTAGGCATCTGACGTTCTGCAGGAGCACAGCAGTTTATGCATCGAACATTCTGCAGGAGCAGGGGAGGTTATGCATCTGACATTCTGCAGGAGCATGGGAGGTTAGGCATTTGACATTCTGCAGGAGCACAGGAGGTTATGCATCTGGCATTCTGCAGGAGCACGGGAGGTTAGGCATCTGACATTCTGCAGTAGCACAGGAGTTTATGCATCTGACATTCTGCAGGAGCACGGGAGGTTAGGCATCTGACATTCTGCAGGAGCACGGGAGGTTAGGCATCTGACATTCTGCAGGAGCACGGGAGGTTATGCATCTAACATTCTGCAGGAGCACGGGAGGTTAGGCATGTGACATTCCGCAGGTGCACGGGAGGTTATGCATCTGACATCCCGCAGGAGCACGGGAGGTTATGCATCTGACATTCTGCAGGAGCACGGGAGGTTAGGCATCTGACATTCTGCAGGAGCACAGGAGTTTATGCATCTACATTCTGCAGGAGCACGGAGGTTAGGCATCTGACATTCTGCAGGAGCACGGGAGTTTATGCATCTGACATTCTGCAGGAGCACGGGAGGTTAGGCATCTGACATTCCGCAGGAGCACGGGAGGTTATGCATCTAACATTCTGCAGGAGCACAGGAGGTTAGGCATCTGACATTCCGCAGGAGCACAGGAGGTTATGCATCTGACATTCTGCAGGAGCACGGGAGGTTATGCATCTGACATTCCGCAGGAGCACGGGAGGTTAGGCATCTGACATTCTGCAGGAGCACGGGAGGTTATGCATCTGACCTCCCTACAGACTCCCTCATTCTTATCCGATAGCTGCATATAATTACATAAAGGCTTGGCCATTCCCCTGAGACTCACCTCATGAACCCCATTGAATCACACTCATTTCTACATAACTGGCCTCATCTGCAGTGGACACAAAGACTAGTGTTGCAAAATGTTGCGATGACTCAAGCAGATGGCGTTTTTGTACAACTTATGGTGGCGGTATCGCTTGGCCCCTGCAGGAACATCTTTAGGGTGTTGCCCCGGTGAATTCATACAATCCAATGTCTGGCTGGCCTGAACATACAGTTGCAAACGCTGTGTGAACCCCCTTTCTTGGTTCAGTGGAAGAGCACATTCTGGTGCTTCTCGAGGAGGGTTTTAGGGTTGCAGTGGGAGTGTACATTGTAGTCAGTGTTCGACTGACCTACTAGAAAGATGGAATATTTCCCGGTGGGCCTCTGCACCATGGGCCTCTTAGGATCGTTTATATTGTATGGGCCACTTTGAACTCAAATTCCAAGGCCTCTTTTGCTTCCCAGTCCACTCCTCGGCCTCGGTTTGCAAAACTAGACCCCCGCGTGGATGGTCCAGTTCTAGAGTGGGCGCCTCTTAGATGTATTGGTACAATCCTAATGTCTGGGGGTCCAAAGCAGTTTTTTCAGGGTCATCCACTTTGCTTCTCGAACATATTTGGCATGTTCCTATGGGTCACCGTTGATGGTTTGTAAACATACTAAGGAGGATTTTAGCAGAGCTAGACATGTGAGCAGCATCTCCCAAATGACGTGACATATGTTGCTTTGTATGGCAGCGCTTATAATCTTTTGTAGGAGGCACCATGAAGGAAAGTCCTTTCCCATAACAAGCCAAAGCAGCCCTGGGCCCTGGTGAAGCTCAGGAGCTCAGCAGGAGCTGGGCTCAGATGTGGGACTTGCCCTGCGGGGGATGGGGGAAGCTGTGATGTCACAATGCCTGCCCAGCCCGAGGGTTCCGTTGGCATGGCGATGGCAGCAGGTGAGCCCTGGAGCAGGGGCACGGGAAGGTCAAGAACCCTAGAAGCAGGACCTGGGGGAGAGGTGGGGACTCGCTGGAGCCCTGCGGGCAGAGGCAGCTCCGCACAGGCCAGCCTCCTGCTGCTGCCAGAAGCACTCAAGCCTGCTATTGCTGGAGCAAGCTCTCAGGCCCAAAAGGAACAGTAAAGTCTCTCCCTTCCCAGGAGAAAATATTACTTCTAGCTGCTCCAAAATGTTGGCATGCATGGATTCATTTGCAGTATGCTATCCAAGTTCTCCTTCGCCTGCACAGAGTTCTTTTAGATGCCGTGCTATTATTTCTAGCCCACTTTTGTGTTTCTGAAGTGTGTTTGTTTCCTGAAATGTCACATTTTTGGCCACTGAAAACAGAATTTCATGGAAAAAACGAAATTTCTGGAGGCAAACCATCTGAAATATCTTGCTGCGCCCCCCCCCCAAAAAAAATAATTGTGAAAGTGCAGAATTTCGTGTTGGAAAAAGCCTAAAAAGGGCAATTTTGCTCCTCCAGCAGTGAAACCGGCTTGGTCAGTGAATTTTGCCCTGAATGTGTGATTTTCTTTGCAGAGCCAAGTCAGACAATTACACCCACCGCGTCAAGGCCATACTCTCTGTAGGCTTCAATGGTAAGCTACACAAATCAAACATTCACCCCCCTTGAAACACAGGCCCTGATTCATAGATTATTTGCGCTGAAAAAAATTGGATTTGTGCGCCATTCTGCCCGCAAATCCCCATTTGTTAAACAGGGATTTGCGGGCAGAATGGCGCACAAATCCCGTTTTTTTCAGCGCAAATAATCCATGAATCGAATACACAGTCTCTATTTTCATTGACTTGAATGGGATCGCTGTGGCTGGGCCAAACCAGCCCTTTATCGTTACATGACGGATGGATGGACTGCCCTTAAGCAATGCAATGCATCGTATTCTGTTACAGCTTTCCCAGTCCATGCGATCTTGAGCCGAGGTGGAGGTGGTGCCTTGTGTTGTTGTGACATAGGAAAGTTTAAGAGCTTAAGCCTTAAGCTTTTTTTTTTTTTTTTTTCAAGTGTGGCTTTTGCCCTCTGCAGGTTATAAGAAATGGCCTCTAGGGGGCCTGCAGTAAAGTCACCCAATTCTGACAGGTTTTCCATCTGCAGGTTATTCCACATGGCCAGCAGGTGGAGTGCCAGGGTCTCTCCTCATTATCAGGAATGGCCAGCAGAGGAAGATGCAGGCCTAGAATCCTGGGAAGTAAAAGGTAAACTGCCAATTCTGTGTGTGGTATTTTTCAGAATCATAATCAAAAGTTTAAACCGGGACTTTTTTTGTTTGGGAGGAAATAAGTGCTAGAGCCAAATTGTACATTGAATCTTTGGGACAACAGATGGGGACAAAATCATTTCTTGGCAACCTTTCCCCTGGGGCATCTTTGGTTCAAACTGTGGTTTCCGGTGAAAGTCAAGAGATACATTGATTACTCACGGCTTTGGCACTTTCTTGTCCAGAGTCCGCTGGAACGGTGAGGGCCTGCTCCCTCCCTCTCATGCAAATTAAGGGAGAAAGATAGCGCTCGTGACTTTATGCATGTGAAGTGGGGGGTGGGTGGTGGCGGCAATTGCTCTGAATTAGGGGGGACAGCGCTCGCCTGTGACCACGGGGCCAGTTGCACTTGGCAAGGTGTAATCACAGAACAACTGGAAATATTTCTATTTTTTGCCCCATTGTGTTTCTTACCGTGCTCTGGTCGGAGTCCGTAAGACTCCAGTCACTCTCCTACCCCATTAATGGTCTCATAAACTTCAATGGAGTTGCAGACCTCCGCCATCACTGGTCATGTTGACTTCAATGGAGTCTCGCCCGACCTCATAATTGGTCTCATTCATGTCAATGGAGTCACTCTCCTAACCCATAATCGGTCTCGTACACTAGAGTTGCACTCCTTACTTATCACTGGTCCCATTGACTTAAATGGAGCCCCATTCCTTCCCCATGAATGCCCTCATGCAAGTGGTACCCCATTATCCGCCACACTGATTTCGTGGGCGTCCCGCTCGTTTGCCATTCATGCCCCCATTCAAGTTCCCCACCCCACCCCAATCCCCATTGACTTCAACAGTGGCCCGCTCCTTCCCCATTAATCCCCTCATTCAAGTTGCACCCCGTCATCGATCACAAATACTTCAATGGAGTCTAGCTCGTTTGCCATTCAAGTGCCCCCTCCCCCACTGGTCCCATTGACTTCAACAGTGCCCTGCTCCTTCCCCTTTAATGCCCTCATGCAAGTGGGACCCCATTATCCGTCACGCAGATTTTGTGGGAGTTCCGCTCATTTGCCATTCAGCTCACATGCCTGTAGGAATTGTGGGCACATAGAAACAATATGAAAACCGTTATTTGGAGCATGCCAAACTGTGTGACCCTGGTTTCATCACATTAACTCCCAGCGCTACAGCGCACTTGCTTGTAAGAATTGTGGTCGCAAAGAAGCAATATGAAAAGAGTTATTAGGTGCTTGATACATTTGTTAACGTGCGTGTGACACCCTAACAGCATGCTACACCCCTTGTTTCTTTCTTTTTAGGTGCAGGAGACTAGGTTATTCGTAGTTAATTGGAAAATGCATCATGTTCCCGTTGCGCTTCGTCTGCAGGTAAGCTCTTCAAATCTAGCATTTATAAAGTTTGTTTTAATTTTAAAAATGCTACCGATAATATCTGCTCTTAATGATTTGTGAAAAGGAATGTTGCTTGCCTTCTAAAAAATGTATTTGAATTGTCATCTTGAGGTCAACATTTGCTGGTATAAAAGCATTTCCCAAAACAAAAATGATGATGCCTATGTATCATTAAAAATTGATATATAATAACACAGTGACCCACTCATTCCCATGGGACTTGCCTGATAGAATCGCACTGCTTCCTACATGAGTAGTCTCATACACCTCCCTACAGACTCCCTCATTCTTATCCGATAGCTGCATATAATTACATAAAGGCTTGGCCATTCCCCTGGGACTCACCTCATGAACCCCATTGAATCACACTCATTTCTACATAACTGGCCTCATCTGCAGTGGACACAAAGACTAGTGTTGCAAAATGTTGCGATGACTCAAGCAGATGGCGTTTTTGTACAACTTATGGTGGCGGTATCGCTTGGCCCCTGCAGGAACATCTTTAGGATGTTGCCCCGGTGAATTCATACAATCCAATGTCTGGCTGGCCTGAACATACAGTTGCAAACGCTGTGTGAACCCCCTTTCTTGGTTCAGTGGAAGAGCACATTCTGGTGCTTCTTGAGGAGGGTTTTAGGGTTGCAGTGGGAGTGTACATTGCAGTCAGTGTTCGACTGACCTACTAGAAAGATGGAATATTTCCCGGTGGGCCTCTGCACCATGGGCCTCTTAGGATCGTTTATATTGTATGGGCCACTTTGAACTCAAATTCCAAGGCCTCTTTTGCTTCCCAAATACTTCAATGGACTCCTCGGCCTCTGTTTGCAAAACTAGACCCCCGCGTGGATGGTCCAGTTCTAGAGTGGGCGCCTCTTAGATGTATTGGTACAATCCTAATGTCTGGGGGTCCAAAGCAGTTTTTTCAGGGTCATCCACTTTGCTTCTCGAACATATTTGGCATGTTCCTATGGGTCACCGTTGATGGTTTGTAAACATACTAAGGAGGATTTTAGCAGAGCTAGACATGTGAGCAGCATCTCCCAAATGACGTGACATATGTTGCTTTGTATGGCAGCGCTTATAATATTTTGTAGGAGGCACCCTGAAGGAAAGTCCTTTCCCATAACAAGCCAAAGCAGCCCTGGGCCCTGGTCAAGCTCAGGAGCTCAGCAGGAGCTGGGCTCAGATGTGGGACTTGCCCTGCGGGGGATGGGGGAAGCTGTGATGTCACAATGCCTGCCCAGCCCGAGGGTTCCGTTGGCATGGCGATGGCAGCAGGTGAGCCCTGGAGCAGGGGCACGGGAAGGTCAAGAACCCTAGAAGCAGGACCCGGGGGAGAGGTGGGGACTCGCTGGAGCCCTGCGGGCAGAGGCAGCTCCGCACAGGCCTCCTGCTGCTGCCAGAAGCACTCAAGCCTGCTATTGCTGGAGCAAGCTCTCAGGCCCAAAAGGAACAGTAAAGTCTCTCCCTTCCCAGGAGAAAATATTACTTCTAGCTGCTCCAAAATGTTGGCATGCATGGATTCATTTGCAGTATGCTATCCAAGTTCTCCTTCGCCTGCACAGAGTTCTTTTAGATGCCGTGCTATTATTTCTAGCCCACTTTTGTGTTTCTGAAGTGTGTTTGTTTCCTGAAATGTCACATTTTTGGCCACTGAAAACAGAATTTCATGGAAAAAACGAAATTTCTGGAGGCAAACCATCTGAAATATCTTGCTGCGCCCCCCCCCCCCAAAAATAATTGTGAAAGTGCAGAATTTCGTGTTGGAAAAAGCCTAAAAAGGGCAATTTTGCTCCTCCAGCAGTGAAACCGGCTTGGTCAGTGAATTTTGCCCTGAATGTGTGATTTTCTTTGCAGAGCCAAGTCAGACAATTACACCCACCGCGTCAAGGCCATACTCTCTGTAGGCTTCAATGGTAAGCTACACAAATCAAACATTCACCCCCCTTGAAACACAGGCCCTGATTCATAGATTATTTGCGCTGAAAAAAATTGGATTTGTGCGCCATTCTGCCCGCAAATCCCCATTTGTTAAACAGGGATTTGCGGGCAGAATGGCGCACAAATCCCGTTTTTTTCAGCGCAAATAATCCATGAATCGAATACACAGTCTCTATTTTCATTGACTTGAATGGGATCGCTGTGGCTGGGCCAAACCAGCCCTTTATCGTTACATGACGGATGGATGGACTGCCCTTAAGCAATGCAATGCATCGTATTCTGTTACAGCTTTCCCAGTCCATGTGATCTTGAGCCGAGGTGGAGGTGGTGCCTTGTGTTGTTGTGACATAGGAAAGTTTAAGAGCTTAAGCCTTAAGCTTTTTTTTTTTTTTTTTTCAAGTGTGGCTTTTGCCCTCTGCAGGTTATAAGAAATGGCCTCTAGGGGGCCTGCAGTAAAGTCACCCAATTCTGACAGGTTTTCCATCTGCAGGTTATTCCACATGGCCAGCAGGTGGAGTGCCAGGGTCTCTCCTCGTTATCAGGAATGGCCAGCAGAGGGAGATGCAGGCCTAGAATCCTGGGAAGTAAAAGGTAAACTGCCAATTCTGTGTGTGGTATTTTTCAGAATCATAATCAAAAGTTTAAACCGGGACTTTTTTTGTTTGGGAGGAAATAAGTGCTAGAGCCAAATTGTACATTGAATCTTTGGGACAACAGATGGGGACAAAATCATTTCTTGGCAACCTTTCCCCTGGGGCATCTTTGGTTCAAACTGTGGTTTCCGGTGAAAGTCAAGAGATACATTGATTACTCACGGCTTTGGCACTTTCTTGTCCAGAGTCCGCTGGAACGGTGAGGGCCTGCTCCCTCCCTCTCATGCAAATTAAGGGAGAAAGATAGCGCTCGTGACTTTATGCATGTGAAGTGGGGGGTGGGTGGTGGCGGCAATTGCTCTGAATTAGGGGGGACAGCGCTCGCCTGTGACCACGGGGCCAGTTGCACTTGGCAAGGTGTAATCACAGAACAACTGGAAATATTTCTATTTTTTGCCCCATTGTGTTTCTTACCGTGCTCTGGTCGGAGTCCGTAAGACTCCAGTCACTCTCCTACCCCATTAATGGTCTCATAAACTTCAATGGAGTTGCAGACCTCCGCCATCACTGGTCATGTTGACTTCAATGGAGTCTCGCCCGACCTCATAATTGGTCTCATTCATGTCAATGGAGTCACTCTCCTAACCCATAATCGGTCTCGTACACTAGAGTTGCACTCCTTAATTATCACTGGTCCCATTGACTTAAATGGAGCCCCATTCCTTCCCCATGAATGCCCTCATGCAAGTGGTACCCCATTATCCGCCACACTGATTTCGTGGGCGTCCCGCTCGTTTGCCATTCATGCCCCCATTCAAGTTCCCCACCCCACCCCAATCCCCATTGACTTCAACAGTGGCCCGCTCCTTCCCCATTAATCCCCTCATTCAAGTTGCACCCCGTCATCGATCACAAATACTTCAATGGAGTCTAGCTCGTTTGCCATTCAAGTGCCCCCTCCCCCACTGGTCCCATTGACTTCAACAGTGCCCTGCTCCTTCCCCTTTAATGCCCTCATGCAAGTGGGACCCCATTATCCGTCACGCAGATTTTGTGGGAGTTCCGCTCATTTGCCATTCAGCTCACATGCCTGTAGGAATTGTGGGCACATAGAAACAATATGAAAACCGTTATTTGGAGCATGCCAAACTGTGTGACCCTGGTTTCATCACATTAACTCCCAGCGCTACAGCGCACTTGCTTGTAAGAATTGTGGTCGCAAAGAAGCAATATGAAAAGAGTTATTAGGTGCTTGATGCATTTGTTAACGTGCGTGTGACACCCTAACAGCATGCTACACCCCTTGTTTCTTTCTTTTTAGGTGCAGGAGACTAGGTTATTCGTTGTTAATTGGAAAATGCATCATGTTCCCGTTGCGCTTCGTCTGCAGGTAAGCTCTTCAAATCTAGCATTTATAAAGTTTGTTTTAATTTTAAAAATGCTACCGATAATATCTGCTCTTAATGATTTGTGAAAAGGAATGTTGCTTGCCTTCTAAAAAATGTATTTGAATTGCCATCTTGAGGTCAACATTTGCTGGTATAAAAGCATTTCCCAAAACAAAAATGATGATGCCTATGTATCATTAAAAATTGATATATAATAACACAGTGACCCACTCATTCCCATGGGACTTGCCTGATAGAATCGCACTGCTTCCTACATGAGTAGTCTCATACACCTCCCTACAGACTCCCTCATTCTTATCCGATAGCTGCATATAATTACATAAAGGCTTGGCCATTCCCCTGAGACTCACCTCATGAACCCCATTGAATCACACTCATTTCTACATAACTGGCCTCATCTGCAGTGGACACAAAGACTAGTGTTGCAAAATGTTGCGATGACTCAAGCAGATGGCGTTTTTGTACAACTTATGGTGGCGGTATCGCTTGGCCCCTGCAGGAACATCTTTAGGGTGTTGCCCCGGTGAATTCATACAATCCAATGTCTGGCTGGCCTGAACATACAGTTGCAAACGCTGTGTGAACCCCCTTTCTTGGTTCAGTGGAAGAGCACATTCTGGTGCTTCTCGAGGAGGGTTTTAGGGTTGCAGTGGGAGTGTACATTGTAGTCAGTGTTCGACTGACCTACTAGAAAGATGGAATATTTCCCGGTGGGCCTCTGCACCATGGGCCTCTTAGGATCGTTTATATTGTATGGGCCACTTTGAACTCAAATTCCAAGGCCTCTTTTGCTTCCCAGTCCACTCCTCGGCCTCGGTTTGCAAAACTAGACCCCCGCGTGGATGGTCCAGTTCTAGAGTGGGCGCCTCTTAGATGTATTGGTACAATCCTAATGTCTGGGGGTCCAAAGCAGTTTTTTCAGGGTCATCCACTTTGCTTCTCGAACATATTTGGCATGTTCCTATGGGTCACTGTTGATGGTTTGTAAACATACTAAGGAGGATTTTAGCAGAGCTAGACATGTGAGCAGCATCTCCCAAATGACGTGACATATGTTGCTTTGTATGGCAGCGCTTATAATCTTTTGTAGGAGGCACCCTGAAGGAAAGTCCTTTCCCATAACAAGCCAAAGCAGCCCTGGGCCCTGGTCAAGCTCAGGAGCTCAGCAGGAGCTGGGCTCAGATGTGGGACTTGCCCTGCGGGGGATGGGGGAAGCTGTGATGTCACAATGCCTGCCCAGCCCGAGGGTTCCGTTGGCATGGCGATGGCAGCAGGTGAGCCCTGGAGCAGGGGCACGGGAAGGTCAAGAACCCTAGAAGCAGGACCTGGGGGAGAGGTGGGGACTCGCTGGAGCCCTGCGGGCAGAGGCAGCTCCGCACAGGCCTCCTGCTGCTGCCAGAAGCACTCAAGCCTGCTATTGCTGGAGCAAGCTCTCAGGCCCAAAAGGAACAGTAAAGTCTCTCCCTTCCCAGGAGAAAATATTACTTCTAGCTGCTCCAAAATGTTGGCATGCATGGATTCATTTGCAGTATGCTATCCAAGTTCTCCTTCGCCTGCACAGAGTTCTTTTAGATGCCGTGCTATTATTTCTAGCCCACTTTTGTGTTTCTGAAGTGTGTTTGTTTCCTGAAATGTCACATTTTTGGCCACTGAAAACAGAATTTCATGGAAAAAACGAAATTTCTGGAGGCAAACCATCTGAAATATCTTGCTGCGCCCCCCCCCCAAAAAATAATTGTGAAAGTGCAGAATTTCGTGTTGGAAAAAGCCTAAAAAGGGCAATTTTGCTCCTCCAGCAGTGAAACCGGCTTGGTCAGTGAATTTTGCCCTGAATGTGTGATTTTCTTTGCAGAGCCAAGTCAGACAATTACACCCACCGCGTCAAGGCCATACTCTCTGTAGGCTTCAATGGTAAGCTACACAAATCAAACATTCACCCCCCTTGAAACACAGGCCCTGATTCATAGATTATTTGCGCTGAAAAAAATTGGATTTGTGCGCCATTCTGCCCGCAAATCCCCATTTGTTAAACAGGGATTTGCGGGCAGAATGGCGCACAAATCCCGTTTTTTTCAGCGCAAATAATCCATGAATCGAATACACAGTTTCTATTTTCATTGACTTGAATGGGATCGCTGTGGCTGGGCCAAACCAGCCCTTTATCGTTACATGACGGATGGATGGACTGCCCTTAAGCAATGCAATGCATCGTATTCTGTTACAGCTTTCCCAGTCCATGCGATCTTGAGCCGAGGTGGAGGTGGTGCCTTGTGTTGTTGTGACATAGGAAAGTTTAAGAGCTTAAGCCTTAAGCTTTTTTTTTTTTTTTTTTCAAGTGTGGCTTTTGCCCTCTGCAGGTTATAAGAAATGGCCTCTAGGGGGCCTGCAGTAAAGTCACCCAATTCTGACAGGTTTTCCATCTGCAGGTTATTCCACATGGCCAGCAGGTGGAGTGCCAGGGTCTCTCCTCGTTATCAGGAATGGCCAGCAGAGGGAGATGCAGGCCTAGAATCCTGGGAAGTAAAAGGTAAACTGCCAATTCTGTGTGTGGTATTTTTCAGAATCATAATCAAAAGTTTAAACCGGGACTTTTTTTGTTTGGGAGGAAATAAGTGCTAGAGCCAAATTGTACATTGAATCTTTGGGACAACAGATGGGGACAAAATCATTTCTTGGCAACCTTTCCCCTGGGGCATCTTTGGTTCAAACTGTGGTTTCCGGTGAAAGTCAAGAGATACATTGATTACTCACGGCTTTGGCACTTTCTTGTCCAGAGTCCGCTGGAACGGTGAGGGCCTGCTCCCTCCCTCTCATGCAAATTAAGGGAGAAAGATAGCGCTCGTGACTTTATGCATGTGAAGTGGGGGGTGGGTGGTGGCGGCAATTGCTCTGAATTAGGGGGGACAGCGCTCGCCTGTGACCACGGGGCCAGTTGCACTTGGCAAGGTGTAATCACAGAACAACTGGAAATATTTCTATTTTTTGCCCCATTGTGTTTCTTACCGTGCTCTGGTCGGAGTCCGTAAGACTCCAGTCACTCTCCTACCCCATTAATGGTCTCATAAACTTCAATGGAGTTGCAGACCTCCGCCATCACTGGTCATGTTGACTTCAATGGAGTCTCGCCCGACCTCATAATTGGTCTCATTCATGTCAATGGAGTCACTCTCCTAACCCATAATCGGTCTCGTACACTAGAGTTGCACTCCTTACTTATCACTGGTCCCATTGACTTAAATGGAGCCCCATTCCTTCCCCATGAATGCCCTCATGCAAGTGGTACCCCATTATCCGCCACACTGATTTCGTGGGCGTCCCGCTCGTTTGCCATTCATGCCCCCATTCAAGTTCCCCACCCCACCCCAATCCCCATTGACTTCAACAGTGGCCCGCTCCTTCCCCATTAATCCCCTCATTCAAGTTGCACCCCGTCATCGATCACAAATACTTCAATGGAGTCTAGCTCGTTTGCCATTCAAGTGCCCCCTCCCCCACTGGTCCCATTGACTTCAACAGTGCCCTGCTCCTTCCCCTTTAATGCCCTCATGCAAGTGGGACCCCATTATCCGTCACGCAGATTTTGTGGGAGTTCCGCTCATTTGCCATTCAGCTCACATGCCTGTAGGAATTGTGGGCACATAGAAACAATATGAAAACCGTTATTTGGAGCATGCCAAACTGTGTGACCCTGGTTTCATCACATTAACTCCCAGCGCTACAGCGCACTTGCTTGTAAGAATTGTGGTCGCAAAAGAAGCAATATGAAAAGAGTTATTAGGTGCTTGATGCATTTGTTAACGTGCGTGTGACACCCTAACAGCATGCTACACCCCTTGTTTCTTTCTTTTTAGGTGCAGGAGACTAGGTTATTCGTTGTTAATTGGAAAATTTATCATGTTCCCGTTGCGCTTCGTCTGCAGGTAAGCTCTTCAAATCTAGCATTTATAAAGTTTGTTTTAATTTTAAAAATGCTACCGATAATATCTGCTCTTAATGATTTGTGAAAAGGAATGTTGCTTGCCTTCTAAAAAATGTATTTGAATTGTCATCTTGAGGTCAACATTTGCTGGTATAAAAGCATTTCCCAAAACAAAAATGATGATGCCTATGTATCATTAAAAATTGATATATAATAACACAGTGACCCACTCATTCCCATGGGACTTGCCTGATAGAATCGCACTGCTTCCTACATGAGTAGTCTCATACACCTCCCTACAGACTCCCTCATTCTTATCCGATAGCTGCATATAATTACATAAAGGCTTGGCCATTCCCCTGAGACTCACCTCATGAACCCCATTGAATCACACTCATTTCTACATAACTGGCCTCATCTGCAGTGGACACAAAGACTAGTGTTGCAAAATGTTGCGATGACTCAAGCAGATGGCGTTTTTGTACAACTTATGGTGGCGGTATCGCTTGGCCCCTGCAGGAACATCTTTAGGATGTTGCCCCGGTGAATTCATACAATCCAATGTCTGGCTGGTCTGAACATACAGTTGCAAACGCTGTGTGAACCCCCTTTCTTGGTTCAGTGGAAGAGCACATTCTGGTGCTTCTTGAGGAGGGTTTTAGGGTTGCAGTGGGAGTGTACATTGCAGTCAGTGTTCGACTGACCTACTAGAAAGATGGAATATTTCCCGGTGGGCCTCTGCACCATGGGCCTCTTAGGATCGTTTATATTGTATGGGCCACTTTGAACTCAAATTCCAAGGCCTCTTTTGCTTCCCAAATACTTCAATGGACTCCTCGGCCTCGGTTTGCAAAACTAGACCCCCGCGTGGATGGTCCAGTTCTAGAGTGGGCGCCTCTTAGATGTATTGGTACAATCCTAATGTCTGGGGGTCCAAAGCAGTTTTTTCAGGGTCATCCACTTTGCTTCTCGAACATATTTGGCATGTTCCTATGGGTCACCGTTGATGGTTTGTAAACATACTAAGGAGGATTTTAGCAGAGCTAGACATGTGAGCAGCATCTCCCAAATGACGTGACATATGTTGCTTTGTATGGCAGCGCTTATAATCTTTTGTAGGAGGCACCCTGAAGGAAAGTCCTTTCCCATAACAAGCCAAAGCAGCCCTGGGCCCTGGTCAAGCTCAGGAGCTCAGCAGGAGCTGGGCTCAGATGTGGGACTTGCCCTGCGGGGGATGGGGGAAGCTGTGATGTCACAATGCCTGCCCAGCCCGAGGGTTCCGTTGGCATGGCGATGGCAGCAGGTGAGCCCTGGAGCAGGGGCATGGGAAGGTCAAGAACCCTAGAAGCAGGACCTGGGGGAGGGGTGGGGACTCGCTGGAGCCCTGCGGGCAGAGGCAGCTCCGCACAGGCCTCCTGCTGCTGCCAGAAGCACTCAAGCCTGCTATTGCTGGAGCAAGCTCTCAGGCCCAAAAGGAACAGTAAAGTCTCTCCCTTCCCAGGAGAAAATATTACTTCTAGCTGCTCCAAAATGTTGGCATGCATGGATTCATTTGCAGTATGCTATCCAAGTTCTCCTTCGCCTGCACAGAGTTCTTTTAGATGCCGTGCTATTATTTCTAGCCCACTTTTGTGTTTCTGAAGTGTGTTTGTTTCCTGAAATGTCACATTTTTGGCCACTGAAAACAGAATTTCATGGAAAAAACGAAATTTCTGGAGGCAAACCATCTGAAATATCTTGCTGCGCCCCCCCCCCCCAAAAAATAATTGTGAAAGTGCAGAATTTCGTGTTGGAAAAAGCCTAAAAAGGGCAATTTTGCTCCTCCAGCAGTGAAACCGGCTTGGTCAGTGAATTTTGCCCTGAATGTGTGATTTTCTTTGCAGAGCCAAGTCAGACAATTACACCCACCGCGTCAAGGCCATACTCTCTGTAGGCTTCAATGGTAAGCTACACAAATCAAACATTCACCCCCCTTGAAACACAGGCCCTGATTCATAGATTATTTGCGCTGAAAAAAATTGGATTTGTGCGCCATTCTGCCCGCAAATCCCCATTTGTTAAACAGGGATTTGCGGGCAGAATGGCGCACAAATCCCGTTTTTTTCAGCGCAAATAATCCATGAATCGAATACACAGTCTCTATTTTCATTGACTTGAATGGGATCGCTGTGGCTGGGCCAAACCAGCCCTTTATCGTTACATGACGGATGGATGGACTGCCCTTAAGCAATGCAATGCATCGTATTCTGTTACAGCTTTCCCAGTCCATGTGATCTTGAGCCGAGGTGGAGGTGGTGCCTTGTGTTGTTGTGACATAGGAAAGTTTAAGAGCTTAAGCCTTAAGCTTTTTTTTTTTTTTTTTCAAGTGTGGCTTTTGCCCTCTGCAGGTTATAAGAAATGGCCTCTAGGGGGCCTGCAGTAAAGTCACCCAATTCTGACAGGTTTTCCATCTGCAGGTTATTCCACATGGCCAGCAGGTGGAGTGCCAGGGTCTCTCCTCGTTATCAGGAATGGCCAGCAGAGGGAGATGCAGGCCTAGAATCCTGGGAAGTAAAAGGTAAACTGCCAATTCTGTGTGTGGTATTTTTCAGAATCATAATCAAAAGTTTAAACCGGGACTTTTTTTGTTTGGGAGGAAATAAGTGCTAGAGCCAAATTGTACATTGAATCTTTGGGACAACAGATGGGGACAAAATCATTTCTTGGCAACCTTTCCCCTGGGGCATCTTTGGTTCAAACTGTGGTTTCCGGTGAAAGTCAAGAGATACATTGATTACTCACGGCTTTGGCACTTTCTTGTCCAGAGTACGCTGGAACGGTGAGGGCCTGCTCCCTCCCTCTCATGCAAATTAAGGGAGAAAGATAGCGCTCGTGACTTTATGCATGTGAAGTGGGGGGTGGGTGGTGGCGGCAATTGCTCTGAATTAGGGGGGACAGCGCTCGCCTGTGACCACGGGGCCAGTTGCACTTGGCAAGGTGTAATCACAGAACAACTGGAAATATTTCTATTTTTTGCCCCATTGTGTTTCTTACCGTGCTCTGGTCGGAGTCCGTAAGACTCCAGTCACTCTCCTACCCCATTAATGGTCTCATAAACTTCAATGGAGTTGCAGACCTCCGCCATCACTGGTCATGTTGACTTCAATGGAGTCTCGCCCGACCTCATAATTGGTCTCATTCATGTCAATGGAGTCACTCTCCTAACCCATAATCGGTCTCGTACACTAGAGTTGCACTCCTTACTTATCACTGGTCCCATTGACTTAAATGGAGCCCCATTCCTTCCCCATGAATGCCCTCATGCAAGTGGTACCCCATTATCCGCCACACTGATTTCGTGGGCGTCCCGCTCGTTTGCCATTCATGCCCCCATTCAAGTTCCCCACACCACCCCAATCCCCATTGACTTCAACAGTGGCCCGCTCCTTCCCCATTAATCCCCTCATTCAAGTTGCACCCCGTCATCGATCACAAATACTTCAATGGAGTCTAGCTCGTTTGCCATTCAAGTGCCCCCTCCCCCACTGGTCCCATTGACTTCAACAGTGCCCTGCTCCTTCCCCTTTAATGCCCTCATGCAAGTGGGACCCCATTATCCGTCACGCAGATTTTGTGGGAGTTCCGCTCATTTGCCATTCAGCTCACATGCCTGTAGGAATTGTGGGCACATAGAAACAATATGAAAACCGTTATTTGGAGCATGCCAAACTGTGTGACCCTGGTTTCATCACATTAACTCCCAGCGCTACAGCGCACTTGCTTGTAAGAATTGTGGTCGCAAAGAAGCAGTATGAAAAGAGTTATTAGGTGCTTGATGCATTTGTTAACGTGCGTGTGACACCCTAACAGCATGCTACACCCCTTGTTTCTTTCTTTTTAGGTGCAGGAGACTAGGTTATTCGTTGTTAATTGGAAAATGCATCATGTTCCCGTTGCGCTTCGTCTGCAGGTAAGCTCTTCAAATCTAGCATTTATAAAGTTTGTTTTAATTTTAAAAATGCTACCGATAATATCTGCTCTTAATGATTTGTGAAAAGGAATGTTGCTTGCCTTCTAAAAAATGTATTTGAATTGTCATCTTGAGGTCAACATTTGCTGGTATAAAAGCATTTCCCAAAACAAAAATGATGATGCCTATGTATCATTAAAAATTGATATATAATAACACAGTGACCCACTCATTCCCATGGGACTTGCCTGATAGAATCGCACTGCTTCCTACATGAGTAGTCTCATACACCTCCCTACAGACTCCCTCATTCTTATCCGATAGCTGCATATAATTACATAAAGGCTTGGCCATTCCCCTGAGACTCACCTAATGAACCCCATTGAATCACACTCATTTCTACATAACTGGCCTCATCTGCAGTGGACACAAAGACTAGTGTTGCAAAATGTTGCGATGACTCAAGCAGATGGCGTTTTTGTACAACTTATGGTGGCGGTATCGCTTGGCCCCTGCAGGAACATCTTTAGGGTGTTGCCCCGGTGAATTCATACAATCCAATGTCTGGCTGGCCTGAACATACAGTTGCAAACGCTGTGTGAACCCCCTTTCTTGGTTCAGTGGAAGAGCACATTCTGGTGCTTCTCGAGGAGGGTTTTAGGGTTGCAGTGGGAGTGTACATTGTAGTCAGTGTTCGACTGACCTACTAGAAAGATGGAATATTTCCCGGTGGGCCTCTGCACCATGGGCCTCTTAGGATCGTTTATATTGTATGGGCCACTTTGAACTCAAATTCCAAGGCCTCTTTTGCTTCCCAGTCCACTCCTCGGCCTCGGTTTGCAAAACTAGACCCCCGCGTGGATGGTCCAGTTCTAGAGTGGGCGCCTCTTAGATGTATTGGTACAATCCTAATGTCTGGGGGTCCAAAGCAGTTTTTTCAGGGTCATCCACTTTGCTTCTCGAACATATTTGGCATGTTCCTATGGGTCACCGTTGATGGTTTGTAAACATACTAAGGAGGATTTTAGCAGAGCTAGACATGTGAGCAGCATCTCCCAAATGACGTGACATATGTTGCTTTGTATGGCAGCGCTTATAATCTTTTGTAGGAGGCACCATGAAGGAAAGTCCTTTCCCATAACAAGCCAAAGCAGCCCTGGGCCCTGGTCAAGCTCAGGAGCTGGGCTCAGATGTGGGACTTGCCCTGCGGGGGATGGGGGAAGCTGTGATGCCACAATGCCTGCCCAGCCCGAGGGTTCCGTTGGCATGGCGATGGCAGCAGGTGAGCCCTGGAGCAGGGGCACGGGAAGGTCAAGAACCCTAGAAGCAGGACCTGGGGGAGAGGTGGGGACTCGCTGGAGCCCTGCGGGCAGAGGCAGCTCCGCACAGGCCTCCTGCTGCTGCCAGAAGCACTCAAGCCTGCTATTGCTGGAGCAAGCTCTCAGGCCCAAAAGGAACAGTAAAGTCTCTCCCTTCCCAGGAGAAAATATTACTTCTAGCTGCTCCAAAATGTTGGCATGCATGGATTCGTTTTCAGTATGTTATCCAAGTTCTGCTTCACCTGCAGAGAGTTCTTTTAGATGCTCTGCAATTAATTTTAGCCCACTTTTGTGTTTCGGAAGTTTGTTTCTTTTCCTGAAATGTCACATTTTTGGCCACTGAAAACAGAATTTCGTGGAAAAAACGAAATTTCTGGAGGCAAACCATCTGAAATATCTTGCTGCGCCCCCCCCCCAAAAAAAATAATTGTGAAAGTGCAGAATTTCGTGTTGGAAAAAGCCTAAAAAGGGCAATTTTGCTCCTCCAGCAGTGAAACCGGCTTGGTCAGTGAATTTTGCCCTGAATGTGTGATTTTCTTTGCAGAGCCAAGTCAGACAATTACACCCACCGCGTCAAGGCCATACTCTCTGTAGGCTTCAATGGTAAGCTACACAAATCAAACATTCACCCCCCTTGAAACACAGGCCCTGATTCATAGATTATTTGCGCTGAAAAAAATTGGATTTGTGCGCCATTCTGCCCGCAAATCCCCATTTGTTAAACAGGGATTTGCGGGCAGAATGGCGCACAAATCCCGTTTTTTTCAGCGCAAATAATCCATGAATCGAATACACAGTCTCTATTTTCATTGACTTGAATGGGATCGCTGTGGCTGGGCCAAACCAGCCCTTTATCGTTACATGACGGATGGATGGACTGCCCTTAAGCAATGCAATGCATCGTATTCTGTTACAGCTTTCCCAGTCCATGCGATCTTGAGCCGAGGTGGAGGTGGTGCCTTGTGTTGTTGTGACATAGGAAAGTTTAAGAGCTTAAGCCTTAAGCTTTTTTTTTTTTTTTTTTCAAGTGTGGCTTTTGCCCTCTGCAGGTTATAAGAAATGGCCTCTAGGGGGCCTGCAGTAAAGTCACCCAATTCTGACAGGTTTTCCATCTGCAGGTTATTCCACATGGCCAGCAGGTGGAGTGCCAGGGTCTCTCCTCATTATCAGGAATGGCCAGCAGAGGAAGATGCAGGCCTAGAATCCTGGGAAGTAAAAGGTAAACTGCCAATTCTGTGTGTGGTATTTTTCAGAATCATAATCAAAAGTTTAAACCGGGACTTTTTTTGTTTGGGAGGAAATAAGTGCTAGAGCCAAATTGTACATTGAATCTTTGGGACAACAGATGGGGACAAAATCATTTCTTGGCAACCTTTCCCCTGGGGCATCTTTGGTTCAAACTGTGGTTTCCGGTGAAAGTCAAGAGATACATTGATTACTCACGGCTTTGGCACTTTCTTGTCCAGAGTCCGCTGGAACGGTGAGGGCCTGCTCCCTCCCTCTCATGCAAATTAAGGGAGAAAGATAGCGCTCGTGACTTTATGCATGTGAAGTGGGGGGTGGGTGGTGGCGGCAATTGCTCTGAATTAGGGGGGACAGCGCTCGCCTGTGACCACGGGGCCAGTTGCACTTGGCAAGGTGTAATCACAGAACAACTGGAAATATTTCTATTTTTTGCCCCATTGTGTTTCTTACCGTGCTCTGGTCGGAGTCCGTAAGACTCCAGTCACTCTCCTACCCCATTAATGGTCTCATAAACTTCAATGGAGTTGCAGACCTCCGCCATCACTGGTCATGTTGACTTCAATGGAGTCTCGCCCGACCTCATAATTGGTCTCATTCATGTCAATGGAGTCACTCTCCTAACCCATAATCGGTCTCGTACACTAGAGTTGCACTCCTTACTTATCACTGGTCCCATTGACTTAAATGGAGCCCCATTCCTTCCCCATGAATGCCCTCATGCAAGTGGTACCCCATTATCCGCCACACTGATTTCGTGGGCGTCCCGCTCGTTTGCCATTCATGCCCCCATTCAAGTTCCCCACCCCACCCCAATCCCCATTGACTTCAACAGTGGCCCGCTCCTTCCCCATTAATCCCCTCATTCAAGTTGCACCCCGTCATCGATCACAAATACTTCAATGGAGTCTAGCTCGTTTGCCATTCAAGTGCCCCCTCCCCCACTGGTCCCATTGACTTCAACAGTGCCCTGCTCCTTCCCCTTTAATGCCCTCATGCAAGTGGGACCCCATTATCCGTCACGCAGATTTTGTGGGAGTTCCGCTCATTTGCCATTCAGCTCACATGCCTGTAGGAATTGTGGGCACATAGAAACAATATGAAAACCGTTATTTGGAGCATGCCAAACTGTGTGACCCTGGTTTCATCACATTAACTCCCAGCGCTACAGCGCACTTGCTTGTAAGAATTGTGGTCGCAAAGAAGCAATATGAAAAGAGTTATTAGGTGCTTGATACATTTGTTAACGTGCGTGTGACACCCTAACAGCATGCTACACCCCTTGTTTCTTTCTTTTTAGGTGCAGGAGACTAGGTTATTCGTAGTTAATTGGAAAATGCATCATGTTCCCGTTGCGCTTCGTCTGCAGGTAAGCTCTTCAAATCTAGCATTTATAAAGTTTGTTTTAATTTTAAAAATGCTACCGATAATATCTGCTCTTAATGATTTGTGAAAAGGAATGTTGCTTGCCTTCTAAAAAATGTATTTGAATTGTCATCTTGAGGTCAACATTTGCTGGTATAAAAGCATTTCCCAAAACAAAAATGATGATGCCTATGTATCATTAAAAATTGATATATAATAACACAGTGACCCACTCATTCCCATGGGACTTGCCTGATAGAATCGCACTGCTTCCTACATGAGTAGTCTCATACACCTCCCTACAGACTCCCTCATTCTTATCCGATAGCTGCATATAATTACATAAAGGCTTGGCCATTCCCCTGGGACTCACCTCATGAACCCCATTGAATCACACTCATTTCTACATAACTGGCCTCATCTGCAGTGGACACAAAGACTAGTGTTGCAAAATGTTGCGATGACTCAAGCAGATGGCGTTTTTGTACAACTTATGGTGGCGGTATCGCTTGGCCCCTGCAGGAACATCTTTAGGATGTTGCCCCGGTGAATTCATACAATCCAATGTCTGGCTGGCCTGAACATACAGTTGCAAACGCTGTGTGAACCCCCTTTCTTGGTTCAGTGGAAGAGCACATTCTGGTGCTTCTTGAGGAGGGTTTTAGGGTTGCAGTGGGAGTGTACATTGCAGTCAGTGTTCGACTGACCTACTAGAAAGATGGAATATTTCCCGGTGGGCCTCTGCACCATGGGCCTCTTAGGATCGTTTATATTGTATGGGCCACTTTGAACTCAAATTCCAAGGCCTCTTTTGCTTCCCAAATACTTCAATGGACTCCTCGGCCTCTGTTTGCAAAACTAGACCCCCGCGTGGATGGTCCAGTTCTAGAGTGGGCGCCTCTTAGATGTATTGGTACAATCCTAATGTCTGGGGGTCCAAAGCAGTTTTTTCAGGGTCATCCACTTTGCTTCTCGAACATATTTGGCATGTTCCTATGGGTCACCGTTGATGGTTTGTAAACATACTAAGGAGGATTTTAGCAGAGCTAGACATGTGAGCAGCATCTCCCAAATGACGTGACATATGTTGCTTTGTATGGCAGCGCTTATAATATTTTGTAGGAGGCACCCTGAAGGAAAGTCCTTTCCCATAACAAGCCAAAGCAGCCCTGGGCCCTGGTCAAGCTCAGGAGCTCAGCAGGAGCTGGGCTCAGATGTGGGACTTGCCCTGCGGGGGATGGGGGAAGCTGTGATGTCACAATGCCTGCCCAGCCCGAGGGTTCCGTTGGCATGGCGATGGCAGCAGGTGAGCCCTGGAGCAGGGGCACGGGAAGGTCAAGAACCCTAGAAGCAGGACCCGGGGGAGAGGTGGGGACTCGCTGGAGCCCTGCGGGCAGAGGCAGCTCCGCACAGGCCTCCTGCTGCTGCCAGAAGCACTCAAGCCTGCTATTGCTGGAGCAAGCTCTCAGGCCCAAAAGGAACAGTAAAGTCTCTCCCTTCCCAGGAGAAAATATTACTTCTAGCTGCTCCAAAATGTTGGCATGCATGGATTCATTTGCAGTATGCTATCCAAGTTCTCCTTCGCCTGCACAGAGTTCTTTTAGATGCCGTGCTATTATTTCTAGCCCACTTTTGTGTTTCTGAAGTGTGTTTGTTTCCTGAAATGTCACATTTTTGGCCACTGAAAACAGAATTTCATGGAAAAAACGAAATTTCTGGAGGCAAACCATCTGAAATATCTTGCTGCGCCCCCCCCCCCCAAAAATAATTGTGAAAGTGCAGAATTTCGTGTTGGAAAAAGCCTAAAAAGGGCAATTTTGCTCCTCCAGCAGTGAAACCGGCTTGGTCAGTGAATTTTGCCCTGAATGTGTGATTTTCTTTGCAGAGCCAAGTCAGACAATTACACCCACCGCGTCAAGGCCATACTCTCTGTAGGCTTCAATGGTAAGCTACACAAATCAAACATTCACCCCCCTTGAAACACAGGCCCTGATTCATAGATTATTTGCGCTGAAAAAAATTGGATTTGTGCGCCATTCTGCCCGCAAATCCCCATTTGTTAAACAGGGATTTGCGGGCAGAATGGCGCACAAATCCCGTTTTTTTCAGCGCAAATAATCCATGAATCGAATACACAGTCTCTATTTTCATTGACTTGAATGGGATCGCTGTGGCTGGGCCAAACCAGCCCTTTATCGTTACATGACGGATGGATGGACTGCCCTTAAGCAATGCAATGCATCGTATTCTGTTACAGCTTTCCCAGTCCATGTGATCTTGAGCCGAGGTGGAGGTGGTGCCTTGTGTTGTTGTGACATAGGAAAGTTTAAGAGCTTAAGCCTTAAGCTTTTTTTTTTTTTTTTTTCAAGTGTGGCTTTTGCCCTCTGCAGGTTATAAGAAATGGCCTCTAGGGGGCCTGCAGTAAAGTCACCCAATTCTGACAGGTTTTCCATCTGCAGGTTATTCCACATGGCCAGCAGGTGGAGTGCCAGGGTCTCTCCTCGTTATCAGGAATGGCCAGCAGAGGGAGATGCAGGCCTAGAATCCTGGGAAGTAAAAGGTAAACTGCCAATTCTGTGTGTGGTATTTTTCAGAATCATAATCAAAAGTTTAAACCGGGACTTTTTTTGTTTGGGAGGAAATAAGTGCTAGAGCCAAATTGTACATTGAATCTTTGGGACAACAGATGGGGACAAAATCATTTCTTGGCAACCTTTCCCCTGGGGCATCTTTGGTTCAAACTGTGGTTTCCGGTGAAAGTCAAGAGATACATTGATTACTCACGGCTTTGGCACTTTCTTGTCCAGAGTCCGCTGGAACGGTGAGGGCCTGCTCCCTCCCTCTCATGCAAATTAAGGGAGAAAGATAGCGCTCGTGACTTTATGCATGTGAAGTGGGGGGTGGGTGGTGGCGGCAATTGCTCTGAATTAGGGGGGACAGCGCTCGCCTGTGACCACGGGGCCAGTTGCACTTGGCAAGGTGTAATCACAGAACAACTGGAAATATTTCTATTTTTTGCCCCATTGTGTTTCTTACCGTGCTCTGGTCGGAGTCCGTAAGACTCCAGTCACTCTCCTACCCCATTAATGGTCTCATAAACTTCAATGGAGTTGCAGACCTCCGCCATCACTGGTCATGTTGACTTCAATGGAGTCTCGCCCGACCTCATAATTGGTCTCATTCATGTCAATGGAGTCACTCTCCTAACCCATAATCGGTCTCGTACACTAGAGTTGCACTCCTTAATTATCACTGGTCCCATTGACTTAAATGGAGCCCCATTCCTTCCCCATGAATGCCCTCATGCAAGTGGTACCCCATTATCCGCCACACTGATTTCGTGGGCGTCCCGCTCGTTTGCCATTCATGCCCCCATTCAAGTTCCCCACCCCACCCCAATCCCCATTGACTTCAACAGTGGCCCGCTCCTTCCCCATTAATCCCCTCATTCAAGTTGCACCCCGTCATCGATCACAAATACTTCAATGGAGTCTAGCTCGTTTGCCATTCAAGTGCCCCCTCCCCCACTGGTCCCATTGACTTCAACAGTGCCCTGCTCCTTCCCCTTTAATGCCCTCATGCAAGTGGGACCCCATTATCCGTCACGCAGATTTTGTGGGAGTTCCGCTCATTTGCCATTCAGCTCACATGCCTGTAGGAATTGTGGGCACATAGAAACAATATGAAAACCGTTATTTGGAGCATGCCAAACTGTGTGACCCTGGTTTCATCACATTAACTCCCAGCGCTACAGCGCACTTGCTTGTAAGAATTGTGGTCGCAAAGAAGCAATATGAAAAGAGTTATTAGGTGCTTGATGCATTTGTTAACGTGCGTGTGACACCCTAACAGCATGCTACACCCCTTGTTTCTTTCTTTTTAGGTGCAGGAGACTAGGTTATTCGTTGTTAATTGGAAAATGCATCATGTTCCCGTTGCGCTTCGTCTGCAGGTAAGCTCTTCAAATCTAGCATTTATAAAGTTTGTTTTAATTTTAAAAATGCTACCGATAATATCTGCTCTTAATGATTTGTGAAAAGGAATGTTGCTTGCCTTCTAAAAAATGTATTTGAATTGCCATCTTGAGGTCAACATTTGCTGGTATAAAAGCATTTCCCAAAACAAAAATGATGATGCCTATGTATCATTAAAAATTGATATATAATAACACAGTGACCCACTCATTCCCATGGGACTTGCCTGATAGAATCGCACTGCTTCCTACATGAGTAGTCTCATACACCTCCCTACAGACTCCCTCATTCTTATCCGATAGCTGCATATAATTACATAAAGGCTTGGCCATTCCCCTGAGACTCACCTCATGAACCCCATTGAATCACACTCATTTCTACATAACTGGCCTCATCTGCAGTGGACACAAAGACTAGTGTTGCAAAATGTTGCGATGACTCAAGCAGATGGCGTTTTTGTACAACTTATGGTGGCGGTATCGCTTGGCCCCTGCAGGAACATCTTTAGGGTGTTGCCCCGGTGAATTCATACAATCCAATGTCTGGCTGGCCTGAACATACAGTTGCAAACGCTGTGTGAACCCCCTTTCTTGGTTCAGTGGAAGAGCACATTCTGGTGCTTCTCGAGGAGGGTTTTAGGGTTGCAGTGGGAGTGTACATTGTAGTCAGTGTTCGACTGACCTACTAGAAAGATGGAATATTTCCCGGTGGGCCTCTGCACCATGGGCCTCTTAGGATCGTTTATATTGTATGGGCCACTTTGAACTCAAATTCCAAGGCCTCTTTTGCTTCCCAGTCCACTCCTCGGCCTCGGTTTGCAAAACTAGACCCCCGCGTGGATGGTCCAGTTCTAGAGTGGGCGCCTCTTAGATGTATTGGTACAATCCTAATGTCTGGGGGTCCAAAGCAGTTTTTTCAGGGTCATCCACTTTGCTTCTCGAACATATTTGGCATGTTCCTATGGGTCACTGTTGATGGTTTGTAAACATACTAAGGAGGATTTTAGCAGAGCTAGACATGTGAGCAGCATCTCCCAAATGACGTGACATATGTTGCTTTGTATGGCAGCGCTTATAATCTTTTGTAGGAGGCACCCTGAAGGAAAGTCCTTTCCCATAACAAGCCAAAGCAGCCCTGGGCCCTGGTCAAGCTCAGGAGCTCAGCAGGAGCTGGGCTCAGATGTGGGACTTGCCCTGCGGGGGATGGGGGAAGCTGTGATGTCACAATGCCTGCCCAGCCCGAGGGTTCCGTTGGCATGGCGATGGCAGCAGGTGAGCCCTGGAGCAGGGGCACGGGAAGGTCAAGAACCCTAGAAGCAGGACCTGGGGGAGAGGTGGGGACTCGCTGGAGCCCTGCGGGCAGAGGCAGCTCCGCACAGGCCTCCTGCTGCTGCCAGAAGCACTCAAGCCTGCTATTGCTGGAGCAAGCTCTCAGGCCCAAAAGGAACAGTAAAGTCTCTCCCTTCCCAGGAGAAAATATTACTTCTAGCTGCTCCAAAATGTTGGCATGCATGGATTCATTTGCAGTATGCTATCCAAGTTCTCCTTCGCCTGCACAGAGTTCTTTTAGATGCCGTGCTATTATTTCTAGCCCACTTTTGTGTTTCTGAAGTGTGTTTGTTTCCTGAAATGTCACATTTTTGGCCACTGAAAACAGAATTTCATGGAAAAAACGAAATTTCTGGAGGCAAACCATCTGAAATATCTTGCTGCGCCCCCCCCCCAAAAAATAATTGTGAAAGTGCAGAATTTCGTGTTGGAAAAAGCCTAAAAAGGGCAATTTTGCTCCTCCAGCAGTGAAACCGGCTTGGTCAGTGAATTTTGCCCTGAATGTGTGATTTTCTTTGCAGAGCCAAGTCAGACAATTACACCCACCGCGTCAAGGCCATACTCTCTGTAGGCTTCAATGGTAAGCTACACAAATCAAACATTCACCCCCCTTGAAACACAGGCCCTGATTCATAGATTATTTGCGCTGAAAAAAATTGGATTTGTGCGCCATTCTGCCCGCAAATCCCCATTTGTTAAACAGGGATTTGCGGGCAGAATGGCGCACAAATCCCGTTTTTTTCAGCGCAAATAATCCATGAATCGAATACACAGTTTCTATTTTCATTGACTTGAATGGGATCGCTGTGGCTGGGCCAAACCAGCCCTTTATCGTTACATGACGGATGGATGGACTGCCCTTAAGCAATGCAATGCATCGTATTCTGTTACAGCTTTCCCAGTCCATGCGATCTTGAGCCGAGGTGGAGGTGGTGCCTTGTGTTGTTGTGACATAGGAAAGTTTAAGAGCTTAAGCCTTAAGCTTTTTTTTTTTTTTTTTTCAAGTGTGGCTTTTGCCCTCTGCAGGTTATAAGAAATGGCCTCTAGGGGGCCTGCAGTAAAGTCACCCAATTCTGACAGGTTTTCCATCTGCAGGTTATTCCACATGGCCAGCAGGTGGAGTGCCAGGGTCTCTCCTCGTTATCAGGAATGGCCAGCAGAGGGAGATGCAGGCCTAGAATCCTGGGAAGTAAAAGGTAAACTGCCAATTCTGTGTGTGGTATTTTTCAGAATCATAATCAAAAGTTTAAACCGGGACTTTTTTTGTTTGGGAGGAAATAAGTGCTAGAGCCAAATTGTACATTGAATCTTTGGGACAACAGATGGGGACAAAATCATTTCTTGGCAACCTTTCCCCTGGGGCATCTTTGGTTCAAACTGTGGTTTCCGGTGAAAGTCAAGAGATACATTGATTACTCACGGCTTTGGCACTTTCTTGTCCAGAGTCCGCTGGAACGGTGAGGGCCTGCTCCCTCCCTCTCATGCAAATTAAGGGAGAAAGATAGCGCTCGTGACTTTATGCATGTGAAGTGGGGGGTGGGTGGTGGCGGCAATTGCTCTGAATTAGGGGGGACAGCGCTCGCCTGTGACCACGGGGCCAGTTGCACTTGGCAAGGTGTAATCACAGAACAACTGGAAATATTTCTATTTTTTGCCCCATTGTGTTTCTTACCGTGCTCTGGTCGGAGTCCGTAAGACTCCAGTCACTCTCCTACCCCATTAATGGTCTCATAAACTTCAATGGAGTTGCAGACCTCCGCCATCACTGGTCATGTTGACTTCAATGGAGTCTCGCCCGACCTCATAATTGGTCTCATTCATGTCAATGGAGTCACTCTCCTAACCCATAATCGGTCTCGTACACTAGAGTTGCACTCCTTACTTATCACTGGTCCCATTGACTTAAATGGAGCCCCATTCCTTCCCCATGAATGCCCTCATGCAAGTGGTACCCCATTATCCGCCACACTGATTTCGTGGGCGTCCCGCTCGTTTGCCATTCATGCCCCCATTCAAGTTCCCCACCCCACCCCAATCCCCATTGACTTCAACAGTGGCCCGCTCCTTCCCCATTAATCCCCTCATTCAAGTTGCACCCCGTCATCGATCACAAATACTTCAATGGAGTCTAGCTCGTTTGCCATTCAAGTGCCCCCTCCCCCACTGGTCCCATTGACTTCAACAGTGCCCTGCTCCTTCCCCTTTAATGCCCTCATGCAAGTGGGACCCCATTATCCGTCACGCAGATTTTGTGGGAGTTCCGCTCATTTGCCATTCAGCTCACATGCCTGTAGGAATTGTGGGCACATAGAAACAATATGAAAACCGTTATTTGGAGCATGCCAAACTGTGTGACCCTGGTTTCATCACATTAACTCCCAGCGCTACAGCGCACTTGCTTGTAAGAATTGTGGTCGCAAAAGAAGCAATATGAAAAGAGTTATTAGGTGCTTGATGCATTTGTTAACGTGCGTGTGACACCCTAACAGCATGCTACACCCCTTGTTTCTTTCTTTTTAGGTGCAGGAGACTAGGTTATTCGTTGTTAATTGGAAAATTTATCATGTTCCCGTTGCGCTTCGTCTGCAGGTAAGCTCTTCAAATCTAGCATTTATAAAGTTTGTTTTAATTTTAAAAATGCTACCGATAATATCTGCTCTTAATGATTTGTGAAAAGGAATGTTGCTTGCCTTCTAAAAAATGTATTTGAATTGTCATCTTGAGGTCAACATTTGCTGGTATAAAAGCATTTCCCAAAACAAAAATGATGATGCCTATGTATCATTAAAAATTGATATATAATAACACAGTGACCCACTCATTCCCATGGGACTTGCCTGATAGAATCGCACTGCTTCCTACATGAGTAGTCTCATACACCTCCCTACAGACTCCCTCATTCTTATCCGATAGCTGCATATAATTACATAAAGGCTTGGCCATTCCCCTGAGACTCACCTCATGAACCCCATTGAATCACACTCATTTCTACATAACTGGCCTCATCTGCAGTGGACACAAAGACTAGTGTTGCAAAATGTTGCGATGACTCAAGCAGATGGCGTTTTTGTACAACTTATGGTGGCGGTATCGCTTGGCCCCTGCAGGAACATCTTTAGGATGTTGCCCCGGTGAATTCATACAATCCAATGTCTGGCTGGTCTGAACATACAGTTGCAAACGCTGTGTGAACCCCCTTTCTTGGTTCAGTGGAAGAGCACATTCTGGTGCTTCTTGAGGAGGGTTTTAGGGTTGCAGTGGGAGTGTACATTGCAGTCAGTGTTCGACTGACCTACTAGAAAGATGGAATATTTCCCGGTGGGCCTCTGCACCATGGGCCTCTTAGGATCGTTTATATTGTATGGGCCACTTTGAACTCAAATTCCAAGGCCTCTTTTGCTTCCCAAATACTTCAATGGACTCCTCGGCCTCGGTTTGCAAAACTAGACCCCCGCGTGGATGGTCCAGTTCTAGAGTGGGCGCCTCTTAGATGTATTGGTACAATCCTAATGTCTGGGGGTCCAAAGCAGTTTTTTCAGGGTCATCCACTTTGCTTCTCGAACATATTTGGCATGTTCCTATGGGTCACCGTTGATGGTTTGTAAACATACTAAGGAGGATTTTAGCAGAGCTAGACATGTGAGCAGCATCTCCCAAATGACGTGACATATGTTGCTTTGTATGGCAGCGCTTATAATCTTTTGTAGGAGGCACCCTGAAGGAAAGTCCTTTCCCATAACAAGCCAAAGCAGCCCTGGGCCCTGGTCAAGCTCAGGAGCTCAGCAGGAGCTGGGCTCAGATGTGGGACTTGCCCTGCGGGGGATGGGGGAAGCTGTGATGTCACAATGCCTGCCCAGCCCGAGGGTTCCGTTGGCATGGCGATGGCAGCAGGTGAGCCCTGGAGCAGGGGCATGGGAAGGTCAAGAACCCTAGAAGCAGGACCTGGGGGAGGGGTGGGGACTCGCTGGAGCCCTGCGGGCAGAGGCAGCTCCGCACAGGCCTCCTGCTGCTGCCAGAAGCACTCAAGCCTGCTATTGCTGGAGCAAGCTCTCAGGCCCAAAAGGAACAGTAAAGTCTCTCCCTTCCCAGGAGAAAATATTACTTCTAGCTGCTCCAAAATGTTGGCATGCATGGATTCATTTGCAGTATGCTATCCAAGTTCTCCTTCGCCTGCACAGAGTTCTTTTAGATGCCGTGCTATTATTTCTAGCCCACTTTTGTGTTTCTGAAGTGTGTTTGTTTCCTGAAATGTCACATTTTTGGCCACTGAAAACAGAATTTCATGGAAAAAACGAAATTTCTGGAGGCAAACCATCTGAAATATCTTGCTGCGCCCCCCCCCCCCAAAAAATAATTGTGAAAGTGCAGAATTTCGTGTTGGAAAAAGCCTAAAAAGGGCAATTTTGCTCCTCCAGCAGTGAAACCGGCTTGGTCAGTGAATTTTGCCCTGAATCTGTGATTTTCTTTGCAGAGCCAAGTCAGACAATTACACCCACCGCGTCAAGGCCATACTCTCTGTAGGCTTCAATGGTAAGCTACACAAATCAAACATTCACCCCCCTTGAAACACAGGCCCTGATTCATAGATTATTTGCGCTGAAAAAAATTGGATTTGTGCGCCATTCTGCCCGCAAATCCCCATTTGTTAAACAGGGATTTGCGGGCAGAATGGCGCACAAATCCCGTTTTTTTCAGCGCAAATAATCCATGAATCGAATACACAGTCTCTATTTTCATTGACTTGAATGGGATCGCTGTGGCTGGGCCAAACCAGCCCTTTATCGTTACATGACGGATGGATGGACTGCCCTTAAGCAATGCAATGCATCATATTCTGTTACAGCTTTCCCAGTCCATGTGATCTTGAGCCGAGGTGGAGGTGGTGCCTTGTGTTGTTGTGACATAGGAAAGTTTAAGAGCTTAAGCCTTAAGCTTTTTTTTTTTTTTTTTCAAGTGTGGCTTTTGCCCTCTGCAGGTTATAAGAAATGGCCTCTAGGGGGCCTGCAGTAAAGTCACCCAATTCTGACAGGTTTTCCATCTGCAGGTTATTCCACATGGCCAGCAGGTGGAGTGCCAGGGTCTCTCCTCGTTATCAACAATGGCTAGCATAGGGAGATGCAGGCCTAGAATCCTGGGAAGTAAAAGGTAAACTGCCAATTCTGTGTGTGGTATTTTTCAGAATCATAATCAAAAGTTTAAACCGGGACTTTTTTTGTTTGGGAGGAAATAAGTGCTAGAGCCAAATTGTACATTGAATCTTTGGGACAACAGATGGGGACAAAATCATTTCTTGGCAACCTTTTCCCTGGGGCATCTTTGGTTCAAACTGTGGTTTCCGGTGAAAGTCAAGAGATACATTGATTACTCACGGCTTTGGCACTTTCTTGTCCAGAGTACGCTGGAACGGTGAGGGCCTGCTCCCTCCCTCTCATGCAAATTAAGGGAGAAAGATAGCGCTCGTGACTTTATGCATGTGAAGTGGGGGGTGGGTGGTGGCGGCAATTGCTCTGAATTAGGGGGGACAGCGCTCGCCTGTGACCACGGGGCCAGTTGCACTTGGCAAGGTGTAATCACAGAACAACTGGAAATATTTCTATTTTTTGCCCCATTGTGTTTCTTACCGTGCTCTGGTCGGAGTCCGTAAGACTCCAGTCACTCTCCTACCCCATTAATGGTCTCATAAACTTCAATGGAGTTGCAGACCTCCGCCATCACTGGTCATGTTGACTTCAATGGAGTCTCGCCCGACCTCATAATTGGTCTCATTCATGTCAATGGAGTCACTCTCCTAACCCATAATCGGTCTCGTACACTAGAGTTGCACTCCTTACTTATCACTGGTCCCATTGACTTAAATGGAGCCCCATTCCTTCCCCATGAATGCCCTCATGCAAGTGGTACCCCATTATCCGCCACACTGATTTCGTGGGCGTCCCGCTCGTTTGCCATTCATGCCCCCATTCAAGTTCCCCACACCACCCCAATCCCCATTGACTTCAACAGTGGCCCGCTCCTTCCCCATTAATCCCCTCATTCAAGTTGCACCCCGTCATCGATCACAAATACTTCAATGGAGTCTAGCTCGTTTGCCATTCAAGTGCCCCCTCCCCCACTGGTCCCATTGACTTCAACAGTGCCCTGCTCCTTCCCCTTTAATGCCCTCATGCAAGTGGGACCCCATTATCCGTCACGCAGATTTTGTGGGAGTTCCGCTCATTTGCCATTCAGCTCACATGCCTGTAGGAATTGTGGGCACATAGAAACAATATGAAAACCGTTATTTGGAGCATGCCAAACTGTGTGACCCTGGTTTCATCACATTAACTCCCAGCGCTACAGCGCACTTTCTTGTAAGAATTGTGGTCGCAAAGAAGCAGTATGAAAAGAGTTATTAGGTGCTTGATGCATTTGTTAACGTGCGTGTGACACCCTAACAGCATGCTACACCCCTTGTTTCTTTCTTTTTAGGTGCAGGAGACTAGGTTATTCGTTGTTAATTGGAAAATGCATCATGTTCCCGTTGCGCTTCGTCTGCAGGTAAGCTCTTCAAATCTAGCATTTATAAAGTTTGTTTTAATTTTAAAAATGCTACCGATAATATCTGCTCTTAATGATTTGTGAAAAGGAATGTTGCTTGCCTTCTAAAAAATGTATTTGAATTGTCATCTTGAGGTCAACATTTGCTGGTATAAAAGCATTTCCCAAAACAAAAATGATGATGCCTATGTATCATTAAAAATTGATATATAATAACACAGTGACCCACTCATTCCCATGGGACTTGCCTGATAGAATCGCACTGCTTCCTACATGAGTAGTCTCATACACCTCCCTACAGACTCCCTCATTCTTATCCGATAGCTGCATATAATTACATAAAGGCTTGGCCATTCCCCTGAGACTCACCTAATGAACCCCATTGAATCACACTCATTTCTACATAACTGGCCTCATCTGCAGTGGACACAAAGACTAGTGTTGCAAAATGTTGCGATGACTCAAGCAGATGGCGTTTTTGTACAACTTATGGTGGCGGTATCGCTTGGCCCCTGCAGGAACATCTTTAGGGTGTTGCCCCGGTGAATTCATACAATCCAATGTCTGGCTGGCCTGAACATACAGTTGCAAACGCTGTGTGAACCCCCTTTCTTGGTTCAGTGGAAGAGCACATTCTGGTGCTTCTCGAGGAGGGTTTTAGGGTTGCAGTGGGAGTGTACATTGTAGTCAGTGTTCGACTGACCTACTAGAAAGATGGAATATTTCCCGGTGGGCCTCTGCACCATGGGCCTCTTAGGATCGTTTATATTGTATGGGCCACTTTGAACTCAAATTCCAAGGCCTCTTTTGCTTCCCAGTCCACTCCTCGGCCTCGGTTTGCAAAACTAGACCCCCGCGTGGATGGTCCAGTTCTAGAGTGGGCGCCTCTTAGATGTATTGGTACAATCCTAATGTCTGGGGGTCCAAAGCAGTTTTTTCAGGGTCATCCACTTTGCTTCTCGAACATATTTGGCATGTTCCTATGGGTCACCGTTGATGGTTTGTAAACATACTAAGGAGGATTTTAGCAGAGCTAGACATGTGAGCAGCATCTCCCAAATGACGTGACATATGTTGCTTTGTATGGCAGCGCTTATAATCTTTTGTAGGAGGCACCATGAAGGAAAGTCCTTTCCCATAACAAGCCAAAGCAGCCCTGGGCCCTGGTCAAGCTCAGGAGCTGGGCTCAGATGTGGGACTTGCCCTGCGGGGGATGGGGGAAGCTGTGATGCCACAATGCCTGCCCAGCCCGAGGGTTCCGTTGGCATGGCGATGGCAGCAGGTGAGCCCTGGAGCAGGGGCACGGGAAGGTCAAGAACCCTAGAAGCAGGACCTGGGGGAGAGGTGGGGACTCGCTGGAGCCCTGCGGGCAGAGGCAGCTCCGCACAGGCCTCCTGCTGCTGCCAGAAGCACTCAAGCCTGCTATTGCTGGAGCAAGCTCTCAGGCCCAAAAGGAACAGTAAAGTCTCTCCCTTCCCAGGAGAAAATATTACTTCTAGCTGCTCCAAAATGTTGGCATGCATGGATTCATTTGCAGTATGCTATCCAAGTTCTCCTTCGCCTGCACAGAGTTCTTTTAGATGCCGTGCTATTATTTCTAGCCCACTTTTGTGTTTCTGAAGTGTGTTTGTTTCCTGAAATGTCACATTTTTGGCCACTGAAAACAGAATTTCATGGAAAAAACGAAATTTCTGGAGGCAAACCATCTGAAATATCTTGCTGCGCCCCCCCCCCCCCAAAAAATAATTGTGAAAGTGCAGAATTTCGTGTTGGAAAAAGCCTAAAAAGGGCAATTTTGCTCCTCCAGCAGTGAAACCGGCTTGGTCAGTGAATTTTGCCCTGAATGTGTGATTTTCTTTGCAGAGCCAAGTCAGACAATTACACCCACCGCGTCAAGGCCATACTCTCTGTAGGCTTCAATGGTAAGCTACACAAATCAAACATTCACCCCCCTTGAAACACAGGCCCTGATTCATAGATTATTTGCGCTGAAAAAAATTGGATTTGTGCGCCATTCTGCCCGCAAATCCCAATTTGTTAAACAGGGATTTGCGGGCAGAATGGCGCACAAATCCCGTTTTTTTCAGCGCAAATAATCCATGAATCGAATACACAGTCTCTATTTTCATTGACTTGAATGGGATCGCTGTGGCTGGGCCAAACCAGCCCTTTATCGTTACATGACGGATGGATGGACTGCCCTTAAGCAATGCAATGCATCGTATTCTGTTACAGCTTTCCCAGTCCATGTGATCTTGAGCCGAGGTGGAGGTGGTGCCTTGTGTTGTTGTGACATAGGAAAGTTTAAGAGCTTAAGCCTTAAGCTTTTTTTTTTTTTTTTCAAGTGTGGCTTTTGCCCTCTGCAGGTTATAAGAAATGGCCTCTAGGGGGCCTGCAGTAAAGTCACCCAATTCTGACAGGTTTTCCATCTGCAGGTTATTCCACATGGCCAGCAGGTGGAGTGCCAGGGTCTCTCCTCGTTATCAGGAATGGCCAGCAGAGGGAGATGCAGGCCTAGAATCCTGGGAAGTAAAAGGTAAACTGCCAATTCTGTGTGTGGTATTTTTCAGAATCATATTCAAAAGTTTAAACCGGGACTTTTTTTGTTTGGGAGGAAATAAGTGCTAGAGCCAAATTGTACATTGAATCTTTGGGACAACAGATGGGGACAAAATCATTTCTTGGCAACCTTTCCCCTGGGGCATCTTTGGTTCAAACTGTGGTTTCCGGTGAAAGTCAAGAGATACATTGATTACTCACGGCTTTGGCACTTTCTTGTCCAGAGTCCGCTGGAACGGTGAGGGCCTGCTCCCTCCCTCTCATGCAAATTAAGGGAGAAAGATAGCGCTCGTGACTTTATGCATGTGAAGTGGGGGGTGGGTGGTGGCGGCAATTGCTCTGAATTAGGGGGGACAGCGCTCGCCTGTGACCACGGGGCCAGTTGCACTTGGCAAGGTGTAATCACAGAACAACTGGAAATATTTCTATTTTTTGCCCCATTGTGTTTCTTACCGTGCTCTGGTCGGAGTCCGTAAGACTCCAGTCACTCTCCTACCCCATTAATGGTCTCATAAACTTCAATGGAGTTGCAGACCTCCGCCATCACTGGTCATGTTGACTTCAATGGAGTCTCGCCCGACCTCATAATTGGTCTCATTCATGTCAATGGAGTCACTCTCCTAACCCATAATCGGTCTCGTACACTAGAGTTGCACTCCTTACTTATCACTGGTCCCATTGACTTAAATGGAGCCCCATTCCTTCCCCATGAATGCCCTCATGCAAGTGGTACCCCATTATCCGCCACACTGATTTCGTGGGCGTCCCGCTCGTTTGCCATTCATGCCCCCATTCAAGTTCCCCACCCCACCCCAATCCCCATTGACTTCAACAGTGGCCCGCTCCTTCCCCATTAATCCCCTCATTCAAGTTGCACCCCGTCATCGATCACAAATACTTCAATGGAGTCTAGCTCGTTTGCCATTCAAGTGCCCCCTCCCCCACTGGTCCCATTGACTTCAACAGTGCCCTGCTCCTTCCCCTTTAATGCCCTCATGCAAGTGGGACCCCATTATCCGTCACGCAGATTTTGTGGGAGTTCCGCTCATTTGCCATTCAGCTCACATGCCTGTAGGAATTGTGGGCACATAGAAACAATATGAAAACCGTTATTTGGAGCATGCCAAACTGTGTGACCCTGGTTTCATCACATTAACTCCCAGCGCTACAGCGCACTTGCTTGTAAGAATTGTGGTCGCAAAGAAGCAATATGAAAAGAGTTATTAGGTGCTTGATGCATTTGTTAACGTGCGTGTGACACCCTAACAGCATGCTACACCCCTTGTTTCTTTCTTCTTAGGTGCAGGAGACTAGGTTATTCGTTGATAATTGGAAAATGCATCATGTTCCCGTTGCGCTTCGTCTGCAGGTAAGCTCTTCAAATCTAGCATTTATAAAGTTTGTTTTAATTTTAAAAATGCTACCGATAATATCTGCTCTTAATGATTTGTGAAAAGGAATGTTGCTTGCCTTCTAAAAAATGTATTTGAATTGTCATCTTGAGGTCAACATTTGCTGGTATAAAAGCATTTCCCAAAACAAAAATGATGATGCCTATATATCATTAAAAATCGATATATAATAACACAGTGACCCACTCATTCCCATGGGACTTGCCTGATAGAATCGCACTGCTTCCTACATGAGTAGTCTCATACACCTCCCTACAGACTCCCTCATTCATATCCGATAGCTGCATATAATTACATAAAGGCTTGGCCATTCCCCTGGGACTCACCTCATGAACCCCATCGAATCACACTCATTCCTACATAACTGGCCTCATCTGCAGTGGACACAAAGACTAGTGTTGCAAAATGTTGCGATGACTCAAGCAGATGGCGTTTTTGTACAACTTATGGTGGCGGTATCGCTTGGCCCCTGCAGGAACATCTTTAGGATGTTGCCCCGGTGAATTCATACAATCCAATGTCTGGCTGGCCTGAACATACAGTTGCAAACGCTGTGTGAACCCCCTTTCTTGGTTCAGTGGAAGAGCACATTCTGGTGCTTCTTGAGGAGGGTTTTAGGGTTGCAGTGGGAGTGTACATTGCAGTCAGTGTTCGACTGACCTACTAGAAAGATGGAATATTTCCCGGTGGGCCTCTGCACCATGGGCCTCTTAGGATCGTTTATATTGTATGGGCCACTTTGAACTCAAATTCCAAGGCCTCTTTTGCTTCCCAAATACTTCAATGGACTCCTCGGCCTCGGTTTGCAAAACTAGACCCCCGCGTGGATGGTCCAGTTCTAGAGTGGGCGCCTCTTAGATGTATTGGTACAATCCTAATGTCTGGGGGTCCAAAGCAGTTTTTTCAGGGTCATCCACTTTGCTTCTCGAACATATTTGGCATGTTCCTATGGGTCACCGTTGATGGTTTGTAAACATACTAAGGAGGATTTTAGCAGAGCTAGACATGTGAGCAGCATCTCCCAAATGACGTGACATATGTTGCTTTGTGTGGCAGCGCTTATAATCTTTTGTAGGAGGCACCCTGAAGGAAAGTCCTTTCCCATAACAAGCCAAAGCAGCCCTGGGCCCTGGTCAAGCTCAGGAGCTCAGCAGGAGCTGGGCTCAGATGTGGGACTTGCCCTGCGGGGGATGGGGGAAGCTGTGATGTCACAATGCCTGCCCAGCCCGAGGGTTCCGTTGGCATGGCGATGGCAGCAGGTGAGCCCTGGAGCAGGGGCACGGGAAGGTCAAGAACCCTAGAAGCAGGACCTGGGGGAGAGGTGGGGACTCGCTGGAGCCCTGCGGGCAGAGGCAGCTCCGCACAGGCCTCCTGCTGCTGCCAGAAGCACTCAAGCCTGCTATTGCTGGAGCAAGCACTCGGGCCCAAAAGGAACAGTAAAGTCTCTCCCTTTCTAGGAGAAAATATTACTTCTAGCTGCTCCAAAATGTTGGCATGCATGGATTCATTTGCAGTATGCTATCCAAGTTCTCCTTCGCCTGCACAGAGTTCTTTTAGATGCCGTGCTATTATTTCTAGCCCACTTTTGTGTTTCTGAAGTGTGTTTGTTTCCTGAAATGTCACATTTTTGGCCACTGAAAACAGAATTTCATGGAAAAAACGAAATTTCTGGAGGCAAACCATCTGAAATATCTTGCTGCGCCCCCCCCCCCCAAAAAATAATTGTGAAAGTGCAGAATTTCGTGTTGGAAAAAGCCTAAAAAGGGCAATTTTGCTCCTCCAGCAGTGAAACCGGCTTGGTCAGTGAATTTTGCCCTGAATGTGTGATTTTCTTTGCAGAGCCAAGTCAGACAATTACACCCACCGCGTCAAGGCCATACTCTCTGTAGGCTTCAATGGTAAGCTACACAAATCAAACATTCACCCCCCTTGAAACACAGGCCCTGATTCATAGATTATTTGCGCTGAAAAAAATTGGATTTGTGCGCCATTCTGCCCGCAAATCCCCATTTGTTAAACAGGGATTTGCGGGCAGAATGGCGCACAAATCCCGTTTTTTTCAGCGCAAATAATCCATGAATCGAATACACAGTCTCTATTTTCATTGACTTGAATGGGATCGCTGTGGCTGGGCCAAACCAGCCCTTTATCGTTACATGACGGATGGATGGACTGCCCTTAAGCAATGCAATGCATCGTATTCTGTTACAGCTTTCCCAGTCCATGTGATCTTGAGCCGAGGTGGAGGTGGTGCCTTGTGTTGTTGTGACATAGGAAAGTTTAAGAGCTTAAGCCTTAAGCTTTTTTTTTTTTTTTTTTCAAGTGTGGCTTTTGCCCTCTGCAGGTTATAAGAAATGGCCTCTAGGGGGCCTGCAGTAAAGTCACCCAATTCTGACAGGTTTTCCATCTGCAGGTTATTCCACATGGCCAGCAGGTGGAGTGCCAGGGTCTCTCCTCGTTATCAGGAATGGCCAGCAGAGGGAGATGCAGGCCTAGAATCCTGGGAAGTAAAAGGTAAACTGCCAATTCTGTGTGTGGTATTTTTCAGAATCATAATCAAAAGTTTAAACCGGGACTTTTTTTGTTTGGGAGGAAATAAGTGCTAGAGCCAAATTGTACATTGAATCTTTGGGACAACAGATGGGGACAAAATCATTTCTTGGCAACCTTTCCCCTGGGGCATCTTTGGTTCAAACTGTGGTTTCCGGTGAAAGTCAAGAGATACATTGATTACTCACGGCTTTGGCACTTTCTTGTCCAGAGTCCGCTGGAACGGTGAGGGCCTGCTCCCTCCCTCTCATGCAAATTAAGGGAGAAAGATAGCGCTCGTGACTTTATGCATGTGAAGTGGGGGGTGGGTGGTGGCGGCAATTGCTCTGAATTAGGGGGGACAGCGCTCGCCTGTGACCACGGGGCCAGTTGCACTTGGCAAGGTGTAATCACAGAACAACTGGAAATATTTCTATTTTTTGCCCCATTGTGTTTCTTACCGTGCTCTGGTCGGAGTCCGTAAGACTCCAGTCACTCTCCTACCCCATTAATGGTCTCATAAACTTCAATGGAGTTGCAGACCTCCGCCATCACTGGTCATGTTGACTTCAATGGAGTCTCGCCCGACCTCATAATTGGTCTCATTCATGTCAATGGAGTCACTCTCCTAACCCATAATCGGTCTCGTACACTAGAGTTGCACTCCTTACTTATCACTGGTCCCATTGACTTAAATGGAGCCCCATTCCTTCCCCATGAATGCCCTCATGCAAGTGGTACCCCATTATCCGCCACACTGATTTCGTGGGCGTCCCGCTCGTTTGTCATTCATGCCCCCATTCAAGTTCCCCACCCCACCCCAATCCCCATTGACTTCAACAGTGGCCCGCTCCTTCCCCATTAATCCCCTCATTCAAGTTGCACCCCGTCATCGATCACAAATACTTCAATGGAGTCTAGCTCGTTTGCCATTCAAGTGCCCCCTCCCCCACTGGTCCCATTGACTTCAACAGTGCCCTGCTCCTTCCCCTTTAATGCCCTCATGCAAGTGGGACCCCATTATCCGTCACGCAGATTTTGTGGGAGTTCCGCTCATTTGCCATTCAGCTCACATGCCTGTAGGAATTGTGGGCACATAGAAACAATATGAAAACCGTTATTTGGAGCATGCCAAACTGTGTGACCCTGGTTTCATCACATTAACTCCCAGCGCTACAGCGCACTTGCTTGTAAGAATTGTGGTCGCAAAGAAGCAATATGAAAAGAGTTATTAGGTGCTTGATGCATTTGTTAACGTGCGTGTGACACCCTAACAGCATGCTACACCCCTTGTTTCTTTCTTCTTAGGTGCAGGAGACTAGGTTATTCGTTGTTAATTGGAAAATGCATCATGTTCCCGTTGCGCTTCGTCTGCAGGTAAGCTCTTCAAATCTAGCATTTATAAAGTTTGTTTTAATTTTAAAAATGCTACCGATAATATCTGCTCTTAATGATTTGTGAAAAGGAATGTTGCTTGCCTTCTAAAAAATGTATTTGAATTGTCATCTTGAGGTCAACATTTGCTGGTATAAAAGCATTTCCCAAAACAAAAATGATGATGCCTATGTATCATTAAAAATTGATATATAATAACACAGTGACCCACTCATTCCCATGGGACTTGCCTGATAGAATCGCACTGCTTCCTACATGAGTAGTCTCATACACCTCCCTACAGACTCCCTCATTCTTATCCGATAGCTGCATATAATTACATAAAGGCTTGGCCATTCCCCTGAGACTCACCTCATGAACCCCATTGAATCACACTCAGTTCTACATAACTGGCCTCATCTGCAGTGGACACAAAGACTAGTGTTGCAAAATGTTGCGATGACTCAAGCAGATGGCGTTTTTGTACAACTTATGGTGGCGGTATCGCTTGGCCCCTGCAGGAACATCTTTAGGGTGTTGCCCCGGTGAATTCATACAATCCAATGTCTGGCTGGCCTGAACATACAGTTGCAAACGCTGTGTGAACCCCCTTTCTTGGTTCAGTGGAAGAGCACATTCTGGTGCTTCTTGAGGAGGGTTTTAGGGTTGCAGTGGGAGAGTACATTGCAGTCAGTGTTCGACTGACCTACTAGAAAGATGGAATATTTCCCGGTGGGCCTCTGCACCATGGGCCTCTTAGGATCGTTTATATTGTATGGGCCACTTTGAACTCAAATTCCAAGGCCTCTTTTGCTTCCCAAATACTTCAATGGACTCCTCGGCCTCGGTTTGCAAAACTAGACCCCCGCGTGGATGGTCCAGTTCTAGAGTGGGCGCCTCTTAGATGTATTGGTACAATCCTAATGTCTGGGGGTCCAAAGCAGTTTTTTCAGGGTCATCCACTTTGCTTCTCGAACATATTTGGCATGTTCCTATGGGTCACCGTTGATGGTTTGTAAACATACTAAGGAGGATTTTAGCAGAGCTAGACATGTGAGCAGCATCTCCCAAATGACGTGACATATGTTGCTTTGTATGGCAGCGCTTATAATCTTTTGTAGGAGGCACCCTGAAGGAAAGTCCTTTCCCATAACAAGCCAAAGCAGCCCTGGGCCCTGGTCAAGCTCAGGAGCTCAGCAGGAGCTGGGCTCAGATGTGGGACTTGCCCTGCGGGGGATGGGGGAAGCTGTGATCTCACAATGCCTGCCCAGCCCGAGGGTTCCGTTGGCACGGCGATGGCAGCAGGTGAGCCCTGGAGCAGGGGCATGGGAAGGTCAAGAACCCTAGAAGCAGGACCTGGGGGAGTGGTGGTGACTCGCTGGAGCCCTGCGGGCAGAGGCAGCTCCGCACAGGCCTCCTGCTGCTGCCAGAGGCACTCAAGCCTGCTATTGCCGCAGCAAGCACTCAGGCCTAACAGGAAGATTAAATGCTCTCCCTTTCTAGGAGAAAATCTTACTTCTAGCTGCTCCAAAATGTTGGCATGCATGGATTCATTTGCAGTATGCTATCCAAGTTCTCCTTCGCCTGCACAGAGTTCTTTTAGATGCCGTGCTATTATTTCTAGCCCACTTTTGTGTTTCTGAAGTGTGTTTGTTTCCTGAAATGTCACATTTTTGGCCACTGAAAACAGAATTTCATGGAAAAAACGAAATTTCTGGAGGCAAACCATCTGAAATATCTTGCTGCGCCCCCCCCCCAAAAAAATAATTGTGAAAGTGCAGAATTTCGTGTTGGAAAAAGCCTAAAAAGGGCAATTTTGCTCCTCCAGCAGTGAAACCGGCTTGGTCAGTGAATTTTGCCCTGAATGTGTGATTTTCTTTGCAGAGCCAAGTCAGACAATTACACCCACCGCGTCAAGGCCATACTCTCTGTAGGCTTCAATGGTAAGCTACACAAATCAAACATTCACCCCCCTTGAAACACAGGCCCTGATTCATAGATTATTTGCGCTGAAAAAAATTGGATTTGTGCGCCATTCTGCCCGCAAATCCCCATTTGTTAAACAGGGATTTGCGGGCAGAATGGCGCACAAATCCCGTTTTTTTCAGCGCAAATAATCCATGAATCGAATACACAGTCTCTATTTTCATTGACTTGAATGGGATCGCTGTGGCTGGGCCAAACCAGCCCTTTATCGTTACATGACGGATGGATGGACTGCCCTTAAGCAATGCAATGCATCGTATTCTGTTACAGCTTTCCCAGTCCATGTGATCTTGAGCCGAGGTGGAGGTGGTGCCTTGTGTTGTTGTGACATAGGAAAGTTTAAGAGCTTAAGCCTTAAGCTTTTTTTTTTTTTTTTTTCCAAGTGTGGCTTTTGCCCTCTGCAGGTTATAAGAAATGGCCTCTAGGGGGCCTGCAGTAAAGTCACCCAATTCTGACAGGTTTTCCATCTGCAGGTTATTCCACATGGCCAGCAGGTGGAGTGCCAGGGTCTCTCCTCGTTATCAGGAATGGCCAGCAGAGGGAGATGCAGGCCTAGAATCCTGGGAAGTAAAAGGTAAACTGCCAATTCTGTGTGTGGTATTTTTCAGAATCATAATCAAAAGTTTAAACCGGGACTTTTTTTGTTTGGGAGGAAATAAGTGCTAGAGCCAAATTGTACATTGAATCTTTGGGACAACAGATGGGGACAAAATCATTTCTTGGCAACCTTTCCCCTGGGGCATCTTTGGTTCAAACTGTGGTTTCCGGTGAAAGTCAAGAGATACATTGATCACTCACGGCTTTGGCACTTTCTTGTCCAGAGTCCGCTGGAACGGTGAGGGCCTGCTCCCTCCCTCTCATGCAAATTAAGGGAGAAAGATAGCGCTCGTGACTTTATGCATGTGAAGTGGGGGGTGGGTGGTGGCGGCAATTGCTCTGAATTAGGGGGGACAGCGCTCGCCTGTGACCACGGGGCCAGTTGCACTTGGCAAGGTGTAATCACAGAACAACTGGAAATATTTCTATTTTTTGCCCCATTGTGTTTCTTACCGTGCTCTGGTCGGAGTCCGTAAGACTCCAGTCACTCTCCTACCCCATTAATGGTCTCATAAACTTCAATGGAGTTGCAGACCTCCGCCATCACTGGTCATGTTGACTTCAATGGAGTCTCGCCCGACCTCATAATTGGTCTCATTCATGTCAATGGAGTCACTCTCCTAACCCATAATCGGTCTCGTACACTAGAGTTGCACTCCTTACTTATCACTGGTCCCATTGACTTAAATGGAGCCCCATTCCTTCCCCATGAATGCCCTCATGCAAGTGGTACCCCATTATCCGCCACACTGATTTCGTGGGCGTCCCGCTCGTTTGCCATTCATGCCCCCATTCAAGTTCCCCACCCCACCCCAATCCCCATTGACTTCAACAGTGGCCCGCTCCTTCCCCATTAATCCCCTCATTCAAGTTGCACCCCGTCATCGATCACAAATACTTCAATGGAGTCTAGCTCGTTTGCCATTCAAGTGCCCCCTCCCCCACTGGTCCCATTGACTTCAACAGTGCCCTGCTCCTTCCCCTTTAATGCCCTCATGCAAGTGGGACCCCATTATCCGTCACGCAGATTTTGTGGGAGTTCCGCTCATTTGCCATTCAGCTCACATGCCTGTAGGAATTGTGGGCACATAGAAACAATATGAAAACCGTTATTTGGAGCATGCCAAACTGTGTGACCCTGGTTTCATCACATTAACTCCCAGCGCTACAGCGCACTTGCTTGTAAGAATTGTGGTCGCAAAGAAGCAATATGAAAAGAGTTATTAGGTGCTTGATGCATTTGTTAACGTGCGTGTGACACCCTAACAGCATGCTACACCCCTTGTTTCTTTCTTCTTAGGTGCAGGAGACTAGGTTATTCGTTGATAATTGGAAAATGCATCATGTTCCCGTTGCGCTTCGTCTGCAGGTAAGCTCTTCAAATCTAGCATTTATAAAGTTTGTTTTAATTTTAAAAATGCTACCGATAATATCTGCTCTTAATGATTTGTGAAAAGGAATGTTGCTTGCCTTCTAAAAAATGTATTTGAATTGTCATCTTGAGGTCAACATTTGCTGGTATAAAAGCATTTCCCAAAACAAAAATGATGATGCCTATATATCATTAAAAATCGATATATAATAACACAGTGACCCACTCATTCCCATGGGACTTGCCTGATAGAATCGCACTGCTTCCTACATGAGTAGTCTCATACACCTCCCTACAGACTCCCTCATTCTTATCCGATAGCTGCATATAATTACATAAAGGCTTGGCCATTCCCCTGGGACTCACCTCATGAACCCCATCGAATCACACTCATTCCTACATAACTGGCCTCATCTGCAGTGGACACAAAGACTAGTGTTGCAAAATGTTGCGATGACTCAAGCAGATGGCGTTTTTGTACAACTTATGGTGGCGGTATCGCTTGGCCCCTGCAGGAACATCTTTAGGATGTTGCCCCGGTGAATTCATACAATCCAATGTCTGGCTGGCCTGAACATACAGTTGCAAACGCTGTGTGAACCCCCTTTCTTGGTTCAGTGGAAGAGCACATTCTGGTGCTTCTTGAGGAGGGTTTTAGGGTTGCAGTGGGAGTGTACATTGCAGTCAGTGTTCGACTGACCTACTAGAAAGATGGAATATTTCCCGGTGGGCCTCTGCACCATGGGCCTCTTAGGATCGTTTATATTGTATGGGCCACTTTGAACTCAAATTCCAAGGCCTCTTTTGCTTCCCAAATACTTCAATGGACTCCTCGGCCTCGGTTTGCAAAACTAGACCCCCGCGTGGATGGTCCAGTTCTAGAGTGGGCGCCTCTTAGATGTATTGGTACAATCCTAATGTCTGGGGGTCCAAAGCAGTTTTTTCAGGGTCATCCACTTTGCTTCTCGAACATATTTGGCATGTTCCTATGGGTCACCGTTGATGGTTTGTAAACATACTAAGGAGGATTTTAGCAGAGCTAGACATGTGAGCAGCATCTCCCAAATGACGTGACATATGTTGCTTTGTGTGGCAGCGCTTATAATCTTTTGTAGGAGGCACCCTGAAGGAAAGTCCTTTCCCATAACAAGCCAAAGCAGCCCTGGGCCCTGGTCAAGCTCAGGAGCTCAGCAGGAGCTGGGCTCAGATGTGGGACTTGCCCTGCGGGGGATGGGGGAAGCTGTGATGTCACAATGCCTGCCCAGCCCGTTGGCATGGCGATGGCAGCAGGTGAGCCCTGGAGCAGGGGCACGGGAAGGTCAAGAACCCTAGAAGCAGGACCTGGGGGAGAGGTGGGGACTCGCTGGAGCCCTGCGGGCAGAGGCAGCTCCGCACAGGCCTCCTGCTGCTGCCAGAAGCACTCAAGCCTGCTATTGCTGGAGCAAGCTCTCAGGCCCAAAAGGAACAGTAAAGTCTCTCCCTTCCCAGGAGAAAATATTACTTCTAGCTGCTCCAAAATGTTGGCATGCATGGATTCATTTGCAGTATGCTATCCAAGTCCTCCTTCGCCTGCACAGAGTTCTTTTAGATGCCGTGCTATTATTTCTAGCCCACTTTTGTGTTTCTGAAGTGTGTTTGTTTCCTGAAATGTCACATTTTTGGCCACTGAAAACAGAATTTCATGGAAAAAACGAAATTTCTGGAGGCAAACCATCTGAAATATCTTGCTGCGCCCCCCCCCCAAAAAAATAATTGTGAAAGTGCAGAATTTCGTGTTGGAAAAAGCCTAAAAAGGGCAATTTTGCTCCTCCAGCAGTGAAACCGGCTTGGTCAGTGAATTTTGCCCTGAATGTGTGATTTTCTTTGCAGAGCCAAGTCAGACAATTACACCCACCGCGTCAAGGCCATACTCTCTGTAGGCTTCAATGGTAAGCTACACAAATCAAACATTCACCCCCCTTGAAACACAGGCCCTGATTCATAGATTATTTGCGCTGAAAAAAATTGGATTTGTGCGCCATTCTGCCCGCAAATCCCCATTTGTTAAACAGGGATTTGCGGGCAGAATGGCGCACAAATCCCGTTTTTTTCAGCGCAAATAATCCATGAATCGAATACACAGTCTCTATTTTCATTGACTTGAATGGGATCGCTGTGGCTGGGCCAAACCAGCCCTTTATCGTTACATGACGGATGGATGGACTGCCCTTAAGCAATGCAATGCATCGTATTCTGTTACAGCTTTCCCAGTCCATGTGATCTTGAGCCGAGGTGGAGGTGGTGCCTTGTGTTGTTGTGACATAGGAAAGTTTAAGAGCTTAAGCCTTAAGCTTTTTTTTTTTTTTTTTTCAAGTGTGGCTTTTGCCCTCTGCAGGTTATAAGAAATGGCCTCTAGGGGGCCTGCAGTAAAGTCACCCAATTCTGACAGGTTTTCCATCTGCAGGTTATTCCACATGGCCAGCAGGTGGAGTGCCAGGGTCTCTCCTCGTTATCAGGAATGGCCAGCAGAGGGAGATGCAGGCCTAGAATCCTGGGAAGTAAAAGGTAAACTGCCAATTCTGTGTGTGGTATTTTTCAGAATCATAATCAAAAGTTTAAACCGGGACTTTTTTTGTTTGGGAGGAAATAAGTGCTAGAGCCAAATTGTACATTGAATCTTTGGGACAACAGATGGGGACAAAATCATTTCTTGGCAACCTTTCCCCTGGGGCATCTTTGGTTCAAACTGTGGTTTCCGGTGAAAGTCAAGAGATACATTGATTACTCACGGCTTTGGCACTTTCTTGTCCAGAGTCCGCTGGAACGGTGAGGGCCTGCTCCCTCCCTCTCATGCAAATTAAGGGAGAAAGATAGCGCTCGTGACTTTATGCATGTGAAGTGGGGGGTGGGTGGTGGCGGCAATTGCTCTGAATTAGGGGGGACAGCGCTCGCCTGTGACCACGGGGCCAGTTGCACTTGGCAAGGTGTAGTCACAGAACAACTGGAAATATTTCTATTTTTTGCCCCATTGTGTTTCTTACCGTGCTCTGGTCGGAGTCCGTAAGACTCCAGTCACTCTCCTACCCCATTAATGGTCTCATAAACTTCAATGGAGTTGCAGACCTCCGCCATCACTGGTCATGTTGACTTCAATGGAGTCTCGCCCGACCTCATAATTGGTCTCATTCATGTCAATGGAGTCACTCTCCTAACCCATAATCGGTCTCGTACACTAGAGTTGCACTCCTTACTTATCACTGGTCCCATTGACTTAAATGGAGCCCCATTCCTTCCCCATGAATGCCCTCATGCAAGTGGTACCCCATTATCCGCCACACTGATTTCGTGGGCGTCCCGCTCGTTTGTCATTCATGCCCCCATTCAAGTTCCCCACCCCACCCCAATCCCCATTGACTTCAACAGTGGCCCGCTCCTTCCCCATTAATCCCCTCATTCAAGTTGCACCCCGTCATCGATCACAAATACTTCAATGGAGTCTAGCTCGTTTGCCATTCAAGTGCCCCCTCCCCCACTGGTCCCATTGACTTCAACAGTGCCCTGCTCCTTCCCCTTTAATGCCCTCATGCAAGTGGGACCCCATTATCCGTCACGCAGATTTTGTGGGAGTTCCGCTCATTTGCCATTCAGCTCACATGCCTGTAGGAATTGTGGGCACATAGAAACAATATGAAAACCGTTATTTGGAGCATGCCAAACTGTGTGACCCTGGTTTCATCACATTAACTCCCAGCGCTACAGCGCACTTGCTTGTAAGAATTGTGGTCGCAAAGAAGCAATATGAAAAGAGTTATTAGGTGCTTGATGCATTTGTTAACGTGCGTGTGACACCCTAACAGCATGCTACACCCCTTGTTTCTTTCTTCTTAGGTGCAGGAGACTAGGTTATTCGTTGTTAATTGGAAAATGCATCATGTTCCCGTTGCGCTTCGTCTGCAGGTAAGCTCTTCAAATCTAGCATTTATAAAGTTTGTTTTAATTTTAAAAATGCTACCGATAATATCTGCTCTTAATGATTTGTGAAAAGGAATGTTGCTTGCCTTCTAAAAAATGTATTTGAATTGTCATCTTGAGGTCAACATTTGCTGGTATAAAAGCATTTCCCAAAACAAAAATGATGATGCCTATGTATCATTAAAAATTGATATATAATAACACAGTGACCCACTCATTCCCATGGGACTTGCCTGATAGAATCGCACTGCTTCCTACATGAGTAGTCTCATACACCTCCCTACAGACTCCCTCATTCTTATCCGATAGCTGCATATAATTACATAAAGGCTTGGCCATTCCCCTGAGACTCACCTCATGAACCCCATTGAATCACACTCATTTCTACATAACTGGCCTCATCTGCAGTGGACACAAAGACTAGTGTTGCAAAATGTTGCGATGACTCAAGCAGATGGCGTTTTTGTACAACTTATGGTGGCGGTATCGCTTGGCCCCTGCAGGAACATCTTTAGGGTGTTGCCCCGGTGAATTCATACAATCCAATGTCTGGCTGGCCTGAACATACAGTTGCAAACGCTGTGTGAACCCCCTTTCTTGGTTCAGTGGAAGAGCACATTCTGGTGCTTCTTGAGGAGGGTTTTAGGGTTGCAGTGGGAGAGTACATTGCAGTCAGTGTTCGACTGACCTACTAGAAAGATGGAATATTTCCCGGTGGGCCTCTGCACCATGGGCCTCTTAGGATCGTTTATATTGTATGGGCCACTTTGAACTCAAATTCCAAGGCCTCTTTTGCTTCCCAAATACTTCAATGGACTCCTCGGCCTCGGTTTGCAAAACTAGACCCCCGCGTGGATGGTCCAGTTCTAGAGTGGGCGCCTCTTAGATGTATTGGTACAATCCTAATGTCTGGGGGTCCAAAGCAGTTTTTTCAGGGTCATCCACTTTGCTTCTCGAACATATTTGGCATGTTCCTATGGGTCACCGTTGATGGTTTGTAAACATACTAAGGGGGATTTTAGTAGAGCTAGACATGTGAGCAGCATCTCCCAAATGACGTGACATATGTTGCTTTGTATGGCAGCGCTTATAATCTTTTGTAGGAGGCACCCTGAAGGAAAGTCCTTTCCCATAACAAGCCAAAGCAGCCCTGGGCCCTGGTCAAGCTCAGGAGCTCAGCAGGAGCTGGGCTCAGATGTGGGACTTGCCCTGCGGGGGATGGGGGAAGCTGTGATGTCACAATGCCTGCCCAGCCCGAGGGTTCCGTTGGCATGGCGATGGCAGCAGGTGAGCCCTGGAGCAGGGGCACGGGAAGGTCAAGAACCCTAGAAGCAGGACCTGGGGGAGAGGTGGGGACTCGCTGGAGCCCTGCGGGCAGAGGCAGCTCCGCACAGGCCTCCTGCTGCTGCCAGAAGCACTCAAGCCTGCTATTGCTGGAGCAAGCACTCAGGCCCAAAAGGAACAGTAAAGTCTCTCCCTTCCCAGGAGAAAATATTACTTCTAGCTGCTCCAAAATGTTGGCATGCATGGATTCATTTGCAGTATGCTATCCAAGTTCTCCTTCGCCTGCACAGAGTTCTTTTAGATGCCGTGCTATTATTTCTAGCCCACTTTTGTGTTTCTGAAGTGTGTTTGTTTCCTGAAATGTCACATTTTTGGCCACTGAAAACAGAATTTCATGGAAAAAACGAAATTTCTGGAGGCAAACCATCTGAAATATCTTGCTGCGCCCCCCCCCCCAAAAATAATTGTGAAAGTGCAGAATTTCGTGTTGGAAAAAGCCTAAAAAGGGCAATTTTGCTCCTCCAGCAGTGAAACCGGCTTGGTCAGTGAATTTTGCCCTGAATGTGTGATTTTCTTTGCAGAGCCAAGTCAGACAATTACAGCCACCGCGTCAAGGCCATACTCTCTGTAGGCTTCAATGGTAAGCTACACAAATCAAACATTCACCCCCCTTGAAACACAGGCCCTGATTCATAGATTATTTGCGCTGAAAAAAATTGGATTTGTGCGCCATTCTGCCCGCAAATCCCCATTTGTTAAACTGCCCCTCCCCTTACCCCCACCCTCTGCTCATGCCCCTTGTCTCCCCTGTCACCCCCGCTCATGGCCCGTGTCTCCCTCGTGTTCCCCCCACCGCCCCCGCTCATGCCCCGTGTCTCCCTCCTTTCCCCCCACCCCTGCCCATGCCCCGTGTCTCCCTCCTTTCCCCCCCACCCCCCGCTCATGCCATGTGTCTCCCTCCTTTCCCACCCACCCCCGCTCATGCCCTGTGTCTCTCTACCCTTCCCCCCACCCCCCGCTCATGCCCCGTGTGTCTCTCCCCTTCCCCCTACCCCCCGCTCATGCCCCGTGTGTCTCTCCCCTTCCCCCCACCCCCCGCTCATGCCCCGTGTGTCCCTCCCCTTCCCCCACCCTCTGCTCATTCCCCTTGTCTCCCCTGTCACCCCCCGATCATGCCCCGTGTCTCCCCCGTGTTCCCCCCACCGCCCCGGCTCATGTCCCGTGTCTGCCCTGTTCCCCCCACCCCCCCCCCGCTATGCCACATGTCTCCCCTGTCCCCCCACCCCCCGCTCATGCCCCATGTCCCCTCCTTTCCCCCTAACCCCCGCTCATGCCACGTGTCCCCCTCCTTTCCCCCCACCCCCCGCTCATGCCCTGTGTCTCCCCCGTTCCCCCCACCCCCTGCTCATGCAACCGTGTCTCCTTCCTTCATCCCCCGCCCCCCCGCTCTGATGCCCCGTGTGTGCCCTGTTCTCCCCCCGCTCTCATGCCCTGTGTGTGCCCTGGTTCCCCCCACCCTTCGCGCTCATGCCCCGTGTCTCCCTTGTGTTACCCCCCACCCCCTGCGCTCATGCCCCGTGTCTTCCTTGTGTTACCCCCCACCCCCCGCTCATGCCCCATCTCCCCTGTTACCCCCCACCCCCCGCTCATGCCCTGTGTCTCCTTTGTGTTACCCCACCCCTGCTCATGCCCGTGTCTCCCTTGTGTTACCCCCACTCCCCGCTCATGCCCTGTGTCTCCTGTGTTACCTCCCACCCCCCGCTCATGCCCCATTTCTCCCTTGTGTTACCTCCTGCTCATGCCCCGTGTCTCGCTTGTGTTCCCCACATCCCCCGCTCATGCCCGTGTCTCCCTTGTGTTACCCCCCACCCCCCGCACATGCCTTGTGTCTCCCTTGTGTTACCCCCCACCCCCTGCTCATGCCCCGTGTCTCCCTTGTGTTACCCCCATGCCCCGCTCATGCCCCATGTCTCCCTCCTTTCCCCGCCACCCCCCGCTCATGCCCCATGTCTCCCTCCTTTCCCACGAACCCCCTGCTTATGCTCCGTTTCTCCCTCCTTTACCCCCCACCCCCGCTCATGCCCCGTGTCTCCATCCTTTTCCCCCCATGCCCCACTCATGCCCCGTGTGTGCCCTGTTCCCCCACACCTCACTCATGCCCCGTGTCTCCATCCTGTTCCCCCCACCCCCTGCTCATGCCCCGTGTTTTGCCTGTTCCCCCCACCCGCTGCTCATGCCCTGTGTCTCCCCTGTTCCACCCCACCCCCCGCTCATGCCCCGTGTCTCTCTCCTTTCCTCCCCCACCCCCAGCTCATGCTCCGTGTCTCCCCTGTTCCCCCCACCCCCTGCAACCGTGTCTCCTTCCTTCACCCCCCGCCCTCCCGCTCTGATGCCCCGTGTGTGCCCTGTTCTCCCCCCGCTCTCATGCCCTGTGTGTGCCCTGGTTCCCCCCACCCCTCGCGCTCATGCCCCATGTCTCCCTTGTGTTACCCCCACCCCCTGCGCTCATGCCCCGTGTCTTCCTTGTGTTACCCCCCACCCCCCGCTCATGCCCCATCTCCCCTGTTACCCCCCACCCCCCGCTCATGCCCCGTGTCTCCTTTGTGTTACCCCCCACCCCTGCTCATGCCCGTGTCTCCCTTGTGTTACCCCCCACCCCCCGCTCATGCCCTGTGTCTCCTGTGTTACTTCCCACACCCCGCTCATGCCCCGTTTCTCCCTTGTGTTACCTCCTGCTCATGCCCCGTGTCTCCCTTGTGTTACCCCCCACCCCCTGCTCATGCCCCGTGTCTCCATCCTTTTTCCCCCCAGCCCTGCTCATGCCCCGTGTCTCCCCTGTTGCCCCCAACCCCCGTTCATGCCCCGTGTCTCCCCTGTTGCCTCCACCCCCCGCTCATGCCCCGTGTCTCCCTCGTGTTCCCCCCACCCCCGCTCATGCCCCATGTTTTCCCTGTTCCCCCCACCCCGCTCATTCCCCGTGTCTCCCCTGTTCCACCCCCTGCTCATGCCCCGTGTCTCCCCTCCTTTTCCCCACCTGACGCTCATGCCCCATGTCTCCCCTGTTCCTCCTCACCCCCCGCTCATGCCCCGTGTCTCCCTCATGTTCCCCCACCCCCGCTCATGCCCTGTGTTTCCCTCGTGTTATCCCCCACCCCCCACTCATGCCCCGTGTTTTCCCTGTTCCCCCCCACCCCAGCTCATGCCCCGTGTCTCCCCTGTTCCACCCCCCACTCATGCCCCGTGTCCCCCTCCTTTCCTCCCCACCCCCCGCTCATGCCCTGTGTCTCCCTCCTTTCCCCCCCACCCCCCGCTCATGCCCCATGTCCTTCTCCTGTTCCCCCCACCCCCCGCTCATGCCCCGTGTGGGCCCTGTTACCCCCACCCCCCGCTCATGCCCCGTGTTTCCCTTGTGTTACCCCCCGCTCATGCCCCATGTTTCCCTTGTGTTACCCCCCACCCCCGCTCATGCCCCGTGTCTCCCTTGTGTTACCCCCCCACCCCCGCTCATGCCCTGTGTCTCCCCTGTTACCCCCCACCCCACGCTCATGCCCTGTGTCTCCCTTGTGTTACCCCCACCCCCGCTCATGCCCGTGTCTCCCTTGTGTTACCCCCACCCCCTGCTCATGCCCTGTGGCTCCCTTGTGTTACCCCCCCACGCCCGCTCATGCACCGTGTCTCCTGTGTTACCCCCAACCCCGCTCATGCCCCGTGTCTCCCCTGTTCCCCCGGCCCCCGCTCATGCCCCGTGTCTCCCTCCTTTCCTCCCCACCCCCCGCTCATGCCCGGTGTCTCTCTCCCCTTCCCCCACCCCCCGCTCATGCCCTGTGTGTCTCTCCCCTTCCCCCTACCCCCCGCTCATGCCCTGTGTGCCCCTCCCCTTACCTCCACCCTCTGCTCATGCCCCTTGTCTCCCCTGTCACCCCCGCTCATGGCCCGTGTCTCCCTCGTGTTCCCCCCACCGCCCCCGCTCATGCCCCGTGTCTCCCTCCTTTCCCCCACCCCCCGCTCATGCCACGTGTCTCCCTCGTTTCCCCCCACCCCTGCCCATGCCCTGTGTCTCCCTCCTTTCCCCCCCACCCCCCGCTCATGCCATGTGTCTCCCTCCTTTCCCACCCACCCCCGCTCATGCCCTGTGTCTCTCTACCCTTCCCCCCACCCCCCGCTCATGCCCCGTGTGTCTCTCCCCTTCCCCCTACCCCCCGCTCATGCCCCGTGTGTCTCTCCCCTTCCCCCCACCTTCCGCTCATGCCCCGTGTGTCCCTCCCCTTCCCCCACCCTCTGCTCATTCCCCTTGTCTCCCCTGTCACCCCCCGATCATGCCCCGTGTCTCCCCCGTGTTCCCCCCACCGCCCCGGCTCATGTCCCGTGTCTGCCCTGTTCCCCCCACCCCCCCCGCTATGCCACATGTCTCCCCTGTCCCCCCCACCCCCCGTTCATGCCCCGTGTCCCCTCCTTTCCCCCCTAACTCCCGCTCATGCCACGTGTCCCCCTCCTTTCCCCCCACCCCCGCTCATGCCCTGTGTCTCCCCTGTTCCCCCCAACCCCCGCTCATGCAACCGTGTCTCCTTCCTTCACCCCCCGTCCCCCCGCTCTCATGCCCCGTGTGTGCCCTGTTCTCCCCCCGCTCTCATGCCCTGTGTGTGCCCTGGTTCCCCCCACCCCCTGCGCTCATGCCCCGTGTCTTCCTTGTGTTACCCCCCACCCCCCGCTCATGCCCCATCTCCCCTGTTACCCCCCACCCCCCGCTCATGCCCCGTGTCTCCTTTGTGTTACCCCCCACCCCTGCTCATGCCCGTGTCTCCCTTGTGTTACCCCCCACCCCCCGCTCATGCCCTGTGTCTCCTGTGTTACCTCCCACCCCCCGCTCATGTCCCGTTTCTCCGTTGTGTTACCTCCCTGCTCATGCCCCGTGTCTCGCTTGTGTTCCCCCCATCCCCCGCTCATGCCCGTGTCTCCCTTGTGTTACCCCCCACCCCCCGCACATGCCTTGTGTCTCCCTTGTGTTACCCCCCACCCCCTGCTCATGCCCCGTGCCTCCCTTGTGTTACCCCCATGCCCCGCTCATGCCCCATGTCTCCCTCCTTTCCCCGCCACCCCCCGCTCATGCCCCATGTCTCCCTCCTTTCCCACAAACCCCCTGCTTATGCCCCGTTTCTCCCTCCTTTACCCCCTACCCCTGCTCATGCCCCGTGTCTCCATCCTTTTCCCCCCATGCCCCACTCATGCCCCGTGTGTGCCCTGTTCCCCCCACACCTCACTCATGCCCCGTGTCTCCCTCCTGTTCCCCCCACCCCCTGCTCATGCCCCGTGTTTTGCCTGTTCCCCCCACCCGCTGCTCATGCCCTGTGTCTCCCCTGTTCCACCCCACTCCCCGCTCATGCCCCGTGTCTCTCTCCTTTTCCCCCCCACCCCCAGCTCATGCTCCGTGTCTCCCCTGTTCCTCCCCACCCCCTGCTCATGCCCCGTGTTTTCCCTATTCTCCCCACCCCTCGCTCATGCCCCTTGTCTTCCCTGTTCCCCCCCACCCCCCGCTCATGCCCCGTGTCTCCCTCGTGTTCCCCCCACCCCCACTCATGCCCAGTGTTTCCCTCGTGTTCCCCCCACCCCCGCTCATGGCCCGTGTTTCCCCTGTTCCCCCCACCCCAGCTCGTGCCCCGTGTCTCCCCTGTTCCACCCCCCACTCATGCCCCGTGTCCCCCTCCTTTCCTCCCCACCCCCCACTCATGCCCTGTGTCTCCCTCCTTTCCCCCCACCCCCCGCTCATGCCCCATGTCCTTCTCCTGTTCCCCCCACCCCCCGCTCATGCCCCGTGTGTGCCCTGTTACCCCCACCCCCCGCTCATGCCCCGTGTTTCCCTTGTGTTACCCCCGCTCATGCCCCATGTTTCCCTTGTGTTACCCCCCACCCCCGCTCATGCCCCGTGTCTCCCTTGTGTTACCCCCCCCACCGCCCGCTCATGCCCTGTGTCTCCCCTGTTACCCCCCACCCCCCTCTCATGCCCTGTGTCTCCCTTGTGTTACCCCCACCACCGCTCATGCCGTGTCTCCCTTGTGTTACCCCCCACCCCCTGCTCATGCCCTGTGGCTCCCTTGTGTTACCCCCCCCACGCCCGCTCATGCACCGTGTCTCCTGTGTTACCCCCCACCCCCGCTCATGCCCCGTGTCTCCCCTGTTCCCCCGGCCCCCGCTCATGCCCCGTGTCTCCCTCCTTTCCTCCCCACCCCCCGCTCATGCCCCGTGTCTCTCTCCCCTTCCCCCACCCCCCGCTCATGCCCCGTGTATCTCTCCCCTTCCCCCTACCCCCCGCTCATGCCCCGTGTGCCCCTCCCCTTACCCCCACCCTCTGCTCATGCCCCTTGTCTCCCCTGTCACCCCCGCTCATGGCCCGTGTCTCCCTCGTGTTCCCCCCACCGCCCCCGCTCATGCCCCGTGTCTCCCTCCTTTCCCCCCACCCCTGCCCATGCCCCGTGTCTCCCTCCTTTCCCCCCCACCCCCCGCTCATGCCATGTGTCTCCCTCCTTTCCCACCCACCCCCGCTCATGCCCTGTGTCTCTCTACCCTTCCCCCCACCCCCCGCTCATGCCCCGTGTGTCTCTCCCCTTCCCCCCGCTCATGCCCCGTGTGTCTCTCCCCTTCCCCCCACCCCCCGCTCATGCCCCGTGTGTCCCTCCCCTTCCCCCACCCTCTGCTCATTCCCCTTGTCTCCCCTGTCACCCCCCGATCATGCCCCGTGTCTCCCCCGTGTTCCCCCCACCGCCCCGGCTCATGTCCCGTGTCTGCCCTGTTCCCCCCACCCCCCCCGCTATGCCACATGTCTCCCCTGTCCCCCCCACCCCCCGCTCATGCCCCATGTCCCCTCCTTTCCCCCTAACCCCCGCTCATGCCACGTGTCCCCCTCCTTTCCCCCCACCCCCCGCTCATGCCCTGTGTCTCCCCCGTTCCCCCCACCCCCTGCTCATGCAACCGTGTCTCCTTCCTTCACCCCCCGCCCCCCCGCTCTGATGCCCCGTGTGTGCCCTGTTCTCCCCCCGCTCTCATGCCCTGTGTGTGCCCTGGTTCCCCCCACCCTTCGCGCTCATGCCCCGTGTCTCCCTTGTGTTAGCCCCCACCCCCTGCGCTCATGCCCCGTGTCTTCCTTGTGTTACCCCCCACCCCCCGCTCATGCCCCATCTCCCCTGTTACCCCCCACCCCCCGCTCATGCCCTGTGTCTCCTTTGTGTTACCCCCACCCCTGCTCATGCCCGTGGCTCCCTTGTGTTACCCCCCACTCCCCGCTCATGCCCTGTGTCTCCTGTGTTACCTCCCACCCCCCGCTCATGCCCCGTTTCTCCCTTGTGTTACCTCCTGCTCATGCCCCGTGTCTCGCTTGTGTTCCCCACATCCCCCGCTCATGCCCGTGTCTCCCTTGTGTTACCCCCCACCCCCCGCACATGCCTTGTGTCTCCCTTGTGTTACCCCCCACCCCCTGCTCATGCCCCGTGTCTCCCTTGTGTTACCCCCATGCCCCGCTCATGCCCCATGTCTCCCTCCTTCCCCGCCACCCCCCGCTCATGCCCCATGTCTCCCTCCTTTCCCACGAACCCCCTGCTTATGCTCCGTTTCTCCCTCCTTTACCCCCCACCCCCGCTCATGCCCCGTGTCTCCATCCTTTTCCCCCCATGCCCCACTCATGCCCCGTGTGTGCCCTGTTCCCCCCACACCTCACTCATGCCCCGTGTCTCCCTCCTGTTCCCCCCGCCCCCTGCTCATGCCCCGTGTTTTGCCTGTTCCCCCACCCGCTGCTCATGCCCTGTGTCTCCCCTGTTCCACCCCACCCCCGCTCATGCCCCGTGTCTCTCTCCTTTCCCCCCCCACCCCCAGCTCATGCTCCGTGTCTCCCCTGTTCCCCCCACCCCCTGCTCATGCAACCGTGTCTCCTTCCTTCACCCCCCGCCCCCCCGCTCTGATGCCCCGTGTGTGCCCTGTTCTCCCCCCGCTCTCATGCCTTGTGTGTGCCCTGGTTCCCCCCACCCCTCGCGCTCATGCCCCATGTCTCCCTTGTGTTACCCCCACCCCCTGCGCTCATGCCCCGTGTCTTCCTTGTGTTACCCCCCACCCCCCGCTCATGCCCCATCTCCCCTGTTACCCCCCACCCCCCGCTCATGCCCCGTGTCTCCTTTGTGTTACCCCCCACCCCTGCTCATGCCCGTGTCTCCCTTGTGTTACCCCCCACCCCCCGCTCATGCCCTGTGTCTTCTGTGTTACTTCCCACACCCCGCTCATGCCCCGTTTCTCCCTTGTGTTACCTCCTGCTCATGCCCCGTGTCTCGCTTGTGTTCCCCACATCCCCCGCTCATGCCCGTGTCTCCCTTGTGTTACCCCCCACCCCCGCACATGCCTTGTGTCTCCCTTGTGTTACCCCCCACCCCCTGCTCATGCCCCGTGTCTCCCTTGTGTTACCCCCATGCCCCGCTCATGCCCCATGTCTCCCTCCTTTCCCCGCCACCCCCCGCTCATGCCCCATGTCTCCCTCCTTTCCCACGAACCCCCTGCTTATGCTCCGTTTCTCCCTCCTTTACCCCCCACCCCCGCTCATGCCCCGTGTCTCCATCCTTTTCCCTCCATGCCCCACTCATGCCCCGTGTGTGCCCTGTTCCCCCCACACCTCACTCATGCCCCGTGTCTCCCTCCTGTTCCCCCCACCCCCTGCTCATGCCCCGTGTTTTGCCTGTTCCCCCCACCCGCTGCTCATGCCCTGTGTCTCCCCAGTTCCACCCCACCCCCCGCTCATGCCCCGTGTCTCTCTCCTTTTCCCCCCGACCCCCAGCTCATGCTCTGTGTCTCCCCTGTTCCTCCCCACCCCCTGCTCATGCCCCGTGTTTTCCCTATTCTCCCCACCCCTCGCTCATGCCCCTTGTCTCACCTGTTCCACCTCACCCTCCGCTCATGTCCCATGTCTCCCTCGTGTTCCTCCCACCCCCACTCATGCCCAGTGTTTCCCTCGTGTTCCCCCCCACCCCCCGCTCATGGCCCGTGTTTCCCTCGTGTTCCCCCCCACCCCCCGCTCATGGCCCGTGTTTCCCTCGTGTTCCCTCCATCCCCCGCTCATGCCCCGTGTCTCCCTCATGTTACCCCCCCAAACCCCTGCTCATGCCCCGTGTCTGCCCTGTTTCCCCCCACCCCCCGCTCATGCCCCGTGTCTCGATCATGTACCCCCCAACCCCTGGTCATGCCCCATGTCTCCCTCCTTTCCCCCCATCCCCGTTCATGCCCCATGTCTCCCTCCTTTCCCACCCACCCCCGCTCATGCCCCGTGTCTCCCTCCTTTCCCCCCCACCGCCCACTCATGCCCCATGTCTGCCCTGTTCCCCCCCACCCACCCACTCATGCCCCGTGTCTCCCTCCCGTTCCCCCACCCCCTGCTCATGCCCCGTGTTTTCCTGTTCCCCCACCCCCTGCTCATGCCCTGTGTCTCCCCTGTTCCACCCCACCCCCCGCTCATGCCCCGTGTCTCTCTCCTTTTCCCCCCACCCTCCGCTCATGCTCCATGTCTCCCCTGTTCCCCCTCACCCCCTGCGCATGCCCCGTGTTTTCCCTGTTCTCCCCCCGCTCATGCCCCGTGTGTGCCCTGTTACCCCCCACCCCCACTCATGCCCCGTGTCTCCCTTGTGTTACCCCCCACCCCCGCTCATGCCCTGTGTCTCTCTTGTATTACCCCCACCCCCCGCTCATGCCCGGTGTCTCCCCTGTTACCCCCACCCCCCGCTCATGCCCCGTGTCTCCCTTGTGTTACCCCCACCCCCGCTCATGCCTGTGTCTCCCTTGTGTTACCCCCCACCCCCTGCTCATGCCCCGTGTCTCCATCCTTTTTCCCCCACCCCTGCTCATGCCCCATGTCTCCCCTGTTGCCCCCAACCCCCGCTCATGCCCCGTGTCTCCCCTGTTGCCTCCACCCCCCCGCTCATGCCCCGTGTCTCCCTCGTGTTCCCCCCACCCCCTGCTCATGGCCTGTGTTTCCCTCGTGTTATCCCCCAACCCCCCGCTCATGCCCTGTGTTTCCCTCGTGTTATCCCCCACCCCCGTGTTTTCCCTGTTCCGCCCACCCCGCTCATGCCCCGTGTCTCCCCTGTTCCACCCCCTGCTCATGCCCCGTGTCTCCCCTCCTTTTCCCCCCACCCGCCGCCCATGCCCCGTGTCTCCCCTGTTCCCCCCCACCCCCCGCTCATGCCCAGTGTCTCCCTCATGTTCCCCCACCCCGCTCAGGCCCTGTGTAACCCTCGTGTTATCCCCCACCCCCCACTCATGCCACGTGTTTTCCCTGTTCCCCCCCACTCCCCGCTCATGCCCCGTGTCTCCCCTGTTCCACCCCCCACTCATGCCCGTGTCCCCCTCCTTTCCTCCCCACCCCCCGCTCATGCCCTGTGTCTCCCTCCTTTCCCCCCCACCCCCCGCTCATGCCCCATGTCCTTCTCCTGTTCCCCCTACCCCCGCTCATGCCCCATGTGTGCCCCGTTACCCCCACCCCCCGCTCATGCCCCGTGCCTCCCTTGTGTTACCCCCCGCTCATGCCCGATATCTCCCTTGTGTTCTTGTGTTACCCCCCACCCATGCCCCGTGTCTCCCTTGTGTTACCCCCATCCCCCGCTCATGCCCTGTGTCTCCCCTGTTACCCCTCACCCCCCGCTCATGCCCTGTGGCTCCCTTGTGTTACCCCACACCCCCCGCTCATGCCCCGTGTCTCCTGTGTTACCCCCAACCCCCCGCTCATGCCCCGTGTCTCCCCTGTTCCCACACCACCGCTCATGCCCCGTGTCTCCCTCCTTTCCCCCCACCCCACGCTCATGCCCTGTGTCTCTCCTGTTCCCCCGGCCCCCGCTCATGCCCCGTGTCTCCCTCCTTTCTTCCCCACCCCCTGCTCATGCCCTGTGTCTCTCTCCCCTTCCCCCCACCCCCCGCTCATGCCCCGTGTGTCTCTCCCCTTCCCCCTACCCCCGCTCATGCCCCGTGTGTCCCTCCCCTTCCCCCCACCCTCTGCTCATGCCCCTTGTCTCCCCTGTCACCCCTGCTCATGCCCCGTGTCTCCCTCCTTTCCCCCCACCCCCCGCTCATGCCCCGTGTCTCCCTCCTTTCCCCCCACCCCTGCTCATGCCCTTTGTCCCCCTCCTTTCCCCCCCACCCCCGCTCATGCCCCATGTCTCCCTCCTTCCCCCCACCCCCGCTCATGCCCTGTGTCTCTCTCCCCTTCCCCCCACCCCCTGTTCATGCCCCGTGTGTCTCTCCCCTTCCCCCTACCCCCGCTCATGCCCCGTGTGTCTCTCCCCTTCCCCCCACCCCCTGCTCATGCCCCGTGTGTCCCTCCCTTTCCCCCACCCTCTGCTCATGCCCCTTGTCTCCCCTGTTACCCCTGATCATGCCCCGTGTCTCCCCCGTGTTCCCCCCACCGCCCCGGCTCATGCCCCGTGTCTGCCCTGTTCCCCCAGCCCCCGCTCATGCCACATGTCTCCCCTGTCCCCCCACCCCCCGCTCATGCCCCGTTTCCCCCTCCTTTCCCCCCCCAACCCCCGCTCATGCCAGGTGTCCCCCTCCTTTCCCCCCACCCCCCGCTCATGCCCTGTGTCTCCCCTGTTCCCCCCACCCCCCGCTCATGCAACCATGTCTCCTTCCTTCACCCCCCCAGCCCCTTCTCTCATGCCCCGTGTGTGCCCTGTTCCCCCCCGCTCTCATGCCCTGTGTGTGCCCTGGAACCCCCACCCCTCGCGCTCATGCCCCATGTCTCCCTTGTGTTACCCCCACCCCCTGCGCTCATGCCCCCTGTCTTCCTTGTGTTACCCCCCACCCCCTGCTCATGCCCCATCTCCCCTGTTACCCCCCACCCCCCGCTCATGCCCCGTGTCGCCTTTGTGTTACCCCCCACCCCTGCACATGCCTGTGTCTCCTGTGTTACCCCCCACCCCCGCTCATACCCCGTGTCTCCCCTGTTCCCACCTCCCCGCTCATGCCCGTGTCTCCCTCCTTTCCCACCACCCCCCGCTCATGCCCTGTGTCTCTCCTGTTCCCCTGGCCCCCGCTCATGCCCCGTGTCTCCCTCCTATCCTCCCCACCCCCCGCTCATGCCCCGTGTCTCTCTCCCCTTTCCCCCACCCAGCTCATGCCCCGTGTCTCTCTCCTGTCCCCCCACCCCCCGCTCATGCCCTGTGTCTCTCCTGTTCCCCCGGCCCCCGCTCATGCCCCGTGTCTCCCTCCTTTCCTCCCCACCCCCCGCTCATGCCCCGTGTCTCTCTCCCCTTCCCCCCACCCCCCGCTCATGCCCTGTGTGTCTCTCCCCTTCCCCCTACCCCCCCGCTCATGCCCCATGTTTCCCTCCCCTTCCCCCCACCCTCTGCTCATGCCCCTTGTCTCCCCTGTCACCCCCGCTCATGCCTCGTGTCTCCCTCCTTTCCCCCACCCCCCGCTCATGCCCCGTGTCTCCCTCCTTTCCCACCACCCCTGCTCATGCCCCGTGTCCCCCTCCTTTCCCCCCCACCCCCGCTCATGCCCCATGTCTCCCTCCTTTCCCCCCCACCCCCCGCTCATGCCCTGTGTCTCTCTCCCCTTCCACCCACCCCCTGCTCATGCCCCGTGTGTCTCTCCCCTTCCCCCTACCCCCGCTCATGCCCCGTGTGTCTCTCCCCTTCCCCCCACTCCCCGCTCATGCCCCGTGTATCCCTCCCCTTCTCCCACCCTCTGCTCATGCCCCTTGTCTCCCTTGTCACCGACCATCATGCCCTGTGTCTCCCCCTTGTTCCCCCCACCGCCCCGGCTCATGCCCCGTGTCTGCCCTGTTCCTCCCACCCCCCGCTCATGCCACATGTCTCCCCTGTCCCCCCCACCCCCCGCTCATGCCCCGTTTCCCCCTCCTTTCCCCCCAACCCCTGCTCATGCCAGGTGTCCCCCTCCTTTCCCCCACCCCCCGCTCATGCCCTGTGTCTCCCCTGTGCCCCCCACCCCCCGCTCATGCAACCGTGTCTCCTTCCTTCACCCCCACCCCCCGCTCTCATGCCCTGTGTGTGCCCTGTCCCCCCCCGCTCTCATGCCCTCTGTGTGCCCTGGTCCCCCCCACCCCTCGTGCTCATGCCCCATGTCTCCCTTGTGTTACCCCCCACCCCCTGTGCTCATGCCCCCTGTCTTCCTTGTGTTACCCCCCACTCATGCCCCGTCTCCCCTGTTACCCCCCACCCCCCGCTCATGCCCCGTGTCTCCTTTGTGTTACCCCCCACCCCGGCTCATGCCTGTGTCTCCCTTGTGTTACCCCCCACCCCCCGCTCATGACCCGTGTCTCCTGTGTTACCCCCCACCCCCTGCTCATGCCCTGTGTCTCCTGTGTTCCCCCACCCCCCGCTCATGCCCCGTGTCTCCCCTGTTCCCCCATCCCCCGCTCATGCCCCGTCTCTCCCTCCTTCCCCCCACCCCCCACTCATGCCCCATGTCTCCCTCCTTTCCCCCCACCCCCTGCTCATGCCCCATGTCTCTCCCCTGTTCCCCCCACCCCCGCTCATGCCCCGTGTGTGCCCTGTTCCCTCCCACCACCGCTCATGCCCTGTGTCTCCCTCCTTCCCTCCCCCACCCCCGCTCATGCCCCGTGTCTCCCTCCCCCCCGCTCATGCCCCGTGTCTCCCTCCTTCCCCCCACCCCCCACTCATGCCCCATGTCTCCCTCATGTTACCCCCCACCCCCTGCTCATGCCCCGTGTCTCCCCTGTCCCCCCCACCCCCCGCTCATGCCCCATGTCTCCCTCGTGTACCCCCCACTCCCCGCTCATGCCCTGTGTGTCTCCTGTTGCCCCCCACCCTCCGCTCATGTCCCATGTCTCCCTCGTGTTCCCCCCACCCTCCGCTTATGCCCCATGTCTCCCTCCTGTACCGCCACCCCCCGCTCATGCCTCTTGTTTCCCTTGTGTTACCCCCCGCTCATGCCCCATGTCTCCCTCATGTTACCCACACCCCCCACTCATGCCCTGTGTCTCCCTCCTTTCCCCCCACCCCCCGCTCATGCCCTGTGTCATTCTCCTGTTCCCCCACCCCGCTCATGCCCTGTGTGCCCTGTTCCCCCCACCCCTTGCTCATGCCCCGTGTGCCCTGTTCCCCCCACCCCCCGTCCTTCCCCATGTGTGCCCTGTTACCCCCACTCCCCGCTCATGCCCCGTGTCTCTCTTGTGTTACCTCCCACCCCCCGCTCATGTTACCTCCCGCTCATGCCCCGTGTCTCGCTTGTGTTCCCCCATACCCCGCTCATGCCCGTGTCTCCCTTGTGTTACCCCCCACCCCCCGCACATGCCCTGTGTCTCCTTTGTGTTACCCCCACCCCCTGCTCATGCCCCGTGTCTCCCTTGTGTTACCCCCCACCCCCTGCTCATGTCCCATGTCTCCCTCGTGTTCCCCCACCCTCCGCTTATGCCCCATGTCTCCCTCCTGTACTGCCACCCCCCGCTCATGCTTCGTGTTTCCCTCGTGTTACCCCCCACCCCCCGCTCATGCCCCATGTCTCCCTCATGTTACCCACACCCCCCACTCATGCCCTGTGTCTCCCTCATTTCCCCCCACCCCCCGCTCATGCCCCGTGTAATTCTCCGGTTCCCCCACCCCGCTCATGCCCTGTGTGCCCTGTTCCCCCCACCCCCTGCTCATGCCCCGTGTGCCCTGTTCCCCCCACCCCCCGCTCATGCCCCATGTGTGCCCTGTTACCCCCACTCCCTGCTCATGCCCCGTGTCTCCCTTGTGTTACCTCCCACACCCCGCTCATGTTACCTCCCGCTCATGCCCTGTGTCTCGCTGGTGTTCCCCCCATACCCCGCTCATGCCCGTGTCTCCCTTGTTTTTCCCCCCCATCCCCCGCACATGCCCTGTGTCTCCTTTGTGTTACCCCCACCCCCTGCTCATGCCCCGTGTCTCCCTTGTGTTACCCCCCACCCCCTGCTCATGCCCCATGTCTCCCTCCTTTCCCCGCCACCCCCCGCTCATGCCCCATGTCTCCCTCCTTTCCCACGAACCCACCGCTTATGCCCCGTGTCTCCCACCTTTACCCCCTACCCCCGCTCATGCCCTGTGTCTCCATCCTTTTCCCCCACGCCCCACTCATGCCCCGTGTCTGCCCTGTTCCCCCCACCCCTCACTCATGCCCTGTGTCTCCCTCCTGTTCCCCCCACCCCCTGCTCATGCCCCGTGTTTTGCCTGTTCCCCCCACCCCCTGCTCATGCCCTGTGTCTCCCCTGTTCCACCCCAAACCCCACTCATGCCCCGTGTCTCTCTCCTTTTCCCCCCCACCCCCTGCTCATGCTCCGTGTCTCCCTGTTAGGGAGAATTCTCTGTTTAGGCTGAATTTCCTAACCTAGTGAGTCCCGCAGCAGCTTTGCTGGATTTATGGATGTTGTTTTTTTCCATCCTGCCAAGAGTGAGACTCTTTTCCTCCCACTCTTGGACATGAATGTGTGTAATTCCTTTGAATGTCAATGTGTTCTATGGGCTATGGGGTCTTTTACTCCATAGGGTCTCATATGTTTTTCTATGTGTGTTACACCGCACCCTACGTGCCGTAACACTGGGGCGTCCTAGCGGACCTCCACCATAGACTCCATACCCGGGGGCTGACTACTGTCTCCCCGGGCATGTAAAGTCACCATTGGCTTTACTAGACCTAAATTTACTAACAGAACTAGTACCAACCATCTTATTGTGGACGTATTAGTAGGGGTAATTCGATTACTCCTAGGTCTGTTACTCGAGGGGGCACTGTCCCGTCCCCCCTCGTCGAGTTTTGGCTGGTGGCAGTGGAAAATACTTGTTATGTTCGACCCCGAACATAACCCTTTGGGATTCGTCCCATTGTTAGAGATTGATACTTTTTCTCGTTAATCTCTAACGTACCACCGGTCTACTTATCTTAAATAAGTTTATCGGATGGTATTTTCTGCCAGAACTCAGTTTTTAAAATGGCGTCTGTGTTCGTCTCTGTGACTCCTAAACCAAAGGTTGAGCCCTTTGTTCCACTTTTGGCGGGCCTCTGTACAGAGACCTTCCAAAGTGGTGCCATTCTGTCTGGGTTACCACAGGGGTGTGGGAGGGGGTTTAGGCACCCTGGACCGAGTTGCCTTGCCAACTCCGGTCGCACTCTGGTGTGATTGGCCCAAGTGGTGAGCCTCCCCGCTCACCACTTAGCGTGTGTTGATTGACAGCTAGGCTGAACGAATGGGGGTTTTCTGCATAAAAGCAGGGCTTTTGGGACTGGATCTTCAGAAGTCGCCACAGGACCTGAGAATCCGACGAGGGTAACGCTGAGCCGACCTGCACGACGACACCTCTGGTGGAGCCCTGCGGAACCGACTCACCACTTCCCGACGACAGAGAGATCTCCCTGCCGGAGAGTCTCTTCCCCTGACTGGTGGGAACAACCAGTCCCCTTTGCTTTTTCTTCGCCTCAGGAGGCAGTGGTCGAATTGCCCGTGCAGAGCACCTCGGCAACCGGATAGCCACTACCCCTGTACCGCAACCAAAAGGTGGTGCCTTGTGACGGAGCACTCCGCGGCTGGTCTCTTCCCTGGTGGTGCACCGGACTTCACTTTTCTTCGACAACGAGATCATCTCTACTCTTGGCAAAGACCCGACGTGCATCCACCACCAGGAACAACTGCCCCCGCCGGAGCTGCCCTCCACAACAAGGTACCGTGTCCGCCTGGCTTCCCTTTCGATCGGATCGAGCGAGGTGTCTTAATCCTCTCCTTTCCGTTGGGTCGCCTCCAAGCTTTTTCTCACGTATTGTTCTGAACTGGTTCAATCTTCCAATAACAATTTGCTACATAGACTCGAACACATTTCCACAAAGAGACTTTTTGGGACCTATCGCCTTGCCTCTCTCCGAGTGGGCCTGGCCTCTGAACTTTATGATCTATTGTGGTTCTTGTCTTCTTGCCTTGCATTTTTCCCTGTGAAGTCTTGAACTGTGTTGATTTCGTAACCTGCTTATTTTTCTCTCCCGTCCTAACTGATATTAGAGTGCCCACTAGGTTGAGGCATACACATCTGTCTGCAAATAAGTGATGCCGGTAGAACCTAGACTTGTCGAAATATTGTTAGGGGGATTGATCGTTTCTTCTTCGTAGAGTAATTGTGTTTGACTTGTTTGCCGTGATAGTGCCATACTGTTTTCGATAGATGTTCCGTTATAAATAAATACCTTAATATCTTTACACTGAGCCTCGTTGCGTGTTTGCTTGTCTTACTGTGAAGAATTGCCCTATATTGTATACTCCACATACTGCTTAACTCTTCTTGAGAGAAGTCTGACTGCTCAGCCACAGCTACCAAGTGAATCTGTGTGGTGCAGACTGCTACCAAGTGGGTTTACTGCCAAACACCTGTAGTCCTAAATCTTTTGCAGTGGTCCCAGAGGGAACTGCACAGGTTTCCGCCTAATACTGGTGGCAGCGGTGGGATTTGTATCGAGTATACAGTTTAGAGTGCTTTTCGACACCTTAGGATAACTAACCACGAAGCTTAGCACTAAAAAGCAACTTTCAAAAACATGTCTACGATGGAAACTTACAGTCAAGAATCCTTGTCAGGTGAAAATACTGAGAGTTTGCGAGCTCTCTGTAGGCAAGAGAATCTTTCTGTAAGAGGCATGAAGTTAGAACTAATAGAGAGATTGCTGGCGAATCAAAGTCTGGGTACTGGTTTAGAGGAACCAATTTCTCCAGCAACTGTAGATAACAGTGATGGTGTTGATCTAAATCGTAATTCTGATGATAGCGATGAAGAGGCTGACGAGGACGGAGAGGCTAACGAAACTGTCTCCCCTTGCTCCTCTACCTGCCTTACCAGCTGTGCCTACGGGGCCCATACCAGGTCCCACAAGTAACCCTGCTTATTTTGAACTTGAAAAAATGAAGATCGAATTAGAATACAAACGGTTCTTGGCTCAATCTGAACGAAACCAAGAGCTCGAGTTCAGACGGATGAATGCCCAGGCTGAGCAGAAGCAAGCTGAGTTAAGACTCAGGGAAATAGAATTTAATCACGAATTAGAGATGAAAAAGTTGTCTATAGAAAATGCTTCTCTCTCCTCTGGTTCCTCTAGGAGCTCCAGTCCCAAAAGACCCCGGATGCCGAAGGAATTAGTGGGTATGTATGAACCGAGATTGGATGTGTTGGATTGGTTGAAACTGTTTGAGTACAATCATGGGCTCCAGGACATCACAGGGAATGATTTACTTCCCTGGTTGTTCTCTAGTCTCCCTCCTGTTGCGACTGATGTGGTAATGGAGTTGGGGGAGGCGGATAAGACGGATTACGAAAGTGTGAAACTAGCTTTGATAGCTAGATTCGGGAAGACCTCTTCCCAGTATCTTAAGAGGTTTAGAACCCTCAAAAAGCATGATGGTACCCCTTGGGCTACCTGGGTGAGTGAAGGGTTGAAAAACCTAGAGGGATGGATTAAGGGTTACAAAGTGAACACTTATGAGGGTATGAGGAATCTTTTTATGTTGGAGTCTATTTATGATGCCTGTTCTCCTGAGCTCATACAGCACTTGGCTGAATCGAAGGAATTGGATTCCCGGAAGCTAGCTAAGGCTGCTGACTTATGGGTTGCCAACAGGGCTACTCATAAGGATTCTGGGGCAACTCAGAAGAAGGATGAGGGAAAACAGCCCAAAAAAGACTCAAAAGAGAATTTGAATAACTCAAATTCCAAAGAGGGCCCCAAACAAAACCAGAAGGGTAAGCCACCGGGAAACCACAGCAGAATAGTGTGTCTTCTGGTGCCAAACCGGAAGGAGGTCAGAACAAGCCACCATTCCAAAAAGCATTCGGTAAATGCTTTGTTTGTGGCTCGACTGACCACGTGAAAGGAGATCCCAGATGTAAGGGTAAACCTTCAGGGGTCCAGCGTGTCTCCTTAGCCTTCGCTCCAGAGGAGGAAGTCCAAATGGCAAGTGGAAACTTTCTACTGCTAGCTAACGAACCCATTGGAGTCTCAGCCAGCGTTTCTTTAGTATCTCTGGGGTTGTGGGAACAACAGAATTTAGATGTATATAATTCTATCCCCGATAATATTAAAGAGTATTATAAGGACAGTGTCCAGGTGAATGGTCAGGAGACTCCTGCCATTGGGGACACTGGGGCCAGCATAACTGTGGTGGATAAATCGTTTTTTCAGGCTGAGGATGTTGCTAAGGCACCCAAACGCCTCACCAAGTTAGCTGGAGGGCCTGTGCAGATGCTTCCCCAATTACCAGTTCTCATCCAGTGTAACGACATGACTGTGAAGATACCTGTCAGCATACAGAGTGAGGTACCAGGACGCGTACTGTTGGGTAACGATTTGAAAACTCTCGGAGTTGTATCGCATACTCCCAGACCTCCTAGTAAACGGTTACAGGAGCTAACCAGACCCGCAAGAGAGAGGACCATGCGCGGTACTCTCCAGGAGATGATGAAGAAAGAAATCACTCCTGCTCCACTGGATTTGTCGGCAGCTGTCTCCAAGAAATCAGAAGCGAAAGGGAAACCTAAGACTTCTATCCCGAAACCAGCAGCCAGCATTTCAGTGCAGCCAACACGGACTTCCCCGCGGTTGTCCAAAGTTACACCCGTAACTCCACCTCCAGCTGAGGCTGAGAGGGAGGTACAACCCTGTGTGGTAGAATTAGACTCTGAGGAAGAGCTAATGGAAGGCCAGGAACTCATTGGAGATCTGGATCCTGTTGACCACCCTGAGCTGCAGTCTTTACTGGCAGAAGGTGGACCCAGCAGGGCAGACTTCAGTAAGGGACAGAGGGAATGTCCAACTCTGGAAGGTCTTCGCCACCAGGCAGAAGCTCAGGCTGAAGGGCAAGAGCCTGCGAAATACAGGTTGCACTGGGAAGATGGCCTCTTCTTCAGTGAACCAACCGAGTCTGCACCTGGAGACTACAAACGACTTGTAGTACCCCAAGAGAACAGACCACAGTACTTGCAGTTAGCCCACGAGATTCCTTTGGCTGGTCACTTGAGTTTCAAGAAGACTAAGGAAATGCTCTCTCTCTACTTCTATTGGCGGAAGATGGGGGCCGAAGTAGAAAAACACTGCAGGAGCTGCCACACCTGCCAGACCTCTGGTAAGGTTGGCTCCAAGAATGTGGCACCTTTAGTGCCTCTCCCAGTTGTGGGAGTCCCGTTTGAGAGAGTAGGGATTGACATTGTTGGTCCCCTTGATCCTCCAACCTCCTCAGGCAACAGGTTTATACTTGTTGTAGTAGACCATGCTACTAGGTATCCTGAGGCAATTCCTATGAGGACTGTTACGGCTCCGGCTGTGGCTAAGGCCCTCCTTGGTATTTTTACTAGGGTCGGGTTTCCTAAGGAAGTAATCTCTGACAGGGGTCAAACTTTATGTCCCACTACATGAAAGCCATGTGGAAAACCTGTGGAGTTACTTACAAGTTCTCAACAGCTTATCACCCACAAACCAATGGGTTGGTAGAACGGTTCAACCGAACCATGAAGAGCATGATAGGTGCTTTAGAAGAGCCCCTTAAGCGTAAGTGGGACCTCCTACTGCCATGCCTTCTCTTTGCTTATAGATAAGTCCCTCAGGAGGGAGTAGGTTACTCTCCCTTCGAACTACTCTATGGTCATCCCGTCAGAGGTCCATTGGCCCTGATTAAGGAGGGGTTGGAGAGTGCTCCTTCCCCCAAGCCAGTCAGAGTGACTGACTACGTGATAGGTCTCCGGAGGAGAATGTCGCACATGATGACAGAAGCAAGCAATAACTTGAAAGCTGGACAAGCATTGGTCAAACACTGGCACGATCAAAACGCTAACATGGTTGAGTTCGCTCAAGTCCAGCTCGTTCTCGTTATGATCCCAACAAGGCAAAGGGCCTTGCAAGATAAGTGGATGGGACCATTCAGAGTTGTGGGTAAACTCGGAAAGGTCAACTATCTGGTGGACTTGGGCAATCCCAAGGAGGCTCCGACAGTCTTTCACACCAACCGACTCAAAGCGTATGTCTCAAGACCCGATGTAGGAGCGTTGCTTCTAGCATCATCCGAGGAAGAAGAAGAGAGTGAAGCTCTTCCGGACCTCCTCCGAGGCTTACCTTTGGACGAAAAAATTGAACGAGTAAATCTCTCCTCCAATCTGACACCCGAGCAGCAAGAAGAGTGCAAATCCATGTTGAATCAGTTTGCCTCTCTGTTTTCGCTTTCGCCAGGCTTGACCCCTTGGGGCCAGCACGACATACTCACTGGTGACTATCTGCCAGTCAAAAGCAGAGGATACGGAATGTCAGAAAACGTACAAACCCACATCAAAGGTGAGGTCAGCAAGATGCTTGATCTCGGGGTAATAGAGCCCTCTACTAGTCCATGGTCTAGCCCAGTTGTGTTAGTACCAAAGGCCGGATCTAAAGAGCTTAGATTCTGCGTGGATTATAGAGCTCTTAATGCAGTCACCAAGACTGATGCCCACCATTTGCCAAGAACAGATGAGTTGGTGGATAAACTTGGCGCCGCCAAGTTCCTCAGCACATTTGACTTGACGTCAGGCTATTGGCAAATAGCCCTGACAGACCATGCCAAGGAGAAAACTGCATTTTCTACCCCTGTTGGCTTATACCAGTTTAAGGTAATGCCTTTCGGATTGAAGAATGCACCTGCTACGTTTCAACGGATGGTAAACCAGGTTCTGAATGGGATGGAGGACTTCTGCATGGCATACTTGGATGAAATCGCAGTGTTCAGCAATTCCTGGGAAGAACATGTAACCCACCTGAGAGATGTTTTGCAGGCTCTTGGACGAGCCAATCTGACCATAAAGGTGAGTAAATGCCAAATTGGACAGAGTAAGGTAGTCTACCTTGGACATGAGGTAGGAGGTGGAGAAATAAGGCCTTTGCTCAGTAAGATTGAAGCTGTGCAAAATTGGACAACACCTACTACTCAAACCCAAGTGAGAGCATTCCTAGGCCTCACTGGGTACTACAGGAATTTCATAGAGAACTATGGGACCATAGCTTCTCCACTGAATGTCATCTCCTCGCCCAAATTTCCTAAAAAGGTTAGATGGAACGAGGAGTGCAATCAGGCTTTTGAAAACCTGAAAAAGGCTCTTTGCCAAGCCCAGTACTCAGAGCTCCTGATTACCGCCAACACTTCATTGTGCAGACAGATGCCTCAAATGTAGGAATAGGTGCCGTACTCAGTCAACTGGATGGGAAAGGTACGGAGTACCCCGTTTGCTTCATCAGCCGCAAGCTGAAGGATCCTGAAACAAGATGGGCAACAATCGAAAGAGAGTGCTTTGCTATCGTGTGGGCTCTGAAGAAGTTTAGGCCGTACTTGTATGGTTCTACTTTTGTCATTCAGACTGACCACCAACCCTTGAGATGGTTAATGCAAATGAAAGGGGAAAACCCAAAACTATTGAGATGGTCGATCTGCCTGCAAGGGTTTGATTTCACCATTGAGCACAGGTCAGGATGTCACCAGCAAAATTCTGATGGTCTCTCTAGGATGTATGTCATCGACTAGAGGTATGAGATTCATCCAGATGTGGATTAAATCCTCCTGTCCCTTAGTCTGGGGCGGCGAGTGTTAGGTAGAATTCTCTGTTTCGGCTGAATTTCCTAACCTATTGAGTCCCACAGCAGCTTTGCTGGATTTCTGTAGTTTGTTTTTTTCCATCCTGCCAAGAGTGAGACTCTTTTCCTCCCACTCTTGGACATGAATGTGTGTAATTCCTTTGAATGTCAATGTGTTCTATGGGCTATGGGGTCTTTTACTCCATAGGGTCTCATATGTTTTTCTATGTGTGTTACACCGCACCCTACGTGCCGTAACAATGGGGCGTCCTAGCGGACCTCCACCATAGACTCCATACCCGGGGGCTGACTACTGTCTCCCCGGGCATGTAAAGTCACCATTGGCTTCACTAGACCTAAATTTACTAACAGAACTAGTACCAACCATCTTATTGTGGACGTATAAGTAGGGGTAATTCGATTACTCCTAGGTCTGTTACTCGAGGGGGCACTGTCCCATCCCCCCTCGTCGAGTTTTGGCTGGTGGCAGTGGAAACTACTTGTTATGTCCGACCCCGAACATAACCCTATGGGATTCGTCCCATTGTTAGAGATTGATACTTTTTCTCGTTAATCTCTAACGTACCACCGGTCTACTTATCTTAAATAAGTTTATCGGATGGTATTTTCTGCCAGAACCCGGTTTTTAAAATGGCGTCTGTGTTTGTCTCTGTGACTCCTAAACCAAAGGTTGAGCCCTTTGTTCCACTTTTGGCGGGCCTCTGTACAGAGACCCTCCAAAGTGGTGCCATTCTGTCTGGGTTACCACAGGGGTGTGGGAGGGGGTTTAGGCACCCTGGACCAAGTTGCCTTCCCAACTCCGGTCGCACTCTGGTGTGATTGGCCCAAGTGGTGAGCCTCCCCGCTCACCACTTAGAGTGTGTTGATTGACAGCTAGGCTGAATGAATGGGGGTTTTCTGCATAAAAGCAGGGCTTTTGGGACTGGATCTTCAGAAGTTGCCACAGGACCTAAGAATCCGACGAGGGTAACGCTGAGCCGACCTGCACGACGACACCTCCGGTGGAGCCCTGAGGAAGCGACTCACCACTTCCCGACGACAGAGGAGATCTCCCTGCCAGAGAGTCTCTTCCCCTGACTGGTGGGAACAACCAGTCCCCTTTGCTTTTTCTTCGCCTCAGGAGGCAGTGGTCGAATTGCCCGTGCAGAGCACCTCGGCAAACGGATAGCCACTACCCCTGTACCGCGACCAAAAGGTGGTGCCTTGTGACGGAGCACTCCGCGGCTGGTCTCTTCCCTGGTGGTGCACCGGACTTCACTTTTCTTCGACGACGAGATCATCTCTACTCTTGGCAAAGATCCGACGTGCATCCACCACCAGGAACAACTGCCCCCGTCGGAGCTGCCCTCCACAACAAGGTACCGTGTCCGCCTGGCTTCCCTTTCGATCGGATCGAGCGAGGTGTCTTAATCCTCTCCTTTCCGTTGGGTCGCCTCCAAGCTTTTTCTCACGTATTGTTCTGAACTGGTTCAATCTTCCAATAACAATTTGCTACATAGACTCAAACACATTTCCACAAAGAGACTTTTTGGGACCTATCGCCTTGCCTCTCTCCGAGTGGGCCTGGCCTCTGAACTTTATGATCTATTGTGGTTCTTGTCTTCTTGCCTTGCATTTTTCCCAGTGAAGTCTTGAACTGTGTTGATTTCGTGACCAGCTTATTTTTCTCTCCCGTCCTAACTGATATTAGAGTGCCATCTAGGTTGAGGCACACACCTCTGTCTGCAAATAAGTGATGCCGGTAGAACCTAGACTTGTCGAAATAGTGTTAGGGGGATTGATCGTTTCTTCTTCGTAGAGTAATTGTATTTGACTTGTTTGCCGTGATAGTGCCATAGTGTTTTCGATAGATGTTCCGTTATAAATAAATACCTTAATATCTTTACACTGAGCCTCGTTGCGTGTTTGCTTGTCTTACTGTGAAGAATTGCCCTATATTGTATATTCCACATACTGCTTAACTCTTCTTGAGAGAAGTCTGACTGCTCAGCCACAGCTACCAAGTGAATCTGTGTGGTGCAGACTGCTACCAAGTGGGTTTACTGCCAAACACCTGTAGTCCTAAATCTTTTGCAGTGGTCCCAGAGGGAACTGCACAGGTTTCCGCCTAACACTCCCCTGTTCCCCCCACCCCCTGCTCATGCCCCGTGTTTTCCCTGTTCTCCCCACCCCTCGCTCATGCCCCTTGTCTCCCCTGTTCCACCTCACCCTCCGCTCATGTCCCATGTCTCCCTCGTGTTCCTCCCACCCCCCACTCATGCCCAGTGTTTCCCTCGTGTTCTCCCCCACCCCCCGCTCATGGCCCGTGTCTCCCTCGTGTTCCCCCCACCCCCCGCTCATGGCCCGTGTCTCCCTCGTGTTCCCCCCATCCCCCGCTCATGGCCCGTGTCTGCCCTGTTCCCCCCACACCCCCCGCTCATGCCCCGTGTCTCCCCTGTTCCACCTCACCCCCCGCTCATGCCCCGTGTCTCCCTCATGTTACCCCCCCAAACCCCTGCTCATGCCCCGTGTCTGCCCTTTTTCCCCCCACCCCCGCTCATGCCCTGTGTCTCCCTCATGTACCCCCCAACCCCCGCTCATGCCCCATGTCTCTCTCGTGTAACCCGCACCCCCCGCTCATGCCCCGTGTGTCTCCTGTTGCCCCCACCCTCCGCTCATGTCCCGTGTCTCCCTCGTGTTCCCCCCTCCCTCTGCTCATGCCCCATGTCTCCCTCCTGTACCGCCACCCCCCGCTCATGCCCCGTGTTTCCCTCATGTTACCCCCCCACCCCCGCTCATGCCCCGTGTCTCCCTCATGTTACCCCCCACCCCCAGCTCATGCCCCATGTCTCCCTCCTTTCCCCCCACCCCCCGCTCATGCCCCGTGTCCTTCTCCTGTTGCCCCCACCCCTGCTCATGCCCCGTGTGCCCTGTTCCCCCACCCCCCGCTCATGCCCCATGTGTGCCCTGTTACCCCCCACTCCCCACTCATGCCCCCTGTCTCCCTGGTGTTACCTCCCACCCCCGCTCATGCCCCGTTTCTCCCTTGTATTACCTCCCGCTCATGCCCCATGTCTCCCTTATGTTACCCCCACCCACCACTCATACCCGTGTCTCCCTTGTAATACCCCCTACCCCCCGCACATGCCCCGTGTCTCCGTTGTGTTACCCCCCACCCCCCGCTCATGCCCCGTGTCTCCCTTGTGTTACCCCCCACCCCCGCTCATGCCCCGTGTCTCCCTCATGTACCCCCAAGCCCCTCTCATGCCCCATGTCTCTCTCGTGTACCCCCCCACCCCCCGCTCATGCCCCGTGTGTCTCCTGTTGCCCCCACCCTCCGCTCATGTCCCGTGTCTCCCTCGTGTTCCCCCCTCCCTCCGCTCATGCTCCATGTCTCCCTCCTTTCCCCCCACCCCCCGCTCATGCCCCGTGTCCTTCTCCTGTTGCCCCCACCCTTGCTCATGCCCTGTGTGCCCTGTTCCCCCCCACCCCCCGCTCATGCCCCATGTGCCCTGTTCCCCACCCCCCGCTCATGCCCCATGTGTGCCCTGTTACCCCCCACTCCCCGCTCATGCCCCGTGTCTCCCTTGTGTTACCTCTCACCCCCGCTCATGCCCCGTTTCTCCCTTGTATTACCTCCCGCTCATGCCCCATGTCTCCCTTATGTTACCCCCCACTCATGCCTGTGTCTCCCTTGTAATACCCCCCACCCCCCACACATGCCCCGTGTCTCCCTTGTGTTACCCCCACCCCCCGCTCATGCCCCGTGTCTCCCTTGTGTTACCCCCCACCCCCCGCGTCTCCCTCATGTACCCCCCAACCCCCGCTCATGCCCCATGTCTCTCTCGTGTACCCCCCACCCCCCGCTCATGCCCCGTGTGTCTCCTGTTTCCCCCACCCTCCGCTCATGCCCCATGTCTCCCTCCTGTACCGCCACCCCCCCGCTCATGACCCGTGTTTCCCTCGTGTTACCCCTCCACCCCCCGCTCATGCCCCGTGTCTCCCTCATGTTACCCCCCACCCCAGCTCAAGCCCCATGTCTCCCTCCTTTCCCCCCACCCCCCGCTCATGCCCCATGTCCTTCTCCTGTTGCCCCCACCCCTGCTCATGCCCTGTGTGCCCTGTTCCCCCCACCCCCCGCTCATGCCCCGTGTGCCCTGTTCCCCCACCCCCCGCTCATGCCCCATGTCTCCCTTGTGTTACCTCCCACCCCCGCTCATGCCCCGTTTCTCCCTTGTATTACCTCCCGCTCATGCCCCATGTCTCCCTTAAGTTACCCCCACCCCCCACTCATGCCCGTGTCTCCCTTGTAATACCCCCCACCCCCACACATGCCCCGTGTCTCCCTTGTGTTACCCCCACCCCCGCTCATGCCCCGTGTCTCCCGTGTGTTACCCCCCATCCCCTGCTCATGCCCCATGTCTCCCTCCTTTCCCCCCACCCCCCGCTCATGCCCCATGTCTCCCTCCTTTCCCACCCACCCCGCTCATGCCCCGTGTCTCCCTCCTTTCCCCCCCACCCCCGCTCATGCCCCGTTTCTCCATCCTTTTCCCCCCCACGGCCCACTCATGCCCCATGTCTGCCCTGTTCCCCCCCACCCCCCACTCATGCCCCATGTCTCCCTCCCATTCCCCCACCCCCTGCTCATGCCCCGTGTTTTGCCTGTTCCCCCACCCCCTGCTCATGCCCTGTGTCTCGCCTGTTCTACCCCACCCCCCTCTCATGCCCCGTGTCTCTCTCCTTTTCCCCCCACCGCCCCGCTCATGCTCCGTGTTTCCCCTTTCCCCCTCCACTCCCTCGGTCATGCCCCTTGTCTCCCCTGTTCCACCCCACCCCCCCTCATGCCCCGTGTCTCCCTCCTTACCCCCCAAACCCTGCTCATGCCCCGTGTCTGCCCTGTTTCCCCCCACCCCCTGCTCATGCCCCGTGTCTCCCTCATGTACCCCCCAACCCCCGCTCATGCCCCATGTCTCTCTCGTGTACCTCCCCACCCCCCGCTCATGCCCTGTGTGTCTCCTGTTGCCCCCACCCTCCGCTCATGTCCCGTGTCTCCCTCGTGTTCCCCCCTCCCTCTGCTCATGCCCCATGTCCCCCTCCTGTAGCGCCACCCCCCGCTCATGCCCCGTGTTTCCCTCGTGCTACCCCTCCACCCCCCGCTCATGCCCCGTGTCTCCCTCATGTTACCCCCCACCCCAGCTCATGCCCCATGTCTCCCTCCTTTCCCCCCACCCCCCGCTCATGCCCCATGTCCTTCTCCTGTTGCCCCCACCCCTGCTCATGAATGTGTGCCCTGTTCCCCCCACCCCCCGCTCATGCCCCATGTCTCCCTTGTGTTACCTCCCACCCCCGCTCATGCCCCGTTTCTCCCTTGTATTACCTCCCGCTCATGCCCCATGTCTCCCTTAAGTTACCCCCCACCCCCCACTCATGCCCGTGTCTCCCTTGTAATACCCCCCACCCCCACACATGCCCCGTGTCTCCCTTGTGTTACCCCCACCCCCCGCTCATGCCCGTGTCTCCCGTGTGTTAACCCCCACCCCCTGTTCATGCCCCATGTCTCCCTCCTTTCCCCCCACCCCCCGCTCATGCCCCATGTCTCCCTCCTTTCCGACCCACCCCCGCTCATGCCCCGTGTCTCCCTCCTTCCCCCCACCCCCGCTCATGCCCCGTTTCTCCATCCTTTTCCCCCCCACGGCCCACTCATGCCCCATGTCTGCCCTGTTCCCCCCCACCCCCCACTCATGCCCCATGTCTCTCTCCCGTTCCCCCACCCCCTGCTCATGCCCCGTGTTTTGCCTGTGCCCCCACCCCCTGCTCATGCCCTTTGTCTCGCCTGTTCCACCCCACCCCCCTCTCATGCCCCGTGTCTCTCTCCTATTCCCCCCACCGCCCCGCTCATGCTCCGTGTCTCCCCTTTCCCCCTCCACTCCCTCGCTCATGCCCCTTGTCTCCCCTGTTCCACCCCACCCCCCCATGCCCCGTGTCTCCCTCCTTACCCCCCAAACCCTGCTCATGCCCCGTGTCTGCCCTGTTTCCCCCACCCCCTGCTCATGCCCCGTGTCTACCTCATGTACCCCCCAACCCCCGCTCGTGCCCCATGTCTCTCTCGTGTACCCCCCCACCCCCCGCTCATGCCCCGTGTGTCTACTGTTTACCCCACCCCACCCTCCGCTCATGTCCCGTGTCTCCCTCGTGTTCCCCCCTCCCTCCGCTCATGCCCCATGTCTCCCTCCTGTACCGCCACCCCCTGCTCATGCCCCGTGTTTCCCTCGTGTTACCCCCCACCCCCGCTCATGCCCCGTGTCTCCCTCATGTTACCCCCCACGCCCCGCTCATGCCCCGTGTCTCCCTCCTTTCCCCCCACCCCCCGCTCATGCCCCGTGTCCTTCTCCTGTTGCCCCCACCCCTGCTCATTCCCTGTGTGCCCTGTTCCCCCCCACCCCCCGCTTATGCCCCGTGTGCCCTGTTCACCCACCCCCCGCTCATGCCCCATGTGTGCCCTGTTACCCCCACTCCCCGCTCATGCCCCGTGTCTCCCTTGTGTTACCTCCGACCCCCGCTCATGCCCCGTTTCTCCCTTGTATTACCTCCCGCTCATGCCCCATGTCTCCCTTATGTTACCCCCTACCCCCCACTCATGTCTGTGTCTCCCTTGTAATACACCCCACCCCCGCACATGCCCCGTGTCTCCCTTGTGTTACCTCCCACCCCCCGCTCATGCCCCGTGTCTCCCTTGTGTTACCCCCCACCCCCTGCTCATGCCCCATGTCTCCCTCCTTTCCCACCCACCCCCGCTCATGCCCCATGTCTCCCTCCTTTCCCACCCACCCCCGCTCATGCCCCGTGTCTCCCTCCTTTCCCCCCACCCCCGCTCATGCCCCATGTCTCCCTCCTTTTCCACCCACCCCCGCTCATGCCCCGTGTCTCCCTCCTTTCCCCCCCACACCCGTTCATGCCCCGTTTCTCCATCCTTTTCCCCCCCACGGCCCACTCATGCCCCATGTCTGCCTCTGTTCCCCCCCACCCCCCACTCATGCCCCATGTCTCCCTCCCGTTCCCCCACCCCCTGCTCATGCCCCGTGTTTTGCCTGTTCCCCCACCCCCTGCTCATGCCCTGTGTCTCGCCTGTTCCACCCCACCCCCCGCTCATGCCCCGTGTCTCTCTCCTTTTCCCCCCACCGCCCCGCTCATGCTCCGTGTCTCCCCTGTCCCCCCTCCACTCCCTTCTCATGCCCCGTGTTGTCCCTGTTCTCCCCACCCCTCGCTCATGCCCCTTGTCTCCCCTGTTCCACCCCACACCCCGCTCATGCCCCGTGTCTCCCTCCTTACCCCCCACCCCTGCTCATGCCCCGTGTCTCCATCCTTTTCCCCCCCACCCCCCTCTCATGCCCCGTGTCTGCGCTGTTCCCCCAACCCCCCACTCATTCCCTGTGTCTCCCACCCGTTCCCCCCACCCCCTGCTCATGCCCCGTGTTTTGCCTGTTCCCCCACCCCCTGCTCATGCCCTGTGTCTCCCCTGTTCCACCCCACCCCCCACTCATGCCCCGTGTCTCCCTTGTAATACCCCACACCCTCCGCTCATGCTCCATGTCTCCCCTGTTCCCCCAACCCCCTGCGCATGCCCCGTGTTTTCCCTGTTCTCCCCACCCCTTGCTCATGCCCCTTGTCTCCCCTGTTCCACCCCACCCCCTGCTCATGCCCCGTGTCTCCCTCCTTCCCCCCACCCCTGCTCATGCCCCGTGTCTCCCCTGTTGCCCCCAACCCCCGCTCATGCCCCGTGTCTCCCCTGTTGCCTAAACCCCCCTGCTCATGCCCCGTGTCTCCCTCGTGTTCCCCCACCCCCGCTCATGGCCTGTGTTTCCCTTGTGTTATCCCCCCACCCCCTGCTCATGCCCTGTGTTTCCCTCGTGTTATCCCCCACCCCCCGCTCATGCCCCGTGTCTCCCCTGTTCTACCCCCGCTCATGCCCCGTGTCTCCCCTGTTCTCCCCTTTGAGCCCTTTGTTCCACTTTTGGCGGGCCTCTGTACAGAGACCCTCCAAAGTGGTGCCATTCTGTCTGGGTTACCACAGGGGTGTGGGAGGGGGTTTAGGCACCCTGGACCGAGTTGCCTTGCCAACTCCGGTCGCACTCTGGTGTGATTAGCCCAAGTGGTGAGCCTCCCCGCTCACCACTTAGTGTGTGTTGATTGACAGCTAGGCTGAATGAATGGGGGTTTTCTGCATAAAAGCAGGGCTTTTGGGACTGGATCTTCAGAAGTCGCCACAGGACCTAAGAATCCGACGAGGGTAACGCTGAGCCGACCTGCACGACAACACCTCCGGTGGAGCCCTGCGGAACTGACTCACCACTTCCCGACGACAGAGGAGAAGACAGAGTGTTTTCCCTGTTCCCCCCCACCCCGCTCATGCCCTGTGTCTCCCCTGTTCCACCCCCGCTCATGCCCCGTGTCTCCCCTCCTTTTCCCCCCACCCGCCGCTCATGCCCCGTGTCTCCTCGGTTCTCCCCCACCCCCCGCTCATGCCCCGTGTCTCCCTCGTGTTATCCCCCACCCCCCACTCATGCCCCGTGTTTTCACTGTTCCCCCCCACCCCCGCTCATGCCCTGTGTCTCCCCTGTTCCACCCCCCGCTCATGCCCCGTGTCCCTCTCCTTCCCCCCACCTCTCGCTCATACCCGGTGTCTCCCTTGTGTTAGCCCCCGCTCATGCCCCATGTCTCCCTTGTGTTACCCCCCACCTCCCTCTCATGCCCCGTGTCTTCCTTGTGTTTCCCCCCACCCCCCCTCATGCCCTGTGTCTCCCCTGTTACCCCCCGCTCATGCCCTGTGTCTCCCTTGTGTTACCTCCACCCCCGCTCATGCCCATGTCTCCCTTGTGTTACCCCCAACCCCCGCTCATGCTCCGTGTCTCCCGTGTGTTACCCCCCACCCCCTGCTCATGCCCCGTGTCTCCTGTGTTACCCCCCGCTCATGCCCCGTGTCTCCATTGTTCCCCCACCCCCTGCTCATGCCCCGTGTCTCCCTCCTTTCCCCCCACCCCCCGCTCATGCCCCGTGTCTCTCTCACCTTCCGCCCACCCCCCGCTCATGTCGCGTGTGTGCCGTTACCCCCACCCCCTGCTCATGCCCCGTGTCTCCCTTGTGTTACCCCCCGCTCATGCCCCATGTCTCCCTTGTGTTACCCCCACCTCCCTCTCATGCCCCGTGTCTCCCTTGTGTTACCCCCCACCCCCCGCTCATGCCCTGTGTCTCCCCTGTTACCCCCCGCTCATGCCCTGTGTCTCCCCTGTTACCCCCCGCTCATGCCCTGTGTCTCCCTTGTGTTACCTCCACCCCCGCTCATGCCCATGTCTCCCTTGTGTTACCCCCAACCCCCGCTCATGCTCCGTGTCTCCCGTGTGTCACCCCCCACCCCCTGCTCATGCCCCGTGTCTCCTGTGTTACCCCCCACCCCCCGCTCATGCCCCGTGTCTCCCCTGTTCCCCCACCCCCTGCTCATGCCCCGTGTCTCCCTCCTTTCCCCCCACCCCCCGCTCATGCCCCGTGTCTCTCTCACCTTCCCCCACCCCCACTCATGCCCCATGTGTCTCTCCCCTTCCCCCTACCCCGCTCATGGCCCGTGTGTCCCTCCCCTTCCCCCCACCCTCTGCTCATGCCCCTTGTCTCCCCCCACCGCCCCCGCTCATGCCCTGTGTCTCCCTCCTTCCCCCCACCCCCCGCTCATGCCCCGTGTCTCCCTCCTTTCCCCCCACCCCTGCTCATGCCCCGTGTCTCCCTCCTTTGCCCCCCACCCCCCGCTCATGCCCCGTGTCTCCCTCCTTTCCTCCCCACTCCCCGCTCATGCCCCGTGTCTCTCTCCCCTTCCCCCACCCCCCGCTCATGCCCCGTGTGTCTCTCCCCTTCCCCCTACCCCCGCTCATGCCCTGTGTGTCTCTCCCCTTCCCCCCACCCCCCGCTCATGCCCCGTGTGTCCCTCCCCTTCCCCCCACCCTCTGCTCATGCCCCTTGTCTCCCCTGTCACCCCCAGCTCATGCCCCGTGTCTCCCTCGTGTTCCCCCCACCGCCCCGGCTCATGCCCTGTGTCTGCCCTGCTCCCCCCGACCCCCCGCTCATGCCCAATGTCTCCCCTGTTGCCCCCACCCCCGCTCATGCCCCGTGTCCCCCTCATTTCCCCCCCAACCCCTGGGCATGCCACGTGTCCCCCTCCTTTCCCCCATCCCCCCGCTCATGCCCCGTGTCTCCCCTGTTCCCCCCACCCCCCGCTCATGCCCCGTGTCTCCCTCCTTCACCCCCCACCCCCGGCTCTCATGCCCTGTGTGTGCCCTGTTCCCCCCCTCTCATGCCCCGTGTGTGCCCTGGTCCCCCCCACCCCTCGTGCTCAGGCCCCGTGTCACCCTTGTGTTACCCCCACCCCCTGCGCTCATGCCCCGTGTCTCCCTTGTATTACCCCCCGCCCCCTGCTCATGCTTCGTCTCCCCTGTTACCCCCCAACCCCCGCTCATGCCCTGTGTCTCCTTTGTGTTACCCCCCACCCCCGCTCATGCCCGTGTCTCCCTTGTGTTACCCCCCACCCCCCACTCATGCCCCGTGTCTCCTGTGTTACCCCCCCACTCCCCACTCATGCCCCATGTCTCCTGTGTTCCCCCACCCCCCGCTCATGCCCCGTGTCTCCCCTGTTCCCCCATCCCCCGCTCATGCCCTGTGTCTCCATCCTTTTCCCCCCCACCCCCCACTCATGCCCCGTGTCTGCCCTGTTCCCTCCCACCCCCCACTCATGCCCCGTGTCTCCCTCCTGTTCCCCCATCCCCGACTCATGCCCTGTGTCTCCATCCTTTTCCCCCCCACCCCCCACTCATGCCCCGTGTCTGCCCTGTTCCCTCCCACCCCCCACTCATGCCCCGTGTCTCCCTCCCATTCCCCCACCCCCGCTCATGCCCCGTGTTTTGCCTGTTCCCCCCACCCCCCGCTCATGCTCTGTGTCTCCCCTGTTCCCCCCACCCCCTGCTCATGCCCCATGTTTTCCCTGTTCTCCCCACCCCGTGCTCATGCCCCTTGATTTCCCTGTTCTCCCCACTCCTCGCTCATGCCCCTTGTCTCCCCTGTTCCACCCCACCCCCTGCTCATGCCCCGTGTCTCCCTCGTTTTCCCCACCCCCACTCATGCCCCGTGTCTCCCCTGTTGCCCCCACCCCCCAGCTCATGCCCTGTGTCTCCCCTGTTGCCCCCACCCCCCACTCATGCCCCGTGTCTCCCCTGTTCCCCCAACCCCCACTCATGCCCCATGTCTCTCTCGTGTACCCCCCCACCCCCCGCTCATGCCCCGTGTGTCTCCTGTTTCCCCCACCCTCTGCTCATGTCCCGTGTCTCCCTCGTGTTCCCCCCTCCCTCCGCTCATGCCCCATGTCTCCCTCCTGTACCGCCACCCCCCGCTCATGCCCCGTGTTTCCCTCGTGTTACCCCTCCACCCCCTGCTCATGCCCCGTGTCTCCCTCATGTTACCCCCCACTCCAGCTCATGCCCCATGTCTCCCTCCTTTCCCCCCACCCCCCGCTCATGCCCCATGTCCTTCTCCTGTTGCCCCCACCCCTGCTCATGCCCTGTGTGCCCTGTTCTCCCCCCACCCCCCGCTCATGCCCCGTGTGCCCTGTTCCCCCACCCCCCGCTCATGCCCCATGTCTCCCTTGTGTTACCTCCCACCCCCGCTCATGCCCCGTTTCTCCCTTGTATTACCTCCCGCTCATGCCCCATGTCTCCCTTAAGTTACCCCCCACCCCCCACTCATGCCCGTGTCTCCCTTGTAATACCCCCCACCCCCACACATGCCCCGTGTCTCCCTTGTGTTACCCCCACCCCCCGCTCATGCCCCATGTCTCCCTCCTTTCCCCCCACCCCCCGCTCATGCCCCATGTCTCCCTCCTTTCCCACCCACCCCCGCTCATGCCCCGTGTCTCCCTCCTTTCCCCCCCCTCCCCCGCTCATGCCCCGTTTCTCCATCCTTTTCCCCCCCACGGCCCACTCATGCCCCATGTCTGCCCTGTTCCCCCCCACCCCCCACTCATGCCCCATGTCTCCCTCCCATTCCCCCACCCCCTGCTCATGCCCCGTGTTTTGCCTGTTCCCCCACCCCCTGCTCATGCCCTGTGTCTCGTCTGTTCCACTCCACCCCCCTCTCATGCCCCGTGTCTCTCTCCTTTTCCCCCCACCGCCCCGCTCATGCTCCGTGTTTCCCCTTTCCCCCTCCACTCCCTCGCTCATGCCCCTTGTCTCCCCTGTTCCACCCCACCCCCCTCATGCCCCGTGTCTCCCTCCTTACCCCCCAAACCCTGCTCATGCCGCGTGTCTGCCCTGTTTCCCCCACCCCCTGCTCATGCCCCGTGTCTCCGTCATGTACCCCCCAACCCCCGCTCATGCCCCATGTCTCTCTCGTGTACCCCCCCACCCCCCGCTCATGCCCCGTGTGTCTCCTGTTGCCCCCACCCTCCGCTCATGTCCCGTGTCTCCCTCGTGTTCCCCCCTTCCTCCGCTCATGCCCCATGTCTCCCTCCTGTACCGCCACCCCCCGCTCATGCCCCGTGTTTCCCTTGTGTTACCCCTCCACCCCCCGCTCATGCCCCGTGTCTCCCTCATGTTACCCCCCACCCCAGCTCATGCCCCATGTCTCCCTCCTTTCCCCCCACCCCCCGCTCATGCCCCATGTCCTTCTCCTGTTGCCCCCACCCCTGCTCATGCCCTGTGTGCCCTGTTCCCCCCCGCCCCCCGCTCATGCCCCGTGTGCCCTGTTCCCCCACCCCCGCTCATGCCCCATGTCTCCCTTGTGTTACCTCCCACCCCCGCTCATGCCCCGTTTCTCCCTTGTATTACCTCCCGCTCATGCCCCATGTCTCCCTTAAGTTACCCCCCACCCTCCACTCATGCCCGTGTCTCCCTTGTAATACCCCCCACCCCCACACATGCCCCGTGTCTCCCTTGTGTTACCCCCACCCCCCGCTCATGCCCCGTGTCTCCCGTGTGTTACCCCCCACCCCCTGCTCATGCCCTATGTCTCCCTCCTTTCCCCCCACCCCCCGCTCATGCCCCATGTCTCCCTCCTTTCCCACCCACCCCCGCTCATGCCCCGTGTCTCCCTCCTTTCCCCCCCACCCCTGCTCATGCCCCGTTTCTCCATCCTTTTCCCCCCCACGGCCCACTCATGCCCCATGTCTGCCCTGTTCACCCCCACACCCCACTCATGCCCCATGTCTCCCCCCCGTTCCCCCACCCCCTGCTCATGCCCTGTGTTTTGCCTGTTCCCCCACCCCCTGCTCATGCCCTGTGTCTCGCCTGTTCCACCCCACCCCCCTCTCATGCCCCGTGTCTCTCTCCTTTTCCCCCACCGCCCTGCTCATGCTCCGTGTCTCCCCTTTCCCCCCCCACCCCCCGCTCATGCCCCGTGTCCTTCTCCTGTTGTCCCCACCCCTGCTCATGCCCTGTGTGCCCTGTTCCCCCCCACCCCCCGCTTATGCCCCGTGTGCCCTGTTCCCCCACCCCCCGCTCATGCCCCATGTGTGCCCTGTTACCCCCCACTCCCTGCTCATGCCCCGTGTCTCCCTTGTGTTTCCTCCGACCCCCGCTCATGCCCCGTTTCTCCCTTGTATTACCTCCCGCTCATGCCCCATGTCTCCCTTATGTTACCCCCTACCCCCCACTTATGTCTGTGTCTCCCTTGTAATACACCCCACCCCCCGCACATGCCCCGTGTCTCCCTTGTGTTACCTCCCACCCCCCGCTCATGCCCCGTGTCTCCCTTGTGTTACCCCCCACCCCCTGCTCATGCCCCATGTCTCCCTCCTTTCCCCCTACCCCCCGCTCATGCCCCATGTCTCCCTCCTTTCCCACCCACCCCCGCTCATGCCCCGTGTCTCCCTCCTTTCCCCCCAGCCCCGCTCATGCCCCATGTCTCCCTCCTTTCCCACCCACCCCCGCTCATGCCCCGTGTCTCCCTCCTTTCCCCCCCACACCCGCTCATGCCCCGTTTCTCCATCCTTTTCCCCCCCACGGCCCACTCATGCCCCATGTCTGCCTCTGTTCCCCCCCACCCCCCACCCATGCCCCATGTCTCCCTCCCGTTCCCCCACCCACTGCTCATGCCCCGTGTTTTGCCTGTTCCCCCACCCCCTGCTCATGCCCTGTGTCTCGCCTGTTCCACCCCACCCCCCGCTCATGCCCCGTGTCTCTCTCCTTTTCCCCCCACCTCCCCGCTCATGCTCCGTGTCTCCCCTGTCCCCCCTCCACTCCCTGCTCATGCCCCGTGTTGTCCCTGTTCTCCCCACCCCTCGCTCATGCCCCTTGTATCCCCTGTTCCACCCCACCCCCTGCTCATGCCCCATGTCTCCCTCCTTCCCCCCACCCCTGCTCATGCCCCGTGTCTCCCCTGTTGCCCCCAACCCCCGCTCATGACCCGTGTCTCCCCTGTTGCCTAAACCCCCCCGCTCATGCCCCGTGTCTCCCTCGTGTTCCCCCACCCCCGCTCATGGCCTGTGTTTCCCTCGTGTTATCCCCCCTTGTCTCCATCATTTTCCCCCCCACCCCCTCTCATGCCCCGTGTCTGCGCTGTTCCCCCCACCCCCCACTCATTCCCCGTGTCTCCCTCCCGTTCTCCCCACCCCCTGCTCATGCCCCGTGTTTTGCCTGTTCCCCCTCCCCCTGCTCATGCCCTGTGTCTCCCCTGTTCCACCCCACCCCCCACTCATGCCCCGTGTCTCTCTCCTTTCCCCCCCACCCTCCGCTCATGCTCCATGTCTCCCCTGTTCCCCCAACCCCCTGCGCATGCCCCGTGTTTTCCCTGTTCTCCCCACCCCTTGCTCATGCCCCTTGTATCCCCTGTTCCACCCCACCCCCTGCTCATGCCCCATGTCTCCCTCCTTCCCCCCACCCCTGCTCATGCCCCGTGTCTCCCCTGTTGCCCCCAACCCCCGCTCATGCCCCGTGTCTCCCCTGTTGCCTAAACCCCCCCGCTCATGCCCCGTGTCTCCCTCGTGTTCCCCCACCCCCGCTCATGGCCTGTGTTTCCCTCGTGTTATCCCCCCACCCCCTGCTCATGCCCTGTGTTTCCCTCGTGTTATCCCCCAGCCCCCGCTCATGCCCCGTGTTTTCCCTGTTCCCCCCCCGCTCATGCCCCGTGTCTCCCCTGTTCCACCCCCGCTCATGCCCCGTGTCTCCCCTGATCTCCCCTTTGAGCCCTTTGTTCCACTTTTGGCGGGCCTCTGTACAGAGACCCTCCAAAGTGGTGCCATTCTGTCTGGGTTACCACAGGGGTGTGGGAGGGGGTTTAGGCACCCTGGACCGAGTTGCCTTGCCAACTCCGGTCGCACTCTGGTGTGATTGGCCCAAGTGGTGAGCCTCCCCGCTCACCACTTAGTGTGTGTTGATTGACAGCTAGGCTGAATGAATGGGGGGACACTCATGCCCCGTGTCTCCCCTGTTCCCCCACCCCCCGCTCATGCCCCGTGTCTCCCTCCTTTTCCCCACCACCCCTGCTTATGCCCCGTGTCTCCAACCTTCCCCCCCTTATGCCCCGTGTCTGCGCTGTTCCCCCCATCCCCCACTCATGCCCCGTGTCTCCCTCCTTCCCCCCACCCCCCGCTCCTGCCCCATTTCTCCCTCCTTTCCCCCACCACCCGCTCATGCCCCATGTCTCTCTCCTGTTCCCCCCACCCCCCGCTCATGCCCTGTGTGTGCCCTGTTCCCCCCTCTCCCCGCTCATGTCCCGTGTCTCCCTCCTTCCCTCCCCCACCCCCCGCTCATGCCCCGTGTCTCCCTCCGCCCGACCCCCTGCTCATGCCCCGTGTCTCCCTCCTTCCCCCCCACCCCCCACTCATGCCCCGTGTCTCTCTCCTTTCTCCCCCACCCCCCGCTCATGCCCCATGTCTCTCTCCTGTTCCCCCCAACCCCGCTCAAGCCCCATGTGTGCCCTGTTCCCCCACCGCCCGCTCATGCCCCGTGTGCCTGTTCCCCCCACCCCCTGCTCATGCCCCGTGTGTGCCCTGTTTCCCCCCCACCCCCGCTCATGCCCCATGTCTGCCCTGTTTCCCCCCACTCCCCGCTCATGCCCCGTGTGTGCCCTGTTTCCCCCCAGCCCCCGCTCATGCCCCGTGTGTGCCCTGTTACCCCCCACTCCCTGCTTATGCCCCGTGTCTCCGTTGTATTACCCCCACCCGCCTCTCATGCCCCGTTTCTCCTTTGTGTTACCCCCCACCCCCCGCTAATGCCCTGTGTCTCCCTTGTGTTACCCCACCCCCGGCTCATGCCCCGTGTCTCCCTTGTGTTACCCCCACCCCCCGCTCATGCCCCATGTCTCCCTCCTTACCCCCCACTCCCCGCTCATGCCCCATATCTCCCTCCTTTCCCCCCACCCCCTGCTCATGCCCCGTGTCTCCCTCCTTTCCCCCCCACCCCCGAATCATGCCCTGTGTCTCCATCCTTTCTCCCCCCACCCCCCACTCATGCCCCATGTCTGCCCTGTTCCCTCCCACCCCCCACTCATGCCCCGTGTCTCCCTCCCATTCCCCCACCCCCGCTCATGCCCCGTGTTTTGCCTTTTCCCCCCCACCCCCCGCTCATGCTCCGTGTCTCCCCTGTTCCCCCCACCCCCTGCTCATGCCCCGTGTTTTCCCTGTTCTCCCCACCCCTTGCTCATGCCCCGTGTTTTACCTGTTCTCCCCACCCCTCGCTCATGCCCCTTGTCTCCCCTGTTCCACCCCACCCCCTGCTCATGCCCCGTGTCTCCCTCCTTTCCCCCACCCCCGCTCACGCCCTGTGTCTCCCCTGTTGCCCCCACCCCCAGCTCATGCCCTGTGTCTCCCCTGTTGCTCCCACCCCCCTGCTCATGCCCCGTGTCTCCCCTGTTCCCCCACCCCCCGCTCATGCCCCGTGTCTCCCTCCTTTTCCCCACCACCCCCCACTCAAGCCCTGTGTCTCCATCCTTTCCCCCCTCTTATGCCCCATGTCTGCTCTGTTCCCCCACCCCCAACTCATGCCCCGTGTCTCCCTCCCGTTCCCCCCACCCCCTGATCATGCCCCGTGTTTTGCCTGTTCCCCCCACCCCCTGCTCATGCCCTGTGTCTCCCCTGTTCCACCCCACCCCCTGCTCATGCCCTGTGTCTCTCTCCTTTCCCCCACCCTCCGCTCATGGTCTGTGTCTCCCCTGTTCCCCCCACCCCCTGCTCATGCCCCGTGTTTTCCCTGTTCCCCCACCCCTCGCTCATGCCCCATGTTCTTCTCCAGTTCCCCCCACCCCCGCTCATGCCCTGTGTGTGCCCTGTTCCCCCCACCCCCCGCTCATGCCCTGTTCTCCCCTACCCCCCGCTCATGCCCTGTCTCCACTGTTGCCCTCCACCCCCGCTCATGCCCTATGTCTCCCTTGTGTTACCCCCCGCTCATGCCCCGTGTCTCTGTCTCCCTTGTGTTACCCCCACCCCCCGCTCATGCCCTGTGTCTCCCCTGTTACCCCCCACCCCCCGCTCATGCCCTGTGTCTCCCTTGTGTTACCCTCCACCCCCGCTCATGCCCGTGTCTCCCTTGTGTTACCCCCCACCTCCCGCTCATGCCCCGTGTCTACCTTGTGTTACCCCCCACCCCCCGCTCATGCCCCGTGTCTCCTGTGTTACCCCATCCCCCGCTCATGCCCCATGTCTCCCCTGTTCCCCCACACCCTGCTCATGCCCCGTGTCTCCCTCCTTTCCCCCTCACCCCCCGCTCATGCCCCGTGTCTCTCTCCTGTTCCCCCCACCCCCGCTCATGCCCTGTGTCTCCCCTGTTCCCCCCTATCCCCCGCTCATGCCCCGTGTCTCCCCTGTTCTACCCCACCCCCGCTCATGCCCCGTGTCTCCCTCCTTTTCCCCTCCACCCCCCGCTCATGCCCCTTGTCTCCCCTGTTCCCCTCACCCCCGCTCATGCTCCGTGTCTCCCCTGTTCCCCCCACCCCCCGCTCATGCCCCGTGTCTCCCTCGTGTTACCCCCCTGCCCCCCGCTCATGCCCTGTGTCTCCCCTGTTCGCCCGCTCATGCCCCGTGTCTCCCTCGTGTACCCCCCCACCCTCCGCTCATGTCCTGTGTCTCCCTCGTGTTCCTCCCACCCCACGCTCATGCCCTGTACCCCCACCCCCCGCTCATGCCCTGTGTCTCTCTCCTGTACCCCCACCCCCCCGCTCATGCCCCGTGTTTCCCTCATGTCACCCCCCACCCCCCGCTCATGGCCCGTGTTTCCCTCGTGTTCCCCCCACCCCCGCTCATGGCCCATGTCTCCCTCGTGTTCCCCCCACCCCCCGCTCATGGCCCATGTCTGCCCTGTTCCACCCACACCCCCCGCTCATGCCCCGTGTCTCCCCTGTTCCACCCCACCCCCCGCGCACGCCCCGTGTGTTAGTGAGAATTCTCTGTTTAGGCTGAATTTCCTAACCTAGTGAGTCCCCCAGCAGCTTTGCTGGATTTTTGGGGTTTATTTTTTTCTGCTGCCAAGAGTGAGACTCTTTTACCCTCACTCTTGGACATGACTTGAGAGTGTTGCTGTGACTTGCTATGTGCTTATAGGCTATGGGGTATTTTTTCCCCATAGGCTATCATTGGTTTTTGAATGTGTGTTACACAGCACCCTCAGTGCAGTAACACAGGGGTGTCATAGAGACCCCCAAACATAGACTCCACACCCTGGGACTGACTACTGTCTCCCTGGGTCTGTAAAGTCACCATTGACTTTACTAGTCTTAACTTAGGAACTTAACCAGTACAAACCATCATACTGTGGAAGTACTGGTAGGGGCAATTAGATTGCCCCTGGGTCTGTTGTCGAGGGGGTACTGTCCCGTCCCCCCTCACCGAGTTTCTGGCTGGTGGCAGTGGATACCATGGAAATATTCCACCGGAATATTTCCCAATGGGATTTCCCATTGATTTTAATGCACCACTTTTTGGTGCAATGTTAAAGATACCGCCGGTTTATTTAATTAATATAAATTCACCGGTTGGGATTTTTTGCCAGAACTCGCCGCCAAAATGGCGTCTAGGCTCACTTCAGTAACCCTGAACCCGAGTCGAGCATTTGTTCCACTTTTGGCGGGCTTCTGCACAGAAGCCCTCCAAAGTGGTGCCATTCTGTCTGGGTACCACAGGGGGTGTGGGAGGGGCTTTAGGCACCCTGGACTGAGTTGCCTTGCCAACTCATGTCGCACTCTGGTGTGATTGGCCCAAGTGGTGAGCCACCCCGCTCACCACTTAGCATGTTTGAGTGACAGCTAGGCTGTATGAATGGGGGTTTGCTGCATAAAAGCAGGGTTTTTGGGACTGGTTCTTCAGAAGTCGCCACAGGACCTAAGAAGCCAAAGAGGGAGAAGCCGAGCCTACCTGCCAAGACGCCACCACCGGTGGAGCCCTGCGGAACCGTCTCATCACTTTTCCCAATGACAGAGATCTCCAGCCGGGAGAGTCTTCTTCCCTTGACTAGTGGGGACAACCAGTTTCTGCCTTCTTTTCGCCTCCCTGAAGCATCTCGTGGCCACCTTGCCTGTGCCAAGCACCCCGGCAACCGGGATACCATTTTTTACCTCAACCGCGAAAGAGGGGTAACATCCTTTTAACAGGAAAACTCCACGGCTGGTTTCTTCCCTGGTAGTGCAACGACCTTCAGCTTTCCTCCACGTCGAGATCTTCTCTTCCTCTGGACGACGCCGCGACTTGCACCCACTACCAGGAACAACTGCCACTGCTGGAGGATCCTTTCCATTTTAAAAGGTACCGTGTCCCGCCGGCTTCCCTTGCCACCGATTGTACTCTCGAACCTGGGTAAGCCTGGGACACCCTAACTAAACTTTTCTAAACTTGCAAAGACTTGTGACATTGTGTGATCTTGGGCATATTTTCGCCTGGCTCTCCCTAAAGTGGGCCTAGCAACCGAATCTCCTTGCTCTGCAATAGACTGCCTTTCTAACCTTAATGTGAAAAGTGTTTTACCTTGCTGTTTTCATTATTTCTGCCTTTTTCCCTCCCTTTTTAACTAACTTGTTGGAGTGCCATCTAATGTTAAGCGCTCACCTCTGTTTGGAAATAAGTGGTGTTAACTTAGACTTGTCCAACAAATAACTAGGGATGTACATATACGTAATAGTGACTGTGTTTTTGACTTACTTACTTTTTCTGTGCTAGTGTAATTTATGAGTGTGTCTTTTAAATAAATAATTATATACTTTTACACCTAGCTCTGGTCAGTGTTTGCTTGTACTACTGTGCCTCTGTACCTATTATGTATGCTCTATATACTGCCTAACTCTTCTTGAGGGAAGTCTGACTGCTCAGCCACAGCTACCAGGTAAATCTGGGTGGTGCAGACTGCTACCAAGTGGGTTTACTGCCAAACACCTGTAGTCTTAAATCTTTTGTAGTGGTCCCAGAGGGAACTGCACAGGTTTCTGCCTAACACTGGTGTACAGCGGTGGGATTTGTATTGAGTATACACTTTAGTGTACTTTTGAGATACCTTAGTGGAACTAACCACAAAGCTTAAGCACAAGAAGAAAAAATCATTTTCTAACATGTCTGCTATGGAAAGTTATAGTCAAGAGTCCCTTGCTACAAAAACTGCTGATTGTTTAAGAGTTCTCTGTAAGCATAAGAACCTCATGACTAAAGGCAAGACGATGGAGCTAATAGAAAGGTTGTTAGAAAACCAAAGTCTGGATGATGGTTCAGAGGAACCTACCACCCCAGCAAATGTAGAGAACAGAAATGATATTGATATTGAACAAAGTATTGATGATCTTGGGTCAGAACTAGAAGAGGAAGATGAAACTGTTGTAGATGTTCCCTCTAGACCTCTGTCTGCTCTACCAGCTGTACCTACTGGACCTTTGCCAAGTCCCACATTTAGTCCTCAATACTATGAACTAGAGAAAATGAAACTGGAATTAGAGTACAAGAAACTTAATACTCAAACTGACAAGGAACTAAGGCTAAGAGAAATGGAGCTCAAGTATGAGCTAGAAATGAAGAAATTGTCTGTTGAGAATGCTTCTCTCTCTGGCTCCTCTAGAAGTTCCAGTCCTAAAAGACCCCGGATGCCTAAAGAATTGATTGGTATGTATGAGCCTAAGTTGGATGTGTTGGATTGGTTGTCTATGTTTGAGTATAATCATGGGCTCCAGAACATCACAGGTAATGAGTTACTCACCTGGTTGTTCTCTAGGCTTCCCCCTGTTGCAACTGATGCGGTAATGGAGTTGGGGGAGGAGGATAGGAAAGAGTGTGAATGTGTGAAACTAGCTTTGATAGCTAGGTTTGGGAAGACCCCTTCCCAGTATCTTAGGAGGTTTAGAAGCCTCAAAAAGCATGATGGTACCCCTTGGGCTACCTGGATGTGTGAAGGGTTGAAAAACTTAGAGGGATGGATTAAGGGTTACAAAGTGAACACTTATGAAGGAATGAGAAATCTTGTAATGATGGAGTCAATTTATGATGCCTGCTCTCCTGAGCTCAGACAGCACTTGGCTGATTCACAGGAATTAGATCCTAGGAAACTAGCTAAGGCTGCTGACTTGTGGGTTGCCAACAGGGCAACTCACAAGGATTCTGGGGTAACTCAGAAGAAGGATGAGGGAAGACAGCCTAAGAAAGACTCCAAAGAGAATTCTAATAATTCCAATTCCAAAGAGGGCCCCAAACCAAACCATAAGGGTAAGCCACCTGGGGAACCACAGCAGAGTAGTATACCTTCTGGTGCCAAACCAGAAGGAGGTCAGAACAAGCCTCCATTCAAAGGACCTTTGGATCCTGTTATGTTTATAAGGCTCCTGACCATGTGAAAGGAGATCCCAGATGTAAGGTTAAACCTTCAGGGATCCAGCTTGTCTCCTTAGCCTTCGCTCCAGAGGAGGAAGTCCCTATGACAAGTGGAAACTTTCTACTACTGGCTGATGAACCCACTGGAGTCTCAGCCAGTCTTTCTTTAGTTTCTCTGGGGTTGTGGGAACAACAGAACTTAGATGTCTATAATTCTATCCCAGATAATACTAAAGAGTATTATAAGGACAGTGTCCAGGTGAATGGTCAGGTGACTCCTGCCATCAGGGACACTGGGGCCAGCATAACTGTGGTGGATGAATCATTTTTCAAGGCAGAGGATGTTGCTGAGGCACCCAAATGCCTCACCAAGTTAGCTGGAGGGCCTGTGAAGATGTGTCCCCAGTTACCAGTTCTCATCCAGTGTAATGATATGGCTGTGAAGATACCTGTCAGTATACAATGTGAAGTGCCAGGAAGGGTTCTGCTGGGTAATGACCTGAAAGCTCTTGGAGTTGTGTCACATACCCCCAGACCTCCTAGTAAAAGGTTGCAGGCGCTCACAAAACCTGCGAGAGAGAAAACCCTGTGAGGTCTATCTCAGGAGATGATGACAGAAATCACTCCTCTCCCACTGGAGCAACTTACTGCAGTGACTACCAGATCAGGAGCAAAGGGGCAACCCAAGACTCCTAGGAAAAAGCCTACAGCGAGCACTCCAGTGCTTCCAACAAGGACTTCCCCGAGGTTGTCCAAAGTTACACCTGTAACTCCACCTCCAGCTGAGGCTGAGAGGGAGGTACAACCCTGTCTGGTTAAACTAGACTCTGAAGAAGAGCTAGTAGGAGGCCCAGAACTTATTGGAGACCTGGACCCGGTTGACCATCCTGAGCTGCAGTCTTTACTGGCAGAAGGTGGACCCAGCAGGTCAGCTTTTTCGTAAGGGACAAAGAGAATGTCCAACTCTGGAGGGCCTCCACCAACAGGCAGCTTCTCAGGCTGATGGGCAAGAGCCTGGGAAGTATAGGTTACACTGGGAAGATGGCCTCTTCTACAGTGAACCAACTGGATCTGAACCCGGAGCCTACCAACGCCTGGTAGTGCACCAAGAGAACAGACAACAGTTCTTGCAACTAGCCCACGAGATTCCTTTGGTTGGTCACTTGAGTTTCAAGAAGACCAAGGAAAGGCTCTCTCTCTACTTTTATTGGCCAAAGATGGGGGTTGAAGTACCAGGTAAATCTGGGTGGTGCAGACTGCTACCAAGTGGGTTTACTGCCAAACACCTGTAGTCTTAAATCTTTTGTAGTGGTCCCAGAGGGAACTGCACAGGTTTCTGCCTAACACTGGTGTACAGCGGTGGGATTTGTATTGAGTATACACTTTAGTGTACTTTTGAGATACCTTAGTGGAACTAACCACAAAGCTTAAGCACAAGAAGAAAAAGTCATTTTCTAACATGTCTGCTATGGAAAGTTATAGTCAAGAGTCCCTTGCTACAAAAACTGCTGATTGTTTAAGAGTTCTCTGTAAGCATAAGAACCTCATGACTAAAGGCAAGAAGATGGAGCTAATAGAAAGGTTGTTAGAAAACCAAAGTCTGGATGATGGTTCAGAGGAACCTACCACCCCAGCAAATGTAGAGAACAGAAATGATATTGATATTGAACAAAGTATTGATGATCTTGGGTCAGAACTAGAAGAGGAAGATGAAACTGTTGTAGATGTTCCCTCTAGACCTCTGTCTGCTCTACCAGCTGTACCTACTGGACCTTTGCCAAGTCCCACATTTAGTCCTCAATACTATGAACTAGAGAAAATGAAACTGGAATTAGAGTACAAGAAACTTAATACTCAAACTGACAAGGAACTAAGGCTAAGAGAAATGGAGCTCAAGTATGAGCTAGAAATGAAGAAATTGTCTGTTGAGAATGCTTCTCTCTCTGGCTCCTCTAGAAGTTCCAGTCCTAAAAGACCCCGGATGCCTAAAGAATTGATTGGTATGTATGAGCCTAAGTTGGATGTGTTGGATTGGTTGTCTATGTTTGAGTATAATCATGGGCTCCAGAACATCACAGGTAATGAGTTACTCACCTGGTTGTTCTCTAGGCTTCCCCCTGTTGCAACTGATGCGGTAATGGAGTTGGGGGAGGAGGATAGGAAAGAGTGTGAATGTGTGAAACTAGCTTTGATAGCTAGGTTTGGGAAGACCCCTTCCCAGTATCTTAGGAGGTTTAGAAGCCTCAAAAAGCATGATGGTACCCCTTGGGCTACCTGGATGTGTGAAGGGTTGAAAAACTTAGAGGGATGGATTAAGGGTTACAAAGTGAACACTTATGAAGGAATGAGAAATCTTGTAATGATGGAGTCAATTTATGATGCCTGCTCTCCTGAGCTCAGACAGCACTTGGCTGATTCACAGGAATTAGATCCTAGGAAGCTAGCTAAGGCTGCTGACTTGTGGGTTGCCAACAGGGCTACTCACAAGGATTCTGGGGTAACTCAGAAGAAGGATGAGGGGAGACAGCCTAAGAAAGACTCCAAAGAGAATTCTAATAATTCCAATTCCAAAGAGGGCCCCAAACCAAACCATAAGGGTAAGCCACCTGGGGAACCACAGCAGAGTAGTATACCTTCTGGTGCCAAACCAGAAGGAGGTCAGAACAAGCCTCCATTCAAAGGACCTTTGGATCCTGTTATGTTTATAAGGCTCCTGACCATGTGAAAGGAGATCCCAGATGTAAGGTTAAACCTTCAGGGATCCAGCTTGTCTCCTTAGCCTTTGCTCCAGAGGAGGAAGTCCCTATGACAAGTGGAAACTTTCTACTACTGGCTGATGAACCCACTGGAGTCTCAGCCAGTCTTTCTTTAGTTTCTGTGGGGTTGTGGGAACAACAGAACTTAGATGTCTATAATTCTATCCCAGATAATACTAAAGAGTATTATAAGGACAGTGTCCAGGTGAATGGTCAGGTGACTCCTGCCATCAGGGACACTGGGGCCAGCATAACTGTGGTGGATGAATCATTTTTCAAGGCAGAGGATGTTGCTGAGGCACCCAAATGCCTCACCAAGTTAGCTGGAGGGCCTGTGAAGATGTGTCCCCAGTTACCAGTTCTCATCCAGTGTAATGATATGGCTGTGAAGATACCTGTCAGTATACAATGTGAAGTGCCAGGAAGGGTTCTGCTCGGTAATGACCTGAAAGCTCTTGGAGTTGTGTCACATACCCCCAGACCTCCTAGTAAAAGGTTACAGGTGCTCACAAAACCTGCGAGAGAGAAAACCCTGTGAGGTTCATCTCATGAGATGATGACAGAAATCACTCCTCTCCCACTGGAGCAACTTACTGCAGTGACTACCAGATCAGGAGCAAAGGGGCAACCCAAGACTCCTAGGAAAAAGCCTACAGCGAGCACTCCAGTGCTTCCAACAAGGACTTCCCCGAGGTTGTCCAAAGTTACACCTGTATCTCCACCTCCAGCTGAGGCTGAGAGGGAGGTACAACCCTGTCTGGTTAAACTAGACTCTGAAGAAGAGCTAGTAGGAGGCCAAGAACTTATTGGAGACCTGGACCCGGTTGACCATCCTGAGCTGCAGTCTTTACTGGCAGAAGGTGGACCCAGCAGGTCAGCTTTTTCGTAAGGGACAAAGAGAATGTCCAACTCTGGAGGGCCTCCACCAACAGGCAGCTTCTCAGGCTGATGGGCAAGAGCCTGGGAAGTATAGGTTACACTGGGAAGATGGCCTCTTCTACAGTGAACCAACTGGATCTGAACCCGGAGCCTACCAACGCCTGGTAGTGCACCAAGAGAACAGACAACAGTTCTTGCAACTAGCCCACGAGATTCCTTTGGTTGGTCACTTGAGTTTCAAGAAGACCAAGGAAAGGCTCTCTCTCTACTTTTATTGGCCAAAGATGGGGGTTGAAGTAGATAGATATTGCAGGAGCTGCCATACCTGCCAGACTTCTGGTAAGGTTGGTTCCAAGAATGTGGCACCTTTAGTGCCTCTCCCAGTTGTGGGAGACCCATTTGAGAGGGTAGGGATTGACATTGTTGGTCCCCTTGATCCTCCAACCTCCTCAGGCAACAGGTTTATCCTTGTTGTAGTAGACCATGCTACTAGGTACCCTGAGGCAATTCCTATGAGGACTGTTACAGCTCCGGCTGTAGCTAAGGCCCTCCTTGGTATTTTTACCAGGGTTGGGTTTCCTAAGGAGGTGATCTCTGACAGGGGGTCAAATTTTATGTCCAACTACATGAAAGCCATGTGGAAAACCTGCAGAGTCACCTACAAGTTCTCAACCGCATACCACCCCAGACAAACGGGCTGGTAGAAAGGTTTAACAGAACCATGAAGAGCATGATAGGTGCTTTAGAAGAACCCCTTAAAAAGAAGTGGGACCTTCTACTGCCATGTCTTCTCTTTGCTTATAGAGAAGTCCCTCAGGAGGGAGTAGGTTATTCTCCCTTTGAACTTCTCTATGGCCATCCAGTCAGAGGCCCCTTGGCCCTGATTAAGGAGGGGTTGGAGAGTGCTCCTTCCCCCAAGCCAGTCAGAGTGACTGACTACGTGATAGGTCTCCGAAGGAGAATGTCACACATGATGGCCGAAGCAAGTGACAACTTGAAAGCTGGCCAAGCTCTGATCAAACATTGGCATGATCAGAAGGCTAACATGGTTGAGTTTACTCAAGACCAGCTAGTTCTAGATATGCTTCCAACAAGGCAGAGGGCCCTGCAAGACAAATGGATGGGACCCTTCAAGGTTGTGGGAAAACTTGGAGAGGTCAACTATCTGTTGGATCTGGGCAAACCCAGGGAAGCTCCCAGAGTCTTCCACACCAACCGCCTCAAAGCCTATGTCTCTAGACCAGAAGTAGGAGCATTGCTCCTAGCTTCATCAGAAGAGGAGGAGGAGAGTGAAGCTCTACCTGACCTCCTGAGAGGCTTACCTTTGGACGAAAAGGTTGAAGGAGTTAACCTCTCTTCAGATCTGACACCTGAGCAACAGGAGGAGTGCAAAGCTATGTTAAATCAGTTTGCCCCTCTGTTCTCACTTTCACCAGGCTTGACCCCGTGGGGACAGCATGAGATACTCACTGGTGACTGTCTGCCAGTCAAAAGCAGAGGATACAGAATGTCAGAACATGTCAGAACCCACATCAAAGGTGAGGTCAAGAAGATGCTTGATCTCGGGGTAATAGAGCCCTCTACTAGTCCATGGTCTAGCCCAGTGGTGTTAGTACCAAAGGCAGGATCCAAAGAGTTGAGATTCTGTGTGGACTATAGAGCTCTTAATGCAGTCACCAAGACTGATGCCCACCCTTTGCCAAGGACAGATGAGTTGGTGGATAAACCTGGTGCAGCCAATTACCTCAGCACACTGGACCTTACGTCAGGCTATTGGCAAATAGCCCTGACCGACCATGCCAAGGAGAAAACTGCATTTTCTACCCCAGTTGGCCTATACCAATTCAAGGTTATGCCTTTTGGACTAAAAAATGCACCTGCAACATTCCAAAGGATGGTGAACCAAGTTCTAGCTGGGATGGAGGACTTCTGCATGGCATACTTGGATGACATTGCAGTCTTCAGCCACTCCTGGGAGGAACATGTGACCCACTTAGGACATGTTTTGCAGGCTCTTGAGCAGGCCAATCTGACCATAAAGGCAAGCAAATGCCAAATTGGACAGAGTAAAGTGGTTTACCTTGGGCATGAGGTAGGAGGTGGAGAAATAAGGCCTTTGCTCAGCAAGGTTGAAGCTGTGCAAAATTGGACAACACCTACTACTCAGACCCAGGTGAGAGCCTTCTTAGGCCTCACTGGGTACTACAGGAATTTCATTGAGAACTATGGGACCATAGCTTCTCCTCTGAATGTGATCTCCTCTCCAAAATTCCCTAAGAAGGTCAAATGGAATGAGGAATGCAATCAGGCCTTTGAAAACCTGAAGAAAGCTCTTTGCCAAGCTCCAGTACACCGAGCTCCTGACTACCATCAAACTTTCATTGCACAAAGATGTTTAATTAAAAGTTGTTTTTAAAGTTTGATTAACAAACATTTACAACATCATCAAATTCAATTATTAAAATCAGTTCATAGAAAATTAAATTGAATTCATAGTAAATTAATTTGAATTCATCATTACACATCGTATTACATGTTCTGGTTTATATCCGAAAAAATAGGCCAAATTCATACTTTTCTCATACGTTTGAATTACTAACAAGCTTGACGTTGAGAGTTATTTCATATTTTCGTTCTCATCTAGTTCAAATTCCAATTTTTCAAGAAATGCACATAATAAAACAATTACTTTCGTTGAATATCCCCACATGAATTTTTCCAACACCATTCCCTTGCTTCCTGTGTCATACCTAGCACCTGTGGACCGATTAACGTATATCGCAAGGGTTCGAAATGTTCCCAATATACAGTAAGGTGTTTTAGATTTTCTATCCAGATTTTGCCCTCACAAAATCTACACCATGGTTTGTGTCCGCCATTAGTGTTTTTTTCCCATTTGATGGTTTTCTCAAAAGTGTGGAACAGATTAAGTTTAAATCTCAGGTAGGAGTGTCTCTGTTTGTTCGCCGGGAATTTAATCAAATAAGATTTGCGAGGCAGTCTCGCTGTTGCAAATTTTGCCGCTTCAGAGTATAATTTTTTTGCTTGCATATCTTCTATTGTTACTAACCAATCCTGCTCGTATAAGCGTTTCTTTACATGTCCCATGCGAAATTCTAGATCTATTGGTTTCAAACCACATTCGGCCAGTTTTTTTATCATACATTCTGAAAACTTCAACAACGATATAGGTACTCGTTTCCCAATCATGGTTAGAAATTCCCCATACAATGACTGTTGCTGTGGAAACATCATCTTTCCATAATTTGTTAACTGTCGCCAATGGAACCTGGTTGATAGAGCAGAGATTCCTAACTCTTGTCGTAAAATACAATTTGGGAGTGATTTTGGTAATCTCAAAGTCGCTTTCCACAATTGCCCTTGAATTTGGTCTAATATTGAGTCTATGTTACATAGACATAAATCAAGTCCATAAAGTAGAATTGCTTCCACTTTCAGCATATAGAACTGCAAAAGTGGTTCCATTGAAAATTTACAATGCTTCGCAAATACCATCCGCATTTGTGTCGTTAAAACATTTTTTTTTACATTTAAGTTTGCAAACCACGTTTTTCTTGAGGGTGAGTCAATGACATCATACCCCAGATATCTCTTATTTAATGCAATGGGCATATGGATAGTATTTATCGACCATTGCATTTTGGGAAGTTTCTTTTTCATGTTTTTTAGTATAAAGATACTTGACTTCTCGACGTTACATGTTAGGTTGTTTTTAAAAAGATATGCTGCAAATATTTCCAATTTTCTTTGTAGGCCATAAGGGGTTCGATCAAAAATTAGGACATCGTCTGCAAATGCAATCCATTGGATACGCAAATGTGCCAGTCTTGCTGGAAAGCTTAATTCCGCGTTCCATATTGTCTCAATGTCAGAGATGTATAGGTTAAACAGGGTAGCTGCCAAATTGCACCCCTGCTTAACCCCCACCTCGGTTGTAATCGGGACTGTTGTTGAACCAGAACTGTTGATGCGGACCAAGTATGAAGTGTTATAATGCAATTTGGCCAACATTGCAATTAAATGAGGCGGAAACCCCATTTCATCCATCTTTTCCCAGAGAAGAGTCCTGATTACACAGTCGAAAGCTGCTGTTAAATCCACGGATGCCATATACAATGGACCTGTGTTCGGAATATTCGTTTGTGCAATTAAATGCGCCAAAACAGTCGCATTTAAAGCAGTTCCCATTCCGGCGCGAAAGCCAATCTGAAATATCGAAAGTATGTCCCGTTGTTTAATAATCACCTTCAGCTGTTGTAACAACAAGATAGCCAAGGTCTTGGCACTTGCATCCATCAAGGCAATCGGGCGAAAATTGCTTGGATTTGTTTTGTCACCTTTCTTATGAATTGGAACTATAACCGATTGGAGCCAGGATGGAGGAATAGTAGAAGAGCGAATAATCTCGTCAAATTGAGTTTTTAGTATCGGAGCCCATAATTGGACATTTTCTTTCAAAACACATGGTGGAATACAATCTGGACCAGGCGCTCTTGATTTATTCAACTTTCCAAGTGCCCATGTGATATCCTCAAGTGACCAACCCTCAAATTCTTTCAACGGTTTGTTGGTAAAGTTGTCAGCAAGTGCTTTAAATCTTTCCGGTAAAGCAAATTTTTTTTTGTAATATTGTATCCATAATTCGGCACTTATACTGGAGCTTTGATTCACCGTTTGTTGGAAGTCATTACCCCTTAGGAGTGACCAGATCGAGCGCCTGTCATTTTTGCACAATGCGGCTATCATTGTTTGGTTCGTTGAGTTATGAAGGTAGATTCTATAATTTTTTATGTGATTGCCATATTTATTAAGTACCTTTCGTTTCTGTTTATAATATTCACTGTTAGATAGACTCATTCCATTTAATTGCAAGATTTCATTTTTCTTTTGTTTCTTTAGGATTGCAATTCTGGTAGCCATTAAGGCGACTACCGGCGGTTTTGTTGTTTCTTTAGTTTTTTGAGATACCAAATATGTGAGCGCTATTGTAATAATTATTGAAATTTGTCTAATGGTTAAGACTGTTGTTTGTGAATCGTGATTATTCCTGTAGTAGTCTACAAGCATCTTGATGATAACATTTAAGTTTTTACAGGTTTTGGTATTCCATCGTAAGGAAGCACCTGGTCGATCTTCCAGAATAAATATGCTGAATGGATTTAATGGCAAAATTGGGATCATTAGTTGGAAAGCTGCATATAGTATACAATGGTCACTCAATTCAGTCGTCGCGATCTCTACCCCCTTGCAACCCGATGATAGTTCCCTGGATACCGCAATGTAGTCGATACATGAGGATCTGTTATTTCGGGACCATGTGGTCGCCTTTCCTATTATAAGAAAGAGTAATAGGTCTATATTCCAACGTTTAAAGAATTGGTGTAAGCGTATTCCCCGTCTCCTTGATGTCGAGGGTTGACTTTTTACATAAATTTGAGTTTCGTTTAGGGGAGTTTCAAGATAATTTGAATTAAAATCGCCTCCTATAATTATTTTTACATTAGACCATTTACAAAAGACTTCATCAAGCAAGGAGTCCAAATCGTTCAGTAAGGAGTCCACTGCGGTACCCAATGGGTTAATAGTATACTGATACTATTAAAACATAATCCATAGATGATAGTCCTGTGTTAATTACAATTGCAATGTAGGATGTAGTCATAGAGGTTAATAACAGGGAGTACACCAGAGCAGTGTTTACCAAAATGGAGATCCCCCCTGATGGTCTACCTTTAGGTACTCGTGTTGCAGGTTTTGAGTATGCCGTAAAGCCTCTAATTTCAAATGGTTTAAGAGCCATGGTTTCCTGGCATAACACAATGTCAGCAAGTTTGTGCAGGGCATATCTAGTTGCCCACATTTTCAAGTTTTTTAGCCCACATGAATTCCATAATATTACTCGAAGGAGCTTTTTGCTACTACGAGTGATCTATGGTTGTTTCCTCCTTTCGATTCCCCAATATTGCCGGTAGCCAGGACCAATCTTTAGATACAGCAGAGATAGCAACCAACTGTGCCAAGACTGCCGTATCCGTTACATTATTTACCTTGGCAGTAGATGCATGGTTGTTTTTACTTATAGTAGTTGAAGGAATGGTCTCATTGAAGATTTTAGCTTCATCAATAGTTAGAATTTGGAATACAGCCAATCCCAACATTTTTAGCTCTCGTTTGTGATTCCAAATCAATTCAGCAATTATTGGGGATTGAAGTTCTAAGACCATCCTATGATTTTTTATGGATGGAAGAGTTATCCATATGATGTCGTTTGAAACCAGCGTTCTCAGTGCCAGGATTTTTTTAAAGGTGTGCAATATAAAAGATCTATTCAGGTCTTGATCACCATTAATTTCCGGAGTACTGATCCAGCCCAAAATAGTTGATATCGGCTTTACAGATGTAACTTGATCGACAGATTCCTCCGTAATCAAAGATTTTTTCCGCACCACCTCTTCCTCAGCATGATTAGACAGTGGGTAACTTTGAGTTATGTTTTTTTTTCCAGGACCAATCAGGTGCTGTGTCTCCCACTGCTTTGTTGTTCCGTCTTCCTCCAATTGCACTGGGGATACTTTTTTTATTGTATTGGATGTCAGCCCCTCCAAACACGGGGCATTTGGTTTACATTTTTGATCAACTTGCATTTGTGTAGGCGTGATTTTGTCGTTATGGTTCCCCAATGGTAGCCTATTGCCTTCTGAGGAATCTACTCCCGTGGCAGTCCGTTAAGTAGTTTTCTTGTTGGGAATGGGTTTGTAAAACGCTGATAACAACGACTGTTGGGAGGAGGACAATGAAGCCGCAAATTCCTTCTGTTTGGCTGAGATAGATTTATCAGTCGCAGATACTTGGGTTAATTCATTGTTAGGAACAGCGTTCAGTTGAAGTTGCAAAGCAAGACGACTTGCAATGGTAAGTTCATCCACATCAATCGTTGCATCTAGATCTATATTGCCAGCAAAGGCATCAATATTCTCCTTGGTTGGCTTCCCCTTAACATTCAATTTTGGATCGAGGTTAGCATTTTTATTGTGATTTATTATTTTTTTTTGTTTTTGATTAAGGTTTTGGTTACCTAGTATTTTCTCATTTCGTAAGTTTAATCTATTTATTGCACGGGTCTGCAGTCTTTTTTGTTTACGTGATAGAAATTGTTTTTGCCCTTGCTGCTCAATGTGTACCTCTTGTGGGGGGGGTACCAAATTCACACCCTCCTGCACCTTTTCCTCTTTTATTAGTTCTATTAAGTTGGATGGACTATCAGGTGATTGCTCAGATACTTTATTCCGTTCAATCAACTGGTTAGATCCATTCGATTCTGTTAACACATCATTAGGTTTATTGAAAAAAGTTAGTTGATCAATTTTCTCTGCATGAAGCGTTACCATTTGGCAAAGCTGTGCCTGTGAATAAATTTGTATCGTATCCACATTTTTTGGTGCATTCACTATCTGGGCAAATGTCGAGGGAAAGCTGTAAACTGGATCCCCCCCATTCTCTTTAGAAAGATCCTGTGGCTCACTACGATAATTCTCGGTTTGAGATGCCGTTGTGACAGTGCATTTGCACGGGATACTAGGTGAGTAACAGCCTTTCTCCTTTTTATAATTCTCAGCAAAGATATAACCCTCCAATTTGTTGAGTTTAGAGGATATGCCGAGCAACACAGTTTTTATATCACAGAGTTCATAATGCGTGTACTCGTGACCTTTGTCAAGTAAGTTAAGAATCCTTGACATTATGGGGTAGGAAGCTTCAAAGCTCAGGAGATCCTCCACATCAGAAGAAGATTTAGGTTGAAAATTCTCATGCATTTCAGTCTTTGGTAATTTATTGTGAGTGGATTCTCGCATATCCGGCGAAGAACATACCACTCCCCTTTTTAATTGGGGAGGGCCATCATTACACAAATCTATAGGGACCTGGTCGGAGGCGGAATTTTCAAGATCATTATAAGAGTTGGCAGATTCTGATACTAAATTACATGGAATATCACAATGGAGATGTACTTGGTGCTTGCCAATTGGCCGTGCTGTCACTGGTGTTGACGGGCCATCAGACATTATGATCCGCTTCTCTAATTCCATTAGTACTGCAGGAGCCAAGATCGAAATGTCAGATGGTGGCCCCATATTAGTGTCTTCCATACTACCCAAGGCGTGATTGTTCACTGTTTCTGGCTCTGGAACACTTAAGAAACTTCTCCTTGTTATAGTTGGATTGACGATATTCTCATACATATTAGTAGTACTGATTTCATGAGTTGGATTGTCATTCATAGTATCACTAATAAGTGCGATAGGCTTTTTATTTCCATATATATCATCCAATTTTTTCATTGTGGCATCAATGGTACGTTTTTTCAGAGTGATTATCGTTTCCTTTAGCCCGCTCCGTAATCGAGAAGACATAATTATACATGCAGCAAGAATCGTAAACCTTATTCGAAATAGTGATAGATCACGAGCCGGGGTTTTAGCCTTATTCTATTTTTTAACAATTCAGGGGTATTAGCCTCTAAGTGAATGGGTTAACCCCCCAAACTATGGCAGAATAGTGCCACGTGCAGTAATAGATAATTCTCACAATTTCCTTGTTTTCATAAGACCCTCATTCCTACAGGTACAATTCATTTAACGAGAGGTGTTCAACCCACAAACTCTAGGACGTACCTTCCAAGTCTCCCAGTTCCCTGCTTACAGCGCACCGCAAACAGCAAACAGTACTTGAGTCGTACTTGGCGGTGCGCGCGCGGTTCGCTGGGAGCAGTACACTTAAGGAGGCAGAAAGGGGCGTTCCCCTGCAAGAGGCGGAGCCTCCGCTCCGGAAGGAACCTAAGCAAAGGACAAACAACTTTGTATCAGATTAGTGCGAACAACACACACCAAGTCTTGTGCAAGTCCACAATCTGTATCAAGAACACAACTCCACAGTTAATTAAGCGGTGTGCCCACTGTGCCCACTGTGTGCACTGTGCACACCTACACCTTGTGCCGCCCTCTTACTAGGCCAGGGTGGTAGGTACCGTATCCCCAGAGTAAGATGTTATTCAAAAAGTCACCTAGTTCTTAGGAAGTCAGGCAAAAGCTGGTGTAACAGCCTGAGACGTCCTCCAGTCGGCAGGATCCTTCCACAAGTTCGACCATTCAATGAACTCCCTCGTAGTCCGCGCAAAACGGCCCGTGGCACATCCAAGAAAGCAGGCAGCAAACCCAGCAAACAGTACTTGAGTCGTACTTGGCGGTGCGCGCGCGGTGCGCTGGGAGCAGTACACTTAAGGAGGCAGAAAGGGCCGTTCCCCTGCAAGAGGTGGAGCCTCCGCTCCGGAAGGAACCTAGTTCTTAGGAAGTCAGGCAAAAGCTGGTGTAACAGCCTGAGACGTCCTCCAGTCGGCAGGATCCTTCCACAGGTTCGACCATTCAATGAACTCCCTCATAGTCCGCGCAAAACGGCCGGCGGCACATTGTACAAACTGATGCTTCCAATGTAGGTATAGGTGCAGTTCTTAGCCAACTGGATGAGAAGGGTAGGGAACACCCCATTTGCTTCATCAGATGAAAACTGAAGGATCCTGAAACAAGGTGGGCAACAATAGAAAGAGAATGCTTTGCTATTGTGTGGGCACTAAAGAAGTTTAGGCCATACTTGTATGGTTCTACTTTTGTCATTCAGACTGACCACCAACCCTTGAGATGGTTAATGCAAATGAAAGGGGAAAATCCAAAACTATTGAGATGGTCAATCTGCCTCCAAGGGTTTGATTTCACCATTGAGCACAGGTCAGGGTGTCACCATCAAAATGCTGATGGACTCTCTAGGATGTATGTCATCGACTAGAGGTATGAGGTTCATCCAGGAGTGGATTAAACCCTCCTGTCCCTTAGTCTGGGGGGGGCGAGTGTTAGGGAGAATTCTCTGTTTAGGCTGAATTTCCTAACCTAGTGAGTCCCCCAGCAGCTTTGCTGGATTTTTGGGGTTTATTTTTTTCTCCTGCCAAGAGTGAGACTCTTTTACCCTCACTCTTGGACATGACTTGAGAGTGTTGCTGTGACTTGCTATGTGCTTATAGGGTATGGGGTATTTTTTCCCATAGGCTATCATTGGTTTTTGAATGTGTGTTACACAGCACCCTCAGTGCAGTAACACGGGGGTGTCATAGAGACCCCCAAACATAGACTCCACACCCTGGGACTGACTACTGTCTCCCTGGGTCTGTAAAGTCACCATTGACTTTACTAGTCTTAACTTAGGAACTTAACCAGTACAAACCATCATACTGTGGAAGTACTGGTAGGGGCAATTAGATTGCCCCTGGGTCTGTTGTCAAGGGGGTACTGTCCCGTCGCCCCTCACCGAGTTTCTGGCTGGTGGCAGTGGATACCACGGAAATATTCCACCGGAATATTTCCCAATGGGCTTTCCCATTGATTTTAATGCACCACTTTTTGGTGCAATGTTAAAGATACCGCCGGTTTATTTAATTAATATAAATTCACAGGTTGGGATTTTTTGCCAGAACTCGCCGCCAAAATGGCGTCTAGGTTCACTTCAGTAACCCTGAACCCAGGTCGAGCCTTTGTTCCACTTTTGGCAGGCTTCTGCACAGAAGCCCTCCAAAGTGGTGCCATTCTGTCTGGGTACCACAGGGGGTGTGGGAGGGGGTTTAGGCACCCTGGACTGATTTGCCTTGCCAACTCATGTCGCACTCTGGTGTGATAGGCCCAAGTGGTGAGCCACCCCGCTCACCACTTAGCGTGTTTGAGTGACAGCTAGGCTGTATGAATGGGGGTCTGCTGCATAAAAGCAGGGTTTTTGGGACTGGTTCTTCAGAAGTCGCCACAGGACCTAAGAAGCCGAAGAGGGAGAAGCCGAGCCGACCTGCCAAGACGCCACCACCGGTGGAGCCCTGCGGAACCGTCTCACCACTTTTCCCAACGACAGAGGAGATCTCCAGCCGGGAGAGTCTTCTTCCCTTGACTGGTGGGGACAACCAGTTTCTGCCTTCTTTTCGCCTCCCTGAAGCATCTCGTGGCTGCCTTGCCTGTGCCAAGCACCCCGGCAACTGGGATACCATTTTTTACCTCAACCGCGAAAGAGGGGTAACATCCTTTTAACCGGAAAACTCCACGGCTGGTTTCTTCCCTGGTAGTGCAACGACCTTCAGCTTTCCTCCACGTCTAGATCTTCTCTTCCTCTGGACTACGCCGCGACTTGCACCCACTACCAGGAACAACTGCCACCGCTGGAGGATCCTTTCCATTTTAAAAGGTACCGTGTCCCGCCCGGCTTCCCTTGCCACCGATTGTACGGGGTAGATTTAGCCCTCGGCTATCGACCTGGGTAAGCCTGGGACACCCTAACTAAACTTTTCTAAACTTAGTAAAACCTTTTCTACTCACCTGCAAAGACATTGTGTGATCATGGGCATATTTTCGCCTGGCTCTCCCTAAAGTGGGCCTAGCAACCGAATCTCCTTGCTCCGCAATAGACTGCCTTTCTAACCTTAATGTGAAAAGTGTTTTACCTTGCTGTTTTCATTATGTCTGCCTTTTTCCCTCCCTTTTTAACTAACTTGTTGGAGTGCCATCTAACGTTAAGTGCTCACCTCTGTTTGGAAATAAGTGGTGTTAACTTAGACTTGTCCAACAAATAACTAGGGATGTACATATAAGTAATAGTGACCGTGTTTTTGACTTACCTACTTTTTCTGTGCTAGTGTAATTTATGAGTGTGTCTTTTAAATAAATAATTATATACTTTTACACCTAGCTCTGGTCAATGTTTGCTTGTACTACTGTGCCTCTGTACCTATTATGTATGCTCATAATACTGCCTAACTCTTCTTGAGGGAAGTCTGACTGCTCAGCCACAGCTACCAGGTAAATCTGGGTGGTGCAGACTGCTACCAAGTGGGTTCACTGCCAAACACCTGTAGTCTTAAATCTTTTGCAGTGGTCCCAGAGGGAACTGCACAGGTTTCTGCCTAACACCGTGTCTCTCTTATGTTACCCCCCCACCCCCTGCTCATGCCCCATGTCTCCCCTGTTCCCCCACCTGCCACTCATGCGCCATGTCTCCCTCGTGTACCCCCCCACCCCCGCTCATGCCCTGTGTGTCTCCTGTTGCCCCCCACCCTCCGCTCATGTCCCGTGTCTCCCTCGTGTTCCTCCCACCCTCCGCTCATGCCCCATGTCTCCCTCCTGTACCGCCACCCCCCCGCTCATGCCCCGTGTTTCCCTCGTGTGACCCCCCACCTCCCTCTCATGCCCTGTGTCCCCCTCCTTTCCCCCACCCCCCGCTCATGCCCCATGTCCTTCTCCTGTTCCCCCACCCCGCTCATGCCCTGTGTGCCCTGTTCCCCCCACCCCCCGCTCAAGCCCCGTGTGCCCTGTTACCCCCCACCCCCCGCTTATGCCCCATGTGTGCCCTGTTACCCCCCACTCCCCGCTCATGCCCCGTGTCTCCCTTGTGGTAACCCCCACCCCCCGCTCATGCCCCGTTTCTCCCTTGTGTTACCTCCCGCTCATGCCCTGTGTCTCCCTTTTGTTACCCCCCACCCCCACTCATGCCCGTGTCTCCCTTGTGTTACCCCCCACCCCTCGCACATGTCCCGTGTCTCCCTTGTGTTCCTCCCACCCCCCGCTCATGCCCCATGTCTCCCTCCTGTACCGCCACCCCCCCGCTCATGCCCCGTGTTTCCCTCGTGTTACCCCCCACACCCCGCTCATGCCCTGTGTCTCCCTCATGTGACCCCCCACCCCCCGCTCATGCCCGTGTCTCCCTCCTTTCCCCCACCCCCCGCTCATGCCCCATGTCCTTCTCCTGTTCCCCCACCCCCGCTCATGCCCCGTGTGCCCTGTTCCCCCACCCCCACTCATGCCCCGTGTGCCCTGTTCCCCCCCACCCCCCGCTCATGCCCCATGTGTGCCCTGTTACCCCCACTCCCCGCTCATGCCCCGTGTCACCCTTGTGTTACCTCCCACCCCCGCTCATGCCCCGTTTCTCCCTTGTGTTACCTCCCGCTCATGCCCCGTGTCTCCCTTGTGTTACCCCCCACCCCCTACTCATGCCCGTGTCTCCCTTGTGTTACCCCCCACCCCTCGCACATGCCCCGTGTCTCCCTTGTGTTACCCCCCACCCCCCGCTCATGCCCCGTGTCTCTCCTGTCCCCCCACCCCCTGCTCATGCCCCGTGTCTCCCTCCTTACCCCCCACCCCCGCTCATGCCCCGTGTTTCCATCCTTTTCCCCCCACCCCCTCTCATGCCCCGTGTATGTGCTGTTCCCCCACCCCCCACTCATGCCCCTTGTCTCCCCTGTTCCACCCCACCCCCCGCTCATGACCCGTGTCTCCCTCCTTACCCCCCACCCCCGCTCATGCCCCGTGTCTCCATCCTTTTCCCCCCACCCCCTCTCATGCCCCATGTCTCCCCTGTTCCACCCCACCCCCCGCTCACTCATGACCCGTGTCTCCCTCCTTACCCCCCACCCCCCACTCATGCCCCGTGTCTCTCTCCCATTCCCCCCACCCCCTGCTCATGCCCCGTGTTTTGCCTGTTCCCCCACCCCTGCTCATGCCCTGTGTCTCCCCTGTTCCACCCCACCCCCCGCTCATACCCCCTTTCTCCCTCCTTACCCCCACCCCCGCTCATGCCCCGTTTCTCCATCCTTTTCCCCCCCACGCCCCTCTCATGCCCCATGTCTGCGCTGTTCCCCAAGCCACCACTCATGCCCCGTGTCTCCCTCCCGTTCCCCCACCCCCGGCTCATGCCCCATGTTTTGCCTGTTCCCCCACCCCCTGCTCATGCCCTGTGTCTCCCCTGTTCCGCCCACCCACTGCTCATGCCCCATGTTTTCCCTGTTCTCCCCACCCCTCGCTCGTGCCCCTTGTCTCCCCTGTTCCACCCCACCCCCTGCTCATGCCTCGTGTCTCCCTCCTTTCCCCCCCACCCCTGCTCATGCCCCGTGTCTCCCCTGTTGCCCCCACCACCCGCTCATGCCCCGTGTCTCCCTCGTGTTCCCCCCACCCCCCGCTCATGGCCTGTGTTTCCCTCGTGTTATCCACCCACCCCCCGCTCATGACTTGTGTTTCCCTCGTGTTATCCCCCACCCCGCTTATGCCCAGTGTTTTCCCTGTTCCCCCCCACCCCCTGCTCATGCCACATGTCTCCCCTGTTCCACCCCCCGCTCATGCCCCGTGTCTCCCCTCCTTTTCCCCCCACCCGCCGCTCATGCCCCGTGTCTCCCCTGTTCCCCCCCACCCCCCCGCTCATGCCCCGTCTCTCCCTCGTGTTCCCCCACCCTGCTCATGCCCTGTGTTTCCCTCGTGTTATCCCCCACCCCCCCACTCATGCCCCGTGTTTTCCCTGTTCCTGCCTACCCCCCGCTCATGCCCCGTGTCTCCCCTGTTCCACCCCCCGCTCATGCCCTGTGTCTCCCCTCCTTTTCTGCCACCCGCCGCTCATGCCCCGTGTCTCCCCTGTTCCCCCCGCTCATGCCCCGTGTCTCCCTCGTGTTCCCCCCACCCCCGCTCATGCCCTGTGTTTCCCTCGTGTTATCCCCCACCCCCCACTCATGCCCCATGTTTTCCCTGTTCCCCCACCCCCCGCTCATGCCCTGTGTATCCCCTCTTCCACTCCCCGCTCATGCCCTGTGTCCCTCTCCTTTTCCCCCCCACCCGGCGCTCATGCCCAGTGTCTCCCTCGTGTTCCCCCCACCCCCCACTCATGCCCCATGCCTCCCCTGTTCCCCCCACCCCCTGCTCATGCCCCGTGTCACTCTCGTGTTCCCCCACCCCCGCTCATGCCCCGTGTTTCCTTCCTTTCTTCCCACCCCCCGCTCATGCCCCGTGTCTACCTCCGTTCCCCCACCCCTGCTCATGCCCTGTGTGCCCTGTTCCCCCCCACCCCTCGCTCATGCCCACGTGTCTCCCCTGTTCCCCCCCACCCCCCGCTCATGCCCTGTTGTGTTCTCTTTATACACCCCGCCTTCCCTTTCCATGGTGGCCATCTTGGTAAAAGATTCATGGATTTTAGCCTCCAAAACCAGCCGTGGCGCTGAGTGGCGCACCGACCCTGCAGCAGCGCCAGTTACGCCCCCAAGAACGCCCTCGCGCAAGGAAAAGCCATCAAAATCTCCAATCCAGCGCAAAGGGCTGCGCTAACCCTGGACCAGTTTACAGGGCTGCCAAACAGCAAAGCCAAGCGGGGAACGTTTATTACTGGGGTGCGCGTGAAGTTTCACACGCGAAAGGGCCTGTGCGAGTGGGGTACGTGTATTACTGGGGTTCGCGGGAAGTTTCACACGCGATTTCGCAGGGTACGTGTATTACGGGGGTTCGCGGGAATTCACACATGCGATTGGATCCGGGTATGTGTATTTCGGGGGTGCGTGGGAAGTTTCACACGCAAAAGGGCCCTGTGCGAGTGGGGTACGTGTATAACTGGGGTTCGCGAGAAGTCTCACACGCGAAAGGGCCCTGTGCGAGCGGGGTACGTGTATAACTGGGGTCGCGTGAAGTTTCACACGCGAAAGGGCCCTGTGCGAATGGGGTACGTGTATAACTGGAGTTTGTGTGAAGTTTCACACACGAAAGGGCCCTGTGCGAGTGGGGTACGTGTATAACTGGGGTTCGCGAGAAGTCTCACAGGCGATTACAGCAGGGTACGTGTATTACGGGGTTCGCGTGAAGTTTCACACGCGAAAGGGCAACGCCCGTGCACGATACGTCACAGACGCGCTTATGCGCTAAGGGCCTTTGGTCCAATGAAATCGCATACGTGTGCTGACCCGCTTACGCGCTAAGAGCCTTTCCTCGAATTACACGCTGACGTGCACATTTTTCACGTGCCAAATCACTCCGTATCAAGCTGACCACGCGTACACACACAGAAGACCACGCTCCTGCCCTGAAGGCCATTTTCCTGCCCCCCAGAGCCCCGAGCACACTCCCACCTGCCATCTGCTGCTGCCTGACTGTCTGCTGCCCACGTGCCCTGCTATTTGGTGCCTGCACATCAGCCATCTGCAGGGGTCCAGTTGCTGTGTCCATCCCTGCTGGAACAGAAGACTCCTGACTGGGATACCATCGCTCCACAGCCCAGCCCCAGGACCCAGTTGCCCACCCACTCCTGCCTCTGGGGTTGCCATGTCGGGCACATCTCCATCTGGCACCACTGGCAACCCCCAGCCAGAGAGGCAGAGGGCCACCAGTTTCACTGCCACCGAAGTTGGTGTCCTGGTGGAGCATGTCCTGGGGCATTATGATGCCCTCTTCGAAACATCACGCGCCAACAAGGAAGAACGGGAGAGGATCTGGGACGACGTAGTGGTTGCCATCAACGCGGAGGGGGTGGCAACCCGCGACATCAAGCACGTCAAGAAGCGCTGGGAGGACTTCAGGTCCAGGACCCTCCTTAAGGCTCGGCGCGTCGCGGAGGGGGGCCGGGCACGCATGAGTATCATCCAGATGAGGGTACTGGAACGCGTAGGCCCAGTGCTCCACACCCAGAACCTTCGGAGGCAGACCCGTCCGGAGTTGAGCGGTAAGTGGTCAAGCATTGCTGTGTGAGACAGGGCATGTTGCAGTGTGCTGGTAGTCTGATGCTTGCCTGTATGTGTGACATAGGCCATGTATGGATATGTGTGTGCAGGGACATCATGGTCATGCATGTGAGACCAGTTATGTGTGAACCACATGGTTGGTGCATGTGTTTTAATGCAATATGGGGAGCTCTATGCGGAATGCACACATGAAAGCATGGCTGTCTCTGTTCCTGGACATGAAGGGGGGGTGAGGAATGGGTGCTGATGTCATGTACATGTATGGTGCACATGTGTGTGTGTGCCAGAGAAGTGTGTGTGTGACTTTGAAACGCCATGGCTGCATGTGACTTAGAAGGCAACATCTTGGTTCACAGGGGCCCTTCTACATGGATGTTGATGTTGATTGCAGGCGCCAGGACTGTTTCTGCATGTGTGTTGTGTGCATTCACCCATGTGTTGTGGAATGACAGGATGGAAGTGACATTTGACAGTGCCACTCATGTGTTATTGCTTCCTGTCTAGGGTATTTTGTACTGTACCCTGATGCTTGTGTTTTATGTCTCCCTCTACGCAGCGTCAAGTGAAGAAGAGGGCGGAGACGGCGCTGTGGAGCCAAGCGGCGAGGATGCCTCCACTGGGCGGCGACGCAAAGCCCAGCCACCCTCCCAGGAATTACCATCATCCGGGACCGAGGGGGCTGGTGCTGCGTCTGCCACAACGGCTGTGGCGGAAGGGCCGGGTGAGCCCCCACAGGGGCTTCCAATGGTGGAAGACGGTGTGGAGACATCCAGGTTGGTGGTCTACACAGAGGAGGAGGAGCCCGCTACTGAGCCGCACATGGGGCCTGGTGGGGTAGTACCACTGGTGCAAGTGGTGCAGTCCAGGGCCAGGGTCAGGAGGCAGCACAGGTCACCGTGGAGGAGCCTGTGCATGTTGCTGTCCCTGACCCTGTGACTGCACCACCATGCACCAGCAGGGAGGCCCCGTCCCAGGCCCGTACGCAGGTAGGGGAGAGTGCCATGTCATCTGCCTCTCCACTACCTGCGGACGTGGGGTCCCATGAACGTATGGGCTCCGTCCTGGTTGGTGGGTCCCTACATGTGTCGCGCACTCTGGCGGACCTCTCCTCCTCTGTGGAGACTATGCGCCAGTCGTTCTCCACACCGTCTTCCGGCCCAGATTCCACCAGGGCCCCCTGTGGACCTGTCCCGACCAACACAGCCAGCTTGGTGGAGCTCACATCCCTGCCACAGTTGGGAGTCGGCGGCCCAGCAGGGGTGAACACCACAACTGGAGACCAGCTGATGGAGGATGTGCAGGCACCATCAGACACGGCACATGGACAGCAGCAGCAGGAGCAGACTCTAGGTGGGAGCCATCATGGCTCGGGGCCTTCGACATCGGAGGGGCAGGCATCGGCCAGAGGGCAGGAGGACCCAGGACTGGAAGTGTCTTCCGTGTGGCAGTGGTTAGGCCATGCCATAGATGAGGAGCGGCAGCAGGCAGAAGAGGCACGGCTCACGATGGTCAGGGCGGAGAACTCCATGCGGAGGGCCCTGAGGCGGGCCGAGTGCCTCGAGGCAATCCCAGGGAGTTGGAGGTGAACATGTCGTCGTCCCTGCGAACCCTCGGGGCCATGGAAGAGGACCGCCTCAGGACATTGAGCAGGAGTTTGATGATACCCTGGCCCGGGACATCCAAAAGTGAGCCGTCGGACTAGCCCGCTGCCCTTGTAAATAGTTTTTAGAGTTAGGTTTCCTTTCGTTTTCCTTTTATTTGTGGTCAATTGACAATGCCACACAAATTTGTATATAGTTATATTTTTAGGTAGGTAGGTTTCAATTCTTTTTAGTTGGGATCATGGACCCTTTACATCCTTGGACAATGGATTGTATATAGTTGGACTATGGATTGATTTCTCTTATTTTCTGTATCATGAACATGAAGCAATGGAGATTTTTTTTTTACATTTCCTTTGGATTTGCGTTGTTGGAGGGTGACTTTGGACTGTTTTTCTTCCACATTATTTTGGATTGGTTATCATTTTCATTCAATCATCTTTTTCACATGCTTTTCATTTCATGTTTCATATTTTGATATGCTTTCATTTCATTTTTGATTCCATGTACATAATACATTTTCATTTTTTTGTTCCATGTGTGGGATTCACTCATTGGCTTGATGCATGTGAAAATGTGGGTTTACACAAGCAATGCCAACCAGTGTATGTGTGTGACGGACATGTGTTGATGTACATAGTTTTGACTTTTGGTTTGTGTCATGAGATCAGCATTTCACTGCTGGGGGGTGGGGGTGCAGGGGGACATGAGTGGGGGCCTGCTGGCAGGTGCCACTGACTGCTGGGGGGTGGGGGTGCAGGGGGACATGAGTGGGGGCCTGCTGGCAGGTGCCCCTGACTGCTGGGGGGTGGGGGTGCTGGGGGACATGAGTGGGGGCCTGCTGGCAGGTGCCCCTGACTGCTGGGGGGTGGGGGTGCTGGGGGACATGAGTGGGACATGAGTGGGGGCCTGCTGCAGGTGCCCTGCACTGCTGGGGGGTGGGGGTGCAGGGGTACATGAGTGGGGGCCTGCTGGCAGGTGCCCTGCACTGCTGGGGGAGTGGGGCTGCTGGGGGACATGAGTGGGGGCCTGCTGGCAGGTGCCCTGCAATGCTGGGGGTGGGGGTGCTGGGGACATGAGTGGGGGCCTGCTGGCAGGTGCCCAGCACTGCTGGGGGGTGGGGTGCAAGGGGACATGAGTGGGACATGAGTGGGGACCTGCTGGCTGGTGCCCTGCACTGCTGGGAGGTGGGGGTGCAGGGGGACATGAGTGGGGGCCTTCTGGCGGTGCCCTGCACTGCTGGGGTGGGTGGGTGTACTGGGGGACATGAGTGGGACATGAGTGGGGGCCTGCTGGCAGGTGCCCTGCACTGCTGGGGGGTGGGGGTGCAGGGGGTCATGCGTTGTTGATCAGTAGTGCAAGGTGACATGTGGCTTGGCTGGGGGGCATGCCCATGGTGGATGGGCTACCTGCGGGACATGACCAGGGGTGCAGGGTAGTCCCCTGTGGTGTGGGCTGCCTGCAGGGTCCGTGGAGGGTGTAGAGGGAACACCTGGGAGGATCCACACTGCCAAATCACGTGTAGGACTCCCCTGCAACCCCGAAATACACGTACCCTGCTGAAATGGCGTGTGAGACTTCCCCCACTCATGTCCCCCAGAACCCCCACCCCCCAGCAGTCAGGGGCACCTGCCAGCAGGCCCCCACTCATGTCCCCCTGCACCCCCACCCCCCAGCAGTCAGGGGCACCTGCCAGCAGGCCCCCACTCATGTCCCCTAACACCCCTACCCCCCAGCAGTCAGGGGCACCTGCCAGCAGGCCCCCACTCATGTCCCCCAGAACCCCCACCCCCCAGCAGTCAGGGGACCTGCCAGCAGGCCCCCACTCATGTCCCCCTGCACTCCCACCCCCCAGCAGTCAGGGGCACCTGCCAGCAGGCCCCCACTCATGTCCCACTCATGTCCCCCAGCACCCCCACCCCCCAGCAGTCAGGGGCACGTGCCAGCAGGCCCCCACTCATGTCCCCCTGCACCCCCATCCCCCGGCAGTCAGGGGCACCTGCCAGCAGGCCCCCACTCATGTCCCACTCATGTCCCCCAGCACCCCCACCCCCCAGCAGTCAGGGGCACCTGCCAGCAGGCCCCCACTCATGTCCCCCTGCACCCCCACCCCCCAGCAGTGCTGGGCACCTGCCAACAGGCCCCCACTCATGTACCCCAGCAACCCCACCCCCCAGCAGTGAAATGCTGATCTCATGACGCAAACCAAAAGTCAACTATGTACATCAACACATGTCCGTCACACACATACACTGGTTGGCATTGCTTGTGTAAACCCACATTTTCACATGCATCAACCCAATGAGCGAATCCCACACATGGAACTAAAAAATGAAAATGTATTATGTACATGAAATTAAAAATGAAATGAAAGCATACCAAAATATGAACCATGAAATGAAAAGCATGTGAAAATGATGATTGAATGAAAATGATACCCAATCCATATAAATTTGAAAGAAAAACAGTCAAAAGTCAGCCTCCAACAACGCAAATCCAAAGGAAATCTAAAACAAAAAAAATATCCATTGCTTCATGTTCATAACCAAATAAAAGAGAAAAATCAATCCATAGTCAAACTATTTACAATCCATTGTCCGGGAAAAATAAATTCTATTGCTCTATGTCCATAATGCAAAACTTAAAAAAAAAGGATACATGATGAAACTATATACAATCCATTGTCCAAGGATGTAAAGGGTCCATGATCCCAACCAAACAAATGAAACCTACCTACCTAACTACCTAAAAATATGACTATATACAAATTTGGGTGGCATTGTCCATTGACCACAAATAAAAGAAAAACATAAAGGAAACCTAACTCTAAAAACTATTTACAAGGGCAGCAGGCTAGTCCGACAGCTCACTTTTGGATGTCCCGGGCCAGGGCATCATCGAACTCCTGCTCAATGTCCTGGAGGCGGTCCTCTTCCATGGCCCCGAGGGTTCGCAGGGACGACGACATGTTCTCTTCCAACTCCCTGCGAATTGCCTCGAGGCACTCGGCCCACCTCAGGGCCCTCCGCATGGAGTCCTCCGCCCTGACCATCGTGAGCCGTGCCTCTTCTGCCCGCTGCCGCTCCGCATCTATAGCATGGCCTAACCGCTGCCACACGGAAGACACTTCCAGTCCTGGGTCCTCCTGCCCTCTGGCCGATGCCTGCCCCTCCGATGTCGAAGGCCCCGAGCCATAATGGCTCCCACCTTGTTGCTGCTGCTGCTGTGCCTCTGCCTGTGCCCTGGCTCATGCTGCCTGCACATCCTCCGCTGGCTGGGGTGCAGTTGTTGAGGTGGCCACCCCTGCTGGACGTCCGACTCCCGACTGTGGCAGGGAGGTGTCCTCCACCAGCCTGGCCGCAGGGTCAGAGGCAGCTCCACAGGGTAGCCAGGTGATACATGGGTGGGAAGATGGCATGGATGACAACTGGGGCATAGGGGGTTCAGTTGAGGAGGGGGTCGGAACAAGGTCCAGAAAACGGAGGAATCCGGCCCTGGTGAGCTGTCCCAGTAGGTCAACGCGTTCAACGAGCCATCCGAGAAGACGTGCAGTCTCCTCATGAAAATACTGCAGGTCAGCTTGCATGTCCCGTTGACGAAACGCCACCCCACCCAGGACAGGCTCAACCCGGTCGCGGATAGCCACCTCCGCAGGGAGAGGAAGGCCAGTTGTTGTAAGCGAATCTCCTCCCTGAAAACGGGTCTGGACGTAGGCATCCCTGTTGGTGCGGGATGATGCAGTCACAGGATCGGGGACAGGATTACACACAAGCACCTCCGCGGTGGCTTGTGCTGCCTCCTGCCCCTGCACTGCACCACTAGCACCGGTGGAATCCCCACTTCCAGACCCCGTGTCTGTCCCTTGCACGGCCTCCTCCTCCACCAAACCCCCCACCAACCTGGATGACTCCGTGCCATCTTTCTCCGTCGGACCCTGTGGGGTCTCAGCTTCCCCTTCTGCTGCCAAGGAGTCCAACTCTGACCTCCGCCTCTTGGACCTACCCTCGGCAGCTGCGGCCTGGGACGCGGCACCGGACTCCTCACTCCCCGACGAGATCACAACCTGGGAGGGGAGCCGGGCCTTGCGTCTCCGGCTGGCGGTGCGATCCCTGCCGCTGTGCTCCACAGCACACTCTCTGCCCCCTTCATCAGTTGACGCTGCAGACAGGGAGAGATAGGAGACAAGCATCAGGTCACTGTACAATGGACTGATACACACATGACAGTTCCACATGAGTGGCAGGGTCAAACTTCAGACATGGCATCGCAATCCCCAACACACATGTCCTTTCAACTCACACACATGAGCTATTCCACAGCCATATCACAACGGCCAGCAACATCCATTCACATACAACAGCATGAGCAGCCAAAGGTGAGCCAGACATCACATGAAACACAGGGAGTGCACTAGACATGCACACATGCCACCACACTTACATGCATGTCTACATCTCCTGCAACTGTTTCAGTGAAGAGATCGCCATACATGTCACATCTGCCATTCATCCTTCTCCATATCAGTGTCACGTGCATCCATGATGCATCACATTTGCACACTTGTGAAATACACATACATGCACATGTACACAGTGCAGATACATGAATATGAACCACCATCTGTGCCACAACCATGCCAATGTACATACAGAGAGATTGAAACCTGTGTGCTCCCACACCTGCATATGCCCAGCATGCTTACCAACACATACACCATCAATGTGTCTCACACCTGAGAGGACTCACATGTGACAGCCACACGCCCATGTTCATACACATCCCTACATGGCCCTACATAAACACATGTGCAACCTGCACACTACTGGCACAACACGACACGCACAGCATACCATCAACATGCATGTACACTTACCGCTCGACTCCAGACAGGTCTGCCTCTCAAGGATCTGGACGTAGAGCGCTGGGCATATGCGTTCCAGGACCCTCATTTGATGGTCTGACAGCTGGCCCCTGCGCCCCTTGGCATCCGCTGCCTTAGCGAGGCGCCGGGCCGTGTTGAGGGTCCTGGACCTGAAGTCCTCCCAGTGCTTCTTCACATGTTGTAAGTCGCAAACTGCCACCCCCTCCGTGTTGATGGCAGTCACGATGTCCATCCAGATCCTGGTCCGTCCTTCCTTGTCGGCGCGCAAACTTCCAAAGAGGGCATCATACTGCCCAGGACTTGTTCCACCAGGACACCAACTTCAGTGGCACTGAAGCTGGTGGCCCTCTGCCTCTCTGGCTGGGGGTTGCCAGTGCTGCCAGATGGTGTAGTGCTGGACATGGCAACCCCAGAGGCAGGAGTGGGTGGGCAACTGGGTCCTGGGGCTGGGCTGTGGAGCGATGGAATCCCAGTCGGGAGTCTTCGGTTCCAGCAGGGGTGGTCACAGCAACTACACCCCTGGCTGACGTGCAGGCAGCAAATGGCAGGCCACGTGGGCAGCAGGCAGTCAGGCAGCAGCAGATGGCAGGTAGGAGCATACTCGGGTCTCTGGGGGGCAGTAATTCGGCCTTCTGGGCAGGAGCGTGGTCTTCCGTGTGTTTTCGCGTGGCCAGCTTGATACGGAGTGTTTTGGCACTTGAAAATCTTGCACGTCAGTGTGTAATTCGAGGAAAGGGCCTTAGCACGTAAGTGCATCAGCACACGCACGCGATTCCATTGGACCAATGGCCCTTAGCGCGTAAGCGCGTAAGTTACATTACGCGCGCGGGCGTTTACCTCATAGCACGTGATGACAGAGCACACGTGGAAAAACTGCACGTCCGAGTGTCATTGGGTGTAATTGGATGATGAAAGCGCCCGCGTACACGCGTCTCTGACGTGCACGTGTGGGCCTGTTTAAAAGCTGCATGTAGGACGCCATTTCCTTGTACGTGCTTTTCGTGGAGAGCGAGTGGGTGAAATCTGTACTTCTTGTCGGTTCACACGCGATTACTTCACAGCGTTTCTAGTTCGTACTCCCTGTTACCTCTGACAGATCTTTTCTGAATTTTTGTTGGGCCTGTTTCCTCAAACAGAGTTCACTTCTCCTTTTGTCCTGTCTCCTCAGACAGCGTACAATTCTTTTTTTGGCGGGGGTGTTGCCAACGCGCACACGCGCGTATTTTTCACGTTCTTTTTCCAGGCAGACGGTGAGTTCCGCACGTACTTAGCAACTGTGCTTGCCCTGTGTGTTGCATTTCCCTTCAGAGGTCATTGTAGGCCGCGTGTATTACGCGTATGCTTATTTTTGTGTTTCTGGGTGCCACAGCGTAGTGCGGGTTCATTTTTTCACGCACGTGGTCTATGAGGGATTGCGTGCACGTTTATTTTTGATTTTGGGCTGCCTGTGCGTTGCGTGACCCGTCATCTTCCCCCAGGGGTCACAGACAGACAGCCTTCTTAGAGCACTAGGGTACGAATTCCATCTGGTATCCTACCCCTTTGACCCCCAATTGCCCAGGACAATAGTTTACTGCAACTCCCATACGCACAACAACATCAGTGCCATGGTTGGGAGGCGACCAAGCGGTAAGGGAGGCAAAGGTGGCCGACCCTCAAGAGGTGGGCGTGGTGGGCGCGGTAGGGGACGTGGCCGGGATTTGCAGGGTGCCCCTATGCCCCCATGTGTGGAGGAACAATCAGGGACACCCATGCCCCCCCATGGTTGAAGGAAACGTGGCTGACACCATCCAAGCTCAGCCCCTGTTGGACCAGCCCATTGTGACACCTGACCTGGCACAGGATGACTCCCTGGCTGACTTCCAGGTCAGCAAGTCCAGGCCACGTGTGGCGGTGCAAGTTGTTGTCACCAATCCACGTGGATCTGGGGCAGCTATGTCATCTGCTGCCCCAAGTATGCAGGGTGGGGAGGCTGCAGGGGCAGCTGCAGCTCCATCCGCCCCAGCTCTGACTCTCCCAGCCAGGACAGTGTCAGTCCCAGTCCATCAAACTGACGTTCCCCCTGCCAACATTACCCTGCAACCAATGCCTGCATCAAGACATATGGTCATTGTGCATTCCCACACTCCTACTACCCAGTCCATCGGTGATTCTGCCCCTACTGACCAGAGCGGGGTAAGCCACTCTGGCTCTGCTCCACCTTTAAAGAAGAGGAAGAAGGGTGCTCTGGCATGACAGGCTGAGACCCCAGACACGGCTACACACTCTGGTACCTCAAGGAAGCCTTGCTTCAATGATCCGGAACTTGATGCACTTGTGGGCTATGTGTCGGCACATAGCCACGAAATGCTGGTGACTGCAGGGTGCAAGACCACACCTGGTCAACGTAAGGCACACTGGCAGACCATCGCCGACCGCATAAGTGCCCTTGGATTTGTGAGGCGCTCAGCTGATGCTTGCTACAAGCGGTGGAATGACCTGAAACGCAGAGCAAAGAACAAGCTGGCCTCAAATCATGCCGCTACTCTGGTGACTGGCGGTGGGTCTCCACAAGAGGACAACGAACTCACTGAACATGAGTCTGTTGCTGGGGCCTTCGTCACAGAGGAACAGATCCAAGGTGTGGGAGGACTACCTGATTATGATGCATTGTCCGGTGAGTGCCCATGCATGTGTGTGTAATGCATGTCTATGTTGTTTGGGTGACGGGTTCTGATTGAGTGCCAGGTGAGGGTGTGTGTGCCTGAGTGGTATGGGTCACCCATGTGCTTCATCCAAAACATTCAGCGGCCTTGGATTTGGGTGTGACAGTATCCCTTCTGCCCACATTAGTAATTTGGCTCAACATTACGGCAGTTGCCCTTGAAGTGGCATCTTGCAACAACATTGTTTGTATTTTTCAGTGTTCATTCAGGCTGATTGTTTCAATTCTCCCACTTTTGCTACGCATTCCTCAGCCCTATTGTCACATTTGTGACATGCTTCTGTCATTGATGAACCCCACATTGGACCACATGTGTTACCTTGTTAGATGAATGATTTGACCATTCAGGCTAATTGAGTATTGGCCTGATCACAGGAATCTTTGGGGCCTGTTTGAATGTGGAACATGATAGTTGTTTCATGTCATGTTGAAGTGACAAACCATTGATGTATACATCGGCCTGCAATCACTGAATTTTTGTACACTGGTTGTGTTGCAGTGTGTGGCAAATGCCTATTTTGTCACACTATGTAGCATTTTTCATCTCATCATGTCCATCTCACATGGATGGCTGACAGTATTTATTCACTGACATATGGATGTACTTGTGGAATGTACCATGGCTATGTGGTGGTTCCTGACACCTTTGAAGATGGCAACCATGGCTGCTGCTGCTCCTGCTGGTACTACTTCTGCCTCAGCACCACCCCCAACCCCTCCACCACCTCCCCAAGGGCCTGCAGAGGGGAACAGGCATGAGGATGCAGAGGAGAGTGATGAAGAGGATGACGAGGATGAGGTCCCTACTACTAGTTCTCACTGTGAATCTTGGGTGTGGAGGTTGTTTGCCACTCCTGCTGGAGTACCGAAAGCTTGTGCAAACAAGGTGCGCTGCACTCAGTGCCAGTTGGTACTGAGTCATGGCAAACCGGGTTTGTACAGCTACGGTACTACCTCAATGAAGCGACACCTAAGGTTGTTCCACAGTGGGGCTATTCGTAAGGTTGTACCTTGCAATAAACATAGTAGGTTGAGTTCCCCTGAAGCATCCTCCATTTCCACTCCTGCCACCACAAGAGACACTCCTGTGGGGCAGCGCATCCCTCCAGCTGCCTTGCAGGCCATACGTGATGCTGATGACCCTTACCTTTCGAGGGTCACAATATTGTGCATGTACTACAACACAGTACTCTACAGGGGAGAGAACCTTCTAAGTGCTTTCGAGGCTGCAGATTGGGAGCATCAGAAGTGTTAAGGAGAATTCTCTGGAAAGGCTAATTTCCCAAACCTAGTGAGTCCCCCAGCAGCTTTGCTGGATTTTTGGGGTTTATTTTTTTCTCCTGCTAAGAGTGAGACTCTTTTACTCCCGCTCTTAGACATGATTTGAGGTGTTCCTTTGTCTTTCCATGTGTTTTATGGGCTATGGGGTCTTTTACTCCATAGGGTCTCATGTGTTTTTGATGTGGGTTACACAGCACCCTTCGTGCCGTAACCCAGGGGTGTCGTAGCGACCCCCAAACATAGACTCCATACCCTGGGACTGACTACTGTCTCCCAGGGCATGTAAAGTCACCATTGGCTTTACTAGTCCCAAATTATGAACAGAAACCAGTACAAACCATCATATTGTGGACGTACTGGTCGGGGCAATTCGATTGCCCCGGGGTCTGTTGTTCGAGGGGGCACGTCTCCGCCCCCCCTGATCGAGTTTTGGCTGGTGGCAGTGGATACTACTTTTTATATTCGACCGCGAATATATCTCTATGGGATTTTCCCATCGTTCGAGGCTACCACTTTAATTATTTAATTCTTATAACCTCGAACATACCGCCGGTTTATTTATTTAATATTAATTCACCGGTTGGTATTTTTTGCCAGAACTCGATTCTAAAATGGCGTTTATGTTCTCTTCTGTGACTCCAACCCAAGTCGAGCCCTTTGTTCCACTTTTTGGCGGGCTTCTCCACAGAAGCCTCCAAAAGTGGTGCCACTCTGTCTGGGTACCACAGGGGGTGTGGGAGGGGGTTTAGGCACCCTGGACTGAGTTGCCTTGGCAACTCAAGTCGCACTCTTGTGTGATTGGCCCAAGTGGTGAGCCGGCCGGCTCACCACTTAGCATGTTTGATTGACAGCTAGGCTGAATGAATGGGTTTTTGCTGCATAAAAGCAGGGCTTTGGGGACTGGAACTTCAGAAGTCGCCACAGGACCTAAGAATCCGAGGAGGGAGAAGCTGAGCCGACCTGCAATGATGACACCACCGGTGGAGCCCTGCTGAACCGTCTAACCACTTTTCCCGACGACAGAGGAGATCTCCAGTCCGGAGAGTCTTCTTCCTTTGACGGGTGGGGATAACCAGTTTTGCCTTCTTTTGATCTTCCTGGAGCATCTCGTGGCCGCCTTGCCCGTGCCAAGCACCCGGCAACCGGAACACCACGGCTTACCACTACCGCGAAGAGAAGGGCAGTACCTTTTAACTGAAGAACTCAGCAGTACCTTTTAACCGAAGAACTCAGCGAAGAACTCAGCGGCTGGTTTCTTCCCTGGCAGTGCAACAACCTTCATCTTTCCTCCACGGTGAGACCTCCTCTTCCTCTGGACGAAACACCGACTTGCACCCGCTGCCAGGAACAACTGCCCCCGCTGGAGCTTCCTTCACACTTAAGGTACTGTGTCCCGCCTGGCTTCCCTTGTGACAGATCGTTCGGGGTGACAGTAAAGCCTCGACTTTCTAACCTGGGCTGGCCTGGGACAACCTAGCTAACCTTTCCTGACTTTAATTTCATTCTTTGTGTGCGAACTATCTACAAGACTCTTTGGGCATAACCCCACTGTGTGAACCTGGACCCCTTCTGCTTGCTCGCTCCAAGAGTGGGCCTTGCAATTGACTTCCTTGCTCTCCAGTAGGACTCTGCCTATCCTGCCTTACTGTGGTTCTTTAAAAAGTATTGAAATTTGTGTGCTTCCTTTTTCCCTCCCTTTTTAATAACTTATTAGAGTGCCATCTTATGTTAAGCGCTCACCTCTGTCTGAAAATAAGTGGTGTTTCTCACTAAGACTTGTCTAATAAGCAATTAGGGTTGTATATATATATAATAGTGACTGTGTGCTGAATTTACTTTTCTCTTTATGCTAGTGTAATTTACAAGTGTGTCTTTAAATAAATAATTATATACTTTTACACCAAAGCTCTGGTCAGTGTTTGCTTGTGCTACTGTATATCTGTACCTATTATGTATACTCTATATACTGCCTAACTCTTCTTGAGGAAAGTCTGACTGCTCAGCCACAGCTACCAAGTGAATCTGTGTGGTACAGACTGCTAGCAAGTGGGTTTACTGCCAAACACCTGTAGTCTTAAGTCTTTTGCAGTGGTCCCTAAGGGAACTGCGAAGGTTTCTGCCTAACAAGAAGGACTGCAACCTACCTGAATAAGGCCCACCCTACATCTTACGCTCTCCACCTGCCCTTTCTTATCCCTGTGGTCGGTCTGTCTTCCTTACCCAGCTTTCCCTTCCTTTCCTTGTGTATCGTGTTTAGAAATGCCAAAAAAGGCTCTTTTCAGAGCCACCTTTCACAGTTTAAAAATAGAAGTGGCAAATAAATAGTGCAGGACCCTGTGCAATTTTAGAAGTCCGTGGACTGTCCGTGGATCTCTAAAATTTTGGGGTGCTGCCCTATCAGAACCATTGGACTTATCTCTGGAGGAAGTGGTGGCTCTAAAAAGAGCCTTTTTGTGGTGTTTTTTTGTGTTTCGAAAACTTCAAATGGTCAACACCTACTGCAAAATGGATTGCTGCAATTCAAAAAAGGGTTGCAATGCATTTTGTATATTTCGCAGAAAAATCTGATTGCCAGCATAAGTAAGATGTACTCCATCTCTGCGAACAATGTGTGTACTACGAAACATAATATTTTCATTGTGAAAAGAGGACATGCCAACATCTCTCAGAAAGGCACAAACAGCCTTGTTGACATTGCGACTCGCTTTCTCCATTTGTGGACCAAATGACGAAGAACACAGCCACATTTGTCTCAGCATAATGCGAGAAACAATTACTCAATACTTTGGAAACATGTCCATGACTTTCCCAAGTCCTGCTTTCATTGCAAATTGCAAAGAGATTCCAGAGACATGTCCTAAACTGTTCCCTCCACAATGAATAATAATAATGTCTGGATGCTACTGTCTCACCAAAGTAGCACAAAGAGGTACCAAATCCAATCACTTCATTCCACGACTCCATGCCAGTGCACTTCCATATGAGGGAATCCAAGATGTGCAGCCACTCCACAGCGATATGCATGCACCTGCAACCAATTTATCCATGAATCTCCCAAAATCCAGACAATCTGTTTTCTTAAACACACAGCCATAGCTATCTGCTCTCCTTTCAGGAAAACCTTTTTCTGACAAAATATCTCCTTACACATCACACCCAGTAAACCTTATCGACCAATCCCTTGCTCTGCTAAGTCTCATTTGCATGCCTCTCAACCTCAAAATCCATGTATATAATATGTGCTGTCCATGGACAACCGCAGTGTCCGTGGACAAATCGAAATATTTGAGAGTGGGGAATTAAACTTTAAATAGTGTGCCCCATTTCCCCTTTGAGGTTGGCTCTGAAAAGAGACTTTTTTTGTTGTTTTGCTTCAGAAACACCTTTCATTTTGTACATTTTTGTGTTTTATTTCCTTATTTTCATCCAAATATCTTCACATTGGCTTCTCCAAAGAAATCCTTATGTTCCGAAACAGCATGGCATTTCCCATAAAAGATAAAGACATGCCATCTGCTTTAAAGTAAACAACATTACCAGAATCAATGTTGTCATTGTTGCAAAAGAACATGCCCGCTCTAATCATAAAAGCAAACATGCCTCGGTTGATTAAACACCTAGCAACATTTTGCTGAGGACAAAAAACAGAACTATTTTCCCACATTGCCCTGCGTACCAAACCAGAAAAAATAACCTTGGCATGTGGAAGTACTTTCATTACTGCCTGAACCAAGTTTTCCAGATCTTCCAACAAAGTAGGGGCACTGACATAGCCCAAATGCAAAGCACCACAGTGCAGGACAACCACATGTGGACTGTTAACCCTAGCCATAGCTTGACAAACTTCTAGCATTGCCTGCAAATTGAAACCAGGCACAGTGCTCCACACAACCTCCACTCCTTTTACGTCAAAATTGTTAGCCAACTTCCTATATTTAGCATACTGCTTCAAACCATTCACAAACATATCTCCAACAGCCTGACTTTCTCCACCTCTTCCATATTCACTACACACAACCTCTCTCAATACAAAGCAGAACCTCAACACCTGATTGGCTAATCTCTACAGTTCCCTTTCCATGCTGGATTTGCTGAGAAACCCTGGATGTGGCACGCCCTGTCCGCAAACAGCCGCGGTGTCCGCGGAGCACCTAACACTGGGGCAGCCCTTCTACCCTTTCCACTTCAAGCTCTGCACCATTCCCTCATTGGATACTGTTAAGCATTCACACCACCATCCACCAATCACATTCAAGAACTCTACATCTAACTCCATCATCACAGTTCAGCACTTTAGATGTACTGTTGCTCACTCTGAGTACAATTGGGCTGTGATTGCAAAGCACCTACAGCAACTACTACAAAACTCTCCAAGATTTCTACTTGCAAATTCGTGCACATGCATGAACACAAACTACAGGTATGAATATTTTCTGCACAGTACATGTACAGCTCTTGTATAAATGCATATAAACAGAGTTACTGCCACTTACCCTGTATAACCTGTAAAAAAGCTTACTGTCATTTCTCCCATCTGCTATGATCAAATGTCACTTGCAAACCTGTCTGCTCTCCAAATTTTTATTTACCCTTATTACTAACTTTAATGTGCAAATTATTATTTTGTTTATTCATTCCATAATTTCTGTAACCACTGCCACTATTTATCCACATTTCAACCATAATAGCATGTAATGCATTATAGTGCATAGGATGTACATACAATTTCCTTTCTATACACTCTGCATATTTAACATACATTCTATCATGTGTACATCCTTTAGAAATGATAATAATAGTAATCAGACACAACACACACAGCTATCTAACAAAGTGTCATTTCATGTTAAAAGATGGGACAAATAACAGTATAATTATAGGAGAAGGCTTTCTAGTGTGTTATAAAATGACACTCAGCCAGGATGAGTACATGCATCTTTATTCATGCACATAGATAGCTAATATCATTTTAAAGACTTCCAGCTGAAACAACACCACTGCCTCTACAACTGTTCTTCCAATCTAGACAGCTTCCTCATTCTAGCAGGTTGCCCATTCCGTTCTCAAATTTACAACTGCATTCAACTATGCACAGGTGCAGTCATGTCTATCACATCATGTACAACTATGTACAGTGTTGTAAAGCAAGACATACAAAATCTCCCCCCTTCACTTTAGTCTGCAACGCAAGTACTAGATCCTTCATTGCAACCCTTACTTTATTTCAGACTCTCCCATCTCCAAGCACCACAGGCTCACCCAGTAGTTTGGTAATCACCTGCTAAGTAATAAGCTGCTGAACCCATCAACACCTTCTGCTTTATTTGCCACACCTTCACCAATGCATACATTGCATGCTTTTCCCTACAGTTTCTGCCATTTACCCTGTAAAAATAGCAAAAAAAGCATACAATATTTCTTCTATCTCCTAACATCCAATAACACCGCCTTAAGAAGCCAAGTCTGCTCTGTGCGCTTACTATTGTAATAATTTCTAAAGCACGTTCAACTAACAGATTCTAAGTAAAATATACAGAATGCACATAGGCAAAGGAAAGTGCATGCACATGCTATGCACAGTTATCAGAAAGCACTACTACTGCACAAACAAAGAAATCTATGTCTACATTAACAACAGTGCTATTAACACACATATTTACTAACTTATTTCTTTCACAATTGCAGTGAAGACCACTCTCCTGAAAAGCAGCAGCATCTGAAGTACAAACCAGAACTCAGAAGAAACCTACTCTTTCCATCCAAGAAAGTAAGTGCAATACTGCCATAATGTTCTAACTGTTACTCAAAAATTCTAGTATTGTAGAATAAACAATTGTATTAACCCTGCAACATTAGATTCAGTATTAGTGCTTCCCCTCACCAGCTGCATACTTTGTATTGTCATCTGAACACCAATATAGTAACACACAAATACAAGAATAGCCTTCCCAACCTGAATTAGCAGCCCATTGCACAATCACACACCTCTACATACATCCTTACCATCATACTCAGACACTCATGCACAAAGCACACATACACTGCACAAGATCCCAACCCACACTTTCTTTTTTCTCCAACAGACCCCAAAGAATACCTACCAAAAAGCAACTCCGTAGAAAGCAACACAAAAGTAAACAAAATCAAAATAAAACTCTCCAAAATAAGCATCCACCTCTAGCAGAATTTGTACAAAAAGTTCAAACAAAATAGCTAATACAGTCATTAAGCGAAACAAAACAAGCTTCCAGTACAGAAACTTGGCCTTCACTTTCAAAATGTAAAACGAAACAGAAAGTGATTAACAAGACTGCAGCTACCACTAGTGCTAACACTGCACCTATAAATCTTGATGTAGCCACAAGTAAGCATACCAAAAACATTATTTTACAAAAAATGTTCCCCCACAGAGTCCTTCAGAACCTTATAAAAACAGGAGAGAAATCACGCACAACCCTTAAAACCTACAGTAGAAAATTAATCCTAGAAGCTCTCATAGACTGTGCAATCCTTCTCAATATAAAATTATTTATTTTAATTTTAAACAGAATGAAACCACTAACAAAGTACTAAACAACAAAAAGACTTCTCAATAAAAGGAATATAAACAAAGATAGCTTCACAAACATCTGTGGAGGTGAATGGAGTCACGCCACAAGCACAGAACCATATTTCAATGAAGAAGCATACAAACAAAAGCAAAAAACCCAATTGCCATACATAGCAGTGAACGAGGGTATGAAAAACGTAATAATACCATTATTGAACAAGAACACTGCTCACAAAAATATCCCCAGAAAACTTAGTATCAACTCTCCATTCCACTGAACCAATACGTCCAGTCTACAAATGGCTGTGCACATCAATGTGTAACATAGCCAAAAAATCTTTCAAGTCTTTACACCAGTTCCTGAATCAGTATGTGAAAGGCAAAGACAAATTCAAAATGTAACTACTACAAAATATGGACTCCTGTCCAGTGCGCAAATACACAGGACTACAAGGACATTCATTAGCCTGCATTTCTGGACCTATTGGCAAAAGCACTTTGTACCATATCAAAATGATATCAACACACCATTCAACTATAAGAAATCTGGTTCATAAACTGTACTATGCCAAAAGTCCTGCTTTAGCACTAGCTAATTTAAATAACAATCTTCTACATGGTACAGCCAAAGAACTACTCGAAGAAATAGAGCATATCCAGAGAAAATATTTTGGAAGTGAAAGCCACTTACAAAATGCAATAGCTTTACAACAGACTAGCAACAACTTTACAGATGGCAACCTTCTACAATACACACATACAAAAAAGAAATACTAAAGTTGAAAAGTATCTCTGCTGAAGTACCAAACCATGTGTGTGTGTGTGTGTGTGTTGCCGCAGGACTTGTTATAAAAATAGCACAAAAACTGTAGACATAACATACAAAATAGAAGACAATGAAGATTCCAAGTGGTTCCAATTAGCTCTCTATCTTATATCAGAAAAGAAATATGAAATTACTGACCCCTTAATACTTTGCAGTTACTGCACTGCAAAACTTGACAACAACCAAAGACCTTCACTTGCTTTCACAAATAACTTGGAATTATTCCCTCTACCAAAACCCCTGCAACAACTTAACTTATATGATAGCATCATAATTCGAAGAGTGCACCCATTTCAAGCAATAATACGCCTTCAACCAAAAACAGCAAAATTACCTCCCTCTGAATTACTGAAAGGCATTCGTGGTAAAGTAGTTTATTTGCCATTAGATCTCAAAGAAAATGTACACACTCTGGGAGTGCAACGTCCAATAGATCAATCTTTAATTATCTTAGTAAATGGCGTACCTACAAAAGACAAATAAATTTGGCAACAACTCGTGGACTTACAAAAAGTTGGACAAGCCCTGCAATATCTAAAACACAACAATGAAAACTACAAAGAAATTAATATTGAAGAAAACCTGAGGGAAACCACTGAAATGATTCAAGACTCATCAGAAACTGGTCAATTTCAACTTCTAGATCCTGCTACAGAATCCAATATTTTAGACCATTATACAATTCACCCATTGCACTCTAAAGACACCATAGATGATGAAACGTACCAAATGTGAAAAGCCAAAGGATCTCCAAACAGCATATGGGAAAAAAGTATAGAAGCACGTGCCTTTCCTCTACTCTTTCCTACTGGAAAAGGAGGAAGGCACGATGATAGACCCACACAAATAACAGCATCAGAATACCGCTCTTTACAAATGTATTCTGAAGACCCCAGATTCAGACAAAACGTGGAATACATATTCCACCTTCTCTTTGAAAGTGAACTAGCAACTCTATGCTACGGAGTTGCACATACATTGAAATCAGGTACCCATTTTCAAAATATGTCAGCTACACAATTACCACAAAAAGTGCAAGAAAAAGATGAGGTTTCACAGTTAAGCATTACAAATCTTTTAGCAAACATACGTGGTACAAAAGAATACTGGTTCCAACATCACAGAGAAGTACGCTGTATGAGAACAAACCTTGGCCCACCCACTTGTTTTGTGACATTAAGTTGTGCAGAATATGCATGGGAAGGTTTACACAAATTCCTACGCATAGTAAACAAAAACAAATCAAACAGATATAAAAACAGCAGGAGAACTCTGCTCTCTAGATCCTGTAAATGTATCAAGATATTTCCATCATCGCTTCATTGCTATGCTACACTTCATTTGTAATAAAACAGTTCCTCCCCTCAGAGAAGTGCAACACTTCTTTTGGAGAAAAGAATACCAGGCTAGAGGAGCACCACATATCCACATGCTTTTGTGGATTAAAAATGCTCCTAAATGTGGTCAAGACAGTGATGTCACTGTTTTACAGTTCATCCAAAAAATATGTGACTTGTGAAATCTCTTCACAAACAAGACATACCGCCTCATTACAAGGGTGGCGCTCCCGTAATGAAGGGTGCCGGTACCGGACCGGCACCCTTCATTACGGGAGAGCCTATTACGAGGTTCCCTTTGCGGGACCCGGAACAGACATCTGGTAAAACCAGACATCCTTTCCGGGCCCTGAGAGGGGAACAGGGAGCTAATAACGGGCCATTTGTAATGTGCCCGTTATTACCTCCCTCCCCATTGAGCCCTATGGGGGCTCAAATGGGAATGGGTTCCTGCAAGGAGGAATTACCGGGTCATCCTATGTCGGAATGACCCGGTAAGTCCTCATTGCAGGAACCCAGTATTGGAGCCCGGTATGGAGACAGCCATGGCACTAATAGCACCATGGCTACCTCCATACTCGTAATGAGGCCCAATAGCCAACAATGATCTCAACAGCCAAGACATTTTGAAAAACAATTTACTGGACACATACTACCCAAAAAGAAGTACCACTTTGGAAACCAAGGTCCTCATTAGGAGTTTGGAGGTAACCATGGCGCTAATAGCGCCACGGCTGGCTCCAAACCCTTACTGACTCCGCCCTAGTGAATGGAGCTATTACCGCCCCATTTCAAGTTTGACGGGGGTGGTAATTCTCCATTCACCAGGGCCTTTCCTCATTCCCATTAGAGCCCCCATAGGGCTCAATGGGAATGGGGAAGGCGCTAATAACGGTACCGCAAATTGCAGTACCGTAATTAGCTCCAAAGTCTTTTTGCGGGTTCCGTCCTTAATGCCTGGAAAAACCAGGCGTTAAGGGAGGACCCGCAAAGGGAACTCGTAGTAGGGTGGTAAGGGATTACCGGCACGGTGCCCTTACTGGTGCCAGTAATCCCTTACCGCCCACCTCGTAATAAGGCCCCATGTGTCTATACCACGTAGCCCCAAACTTTACATACAAAAATAATTTTAAACCAGATGAAAAGAAAGGTATATACAGAGTGAAAAATTGTGAAGGCAGCTTAGTGAAACTTACCAAACGAAGCTTAATTAATCATATCAAATTGTTATTAAAAACTCCTCAACATAAAGAATTGTATTACATGTCCCTGCTACAACTTTTTAAACCATGGAGAAAAGAAGAAGATTTACTAGATACCTATGACTCCTATGAAGACGTTTTCAAAGCAAATGAAAGCACTGTAACAGACGTAAACTTTACACAGTACAAATTAATGTTACTTAACGAACAGCAACACAGGGAAGAACTCCAGGCCCAACTAGATGTGGACACTCCTGACAGTAGTCAACCTTCTGTAACAGGAAAACAAGAACCACTTGGACAGCCACTAATAGCAAATGAGGCAGAATTAGCAATGACAGAAGTAGAAAACACCATGGGCCTCATTACGAGGTTGGAGGTAGCCATGGTGCTATTAGCACCATGGTTGCCTCCAAACTCGTTCCGACTCCGCCCTGGTGAATGGAGCAATTACCGGTCCATTCCAAGGTTGGAGGGACTGGTAATTCCCCATTCACCAGGGCCCTTCCCTATTCCATTTGAGCCCCCATAGGGCTCAATGGGAATGGGGAAGGCGCTAATAACGGTACCGCAAATTGCGGTACCGTTATTAGCTCCAGAGTCCCTTTGCGGGTCCCGTCCTTAACGCCTGGAAAAAACAGGCGTTAAGGGAGGACCCGCAAAGGGAACTCGTAGTAGGGCGGTAATGGATTACCGCCCACCTCGTAATGAGGCCCATGTGTCAGTATGAGCAATCTACTGACACATCGTGTCAGTAGATTCACAAAATCACAACTAAACAATGAGCGGCGTAGCATTTTCCAAGACTATAAACCTATACTGCTATATGTCGTCAAGCTGGTTCAGGCAAAACATTCTTAATCAAAATCATCAGCAAGTTCCTCCATTAATTGACAAACAACAAACTGTCAACTGTTGTAACTGCCCCCACAGATTTAGCTGCCTACAACATAGGCGGTGTCACTTTACACCGATAACTACTCCTTCCAGTAGAACACCAAAACAAATTAGACTATTACAAACTTTCTCCAGAAGCTGCAATGGAACTATGCAGAGTTTTCAAAGAAATGAAATTGCTGCTAATAGATGTGGTAAGCATGGTTTCCAATCTAATGTTAGCCTTCATTCACCGCAGATTACAAGAGGTACTGAAAACAGACTATGAAGAACTCTTTGGAGGAAAACACATTATGGTTTTTGGAGATCTTCTTCAATTAACACCAGCTAAAAGTGAACCTATTTTTAAAACCTTAGGGCACAAACTATGCCGTACAATTCTTGGCAGCATAGGAAATGTCAACCTTTGGCAACATTTCCAATACAGAGAATTAACTGAAAATATGCGTCAGTCTGCAGACCTCACATACGCCAACATTTTAAAAAGTATTAGAGTTGGTGTACTATCTCAAGAAGCACAATCTATATGAAAAACAAGACACATCCTTGCACTCTATGGCCATAACTCATGTGCTACTGATGTCATCGAACAATTATCACACAAAAATGACAATTGTATGTCCTTTATGCCAACTCTTGCAAGCTATTCAAAATGTAATGAAACAATGGTAAAAAAGGAAATAAAACCAATAGTTCAAATGTGCTCCCCAGACAAACTGGACGTACATGGTATGACACTACCCATGTGTCAACAAGCCACAACAAGGCTAAACACCTTGGAAAACCCTATCTCTAACACAGCTGGTTTGGAGAAAATATTAAAATTATGTTTAAACTGTAGAGTAATGCTTAAACGTAACCTTGACGTGGAGCAAGGACTAGTTAATGCAGCACTTGGTACAGTTGTTGGCTTTCAAACATACCCACATGACAACAACATTCAGTTTGTCAATATTCTCTTTGACAAACTATCAGAAGTTAAAAGGATAGTACGCTCAACAGCCCATTTCCTTCTTTTCAAACACATGTATGTACACAGAGAACAATTTTCTCTAACTCTAGCATACGCAGTCACCATTCACAAATCACAAGGTCTTACTCTAGATAAAGCATTGATAGATATTGGTAACACAGTCTTTAAAAAAGGCATGAGCTATGTAGCACTATCACACTTACGTACATTTGACTGACTATTTCTAATCAACTTTGATGCAAGTAAACTAAATGCTGATATTCCTTGCATTCTAGAATACAATAGACTGCGTTCACTATATACCGCCCATCTAAAAACCTATCCTGTTCCGCAAAAAGCAAAACGTTGTAAAAGAAAACTACTTCAGACTCAAACTATTCAGGATCTCACAGCAATTCCTCCAAAGAAAGTAAAAGAAGCTAATACTTCATCAAGGACCACAACCAAAGAAACATCTACTGCTCAAACTAACTCAACTACCTCTTCAAAGAAACAACGCACACTCCGAACAAATGACTTGGACCCAAAAATGTCAAGTCCATTCAAATTTTCAAATACAACTGGTGTAAATTGCTACGCAAATGTAGCAATCAATATTATATTCCAATTGCCACCAATTACTGACACCATTTACTTACAAGGGACAGACCAATTGTGTTTGCAAATGTTAGTCCTTCACAGAAATGCACCAAGCAATCCTGACAACACTTACAGTGTTTCTGGAATAAGGCAGGAATTGGACTACTGTGCTGGAATGGTCAAATTCACTATAAACACACAAGAAGATCCACAAGAATGTTTAATGTACTTACTACAAGTACTAGAAAACAAAAACATACCTATAAATGAAATCTTCCAGATTTCATACATGTGGAAACATACATGCACTCTTTGCAGCCATGTAGCACAAGAAAACGTTCCTATTGAACGCTTCATATATGTATCCACACCTATCTGTGAATCTATTCCATTTAAGCAACTTGTACAAAATGAAAACCATAGCAGATTATGTACTACCTGCAATTCCGATAATTGTTCCACCTTACAAATACAGACACATAGTAAATACATAATAGTAATGCTTTTACGTTACAATGCAGATGGTACCAAAAATATCTGCAAGCTGACTGGATTCACACATGGTCAAGTATCACTTGGTAAGAAAACCTTCACAACAATAGTTAGATTGCAATCAAAGATTTTATAAATTGTAAGACTAAGATTGTAGTGTATGCCCTGATATGTGTTTGTAAGATGCTTTATACAGGTAGTACCATTAGACAGCTGCGGGTTCGTATCAGGGAGCATCTTTCTAGTCTAAACAAAACAGATTCTAAATTACCTTTGGCAACACATTGGCAATCGGAACACCAATTTGCCAATAAAACTGATTTTCGGTTTATAGGTCTCATCAAAGCTAAAAGTGGCAAATGTGGTGGCAACCTCCTTTTGAAATTGAGATAACTAGAATCCAACCTTATCTGTCATCTACGATCTACCACTAATGGTCTTATCACAGACCATGAAATGCATGTGTTCTTATGACATAGATCGTGTCTGGGTGCTTGATGGTCTATAATGGTGATAATGCACACAAGCAAATGTGCCTATTTCTGGCGGCAACTCTGGTAATCATGAATTTGTGCTTCCAAATATTGTGAATTATGTATCTAATTTGCCATACTTAATGGTCTGTTATAGCAGCAACACTGCAAAGCATGCCTCTGGGCTTTTCAATAATGTGTATTCTGTTCCTAACTTGTGATAGTGTCTACGCACAATATGCTACACATTATACCAAAAATGAGGCATCATATCATATTTGGTAAAGATGAGCACCTTATCAGCAATTATACCCATGACTCTTGATCATCTTCTTGATCCCCTTCCAAGTGCTAGGCATTTGATAGGCAATTTACTTTATTTGCAATTTGGAGTTCTATACGCAGTAAGCATATTCACCAACTTACTGGCTAAAACTTCAGACCTCCTTACTTTCCGCAAACAACTAAAAACCTATCTCTTTCTTTTAGAGTAATCCCGTGGTAGTTCTTGCTACAGTATTCTGCTCTCGGTGTCTGGATGCCTACGGGCTTTGACGCGGTACAAATATATTAACATAACATAACATAACATATGCTCTGTTTCCTGGCATCCTCATGCGAGGTTTGCTTAGTACATACTGGTTGGAGGTAACGCGTTGGGGATTCTATTCTTCCTCTTAACAGGTTTCATTGAATTAATATTCAGTAATCTCGCATATCATGCCACTGTAATTAGAAATGGTTATACTGTTACATGGCAGCAGACTAAGTGCACAATATGGTCATTCTTTGATAAGATTAGCCTTGTAACTGGCATATGGATTACCTTCGACTTTTTTGTGGTCACATTAGATTTGGGTAATGTTTACTTCTTTCAACCAATTGTATGAGCAGATATCCACGCTGTACGCACTCAGAACGCGTGACGTCATGCGCATAGTTGATGTGTGACATCACGACGCCATGACATTGTGAGTAGACACACCGCCTTTAACTTAGTCGGACACTAGCTACCGCATTTCATTTGAATACGGATGGGGATCAAGCCCCTTTACATGTCTGTCGGAATTCACCATTTAAAGGTATCTGAATGCTTTTTGACACATTTTTTTTTAACATTTATCTTTGGTATTGAGAGGCTTGTGCACCTTTATTTTTTGTCATCCAATTACACTAGTTAATTCTTTTCACTCCATACTGTTGGTTATTTTTAGGTATTCTATTCTATTTGAAACAGACAGGTTGACTCAGCATACTTGTACGCTCAAGCGCGCTTTTCTGGATTAGCATTAGGGTGAGTTTTTTGCCCAGTGATGGCTAACTTTTATTCTTCAGTCACTATGCCTGCTAGGTTAAGGTCACAGTCCTTTGACTATTTCCTGTTCTTTGATTTGTATTTAAGGCTTAACAAGCAGTGTACGTATATGCAATTCATCAAGACGCTGCAGCCATTACACTGGAAATTCCTACTTAGCAATTGTTGGTCATTTGGCATCATTAACAGTCTCTCTATTTAAAGAGCCAATACTATTTGGTTCATTTCCAAATCCTGATTAAGAGTACAACGGAACTTCAACCACAGTGAATAATTCAGACGGTAGGCCCCATTACTTATATATTACTTATCTCTTCTTTTAGCTCTGATGCAACGGTTTTGGTCACTTGATGATTTAACCCTTATCACAGATTACTGTACACTTTAGGGGTGCAGTTGGTAATTGACATTCATTCTTTTAAAGGATTAGAAAATCACATCGGCATGGTCCAACCACTTCCTTCTATTTCAAATACTTTGTTTTCTTTGGTCACGCCTTTGCCTATGAGGTGCTCTTTCTTAATGGTTTTTGCAGAGGGTTTTCTGCAAAAAGGGTTTTTCCTCTTTCAAGTGGTTCTTTGTGTCAAAAACAGAACCACCACCTTGACTCATTCGAAAATGTATACTGATATATATTGATATATATTTTGCTCTCCCCCTCCCCCGTTTTCTCCTTATGTGTGACAACATATGCCTCCTACTCAACTTCTGAATCACGGTATGATGTTCATACATAATTTAATGACGTTCTCCTTTATTGTTTATTATAACATTATTATTCATGTGTTGTTTTTTGACATGTGTCATTGTTTACATCTTTGTGACATGTGTAATGCTTTGTTTTAACCAATGGATTCCTTATCTAATTTGTGTTGATTTTTTACATGCTTGTAACATTACATGTACCATTGTGTCTACTCTGTTTTCTTTAATTGTACAGCCTTGAAAACGACCCGGGTGGTCGAAACACGTGTCAGCTGTTTCTGTGTTTCTTTTGAATGAACAAATTAAAGACAATGGGGGTAATTCATGGAATCAAGCGCAGAAGTGGCGCACACGGCTGGCGCACAGAGTGCGCGTGCGCCAGCCGCGGATTGGGTGCACATCCCGGGGAAAACACGCACAGGGCCTTCCATGAATTGCACATGTGCGCGTGCGCTTGCTTTTTCACGCTTGCGCCACAAATTTCGGCGCACATTTATTCCATAAATTGGCCCCTTTTTTGAAGATTTGAGAATTTTCTCAAGATATCATCAAATCTATTGATTGCAATAATTATCAGGGATTGCGTGTTGGACTTCCCTTCCAATTTTCATTGCCTAGTTTATTCTTCTTGTCCCGCAAGGGGGGTCCCAGTGGAAGTGAACCGACGCAGCAGAACGTTCAATCTTGTGTTCAATTTCTTATTTTCTGTAAAGCTTACAGGAAGTATTGAAGAGCGCACTGTCCACTATAACGACCCCTAGTCGATATCTGACTTCATTTAAATACGTAATAGTAATGCTTTTACGTTACAATGCAGATGGTACAAAAACAACTGCAAGCTGACTGGATTCACACATGGCCAAGTATCACTTGGTAAGAAAACCTTCACAACAATAGGTATAATCTACCACACAGGAGCCACAACCAATGCAGGTCACTATACTGCATTTAAAAAAAGAATTGTGGATGGTTCGAATGTAATGATACTACCATTACTCTAAAACAGAGATTACCAGCAAATCTTGTAAACGCTTACTTAATATTCTTAAAACCAAAATGTAATAACTAATCTGTGTATGAACATAAACAAAACTTCAACTTCAAAACTATGAACAGTTAGAATGTGCCAACAGGTATCTAACTGCCCCAAGATTCTGCAACAAGCAAACAGATAAATGAATACCGCTAAAATGAAACAAGAAATAAACAGTTAGAATACGCCAACAGGTATCTAACTGCCCCAGGATTCTGCAACAAGCAAACCGATAAATGAATACCACTAAAATCAAACAAGAAATATATAGTTAGAATACGCCAAAAGGTATCTAACTGCCCCAAAAATCTGCAACAAGCCAACAGATAGATGAATACCACTAAAATGGAAAAAGAAATAAACAAATAGAATACACCAACTACTATCTAATTGCAACAATATTACCACCACTTCCAAATAAAAAACCATACACCTATTCAATTTCTTCTACTGAAAACAATGAAAGAAATATATTGTACCAGAACATAGAAAGTTTTTTTTTAATCCATTATAGATTTTCTTCTTACAGACCCAATAATTTAATAAACAAACAAAGGAACTGAGCAAATTGCACAGTACACTGGTTTGAACTGTAGTACTTCTAACGTACTAACTATGAGGGTCGACAAAATACAGACATGTCTACTATGCAATGCAATAACTCATTATGAACTACCTACACTAACATATGATCTTTTCTTTTATCACAGAGATTGAAAAAGAATGTCTGCTCCAATTACCCATGTCGTGAAAAAACTGCATACAACCACAAAAAGTCAAACAGTAAGTATATAATGACTGGACTCACAAACACCACAGCATAACACACCCATTCAAGCAAACACCTGACCATAGACCACAATCCAAAATGTGTGCGCCCATGGGTATCTTATGTTGCAGTGCTTGTTGCCAAACCCTACAATCTTGACTGCATGGCCTGGCCAAAACTCTACATACAGCCTCAGCAAAGGAAACTGTAAGTATGTAATAATTAGACTCACAAACACTGCAACATAACATAGCCATGCAACGAACACCTCACCAATAAATACAACCCAAAATGCCTAGAGTCTTCAATACCAACATTCTGAACACAATCCAACAACCAAACTAACACACATCATCTAACTATCCTATAAACATTATTACACTACTTCCAATCAGTACACACATTTTTGAAAACATATCCCCTAAGCAGCCCACATACCACAGTCAAAATGTTTGGTAGCATGGTTGTGTTATGCTGCGGTGGTTGTGGCCAGGGTCCAGAGTCTTGGGTGCATGGCCGAAGGCCTACGGCTCTTCGGCCATGCACCCAAGACTCAAGGCTCTGGCCACAACCACTGCAGCATAACGCACTCATAGAAGCAAACACCTACCAAATGACCACAACCTAAAAACATAACACATCCACCTCAAAACCTATCCACTTCAATTAACATTCTAAAAAATAATTACAACCAACGAACAAATTCTTCAATACATACCCTCTTCACCCAATGCTCTACTAACGACCCAAAACCAACATCATACTAAAGTAAAGTAGCCAGTAGTGCGCCCAGTGTTTAATATGTCCGCGGACAACTGTGGTGACCGCGGACACCGTGAACACATCAAGGCCTTCTCCCACCTAAAAAAATACAGCATTTGACCCATATCTTACTCTCCCACCCTCTCCAAGCACTCCTACACACCAACACACTCCCCAAAATTGGATTTATGCTCACTTACACGCTGCACTGTCCAATATGGCGGGCGCATCGAAACAATGTGACGCACCACACGCTTTAGCCCAACCAATCAGCGAACACGTCACATGTCTGCAGACATGACGCAAGCCGATTAGCCAATAGGTGTCCTGTCCGTGGAGCCAACAGGGAAGTGTGTCCGCGGAGCGGACATAGATATCACTAATTTTTTTAGACCCACTTTTTGGTCATTTAAAGAAAAAGTACTGGGCAGATTTTCACCAAAGCTACAAAAGCACACTTTTGGGACCTAGACGCCGCTCCTGCCACAAATCTGGTGAAAATCCATCCAGCCGTTTTGGGCTGTAGGCATGACCAAAATCTTTTCTCCATTCAGTCTATGGGGAAAAAAAATAATTTTGGGACTCCCCTATAACTTTGCCCCTCCTGGACCAAACTTCACCAAACTTAGCAAAAATATTTAGAGTGTGCCATATACTTTTATTGCAACGTTTGGTGAGGATTCGTCCAGGGAGAGCGAAGTTATAAGACACCCAAAAAGTTCTCTTCCTATGGGTTTATCAACTTAACCATAACTACATGGCCGCTACCACAGGCCATGTAATATTCATAGAATGGAAATTAAATTACACTTATTTATCAATTATTAGTCTTGTTATATTGATTTTTTATCAACCACATAATTGAATCTTTAAAGGTCATACTGCTAAAATAGTGTTGGAGGATTGCCAGGATGATATAGTATTGCTTTTGCATATTCTGCTTAATGTTGTTCAGTTGCTTTTCTTTTATGTTCCCATTCCCTCCATTTTGTTCTTCCCTATTCCCCATCTCTGTCTGTTTGTGTGTGATGTTATGTCTTGTGATTTCATTTCACATCCCGGTATGTCCTGTACTCAAGGAAGAGAGATGTTGCATAGATTACATTTTTTAACTCAGTAATGTTTGGTGTATATACAGGGCATGTTTGTAATTGTGTATCTTATGTATCTAAAAAGCAATTTTGGTTTTACATGTATCATATAAAATGAGTGATAGGTGATCATTTTGTGTTATAGATATTTCAGCTGTTTTTTGTATAGATGATTTGATATTATATAATATATATGGAGGATATTATGTTGGGTGTTATATACATGTACTATTGAAAATGATTGTAATATGCTGACACTGAAATAAATTACTAAATTAAAAAATATATATATATATCCTGTACTTGTATAATGGCATCTTATGCATAGACCGTAGCTTTTACACGCTCTTAAGTGACACACTTTCACATTTGCTCTGCAGTCCAGATAACTTGTTAAATCCAGCTCAGCCAACACAGAGACTATCCCCATGTAATAATTATGGATTCCTCTCGACCATCATACCCGCTCCATTCACGTAGACGTCATTGCTCAGGAGAACGTGTTTGGACAGCTCATCTGTGTTTCCCAACGGGCACAGAATACCTCAATGGCTTCAGGGATAGGATCACTGGTTAAGGAGAGAATGTAGTGTCTATCTCCATCTGCATGTTTCTCCTTGCCACTTCCCTACCACCATCTTCTCCTCTTAGTTTCCCACTCCCATCCACCTTTTGTTTTGGGCACCCTGCAGCCAAATGTTGCACAAATGGCACAGTATAAAACCTCAAAATAAACAAATAAATAAATAAATGTCCAGCAACATGCATTGACATTGTCAACAGTTTTGAGAGATATGTTATCTGTGTTATATATAGATAACACTGATCCCCAAGATTAATTAGCTGGGACATATGATTGTAAATGTGTATGTTGTCCAATTTAGATTATTGTGTGTCCAGTCTTTTTACTGCAGAAATGTAACTGCAGATTAGTTACCACATTTGTTACAGCAAGTTATGAGGGTTGGGTGAGGCAATATGAGATGGAGAAAGGGTGGAGGCGGATAGACGGATGGGGACAGGTTTCTTCCCCGGCATTTTATAGCTAGAAAATCCAAAACATGATTTTAAAAATAAAGTATTGAAATGTCATCTGAAAACACACAGGCAAGCAGATTATCGAACTAGCTCCATTGTGAATATCTTATTTGTGTTTGTTTTCTAGTCACTGTCACCCATCCTATGTTTCATTTTACTATAATTATAGCAACTGGTGCACTCCCAGCACATAACATTTGCATACACTAAAGCTACCCACCCAGGGATTTCTTTTGTCATCTGCAAATGTATCCTGTGTAAGATGTTTCTGTTTGTAGTGACATCCGTATTGTTCAGCTAATACAATATAGAGATGCAATTTACATTGCGTTGATAATGGAGGACATCGTAGCTTGTAGAGAACAGGAAATAATGATATCAGTGTAACATATTTGAAGGTACATTGCAATAAAGGTGAGGGTCCAGGAGGAGAGTGGATGAAGAAGAACAATCTGTACCATAGAGATTATGGGGCCAATTCATAGAATTCGGCGCACAAGTGGCGCACGCGGCTGGCGCACAGTGTGCGCGTGCGAATCCCTGCGCCAGCCGCGTGCGCTAAAATCCATTTCCGCGCACAGCGTATTCATGGATTCCAGCCACCAAAACCAGCCGTGGCGCACAGTGGCGCAGCGACCCTGCAGCAGCGCCAGTTACGCCTCCAAGAACGCCTCTCGCGCAGGGAAAAGCCATCAAAATCCCCAACCCAGCGCAAAGGGCAGCAGCAAACGCAGAGCTGGGAGCGTGTATTCCAGGGGTGTGCGGGTGTTTCCATACGCGATTGGCCTGGGTACGTGGATTCCAGGGGTGCGCGAGAAAGTCTACACGCGATTGGCCTGGGTACGTGGATTTCAGGGGTGCGCGAGAAAGTCAACCCGCGATTGGCCTGGGTACGTGGATTTCAGGGGTGCGCGAGAAAGTCTACACGCAATTGGCCTGGGTACGTGGATTTCAGGGGTGCGCGAGAAAGTCAACACGCGATTGGCCTGGGTACGTGGATTTCAGGGGTGCGCGAGAAAGTCTACACGCGATTGGCCTGGGTACGTGGATTTCAGGGGTGCGCGGGTAGTTCCACACGCGATCGGGCCTGGGGGAGCGGGGTGCGTGGATTTCAGGGGCTCGCGGGTGGTTCCACACGCGAAAGGGCCTGTGCGAGTGGGGTAGAGTATTACGTGGGTGTGCGGGAAGTTCAAGACGTGAATTGGCAGTGTGGGTCCTCCCAGGTCTCCCCTCTACCCCCTCCACGACCTCTGCAGGCATCCCACACCACAGGGGACTACCCTGCACCCCTGGTCATGTCCCGCAGGCAGCCCATCCACCATGGCCATGCCCCCCAGCCAAGCCACATGTCCCCTTGCACCCCCACCCCCCAGCACTGTGGGGCACCTGCCAGCAGGCCCCCACCCATGTCCAACTCATGTCTCCCACCACCCCCACCCCCCAGCAGTGCAGGGGCAGCCTCCACCAGGCCCCCACCCATGTCTCCCACCACCCCCACCCCCCAGTCACCAGGGGCAGCCTCCACCAGGCCCCCACCCATGTCTCCCACCACCCCCACCCCCCAGTCACCAGGGGCAGCCTCCACCAGGCCCCCACCCATGTCTCCCACCACCCCCACCCCCCCAGTCACCAGGGGCAGCCTCCACCAGGCCCCCACCCATGTCTCCCACCACCCCCACCCCCCAGTCACCAGGGGCAGCCTCCACCAGGCCCCCACCCATGTCTCCCACCACCCCCACCCCCCAGTCACCAGGGGCAGCCTCCACCAGGCCCCCACCCATGTCTCCCACCACCCCCACCCCCACAGTCACCAGGGGCAGCCTCCACCAGGCCCCCACCCATGTCTCCCACCACCCCCACCCCCCAGCAGTGCAGGGGCAGCCTCCACCAGGCCCCCACCCATGTCTCCCGCCACCCCCACCCCCCAGCCACCAGGGGCACCCTCCACCAGGCCCCCACCCATGTCTCCCACCACCCCCACCCCCCAGCCACCAGGGGCAGCCTCAACCAGGCCCCCACCCATGTCTCCCACCACCCCCACACCCCAGCACTGTGGGGCACCTGCCAGCAGGCCCCCACCCATGTCCAACTCATGTCTCCCACCACCCCCACCCCCCAGCCACCAGGGGCAGCCTCAACCAGGCCCCCACCCATGTCTCCCACCACCCCCACCCCCCAGCCACCAGGGGCAGCCTCCACCAGGCCCCCACCCATGTCTCCCACCACCCCCACCCCCCAGTCACCAGGGGCAGCCTCCACCAGGCCCCCACCCATGTCTCCCACCACCCCCACCCCCCAGCCACCAGGGGCAGCCTCCACCAGGCCCCCACCCATGTCTCCCACCACCCCCACCCCCCAGTCACCAGGGGCAGCCTCCACCAGGCCCCCACCCATGTCTCCCACCACCCCCACCCCCCCAGTCACCAGGGGCAGCCTCCACCAGGCCCCCACCCATGTCTCCCACCACCCCCACCCCCCAGCAGTGCAGGGGCAGCCTCCACCAGGCCCCCACCCATGTCTCCCAGCACCCCCACCCCCCAGCCACCAGGGGCACCCTCCACCAGGCCCCCACCCATGTCCAACTCATGTCTCCCACCACCCCCACCCCCCAGCAGTGCAGGGGCAGCCTCCACCAGGCCCCCACCCATGTCTCCCACCACCCCCACCCCCAGTCACCAGGGGCAGCCTCCACCAGGCCCCCACCCATGTCTCCCACCACCCCCACCCCCCAGCCACCAGGGGCAGCCTCCACAAGGCCCCCACCCATGTCCAACTCATGTCTCCCACCACCCCCACCCCCCAGCCACCAGGGGCAGCCTCAACCAGGCCCCCACCCATGTCTCCCACCACCCCCACCCCCCAGCCACCAGGGGCAGCCTCCACCAGGCCCCCACCCATGTCTCCCACCACCCCACCCCCCCAGTCACCAGGGGCAACCTCCACCAGGCCCCCACCCATGTCTCCCACCACCCCCACCCCCCAGCCACCAGGGGCAGCCTCCACCAGGCCCCCACCCATGTCTCCCACCACCCCCACCCCCCAGTCACCAGGGGCAGCCTCCACCAGGCCCCCACCCATGTCTCCCACCACCCCCACCCCCCCAGTCACCAGGGGCAGCCTCCACCAGGCCCCCACCCATGTCTCCCACCACCCCCACCCCCCAGCAGTGCAGGGGCAGCCTCCACTAGGCCCCCACCCATGTCTCCCAGCACCCCCACCCCCCAGCCACCAGGGGCACCCTCCACCAGGCCCCCACCCATGTCTCCCACCACCCCCACCCCCCCAGTCACCAGGGGCAGCCTCCACCAGGCCCGCACCCATGTCTCCCACCACCCCCACCCCCCAGCCACCAGGGGCAGCCTCCACCAGGCCCGCACCCATGTCTCCCACCACCCCCACCCCCCAGCCACCAGGGGCAGCCTCCACCAGGCCCCCACCCATGTCTCCCACCACCCCCACCCCCCCAGTCACCAGGGGCAGCCTCCACCAGGCCCCCACCCATGTCTCCCACCACCCCCACCCCCCAGCCACCAGGGGCAGCCTCCACCAGGCCCCCACCCATGTCTCCCACCACCCCCACCCCCCAGCCACCAGGGGCAGCCCCCACCAGGCCCCATGTGCGCCTCAGTGGCGGCCTCCTCCTCCTCTGTGGAAACCACCAACCTGGATGGCACCTCGCCGTCTACCGCCGTAGCAGGCCCCTGTGGGGGCTCACCCACCCCTTCCGCTGCAGCCGTGGGGGCATCCCTGCCGCCTTGCTCCACAGCGCCGTCTACACCCTCTCCTTCACTAGCCGCTGCGTAGAGGGAGACATAGAACACAAGCATCAGGGTACTGTACAATGGTACCCTAGACAGGAAGCAATAGCAGATGAGTGCCACTGTCAAAGTACACTTCCATCATGTCACACCACAACACATGTGTCAGTCCAGGCAAAACACACACAGTGACAGTCATGCTGCGTGCCATGGACATTTCTATGCATGTCCAATGGACTCACGAATCATACAATGTAATGGGACTCACATGCATCATGGGTCATGCCTATCACATGCACACACTTCACCTCAGTCACATCCATCTGGCCCCGTACACCCCAATCACAGTGCATACAGGGATGACTAGGCTGCATCAGTGAATCAGTACATTGTCACAGACATGTGTCATGCATCCATGGCACTCACAAGTCACAGACACGCAGGTCAGGCACACAGACATGGATACCCCATATGTATCTGGCATCAGCACCCATCCCTCGCCCCCACCCATGTCCAGGAACAGAGACTGCCATGCTGTCATGTGTGCAATCTGCACAGGGCTCCCCATGTCGCATTCAAACACATGCAACAACCATGCGGTTCACACATTACAGGTCGCACATGCATTACCATGATGTCCCTGCACACATACATGCGTACATGGCCTATGTCACACATGCAGGCAAGTATCAGACAACCAGCACACTGCAACATGCCCTGTCTCACACAGCAATGCTTGGCCACTTATCGCTCAACTCCAGAGGGTCTCCCTCTCAAGGACCTGGCTGTGGAGCGCTGGGTGTGCGCGTTCCAGGACCCTCAACTGGATGGAACTCATGCGGCCCCGGCCCCCCTCCACGAGGCGCCGGGCCTTCATGAGGGTCCTGGACCTCAAGTCCTCCCAGCGCTTCTTGACCTTCTGGATGGTGCGGGTTGCCACCCCCTCCGCGTCCTCTCCCATCCTTCCCTGTTGGCGCGGGACGATCCGAAGAGGGCATCATACTGCCCCAGGACTTGCTCCACCAGGACACCAACTTCGGTGGCAGTGAAGCTGGTGCCCCTCTGCCCCTCTGGCCGGGGGTTGCCACTGGTGTCAGATGCGGATGTGCCCGACATGGCAACCCCAGGGGCAGGAGTGGGTGGGCAACTGGGTCCTGGGGCTGGGCTGTGGAGCAATGTCATTTGAGTCGGGAGTCTTCTGTACCAGCAGGGGTGGACACAGCAACTGGACCCCTGCAGATGGCTGATGTGCAGGCACCAAATGGCAGGGCACGGTGGCAGCAGGCAGGCAGGCAGGCGGGCAGGCAGGCAGCAGCAGATGGCATGTGGGAGGCTGCTTGGGGCACTGGGGGCCAGTGAATTGGCCTTCTGGGCAGGAGCGTGGTCTTCCGTGTGTTTTCGCGTGGCCAGCTTGATACGGAGTGATTAGGCACGCGAAAAATCTGCACGCAGCGTGCAATGCGCGTAAGCGCGCGTGAAAAACTGCACGTCCGCGTGTAATAGGAGGAAAGGGCCCATGCATAAGCGTGCGCACGTGAAAAACTGCACGTCCGCGTGTAATAGGAGGAAAGGGCCCATGCATAAGCGTGTGCGCGTGAAAAACTGCACGTCCGCGTGTAATGCGCGTAAGCGCGCGTGAAAAACTGCACGTCCACGTGTAATGCGCGTAATCAAACGTGAAAAAGTGCACGTCCGCATGTGACGTGACGCGCGCGTGCGTTTCCCTCAGCACGGGTTAAAGGTGAGCGGGCCCAGCAGTTCGCTGTACGTGCCTTTCGTGGAGACCGACGTGTGTTGCTGCTTCCAGTTGTTTCGCGCGCCATCTACTTCACAGCTCTCAAGGACCTATCTCTTCTTTTGGCGGGGGTATTGGCTACGTGTGTTTTTCTGCATTGCGCTAGTCAGACGGTGAGTCGCAAACGCTCCTTTTCCCACTGCGGGTGCCCCTGTGTATCGCACCCATTTTCGATGTCATCGTAGCCTGCGTGTCCCACGCGTACGCGTTATTCGTGTTACTGGGTGCCACCGCGTACTGCGGGAGGTTTAATCCACGCACGTAGGCTGCAGGGTTGCGTGCACGGTTTTACTGCAGTTTTGGGGTGCCTGAGCGTTGCGTGACCCGTCAACACATCACCGGGGTCACATACAGCCTTGCAGGTGCAGGGGGGCTGTTAACATCTTGCTTCCCACCCCCTTCACCCCAATTGCCCAGGTCAATTGTGCTGTACACCTCCCATTGGCACCACTCCATCTGTGCCAGCACTATTACATCTGTGCCATGGTAGGGAGGCCACCAAAGGTGAGGGGCGCCTCAGCTGGGCGTCCTCCTCGTGGCGGGCGTGGTCGGGGACGTGGCCGTGGTGACCAGGGAGTAGGGGGACTCCAGGGTGTCCAGGGCAGCCACAGAGGGGGAAGAGGCAGGGGTGCGCCACTTGAGCACAATGTTGTGCCATGTGTTGGTGCAGCCATGCCACCACCCCCTGTGGTTCAGGGGGATGCAGCTCCTGCATCTGGCACTGGCACCCGTATGACCCAGCAGTCCGTTCCATCGACTGCCACGGGCCCAAGGGTAGCGGTAGCTGCAGGTGCAGCTGTGGACACCGCCACCCAGGCTCAGGGTCTGCCAGCGCAGGCTGCGTTGGCACTTGAAGAGCCCTTGGTAGATCTCCAACAGGCCAGGGGGGAAACCATTGGGGCAGGCCGGGCTGCTCAGACCAAGACACGTGTCCCTGGGGCAGTCATGTCATCTGCTGCCCCGAACAGCCGGGTGTTGGCAAGTGCAGGGGCAGATGCACCCAACAGCACCTCGGTTGTGAGTCTGCCAACCAGGACCGTTGCGGTTAATGACCCTGCCACAGCTGATGTTGCTGCGCAGGGTCCATTAGTGGGCACCCAGCTGCCACTGACACAAGTCAGGCCTTTGGTCATCCCTCCACCTGCCACTCCCTCGGCTCAATCCACCCAACCCACTGGCCATACTGGTCAGGGCGGCATTGGCCAGCCAGGGTCTGCGCCACAGTCCAAGAGGAGGAAGGTTGCATCTGCAGCACAGGCTGGGACCCCACACACAGCCACGACCTCCTGCACGTCGAGGAAGAAGCCTTTCTGTAAGCAGGAACTGGACTTCCTCGTGGACTACGTGCGGGGACACAGCCGTGACATGCTAGTGGGTGCCAATAGTCAGACAACGGCTGCCCAACGTGACACCCACTGGAAGCATGTTGCGGAACATGTCAGTTCATTCGGCCATGAGGTGCGCACGGCGCAGGAGTGCAAAAAGCGCTGGAATGACATCAAGCGCAGCACTAAGGCCAAGCGTGCCTCAAATTACAACTTGACTCTGGTGACTGGCGGTGGGCCTGCACCAGAGGAGGAAGAACTCACTCCGCATGAGGCTCTCGTTGCGGAGTTCATACCACCAGAATTGGTCGAAGGTGTGGGAGAGATGCTGGACTTTGATGCCCAGTCCAGTGAGTGTTGATGCGTAGTTGTTGAGGACGTGTGTGTTTCACTTGTGGGATGTGTTGTGCATGATTGCTGCTACATGTGTCGTGTACATGGTTCTGATGTGTAAGTAATGCAATGCCACCGTCATGCATGTCTCCTCTGCCTGCATGCGGGACTCCATGTGGCCATGCTCCCTTGCCCCTCCTCCGCCACTCTGCACCCCAGTTCCACCTTTGCACTGGTCTGCTACATTCTTGCCAATGTGTAGTTTCTTGTTCATGTGTCCTGTGTAGATGCTAACTTCCAGCTTAGAAAGTGCCAGACATATGCCGTGTGGTACAGCCTTAGTACTCGATGCAGGGTATCCCACTTGTACTGTGCATGGGTCAGATGTCCCGCAGGGACATGAGTGCCCATTCATGCTCCATGTGCATTGCACGCATGCCCCTATGTGTCCTAGAGTGGATGATCACTGTAATATGAGTCCTTGGTTACATACATTGCCTGCCATATTATCGGCCTCCCCATGTCAACTGTGGCTCAGTCCTGCGTTGCACACATGTTTAGGCTCTGACAATCTGTGTGGCTCACAGGCCTCAGCCTGTTCAATGGCCAATGACTCTGTCCAACTCTTGTCGTGTCTTCTTCACACGTGGCTGGCCTACGGATCTTCCATCATGTGTCCTGCCCACTGTCCCAGCATCATTTGCAGTGTTGAAATTCAAATCACATTAAGCTGTTGATGCCAGTCAACACTGCTTGTCAATACACAGGTGTATGGTCAGCCTTTTGATACCATGCTAGGCATCCCTGCTTTGGTACTGGGGTGGAGGGGTGCTTGCCTTCTAGACATGGTACACATTGAATACACAATGCACGTGATGTCTGATTTTGACATTGCACTGCCTTCACATTTCCTGGCACACACCATGGAGTGCTTGTACATGTAGGTAGTGAGTGGCGTACACATTTACTGCACTGCATAGACCCACTTCCATGCAAACTGCCACCTTTCAACAGGTCTGATCACAGAAGCTATTCTAAGTAGACCCAGCATGCATGCCAGGTCATATGTTGTGTGTCACATGTCTGCCGGATGCCTTTGCTGTCGGTGTGTGTGTGTGTGTGTTGTGTGCTTCTGACATGTGTAGTGACCTTTTCCTCTCTATTTTTCAGGTGATGACGCAATGGATGCAGAGGATGGTGTTGTCATGCCAGACACAGGGTTGGTAAGACCACATCAACCCGGCACTAGTGGGGGTCGTGGGGTGGTAGGCCACGAAAACCCCCAAGTGCTGCAGTCCATCCTGTCTCTGGCTGCCTATGAGTCCAGCCTTGATGACGACTCTGACGTCCATGTTGAGTTGGATGAGCGTCAAGTCCATGTGTCAGGGGTGAGTGATTCTGATGTGGACACTCCTCTGTCTGCGACACCTGCACTGAGGGATCAGACAGTCTTGGTTCCTCCGCCCGTGGTGGATCGGGACGCAGGGTCACCCTCCACACCAGTCACTGATGTGCCTGGGACATCACGTCGACGGGGGCATGTAGTCGTGCAGCCGCAGGCGGTGCCAACACAGCGAGGACCCCCGGTCCTTGGGTCCCGCAGGGGTCAAGCCCGGCAATGCGGTCGCCGCGCGCAACCGCTGTATACTGAGTGGGAGCAAGACATGACTGCCAATTCCGAACGGCAGGGGGCAGCAATGGAGAACATCGCTGACAGCATGGAGCGTGTGGCCGATCTGTGCTCCCCCCTGCTAGGCAGGTGCTTCTCCAGCAGCAGGCGGCACGGTCCACGGCCCGCTCGCTCAGGCTGGGCATGGCGGCCTCAGACAGGGCACGCCAGGCTGAAATGTCGTCTCTGCGTCAAGCAATTGCTGCTCATGCAGAGGCGCACATGGATGCCCTGAGGGAGGAGTATGCCTCGCTCAGATCCACTCTGGGTGTCCTTATGATGTCCCAGAGGCAGCAGGCAGAGGAGAGGTTTGCACAGCTTGAGCGCACCATCTCGGCTGAGCTACAGGCTTTCCGGGAGGTGCAGCGGTTGTCCAGCCAGGCCTTGCAGGAGGAACTCCGTGTTACATGTGCTACCTTGCAAGAGGAAGCACGTGTATCACGTGAGGTACTGCATGCAGACCTATGTAACATCGCCACACAGAACCAGGCTCACCTGTCCGGCAGACTTGCTGCCGACGAGGGGCAAGCTGCGGCTAGGCGTGGCCAGGCTACTGTGCCACGTCCTCCTTTCCAGGATGAACCAGACTCGGACGACCATCTATCTCCCACATAGGTCGTGCTGTGAAGGCGTTGAGCCCATGGAGGTATTTTTTTTTGGCTCAGCATCATCGCATGTGGATGTTGAGCAGCACCCTGTACCTCCCCCCTCCTGGGTGCCTCCCCTCCCCCCCGGGTCGTATGTGGCCATTTTTGATTTTTCTTTTAGTTTAGTTAGTTAAGTTTCTGTTTGATAGTTTAAATAGGTAATGTAGGTTTTCCATAGTTAGTGTAATTAGTTAATAGTTGAGTTAGTTTAAAATGTGTAGTCTATTGTGCTTTCATGTGACAGTGCGGTGCCTTGTGGTTTTTGAAGGCATCCACTGTCTGTTCCAGCTGGGCCCTTCATGGTTGTCTTGTGTATGTGTCTGCTGCTTGGGTTCCTTGACTCACATATGCCACTCCTGCCTCCCTTATCCATGGGCTCGCAAGGATGGTTCGGTGTTACAGAATTTTTCACAAGGGCTTTGGACTGTCATATCTGTGGCATGTCTGGTGCTTTTTGACTTGTGTTGACACCCCTAGTGGGGATGATTTAGGTGTAATTGTCCACTGTTCAGCTTTTGCTAGATGGGGTGTGTCATGATTAATGTGGACATTGATTGCTATGCATTGTGTATAATGTTTCATATCTTTCCTGTACACATGCTTGTTGCAAATCATGCTGTAGATAATGTTACACACTTTGGAGGTGAAAGACGGACTGATGGTGTGATTTGTGATGTGACTCTCTGACATGGTCAAGTAATGAGATGCCTGATGAGACACACACAGATCACTTTGATGCATTAATCATGTGTTTCATGCACTTTCTGCAGGGGGATGAGGCACCAGAGCACCTTTGCCAGCAGACATGGGCCATTGGACGACGGAATTCCTGACCCGTTTGTTGGTGCCCACATGCACATGTGTGCACGAGCAGAGCCACAGTGATTGCAGACCCACATCCTAGAACTGCTGACATGTTCCAAGGAACTCCAGACAAGGTGAGCATCACAGGGGGGCCACGAGACAGCAAAGCTTGCACCAGGCGAGTTGCACATGCAGGCTTAGTCACAGCACTGAGGGTGAGCTTAGACAAATATTGGTGTTGAAGCACACAATGCAGCTCAGATGTGTCTGTGGACTGATGGCTGTTGATAGTAGGGTTGTCTGGGACACATGCGGGGGCAGTGGCACATACCCTGCGGTACACCAAGGTTCATTGAGGCACTTGTATCAACCATGTAGCCTTCCAAGACATGGAAAGGGGCAGCTCACAGGGACATACAGCAAGGGACATACTCGGGTGCAGTGCATGTCTATTCCACGTACTTCATGATAAATGCACTGGCAACTTTGTTTTGGTCATGGTGGTACGCAACTTGCTCTGTAGTCATGGCTTGCCATATGGGTCTGTCTGCTTACCCAGGGAACATTGCATGTTGTGTGAATTGTGACACATTGGCGTTCCATTTGCCACGCACCCACCAGCGGCTGACTTACTGCATTGACTGTGAATGACCCGTCACAGGGGTGATGTTATATATCGGTACGAAGCATGGAGCACAGATTGTCTGTTTGTAGAGTAGTTTGTTGTTAGGGGGCATGTTTTGTGTTGTGTTTTTGTGTAATTGGCACGTACAGGTTGTTGACTGTGTCTCTCTTTGCAGCATTGCAGTGCTCCTGTAACCGGACCTGAGAGTGCGCAGGCAGGAGGCCAGCACTCAAAACCAGAGCTAAGTGTCTTGTTGTTTTTCTTACAGACTGCCCTGCATAGGCTTGCTGGGGAGTGTACTGATGCATGGATGTATGTGTGGTCCTATTTGGTATGTTTTTTACCCTAATCACCCGTGATCCTATGCAATTTTGAAACCTGTACCCTCTACCCGGTGTTCCTGCTTCCCGTGCCTATCCAAGCAACGTTCCCTGACCCTCTTTCCCCACTGGGGTTGCGGATGCCTGTGTAAGCCCCGAACTTGCAGGCGCCAAAACCCTAGAGGGGGTGGTTGGTTCGTACCACTCCTGAGCCTGGACTACAGAAGGCCATGACAATGATGTCCAAGTTTGTTTGGATTGTGCATGTGTTCATGCAGGTTGTACATTTTCGAGCATTCCCTAGTTTCATGTGTCATTCCTACTCCCCTCACCTGCCACGCATTCCAGTCATCCAGTGTGTCTACACCTGTCCCGACTGCATATCCCTGAACCTCATTCCCCACCAGGATCTCAGGAGCCTGTGTGAGTTTGATCTTGCAGGCACCCGGGACATGGTGTGGGTGGTTGTTTCATGAGACTCCAGCGCCTGTACAGGGGATCTGTGACAGTACACATCCATTCATGGTGCATCATCCTATGTCATGTACCACACATGTCTCACATCCTGTCGTGACATTGTTTTGCTGTGCTACCTTGGTTGTTGCATCATTGTGGTAGTACTTGGCCTTTGAGACGTACTGCTATGTCAAGTCATCTACTGGAGGGTGTTTGGGTTCCTTTTCATGCCTTGGATTATGTGATTTTGGAAATGAGTGTGGATTCTGAGGGTTCAGGCATCTCTTTACACACAAGGTGGGAGATGGACACGAAGGGTAAAGGTGATCCTGTGGCCGGGTGGGAATGAGGGTTGGAGGCTCCATGACCCAGGTGCAGTTGTTCAGTGGGTCATGGTCATTTGCGAGGGGGGGGGGTTGTTGTTGATAGTTGCGTTGCCCTGCAGTGTGATGGGAACTCTGACATTGTAATGTTGTTGTCCTATGTACATGTTGTGTTCTGCTGATCAATGCCTGTTCATGTGTTGTGTTTTCCTTTCAGGTGCGAGGGGATAGTAGTGGTTTGACATGCTGTGGTGTACACATGGTGGATGTTCACATGTGATGTGTAGGGAACACTGATGGTCACTTGAGTGCACATGCATATGTGGAGTGCATGTCCTTGCAGAACCACACACTTGCACTCGGATGCACTCCATGTACTCCCACCCTTGCATATCCACGTGTACACTGTTTGCCTTCTGGTGCCCACTGTGTCCCGGCAGCACATGTTCTGTGACCGATTATGGTTCCAGTACATGCCTAATTTGATGTTTGATGTAGTCTGTCACTTAGATGTGATGCTCAGGGTGTGCATCACACGCAATGGCTGTTCACTGTGCTGTGCGCTGAGCAGTGTGATGCAGGAGTAGGACATTGCACACATGAGCTGCAGTGTTGATTTTGCAATGCATAATGTGCATATAGACAGGCATTCATTGTGATGTTACGTCTACGACTGTTGTAATGCATTTGGAATCGACTTATTTTGGGTGGGACATTTTGTTGGTCTGTCATTTCATCGGATTCCAGGTCAGGCATCATTGTCCGATGCCACTGTACATTTAGGACATGGCAATGTGTACCTTATCGTTACTGGGTCGGTGTATGGGTATTGCTTGCCATGTCATGTTGATGTTTGGGAGGGTTTGACTGACATGACAGTGATGGCCATGGCCTGTTTTGCAGGTGTGTGTGATGCACACCTTGCATGTCCAGGTCATCCGCTTCTCAGAGCAACTAGCTGGGGGTAGGTTTCTCTCCGCAGCAGGGCCCTCCCCCTCGAACAGACTTCCTGACTTGAACTTGAGGGGAACCATCTCCAGTTCTGGAAGCACCTCAAGACCTTCCTCTTTGCTTCTGCTTACTCTCTGCCTCTCCCTTGCAGAATTGTTCACTGGAACTGCACAGGAGCTGCAACTGGGACACTCTCACCAACCTCGGTCCCTGGGCCAGCCACTGTCCACTTGCACTGCCACCCTGGCAACCCCTGCACTGCAGTACTGTCTCTCTATCCCTACAGCCCTCCCTTCCCAGCACTTGTCTGCACTTACCTTTGCAGTTGCCACCAGGCGACCTATGTATTATTTTTTTGGCCTACTTCCCCTGTACTGGACTCCCCCCCACCCTTCCCCTTGCACTTTTCCCTTCCCCCTACCCCTGCACTTGCACAATCACAATGACACCTGGCCTAGTAGTACCGTTCTCTGTGTTCCCTTGTTCCCCCCCCCCCTGCCTCATTGTGCCTTGGAATACTTGTGTATGGCTCATGTCATGTCACATGTCATATGTGTGCATTTTGGTTGCACAGGATAGCTTGTGTTTAAGTAGCTAGGGATGCAGACGATGTGGCACTTCCATGGCAACTATCTCACGGTGGTAGGGTTGTGACAGTTGACTGTCACTTTGTCATCATCGATTGTCACCTGGTATGTGCCAGGCCTGTGTGCACTTCGCAGGGGTGGGAGTTTAGGTGAAAAATGTGGCCACAAGCTGGGTCCGGGCTTCCTCGCCACGTGCCCTGTCCCCTCCCATGGGCAGCGCCTGTGCCTGTGGTTGGGAATGTGGGGGCACCACCATGTCCACCGGGACGCCCTGCCGTGTTGCAACATTGTGCAGGACACATGCTGCCACAATGATCCTGCCCACAACTGGTGGTGCATAGAGTAGTTGCCCACCAGAGCAGTCAAGGGAGCGGAAACGTGACTTGAGCACTCCGAATGTGCGCTCCACTATGCCCCTGGTTGCAATATGGGCAGCGTTGTATCTTACCTGGGGTGGTGTGGTGGGGTTCCGGATTGGCGTCATCATGTGGTTGCTCAGAGGGTAGGCACTGTCCCCTGGGGAGGTGATAATAATTGAGATCATTAGGGTTGGTATATTTGTCTGTGTGTGACTTGCATGCATGTGCAAGGGCATTTGTACTGACCTAGGAGCCATGTGTCGCCATGCTGCCCAGCTTCCAGGGCCCGGCTCAGGGCGGACATTCTGTATATGAAACTGTCATGGGTGGAGCCAGGGTAGTTTGCATAGACAGAGGTGATGATTCCCTTTGCATCGCATACCACCTGTACATTGATGGAATGCCAGTGCTTGCGGTTTCGGTAGATGTGCTCAGTGGCCCTAGGTGGACGTAGGGCCACATGGGTGCAATCTATGGCACCGAGCACTTTGGGGAAGTGTGCCACCCTGAAAAAATCCAGGACAACGGCCTGCCTTTCTGCGGGTGTTCTGGGCATGTATATGTGCCTGCGGACTGAGGGGCGCACTGTCATGATTGCCAGTACCTGGTGTAGGCAGCGTGACTGCGTGGCCTGTGAGACCCCCCCCCACTATGGCAGTGGTCCGCTGAAACGACCCAGTGGCCAAAAAATGCAAGACATTGAGCAGCTTCTCCAAGGGGCTCAATGCTTGGGAGCAAAGGGTGGGGGATGTGAGGTCATCTTCCCACTCCCTGACCAGGTCTAGGATGATATGGGGTGGGAACCTATACCTGCCGTAGACCTGGTCGTCAGGCATCCCAAAAAGGCTTGTCCGTGGTGCAAAAATGCGTGCCCTGGCTATTCTCCTCCTCCTGCGGTGTCCCACAATCAGTGCAGCAACAAATGGGGCATTCATCGTCGCTGTATATACGCGTTTGTTGTTTGCGCGCACTTTTATGCTGTGCGTGGGCGCGGGACGCCTCTGTGTGGGCGGACTCATTGGTTTACCGTATTCGGGTGTCATCGCGTGTGATCGGAGGGGAGCGAGCGTACACGCAATTGGCCTGGGTACGTGTGTTTCGGGGTGCGCGGGTAGTTCCACACGCCATTGGCCTGGGTACGTGTGTTTCGGGGTGCGCGGGTAGTTCCACACGCCATTGGCCTGGGTACGTGTGTTCCGGGGTGCCGTGAACTTTCACACGGGATTGGTTGAAATCCACGTGTGTTGTGTCATCACGTGCAATGAGGGATACTCCCTCGCACGTCACGTCACAGACGCGCTCACGCGCTGAGGGCCTTTGGTCCAATGAAAATGCGTATGCGTGCAGACGCGCTTACGCGCTAAGGGCCTTTCCTCGAATTACACGCTGACGTGCAGAATTTTCACGTGCCAAATCACTCCGTATCAAGCTGGCCACGCGTAAGCACACGGAAGACCACGCTCCTGCCCAGAAGGCCGAACTACTGTCCCCCAGAGCCCCGAGCACGCTCCCACCTGCCATCTGCTGCTGCCTGACTGCCTGCTGCCCACGTGCCCTGCCATTTGCTGCCTGAACATCAGCCAGGGGTGCTGTTGGTGTGACCACCCCTGCTGGAACCAAAGACTCCCGACTGGGATTCCATCGCTCCACAGCCCAGCCCCAGGACCCAGTTGCCCACCCACTCCTGCCTCTGGGGTTGTCATGTCGGGGCAAACTCCATCTGTGACCACTGACAACCCCCGGCCAGAGAGGCAGAGGGGCACCAGCTTCAGTGCCACCGAAGTTGGTGTCCTGGTGGAGCAAGTCCTGGGGCAGTATGATGCCCTCTTCGGAAGTTCCCGCGCCGACAAGGAAGGACGGACTCGGATCTGGACTGACATCGTGACTGCCATCAACGCGTAGGGGGTGGCAGTCCGTGACTTCCAACATGTCAAGAAGCGCTGGGAGGACTTCAGGTCCAGGACCCTGAACAAGGCCCGGCGCCTCTTGAAGGCAGCGGATGCCAATGGGCGCCGGGGCCACTTGTCGGAGGAACAGATGAGGGTCCTGGAACACATATCCCCAGCGCTCCACGTCCAGGTCCTTGAGAGGCAGACCCGTCTGGAGTCTAGCGGTGAGTGTACATGCATCCTGATTGTGAGCAGTGCGTGTGGTGATTGTTCAGTAGTGTGCAGGTTGCACATCTGTTTGTATGGGGTCGAGTATGGGTGCGGGTGTACAGGGCCGTGGGGCTGACACATGCGAGGGCTGTAATGTGTGAGACATGGATGGTGCCTGTGTGTGTGGGCTTGCATGCCAAATGCAGTTGTGTGGGCACACAAGTTTGTATGAATGTGTATGTGAGTAGACATGTCCGTGATGTCACGCATGTATGTTGTTTTCAGCTGCATGTATCAGCGCTGTGTACATGTGCATGTGTGTGTATTTGACAAGGGTGCAACAGTGATGCAACATGGATGCATGTGACAGCGGTATGTGGAAGCCTGATGGGCAGATGTGACATGGATGCCCGTCTGAACACTGCGACACTTGCCAGAGGTGTACACATGCATGCAAGTGTGGTGGTGTGTGTACATGTGTGGTGCACTTCCTGTGTTGCATGTGATGTCTGGCTCACCTTTGGCTGCTCATGCTGTTGTATGTGTATGGATGGTGTTGGCAGTTGCGATATGGCTGTGGTATGGCTCGTGTGTGCGAGTTGTAATGACATGTGTGTTGGGGATCGTGATGACATGTCTGAGGTTTGCCAATGCCACTCATGTACAACTGTCATGTGTGTATGTGTCCATTGTACATTGCCCTGATGCGTGTGTTTTGTTTCTCCCTGTCTGCAGCGTCAACTGATGAAGAGGGCGGAGAAGGTGCTGTGGAGCACAGCGGCGGGGATCCCACCGCCAGCCAGAGACGCAAGGCCCGGCTCCCCTCCCATGTTGTCATCTCGTCGGGGAGTGAGGAGTCTGGTGCTGCGTCCCAGGCCGCAGCTGCCGGGGGGAGGTCCAAGAGGCGGAGGTTGCAGTTGGACTCCTCGGCAGCAGAAGGGGCAGCTGGGACCCCACAGGGCCCAACGGGGGAAGATGGCACAGAGTCATCCAGGTTGGTGGGGGGTTTGGTGGAGGAGGAGGCCGTGCAAGCACCAGAGACGGGGTCTGGGGGTGGAGATCCCACTGGTGCTAGTGGTGCAGTGCAGGACCAGGGACAGGAGGCAGCACAGGCCGCCGCGGAGGTGCCTGTGTGCAATCCTGTCCCTGATCCTGTCCCTGCATCATCTTGCACCAGCAGGGATGCCTATGTCCAGACATGCTTCTTTTCATTTTTTTACATTCTGTTTCTTCATTTTTGATTCTATTCATGTTTCCTTTAATACATTATTTTTTTGTTGAACTTCAGTGTGTGGTATCTCATTGTTTTCATGCATTTCATGTTATGTGTTTTGAGATTCACTGACACCCTTGTGGAGGCTGCCCCTGGTGACTGGGGGGGTGGGGGTGCTGGGTGACATGGATGGGGGCCTGGTGGAGGCTGCCCCTGGTGACTGGGGGGGTGGGGGTGCTGGGAGACATGGGTGGGGGCCTGGTGGAGGCTGCCCCTGCACTGCTGGGGGGTGGGGGTGGTGGGAGACATGAGTTGGACATGGGTGGGGGCCTTGTGGAGGCTGCCCCTGGTGACTGGGGGGGTGGGGGTGCTGGGAGACATGGGTGGGGGCCTGGTGGAGGCTGCCCCTGGTGACTGGGGGGGTGGGGGTGCTGGGAGACATGGGTGGGGGCCTGGTGGAGGCTGCCCCTGCACTGCTGGGGGGTGGGGGTGGTGGGTGACATGGGTGGGGGCCTGGTGGAGGGTGCCCCTGGTGACTGGGGGGTGGGGGTGGTGGGAGACATGAGTTGGACATGGGTGGGGGCCTTGTGGAGGCTGCCCCTGGTGACTGGGGGGGTGGGGGTGCTGGGAGACATGGGTGGGGGCCTGGTGGAGGCTGCCCCTGCACTGCTGGGGGGTGGGGGTGGTGGGTGACATGGGTGGGGGCCTGGTGGAGGGTGCCCCTGGTGACTGGGGGGTGGGGGTGGTGGGAGACATGAGTTGGACATGGGTGGGGGCCTTGTGGAGGCTGCCCCTGGTGACTGGGGTGGTGGGGGTGGTGGGAGACATGGGTGGGGGCCTGGTGGAGGCTGCCCCTGCACTGCTGGGGGGTGGGGGTGGTGGGAGACATGGGTGGGGGCCTGGTGGAGGGTGCCCCTGGTGACTGGGGGGGTGGGGGTGGTGGGAGACATGGGTGGGGGCCTGGTGGAGGGTGCCCCACAGTGCTGGGGGGTGGGGGGGGTGGGAGACATGAGTTGGACATGGGTGGGGGCCTGCTGGCAGGTGCCCCACAGTGCTGGGGGGTGGGGGTGGTGGGGAACATGAGTTGGACATGGGTGGGGGCCTGCTGGCAGGTGCCCCACAGTGCTGGGGGGTGGGGTGGTGGGAGACATGAGTTGGACATGGGTGGGGGCCTGCTGGCAGGTGCCCCACAGTGCTGGGGGGTGGGGGTGGTGGGTGACATGGGTGGGGGCCTGGTGGAGGGTGCCCCTGGTGACTGGGGGGTGGGGGTGGTGGGAGACATGAGTTGGACATGGGTGGGGGCCTTGTGGAGGCTGCCCCTGGTGACTGGGGGGGTGGGGGTGGTGGGAGACATGGGTGGGGGCCTGGTGGAGGGTGCCCCTGGTGGCTGGGGGGTGGGGGTGGTGGGAGACATGGGTGGGGGCCTGGTGGAGGCTGCCCCTGCACTGCTGGGGGGTGGGGGTGGTGGGAGACATGGGTGGGGGCCTTGTGGAGGCTGCTCCTGGTGACTGGGGGGGTGGGGGTGCTGGGAGACATGGGTGGGGGCCTGGTGGAGGCTGCCCCTGCACTGCTGGGGGGTGGGGGTGGTGGGTGACATGGGTGGGGGCCTGGTGGAGGGTGCCCCTGGTGACTGGGGGGTGGGGGTGGTGGGAGACATGAGTTGGACATGGGTGGGGGCCTTGTGGAGGCTGCCCCTGGTGACTGGGGGGGTGGGGGTGCTGGGAGACATGGGTGGGGGCCTGGTGGAGGCTGCCCCTGCACTGCTGAGGGGTGGGGGTGGTGGGTGACATGGGTGGGGGCCTGGTGGAGGGTGCCCCTGGTGACTGGCGGGTGGGGGTGGTGGGAGACATGAGTTGGACATGGGTGGGGGCCTTGTGGAGGCTGCCCCTGGTGACTGGGGGGGTGGGGGTGGTGGGAGACATGGGTGGGGGCCTTGTGGAGGCTGCCCCTGCACTGCTGGGGGGTGGGGGTGGTGGGAGACATGGGTGGGGGCCTGGTGGAGGGTGCCCCTGGTGACTGGGGGGGTAGGGGTGGTGGGAGACATGGGTGGGGGCCTGGTGGAGGGTGCCCCTGGTGACTGGGGGGGTGGGGGTGGTGGGAGACATGGGTGGGGGCCTGGTGGAGGGTGCCCCACAGTGCTGGGGGGGTGGGGGTTGTGGGAGACATGAGTTGGACATGGGTGGGGGCCTGCTGGCAGGTGCCCCACAGTGCTGGGGGTGGGGGTGGTGGGGAACATGAGTTGGACATGGGTGGGGGCCTGCTGGCAGGTGCCCCACAGTGCTGGGGGGTGGGGGTGGTGGGAGACATGAGTTGGACATGGGTGGGGGCCTGCTGGCAGGTGCCCCACAGTGCTGGGGGGTGGGGGTGGTGGGTGACATGGGTGGGGGCCTGGTGGAGGCTGCCCCTGCACTGCTGGGGGGTGGGGGTGGTGGGAGACATGGGTGGGGGCCTTGTGGAGGCTGCCCCTGGTGACTGGGGGGGTGGGGGTGCTGGGAGACATGGGTGGGGGCCTGGTGGAGGCTGCCCCTGCACTGCTGGGGGGTGGGGGTGGTGGGTGACATGGGTGGGGGCCTGGTGGAGGGTGCCCCTGGTGACTGGGGGGTGGGGGTGGTGGGAGACATGAGTTGGACATGGGTGGGGGCCTTGTGGAGGCTGCCCCTGGTGACTGGGGGGTGGGGGTGGTGGGAGACATGGGTGGGGGCCTGGTGGAGGGTGCCCCTGGTGGCTGGGGGTGGTGGGAGACATGGGTGGGGGCCTGGTGGAGGCTGCCCCTGCTCTGCTGGGGGGTGGGGGTGGTGGGAGACATGGGTGGGGGCCTTGTGGAGGCTGCCCCTGGTGACTGGGGGGGTGGGGGTGCTGGGAGACATGGGTGGGGGCCTGGTGGAGGCTGCCCCTGCACTGCTGGGGGGTGGGGGTGGTGGGTGACATGGGTGGGGGCCTGGTGGAGGGTGCCCCTGGTGACTGGGGGGTGGGGGTGGTGGGAGACATGAGTTGGACATGGGTGGGGGCCTTGTGGAGGCTGCCCCTGGTGACTGGGGGGGTGCTGGGAGACATGGGTGGGGGCCTGGTGGAGGGTGCCCCTGGTGGCTGGGGGGTGGGGGTGGTGGGAGTCATGGGTGCGGGCCTGGTGGAGGGTGCCCCTGCACTGCTGGGGGGTGGGGGTGGTGGGAGACATGGGTGGGGGCCTTGTGGAGGCTGCCCCTGGTGACTGGGGGGGTGGGGGTGCTGGGAGACATGGGTGGGGGCCTGGTGGAGGCTGCCCCTGCACTGCTGGGGGGTGGGGGTGGTGGGTGACATGGGTGGGGGCCTGGTGGAGGGTGCCCCTGGTGACTGGGGGGTGGGGGTGGTGGGAGACATGAGTTGGACATGGGTGGGGGCCTTGTGGAGGCTGCCCCTGGTGACTGGGGGGGTGGGGGTGGTGGGAGACATGGGTGGGGGCCTGGTGGAGGCTGCCCCTGCACTGCTGGGGGGTGGGGGTGGTGGGAGACATGGGTGGGGGCCTGGTGGAGGGTGCCCCTGGTGACTGGGGGGTGGGGGCGGTGGGAGACATTGGTGGGGGCCTGGTGGAGGCTGCCCCTGGTGGCTGGGGGTGCAAGGGGACATGCGTTGGTGGGCAGTAGTGCTAGTTGATATGTGGGTTGGCTGGTGGGCATGGCCATGGTGGATGGGGTGCCTGCAGGACATGTGCTGGGTAGGCCCCTGTGGTGTGAGCCACCTGCAGGGGCCGTGGAGGGTGTAGAGGGTACACCTGGGAGGACCCACACGTGCAATTCACGTGTGCTGCTCCCCGCGCACCCCTGTAATACACATACCCTGATAATATCGCGTGTGTAACTTCCCGCGCACCCCTGAAATCCACGTACCCGGCCAAATCGCGTGTGGAACTTCCCGCGCACCCCTGAAATCCATGTACCCGGCCAAATCGCGTGTGGAACTTCCCGCGCACCCCCGAAATACACGTACCCCGCTCAATCGCGTGTGTAACTTCCCGCGCACCCCCGGAATACACGTACCTCGCTCAATCGCGTGTGTAACTTCCCGCGCACCCCCGAAATACACGTACCCCGCTCAATCGCATATTTGACTTCCCGCGCACCCCCGAAATACACGTACCCCGCTCAATCGCGTGTGTAACTTCCCGCGCACCCCCGGAATACACGTACCTCGCTCAATCGCGTGTGTAACTTCCCGCGCACCCCCGGAATACACGTACCTCGCTCAATCGCGTGTGTAACTTCCCGCGCACCCCCGGAATATACGTACCCCGCTCAATCGCGTATTTAACTTCCCGCGGCGCCACTTTTTTGATGCGCTGGGACTCTACCGCCTGCCTTCGTGTGGCGGCCGTGTTTCCGCTTGTGCGTGGCTTTGGCTGTGCGTGGCTTTGCCCTATTCCATTCCATGTATACGTGTGGTTCGAGTGCGTGTGGGCGTTCCCTCTGCTTCAGTGCAGTACATCCCCAGTTACGCCCTTATTTTCACGTGTTGTTCCCCATTCCGCGCGTTACGCCCCATGTCCCGCCCACTTTCTGGTGTGTGCGCTGAGGTTGTGCACTTTCACTGTGCGCGTCGCGCACGCCTTTCGCGATGTTGCAGTGACTTGTGCGCCATGCACGGGTTTGGCGCACATCCCGCGGTGAACACGCGCAGGGACTTCCATGAATCGCACGCGTGCGTGTGCGCCTGTTTTTTTCCGCTTGCGCATGCTTGCGCATGCTTGCGCCTAGATTTTCGGCGCACGTTTGTTCCATGAATCGGCCCCTATGAGTCAATTCAAGGGGGCAGTTCCAGAGCAGTAGTCCTCTGTCTCAGGTAACCAAATAACCCCACGGCTATTATCTCCTGTAGAGCAGTGGGGCTAGCAAGGGAAGTCTCCAATGATAACACGGAAAGGTGATAATCTTGTGAGCTTTGTGAGGGGTCAGACATGTGAGGCAGACAACTATGTAAAGAGTTTTCAAATTTAGCCATTTCATTAAATAAAAAGGTTGGATAAAACCCTCTCCCGACCCTGACGAAGATTTCCCTGCATAAAATAAACTAAAGGAAAAACTCTAACAAAAGGGTATCTGTCCCCCACACTTGTACAACCCATAAAGCAATAAGGGATTATAGGGAAATTCAATTCAACAATAATATATAACATATGATTAGAGTCACAATATGATCAATGTCTCTTCTCATAACCTGGGCGAGTTTCCCTTCCGCAGGGGTTATCTCCACAGTTCAAAAGAAACAAGGAAATCTGGTCTGAAGTAGAGTTCCAATAAAGTTCTTAAGGGTTTGACCTTAATCACATAATGTTCAGTTGCTTTAGTAATGTATCAAAAATAATTCTAATGTCCAACTCCTCCTGGAGTAAAAACTGTCTCACATGTGTCTTCTCCAAACAAACAACAGAATAGACTTGGCCAGGATAATTTGTCACAAATATTGGTCTGAGAAAAAATAACTCTATTTCAACTCTTCTAGTTTTCACCTTTGTATTTGATGAGTAACAACAAATGTCTTTGTCAGAATAGTTTGCCACAACTTTGGTTTCAAAAAGAATTGTACATTTCCCTTGACAAGCTTTCACAATTCTTCTTTGAATGTCACTTATTAACATGAGCTGTTTCTGTTAGAACCACAGTCAGCGCTTGCATCAACTTCCACCTGGTTATTCCTTTGCCAGGCACTTTTAGGCAACAACTTCTTGCCAAACGGGTATACTCGCCGGCCTGTCTACTTCTTCACTAAAAACAACAGAAAAGTGCTTCAGTGGTAACTTCCAACATAGAATAACAATAACTTAATTAGACTTCTTTTGCATCAAACTTTAAACAAGTTACCGGTTGTTAATGCACTCTTGGCTTGGGTATTGCTTGTAAGCTTTTGGATCATCTACAGCTTCCCCACTGGTTGTTTGGGTGTTCCACAATCTCTTGTGCTTTTATACACAGTCACTGCTTCAACGGGTATAACGTTTGTTAATTTTGTACAGTTCGGTATTCAAAAATACAGTTACTGCTGCTTTCACTCACACACAAGTGAAGCTGCCTGCCATGAGCATGTGGACTGCATTGGAGCGCTTTGGAGTCACTGACAAGCTGTGAATTTACCGGGTTAGTCGCTTGATTACGCTCTGCTCAGTGTTCGCAGGTCTTCGGTACTTGTGACTCCTTGAGGTCGGTTGGACAGCCTCCTCTGGTCCTCCTTCACTCACACTACTGAGGAATGGAGCTTCTTCTGCTCTGGAGACGGCCAGGTGCAACCCAGCCTCCTGGAACCTCCAAAGAGGACACACTTCCCTCGCTACTGCTGTTTCCCTCTGCCTGAACTCTGCACAACTAATTTTTATCAGACAAGCGTCTCTTCCTTACACTTCCCGCTGCGTGACCTCTGCAACAGGGAGAGTTCAAGGCAAAGGTTCTCTCAGGACCCGCCACCACTTCAGGTGTTTCAGTGGTCCCGGCATCTTCTCTTGCCTCAGGGCTCCTTCTCTGCTGCAAACATGCTGCTTCTTCCTCTTCCGCTACTCTACTCCTTCTTTTGATGCCTGCACATGAGGGGGCTTTTTAAGCCTCTCAGTGCCCTTCAGGTGTAGGTCATCTACACTAATTAGGAGACCGCTCCCACAGTAGTGTTCCTATGCATCCTTTTTCCTCATCCCAGTACTGAGGGAATTATGGGACTTGAAGTGCATGGAAACAAAGTTAGTTTTTCTAGCTCTTTCTACTTTGCAATAAGCCATTAAAAGAGTAGGGTTTTGGGGGAAAGTTAAAGAGAGATGTTCCCCCTTCTCCTGACCTGTTTCCTCCCCTATGAATCCTTCCACAGAACACCACCACTAGGGTCTGGATCAGGAAGCATCCACCTTCCCCTGGCAACATGAGGAAGGTCCGAGGTTGAGGCTCTGGGCGTCAATATTACTGATCCATCACAGCTTGCTGAGGTATATTAGGAAAGGTAGGATATCCTAGGCCACACCTGCAGCCCTACAAGTGGTCCGGGCTTCAGACCCAGCTGACACTGTTGTGGACGTCCCAATGTAACAAAGATTGGAAATCCTAGGCACAGCATCAGCAACCTCAGTGAGCAGCCAATGAAAGGGAGTGGGGTAAGTAGGGGTGAGTGTGGTTAAGTCCCACAAACAACAAATGCACATGTCTCCTTTTTTATATGGGTCTACATAGTGTTCAACACTCTGCACAGCACTGGCTTCTCACTTCACTTCTAAAACTCAGGACATCCTCTCCTCCTCTCGCCCCCTCCCGCTAATCCCTGTTTTTCCTCTGGCCCCTCTGCAGCCACCCCTCCTCCCTTCTTCTCTGCCTTTTCCCTTTTGTCTCCTGATGAGGTTTCTAGACAAGTCTGATCTATGAAAGTCTCGTCGAAACAGGTTCACCCCTGTTCCTCCAAAACTATTAAGGACCACATCGACTCCCTGGCCCCTGCCCTGGCTGATTTCTGCAATTACTCCTTCATCACTGGAGTCTTCCCTTCCCCCCTGAAGCACTCCCTTGTGCACCCTCTTCTTAAGAAACCCTCAGCGACCCTCCTGCCCGGCTAACTATCGCCCAATCTCCATCACTCCCTTCCTGGGCAAGCTCCTGGAGAAACTGGCCATCTCCCAGCTCAATCTCCACACTGAATCTGTTGGCTGTCTTCATGACCATCAGTCTGGCTTCAGAGCTGCCAGAAGCAGGGAAACTGCTCTCCTGAACATCCCTGAAGCCCTGCTCTCCAACCTCGACTCTAACACCCCTTGCGTTCTTATCCTGCTTGATCTCTCTTCTGCCTTTGACACTGTCAACCATGCCATCCTGCTCAACCGTCTCCGTGATAACCTGGGCATCACTGATCAGGCTCTGGCGTGGCTGACTTCTTTCCTCTCCGACTGACCCTCCCAGGTCCAACTTGGGTCCTTCCTCTCCGACATCATCTTCTCTACCTGTGGTGTCCCCCAGGGATCCAACCTCTCGCCCTGGCTGTTCAACCAATATCTGGCACTCCTTGCCCACCGCATCGCCGCTCTCTGCCCCAACTTTCAGTACTATGCGGATGATACCCAGCTCATTTTCAGGCTACCCTCGGCCTCCTCCTCCTCTCCTTCCCTCATCTTTGACTGTCTGTCTGCCATCCAGGAATGGTGTGCCGCCAACAATCTCTGCCTTAATGCCAGTAAGAACGAGATTCTACTCATCGGCACACCCACTCCTTCCATCCCTGCAGCTCTCTGGCCGGCCTCTCTTGGCCCTCCTCCCACTCCCACCTGCAAGGCTAAAAACCTCGGGGTCATCTTCGACTCTGCACTCTCCTTCTCCCCTCACATCTCTGACATCTCTAAGAAGTCACACTACCAGCTGCACCTCCTTAGAGGTATTCTTCCTTTCCTCCTCTTCCCCCAGAAGCTCACTGTCTCCAGAGCCCTGGTCCTCTCTATGCTGGACTATTGTAACAGCCTCCATCTAAATCTGCCTGCCTCCACTCTCCGCCCTCTGCAACTTATCCAGAACAGGACTGCGAGACTTGTCCTTGGCCTCAAGCCCAGGGACCGTATCTCTCCAGGATTGAAATCTCTGCACTGGCTCCCAGTGTCTGCGAGGATTATGTTCAAAACTCTCTGCATTGTACACAAGGCCTTCTCGGGTCTGGGACCGCAATAACTTCAACTCTCTCTTCCTAAATATCTTCCTTCTCGAGCTCTTCGCTCATCTGCCTCCAACTCCCTCAGGGTCAGTCGCTTCTCCAAGCAGCGAGTTGGTGGCAGATCACTCTCTTCGGCAGTGGCCTCTCTCTGGAACAGCCTTCCTGCCTCCCTGAAACGCGAGGAGAACCATCTCTGGTTCCGGAAGCACCTCAAAACCTTCCTCTTTGCTTCTGCTTTCTCTCCTCCCCTCCCCTGCTGAATTCCTGACTGAAATCGCACTGGTTACCTGGACACCTTTTTCTGATCTCTGGCCCAGGCCCCGTCAATCGTCCACCTGCACTGCCTCCCTGGCAACCCCTGCACCTGGGGACCGTTTTCTGTATCCTTACAGTCCCCCTACCAGCACTTTGTCTGCACTTCCTTGCACTTGCCACTAGCTGGCTGTTTCATTTGTTTTATTTATCTTATTTATTTCACTTTCCCATGTACTGCACTTTCCCCTCTCCCTTCCCCCGTGCACTTTCCTCTCCCCTCTTCCCATGCACTTGCACGTTCTGAATGACACCTGGCCTAGTAAAATCGTTGTCTGTCCTCCCTTGTTTCCCCCCCTTGCCTTGTCGTGCCTTGAAACACTTGTGTATAGGCGCGTTATAAATGCCATATCATATCATATCATATCATATCATATCATAACCATATTGATTATTAACAGCAATGTATTTCTGGTCTCACTAGTATATTGGACAGTAGCTCATCACAACATGGAGGAAGCGGAGTACATTGCCGAAAACGTCTCAGCATAACTTCGTGCCTACCATTGCTACATTGCAGAACACCATTCTGGATCCAGTTCAAAAGCCCAATGGAGGCCATAGCAGGCTTGATTACCTTGGCTGATGCCTCTGCTTTTACTGTGACTTTTGGGATGGGACCAAGCCTGATTTGCATATGGTCGTTCCCCTTTTGTAATGGGCTGGCAGGTGCAGAACGATGGTCTGGAGAGTTGCCCAGAGCAATGCCAGAGGTTAAGCTTAATTCTAAACCTCCCAGCCATCACCTATTTTGTCTTGCTTTCTTATGATCAGCTCCCTCACCATCTGTACCCATCTACAATGACATCCTTCTCCATCATGAGCGTCCTCGTCCAACTGCTGGCAAGAAGGTGTGCTGTCTCATAAGACCCTCCCCTTCCTGCAAGAAGAGGAACTCTGGACATAGTTTAAAGGCTTCAAACTGTATACCTTAAAGAATAATCGTATCAATTTTAATATGCAAGAAACTTGATGTGGATATATTGTGTTAACTCCTGCATGTGTAGATGAATGGCAGGCACTCAAGTGGCTCTTGCTCATCACATGTTAACCTTTTTATCACCACCCAATCCATCCCTGAGGCCAGGGAGTAATGGGTGAATATGAATATTCATTTCGTTTAATGGGGGTCACAGAATGTACTGTCTCCCAATCAAAAGCATATTTTTGGGCACACCAAGGGTTAATGCATGTAGTGATCTAATCACAGTTATGGTATAGGTGAACTTATGATACACAAATTATTGGTGCATGTGAGTACACAACTTTTTGTTTTACAAAGCCACATAATTATTACTTTCTCCTTTTCCAATGTTCTATAGAGCCTTCGACAGAAGTGAGCATACCATTGCATTTATAGAAATAAAGGAGATAGACTACACTGTTCACCTTTACAAATGAGCATAGAATGCAATGTGTTTTTCTAATTCGTTCACACATGTCATATACATAAAATCAACCAGCAATGTAAATAATTTCCCAATTGTGTCGGCTATAAACACACTTTTTCATTATTATTTTTTAAATGTGGACATTGTATGTGATCCACATTTATTTATTGGTCTATTCCTGAAAATAGAATACATACACAGCCAATATGATAAACACATTCTCTTTTGTTCCCTTTAAACCAGGTGATGTTAAGGGAGACACCTTAATTTATTACGGAGGATGCGACACTCTAGGTTACCTGTTCCCTGCATGTAGATTCTTCAAAGAAATCATTTTGGCGGAATTCCTTGAGACCAAGCTACAGGCGGCTAGAACATGGATTAATAAGGAACCTGGAGCGTTTGACTGGAGTCTGGCTGCAAAGTATGTCTGTGAACTGGAAGGAAACAGGTAAGACTGGGATAAGTGGGCGGTGGGCAAAGCCTCAAACATGTCCTTTCCATTTCAAGCTAATGTGACTTTTCATTGGATCTGAATGAAGGTCTGAGCCATTTAGTCATGATGGAATGAGCATCTACAGTATGACTAAATGAGCAAGGAATGACAAAAGCCATTGCGAAACCAGAAGGCGGTGCATAAAGGAAATGAGCTTTCTGGGGCTGCACTAAGGAATCTGTGGGATGCACTTGGCTGGAAGGCACAGACAGACTGTGCAAGATGCAGACCAGGGATTTGTACTCCTTTTTTCACAAGAAAATCAGCTCTGGAGCACACGCGCATACTCGGGTACATTGCAATATTTCGTAATGCTGACCCCAGGGCCTTCTTGAAAATGCAAACAAACTCTTTTTTTTACAGATGACGGCAAACACCATTTATAAAAATATTTCAAGGTTGGTAATGTGTAGACCTAGCTGACATTTCCCACACAAACCTTCAATCACCTGAATTTCAAGTGATTGAACTAAGCTTCTGAAAATGTCATCAAGAGTTCAACCACATGGCTTAAAGGGGGAACAAGGTTGGGGCTTTTACAATGTAAGACAACTTTCATAGATGCACAGGATCATTCCTGGAGGCCGGCTAAGGAAAGGGTAGGATTCATACAATGGGGTGCAGTTAGAGTAGTTGAGTAGGAAGAATCGAGGGGGAGCGGTAGTGCATGACTGGGGCCCAGTCAAAGATTTCGATTTAAGGATGGTTATGGTTACCTAGCATTGTGTTACACAGTCATCGATTTAAAGTGGGCAAACAACACATGCGTCATATGGAGGGGCTTAAAGGAGGGGGAAACACTGAAAAGAGGAGCAGGTTGGGTGACTGCAAAAGACTTACACATGTGACCTCTTATTTTATACACACCTGCAAGGAGGAGCAGGGGCAGCAAGGAATTGAGGGCAGGTTATGGGAGAGTTAGGCTTGCCTCATATTTCTGGGATGAATGTCCGTCTCATGAAGTGAATGGGTGAGACATGGCCAACACTGATTCTGGAAGGCAGTTGAGACATGTGCCATTGGGTGACACCTTTTCAGAGGTTGAACAGCCTGCAACCTTGCAGACACCTTGTTGAAGAGTTAGACTCACCAGATTTTGATGAGAGAGAGCATCAGAAAATCAGAGAGTTGAGCAACAGACCAGTCAGAGTCTGTCTCTTCAGGTGAGTGGAGGAAACATGTGCCATCAGGTGATACCTGGGTGGGTATAGCTGGAAATCCCAAAAGGAAGATTGTGGATTTGCTAGGGAGGAGCAGCAAAGATTTGGGGATGCAGGTGACTCACCAGTCACTCCCATCTCTCGACATAAGTGGACTAGACACCTGCCATTGGGTTACACCTGGGAGGAAGCTCTAAGGTCAGCTTGTGGGAGAGTCTCACTGATGTACATTTGCAGGGAGCGAGCAGAAGTGATTCAGGGATGTGGGCGACTCACAGAGGATTGATGATTACTGAAGAATAATTCCAAAAAGCAGACAATAATGTATGACCTGGATTCTGGAAATGCCCTTTCGGAAGTCCTTCCGGCGACTACCCTGGCACCCCTAAGATGTGTCCTGCATGTATCTGCACGACTCATCGAAGGATTACACAAATTAGACCAAATCACCCTGATGATCATCAAACTGAACTGGCTCCTGCTGCGAGCCTGGATCCTCTTCTAAACGTGTTGCATCGTCTATATGGCTGTCACTCTGTCACCCTGAAGTCCTCAAGTTACCTCACTGAGAAACTCAGAATCTCCGGAGACCTGTGAGGAACTAGAATTAAGCACATGTGCAGACTTGAAGTCTGCCGGTGCAAGAAGGAAAGAACCAGAAGTAAGGCCTTCTCTGTGTATATCCCAAGACTCTAGAACGTCCTCCCCATCAACATCAGGCTCACCCTGTCGCTTCTGCAGTTCAGGAAAGAGCTCAAGACCTTCCTCAAGGAATGGTTCCTCCTGAACTCTTGGGTCAACAAACCCTCCAATACCCACCTTATGTGAGACTTGGTGATCTGCTCCTCACCGGTACCTTCCCCGATTGCTTCTAGATCCCTTGATGCAAGTTGCCTCCTCCCCTGTTGTTAACCCGGCTCCTTTTTCTCTGCTTCCCTCACTGTGCTCTGTAAAGCACTTTGTTAAGCACTTTTCTAATAGCATACTAATAATAACAGTAATAATAATATCAATATTAATAATAACAATAAATAATAACAATACCATATCTTTATAATTCACAATAACTAAATGATTCCATATTAGATACTGTACATTAATCTTACATAGATACCACATCACATCACAAGTACAGCTTACTATAGCTTTATAGACCTGCAGCGAGGGCCGTACCGGGCGTTATGGGCCCTGAAGACCGAGTTAATGGCCCGAGCTAAGCAAGGGCCTTTAATGAGGTATGAGGGACCATAACGCCCGGTATGGCCCAAGTTGCAGGTCTATAAAGCTATTAGAACACCCTCAGTGTTTAATTAAAGTAAAATAAATTGCACAACGCTACATAAATGTTGCAGACATTAAGTATTTTTTCGGAAACGGTTACAGGTTGGAAAGTGCAGGTCCCAAAATAAAAGTTTCTATTTCATGTTTAAGTGTGTGGTGCCATAACAATTAAGGGTGCAATTGATAAATTGCCCATGTGGGACAAGACTGGGGACTCCACTTCTGCTTATATTTGGGGTTGGGGTGGTAGACAGGACGTTGTTGCCAGATGATGTGCATGGTAGCACATCTGGAACACTTTCTTCTGCCACTTTGTTTGTTTTTTGGGACAGTTTAGGATATGTATCATTGTTCTTGCCTGCAGCAGTGCATATGGTGCCACTTAAAGTATTCCTCTTTGATAATGTGCTTGCACATTGATCAGATAAAGTTATTGCAGTTGGGTTTTCACTGCTTTCCGTCACTGCTGCATATTGTCTTTTTCTGCTTGTTGTTGCAGGAGTCTCTGTGTCCACTTTTGTGGTAGAAGTGGAAGTTGCAGTCTTGCCGTTTGGGTTTCCAACATTGTGTATATGTCCAGACTATTTGCTTCTCTGACAGTACTGCGGGGTCCAGTGGCTTCTAATTGAGGACTCATTTCTGTGCCCAGTTACTGACATGATTTGCCATGTTTCCAAGCCTGCATTTGCTAAAGTCTGTACAGCTGTAACACACAAAGAGTGGTTTGTGTAGATGGTACTTAACTGTGCTTTCTTGCTGATTGTCTATATCATTGAGCCCAGTGTGTTTTTGCCAAGTGGTCGACCCCATACCAAAAAGGGGTCAGTTGGCTTTCAGCAATTGTCATCTTTTTGGGTAGGACCAAGAAACATGGTGCATTCTGGGGAAGTTTTTGTATATACAGTTCCAATAATTTAATGGGGCAGTCCTCCTCATTAGGTACTTCATACTTTGCCTCTCACAGGCTATCTCGTTTTTCTCATTCACACACTGGTGATTTTTAGAGGTTTTATTAAATTGTAATGTTGCATATTTTCGCACACTCTCGTCTATGCAAATACGAAAAGCATCACTTAGAGCGCGCTGTCCTTCCCTTCCTCATCGTGCAAAGTGAAGTTGTATATCGTACCATACTTTATATTTTAGAGTTACTGGATGGTCTAGTCCACTTTTCTTCAGTGTGTGCAGATCATTCCCGATAATGCATGGTTTGGGCGTTGTATGACCTTTGAATTCACCTCTTGCTTTTTTAATCATGGCAATAAATATATTGTTGGCGCTCTGGAACATTTCCCCATGCATCAGGTTCACATTTCGCGGACATGGCGGGTTGTTCAGATATCTATTGAGGGCAGCACGGATTGAAATTAGGCTTGTCGGTTGATATTCACCACCAGATGAATTACGTACCTCTGCATAGAATTTCCACAGCAAGTTGTTCAACATCGCGAGTTCCACTTCTTCAAACTGCAAGGAAAGTGTGCACTGCGCAGGACGTGTTTTAAAGATGCCAGTTGCCCATTTGGTAGCATTTTGGGTGTTGTCTTCACACCTGTTAATCTCCAGGGCATTCAAATCTGCATCAGACACACAATTGTGTCTTTTCGGCTTTTCCTCCATGCCTTGGCTATCTTCTTTCAGCCACTCTTCAAGGGTTTTATTTCCCAGGAGGCTAAATGATATCACTGCCGTTGCTATCACACAGCACAGTGAAGCACACCAAAGTACCAGCTACTATGCTGCAGCCATTCACTTGCATGTGTTTTTTTCATAGGGTGGTGGAAGGTGGGAGGAGTATGCTTTTAAAGTGGAATCAGGTGTTAGTTTGCCTGCCCCCTGTTCTAATTAAGGATATTTCAGGTGTGTTTTTCCCCCACTACATTCATTTAGCAGGATGCTCACTTACCTTTCTGTGCCCTTCTTCTCCATTGCCATTGCCATGCAGCACTGAACGTGAAGCGGTGCACCCAAGATTCCCTGTCATTTTGTTTCCAGCAATAAAAGCTTTCTTCACGTTCCACATTATGGACCAATGCAGCTCATGTCTGCGCCTTTCCCGTTATGGAAACGCTTTCTTTGCACCATGGAAATCGAAAGCGTTTCCTTCAGCTTCGTTTCCCTGTTTCCGTGAGTGGGGCTAGGTTGCACATGTTGGCCTTGCAACGTGCATTTCGGAACGGAAAGTTAACTCTTTCCGTTCCGAAATAACAGGCCAACCAACAAGTCCACTTTCCAAGCTTAGACGCCCGCCCACAGCTCAGCGGGATCACATAAGCCATTCCAAACCTAACCTAACCTCGGTATAGCCCGAGCTGCAGGTCTATAAAGCTATTAGAACACCCTCAGTGTTTATTAAAGTATAATACATGAGACATGTTTAATTAAAGTAGAAAAAATTGAAAATGCTACAATGCTGCTGTCATTGCCTTGGTTCTGCTTTTTTTATATGGTGGTGGAAGGTGATTGGCTGGGAGGAGTATGCAATTGAGCAGAAATCAGGTATGTGTATGCCTGTCCAGTGTTCTCATTAAGCACATATCAGGTGTTTTTTTTTATTTTTTTACACTACAAAAAAACATAAGCAGTGTTTTTTTTATTTTTTTACACTACAAAAAACATAAGCATTCAAGCATTGCACATTCACCTAGAGTAGCCAAACATTTTCAAAGTGCATTTGCACACACATAAATGTACATTTTCAAGTTCTTCTTCTCCATTACTCATTCCTCTACAATGGTGCACCAAGGATGTCAGGGCAAGGTTGCACGTTCCTTTATTGCGTCGAGATATGCTAGAGGGCACGTTCCACATTACTAAAACATTCAGCTTCTCACTCTCGCCAACTTGAAATGCTTTCCTTGATAACGGCCTTTGCCCATGTCTGCCCTTGGCAACTCAACTGTGTAGGGGATATTTGGGGTGTGTGCTCGGAGTGGAACCTTCCCCTAACTGAACACGTCCAATGCTGCAGATTAACTTCCTCAGTTGGTGTTTCTCCCACACGGCTATCTGTAACAGGTGTGTGAGTTTATACCCCTTTACCTCCACTTGGTGAAGTCCTATTATCAATCCAGGGCTGCCCCTCATCCCTTAAAGCTCCTGGGCACTCCCCGGGTCTGTGGGCTGGTCTACGGTCCAATGTTGGGGGGTGACTATGGAGTAGGCGTCTCTTGGGTTCCCCACTTTGCACCTCAGGGTTGTGTCTCGCCTTCTGGGGCCTCTCACCTCGTTCATGTGGGGCGGGTTGGTGCTTCACCCTCGGATGTTGCATGGGGGATGCCTAGGGTCTCCTTCTTATGGGAGCACTGGGCCCCTGTTTCCGGTCAGGCCGCTCTCCCTTAGCTGCTCTGCATCCCCCACAGGCCCCTAGGGGATTGCACTGTGTCCACAGGGCTTTCCCCTAATCGTGCTTGGTCTCGCTGTTTGTCACCCCATTGCCATGCGGGGTATATGATCCCTCTCCCTCCTTTTATCCTTTTGTCCCTGCCACCCCTCCTCCGTGGGCCTCCTCACCTAATCGGGGTGTTCTCCGGCGGTGTGTGGGGCCACAGCTCTTTCTGACGATGCCTCCTCTTGAGCTTAGAAACGCGGGAAGGTTGCTGTCAGCCGCGGGCGTTGGGGTGGCGTCACCAGCCAGTCTTCCACTGCGGGCCAAGGTCTTCTCTGGATTCCTGTTCTCACTGCGGACCTTCAACCGCAGGCTCCTCCATCAACGACCCATGGGCGCACTGCTCAGCCCGCCCTCTGCTGAGTGTTTCTGCAGCGCTCTAGGGTCACGGTGCCCAGGCTCCAAATCCCAGTCAACTTGCACGCGGGTGGTCGGGAGGTGCAGGGGGTGCCGTGTGTACTCCGGCTACTGTTACAGACCTCCACACAGTCATTTTGCCACCAAAGTTTCCGTCCCCAGAACAGGACGCAACAATCTCCTCTGCCACCGGCACAGGGGTAGTGGGCTCCTCGTCGATTAGGGTCTACAACTCTGTAGCACCCTCCGGACCCCGTCTTCCCTCAGACTCGGGGGTGATCACTGTTCACCATATCACCAGGGCCAATGGAAGCCCCGAAGGGCACCTGAAAGCCTGTTCTCTCCTGGGGAAGAAGAAACCTCACTATAGGACTCTATGGGAATGGGGACTTACACATTACCCGCGCCTGTCTTCCCAGACCGTCAGGGTTACCGCCTGACCCGTAATGAGGTCCAATGTGTCAGATGCTGGTTCAAAAGGGGGCCGTTTTAATGAATCAAATTACTTTACATAATTGCATATTTGGTTGCTTTTCTATAATTCCTGCAAGGAACATCTATGAGGGGAAAGCAGAGGCAAAGCTAACTTATGGCATGGAACTATATGGAGAACAGCCTAATGAGTGGCTTGATAAACTGGAAGCTGCTTAAGCAATATGCCCCGAGTGGCGGGGGCATTACCGACTCAGGTAATGCCCCTGGGCCCATAGTTATAGGCCCGAGCGAAGGCCCTGGGGCATTACCAGAGTCGGTAATGCCTCTGCTGCGAGGGGCATATAGCTATTAGTACCCCTGCCCGCAAAAACTGTGTGACCGGGGTACTAAAAGCTTTTTTTTTCTCCCGAAACGCTGCAGTGTTTCGGGCAAAAAAAAAACGACAAATAAAATGGCTGCCACCATGGAAAGGGAAAACGGAGTCCGTTTTCCCTTTCCATGGTGGCCATCGGGAGCGGACGCGCTGGAAACAGAAGCGTTTACAGCGCATCTTCTCCCGAAAAAAAAAGAAGGTAAGTGCGGTTGGGAGGGCGGAAGGGAGGGGAAGGGGGATCAAGGGGGAGAAAAAAAGAAAGAAAAAAAAAAACGTACCTGGGTCCCCGGCGGGGGACGATAGAAGCCTCCAGCCGTGTGGAGGCTCGGAGCGGGGATGGCCCAGCTCCAAGTCTCTGCACGGCAGGAGGCTGCCATTGTCTCCCACCGGGGTCAAGGGATAGAAGGTAAGTGAGTGGGGTGGGGAGGGGAGGGAGGGAAAAAAACCACACCTTACCTGAGTCCCCGGTGGGGAGCAAAGGCAGCCTCTCAGCCGTGGGGAGGCTCGGAGCGGGGATGGCCCCGCTTCGAGCATCCTCATTGGCTGAAGGGTTGCCATGCCCCCCGCCGGGGACAAAGGCTGTGGAATCTCGACAGAGGGATTCCTGGCCTCGTAATGACTCGGCAAGGGCCAATCAGAATAGCTCTTTCATTCTGATTGCGCCCTCGCCGGGTACTAATATATGGTAACACATCTTAAGAGTTCCTAACGCTGTTCCACTTCCTGGAATCAGGTTTGAATTGGGACTTGTATGCCTCAGAGCTCGAGTTGTTTTGAACTTGCTATCGCTATTCCGTAAAATTATCTCGCCTAATCGGGACCATTTGTATGAAGTGCTCAACTGTCATTTGGAAAAGCACTTGTCTGGTAAGGAGGATAGAGTAATGGATGTTTCATATGCTGGGTCTACTAGTAAGATTATTTTGACAAAACTAAATTTAGACCATGAAACTTTGATTATAAATCCTGAGAATATTAAAAAAGGACTGTATGATCAGGATTGGATCGAGACTATAGAAAGTTTCCATGCCTACACTTCTATGCAAAATCTAGTACACAAATATAAACAACGTGGAAATCTGTTGACCCATCATATACAGTTTCCAAAAAGCCGCTATAGATCGATATTTTTCAGATTTAGATGGAACCTGCTAGCGACTAAAGAGGGTTTATTGAGGAGGGGAAAGATTGAGTTGGATGAAAGGAGATGCAGGTACCGTAACAATACGGAAAGTATTGAAACTCTTAAGCACATTCTACTGCTCTGCCCTCCTTGAACTCTCAACGACTGAGCTATCTAGGAAAACTGACTTATCCTATTCATTGGATTGATATGGACAGTTTGTGGCAGCGGTGCCTACATAGGATGAACTTTGGGGACACTTTGGCTGTGACAGCATTTTTTTATGCAATTAATTTTTATGATCTAACCATTTTTTCATTGATTGTTTTTGATGTGATTTTTATTTTGTTTTAATGCATGAAGAGATTGTGATGTTTTAGATGTTTTATTGATTTGTAATATATTGTTTCCCCTTTTTTCTGAAACAATGTAATATTTTTGATCTGTATAATAATTCTCTTTTGTAAAGGATTTCTTAACTATATACAATAAAAAAACACTATAGAAACTCACCCCTGTAAGAGAGAACACAGAATATGCAAAAGATAAAACAATGCAGCATTCTGGGTAATGAAAGAAAGGGACAAAAAGGCAATAAGCAACCACAAGGAATATAGTTTTAGTTTGTTATTGCAATTTTTACAAAAAGTTCTAGGTAAACATACAACAATATTCATGACTAAAAATCCTTCAGCTAAAAACAGAAGAAAATATAAAAAAACACTGGCCATGTGACAACATAGATTAAAATGAAGAAAGATACCTATATCGGTGCAATCCAAATAAAACTGATTAGCTAGTGAGGCCCAGCAGTGTTTCAAGAGTGCGGCGGTCTCCGCCCCATGGTTAAGGTGAGTCAGACTCCAATAAGAACCTCGAAGAATTCTATTGCTAATTACTTTTCATTTGTAGGACGGATTTCACCAAAATGTTGCAATCAATTAGGGACGTGTGTACCCCCCGTCCTCTCTCAGACTGCAAAGTTTGGTAAAGATTCATTCATAAATAGCGTAGTTATTAAGAAAAAACACTTTAGTGACAGGAATGTGAAGGTGAGAACTGAACGCAGCAAAACCCCTGAAATTCAGCTAAAGTCAGCTTAACTCCGAGCCCTCTGTTGCGCAGCCTATGACCACAATGATGACATCACAGATGACATCACCAAGGACATCACTGGTGACGTCACTAATTGCATCATCTAAAGCACCATCTATGACATCATGGATGGCATCATTGGAGTCATCACCTGTGACATATATAGCATCAATGATTATTTAACAATGGCATCAGACATAAGATCACTCTAGGTATCTGACCATATTTAGACTACCCTTACGTTTCTACATATGTGATATGTAATAAAGCCACCAAAGGGCGATGTTGACGCCATCAGGCCTTTAAAACCGGCCTACTGAGCCAGTCTGTGGCAAAGCCTGCGAAGACCAAGGGCGCAGTTTTGAGCACCGCATGCCAGCAGGTTACACTGCCCGATCGACGCTCGCCACGACTACGCCACGCTATCATATGCCAAAACATTGATGCCATAGGGCCTTTAAAAACGGCTTACTAAACATTATGTGGCAAAGCCCGTGAAGGCCAAGGGCGCAGTGTTGAGCGCCGCAGGTCTGTAGGTTACACTGCGCGATCAACGCTCCTAACAAGTATGCCACAAATCATACGCCATGACGTTGACGCCATCAGGCCTTTAAAACTAGCCTACTGAACCCTCTGTGGGAAAGCCTGCCAAGGCGAAGGCCAAGGGCACGGTGTTGAGCGCAGCAGTTCCGCAGGTTACACTGCCCGATCAACGCTCGCTACAGCTATGCCACGAATCATACACCATGACGTTGACGCCATCAGGCCTTTAAAACTGGCCTACTGACCCCTCTGTGGGAAAGCCTGCGAAGGCCAAGGGCAGATGTTGAGAGTTGCAGGGCTGCAGGTTACACTGCCGGATCGACGCTCGCCCAGACTACGCCACACTATCCTATGCCAAAATGTTGATGCCATCAGGCCTTTAAAACCAGCCAACTGAACCCTATGTGGCAAAGCCTGCGAAGGCCAAGGGTGTGGTGTTGAGTGCTGCAGATCTGCAGGTTACGCTAACCGATCGGTGCTCACTATGACTACGCCACGTTATCGTACACCATAATGTTGCCACCATCAGGCCTTTAAAACTGGCCTACTGAACCCTCTGTGGTAAAGCATGTGAAGGTCAAGGGGGCAGTGTTGAGTGCCGCAGGTATTTGGTGACAAAGGGGTGCGGCGCAGAGTGTGAGTACGCAACGCAGTCGTCGACCAGAGAGTGAGTATACGACATATTTGTCGACCATCAGCGACCGAAAGTTAAGGAAGGTGCAGGAAGGAGGTGCAGCCACTTATGCTCCCAACTAAAATATCCGCCCTTTGCACGTACTTCCCTTAATCCTGTTCACATGAATTACTCTGTCTTCCGCAACCTTAGGCTCACCCCTAGCGGTTGGCCGTACTTTGTGTTTATGTGCATCTCCTGTTCTTCTACTGTGTTACTGTTGCTCTGTGATTCTGTACCCCACTACGCTTCTCTCCAACTTCTAGGTCCCCTTCTACTGTATTACTGTTGATCTGTGAACCTGTGCCCCAATAGGCTTCTCACTTCTTGGTCCCCCTTACTGTGTTACTGTTGATCTGTGTTACTGTTGGTCTAGGTCCCCTCTAGTGTGTTACTGTTGATCTGTGATTCTGTGTCCCACTAGGCTTCTCTCCCACCCTTAAGTCCCCTTCTACTGTGTACTGTTAATCTGTGAATCTGTGTCTGATTGGCTCTCTCCATCCCCTAGGTCCCTGTCACCTGTGGTTACAGTTGTACTGTTGTGTGCCACCTGGCTGTTCCCTGTTGTGACCCCTAGTGTGACCCCTCCATCACCCCCCTCTCTGTTGTACTTCCTGTGTTTCGGCGTGGGGCTGTGCATCTCTCCTTTCTCTTCTCACTCTCTCCTCCTCCTCATCTCCTCGCACCCTCCATGGTACTTTCTGTTTCTCCTATCTTCTCTAACTGCTACTCCATCTCCTATCCTAACCCTCTCACTAAGTCTGGAAGGAAGGAGTTCAAGAGGGACATCCTAGTATCCAAACCAGGCCTCCCTATCACTGATACCCACATTAGTGCTTCCTCCAGACAGACTCTCATATGGTCTCTGCTGTCTCTCATATCTCTTCCTATCCCATTAACGGTGGCTCGCGGTAGGAGGCCCTCTTGACCTCCTTCCACTCCTCCAAGGTCATGCAAAAAAGAGGGGTACCTGTGTTAACGTCCCCAGTCCTACAGGTCATAGAATCAGAAACAACAAATGGGGTGGACTAGTAGACAAAAAAGGATGGCGGGATACGCGAAAGATTTTCTAAACTTGGTTTATATTTCCAAGACTTTCATTTTATTCAAAAAACAAGTCTAAAACAATTATTAAACACAATTTCAATAAAACATTGTAGCTCATTAATTTTCAATCATTCACATTCATACTCTCTTCAACACCCTATCACGATTGTTTTTTTCAAAAACTGGTCTATACATAAAGAAACAGTCATATATCTGTTGCATCTTTGAACATTCAAAATTCATAAAGAGAACTCCCCATCAATTTGGGGTAACAAAAAGTTTGTGTTGTGTTGTTCTCACAGATTCTCACATCGACACGTGTTTCAGTTGCTCTCAACGAGCATCATCAATAGTGCTCTCTTTGTATGGCAAACTTCATCAGGACAAACAACCAATTTTCTCGTACATATATCGGCTTGAGCCACACCATCTATAGACAATAAAATACTTAAAAGGCTAAGTCAATATTTTGTGTTCCCGTCACCCCCATGTAAGTTATTTAATGGCATATTAATATGGTGGATGGTATGCTCCAAAAATTGAGCTCCATCTGACTCACCTCCTGCCCTACGGGCAAAGGAGGTGAAAGATGTGATTTTTTCAATTTCGGCACATCTCCAATCAAAATCTTGAGGATAATTGTCCTCTGGTCTGTTGAGTGCAAGACAAGTATTTATTGTAACCTCATGTTATCATTACATTTGATCACAAAATTTACAGGTCGCAACAGTGATGGTAAACATCTGGCGATGGAGAGCAAATTAAAATTGTTATTCGCATTTGTCACTTACTCAGAACAGAAATAACCACGTCTCACACTGTAAATCTGACTGGTTCAGTGTACAATTTTAGTCAGGCTCTGGTGCCGTGTTGAGGACAGGTGCCTCCTTAGTCACTCTTCCTTAATACAGGCTGGGATTGGATCTCTATTTCACATAGATCTCCAAACATATACAGATGGATAGTTTGTCTATTTATATGAAACCATTGTGCCCATATGCAGTAAATACTTGTTATCCCACTTAATGTTCTTTCTGTGTGGGATTCTCCCACCTTATCTTGTCCAAGTTGCTCAGCACTTACTGCTCTGTCTATTTTTTTCTTCCAATTTTAATGATTTCTGAGTACCCCCCAACAAAGGTATGTTGTTATCCTTTCTCCCTTGTAGATGTACCGGGACTGCGTTTGATCAACTAGGGTAATCTTTTCAACACCATATTCGTGTTGGTACGCATCAATTTAGTCGTCCTAAATATCAAGTTATAGTTTATCCTGTCTAAACTCTCATTTTTAATGGCATCTGGCTGGCTGTAAATTGTTCAGTAGTTACAACTATCCGACATCGTTCACCCCTTAATAGATACTCGTGGAGCTACATTCAATACACTTACCTGTAGCCTTCCGTCTGTGGTCTCCCTCCGTGTGATGTACGCGGCATCTGCAGTGCACCATTCATTTCGCGTCGCGGTAACTTAGTGTAAAGTACGCAACTCCTTGCGTTCATGGAGATGAAAAGGGGACTAATGGGTAATCTCTTACGGCTGCAATCCGAGTGATTAAGAATCCTTAAAAACAGGGTTCCGAATACACTCATGTTCTATACTCATTATGTCATTGCAAACTTTGGAGATAGCCTGAATGTTATTATGAGAAAATTCTGGGCATCATATTCAATTGCATTGAAATATCATGCCATTCATGAATAAAGAAACAGGACTAAATCACAGGACTGCCGGCAAATACACACAACAGCACGACAAATCAGTGCTAAATCCAAACCTGGACCAATAAATGGAATGAGTGCTGGTTATGAACAACCTGTTTCATATTACCAAGTGCAAAAAGAGCTCATCATAAAGAAGGGGAAAAAGGAAGTGCCTAACCTATCAATATGCCCCTGGCAAAGTCTACACAGTAGTATTGGGAATGGAGAACCTAATCTGGCTGTCATAACCAGCACTCATTCCATTTATTGGTCCAGGTTTGGATTTAGCACTCATTTGCCGTGCTGTTGTGTGCATTCGCCGGCAACCCTGTTTCTTTATTCATGAATGGCATGATATTTCGATGCAATAGAGTATAGAACATGGGTGTATTCGGAACCCTGTTTTTAAGGATTCTTAATCACTCGGATTGCGAGATGACCCAATAGTCCCCTTTTCATCTCCATGAATGCAAGGAGTCGCGTACTTTACACTAAGTTACCGCGACGTGAAATGAATGCTGCACTGCAGATGCCGCGTACATCACACGGAGGGAGACCACAGACGGAAGGCTACAGGTAAGTGTATTGAATGTAGCTCCACGAGTATCTATTACGGGGTGTACTATGTCGGATAGTTGTAACTACTGAACAATTTACAGACAGCCAGATGCCATTAAAAATTAGAGTTTAGACAGGATAAACTATAACTTGATATTTAGGGCGGCTAAATTGACGCGTACCAACATGAATATGGCGTTGAAAGATTACCCAGGTTGATCAAACGCAGTCCCAGTACATCTACAAGGGAGAAAGAATAACAACATACCTTTGTTGGGGGGTACTCAGAAATCATTAAAATTGGAAGAAAAAAATAGACAGAGCAGTAAGTGCTGGGCAACTTGGACAAGATAAGGTGGGAGAATCCCACACAGAAAGAACATTAAGTGGGATAACAAGTATTTACTGCATATGGGCACAATGGTTTCATATAAATAGACAAACTATCCATCTGTATATGTTTGTAGATCTATGTGAAATAGAGATCCAATACCAGCCTGTATTAAGGAAGAGTGACTAAGGAGGCGCCTGTCCTCAACACGGCACCAGAGCCTGACTAAAATTGTACACTGTACCAGTCAGATTGAGTGTGAGACGTGGTTATTCCTGTTCTGAGTAAGTGACAAATGCGAATAACAATTTTAATTTGCTCTCCATCGCCAGATGGTGACCATCACTGTTGCGACCTGTACATTTTACGATTAAATGTAATGATAACATGAGGTTACAATAAATACTTGTCTTGCACTCAACAGACCAGAGGACAATTATCCTCAAGATTTTGATTGGAGATGTGCCGAAATTGAAAAAATCACATCTTTCACCTCCTTTGCCCGTAGGGCAGGAGGTGAGTCAGATGGAGCTCAATTTTTGGAGCATACCATCCACCATATTAATATACCATTAAATAACTTACATGGGGGTGACGGGAACACAAAATATTGACTTAGCCTTTTAAGTATTTTATTGTCTATAGATGGTGTGGCTCAAGCCGATATATGTACGAGAAAATTGGTTGTTTGTCCTGAAGAAGTTTGCCATACAAAGAGAGCACTATTGATGATGCTCGTTGAGAGCAACTGAAACACGTGTCGATGTGAGAATCTGTGAGAACAACACAACACAAACTTTTTGTTACCCCAAATTGATGGGGAGTTCTCTTTAAGAATTTTGAATGTTCAAAGATGCAACAGATATATGACTGTTTCTTTATGTACAGACCAGTTTTCTAAAAAAACAATCTTGATAGGGTGTTGAAGAGAGTATGAATGTGAATGATTGAAAATGAATGAGCCACAATGTTTTATTGAAATTGTGTTTAATAATTGTTTTAGACTTGTTTTTTGAATAAAATGAAAGTCTTGGAAATATAAACCAAGTTTAAAAAATCTTTCGTGTATCCCGACATCCTTTTTTGTCTACAGAGAGTCATATCAGCGGAGGTACGGTCGGGTCGATTGGCACGTGCCGTGTCACAGATAGAGGTAATGTGACACATGACACGTATGACACATTCTGACAAGGCGTTGAATGTTAAGTTACTCTCCTGGAATGTACAGGGGCTTAATAACCCGGTCAAGGCCAGGAAGGCTGCGGCGTATATATCGAGGCACAATCCGCAGATACTGCTGCTACAAGAGACACACAGACTCAAAAATGTAAATTCCACTTTTCACTCATGCTGGGGCCCTCTCGGATATTATACAGAGTACTCATCCCAATCCAGGGGGGTCCTTACCTTGATTCATCCGTCACTGGGGTTCCAATATGAAGATAGCAGGGTGGATGCCCAAGGTAGATTTGTATTGGTGTGGGGGAGAGTGGCTGGCCGATCAATCTTGTTAGTCAACACGGATGGGCCGACCATTGATGATCCGGAATTCTATCGGACAATACTAGGTATGCTTGACGTGGCAGGATATGCATTAGTACTAGGGGGAGGAGACTTTAATACAATACTAGATATGCCACTTGATAAATCGTCTGTTACCCCCCACGGTCTCACAAAGGCTGTGGTCACCTTGAAGCAGGTAATGGCGCAAGCATCCCTCATAGACGCGTGGCGCACTCTCCACCCACTTGCTAGCCGATATACATACTACTCAACGGTCCATGAATCAGAGTCCTGTATACATTACTGGCTTAGTAGCTCGTCCCTCGCAGATGCGATATCCGCTAGCGAGATACACCGCTGGACTCTTTGAGACCACCTCCGATATCTCTTACCCTGAATTTACGAGGCATCTCGCCACGTGCTAGATGCTGGAGAATGCCCTCTGCCATACTTAGAGACCCACATGTATATGAGTCGCTCCACACTGAGATAAACAAATTCTTTGACTTGAATGAGGGCTCAGTTAGTGCACATACCACGCTCTGGGAAACATTTAAGGTGTGGGTGCAAGGTATTATTATGGCAAAGACCACTGGGTTGCTGACAACAGTCAGGAGAGAACTGGGAATAGCGGAGGCCAAATGAGCAATGCTTGAGGTTGACTACAGCGCTACACAGTGCTCCAGATAAGATTTCGATGTGAGAGTGTTTTACTCTCTATTTTTATAATTAGAGCATAAATGCAATTGCAAGAGAGTAACAATTAGTTTTTTGCTTAATAAGAGAGTAAAAAGTACAGCATCTAATAGGAAAATGTTAGAAACAAAATAATATTGTGCAGCAGTGGGTCGTGCCCTTTGATTCAATAAAGTACCTGATAGAGGGGACCTTATCCCTCATGGATGTGCTCGGTGTCCAGGAAGCGCTTTGCTGTGTCTTGCAGTGTTCATGAATATAAAGGGAATGTGGTTTATTTTGTCTTGTTGGGAGTCAAGTACATGACTGATGTCTCCTAGCGCTGGTGTCCTGCTGCTCATGATTGCATGCTGTGAGAATGTAGTTGACTAAATGAATGACGCCTCAGTGAATGTTGGATGGGTGATGATGCATGAGTGTTCTGAAATTGCTAGTTATGACCCCGAGCTCGTAAGCCTGAGGATGGCTGGCGGGTTTGCTCCCGATTACACGTAACCTGAAAAGTAACTGGTACTTGTGACATTATGTACAATACAGCCAAGTCTTTCTTACCTGCTAGCTCTCTGACTCTTCATGATGCATCTGAGCAGGATTCCCCAAGCTTACAGAACACACTTCTTGGCCAGGAACAGATGCATGTTGTAATACGATAATGTTACATATAACATCATGATCACAGGGCACGTCCTAAAGAATAAGTACCTGACTAATTAGACTATGGAATGCACAAAACCACACAGTTATGCGATAGAACATAAGTCCGAGAAAGGCACTGCAAGCCCATTTAAATACATGTACGTGGTGATTCATAGAGTTTCATACAGCTTGCTGTTAAATAGGATTAGTTTAAATCTGCAGTTCAACGGAACAAATGTTTTTTTTTCACCCATTGAACAAGCGGCCATCATGGAAATGCAATAGGCAGCTCTGAAATGCCTTTTATTTGTCTTCTGTTTTTGTTTTCTTAAATGCTGAGTAATCAACTGGTGGCTACTTGGGATTTTGATTTTGGGTCAGCGATGCAGATGTGCAGGTACAGTAACAATTGCATTGAATTAGACCTGGTTGGGGTTCCGAGTCCTCTCATTAAAGATAGTGAGAGTCTCTGGCCACTCTCATCTACTCCTGATGTGTAAGCTGTCCACCTCAAAGAACAGTGAGTGGGGCCACATTAAAATACACAATGGATCCGCAGGTTGGCTAGAATCTATGTTCTAGGTGCATTTTATTTTGGTGCCAGGCACACAGCCGGGTGACAGAAAAGGCCATGAAGGCAAAGCCTGACCCTCTGGTGGGAGCTGTGAAAAGATACATATGGAGAATGCACTGTGACTGTGAGCAGATGACACTTTGGAAGCACGGTAGTACAGAGGGGGATTAATGAACCTTTAAAGTGATATGCTTGTGTGGTTTGGATTTATGTGGCAAGATACAAAACCCTAAGCCATTAACAGTAAATGGGAACAGACATGGGATGGAGGTGAAGTGGAACACAAAGGTATGTTTTAGATGGGGCTTGTTGTGTAGAACATATGTTAATGCAGACATACGATATATGTTCCTTTGAAGCAAGCAGTGGAATAGAGAGTTGGGAAGGATTGCAGACTTTCGGAGGTGCATCGTGCATGTCAGCCACCTGCAAGCTGTGTGTACAGTTTTTCCTGTTTGCTGGAGCTGCTAGCTGGTCTTGTACTAGCCCTTGTATGTTGGTACGAAGGCATGCATCGCAATCTGCCCAACCCCTAGGGGCAGATCCCCAGCGGCCGCTGGAACAAAGAACAAAAATACCTTTTGCGGGTTACTGGGGAGAAAATACCAAAACACTGTGACCAAAACACTATGCAACTCCATTAGCCTTGGGTGGGTGGGGTAAGGGGAGAAGTTGGTGGTAAGAACGGTTATGGGGGAAGAACAGTGTTCTGCCTGCAAGGCTTGTATCCATGGCTGTCAAAGTTTCAGATGTGTGACGCTTCGAGTGAACAGTTCTCGGTTTCAACAATCAAAATGCCTTCCGACTACTTCCCACCTCTGGTCCTTAAGGTTATCTCTTCCTCAATGCATGCTATAGAAAACAGCTGTAGTGCCAACTAGCTGAAATGCCTTGCTATAACCCTCCAGTCTCACAGTGCAAACCCATCATGTTCCTTACCCATAATGCTGCTTTCCAACAATGCTGCTCTCAAACACTTGTGTACGGGCGTGATACAAATAAAATATCAATATCAATATTCAACCGTCCCCTCAAACACCGTATCCTAATCCCCTTTTTATCAAAGTAAACCATTCTGACTTCCCCAAGATGTAGCTCTCAAGTGACAACTTTTCCTGACGGTCCTAGCATCAACCTTGTTTAGACAGACAGCTGGTTTCCTGCTGTGGTCTTATAAATGATTCATCCAGTCTAAGTCATTTGAACTTGAAGTTCAAGGTGAGCCAGGTAATCAATGTGTTACTGCCTTGCACCCGACAGGCTGAGAGCAATGTGTATATGGCTGCTCTTATCCCCCTCGGAAAGATATCTGTTCAGCTCTCCTCTGTCTCACCCTTCCTTCTCTTATGGGGTCCTGCCAACCCCTCTCTCTGCTACAGTTGCTCACCATCTTCCCTTTCTCTGTACCCCTCAATTCTTTAGATGGCTACTTTGCTTATTCCAGTTTCCCCTTCCGATCAGTACTTGTCACAGCTCCTGCCCAGCCTTCCCTTTTCTAGCACGGCACCACATTCCATTTTTCACAGTGCTTTGTCTCATAGGTCAAAACCAACCCTCATTTTCATTCTAAAAAGGAATTGCTGTGACCCTTTAAAAAAAAAAGTGGGTTTTCTAAAGGAATTGTAAGTAAGGCTCGTAATAAAATTATAGCAACTCGCACTAAGAAACATTCAAAACTCTGCTCCATTCTGTTCCACATTGGTGCTTCCTTCCAGTGCCCTCACACTTTAACCAGAGGCCTGCTCTCCTTTCAGCGGGCACGTTCTGCACTTAAACATTATCTGTTTGAGATGATAGTACACAATATTAATTCTGGATGGGAAGTATTAATATTCAATAGGTTATAAGCCCAAATAATATGGTGACAGAAAAGTAAAATGTGTGAGTAAGCCAATGGCTTGTCCTTTAATGATGATTTTAGAACTACTGCCTAGCTAGTCAAAATAAATTACATCTTTGGCAATCCGTCTGCGTGTGTATGTGGTTAGCTGTGGATGGACACTCTCTTTTCTGAGAATGTCACTACTACAACCAGGTGGCTCTAGGGCACGTCTACACAGCAGTGCCATTTGGACATGTACATCTTAGAGTTTGCAGGCAATCGTGTGGCAAATGGGTATGTGATGGCTTCCTGACATTTGTGCCCTTAGCTGGGACTCATTTGCCTTTACTTCCTTGAGGGGCTTGTGCCCCACATTTGAATCTAGTGCATCCAAAAGTAAAACGAGTCACCAGCTCAAAGCTGCCTCCTAAAGTACTTTTAAAGCTGAACAGAATGGGCTGCCCGCTGGAAGCTCCACTTTCATTTTGAGCGTAAATCACACATAAAACACATTTGCAGTCTACAGACAATGCTCTAACTGCAGAACAGTTTATGCCATTAATGGAGACGTACTGCCAGCTTGCTACACACGTAGAACTGAGCTGGGCAACCAGTACTTGCCTGCTCAGTACTTGGAAAAGAAATGGCACCACTCTTCGCTGCTGTCAACAACAAAAGGAACCAATCTTGGCTTCAGGGCTCAGGACGAGGGTACACAAAGTCCACCCATTGGACCCTCTTTGAATTTATATGACTTAAAGCTGACCTTCAGGGATCGAACTGCAGTATTCAGGTTTGTAGGCCGGACACTTCACAACTGCACTATATAACCCGAATAACCTGCTAAAAAATAACAAACAACTAAAGGTGAAATGTCCCATTTCGGTACTGCAAGTTCCAGGGGAAACATTTGAATTGGTTCTTGGTGTTTAAAACATGTACACCTTTTAACGTTTTTAAAAACACTATTAGAAGAAAATATCCTCTCTTGGTCTTGTGTGGGTGTTGATTTTATGAAAGGCACATGCCATTAGTTCTGTGCAATTTGGATGGTTATGCAAAGTCAATTTAATGAAATGTGCATATTTCACCTTAAGATGCTCCTTTTTGGCGAGGCCACATCGCATCGCGTTTGTTAATGAGTCTCCCCACTTTTATTTTTAGGACTTGACCCCTGCTTGGCATAACCTCTTATGTTGCCTGCCAGGTCTGACTCTTGAAATTGGCCCGACTTTTACAAAAATGTACTTCACTGTAGGGGCCCACTGCAGAGGCACAGGTTTTTGTAACTAAGCGTTGTGTGCAGTGTAGCTAGCATTTTGGTACATTTGTGTTAAGGTCACATTTAGAAGGTCTTGTTCACGGCCATGCCACATTCTCTGCTGCCTGCCTGAATCATCACTCTCAAATATGACACTGCAAAGTCTTCACACAAGGCTTGTATTTGCTGAAGTGTTTCATCGCCATCTACTGGAGAAAAGTGTCTGGGAATTCACAAGCAACTGCTGTGATTAGCTAGCGTAAATCGTCCGCAAGAATAAAATAAATTATGGCATTTCCACAAGATTTTACTGCGTAAAAAGTCCCATACGCATCTTATCTGGAGGGCTGGCGCTACACATAGTAAAGAAGCCCTCTTCGCAATACACGACACACTGGGTGAATTTAATAAATTGGTTGATAGAGAAGTCCTATATATGGCGACCCCTGCTCGTGCCCGCAGATATGGTGAAAGCAAGAAAGCAGGTAGATTCTGGCCAACATGCTTAAAGCAGAGGGATACCATAGCCCGATAGCCAGCATACAAACTAAACAGGGGGAGACAATAAACATGACGACAAACAAGGAAGAAGACATAAATGCTAGATGTGTGGAATACTACAGAACCCTATACTCTAACCGAGATGTTAAATTGAGAGAGGAAATAACCAATTACTTACGGGAACTCGAGCTCCCTTCCCTAAATCTGGAAGCATGTACTGCACTAGACTCACCTGTCACGATTGAAGAAATCACTGCAGCTATAAAGGCGTTAACATCAGGTAAGGCCCCGGATTCGGATGGCCTTGGCGTCTAACTGTACAAGGAATTTAAAGATAGGATAGCCCATATTCTACTGAAGGTGTGGGAAGAGGCAATGGAACGTGACACACTCCCCGCGTCCATGCGTGAAGCTATGATCACTGTACTCCTTAAGTCCAGACGCCCTATGCATGATATGTCCTCATACAGACCTCTCTCCTTGAATCTTTGCCAAAATCCTTGTGACCAGACTTTTACCACATATGCCCACATTGGTCGACCCCAACCAGGCAGGCTTCATCACCACCCGTTCCACTGCCCTTAACCTGCAACGGCTTTTGGGGTGATGGCTCAAATTGACCCGAAAGCTAATGCAGCGGTCGCAGCTCTAGATGCCGAGAAGGATTCCGACTCTGTGTCGTGGGCCTATCTTTTCTCGGTGCTGGAGTGTTTCGGCCTGGGACATTATTTCCTTAAGTGTGTCAGACTGCTCTACACTAATCCAGAGGCCAGGGTCCTTACCAACCACACTTTATCTTCCCTCTTACCCCGAGGCAGAACCACCAGACAGGGCTGCCCTTTCTCCCCCATTCTTTTTGCCCTAACGATGGAACCTATGGTGGAATTTGTCTGGAAAACTCATGCACACAGAGGTCTCAGAATGACAGGCCCCCCTGCCGGTCATATCTTTATATGCTGATGACACTCTACTTTATGTCTGAGACCCGAAATCCAATCTTGGGCCTATGATGGCCGATATGCATTCATTTGCCAAATACTCAGGATTTAAAATGAATGTCTCTAAGTCGGAGTTGTTTCCGCTGACCCCATCCAGACCCGAACTATCCAACATTGGTGTGTTCAAATGGTCTCCTATGCGAGTTCACTATCTGGGAGTTGTGGTATCTAGCAATAAAAATAGACTATATACAGACAACTATGAAGATATCCTTCAGACATTAACGACTAAACTGTACTTATGGGCTAAACTCCCTATCTCTCTATATGGTCGAGTGGCACTTCTGAAAATGGTAGTCCTCTCCAAGCTGCTATATTGTTTCAGTAATATTCCAATTTGGCCTGGCAAAACCTTGTTTACGAATCTTCAGTCACTTGCTACTTTGTTTGTGTGGGGTGGGTTGTGTGGGGTGGGATGACTGCAAGTATGAAGTGGACCAAGATGGTGGAGTCGCTCTCAAGTGGTGGAATCGCAGCCCCAGACTTTGAATTATACTATTTAGCATCCCAAGCCCAATTTGCAGAACATTGGTTTGACCCAGACGAGACAGCCACACATATCCCTATTGAGAAATATTCAGCCTCCCCTACCGATGCTCGATCAATTATCTTTAGCCCCAAGCACAAAGACACCTGTGAGTTCTATTCGGTGAGTACTACCGTACATGCATGGTTCAAAATTTTTAGAAGGCATGGAATTGAGAACCCATATGACCCAGAGGTCCCACTCTGGAGCTATCCTAACATCCCACCCACGTTTGATGGCTTGGGACCCGACCAAACTATTTAAAATGTGGGATATGTTCCCGGGGGGCACTTATGTGGAACTAAAAGACTTCACGGGTGCTGTGGGAGGCAGGTTCAAGCGGTTCCAATACCACCGTATGGGAGCCGCGTTCGCCGCTAGGTGGCCAACATTCCCTATGGAGCCTCCCACCCACGAATGTGTTAGAGCTATAACAGCGACTGAGGGGCGGAAGAAGGGGACCTTGCTGTTATATAATCTGGTCCAGACACACTCAACCTCCTGTAGCACTATAAAGGAAACATGGGAACGGGACTTGGGGACCAATTTAAGCGAGGAACAGTGGCTTAAATATTGTGAGCTCACCAGATCAGTGTCTTTAAACTCTGGGCTGAGTCTAATTCAATTTAAAATACTCAATCAGTTACACTAAACCCCCTCCAGGTTGGCTAAATTTGTAGCAGGATGCACGGGAAATGCTTGAAATGTGACACACCAAACGCAGACGCTTATCATATGTACTGGGCGTGCCCCTCAGTGGCCGTGTTTTGGGGCGAAGTCGCCAACATCATTGAGGAAATCACATCAATTCCTGCGTCCCCCTCTCCTCTGAAATATCTATTTGGGGATATTGGTAAAACAGCTGAGACCACTCAACGAATATTTTATATTTCTTGTGTAATTGCAAAACATTGTATATTAAAGTGTTGGAAATCTGGCAATGCTCCCCGCCGGGAAGACTTTCTCAAGGACCTTAGAATGGTAAATGAAAGCGAATAACAATTTGTGTTAACTGTTTCTGCCACTTGCCATCCCAAAGATATATGGGCTCCATTTAGGAGCTACCTCTGCAGTATGCTCTCAGACAATGACTTTACACCCGTGTCAACGCCTTGACATCTTAAATGCTATGTAACAAGATGTTGGAAACTAAATGTAATGTTCGATGTGAAGGTACACTGTGCCTGTACTGACTCTGTTCTGTTGTGACTCTCTATAAAATAAAGATAAAAAAAAAAAAGAATTGAGTTTTATGGATTTTCTTAGTTTATATTTCCTCTCGCAATTGGGACGTTGGACGTTCATCCCAACAAGAGAGCACAGGAAGCGCTATGACTTGAGTAGTACTGAGGCTACACCCTTGGATAAAGAAATGTGCAAGCCTTGGGAAAGACCGATACATTGATTTCTATTGTGCCAGCTCTGTTAGGAAAGAATTAATGCAGTCACACTGTGTGAGACTACACATCGCTTATCTGCATGGTATTAGGTAACCTACCTTTTGGTATAGGTCTGTACTACAAAAGTTGGTAGTGTGCCTGAGCAGCCTCTCAAGAGGGGTAAATGTGAGCTGCAGAGCTGTACAAATGAAATTCTTGAATATAAGTAGACAAGTAACACTTACATTCAATGTTTCTGTTATAAATAGTTATTTGTTGATTTAACATCAATTTTTTAATTAGCGTTCTTTAAAAAGGCAATTCATGTAACACTGTCAATATACTTTAAAATTACTTTTCAGAATCAGAACAAGTTTAGTGGATACTCTTTGGATGTGCTTCTTACACAATTCCTACACCCTGAGGTGACTTCATTCACAAGGACAGTAATGTCATTTATATATCACACTAGTTACTTTGCAGATTCTGAGGTTGCAGAAAAGAAAGGTTTAAGGAAGGAAAAGGTTAAACAGGTTCTCAGTAAATGTGAGGACAATTACATCTTCCAATGAAATCTAGACAACGCCTGAAAGGACAGCCAGCCAATCAGGACTGGTTGCATTCAGGCATTCCTAGAGACTAAGGACAGGGGATTTTCGGGAACCTACCTCAGATCCTGCCCTTTCAGACACACTGGAGCCACAGGCTGGCTTCAGGGCTGAATCCCACCAAAGGCAAGACAAACAAAGAGCTCAAATCTGTTTCAACACACGGAGTAAAACCCAAGAAAGACATCACAAACAGAAAATTGTGAAAAAAGACGTCAGGGGCCATTTTGACAAAATGGTCACCCAGGGGTGCTGTACTGTAGCTGAGTGTTCAGCCTGCGGTAGAAAGCACAATGTTAGGAAACATTAAACCACTGCCTCCAGCCATTTAAAGTAGTGAGGGTAACATAAAAATGTTAGATGAGAATAAAAGATATGGGGCCACTAGGTAACCCCCCAGCACTCCACATAAGATGGTGTGTGCTGGACCTACAAAGAGAAAAGGTAACTAAAGTCAATTTCACTTTACTAGTCTTGTGAACTGTAGAAATCCAGTTCTTAGCTGGAGGTAAATCAGGTGCCTCACTGGCAAACTTGTACTTTGCTGGTGCAGTAACGTGCCAGTAAATGAAATTACTGGCACGTTATTACTGCACCAGCAAAGTCACAATGATATTTCACATTGACTGGAAAGTGATATGCAAAGTCATTGCTAATGCAGATGCATCCCAGAGAGCTCTACTTGTGTGATGCGAAGAAGCGAAACCCCATCCTTAGTAGAAGCTGATTTTACTGCATGTTAAGTAAATATTGACTCGTCTACATAATTGCCAAATTATATATTGCATTTGTTTCCACAGAGAAATAGGGATTGAGAAAGAAGAAAGCCTGAGAGGAAAGATTACAAAGCTTATAAAATGTGAGGCCAATGAATATCATCCAGTTGCCCCGAAGCTTCCGACTCAAGTTGACTGCCTCCTCTCAACAACATTCCTGGAACTTATGTGCACAGACGTGGATGGCTACCGCAAGGCTCTGAAAGATATGTCATCGCTGGTGAAAATAGGTGGGCACCTTGTGTTGGTGCCAGTCCTGGGATGCACGTTCATTATGCATGGCACATTCAAGTTGCCTATCTTATGCCTAGACGAGGAATGTGTGAAAGCAGCTGTGATTGATGCAGGCTTTCTAATTAAACAATCAAAAAATAATAAGAGAGTTAATCAAACCAAATATTCTGTTTTGGATCTTGATAGTGTGTTCTGCCTTGTTGCATGTAAAGAAAAGAATGTGCAATAACCACATATTTTGGCCATGTAAAAGACAAGTTGTAACACCTGCATGTTGATTCCTCAGTGTTCTTTGGTCATGTCGCCATGTCCATATCGCTTCAGGATTGTTACTCACATGTCGCCATGTCCATATCGCTTCAGGATTGTTACTCACATGTCGCCATGTCCATATCGCATCAGGATTGTTACTCACATGTCGCCATGTCCATATCGCTTCAGGATTGTTACTCACATGTCGCCATGTCCATATCGCGTCAGGATTGTTACTCACATGTCACCATGTCCATATCGCTTCTGGATTGTTACTCAACACTGATTGTTTGATTGCAGATATTTGCATATTGATTTTTTAGAAGGTGGTTTAAAGCATTGTAAAGGGTTCGCTTTTGATGTATAACTCATAGTGCCTTAAAAGACAAACTATAATAAAACTCTTCCCAATATGAGATCATGTAATGACTGCATGTCATGATTTTTTCAATTATTTTTGTGAACATTTCGGTACTCATTTTGCATCGAACAGAGTGTTAAATATGATCATAAAAGCAAGGCATATTTCTTTTACGTTCCCGTGAATTAAAAGGTCTTCCACAACCTCACATGCACTCAACATGTGCTCCCCTTCTTTTTTCCAGGTCCACTCATTCCAGGCAATATGTTTTTTCTCTAACTAATCCTCTCCCATTACCCCTTATCACTCATCGCTTTGTGTGACACAAAACCAATCCTGAGCGTGTCTTGCAGCTTTGCCGCTGTAATCTCGTGAGATTCCCACGGACTTACAGTGACAAACCAAAAATGTTCTACCTGTAACTTGCTCCCCAACCCACCCCCAAATCCAATTTTCACATGGTGTTTTCTTTCCCACTCCCAACCTCTAGCCTGATGTGATTGCTATTGCAATTGCTATTGGTATTTATGTAGTGCCTAGGGCCAGCCCAAGTTAGCGCTGTGGTTCAAAACAATCAGTGTTCACATAGGAGTTACTAAATAAGCCAAAGATTTTTGAGTCTCTTTCTGAAGTCAAGAACATTATTAGACTCTGTGAGCTTGTGGGGGAGTACATTTCAAAGTTTGATGGCATCCTTTTTCCTCCTCTGAACAGCAGTTTGAGTTCTTTTATTTGCAGCTTCTCTCAGTAATATTGCGGGAATCACTCAAACCGAGCAACAACAAAAAGAGGCTTTTCATTTCTGAAAAGCATCTAAGCCTCTCTACTGTAAAACACCAACGCCAATATATATATAAAGGTTTTAAGGAACACGGGGGCACCCCATGTCTCTGTAAAATATTTTTAAAACTACTGGCTGGATTTACCACAAACAGTGAAGGAAATTAAGTCAATGCTTTGTTCCCAAATTGTTTCTTATTTGGTTCAAATCTGCCAAGCAGTTTTCACACAACGGATGTTCATAAACTGCACTTTCACTACCTCGTCCTCCTCACAGTGGATTTTTTCATCGCAAATCTCTTTTCCCGCGTGTGCATATAAAGCTCCTTGTTGCCCAACTCTCAGGTACTACGTGGCACACCATACCTACATTGCATTTATGTTGCATCAACAGTTTTGACATTTATGTTGCTGCATATATGTGATTCTAAAATGTATCAACTTAAATACAAAGTAACACTAAAGGTAACACATATCCCTTTCTCATTAACTACACTAGATACATATAAAATTACAGCATTGCATCAATATCGCCAATCCCATAGTCACCAATATGGCACAAGCCACGTGAACCCCTCTTTCTCATTTGAGCCTTTATTGACCATCCCAACATCCCCCACCCCTTTAGTTAATACTTTCACTAATACACACATTTCTCGTTCCTTTAAACTATCTTCTCAGGGAAATAAAACCCTACAACATCCCTCACATTGGTCCCAATATGGGCATACTGCTAAACTGAACCAACCAATTCGTCCCCCACCGCTAGGATCAATCAAGATGGCACCCAAGAAAAAAGAGTCCAACCAAAGTCATTTGTCATTCCTGCTTCGTTCTCCATGACCACCCCAAGCGTGTGCAAAGCGGCAATTGTCTGAGTTAGAATTCCATTCTCCGAATCCTTTCGAGGAACAAATGTGCAGTAAGAACTCCCAATCTTCTGTCACAACCGTCCTCCATAGCTGGTAGGTGGTCGAGGATGTATCTATTCTGCAAGGCGAAGAAACTCAGGGACGTAGTTCTTCTTTAATTGCACTAAAATCTGACTCAAAGGAGTTTATAAATAAATGTTCATAGCGAGTCACCTGGAGCCACTATGCACTTGCAATAGCTTGGACACCAGGGGCCAGGAGCGAGGAAAACATTTCCGTCCGGCTGATCGGACGATACTGCTCAGGAATGTCCATCAGAGCTTTTGAAGATGTCGCCAAAATATAGTTGGACCGCTTGGTCTGTTGTATTGGTTCCTCTTCTTTATGATCAGGCAAAGTCATTGAGTTGTCCATGCACAGATGTGTCGTTGGGCATGGAGCAGGCAAGTACTAAATGTTTCTAGGAATAACAAGGACATGCACATGTAGTTTACTGAGACTGCACACACCTCGCCACGCGGGAGGCAATTGTCTATAACTGAATTCTCTGCAAGACCAAAACACATCAAGAAGTGCAGCTGTACCTCCAGCCATATCAGTGATGTGAAGCGTGTGACTGCAGTTTCATTTGTGCCAACAGGCACTGTGCCATCACCATTAAAACACAGAGAAAAAAGTGTAATTAGCTGAAGCTTAAAAGGTTTCTCTGGCTCCTTGAGCCATGTCAAATACTTCAGATATTTCACCATACATTTCCACACTCTTGATTTACTTGTTGCACCCCTTCTTCTGAGAATTCCCTCATCCTTCTAGCTCTGCAACTCTTCACCCCTTGCTCCCATTGGTTGTTCGTTATGATAGACTGTGTTAAATGTAACTGGAATGTTTGCATACAATGCAAATTCTTCTGCTCCTTATGATATGTAATTGAGCATTCTTCATCAACAGGTAAAATAGATGCTGTGGCTGATTGCCCTTGAAACTTCCCTAGGACCCTGCACAAAACTAGACGCACTAGGCAACGTGCCTGCACTAATTCTATTTCATCAGGAATAAATATCAGAAGCATGTGGATACGAGAGCAGATGTAGCAAAATGCTACATATCTCTCTCTACACTTTGCTCATGTGGCTGTACGATACATTATCTGCTGCAAAACCATATGCATCTACTATTGGATCTGAATTTACATCATCATTGTTGCTCATGAAGTCGGAGTCAACACTTCTTTGTGATTTCATTAGTACTTCGGCAACTCCTACAATACTAGACAAGTTAAAAACATTCACATCCATATTGTCAACAAAACCTGAACACAATAACAGGGAGAATGAGAAAAACATATAATCAACCATACAAATATTCAATGTAAATCCAAATGTTCCCTTTCTCCTTAGAAAATAACAATCAGTGGTCTTCGTTCGCTCCCCCCCTTTCTACTGGAATGAAGAGCGAATCCTTAGGGCATGCTTAACTTTGATCCTTCTCCTGTTCCTGTGCCGGTGTAGGGGTGCCGGTATCACTTTGTACATCACTGAGGTGGACCTCAGTGATGTACATCTTCACAGTAAACAGAGTTGATAAAATCACACGGTGCGGCCTGTGGAAACACTGCTCATACCAGTATTGAACAAAGGTACAGACGTACACCAGATCCACAGGGAGCAATTGTGGCTGGTGTAAATCATTGGATTATTTGCTGCATTCTCCTGTAGACTGTTGATGAGAAGATATGACCTGTATAGATATAAGTCTGACACTTTTGGTTAAAGCTCTAAGGTATTCCCTAAACTCCTCACCAAGAATCTCTACTGATTTATGTGCATCTGATGCTATGCGTGCGGGTGAGAGCACACGTGTTCTAAATGAAGAAAAATGACTTTTAAAAACCATTGTGAAAGGGAACTTTGCTCGCATAGAAAATGTCAGTAAAATATGCTGTGGTGGGATGTTGAATAAAGCCATGTACATTATGTTCTCCCCCACAAGACTTCCATCACTTTGGGGCTTAGAATACCAGTAAAACCAGTTTGTGGGCTCAGGCACAGAACTCAATTGACGCCTTGCCTCTCACTGGAATTCGCCCCCATAAGTGAACCATTCCGCAATGACATGTGATGTGGCTGAGGGTGTGATGATTCTCTGCTCTGCCAGACTAGAAGGCTGTACTAGTACTAGCAGGGAGTACAAAGAAAGAAAGTGTGGCTAATGCTTGACCAAGAAGTGCGAGTTCCTCCAGCACCCAATACCAAGGACAAACTGACATACTTCAAAGGTCGTAATAAAAAGTATTTTGTTGCAAGCTGAGCCAGGGGCAGACATTTGGCTGTGGGGGATGAAGCACCGCCTTCCCATATGTGACAAATCCTCCAATTGAAATTAACAGGTTTCATTCCTTTTAGGCATTTCTCCAAGCACTCAGAATAAGAAATCATTTTGTTTTATGATATTTTTCCATGTGATTTCCAGGGGGTGCTCGAGAAACTAAGTGCATGTTCCAAGGACTTTGTGGACTGGAATGGCCAGTAAAGACTCATTTCTGGCTGATTATAAATGGGACAAATATGAAAGTTGGTGGAAAGATGGAGATGGACATTATGAATATGCTTAATCATTTGCAGAGTTATCATAATCACACATTTTATGAAAAAGACCAAAATGTGCCAAAGGGCCATGCTACCTCGTACAGAGTTGGCGATCGGCTTGTCCAATTCCCTATAACTGGTTTTTTTTCTTCAAAGAAGTGACCTAAGAAACAAAGAACTGTCAGAAATGCCAAATAGACAGATGGTGCTCCCTCCCCTGGAACCAATCATGCCAGGGGGAGGAGAGAGAAATGGGAAACTGTCCTATCCGGGGGTAGGAGTAATTCTAGCATACTCCCCTAGATTGTACAATTAATTATGTCATTTGGGCTATATAAAGGAGGGACTGTATTAGACAGAGACACACACACACAAGAATCCAGTGAGACAGGAGGAGGATAGAGAGGAGGCACCTGATCCCATCCAAGGGAGTGCAGAGACCAGACCGCTTGCTTAGCTGTCCAGAGGGTCCTGAGATCCATCTGACTTTCCAGAAACCCAAACCAAGGCTAACTTTGTAAGTAGCAAAGAACCCCAGCCTTGAATTGCATAATCTTTTCCTTTTTGCAACATAACCCCAGTGAAAATACTATTGAAAATCCCATTGAAAGTCCCAAATTGCCAGTATAATTCAGTCCCCTTCCCATAGTAGAATCTGTATTAGCCTGTGTATGTTAGCGTATTCCTTTGATAAATCTTTCAGTTGTCGGTATAAGTCCTTAGTAGCATTTTGAAATAAATCAATTAATTCCCCCATTGAAAGTCACATTCAATATTGTTGCCATTCGAAATCAACAATTTTGTTGACTGTTTTTATTAACTATAGTCATTAAAGTATAGCCTCAACAGAATTAGTCTCCTGATAACTGAAAACCGAATTTGCCTGTGTATTGTGTACATTAACCCCACAAACTCCTAACTTGCATCTTTCCATTAAAAAACCCCAAACTGCAGTTCCTGTTGCCTAGAACCCTATCTGTTATGTGCCTCTGTCCCTGTCCTTAAAAAACGATTTCTGATTTTGAAAACTAAGCCCCTTCCCTTAGCTACTTGTCATTGCCAATCCTGTGTAAAACGAATTTTCATTTGCCGTTTGTATTTTCCTTTTACATTTGCTTTCTCCCCAAAAGTGATTTCTTACCTTATTTCCACGTAGCCCTGGTGTGCTGATTAGTAGTCTCTAAGCTTCCCTATCTCCTCAAGCGTAGCAACACGAATTTCCTTTCTAGCTGTCCCCTAGCAGTTGTGAGTAGCTGTGTGAGTAAAAAGCAAAATCTGATTCTTCAGTTTTGCTCCAAAAACGGGTTTTCATTTTCTTTTTTGACTTCCCATCTTGGGGTGGTGGGCTTGATTCCAAATCCGACTTTTTTCCCTGTATCCTTACTCGTTGCCACTGCCTTCCATTCAAAGGGAATTAAGTTGATGTTTAGGGGGGGTGCCTAACCTTGGTGCTATCAATTTCTTTAAAACAATTTTTCCTGGCCTGTCATTAAAGTTCTGTGTGGCCTGTGCTAGGGTTACTCAACCAGTTGTTCTGTAGGAATCATTGCATTTGTGTTGCAACATATTAGTGGCTGTTGTAAAATGATTTGATTTTTCTTTTTCATTAAACCATACATTAATAAATATCTTATTGATACACACCATTGTGACACAGGGTGTTTGTGAAGGTTGGGTGCGAGACAGGTTGGGGTCCTACTCAAATAAAAGAACTGTGGTTTATTAAAGATAAAAAGTGTTTTTATTGTGCACCACATTCATTGTCAGGGGAAGGAGTCCCTGGCTGGAGTGTGCCATGTTATAACACTGTGACATGTTCCAACCTTTTTAATTTGAATACAAGTTTGTATCCCAAACTTCATTTCTGTTGTCTGTGCCTACTTCATGATGCCTTCACAGTGCCCAAATGTTTGGATTTAGCCTTGCATTTGCTGGGCACCTGAGAGGGAAGCGCGGACTCTGGGTTAGAATGGGGTTGGAAATCTGATATTCTATTGATAAGCCTGTCAAAAGCCGGGCTCGCATAGTATTAAGCTCACTTAGTGCAGAGTCCATAGTATCTTCAATGACCCTGGTCACTAAATTGTAATTGGTTATTTATAACACGCTTAATACCCAGAGGTTTCTATGCGTGGACCCGGGGATCGAACCTGCGCCGCTCCGCATCGTCTTGCTTCCAAGGCGAGCACGTTGCCCCTGATCTATCCTCCCGAGACTAAAGCAGTTGCTGAAAGGGACCCCTACCCCAACTCTTCACTTTTCTTGGAACGCCTAACCTGTGCATTTGCATCTGCTGAAGAAGGACCCTCACCCCCTTTAGTGGCTGCCACTTGCCCTAAAGCACCAGTATTCAAAACAACAAGAAATGGGGGAAAAACTGAAGAACTTGCCCAGTTTAGTGAAAGAGAATACTTGACCCCTAATACAGGCTAACTGCTGATTAAATGTACATTTATTTGTAAAACCCTTAACTTGAAACAGAAACCCAGCGTGACGATTGGGTTTATCACATCGCGGGATGGCTGAGCTGAGGCACAGAAAGTGGGCACGTCTTCTAGCAGACGTTGAGGAGCCTCGCTGTGCCTGACACACGGTTGCGAGGTGTGAGGCCTATGCGTACAGTGATGGGTGTCACCACGCGAGGACGAAGTTTAACCTTACTTGAATATGAGCTCCAAAGCCTGGTGCATCGAGCCGGCGTTTGGACAGGTGGGCGTGCAATGCACCCGACATAGGAGCGCATCCAGAAAGTAACAGGGGGTAGGTGGGAGGGCGAGGTTGGGCGCGGGAGGCCGTTGGTAAGCTCTGTGAGCCCACTGTAGCTGTAAGAAGCGTTGCAACGACACAAGGCGCCCTGCCCCCCTTCCGGGTCACTGAAGCGAAAGTGGAAACACTCGCAGAGAGCAATGTTCTCTACCACCAGAGGCAGCAGATGTATAAAGCACAAACAGACTGTTCTTAACACTTGATAAAAAAAGCTTTAATGTGTACACAGGGAAAAAGTAACAAAGTAACTGCCACAAGGCAGACAGATCCCCAATAGCTACCTAAGAGAGTTTTGCACACAAACTGCAAAGCAGCTGACTTCACTCATTGCATCAGCAGCAAAGAAGAGGATGTGAAGGTGTCGATGAAGGCAGTCAAAATGGAGGAGGCACCCCGATAACCCGGCAGTGTCCCTCTCCCGACCTCCCCCTCGCTGGAGAAGGGGGAGGCACCCGCTCTGCATGGCAAAACGCAGGCAAAACCCGCGAAAGGAAGGAAGCGCGGCAAAATCCAGGATAAGCCCGCGAAGGGCGAACAAAAGAAAAGGGAGGGGTCACCCTCTTTATAACAGGCGGCATCTGCGGGGAAAGCAGCATCCCGCTGCAAAGGACACCCTCCTTGTGATTTTGGAAGGAGCTTTTCGTTTTTGTCTGCGTAAGAAGAGGAGCTGTCGGGAGGAAGGAGCCAAGAATATGCCTGTGTCAACTCGAGGCTAGAGCAAGGATCTCGGCGCCCAGGGCGAGAAGCCGCAGAGAGTCGGCGAAAGGCGGGGCGATCGAGGAGCTCTCCGGCGCTGGCAGGCACAGCTGTCCCTACAACAGCAGAGAGAACCCGGGGCACGGCTTGTGGGCGAGCGAAGCGGTGAGCGAGCTCTCCGGCTCCGGCAAGCACAGCGGTTTCCTTTGATGGCTGAGAGACACCGCGGGGCTGCAAAGGGGTGAGCGGAACAGCGACAGAGGAAGCGGCCAGGGTCTATCACGGCATTTACGGCGGTGAGCGAGCTCTCCGCTCCGGTAGGCTCAGCGGTTCCTTCAACAGCTAAGAGACTTCGGGCACAGCAAAGGGGTGAGCAGAGCAGCGGCAGAGGAAGCGGCCAGGGGCTATCACTGGAGCACGACGGTGAGCCGCTCTCACTGACTACAACAGAGCGGTTATTGAAAAAATTAAAAAAACAACTGTTGGGTCGAGGAATTGTGCGGCAGAGGTCGCTTGAGGTGACATAATCAAAACATTTTGCTCAGCACAGCAGCACGGGACCCGAGGGACTGGGGGAACTCGTGTGCAGCAGGGGCAGCAGCGCACAGGCAATCGCCCCTCTCGTCATTAGCGGGAGTCACGAAGGGCTGGGCACATAGCCAAGGGCAGCTGGCAAGGCAGGCAAGCAGCGCCCAAAGTCATCACACGCCGGACACCGGCTTAAAGAGCATGAATCTAGCGGCCTTCATTTCTATGGCCAAGCTGGCAGTGGCTAAGCACGGCTGCAATTGGATGGAGTCTTTGTCTACACAGCCTGATGAGGAGCAGCCAGGGACAAGCGAGTGTCCTGATTCAACATTGATGTTTCCAAATGAGGAAGACAACCAAGAACAGGAAGGAGAGGGGCGCGAGGAGGAAGATGAGCCAACTGGAAAGAGGAGGAGAGTTATGACTCAAAGGGCTTTGGCGAGCAAAGAGCAGGTGGCCAAGAACAAGAAAGCTAGAGTAACCGGGGCAAGGAACAAGGGAAGGTCACAGGAGGCTGTGGCCGTACCGGCGCCTGAACCTGTGGAAGCACCAAGGAGGCTCACTTACCTTTTTGGGGATAGAGATTGACTCAGTGGAAGGGGTATGCAGACTACCTCAAGACAAGGTGGCAAAACTGAAAGAGATCATCAGGTGTTTAAGGGGCAAAAAGAAGGCAACTCTGAGGGAACTACAGGTCCTGCAGGATCCCTCAATTTCGCAGGAAATGTCATCCCGGTAGGCAAGGCTTTTGCGAGGAACGTGGAACTGAAAACAGTCGGCCTACAGCATGCAGGACAGCACGTCCAGCTGGGGGCGGAGGTTCAGGAGGATTTGGCCATGTGGGACACGTTCTTGGATGACTTTAACAGGGTTCTGATTTGGCGTAGCAAAGACAGCGGGGAGGACAGCCACAAATTGTTCACAGACTCATCTGGTTCACTGAGGTTCGGGACAATCCTGGGCAGCAAATGGTGTGGCATGGCATGGGCGAAAGAATGGCATCAGAAAAGGGTCACTAAGAACATCACTCTGTTGGAGCTCTCTCCCATTGTTGTAGCTTTTAAACTTTGGGGGGATCAGCTGGCGAACAGTAAAATCACACTCTGGTCCGACAACTTAGCAGTGGTGCAGATCATTAATCAGGGCTCTGCCAGTGGCAAGGGGGTTTTACGTTTGCTAAGAGAGCTTCAGAGATGCATGCTGACAAGGAATATAGAGGTGCGAGCCAGGCACATTCCTGGGGTTCAAAACACGGCAGCTGATGCTCTCTCTCGTTTACAGTGGGAGAAATTTCGAGAGAGCTGCCCGGGAGCAGAGAAGGTGATGTCCCCGTTCAAAACACAGTGGTGGGACATGATTGGGGTAATCTGAGTACTCTCATCCAGACGGTGCTGGCACCAGGCACAACAAGGAGGTATAAGGCTTGCTGGGAGCGGTACCTGAGGTTCAAACAAGAGGTACTGGGGTAGAACAGCAAGAATTGCCTGTAAGGGCCTTTGTAGACTGGGGCTGGCCTGAGGGGAAAACCAGTTCCTGGATGGCGCACCATCTAGTGGCCATTGCTCACTTCTGTAAACTAAGAGGGGAGAATGACCCAACTATAGAACATTATATTGGCATGGCGATGAAAGGTTGGGCTAGGCAAGTACAATCTGGGGGGGATGAAAGGAGGCCCATCGACGTGGTCAAACTCCAGAAGCTGGTGGTTTGTCTAGGGCAAATCTGCCATGGGGATTACGAGGCGGCATTATTCAGAGCTGCATTTATCTTAGCCTTCTTTGGGGCATTCAGGGTAAGTGAACTTATACCAGAAAACAAAGGTGCAAAGGGGAGGAGATTCTTATAAATACAAGATGTGCACTGTTCAGAGCTTCAGGTGACATTATGGTTAAAAAGTGCAAAGACGGACCAATGAGGCAAAGGGTGCACGGTGTCCTTACAGCTCATCACAGGGAGCGTGATATGCCCAGTCAGGGTGGTGTCGGTTTATCTCAAACTTAGACCTTCCTCAGCAAAAGAGGCCCCACTATTCATCCATCAGGATGGTTCAGCGCTGAGTCGCTTCCAGTTTAAAAGAGTGATGGCGTTGGCATTAGAAGGAATTGGGGATGCTGATGGGGTCTTCGGGACACACTCATTCCGGATAGGGGCGGCCACATCCGCAGCAGCTGTCGGCATGGGGGAAGTAACAATCAAGCAGATTGGGAGGTGGAAATCTGACTGCTTCAAGAGATATTTCAGGCCCGAAAAATTGTGAGGTTTAAGTTCTTGTTGTCCTTCTTTTCTCACCAGCACCTGCTCAAAGAAGGAGGAGATTGGTATGGGTGGTGGGACACTCATTGGTGTCTAGAGCAGGGGCAAGCTGGACGGAAGAACAAGAAAAGCTGACAGCGGGCGAATTTAGGATAGATTGGCACGGGGTGCCAGGTATGAAGTGGGCACAATTGCAAAAACAAGTGTACAGATTATTGAGGCTCGAGCAGAAGCCGGACATATTGGTTATTCACTTAGGGGGTAACGATTTGACAAGCTTGGGGAGGGAGGCCTTGATGCGGGCAATGATGTGCTCATTGCAGGAGCTGGCAGGAGAGGTGGGAGAGACAGAAATCGTTTGGTCTGAGATCATCCCGAGGCCGGAATGGAGAGAAGCAGAGAACCATGCAGCAGTAGAAAAATCCAGGAGGATACTGAACCGTGCAATGGCAAAGTTCTGTAGGGGCAGGGGCTTTGGCCAGATCAGACACAGCCTGATCAATCTAAAATCCCCTGATTATTTTCTCGATGATGGGGTGCATTTGACATGGATCTGTTCTATTGGAATATCTGCACAAAAATTCTGGAAATGTAGGAGGAAAGGGGGAGCCACGGTGGGAGGGAACCCACCTGTGGCGTGGCGGTGTTTGGCCGGACAAACACAGGAGACAGACTCCGGATGAGCCAGGGGAAAGCAAGAAGGATCTTCGCTCTTCTCAGACCCAGCACCCCTTGGGAGCCTAAGCGGCAGGGGCTTCTGGGAGGAACAACTAGGGCTCAGCTTCCCCCAAGGAAATGGCACTCTCCACGCCCAGGAGCGCCTGCAGGGGCAGGAGTGGCTCGGACGCAAAGGTTGGGAGAGTTGGGCCTATAGGAATGGGGGAAGCAGGTTATTGTGGACACGGAGCAGTCGCCGCATCTTATGAGTAATTGTTTCCACAAATGTGTGCAGTGTGGTTTTGGTTTGCTGTTATTGTGGAATAAATCTGCGGCTCTTTATGCCAAAAAACAAATAGGTCTCATTCTACATTTTCTGGGGGGAAAAGGGAATGAGCTATGTATATGTATGGATACAAATGGACGGATGCCAGGGTTATCATTGTTAAGGAAGGGACTTTTATGGTGGGGTCTGCCTGCCTATTGTTTGCTGCCAGGGAATGACCGGTCCACCATCTTTGATTGGGGTCTTCCCCATGGACTTATGTTAATACATGAAGTTTTTCTGTTAAAACTAAACTTGTTTTTTTCCTGGTAAATGTTTTGTTTCTTTGCTGCTGTGGTGTTAGTAGTAAAGGTCAATGCATAATATGAAGCCTGTCTTGAAATGGAATCGCGTGTGGACAGTGCATTTTCTTTCTAGCACCACACTGTCGAGAGCGGGAAGAGGTTATTTCATCCATACTGACAGTGTGAAAACAAAAAATTATCCTGCAACAGGTGGTTCACAAAGACATTAAGCTAAACGGTGCATCACTTGTCAGTCGGGATTACAAATGTCAATGACAAGTACAGGATCAAAATCATCAGTCACCTGGAGTTTCATATTCCTGAATATTTGATAAAAGGTGACTGTGGGGGCTGAGGAACCACTGCCGTTTCTTCACCTTGTATGCTGCCACGCACCCATCTGCAAAATCCTATCAGGTTCCCCTTGCTGGCGAAGTCCGTGCTTGACAAAGGGCGCTGGCTGTTAGCTGAGGCTGTGTTGGGGGCCAAGGAACGACTGCCGCTTCATCGCCTTGCATGCTGCAATGCACCCACCTACAAAATCCTACCACATCCCCTTGCCCGCCAAGCCCATGCTTGACAAAGGGCATGCTGGCAGCGAGTGAGCGCCATTCCCACAGTGAAGCCACTCTCTGCCGTGCGGGTGTCCGTCAAAAGCCCATCTAACTTGTCATTTTAAAGTATTCATTGACTTTTTTCTTCTGTGGATTGATTTGGACTGTCTCCAAACCTAGACTTGAATAGTCTGCAGTGAGCGCTGGGAGCAGGTAATTAACCGGCAGCTGCCCACTGCTATTGCATTGCTGGCGGCCGGGCCAGGATGGTTGACGTGGCGCGATGGCGCCGTAGCAATGCCTCTCACATTATTGAAGAACAGCGTGGGGTAGCGTTTCCAACATCTTTAGCCCTAGTGGGTACAGCACCACAGAACTATACTGGTACGACCCATTCCAATATGTAGGTGCTTAGCCAGTACTGGATTTTCTTTGCATTCTGGGACTTGTAGTCCGAGTTTTATAATGGGAAAAGTGGAACTACAAATCCCAGAATGCAAAGAAAAAAACAGGACTAGATAAGCACCTACAGATGGGAATGGGTCATGTTGGCAATGATGCTCAATACAATAGTTCAGTGGATCAGGACTTTCTACATGATTCATACTGGGCAGAATGTTTATCAGGAGGGAGAGAACCTGTCTATCAGGTTCTTGGGAGGATAGCTCAGGGGCAACGTGCTCTCCTTGGAATGAAGCCGACTCAGAGCAACACAGGCTCGATCCCTAGGTCCGCACCTAGAAACCTCTGGTTATTAAGGATATTGTAAATAATGAATTATAATCGCGGGAGGAAGTCGGGCTATGGGAGCCCTGAAAGCCGTCGGACGTCCCTCCCTTTGTAGTATGGTGCAGTGAGGTTTCTACATTTAAGCCTTTGTTTTGTGGGAGGCCAGCTGCTTTTTTCTAGTCCCTGCATTTTACTTCACTATTATTGCGGAAGTTGTCTAAAAGGAAAGCAACTTCCACCACATCGCCAAGTGCTGGCCAAATATGTTTTTGAAGAGGTTCATGTTTTAATTTCTGAAATTAAAGACCTGATGCAACACATTAATAGCCTTCTAGGTGGAAATTGGCCCAAGGAACAGTGTTCTGTGGTTGCACTCAAGAATATACCACCTAGTGCTGGGGCCGGGGCTAGTACTAACTGTGGGGCTAGGGGCGGGGTCTGTGACTCCATCGCGCTTGAAGCTGATGTCCAGGGGGAAAAACCCAGTGCTAGAGTAGAAGGCCCAATGGGTCGCTCAAATAGTAAGAAGGACCCCCCTTGATATCTTTGAGTTGGGGAATTGCAAGGGTCAGGAGGAAGGGAGACATTATTTAATCCTGCTAGTGTAGTGGGCCTGCCTGCTCCCGCCTTTGGAATTCTGTGCCCTAAAATTGGTGGTATAGTAGAGGTCCATCCAGATCATGGATGGGGGACCCTACGAGTTCTCAATGCCACCTCGATTTCCATTGCCACCGAACAACATAGTCGCCCAACCGACGGGGTTTCATGTGATCCAATAACCGACGAAATCAAGGAGGGGGGCGCAGGAGGCTTATCTGTTATGGGGTCCACGGGAGACAGAGAGTGTGGTGGTCGATCCCTCTATGCACTTAAGCAACAGGTTCTCCCTTTCATGCAAGAATGCCCAGGGTCAGGAACGGGTAGCGTGCCGGCAGAATGCATCCCATGGCCCCAAACAAAAGAAGGGGTCACCCGGGGAGAGTAAAAGAAGCAGCCAGTTGAAAGGTTGCAAGTTGAAAAGTGTGACCTATAATTGGGGGGGGGGAGAGAGTGTGGAATGGCACTGGCTAATCAATGTCCTATCACTAATGACCAAATGGATGCAACGACACGCGAGCCAGAGGAATTAAAGAATCTGTGTAAGTCCCACTATCCTGAAGGGGTTCTTCTGGAATTGTGAAGTGAGATTGGATCTGTAAAAAGCACTATGGTAAAGTAGATCACTGGGAGAAGATGAGGCAGGACATGCCAACCTGCCAGTCAGGAGGTCTTCAAGGGCTCCAGCAGGCAGAGATTGCCAGTTTCGGCCAGCAGGGGGTGCAATGCTGCACCAGGCTTAGACCATCACCTGCTTTGGTGAAGCCCTGAGCCCTGGCAGGGCCTTCCATAGTCCCCCACAAAGGGCATTTCTCATTATTGAAGTCATTAATGCATGTACAAGCAGACACTAGTAGGAGGTGGCTAGTCGTCCCTGGGGAAATAGAAACAGTTGGGGTCAGAAAACCTGGAATTGTGGCCAATGAGGGGTGAAAAACTCTCTGTATTCATGCATGGTTTACCTAGGTTGCTTCTCGGTTCATTTGAGTCTCAGGGCTCCCTGGTTAATAAATGCATTCACTGGAAAAGATACGTGAAGAGGTGCATTTCGGTTACCCGAGAGGACATTGTGGGATGCGGGCAGGCCGGGCCGGCCCATGGCTGTTCTGATGTCATTCAGATTTTTCTCGTTAATGCCCAGTTGGTGGATGGCATTCTCACCACTGATGTTCAACCTTATCCTCGACAGGGCACTTCTATAAGCTTACGGGCACTCAACTGTCGCTGGGAGACCCACTCTGGTCATGGTAGGGACCATGGAGAGGGATGGCTAAAACCTTCCTCTTTGCCCAGGAGTGGTGTGCTGCCAATGACCTCTGCCTTAATGCCAGTAAGACTGAGAATCTCCTCATAGGCACATCCACTCCCTCCTTTCCTGTAGCTCTCTGGCCAGCCTCTATTGGCCCTCTTCCTGCTCCCACCTGCAAGGCTAAAAACCTTGGGGTCATCTTCGACTCCACACTCTCTTTCTCTCCTCACATCTCTGACGTCTCTAAGAAGTTACACTACCAGCTGCACCTCCTCAGAGGTATTCTTCATTTCCTCTCCTTCCCCCAGAAGCTCACTGTCTCAACAGCTCTGGCTCTCTCTAGGTTGGACTATTGCAACCGCCTCTTTCTATATCTACCTGCTTCTACTCTCCACTCTCTGCAACTCATCCAGAACAGGACTGCAAGACTTGTCCTTGGCCTCAAGCCCAGGGATCATATGTCTCCAGGACTGAAATCCCTGCACTGGCTCCCAGTGGCTGGATGGATTAAGTTCAAAACCCTCTGCATCGTCCACAAGGCCTTCTGGGGCCTGGGGCCTCAACACCTTCAACTCTCTCTTCCTAAATATCTTCCTTCTCGAGCTCTTCGCTCATCCATCTCCAACTCCCTCAGGGTCAGTCGCTTCTTCAAGCAACGAGTTGGTGGTAGATCTCTCTCTTCGGCTGGGGCCTCCCTCTGGAACAGCCTCCCTGCCTCCCTGAAACTTGAGAACCATCTTCTGTTCCGGAACCACCTTAAAACCTTGCTCTTTGCTTCTGCTTTCTCTCCCCCTCTCCCTTGCTGAATTCCTGGCTGATACTGAGACTGCACTGGTTACCTGGCCTCCCTTCTGTTCTCGGCCCAGGCCCTGCAGTTGCACGCCTGCACTGCCTCCCTGGCAACCCCTGCACCTGGGGATTGTTTTCTGTATCCCTACAGTCCCTTCACCAGCACTTATGTCTGCACTCACCCTGCACTTGCCACTAGCTGGCCGTTTTTTATTTATCTCCTTTATTTTATTATCCCATGCACTGCACTTTCCCATTCCACTCCCCTCGCACTTTTCCCTTTCCCCTTCCCCTGCACTTGCGCGATCTGAATAACACCTGAATAACACCTGGCCTCGTAGGATTGTCGTCTGTCTTCCCTCTGTTCCCCCTCCCTTGCCTCGTCGCGCTTTGAAACACTTGTGTATAGGCGCGTTATAAATGCCATATCATATCATTGAGGAGCTCTACTTTGGGAGGGGCTGCTTTACTCCCCTTTTATGGCCAGACAGATGGAATTGTCACATGGTATTCCCCAGCTGGGAATTGAAAGGGGTTTGGAGGGTGTGGATTTACACATTATGAGAAGTGGGGTGGATATTGCTGTTCAGCCCTACACAATTGAATATAGTGGTTGTTTGCAGACATGTGTCTAGCCCAAGCTGGTGTGATTTCATTAGAGAACCCCAAGCGGCACGGAGAGGGCAATCACGGACTGGAGCTTACACTGAAGCACGGAATACGACAACACAGTTGATCCATGGTGAGATCAAGCGTTGGCTGCCTGTGAATACATCTGAGTCACACGAAGAGACCCATACCTAGGTCACCTGTCTGTTCCAACCCTGGCGTAGTAAGTAGGTGGTAAAGTATCTATTATCCACTTTCCTTATCAGAAATCACACATGGGGCAGAGCACTCATCTCTTTTCCCCGGTTTTGTTAAACACATAGAAAAAGACTGTCCTGAAGAAAGCGACCCTAATAAACATGAGCCGCTGAAACCGGTAGACAGTAATTGCTACATAAGATAGATATCAAATTAATCTTCTATATATGAGCAATTATTTTACCATCCTCCACTCGGTAGACCAATAGGAAGATCAAAAAGAAGGCGAAGTGGAGAATGTTGTAATTGTTGTCTTTTTAATGTTGGTCTAAACACAGGTTTAGAGTGATCCCAACCTGACCTGGTGATATTCCTGGTTTTAAAAATTACAGTGGATGAGTTGTGACTAACAACCCTTGGGTAAATAAATGTGTATACAACCCAAGGTTGTTGTTGCTCCCCATCACAATAACACTATTTTTAGATCTGGTAATTGTCTCTCCCCATGCAAACACATAGGGGGAGAGAGTGGTTGCAGGGCACATTGATGCAAGGCTGGATGGTGCATTACATTTAGAAGAAGCTAGTTTCTCTTCTTATTCTATCCCCTGTTTTTGTAGGCGGCCCAGCAGCACTACACAGGGACAGAATAGCTGACTAGGAAGGGACATTCAGAATTCCACTCTATCCTTTTCTGTCCTCCCACACAGCCATGCCCCTGTGAGTGTTAAAACCCACAGTACTTCCCTCTGTGAGAACTAAGTGTGCCCTCAACCACGGTGGTATTATTCCACCAAACCTATCAGACCATGGCCAGAAAAGGTGCCAGGGCATACCCCAGTGGGTGCCTGCTTCTCTGGGTCGACATACTCTTAAACTGGATTGTAGGCCTCAACCTACTGACCAGGTCGACCTGCAGCATGTGGTGGTAACGACCCCTGATGGTCACTGCCTTTTGATGTTTAACGTGTACAATAGATCTAACTCGATGTTGCTGGTAAATAGGATCCACAAGCTAATGCTCACATGGGATGAGTCTGACTCGGCTAGGACACATGTGCTAGTGTTGGGGGACTTGATAATCAAAGATTGGGTTACCCAAATCACAGTGGTAGTGCGGGCAGTCACACAAACATCAAAAAACAGGTCTACCACTGGAGTAAGTAGAATAGAGACAGATTCTTAGTACGATCTGTAATAACTAGTGGTGTGTTACTAATTTTAATATCTCATCTTTTATGGTCCGCTCATCTGCACTTATGACAACCATATACTTAATGTAGCAAGATTTCCATTTGCCATGTGGAGGAAATCAATGAAGGCTGGTGGTGATAAGTGCTAAGGTACTTATCATAACTGGTCATAGCTGGTCAGACAGCACAATGAGCTAAGTGCCCGTTTCCGACATCTGTGCGCAGCCTGCTGATGCAGGTTGGAATCCCAGCAGGACTTACTCAACCTTTCATCCTTGCGAGGTCGATACATTGAGTACCATGCTGTGGGATAGTGATATCAACTGTTATCTCAGCACTCAGATGCCTCTGGGCTTGTAGCGCTATATAAAACTAGGGGGCGCATGAGCATGGCTGCCTGCGTCTCCTCAATCAGGCTGAATAATTCTTTAATTAAAACAGTATAAACTGCAATTCTCCAGTTTTCCTTCCTCCGTTCCTGTTACTTACCTTGTGGGGCTCCCCTGACTGCATTTCTAGCGAAAATCGGACCCGCCTTGATCGACTTCGGCTCAAGCCTCGGGATGGCCTCCTCCCGCTCTTTCATTAGGCCGGCCTTGCGAAATCCTTCCCGCCTCAAAGTCACCTGAGGCGGCAGTCATCCACGGCAGACTCGGTCTCAGCGGCAACCCCTGGTTCCTCCACACGCCATGTGCAGCCCCTGAGCCCCTCTGCTCGGTTCTGGGTCTGGATTGCGACTACAACTCTCCACGGAGCCAGTATCGGACCAGCTTCGTTCCACGGAGCCAACATCGGACCTGCTTCGGGGGCTTCTCCCGCGGCCCTTGGTGCCCGCCTTCATCGTGCCAGGGCCGGATCCTCCCCTTCCACATACAGGGTCCTTGTGGACAGCGAGGATCGGGTCCAACTTGAGCAGTATCGGCCGGAGCCTTGGGACGCCCTCCTCCCACTTTCTCTTCAGGCCGGCCCTGCGGTATCCTTCCCGCCTCGCTGTCATCCAAGGCAGCACGGTTAACGGTTAAGCCTTCGCACGCCCTGTGCAGCCCCCGGAGCACCTCTCATTGGGTCTGGGTCTGGGTGAAGCCACAGCCAGCTACAGTCCAGCTGCATTCCGGATCCGAGCCCTCCACTTCGACACACAGGGCCCCGACGGACCGCGAGGGTCGGATCCGATTTCATCAGCATCGGCTTGTGTGCCAGGACTGCCCCTCCTGCTCTGCCATTGGGTCAGCCCTGCGGGATTCTTCCCACCTTGCTGACATTCAGGGCAGCAGTTATCTCCTCCCACCACTGCACACCCCGTACCAGCGGCAGCCCCTGGATCCTCCTTACGCCCTCTGCAGCCCCGGAGCCCCTCTCCTTGGGTCAGGGTTTGGGTACAGCTGCAACTATCCTCTGAGCCCGCATCTTACCAGCATTGGGTTCTCTCCTGACTGCTGGGCTCCTCACAGCCCTTGGAGCTCCCTCTTCATCCCACGAGGTCCGGGCCCTCCTCTTCCTCACTCGGGGTCCTAGTGGGCCTACATCGCTGCTCTGTGGCCCCCTTCTGCACTGTGCTGGGTCTAACCAAGCCCGCGATCATCCGTTGTTTCAGTGCCTCTCGGGTCACCTATCTGGCTCTAGCCCTTCCTGAATCCGGACAGCATCGGGTCTGCTCTGCTCGTCCACTCTGCGGCATCAGTGTACTCCGTTCTTTCACCAGCCCCCTCTCCACTCTACGGGGTCCTGGTGTGCCTGAGGACGCTCACGGAACCGATCTCAGATCCTCCTGGAGTCTCCATTTGTCTCCCGCCCTCCCTTTACCTGGGCTGAGACGGGGTGGCATTGTGCATCCCTCTGTAGCTCTGAAGTGCTCCACTTCCTTGCCGGCCCCCTCCTTCTCTACACCAATACTGGCAAACCTGCAGTTGTACCTGGATCAATCTTCAGATCCTCTGGGACCTCCACCTTCCACGCCCGGGCTATGATGGGTCACCTCTGGGAGTCCCCTCCATGGTTCTGAGGTGCCCTGCCTCCTCGACGGCCCCCTTCTCCACTACACTGAGCCCAGGGGAGCCTCCAGCCACACCTGGAATCAGCTTCAGGTCCTCCTCAGTGGTAATACGAACTTCGGACCTGCGCTGTGGTAACTTTCTTCATTCTACTCTGATACCACCCACAGCTGGCCGCTGGTCTCCCCCAGCCATCCCTTTGAGTACTTACTCCTATGACTCTCTGGGCTCCTGCTGATCATCTCTCTGCATTGGTCCTGTAACCACCGGGTAACCTATCTGCTCACACTCAAGTACAACGGCCCGAATCTGATACACTCTTTCTTGCCCCAGGCACTAGTTCTCCTCCAATCACGTCCTTGAGTGCTTACTCCCTCTGACCCTATTGGGTCCTGCCGGTAATCCTTCAGCACTAGACTCATGACCCCCCTTGCTGCAATTCAGAATTATCACCTCACTTTCCTGCCTCAAGCACCTGGACTCCTCCAACCTCTGTCTCAAGAACCTACACCCTGTAACTCTTTTGGCCCTTTCCGGCTGTCTCTCACCATTGTCTTGAGTCCACCCTTGGCACCATCCTCACTTGGACTCACCAACTTGAATCCCCCAGTACCTACTCCCCCTGACCCTATGCGATCCGCCATATCTACCTTCCACCTCACCCTCTCCCCCCTCTCCCCTCCCTTCCCCCTCCTCCTCTCCTTTCTAATCTCCTCATTTCTCCTTATGCCTCGTCCCCTCCACTATCCTCTCCCCCACTCCCCCAGCCTCCCTCCTTCCCTTTCTCTCCTTACCTTCTTTACCCCCCCCACTTCCAACCATGCTGCCCTCATGAACACTGCACTTTGGAACGCTAGATCCATCTGTAACAAAACTGCTGCTACCCTTGATCTATTCTTTCGTCTTAACCTTCATTTCCTCTGCCTAACTGAAACCTGGATTCCCCCTCATAACACCTCTGTCCCCGCTTCCTTGACGACCTCTTCTTCTTCTTTCCTCCATACCCCCACTCCTCTGGACGTGGTGGAGGCGTCGGTCTCCTGTACCACCCTAAATACATCTCCTCCTCCTCTTCCTTCCTCTTTCCTCTACAAATCTTCTCTTCTCCCTACCCTATTTCCTTCCTGATCATCTATCATTCCCCTGGCCCTCTCTCCTCCTTCTTTGAAGACCTGGATCGACTCCTCTCACTTATTTCTCCCTCCCCATCTCCTCTAACTGTACTTGGTGACTTTAACATCCATCTTCCTTCTCCCCCCATTCTTCTCCCCTACTCTCTATCCTTGATTCCTACCTCCTCTCCCCCCTTCCCTCATCCACTACTCACTCCTCTGGTTCCACTCTTGACCTAAACTTCAACTCCTCCTATCCCTCCTCCCCTGTCTCTTCTCTTCCTGTCTGTCTCTCTGACCATGCCTTGCTCTCGTCCCTCTCTCCTCTCTCCTCCTCCACTATGACTAATCCCTCCCCTCCAATCTACTCACGTCGCGACCTGTGTGATTTCGACACTACCCTCTTCTCTGACACTTGCTCTTCTTCTCTTCCATCTCACCAAGACTTTGCACTACTCTCTCCCGATGATGCTCTCTCTTCCCTTTCATCTTCTCCACTACCCTCGACCAACTCTATCCCCTTTCTCTCATCCGCCCTACTCAGAAACCTCCTCAACCCTGGCTTACTTCCCATCTTCGCTCTATGCGGCACCTTCTCAGGCGATTAGAGAGACTATGGCTCAAAACTCCCTCGCTTTCCAATCAAACCTCTCACTTCTCTTACCACGCACTTTACAACTCTTGTCTTGCAACGGACAAATCCTCCTACTACTTTAACCTTCTTCAATCTCAAGCCTCCCATCCTCGTCGGATTTTTCAAACTCTTTCCCGCCTTCTCTCTCCTCCTACTCTTGATCCCTCATCTAATTCCACACTTTCTCCCTCTGACTTTGCCAACTACTTTTCCTCCAAAATCATCACACTCAGGCAAAAAATTAACTCCCTCTCTGACTCCCTCTCTCCTCCTCCCCCCTCTCCTCCCTCTTCTATCATGTCTGTCTTCTCATCTGTTTCCCCTTCTGATGTCTCCTCCCTTCTATCCAAAGCCCACCCCACATCCGCCCCCTCTGACACTCTCCCCTCTGTTCTCATCCCTAAGATCTACCCTCTTCTTATCCCTTACCTTACCACTTTCTTCAACTCTTGCCTCTCCTCATCTACCTTCCCTTCTGCTTTCAAACATGCAACGATTATTCCTATTCTCAAGAAACCCTCTGCTGATCCACTGCTCACTGCTAATTACAGACCTATTTCTCTTCTGCCTTTTCTTTCTAAACTCCTTGAACGCCTTGTCTACTCACAACTCTCTTCCTTTGTCTCTTCTTCCTCCCTCCTTCCTCCTTTCCAATCTGGCTTCTGTCCCAAACATTCCACCGAAACTGCCCTCACCTCTATTCTCAACTCGCTCCTCTCTGCTCGGCATGCGAAGCAATCCTCTATCCTTATTCTCCTTGATCTCTCTGCTGCTTTTGACACTGTCGATCACCCACTCCTGCTCCACACTCTCTCCTCCTTCGGGTTCAAAGGCCCTGTCCTAAAAGGGCTATCCTCTTACCTTTCCTCTCGTTCCTTTGCTGTCTCATGGGGAGGCCAGACCTCTCCTTCCTTCCCACTTAGTTACGGTGTTCCTCAAGGCTCTGTACTTGGTCCTTTCCTCTTCTCTCTCTACACCTCCCTAATTGCCCCTGTTATCTCCTCCTTTGGCATCTCCCATCATTTCTATGCCGACGATACTCAACTCTTTCTCTCTTTCTCCTTCTTCACACCTGACCTCCACCTTAAACTCTCCTCTTGTCTCACAGCCATTAAGAACTGGATATCCTCCCGGTTTCTCTCACTTAACACCGATAAAACCGAAGTCCTTTTCTTCCCCTCTAATACTCTTCCTCCTCCCTCTCCTCCCCCTTTCATCCACTTTCCTCCTTCCAATCTCCCTATCTCCACACATGCTCGTAACCTAGGTGTTCTCTTTGACTCCTCTCTCACCTTCTCGCAACACCTTTCACTCACCTCCCACTCCTGCAGATACCACCTCTGCAATATTTGCAAAATCCGTCCCTCCCTCACATTCCATACTACCAAACTCCTAATCTCCTCTCTCATCTTTTCCCGCCTCTTCTATTGCTCCTCTCTAATCTTCGGTCTTCCCTCATCTCAGCTTACCCCTCTCAAATCTATTTACCACTCTGCTATTCGTACCCTCTGTCTCCTTACCTCCCATGACTCCATCTCCGCTTCGCTCTCTCACCTTGGCTGGCTACCTTTCCACCTACAACTTAAATTCCACTTTCTCTGCCTTGTTTTCAAAACCCTCCATGGTCTTGCTCCTCCCTATCTCTCCTCCCTTCTCTCCTTCTACTCCCCTCTCGCCCCCTTCGTTCTGCTGACCACTTCCTTCTCACTGTTCCTTCTTCCCCCTGTGCTTCCTGCCAGTTCTGCTCCTTCCAACTTCTTGCTCCTCTGCATTGGAACTCTCGCCCCCTCTCAATCCGCTCTTCCACTTCCCTCACCTCATTTTGCACTTCCCTTAAATCCCTCCTTCTCCACTCCCCACCTTGAAGCACCCCCTGCCCTCTTTACTCCCCACCTGTTCTTTTTTCCCCTCTTTTAATTCCTCTCTCCCTTCTACCTTTACATTCTTCCTCCCCTCCTGTTACATTTATTCAATCCTTCCCCTGCCCCTCCCCCAACACTCCTGTTCCCACTCCACTTCCCCCCTCTCAGTCAATTGCTCTTTGCACTGTTTTGCTGAATGATTCAAGTTGTAATTTGCTCATAACGTTATTGTTATTACTCTGTATTTTGTTGTTCCAATGTACAGAGCCTTGGTGTAAAGCGCTCTATAAATAAATAAATAAATAAACTATATCTTATTATAGTACATACCTTTGTGCTGGAATAGTATGCTTTCGCTTATATGTTGAACACTAGGGCTAGAGATCATGTGAACAAACAATGTTTTCATTATTAATCATAAAGGACAGGCAAACATAAAATAAAGCAGTGCATACAAGTATATACCTATGAAATCAATACATTTAAACTCTAAATGAAATACAATACACATTTCACTGGGTATTCCAGTCTGAAAAAGAGACAAATCAGAGCTGCCTCCCAAAATTCCTATCCCTAATCTTAAGGTGCTCTAGATAGGAATTAGGGAGAAAAGAGAAAGAAAAAAGTGGGATAGAAGGATTCAAACAAAGTTGATTCAAATTGTGCAAGACACAACTAAGCCCATCATGGGCTATCTGACACAAAGAATTATTGCTTCTTATGTTATCCTATTAATATCTGGAGATATAGTTCAATATAGTTCCATGAATAAAGCAGATTCCTGAGTTTGGTTGCATAGGGGCATGCTATGCCCCTATCACAGTGACAACTATCTGTGGGGGTGAGCATGGAGGGTCTGTCATCTGCCAATGTGATTGCTGGAACGCATTCAAAAGTTTGGATGAGTGGTGCTGGTTCCTTGGTAGGTGAATTCCTGTTATATCACGTTTCGGCAGTGGAGGGTAATGTGAACCGCCTTTGTCAGGGCTCAAATCGTGCGACCCTCTGGAGAACATGTGTAAGTGTATTAGTTGAAAAAGTGCATGTGAAAGTGCGGTGCCATAGTAAATAACTTTGATGAGGCCTCTGTGTCCTGTGGGTTTACTTACCGTCGGGTTAGAAATCCATGTCCTTGTCCGGTGTGGGAGAAGGACTCTGCTGATCCGTGATCAGCTCAGGCTTGTTAGGGTAACAGACTCCCATGCCAGTGGGCGGAATCTACTTCGTTGCTGGCATGGAGTGCTATAGTCTAATGGGCATGGTAACCAGTGGTCCCGGTTCAGATGATCCTATATTAGGGTTCACGGTAAATAGAGGGAGAAAAAAGAGAGGAAGCCGAAAAGGATCTGCATCATCGTATGTACACTCCTTAGGTGCTATGCGATGGCGATGTATATGAATGCATGCACAAGGGGCCTAGTGGCCGTGTAGCGGGCTATGGTCTAGATCTATGCCACTAGGGCCGGGAGGTGCAAGTTGAGTCCTGAGGTTTGGAGCTTACCTTACAAGTTTGAACAGTAGCTATTTCTGGATATGGGACGCAAGCTCGTCCGAAAGCATGTCTGTGCCTGGTCTCCGCGTTTGTGTGGGGCGGTCGTTCGGGCAACCACTGCTGTTTTGGAGATCTGTCTTATGATTGGTGGTGTATGCAGGCGTCACGTATAGCGTGTGCCTCATTGTCATGGAAATGAGACGCTGTATCTGTCACTGATCGTATACAGAGAAGCCTGCCCTTTGTAAGCAGTATGTGAACTCCAAAAAACATTGCACGCAAATGGTGTAATTAATGATTTTGTGGGTGGGATGGATGAGCCGAATCAGAAACCCTTTGGTTACAGCCTGATGCATAGATCCTGTGTGACTCACATGGGAGAGGAAGGCCAGCATCCAGTATCAGTCTCGCACAGTGTGTGCATCATAGTTATAGTGATGAGGTACTGTGTCAACAAGGGGTCTAGGACTAGGGAGCCTGCCTCTTGTGAAGAGTTGTGTGTGGTCCGGAACAACTCATGCAAATAGTAGTAACGAAATTGATACTGCAAGTGGGTAAATCAAAGGAAAGAGCCATGTGGGTGGTGCCTGCTGGGTGATTCTGTGTCAATCCCCCTGAGGTGCGTAGGTAGGGCGTTCCAGTGTGAAGCTGCTAGGGCTGGGAGGCTTGAGCCACCTGCACGTACTCTGCAGGTCTTGGGTGTAGAAATCAGGTTAGTGTAGGCAGATCGAGCGGGCCTGGCAGAGGTGGGTCGTGAGATCCTCTGGGCAAGGTAAGGGGGAGCAAGGTCGTGGAGGCATTTATGGGTGAGGGAGAGTATTTTAAAGGTGATCCTCTGCCTAATGGGTAGCCAGTGGACCTGCCTTCTGAGGTCCGAGATGTGGTCTTTCCTGGAGAAACCTGTGGTGGCCCTGAGGGTGTTGTTCTGGGCAAGTTGGAGCTTAGCAATGTTTTTGCCGGAGGTTCCACCAAGGAGCGCATTGCAGTAGTGCAGCCTGGATCCTATCATGGCCCTAGCAATAGTGAGGCCATTTTGAGAAGAGATGAAGGGTCTTGCTGCGTAGATGAGTTTGGAGTAGTATGCAGATGAGGAGGCAATAGCATTAACATGCCTGTCCATGGTGAGGTTGGAGTCAAGGTAGACTCCTAGAGTCTTGACTGTTTGGGATACCGCAATCGGTATGTTGTCGATGGTAAAGGATGAGTATTGCTTGTCGAGGTTGCCTAGAATTGTTGGTGACCCGATGAGTAGACGCTCGGTCTTCTCGCTGTTAAGACATAGCCAGTTGTCTGCCATCCAGGCTTGGATGGTGGCGTAGATGGAATTGATGCTGTTCTTGTCCAACTCATAGTCACCTGTGAGCGGGATGAGCACTTGGGTGTCATCCGCATAGTTGGTGTATGAGATGCCCATGGCATCGAGGAGATTGAAGAGAGGCCGGGTAAACAAGTTGTAAAGGGTGGGCGCTATGCAGGAGCCCTGGGGCACCCCACATTTGATGTGACTGGAGGAGGCGCATGCTGAGTCCAAGAAAACTTTCATGGCCCTTTCCTGTAGGATCGAAGAAGTGTGCGTTTACCCATGAAGTTATGGTTTCAGGGTTACGCATTGGCCGTCTCACTGAAATGTCGGCATCCAACATCTTAAATGTCGATGCCTTAATTTGCTCTGAAAATGAGGCCTATCCAGAACCTATTGGTAGGCTGGATGATCCTAGCCCAAAGAGAGATTTCAGTTGTGGTCCTTCTAAGGACCTAAATCCATCACCAAAGACTCAAAATGAATTTTTTGAATCTGTGTCAATAGGATCACCTGAGAACATAGAAAAACGTACTGAGATTGACACAGTGTGTAACCTTAGCCCCATTGAAAGGGAGGCGTTATCCCCAGTGGCTCCCATCGCTTCTAGCACGTCTACAAACCGAAGTGAGGGTGATAATGACACCACAGAAGTAGATTCTGCAGGAATCATGGAATTAAACAAGCAAATCTGTGATTCAATCGGTGTACTAACCCCTTTAGTTCATCGTAAATTCCATTTTGAACCACCATCCTTTACACCACCCAGAGGGGCTGCTTTTATGTCCCAGCTTCCATACAGCGACATAGATCCCAAGCCTATTAGCATGTCAAATTAGACACAGGACATGAGGTGGGATATTTCACAAGTTCCTATTGGAGAGAGTGTGAGAAACCATTCTCCAACAAGGAACACACAATTGGATATGCAGCAAGTGAATAGGGAAGATGATACACCTCAGAATTCTAATCCATCTAGTCCCTATTCCTTTCCGGTGATAATTAGGATTCTTGATCTACTTGACAAAGGCCATGACTTTACGCATTTAGAGTTGAGGGAATTAAAAGTGATGTCCAATGATTTACTCCAAAAATTCAACCGCTGCAAGATTTTGTAATGGCAAAAGATGCCACCACCCTAGCTACCTGTCCCCATGATTGTATGACCCATCTACCAGGGAAAATTAATGAAAAAAAAAACCTTCAGCCGATAAACAGACACAATACATTGAAATGCTAGCCCCAGAGGTTGGGATGTTGGGTATATCGTGACACTTAATATCATGCCACTTGAATGTTTGCGAAAGGACATTGACGCCATAAAAACTGACATCAAGGAAATTAAGACTAGTTTGACACCAGGAATAGTTCGAACTGTAGCTCCTACGCCAAACTCAGAGGAGGCGAATCCTGATAGTCCCTCTGTGTTGCTTAAAATAATTGAACAGACCAACTTCGAAGAAGATCTCAAATTAGAATTTAAAGAAAAAAAGGGCTTCCCATCTCTTAGGCTGAAAAAAATACATCTTAAAGCTGTTAAACGAGCTGAGAAGCGCAGGAGAGAAGCAAATTCCTTAGGAAAGGAGCTGCCCCCACAGGAAGGAGAAGATGAACCTCTGGTAGCAAGGACATTGAACAGTGATCATGGGCAGACTAATCCCCCAATGTCTTTACATGACAATGATATCATTGATGTGGAGCACCTCTCGGAAGAAAGTTGAGCAATCCTCTTATCCCGACGTCCTGCATTGGTATTTGTCTCTGCTCCCCTTTGTGACAAAAACAAGGGGAAGTAAAGTAACCGAAGTGTACTACTAAAGACAATGATCGAATCAGACAATATGGGGAAAGAGTAACCCAAAGGGGATCCGATGGGGCCTCTTCTTCCACACTCAAATGAGAATGATAAACCCTGGAACAGTATGTTGAATTACTTTCCCAGGGTAGGTGTGAAGTCTATGAAGAACAAGCTTAATACTACTGATAACCGGGCATCCAGTAAAGGGATTTTAATGGGAGATAAGTTAAAGGCCCCCTTGCCTGAGATTGAACCAAAAGCAATGGCTACTCAAGCATGTAACCTGGTAAAGGGAAATATCAATAATGGTATTTCTTATGCTGAAATCTGCAATCTTCCACAGGGAAATCGATCACAAACACACCCTCTCACTAAAAACGACTATGTCATAATTAGTGGTTTGGGTAAATGCAGATTTAAACCTGTTACAGAAGAACCGAAGACTATGCTAGATATAAGGGGCCTCATTACGACCCAGGCGTTAAGGGTTAACGCTGTCGTTAACCCTTAATGCCTATTCTGATTTTAACGGCTGCTCTAGCAGCCGTTAAAATCCATGGCGCTAACCTGCCATGATGCTAATTACGCCACCGTAATTTACGGTGGCGTAATTAGCGCCTTCCCCACTCCCATTATGCCCTATGGGGCAAAAATGGGAATGGGGAAGGGAAAATGGGAAATGGGGATTTACCGCCCCACTCACCTTGGAATGGGGCGGTAAATCCGCCATCCACCATGGTGTAAACGTAGTTTACACCATGGTGGTAAAGTTGGCGCAATTAGCGCTTGGGTTGTAATGACCCCCAAGGAGTCCTTCAACAGGACCCAGTGATACTAACGAGTCCCAATCATGCACATTAACCGCCCTCTAATGACTCAGACTCCATGGGTGCGGGACCCGCACAGAGTTCCCTTAGCCCCTATTGTGAACCATAATTCTCTATTGATCTCAAAAACTGCTCACATAAGCATTGATCAACCCCTTAACACCATGGTGGGAGGTGGTTTGCTTCCTGTGCAACCATTTAGAAATTAATTAAATGCATATGGTGGGAAATGGTGCATATTGGAGGAAAATGGTGTAGTCAGTATGAATAGCAGTTGCCCCCCCTCAATCAAACTGAATGGGGCAGCAAAATCTGGTGAATTAGCTGCTGCAGTGCCATCAGTGGACCGTTGGTTCGTCCCACAGACTTGTTGAGGGTGTAACTACGAACCCTATGGTTCCCATGATTTACAGTAGGGACCCTAAACAACAGGTGGCACAAGCTTCAAATACTCAAGCAGAATCACAGAAACCGCTTAAGGTGTTCGACATTATTGGTCTAGAGGACGACACTGAGATCCTACGTGGTCAAAGGATTAATCGGAGATACTTCATGGACATAATTGCTCACATTCCTACGTTGCAAATTCTTAAGAGTAATGATTTCGATAGGATTGCCCTAGCACAAGATAATAATTTATGTATGTTATGCTATGCAATTAATGCGAATGTCTTGAAACATATCTGGAGCTTGAGAGCTGAGATAAAGGAGATGAGCTTTTCCCTCTATACATTTAAATATGAAACTGAAGCGCATGAGTTTCTCCAAAAACCTTTAAAAAAGGTCAAACCTTCCAAAAAGGTCGAACCTTCCTCACATGGTCCATTAGATGGAAAATGTGACGAACAAAAATGCATAACGCAACTATTAGCTATTGCAGCGCATAGCCAGGAATTGGCTTGGCTGGAACCATTGTTGCGCTCAATTTCCAATATGAAATCTCCGAAAACCTCAGCTTAGCATGAGAACGAATTGGGTTTGAATGTTATTTCATGGAACTCATGTGGGCATCTGATGCTTCATAGGTGGTGGGCAACCAACTCTTCCAATTTGAAATTCGATACCATTTTACTACAAGAAACAATGAGTGTACATATGGTAATGCTCGAAGGCTTTAACACTTACTGTAGTCCTGCAAGTAGAGGCTCAGAAGGTCGTCCTATGAGTGGACTTGCAATAGAAATTGGCAACCATATGGAATGCAAATCTGACATTATATATATAACGTTGAATGTGCTGGCAGTGTCAATAGAGATGGGTAATAGAGTGGAACAGATGATTATACTCATTACAATATACTGGAACCAATTGAAAGTTTAGTTGGATGCCATGTTTGATGATTTAGATCAATGTTTAGAGAATATTTCTGTCCAAATGCCCATGTGTAAAATCGTCATTGGTGGCGATTTTAATGCAATGTGTTTGGTAGGTCCTGACGAACTGAGTTGTAATTTAGCAGGAAGTAAGAGAATAGCTTGGAATAGAGGAAAGAAGTGGATTTCATATCTTGAAAGTTGGGACATCTCTTTTGTAACATGTGCAGAAGCTTCACCTAAATTCACATGAATCGTGGTGACTCGAGGTCAATGATTGACCATGTTATAATTCATCTGATAACTACGGGTGATCACGCCCCAATTCAGCTACAAATGGAAATCCCCTTTGCCTGCCATAAAGTTATTCAATTACTTCCACTGATTGAAATTGATCGACCTTTCATTTCGATAAGATGGAATCCATTTCTATGCCTAAAAATAGCAGAGGTAGTAAGAAATTATTTAAATACATTTCTAAAAATGGCTTCTATCTATGAAGATGAAAATAAGATCAATGAGATTGTCGCCCATGGAATAATAACCATTTGTGATCAATGGACACATAAACCAACTGTTTCCGTCCTGTAATTTGATCTCGAGATACATTTGCTAAAACGCAATAAAAACAAAGAACTGTGTAACATCAAAAAGTACACTAGAGACCCTGAGCAGTATGTTCACCTAAAAAAATGTATTCTTCAGAGATATAAAAACAAATTGGTCTTTTTGTGCATCACTAAAGAGAATAATCTTAATTGCGAGCTCATAAGAAAGATATGCAAACACGATGCAAAGTCACTATGGTCCATAATACGCAATACTACAGATATGAAGTCAACAAATAGTGACAATATTATATCTGCACAAACTTGGAGCAAATACATATCTGAAAAATGTGCTCTTCCGTCTCATTTTGACCATGTGGAATTGTGTCCCAATATAAAATCGGAGTGGGAATGTTTTTCTTGCTCTGAATTTGACATCTCCTGCGCTATAAAGAAGCTTTCCTACTCCAAGGCACCTGGTCCTGATGGGATTCCCCTGTGTGTATATAAGGCGGACCCTGCCTTATGGGCTTGCATTTTGAAGACTAAATTTGATTTAATATTAAGGATAGGGAACACACCCAAGGAATGAGGAACATCGATAAATGTCCCTATATTTTAAAAAAGTAACCGTAGTGATCCGCGGAATTATCAGCCAAAAATCATTAATTGATACTAGTGCCAAAATATTTGCAACCTTAGTGTTGTATGAACTTGACAATTTCATATCACAGAAGAACATCCTGTCCAAAGCACAGATTGGTTTTAGAAAAAATATGGGGACAATGCTGAACGCAACTTTGATGTCGCATATTCTGGCAAATACAAAAAAAAAAGGGGGCAACTCCTGTATACATCGCAAGTATCGATATGACTGCAGCTTTTGATAACTTGGTGAGGGAGTTACTTTGGAAGAAAATGGTTAAAGTTGGCATACTCCTACACAGCATACAGCGTGAGAATTAATAAAGAGGGAGAGACTACTGAGTCCATTAAAACATTGTTAAAACATTGTTAGGATTAAAACAGGGTGTAACCTTGCGGCCACTCTCTATAATTTGAATTTGTGCGATGTAGAGGGTATCTGGAATGCGATGGGTATGTATCCTGAAAGAATGGGTGGTCTTAGAATCCATTGGCTGGCCTTCGCCGACGATTTAATCATCATGGACTCTACGCCGGCGGGCTTCAAGCCAAGCTGTATGTCTTTGAGAATTATGCCCGTGAGATTAACCTTGCGCCTAACGCAGTGAAAACAAGTATACTGGTCCTCCATGCAGGAAAGAAGTTGAAGTCATTTAAATGGAAATTGGGTGATTTGGCGGTGCACCAGTTATCAGAAATATGCTGCCGAAGGTACCAGCTAGTAGCAACTCTTCGGTTAGCCTATGGAAAAAAAGATTGACTCAAAAAGTACGGCCATTGGCAAGCCAAATGAAAATTATTTTTGCGAAATACTGCCACTTCTCATTAATTCCACTGCGGGATTTTCTTATAATGAAAGTACAGGCCGTATTAATTTACATCTTGGATATGTTTCTGTTTGACCTAACCTTATTTCTTGATACGCGACAGGGCCGATTGATTAAAGCGTCTCTGTTTTAGCATTAGCCATACCTAACTGCGTCATTAGGCATGAGTTGGGGATTACTTCACTGTCATGTAGGGTCCTATGGCGTGCTTTATGTAACTATGCAAAAATGCTGAATCCTCCAAGTAACAGTCTATATGGGGAGTTGCAATCATTGATCAAGGCTCAAACGGTCCCTTCGGTCAATCAGTATAAAATACGAATGCAAAAAGTATTGGACGGTCTATCGGTTTCACAAGAAGATCTGTATCTCAGATCTCAGAAAGAAAAAAACAGTTTGAGAAAGACTGGATTGACACCATTGAACAAATACAACAATATGCATTATTTACTGAATATGCTAAATTTACCGATAGGAGATTACCATGTATCTTCCCATGTATGACTATAAGAGCATATTATATCCGTTTTAAATTCAACTAGTTTCATACGAAGGAGCGATGTAGAAACTGGGCTAATATGCCTCCTAACATGCAATGTATGAAGTGTCGATTCCCGGATTGTAATGAGCCCTCGGAGACGCTGAAACACTTGGTCTTGGAATGCCCGTACTTCAAATCAGCACGCTCCATGCTCGTAATGAAATTTGCAAATCCTGATTATGTTGATTCCACAGTTCTTGTGTGGGAAAGGTTGATGAATTGCAATTACTACCCTATGATAGTTGCACTAGGCCATCTCTTAAGGATTATTGAAAAGGAGTTGGCTTTGAATGCCTAAATGTGATGTAACTAGAAAAAGATGAATGTGTAATTTTAATAGTTTTAGACATCATGGATGTGATTTTTTTAGAAAGTAAATTGTAAATTGTTTTAGTATTGTAAAAATGAAATGGATTCAATAATGAATGTAAGATGTTTTGTAAAGGTTTTATTAACCAAACACAAATAAAAAAAATAATAATAAAAAAAGACAGTATACATGATCCTGCGCCATATGGGATGTCAGGCTAAAATTGGTTGGTTTCTTCGACCGTTTCTCGGGCTCCACATGGGTCAGCTGGGCTCATCTCTCTGTGGAGTGAAGGTCAGATCTCTCATGAGTTACATTGTAAAAGCTATGCTAGCATACTACGCCTACTACTACATCACTGTGGCATGCACCTGGGATGCTTGGGGATCGATGCCAGGGGGAAGGGAGGAAGAAATACAGTCACACTGACCCACACATTCTAGGCTTTGTTGATACCGCTCCTCTCGCACCCAAGGTCTCCACCCTTGCTTGATCTATAATGTATCCCTCCCTGTACCTCGTGTTTTAAAGGATGCGTTTTATGCTGAGGGGTGAAACAGTCATGCATGCTTAGATCTTTTATGGTCGCTTGGTTTATGCAAGGGGCTGGGGTGTTGCTTGCTTATCATGGAATGCAGGGGTGTGGGGGTCGGATTAGTGGTGTGGGCTCTGGCTCTGGATTGGCTTGGTGGGGGTTAGAGGCCTGCTGGCAGTTTGGGTGTGATGAATGCGCACTGGGTGGAGTCTGGAGTTGTCTCACTGCCTTAAGGGCGCATTCTTACCAATGATACTAAATGTTTTCAACAGTGAAAGGACAGGGGGAAGTGAGCTTCTGTGAAGAAAACTGGTGGTGCAGACTCATTGGGGGTCATTATGACCCAGGTGCAAAGGGATACCGGGCACCAGTAATGACACAGGTGCCGGTAATCCCTTTGTGCCCTATTCCGAGGTCCCTTTGCAGGTCCTTCCTTAACGCCTGGTTTTAGCAGGCGTTGAGGATGGGACACGCAAAGGGACTTCAGAGCTAATAACGAGCCCTATGGGGGCTCAAATGGGAATGGGGAATGGTATTTTCAATGGGGACTTACCGGTCCCGCAAAGGTCGGACTAAGCCGGTAAGTCCCCGTTGAACCAGGGCGGACACGGTACCGGTAATGGTGTTAGTCATGGCGCTAGTAGCGCCATGACTAGCACCAACCTCGGAATGAGGCCCATTGTGCCTTAATGATCTGGGCCTAGTGAATTCCTTCCTTGAAGCTCGATTGGTGCAGCGCGGCCATTCAAGCCTGTGAATAGAAAATGGCGTTTCTTTCTATGTGCCCTCTAAGGTTGTACGCCTGCTGTTTGTGGTATCTTATATCTGCAGCAAGGTTCATAGTGCAATTCTCTCCCCCCTTGCACACTACACTCCTTCATAGGGGATTCCCCTCACCTGAAAGCACCCAGGGGGTGGGATATACTCATTTCCATTCCAACAAGGTCCTGCCACTGTCAAGTTTTCAAAGTTTCAGTGAGCATTTTTATACAACCAACATTTCATTAGTCATTTTTAATTTCATCAAGAACATATTGTGACCAATCCTGGGTCCAAACCCCAGGATTGGTCAGAATATGTTCTTGATGAAATGAAAAATGACTAAAGAAATGTTGGTTATATAAAATTGCTACTGAAACTTTGATTCTCCAATTGTCCACAATGTCTCTCAACTAAATGTCCCTATGTTGCTTAACAGTATGTTTTTGCACTAATGTCTATTCGCTTAATGTGTTGCGTTCAAAGAATATAGTGAAAGTAAAACTTGGGACAATGCTATATGGATACAAAAAAGGTAAAAGAGAAATAAAACAAGGCTAATTGAAAACACCCAAATTACGGATCACAACTTGTGATGTATTCCTTTAACAAAACCAGAATATAGGTTCATGAAGGGGACAAGGGATTTAAGCACCTTAGTTAATGCTAGACTTACAAACATGCGGAATTGATGCATGGAAAGCTTAACAATGGCAGGACATCCTCTGTTATAGTACTAATATATTGCCCATAGTCCTTGCCACTCATCAGCCCACCCCTTTGTTTCCAAAATACCCATCGGTTCTGTCTTTAACTTGTCAAGAGCTTCAACATGCCAGACAGGATCAATAGGCCAACAAAGGCTGTTATTTCTAGTGTCCTACTGCATTCAGTCACTGCCAAGTGTATGGTTTTTCGCTGGACGGCTGACATTCCAAATCTGGGGTACACAATCAGGCCCATGGGTGATTACCCTCAGGATTATGTATAGGGCCTCTTCTGTGAATAGAAGCATGGGGGTCTATGGAATAGTTTCCTTGAGTCAGAGGCTCTACCTGCATTCATGCGGTCTGTTTATTCCCTTGCAGTTAAGGAAGGTTCTGAAACTGCACTGGCACACATACATCCTATCATTCTTGCTTCTGTCCTATAATGTTGGCCATCTGCACTTCTTGGAGCATGCAGGCACACAAGTCTATTCCGCGGAGCTGCTTTCCAAAGTGGACATTGGGACATCACTTTAATTTCCTTCTGATGTAGTGTCAACAGAAGCGTCAATATCATCAGTAGTATCAGAGGTGGTGTTTACAACACTACAAATGATCTCTTCCACAGTCATATATCTCATTTACCCAGCCAATCATACCTGCAAACCATACATAACAGCTTTGATCACCAAAGGTTATCTAGGTAAGTGGCAAAGCAGCCTCTCACTCCAGCACCTCTCAAATCCCTGGCAGAGCTGCAAGACACACAGCTCAGTGCTTCCAAAACCCTGGATGTTGATAGCGCACTTTACAAGAGTCCCTGCCACTCCCCCTCTACCTCAAACACAGGCAGGGGTAAACCATCCTTGCTCTCTGCTTCTGAAAGCAAGTTCCACACCACCCCTTGGTTTGGCTCTGTACCACCAACGGTAATGGGGAATTAAAAAATATTGAATGTTAAAGGGTGATCCATCACCTTGATGCATTAGAACGTGTTCAACTATGTGAGAAAACAACATCAAAGTGCTTGAACCATGACTTTCTTCTTCCTAATGTGTGCTGCTTAATCAGATGTGGCTTTTTGACCTGCAACACAGTGCTATTCAGTGACATTCTGTTTAGAATGTAATCCTTTATGTTTGCTCAAGATTTGGCCTGGGGTAGTTGTTTCCAGTTGCAGATGAAATCAAACTCAGGATTCGATTTGATGAGAGAAGTTCCGGAAAGATTTATTGAAGCCCTGCAGGGTGAACACAGAAACGGATGCCATACAATCTCCCAAAAATCCCAAAATGGTGTCACCCTCACTGCAGACAATAACTTATATATACTTTTAAACATATTAATTCTAATGTTACCAGAAAAAAATAGCATGATTTTGTCATGCTCTTCCAAGTAATATAATGTATTTGTTTATTTATGTAATTATCATTTGTAAGGGGCTTTATACAACAGAATTGTGTTTCAAAGAGCCATCATTCTCTATGTGGGTGGTTACAGAGATGTGTGCTGAGGCAGCATTAAACTAGCATGAAAATAGAACACTGCTTCTGTGAGCCACGTTTAGATGCTTCATTCTGAAGGGAAGCATATATGTAACTCAGAATGGAGTCTCCATAACTATATCAGGCCAGTGCATGTCTTTGTTCTCTTAAATCTGTCCTTTTTCTCATTTTGATTTGAATTCACTTAAAATTGCATTTCAATCTACTTTCTTAAACACCTCTGTTACATATAACTGCATTTTTCTTCCACAGTAATCCCACAATTGTGGCTGTTGACCACTAACCTCACACTTCTAAATGGCTTGAATTATCACATCAACAAGTTAAGCATCCTTTTAACTTATCAGAGTGTTGGATCAATTTATGTCCTGAGATTTGTGCTTCCTCACTAACACTGTAAATGACAATGTACTGAATTGTATTTCTCCTGGCATGGGGGGACCAGCCACACCAGGTCTGGTGGGACCCCGGCCCAGTCCTCACCCATCAGGGTGAAGGCTGGGCCAGGGAGGCACCCAGTAGGGGTTGGAGCAGACAGTGACAAGTGGCACATGTCACATGCCACGTTCAGCGCCAACCCCTTCTCCCTCGTCTTCCTTGCAGCTCACATACAGAAACCAGGAAGCTCCCGCAGTTTTCTGTTTGTGAGCAGCACAGAGGCTTTTTATTTTGTAATATGATGGTTTGCATGTGTGAAGTGCGTATCAGATATGTATGTGAATGGTGGGTGATTGGGAAGTGATGTGATCTGTGTTTTTGAATGTTCTGGGTGAGTGGGTGTGTGCCTGTGACAAGAATGCAATGAGTGGATGTAAGAGAAGGTGTGAGTGACTGTTGTGTGAATGAGAAGTGATGTGTGTTTTTGAATGTTCTTTGTGTGCCTGTTTAGAGAAAGCAATGAGTGGATGTAAGAGAAGGTGTGACTGACTGTTGTGTGAATGAGAAGTGATTTGATGTGTGTTTTTGAATGTTCTTTGTGTGCCTGTTTAGAGAAAGCAATGAGTGGATGTAAGAGAAGGTGTGAGTGACTGGTGGGTGAATGAGAAGTGATGTGATGTGTGTTCCTGAGTGTTCTGGGTGAGTGGGTGTGTGCCTGTGTAGAGAATGCAATGAGTGGATGTAAGAGAAGGTGTGAGTGACTGGTGGGTGAATGAGAAGTGATGTGATGTGTGTTTTTGAATGTTCTTTGTGTGCCTGTTTAGGGAAAGCAATGAGTGGATGTAAGAGAAGGTGTGAGTGACTGGTGGGTGAATGAGAAGTGTTGTGATGTGTGTTTTTGAATGTTCTGGGTGGGTGGTGTGTGCCTGTGTAGAGAATGCAATGAGTGGATGTAAGAGAAGGTGTGAGTGACTGGTGGGTGAATGAGAAGTGATGTGATGTGTGTTTTTGAATGTTCTGGGTGGGTAGGTGGACGTTTGCCTGTGTAGAAAATGTAACGAGTTGATCAGGAGGATGAATGCGAAGTGATGTGATGTGTGTTTTTGAGTGTTCTGGGTGAGTGGATGTGTGCCTGTGAAGAGAATGCAATGAGTGGATGTAAGAGAAGGTGTGAGTGCCTGGTGGGTGAATGCGAAGTGATGTGGTGTGTGTTTTTGAATGTTCTGGGTGGGTGGGTGTGTGCCTGTGAAGAGAATGCAATGAGTGGATGTAAGAGAAGGTGTGAGTGACTGGTGGGTGAATGAGAAGTGATGTTATGCGTGTTTTGGAATGTTCTGGGTGGTTGGGTGTGTGCCTGTGTAGAGAATGCAATGAGTGGATGTAATAGAAGGTGTGAGTGCCTGGTGGGTGAATGCGAAGTGATGTGATGTGTGTTTATGAGTGTTCTGGGTGGATGGGTGTGTGCCCGTGAAGAGAATGCAATGAGTGGATGTAAGAGAAGGTGTGACTGGTGGGCGAATCAGAAGTAATGAGATGTGTGCTTTTGAATGTATTGCGTGGGTGGGTGTTTGCCTGTGTGGACAATGCAATGAGTGTATTTAAGGAGAAGGTGTGAGTTACTGGTGGGTGAATGAGAGCAATGTGATGTGTGTTTTTGAGTGTTCTGGGTGGGTGGGTGCCTGTGTAGATGATGCAATGAGTGGATGTAAGAGAAGGTGTGATTGACTGGTGTGTGAATGAGAAGTGATGTGATGTGTGTTTTTGAATGTTCTGGGTGGGTGGGTTGGTGTTTGCCTGTGTAGACAATGTAATGAGTGGATTTAATAGAAGGCGTGAGTGACAGGTGGGTGAATGCAAAGTGATGTTATGTGTGTTTTTGAGTGTTCTGGGTGGATGGGTTTTTGGCTGTGTAGATAAGGAATGAGTGGATGTAAGACAAGGTGTGCGTGACTGGTGTGTGAAGGAGAAGTGATGTGATGTGTGCTTTTGAATGTTCTCGTTGCGGTTTAGTGTCTGCCTGTGCAATTAATCCAGTGTGAATAAGTGTGAGAGGAGATGTATGGGTGAGTGACCAGCTGGTGAAAGGGGATGCATGTGTGTGAAAGGCCCTGTGAGACTGGGGATCACTGGAGAATTTTTTTCCACATACTTTATTGACTTTGCATGTTGTACTGGTATTTTTGGGCAAAGGCAAGTTTGTTCATGTGTGCCATTCCCTGGCTAGATTGGCATTTTGGTGCAGTCATTCTAGCCATTGCTTACTGTGGCATGACATTTATTACTCAACATCTTTAAAAAAGCAAGCATTATAAGTAGTATTACCTCACTAGACTGATGTGTTGGTGTAGAGGCCAGTATATTTTTCACTGTAGCATGACTTTTAATTAACTGAGCATCTATGGTGAATGAAGCAAGATAAGTGTTCTTATGGCTCTAGACTGGCTAACATTGGAACCAGTTTGGACAGGTTTTCCTATTGAGACATATCACTTTTAATGGGCAAACCAACTGGAGTATGCACTTACATAGGAGTACTGGCATATATTGGCAGAGACAGTTCTGTACCCAGTGCCATTAATGATACTATAGAAAAACGTCTTAAAGCAAACCTAAGTATAATCTTAAATGGGAATACTAGCATATGTTGGTGGAGCCAGCCTGGACATGTATGGGCACAGCCAGCATACAAATGTTTTTTATACTGGCATATTTTGCAGGGACCGGCATGATAATGCATTGAGAAATGCCCTGTGCACATTTGGTGACTTGCATCTATTGTACTTGTTTTCATGATTTACTCTACACCCTACAAAACCGATTGTTGGCTTTTTACCCACTGTGGCGCATCAAAGTGGGCATGCAAGTGGCTGTTGGGCTGTAGCTGCCCTGGACTCTGTGCTCTGTCGTGGACTTTGCTACACTGTCTGCTTCGACATCTGCAAGAAGAAGCACATTGCTGGCTCAACACGCCCCTCTTTGGAACAGTAACCAAGTAATGGTCTTGTGACTTTGTGCCGATCAGACTCTTTTTCTTTTCATAAAGTGAGCCGCGGCTTCACCGCGGCCCACCGTTTTGTTTACATACACTCCATTCTACATCTTTACTGAGCGTAATTGCTTCTTTTCTTTTCTTTTGCAGTCAATCTTGCATTTTGGCGCCGCCTCCTGCCTTCCTCCTCCCGCCCTCCTGGCCTCACATCACTTCCTATATTAGAGTGGATGCACGCACATCGCACGCGCTCATCAAAGTGGGCATGGAAGTGGCTGTTGGGCTGTTAGGATGGGAGGGTGGGAAGATGGATCCTGTATATTATGTTAAGCAATGTGCGTTCTCTACTAATTTTGATCTGTAGAACTTGTTGTACACTGTGTTGCTTGAGGCTGATTTAGTTGTTTTGTTGTTGTGAGCTAATTTCAAATGGTCAAGTGGTCACTCACTTTGTTCACCGGTCTCTAAAAAAGTTAGTATTACTAAACCATCTAAAGCAAAAAGGATGTCGCTGTCTAAGCCCGCTGGCAGTGGTAACGTGCCACTCTCAGGCAGGGTTTCCTGCTTGCCAGGGACGATGAGCTCTACAGTTGCTCAGGATCTTGTTTGTCACGAGGTGGCGTTTGCATATGCTCGAGCCCAAACTGCAGCTGCTCCAAATGACTTTCCTACTCCCAGTGTTTCGCTATCTAGCAAGTTAAGTGGCACTACCGCATCCACACGCAAGAGCTTTCTTAGCATGCGCATGGATGACCCTCTTCCTGCGGAAAATCGCTCTAGCGAGGAAATCAATTCTTCACCCTCTGATAACTCCATTCTTGCTCCAGTTGTCCTTGCAGTGCTTGAAAAACGTGTACGTCTCTCTGTTGATCCTTCAACTTCTGTCACTCTTCCCGGTTGCAGGAGAGCCGACGTGCACCTCCATTGCAAGGAAGGGGCTCCTCTAGATGATGCCAATATCTCCTCTTCATCTGAGACTTACAAAAAGAAATTACTAAATCTTCCTTCCTCTAGTCCATGTCTTCCCCATCCATCCAGTAATGTAATTTCATCTTCAGATCCCATCTTAGGACTTGTTTTCTCACCTACTAAAAAGGAGCATGTACCACCACTGGGTTTTGATTTACTTGATCCCTCTGAGGATATGCAATCCCTGGAAGCTTCTTATCCTGTCATATCAAGGATACTGAATTTATTGGATAAAGGGCACGACTACACGAATTATGAAATTAGGGACTGCAAATCTTCACTGACTCAGATTCTTTTGAAAATTAACAAACTGGAGGGCTTTATTTTTGCGGATACTCTTCGACGCGAAGCCGGAGGGCAGTTACCCCCGAAAGTGACTACCTCTTGTCTTGCTTCTACAACTACGCAAACAGATCCCCACTAGATATGGCGCACGACTTGCCATGTCAGGCGGACCCTCCCGCTTCCTAATCATTTCCACAATCCTTTTCTCAGACTGTAGCTGCTCCACAGGTCATTCCCTCAGAGCAGGTCTTATTCTTTCTACATGCAAAACCTGACGAGCAGGAGGGAGAACCACAATCAGAAAAAGTTGATGTACGTGAAACCTCCCATACAGATAGTCCCTCAGCCTTAACAAAATTGCTGGATGCAAATGCACAAAGTTTCTCTGCCTCTCCAGAAGTTGCTACTGGGCTCATTGATGCTCCTACGGCAGGCGCAGGTCAAGCCTTTGCCTCGAGGAAGGAAAAAAGACTCTTCTTTCGGGCCCTAAAAAGAAAAGCTGATTGGCAAATGGCATCGCTAGCACCCAGCGCAACTGCACCTTCAAATAAAAGCAAAAAATGGGATATGCACGTGAACCACCAGGGTGATTCACAGGACACCCATGTGAACAGTGATCACATGTTTGTGATAGCTCCGCCTCCACATCCCAGCAATCCCTACTTCAGCCCAGCGCACGTGCATTTCACGTGCGCGCATTTCGAGCAAGGGCTTTTCGTAAGGGCTGATTGTGCTGAGGAACCTCTGCTTACCTGTGCTACATATCGTGACTTTGTGAATTGAGAACAGCATTTTTCTTCTGCTACAGTGATCACGTGTTTGTGAGAGCTCCACCTCCGCATGCCAGCAATCCATACTTCAGCCCAGTGCACGCGCATTTTGTACGCGCGCTTTTCGAGCAAGTGCTTTTCGTAAGGGCTGATTGTGCTGAGGATCCTCTTCCTACCTGTGCTACATATCGTGACTTTGTGAATTGAGAACTGCATTTTTCTTCTGCTACAGTGATCACGGTATTAGCGCAAGCTTGGAAGCACAATTGCTATCAACAAACAAAGACTTAGCGCTTCAGCACTTCAGGACTATTGCCTGAACATTGTTTATTTTGTTTTTCTCCAGTGTTTCTGAGAGCTCCACCTCCACATCTCAGCAATCCCTACTTCAGCCCAGCGCACGCGCATTTTGCACGCGTGCATTTCGAGCAAGGGCTTTTCGGAAGGGCTGATTGTGCTGATCGTGCTGAGGGTATCGAGGGTAAGCCTCTCAGTCGAGATTATATAGTTGATATTATTGTTTCTCTGCTCTTTAACAAGTCAAATTAATTGTGATACTAGAAAAACAATTTTAATGGTCAAACTATACACCTTACGTACCAATATGCCCTCGGTGGAACCGCTAACTGACCGCCCATATGATTGTTACACCACACCCAAACGGGTCGTGCAAGGTGCTCCCTCACGTGCCTCCACCCGTGGCAGATCCCTATCGCACACTAGCGACATTGGGAAGTTCTATTCCGATGGTCTACCTATGATAGATCGAGAACTCACGAGGGTGACTGAGAAAATCTTGAGACCTTTGTGTGACGAGGTGCAAGCGACTGCCGCGGTCCAAGAAAAACTCATGTCGGGATGCACTGCAGTTGATCTATGCACGCCTTCAGATTCATTATTAGCTGCATTTACCGAACCTAACTTGCTAGGTAACTATGCATTGCTAGCAAGATCCAAAATCACAACTGACATTATAATACACACAGAACCTATACAAATGCAGACAACTAATGGGCCTGATGACACGTGCCTCCCATTAGGTGACGACGTAGAAATGAAAGATGCTGCCCCGCATGCAATAAATTACACTCCACCACCGCAGATAGGAAAACGGAAGACTATTTGAATGAACCAATGGACGCTGAACATTTATCGCAATCGCCAGTAATGTTCCCAGAGTCTTCACTGGACTCATCCGTTTTGTCCATATCTTTCACAGAACCCTCCCTAAAGCAACCAAAACATGGCAAACTTGTCCCTTAAGTTCACAAAACATACACCCGATGATTCCTACAGAAATAATGCTACAAGCTATGAATACAGCGTTATTTTCATTAGCTAAATTATATGAAAAATTGGACGCACGAATAACGGATGAACATTTTCTATTAAGAGAGTAATTGGAAAATAAAACTGTGGTAGCATCCGAAAATAGAAATGTGGCTACTTGCAGTGCAAGTGTACATGAAGAGAAATCAGTTAAGGCAATAGATATTAGTAGTATCACCAACGATACGGTGGATGACAAGAATGTCCAACAGGGGGAAGAGATAAACAAGCTGTGTGTGAATTAAAGGAAGGTGGGTTTAGGATGTGTGATGCAAGATGATGGTGCAATTGAAAAAAATGAACAAGAAGAGAAGGGGAAACCAACAAATGTAATGGCTCAAGAACAAGTGAATTTACCCCCTCCATCTAACAACGCAATGTATAACATCTTCAGTGCTATTAGCAAAGGCAAGACACCAGCTGCTGAGCACCCACAGATAAAAAAAAAACTAAAAATCACAAAATTGCAAAAATGCAAAATAACAACAACTCTAGACAATTCGTTAAACTGCTGTCCTTACCTGATAAAAGAAGTCAAGAGAAGAGTACAGCCATAGTGCATAAATATACTGCTATATCTAGAAATAAGACTGACAAATCAACGAAAAAGCTGGCTATAAAAGAAAACAAAATACCGGCGGACATGGATCTTAGGTATGATCCCTTAGACAATCTGGTTAATGAAGTAGCAAAAATTGAACAAGTTGGTGCCACGTTAAGAACATATCCACCCTCACAGACATCCCAGTCGAAAGAATTAGGGTGTGATATCGTGAATGAGTCTCAAGATAACTCATTCATGACTTTGGAAAGTAGACGTGAAGAAATTCTAAACTCAATGGGCATCTTCATGTCTCGACATCAACCTAGTTTCAAATCAAATGTCGCCAGAGTTTGTGAACTTAAGAGTAAGCTAATAGGGTTAAATAACCCCAATGCAAATGACCTGACAACACGTCAGAATAACACTTTTTGTGGTGTAGGGCCGATTCTTGCTGGTGCTAATTTTGCTGCCCAAAATAACAAAAATGAAATGAAAATCCCTACGAAGAACCGACATAACAAATGCAATGATTCAACTCATGTGAGTCTAATTCTACAATGTCGGGTTGGGGAATTCGGCCTGTATGATCTAAATCAATCTTCGGTACTGAATATATTGCATAACATTCCAAACTTACAGGGCACCAAATCTTCTGACTTATTACAAATTGAGTTCATTCACGACCATGATAGGTCAGTAGTAAAAATCTGGATGTTGTCGGCCTTAGTTAAACACACAATTTGGCAAGCAAAAAATTAAATATACCATCTAGGGTTTCTTCTTTTGAATCTGGGAGCAACACAGAATGCAGCTAATATCTACCCAAATATTCATCAAAGAAAGATACAGTTTACTACAGAAGCTAACAGTCCCCTAACTGTAAGGTGCTTTACAAGCAATGACAGTCAAATAAGAGCGGTATCAGGCTCCACGGTTGGAAATGGCACAAATAAATGTTAGCTGACTAATAAGGAAAGCAGTCAGACTATACACCTAGCTTCCTGGAATACCCGCGACCATGCCCACCTAACTTCGACATCTATGTCTATCCTGGCCCAGTTTGACATTATCATGCAGCAAGAAGTGTGGCTTAAATCACCTCCTGTCTGGGAAAACCATCATGTTATACTGGAACCGGCAATCAATCAAGCTAGGGGTCGACCTAAGGCCGGTCTTAAAACTGCTGTTAAACTTTCAAGTGGCCTGAAAGTCGAAGCATGGTCATCGCCAAATAGCTATATGCAGTTGGTGCGGGTGATATCAGAAAGCAGAACAATTGCATGTCTGAATATGTACTGGAATCATTTGAGTATTTCGGACAGCCGATTTTACAGAGACTTGACTCATCGCCTAAACATGATCGATAAAGATCATAATGTAATGCACACCGTCATAGCTGGTGACTTGAATATGAATTGTATGAATGAGAACAGTGGGAAGCTGAAGGAGACTGTGGAAAAATGGAAGAGTCTAATGAATGAGAGGGGATTTAATCTGATTAATGGTGCGGTGCTAGGTGATATACCACCACAGATAACCTGGCGTCAAGGTAATCTCACTTCCACGATTGACTACATATACATTGACACTGGGTTATTTTGCAATGTCACCACTTTTAAAGTGTTAGATCAGTCAAAGAGTGATCATAATATTCTCCATCTAACATGGGTATGGCCAAAGAGGGTTGTAGAAAATAAGCAGCACAGGTATACGAATGGCCTGGCACTCTCTGTGAAGGGTAACCGGTTTAGATGGACTCCTCCCGCCCTTAATGATCTTCTTGCTGCTGTATCGTATCCAAGAGATATCTTAGATCCCAACATTCATTATCTAGATGGGGAATATGTTGCCATATTACAGTTATTTAAAAATCAAGGACAATCATCGCTAGGGATTAAGAAGCAGCACGAGCATGTGTATGACGAAGAGATTAGAAATAGAAATCTAAACTCAGGAAGGAATAGCGGTCCATACTGCAGCTGAACATCTCCGATAGAGCACAACTGATATCTAGGTGCAAAAATCGATACAGAAATTGGATTAAACAACGTAAAGCGCCTATGATGATAAAAGATGCCCAAACCATGTTGCATACTATAGCCTCTGCTTTATTATGGGCCTGATAAAAATGATATATGGTGGGAAACAATCGGTAAATCAAATCAATACAGTCCGAGAGGAGATATGAGCTCAGTATTATGATTCTTTATATGCTGAAGTTCATATGCCGACCTCATATGTGAATATGGACACCAACGAAAATGAACAGCTAATTTTTGACGACTTAGATATTGTAATGCATATCAAAATAATTAAGCAAATCGAGAGCACCGGGGCCCAGTGGCTTATCTAACATCATGCTGAAAAATAATCCTGAAGCATGGGCCGCTATATTGCGTACAATATTCAACCAGGTCATATGCAGCAAAAGAATCCCTCATTCCTGGTAGAAATCAATTATTGTCCCCATCTACAAGAAGGGGGATAGACTGGATCCAAGCAATTATAGACCAATCGCATTGCTAGATGCCCCGGGGGAAGATTTTTGCTCGATTGGTCTTAAAAGACTTCAATAAATGGTCTAAAGAAGCAGGCATCAATGATCCCTTTCAAACAGGATTTGTTGCAGGCATAGGCACTATGCTCAATCTACAGGTATTGCATGCCATTAAACAGCATGAGCTGCAAGTAAAACAACCAGTCTTTATGGCTTTTATTGATTTCGAGACTGCATTTGACTCGATATCGAGGAAACTTCTATTCAACAAACTAGCAAAAAGTTCATGTCCCAAGTACTTGCAGCATTGGATAATTGAATCCATACAAAACATCAATCCAAGTATGGTTGACCATGGACGGAACCCTGTCCAACTCTATTAGAACATATAAAGGCCTAAAACAGGGTTGCCTTTTGGCTTCCACCCTATTCAACTACTTCATATCGGACGCGGCGAAGGAGTTTAGGGAAGTTACAGCTGATGCCCCACGTCTTGGGTCCCATGCAGTCCCTTGGTTGTTTTATGCCGATGACTTGGTACTATTGGCTAAAACATCAAGGGGCTTGCAAGCTTTACTTGATCAACTAGGGACATACGTTAAAAAAATTGATTTAATCATAAATGTATCAAAAACTAAAACTATGAAGAGTGTACCCAACAATAAGGCCAGGGCATCTTATCATGTATGGTCATTGATGTCTCAATCCCTGGAAAATGTATCTCAGTATAAATATCTGGGATTGAATGTAAACGTATCCATCTCTGATACTCCGTACCTTGATGAATTACAACGAAAAATCAAAACCGCCACCTCTCAGGCCTCTATAATGAATCAGAAATACGCCACCTTTTCACTAAATCCAATACTTATGTATCACTATCAAAAAGCGGTGCCCACGGTGCTATATGGTGCCGAGACCAGATCATGGAAAAATGAGATGTCCTGGGTGAGATTGGAAAAAGATATTACATGTGCCTAAAGCAGTTCAAATGTGTTTAATATGGTACGAAATGCGGCTTTCTTCTCTGTATTGTATGTATATGTGGAGACTATGCAGTCTGTATCGAAAATGCTTAACGAGTTACCAAGAAAATACAATATTGCATGTTTTGTCAACGTACATAAATACAACTAATCACAAGGCTATGGTTATGTTGGCGACAAAGAGTAGAGTCCTTTCTGCAAGATGCAGAAGTTTCGGAAGAACTATTATTAACAAACCCGGATAGAGCAAAGGAAAAAATCTTGATATGGGACTGGATCAACACATATGAGCAATGTCAAAACACTAACCATGCAAAGGTGTACAAAATTATTGCAAAGAAATGAGAACTCCAGAAAGTTATGTGTTGAAATTTCCAGGTAACAAAGCCAGAGATTCATTTTTAAGATTTAGAATGAACGCATGGCATACGAGAAGTGTTCTGGCTAAATGCAGACTTATCACAAGGAAGGATGATTTCTGTCGCTTTTGTAAGGACCGTAGAACTTACGAAACCATGGTTCATTTGATTGCGGAATGCCCGATGTTGCTAGATAAAAGAATTGAATACTTTAAAACTCACTTTGAAGCTTATAGCTCCCTCTCCATTGAAAAGTTCTGGTACCTTGTGCAGAATACACAGATAACAAAAGTAAGATTAGCAGTTGTGAATTATTTGACAGTGCTAAATTTAAAGGAAGGCCCACAGGTGAGTCTTTAGTGACGCCTTGGAGCCAAATGATTGTGGGTTGCAGGTTCTAGAGTTATATATAATGCATGTGATAGAGGAATTAGAACCGTATAAATGCAAAGTAGACATATTATGTGTTTTAACTCCTATTCGAAGGACTGTCTTTGATTTTTCATTGTTATTTTGTTTACCTTTCATTTCTTCGTTTTTCTTCCATTCTCTTGTGTGTACTTTAATCATGGTGACTGACAATAACAGTTCTTCTTCATTTTAATGCAAATCACAATAATGTAAAATGTAATTTTATTTTGATCTATTTTCAAGTTTATATTGCCTGTTTGTTTTTAAGCTTTTACTTGATGAAAAGAGCAATTTTTAGTTTGTTTATGTTTTGTACTAATGTATTGAAAAGTTGACTTATCAACAGTATCAATAAAAAAATAAAAAAATGAAAGCAAAAAAATGAAAAAACTTTTAAAAAATTCTTTGAGTACAAAGACATTTAATATGGATTCTAGTGTCCAGTTAGGCAATAATGACGAGAAGGGCATCAATCTTGAGGAACTCTCATCTGCACATCTTAGCCGTGATGAGCAAAATGCTCTTATGGGAGGCTCTGGTTCTCTCATGTTGAATAACAAAAGCCTAAAGCCAGCTGAATGCCCGGGTAATCGCGGTGCCGCTCCTTCCCTGAATGTGCAACTGAATACAGCTGGCAAAGTACAGCCATCTACACAAAGACATTTATCAAACTTTTTCAAACCTATTGAGAATGAAGTTGCCCAAGCGAGGAAGGGTGCGGTTGTGGTACCCATTGCTGGCAATTTGAACCCGGTTAGCATTTCTTCCCAACCGGTTTCCGCGACGCACTGCTGGGCACACACTGGTGAAAAATATTGAAGTGCGTTCTGATCTTTCACCCAACCTGCCTATGGAGCACAGGCTGGAATCACATGCTTCCCCAAAAGGGACTCGGCCACAATCACCACGGCCCCAAGGGTTGATAGATGATGGTGTGGGGGAGAAGGGTAAGCAATCTACGACTATCATAGGATCGGAAACTGATCCGGACATTATGGAGCTAAACGCCTTAATCGTTCAGCCCTCCTCCAAGCATTTAGTAGAATCACTGCTCTAAGAACTTTGAATACTTCTGATGTAGAATGGATTACTCTAGCAGCAATTCCCAATCCTTGTATGGTGTGCAAAGTGCAATAAGCTATCATCACAGACTTGGTGATGCAATATACACGCGAACTACAATTTATTGGATTAGTTCCGCACCTCTTTGACTCCATCGATGATGCGATTTGCTTTAACGAAACTTCAATTCCGGTCATCAATTTGGCCTCTCCACAGAGAAATTGTGGGGATGCCCAGGGGGAGATGAAATTGCTCAGCTTGTCGACCTGTCTAATATTAGCAAAGATTGGTCTTGTTGTCTTCACTTGCCATCACTCTAAACCCGCCTATGGATAACACCCCCCAGTAAGAAGTCTCCTTCCTTGTCGATTTTGTCATGGAATTCATGGTTTACGAATTTGTACTCATGGTTCAACAATGTGCACCCAGGCATAGTATGTGATATTCTCCTATGTCAGGAAACGATGTGTGAACAAAAGCTTCTGTTGCCAGGATATGTTGTCCATTAAATTATAGCAAAACGTGGGCATTCAGGGCGACCTTATGGCGGAATAGCCATTTGTGTTAATACTAACTTAAAAATTCACATTCAAGCAATTTATAAATCCATGGCAACATTGGCCCTGTTACTCTTCATAAATGAGAACCACTGTGATCCTCTTCTTATTATCTCACTATATCATGACCCAGCACTGCAGAAAATAACAAGCGTGTTTCAGGAGCTTGATGAGCTTTTTGATGAAGTTATAGGATTGCATCCGACATGTGGAATACTGTTGGGTGGGGACTTGAATGCTTACTGCCTAAAAATGAATGCGCATGATTCAGATGCTGAGGGTCAATCCCAAGCAACCCTCAGAGGGCATGTATGGCGAGTGTACTTGGCCCCCTGGGACTTTTCATTTCTTCCCAGTGTTGCTAGTGATGCCTGCCATACATGGAGGAGGGGCTTGATTTCCTCATGCATTGACTATTATGCTACTTCAGCAAATCTACAGGGAAAGTGTAGCAAAATTACTATTCATGATCCCGGCTTGGGGGACCATTTTATAATCCAACTAGCTCTGGATGTCACTGTTGAGAGTTTAAGGAATGACCTCCAACAGATTTTTTTGGAAGGGGATCGCCCTGGGTTATCCATTCGTTGGTCCACTAAACTCTGTGACAAGATGAACGACATGATTGCTGCCCAGCTTTCTAATTATAATGGTCTTCCAAATCACTACTTATCTGTGCAAGCCGAATGTCATTGCAAATGTGATAGCAATTATGCGCAGGATGAATGTGGGGTCTTTGAATCGTAATCAGGACCGTGGCAGCAAGGTAATTCATGCAGCCAAAAGCCTTAAAAACGCGACTCTACACGATCTTAGAAAGGCTTTCCTCCCAATAGAGGAGTTTCAAAAGGAAAAAAAGGCAATTTGTAACGCATATCGCAATAAATGCCTAAATCATAAACATTACCTACACAATTTGAACAATCAAAAAATGTTTGCAACTCTTTGTCATAATGATAGACAGTCAACTTGGGCGATGCTTAGGGCAGATTTAACCATTCTATGCACTGACCAGGTTTCGACAATATCTGCTGACACCTGGAAGGATTTTTTTAAAGCCAAATTTTCCTTGCCTTCATCCTTTACTAATGCGAAGAAAAAAGAATCGGCACTCTAACTCCATCCTTGCCACTATGGTCCATTGCTGACATTGAAAGTGCAATTCATGCTCTTAACTATAATAGAGCTGCCGGACCCGACGGCATTCCCCCTTGTGTCCTAAAGTGCAATTCAGCACTGTGGGCCAAGAAACAATTTGACAACATCCTAATGACCTCTATCATTCCTCCTTCCTGGCTGTGCTCTATCATTGTCCCTCTATACAAAAAGGGCCTTAGATCTGATCCTTCTCTTCTTCACAACTTACACGCCTTTATTAAAAAGCATAACATCTTGTCACGGTTCCAAATTGGGTTTTGGGCCCGGATGGGGACCACACTCAATCCAACAGTAATGGCACATCTTCTAGCAAAAGCAAAGGTTCCGGATTCAGGCCCTTTATATATGGCATCTGTAGAGCTTACAGCCGCTTTTGACTGTGTGATACAAGCATTACTTTGGGAAAAATGTTTTGTATGGGTATACCGCTTCTAATTATACATCTAATTTCTAAACTCCACGAAAACACAGCCTACTTTGTCAGAGTTAATAATATGGGTGCAACCACCAACGCCATTTCCATCGGTGTCGGAGTGAAGCAGGGGTGCAACCTGGCAGCCATCCTATTTAATTTATATCTATGTGGCATTAATGACATCTGGACAAAGCAGATAAGTTATCCGGAGAAACTTGGTCATTTGAAAATTCATTGGCTCGCTTTCGCCGATGATATTGTGATCTTTGATCGCACTCCCATGGGCCTACAAGTCAAATTGTCCCTGTATGCCTCTTACTGCAGTGAGCACAATCTTCACTGCAATGTGGGAAAATTGCATATTACTATATTTAGGAACTTCAGGAGGAAGTTTTCTTCATGCAAATGGACCAGTCAGAACTTTCCAATTGCTACTGCTTCTGCGATTCAGTATCTTGGTTATACAATTTCCGATTCTAATTCACTTGCAATGTGGAAGGAAGAACTAAAAAATAAAGCAGAACCCCTTTCCACTGAAATGCGCATGGTCTATGTGAAATATTGTAAATTCTCAATAATCCCACTCATTCAATTTTATATTCTGAAAGTGGAATCAGTTATTTTGTATGCCTTAGATATGTGCCTCGCAGATATTGGTAAATTCCTTGACCAACTCCAAGGAGGTCTATGGAAGGGGGCTTTGCGTCTAGCCAAGTCCTTACCCAATGCCGTACTGAGGCAGGAGTTGAGTCTTACCTCCTTGTCCCTGCGTTACAACTGGCAGTTATTGTCAAACCTGGCCAAAATGCCATATCCTCCAACTATTCTTTATATGAATATCTGGGTAAAATGCTGACTGCTTCTAATCCACCATCCATTGCAAAGTATTACAATAGAATGGTTTTATTACTTGATGAAATTGCTCGTAATCCCTCAGATCTGGAATTTCGACTGGTGCATGTTAAACTTTGCATATTTGATCATGATTGGTGTACCACCTTAAACGCAATAGAGGCATTTAAATTGTATAAAGAAGCTGCAAAGTTTAGCACTTGAAGACTACCACACAAACTCTACCTAGTTCAATTTCCCCGTCATAAAGCCAGAGATATTTATTTACAGTTTAAATTAAATCAAATGCTGACCCTTGAAAGAATTAGGAGTTGGCTGACAAATGTGTCTACCGATATTGAGCAGGGCTGCAGATTTTGTAATGATAGCAGGCAGATCGAATCCACAAAGCATTTAGTCGTCTACTGTGCTCACTTTGAGAACATTTGTTTACAATCATTTGGCCAAGAAAGAGTGGGTAGGAATTCAGCCAAAAGGGAATGGTTTTGGCTCACTTGTATGTGGGGTACCAGTACGAGAATGATTCTGTCGCTTAGCAGGTTTCTTACACTTATTAATCTTGAATTGGAAAGTATGATATGATAAGATCGTTTATTTATATAGCGCCTATATACAATGTGTTTCAAAGCGCTTCAAGGCAAGGGAGGGAACAAGGGAAAATACAACCACATTCTTACAGGCCATGAACAGTAAGGATGTGAAATTGACTATCGTACTCGGCCTGACGACATGTCAAATAGTGCAAGAGCTAAGACATAGATAAGGAAGGGAGGGGGAGAGTGGGAAGGAAATGGAAACAGACAGGTGACTACCGTACTAGGCCTGACGACATTTCTGGTAGAGCCGGAGAAAAACAAAAGGTGAGGGAGAGGGGTGCCGAAAGGGAGGGGAGGAACAAAACAAGCGACTATCATACTAGGCCTGACGACATTTCAGATAGTGCTGAAGGGGTGGTGTGGAGGAAAAAAACAGTAATGGGAGGATGGAGGAAACAGAAGAGGTTGCTATCATATTAGGTCCAGGGACAATTCTGATAGAGTAAGTGCATAGAAGAAAGTAAGGGGAGGAGATGGAAAAGGGAGAAGGGAAAGGAGGAGAGAAAAGAGAGTAAGCAGTCAAAAAGAGTGGAGAAGCAAGAGTGGAGAGCGAATACAATTGCAGAAGTCAGTAGTAACACATAATGTTGCAAGCCAGGATACAAGATGAAGATGGGAACAGCATGATTCAGGGCCACCATGAGTACAAGATGCAAAGGAAGTCCAGCATGAGAGTTGAGAAAGAGTGACGCACCGTGAATGAATGAAGTCCATAAAAGTCAAATCCAGCACTGGCCACAAGACAGTAATGGTGAAGGAAGGCACCAGGTGGGCGGGGCTTGCTAAGTGGTGAAAAAGAGCAGCAGGCAGGAAGGTACCAGGTGGGCGGGGCTTAGGCCAGGTGACCTAGATCCACTTGCACCTGCTCCCCATCTGCAAAGGAAAAGAAGCTGGCGGGCTCCTTAAGTAGGGAAACAGAGCGGCAATCAGGAAGGCACCAGGTGGCCGTGGCATGCTAAGTGGTGAAAACTAGCGGGAAGCAGGAAGGCACCAGGTGGGCGGGGCATGCTAGGAGGTGAAAAAGAGCGGCAAGCAGGAAGGCACCAGTTGGGCGGGGCTTGCTAAGTGGTGAAAAAGAGCGGCAGGCAGGAAGGCACCAGGTGGGCGGGGCTTAGGCCAGGTGACCTATATCCACTTGCACCTGCTCCCCATCTGCAAAGGAAAAGAAGCTGGAGGGCTCCTTAAGTAGGGAAACAGAGCGGCAAGCAGGAAGGCACCAGATGGGCGTGGCTTGCTAAGTGGTGAAAAAGAGCGGGAAGCTGGAAGGCACCAGGTGGGCGGGGCTTGCTAAGTGGTAAAAAAGAGTGGCAAGCAGGAAGGCACCAGGTGGGCGGGGCTTGCTAAGTGGTGAAAAAGAGCGGGAAGAGGAAGGCACCAGGTGGGCGGGGCTTGCTAAGTGGTGAAAAAGAACGGCAGGCAGGAAGGCACCAGGTGGGCGGGGCTTAGGCCAGGTGACCTAGATCCACTTGCACCTGCTCCCCATCTGCAAAGGAAAAGAAGCTGGAGGGCTCCTTAAGTAGGGAAACAGAGCGGCAAGCAGGAAGGCACCAGGTGGGCGTGGCTTGCTAAGTGGTGAAAAAGAGCGGGAAGCAGGAAGGCACCAGGTGGGCGGGGCTTGCTAAGTGGTAAAAAAGAGCAGCAGGCAGGAAGGCACCAGGTGGGTGGGGCTTAGGCCAGGTGACCTAGATCCACTTGAACCTACTCCCCATCTGCAAAGGAAAAGAGGCTGGAGGGCTCCTTAGGTAGGGAAACAGAGCGGCAATCAGGAAGGCACCAGGTGGCCGTGGCATGCTAAGTGGTGAAAACTAGCGGGAAGCAGGAAGGCGCCAGGTGGGCGGGGCATGCTAAGAGGTGAAAAAGAGCGGTAAGCAGGAAGGCACCAGTTGGGCGGGGCTTGCTAAGTGGTGAAAAAGAGCAGCAGGCAGGAAGGCACCAGGTGGGCGGGGCTTAGGCCAGGTGACCTAGATCCACTTGCACCTGCTCCCCATCTGCAAAGGAAAAGAAGCTGGAGGGCTCCTTAAGTAGGGAAACAGAGCGGCAAGCAGGAAGGCACCAGATGGGCGTGGCTTGCTAAGTGGTGAAAAAGAGCGGGAAGCTGGAAGGCACCAGGTGGGCGGGGCTTGCTAAGTGGTAAAAAAGAGTGGCAAGCAGGAAGGCACCAGGTGGGCGGGGCTTGCTAAGTGGTGAAAAAGAGCAGGAAGAGGAAGGCACCAGGTGGGCGGGGCTTGCTAAGTGGTGAAAAAGAGCGGCAGGCAGGAAGGCACCAGGTGGGCGGGGCTTAGGCCAGGTGACCTAGATCCACTTGCACCTACTCCCCATCTGCAAAGGAAAAGAAGCTGGAGGGCTCCTTAAGTAGGGAAACAGAGCGGCAAGCAGGAAGGCACCAGGTGGGCGTGGCTTGCTAAGTGGTGAAAAAGAGCGGGAAGCAGGAAGGCACCAGGTGGGCGGGGCTTGCTAAGTGGTAAAAAAGAGCGGCAGGCAGGAAGGCACCAGGTGGGCGGGGCTTAGGCCAGGTGACCTAGATCCACTTGCACCTACTCCCCATCTGCAAAGGAAAAGAGGCTGGAGGGCTCCTTAGGTAGGGAAACAGAGCGGCAAGCAGGAAGTCACCAGGTGGGCGGGGCTTGCTAAGTGGTAAAAAAGAGCAGCAAGCAGGAAGGCACAAGGTGGGCGGGGCTTGCTAAGTGGTGGAAAATAGCGGCAAGCAGGAAGGCACTAGGTGGGCGGGGCTTGCTAAGTGGTGAAAAAGAGCGGCAGGCAGGAAGGCACCAAGTGGGCAGGACTTAGGCCAGGTGACCTAGATCCACTTGCACCTGCCCCCCATCTGCAAAGGAAAAGAAGCTGGAGGGCTCCTTAAGTAGGGAAACAGAGCAGCAAGCAGGAAGGCACCAGGTGGGCGTGGCTTGCTAAGTGGTGAAAAAGAGTGGGAAGCAGGAAGGCACCAGATGGGCCTGGCTTGCTAAATGGTGAAAAAGAGCAGCAATCAGCAAGGCACCAGTTGGGCGGGGCTTGCTAAGTGGTGAAAAAGAGCGGCAGGCAGGAAGGCACCAGGTGGGTGGGGCTTGCTAAGTGGTGAAAAAGAGCGGCAGGCAGGAAGGCACCAGGTGGGCAGGGCTTAGGCCAGGTGACCTAGATCCACTTGCACCTGCTCCCCATCTGCAATGGAAAAGAAGCTGGAGGGCTCCTTAAGTAGGGAAACAGAGCAGCAAGCAGGAAGGCACCAGGTGGGCGTGGTTTGCTAAGTGGTGAAAAAGAGCGGGAAGAAGGAAGGCACCAGGTGGTCGTGGCTTGCTAACTGGTGAAAAAGAGCAGGAAGCAGGAAGGCACCAGGTGGGCGGGGCTTGCTAAGTGGTGAAAAAGATCGGCAGGCAGGAAGGCACCAGATGGGCGGGGCTTGCTAAGTGGTGAAAAAGATCGGCAAGCAGGAAGGCACCAGGTGGGCATGGCTTGCTAACTGGTGAAAAAGAGCGGGAAGCAGGAAGGCACCAGGTGGGCGGGGCTTGCTAAGTGGTGAAAAACAGCGGCAAGCAGGAAGGCACCAGTTGGGCGGGGCTTGCTAAGTGGTGAAAAAGAGCGGCAGGCAGGAAGGCACCAGGTGGGTGGGCTTAGGCCAGGTGACCTAGATCCACTTGCACCTCCTCCCCATCTGCAAAGGAAAAGAAGCTGGAGGGCTCCTTAAGTATGGAAACAGAGCGGCAAGCAGGAAGGCACCAGGTGGGTGTGGCTTGCTAAGTGGTGAAAAAGAGCAGGAAGCAGGAAAGCACCAGGTAGGTGGGGCTTGCTAAGTGATGAAAAAGAGCGGCAGGAAGGCACCAGGTAGGCGGGGCTTAGGCCAGGTGACCTAGATCCACTTGCACCTGCTCCCCATCTGCAAAGGAAAAGAGGCTGGAGGGCTCCTTAGGTAGGGAAACAGAGCGGCAAGCAGGAAGGCACCAGGTGGGCGGGGCTTGCTAAGTGGTGGAAAAGAGCGGCAAGCAGGAAGGCACTAGTTGGACGGGGCTTGCTAAGTGGTGAAAAAGAGCGGCAGGCAGGAAGGCACCAGGTGGGCGGGGCTTAGGCCAAGTGACCTAGATCCACTTGCACCTGCTCCCCATCTGCAAAGGAAAAGAGGCTGGAGGGCTCCTTAAATAGGGAAACAGAGCGACAAGCAGGAAGGCACCAGGTGGGTGGGGCTTGCTAAGTGGTGAAAAAGAGCAGCAAGCAGGAAGGCACCAGGTTTGTGGGGCTTGCTAAGTGGTGAAAAAGAGCGGCAAGCAGGAGGGCACCAGGTGGGCGGGGCTTGCTAAGTGGTGAAAAAGAGCGGCATGCAGGAAGGTACCAGGTGGGCGGGGCTTAGGCCAGGTGACCTAGATCCACTTGCACCTGCTCCCCATCTGCAAAGGAAAAGAAGCTTGAGGGCTCCTTAAGTAGGGAAACAGAGCGACAAGCAGGAAGGCACCAGGTGGGAGTGGCTTGCTAAGTGGTGAAAAAGAGCGGGAAGCAGGAAGGCACCAGGTGGGCGGGGCTTGCTAAGTGGTGAAAAAGAGCGGCAGGCAGGAAGGCACCAGGTGGGCGGGGCTTAGGCCAGGTGACCTAGATCCACTTGCACCTGCTCCCCATCTGCAAAGGAAAAGAGGCTGGAGGGCTCCTTAAATAGGGAAACAGAGCGGTAAGCAGGAAGGCACCAGGTGGGCGGGGCTTGCTAAGTGGTGAAAAAGAGCGGCAAGCAGGAAGGCACCAGGTTTGTGGGGCTTGCTAAGTCGTGAAAAGGAGCGGCAAGCAGGAAGGCACCAGGTGGGCGGGGCTTGCTAAGTGGTGAAAAAGAGCAGCAGGCAGGAAGGTACCAGGTGGGCGGGGCTTAAGCCAGGTGACCTAGATCCACTTGCACCTGCTCCCCATCTGCAAAGGAAAAGAAGCTCGAGGGCTCCTTAAGTAGGGAAACAGAGCGACAAGCAGGAAGGCACCAGGTGGGCGTGGCTTGCTAAGTGGTGAAAAAGAGCGGGAAGCGGGAAGGCTCCAGGTGAGCGGGGCTTGCTAAGTGGTGAAAAAGAGCGGCAGGCAGGAAGGCACCAGGTGGATGGGGCTTAGGCCAGGTAACCTAGATCCACTTGCACCTGCTCCCCATATGTACTCAAAGAGTCTGACAGGCTGAATTATTTTTGCTGTAAGTGGTTGCATTTGTAATGGATATCTTGCTATTTTACTTTTCAAATGTATGCGTTCTTGCAGTAGTTATTGGTGTTATTTAAGTGTTATTCATCTTTAGGTAACAACGTACATTTGTTTTATGCTTGCTTCCATTTTTTATTTTCATTATGCCTTGGAAAGGTTATGGTTGCAAACATAGGCCACCAGTCTATTTTATTCATAATCGTTTATTGTATTATGTTAGTTGACATTTATAGTAACTGAACTGTGTCATGGAAAAATTATCATGTTTTAATTTATGAAAGGAAAAGAAATGTAAATCTTAAGTATGAAGTTGCAATGTAAATGTAAGAGTAAAATGAAAATGTTGTAAAAGTTTGTTGATCAAACTAAAAACAACGGTTTGAAATAAAATAAATAAATAAAAAAAACACATTGTTGGCCTTTTACCCAAATGTTCCCAGGAAGTGTGCTTTGCAATGCACCATTTTAACCCATTATTCAAAACATTTACTCTGGGGAGTGAGAAGAATCCCCCTTGTCCCCCCCCCCCTCCTCCAACCCATTTTCGCTAGTTCGGGCTCCATCGCTATGCTCAGTCGCAATCACATACTTGTGACAAATATTTACAACTTTCAAAAAAACAGCTCACCAGCCACCACTGGTGGCTGGTATATTTGTGGGCCAGGCACCGCCCCCTTCTCTCTTTGTCACATTACAGATTTAAGCTTTGATTGAAAAACCTATTTACTTCTTCACTTGCAGCAGTGCATGCCCCTGCAGCGGCATAATCATCATGGACATTGTGCACACGTGGTGGTCTGGACCGACCCGGGTTGTGGCATGCCCTGTGCTTTGTTATGGAGCTTGGGAGGGACCCCACAGCATTGCTCACAGGGGAGCTGCCAAATTTTGTGCTATGCCATTGGCAGAGATCGTTAGCGGAGCACCACACCTGAATAGCAGTCAGCCAGTCAGGTATGGGAGAGGAAGGGGAGGAGGTAGAAGATGGAAGCTTAAAGGAAAGCAGAGTGTCATCAGCATAACACTGGAGGAGAGAAGGTGGAGATCAAGTGGGTCAGGGGGGGCAAGGTAGATGTTGAAGAGCCATGAGATAGTGTAGAGCCCTGAGGGATGCCAGAGGTACAGAGTGAGGTGGAGTAAAGGAAAAGGGGGTAGGTCCAGGGGGCCTGTTGATAGTAGTGAGGGTGGGGGAGAAGGAAGGACAAACAGCCTGCAGCTGAGGCATTCAAAGGAGGAGTAGGATTGAGTGGGAATGATGGTGGATGGAAACTCACTCAGGGAAAATCAGGGCCCCTCTGCCCCCAGAAAGGGTGGGCCTGGGATTGGATAGGATCTTTTAGCCCTTGGGGAGAAGGGTTTCAAAAGCAGTGACAGAGCTGGCCTTGAACCACGTATCAGTGAGAGCAAGGATGTTGTGGTCAAGGTCTCCATGGAGGAGACAGATGTCAGAGGAGTGTTTGATAGCAGAGGGAGGATTCAGGGTAGCTAAGTGAAGCTGGTTGCACCCTTTGAACATTTTCTGAGGGGTTTGCAGGGATGGGGTACCTCCCTCGGGTGGTGGAAAGAGGAGGAAGGAGGACAGGGGGGTGGCAGGAGGTGGCGGGAAATTGAAAAGAGGAGGTAAACACCTGTCAAGAATGAGGAGCAGCCAACCAGAGCAGAGAAACCAGCACTTAGGAACAACAGGATCCTAGTGAGGGCAGAGTTAGAGGTACAAGAGTTGAGGATCAGCCATACATGAGGATTGTCAGAACACATACATTTAGCACAGAAATGCCCAGGTTCAGAAATCATTTAGCACAGCAAAATGTTTAGATTCAAAAATCATTTAGCACAGAAAAATGCACAGATTCAAAAATCATTTAACACAGAAAATGGCCTAGATTCAGAGATCATTTTAGCAGAGCAAGATGCGCAGGTTCATAAATCATTTCGCACAGAAAAATGCCCAGATGAAGAGATAATTTAGCACAGAAAAATGCCGAGATTCAAAAATCATTTAGCACAGACAAATCCCCAGATGAAGAGATGATTTAGCACAGAAAAATGCTGAGATTCAAAAATCATTTAGCACAGAAAAATGCACAGATTCAAAAATCATTTAACACAGAAAATGGCCTAGATTCAGAGATCATTTTAGCAGAGCAAGATGCGCAGGTTCATAAATCATTTCGCACAGAAAAATGCCCAGATGAAGAGATAATTTAGCACAGAAAAATGCCGAGATTCAAAAATCATTTAGCACAGACAAATCCCCAGATGAAGAGATGATTTAGCACAGAAAAATGCTGAGATTCAAAAATCATTTAACAAACAAATACCCAGATTCGGAGATCATTTAGGACAGAAAAATGGGCAGATTCATAAATAATTTAGCACAGACAAATGCCCAGATTCAGAGATCATTTAGTACAGAAAAATGCTAAGAGTCAGAGAACGCAAAACACAATGAACACAGTGAACTGAAGAGGAACACAAATTGGGAGACCCATTGAGATCTCAAACGTTAGAATGCAACTGTATGGTGGACAGAAGACAACTGAGGGGATAAGTCATGACAGTGTCATTGAGGCCAGGAGGAAGGTAGAGTGGCACTTAGTGCCAATTTACAGGTCCAGACAGAAGCATATACTGTGACATGGAAAGCAAGCAGGAGGCAAATGTTCACCTAATTGCAGATGATTCGGAGCAACATGATTTGCAGTGGCTGAAAAGTAGGCACGGGAAAAACACAGCATGCAGGCCGGCAGTCACGGCCATCTCGGCTGGACAGGGGCCTTAGAGTGGGCTTGGTCAGGTGAATAGCTCTCGCCTGCTGGCTTCCTTGATTGGCCCTGAGAAGGTGAGCTGAGCCAATCACTTTGTGGGCTGGGCAGGCCTCATGGCCCTCCAGTGTTACCAGATGCCAGCGGCAATGTTGAAATGAAGAAAGGCAAATGAAAACATGAATCCCAACTGGGTCTTGCACAGAAAGGCCTTTAGAGAAGATGCTTTAGAAAGCTTCTGAATTACTAAGCAAGCACACAATGTAGAAAGAGGTTTGCAATGCAGCCCCAAAGTACAGAAACCATCAGGGGTAATTGTGGGTATTGAAGCTCTTGTGGCTTTAGGATGCTGAAAAGGTGATGAAAATAACACTCAAAGCCCATCTGATCTCACTGAGTGATAGTGAAATGAAAGCATTGCTCTTTAATCTGAGACTGAGGCACTGCTGTTACTGCGTGGCTTGTGTCGAAGGAAAGAGGAAGAGAACCGGCCAGACATGGGCCCTAGAGGGGACCTTGGTCAGGGGGCCACAGGAGGTTATGAAGGTGGTGCTTATATACAGTGATTGCGCAAGCTCCCACAAAGGAATGTCCACACAGTATGTTAGGTGATAACACAGCTTCTTTATATTAAACAAGGTTCATTAAAATATATATACATATAAATAATAACACTTTATACTTTGGCAATTCTATTCAAATAATGACAATATGATATAAACACAATACTTAGATTTATAAATAATGCACCAGCTGCTGGCAGTCTTTAGAAAGCATCTGAATTACTAAGCAAGTGGTGACTGCATAGATTAGGGAAGAAAGGCAGGTTACTTTCAGAACATAGGCAGGATACTTTCCCTTAGATGTAGTGTGAGGATCCCCCCACCTAGGCAACGTGTAAAGGAAAAGTCAAGGTGTACTTTATATTGTCTATTACAGCCCAGTCCAAATAAATTCAATAATGCTCTGCTTTTCTTTGTATAGGTTCCACCACCCCAGAGTACCTGAGATGCCACAGGATCCACAGGATCCACAGTGAATCTGCGACCCCTGGATGATTCCTGAGGCTGGAATACACTCTTCCTCATTAGTGTACCTTCGGTGTCTTGGCACGTGAAGTGGTCGAGTTTCTTGGCTTTATTCGAGGGGACCCCTGAAGGATGAACCCCCTTTGCAAAAAGGAGTCGCTGGGATGCTGTGGCCAAGACAAAACGAGGAACCAGACAGTGGTGGAAAGGCAGCACTTTCGGTGTTCGTGTTGGTCCCCATTGGCGGGTCGTTAAACGGCGCGGATGTCCCAGGAAGGTGAAACTTGCTGTGGACTCCAAAAAGACCTTGCCAGAGAGGATAAGACCCATGAGGACCGTAGATGTGTTTTGGTGGCGATGGGTGCAGTGGCAGAAGTAGGTATCGTGTTTCAGGATTTCACATTTTACTGACTTTTGGTTCTTTGGTGCTGCAGCTGCAGCACAGACATCTGGATGGCTTCTGCCAACCTGGACTCAATCACTGGACTAGACTATGGATCCTCACCAAGGCTGCACCCTCAGGACCTCTTGTTAAGAATTTGGTTGTGCAAAACCCACTGGCGGACCTTCCTCTGCACACAGTGAACTGGAATCTTCCTCTGCGGGAAAAAGTGGTCAGATGTTGTGTCAGGGGTGTCCCGTTTAAGATTCTTTACTCAGATGGAAATTTCACAGCTCCTGGTGTCAAGCAGCACTATGTCAGGGTACCCTCTCTTCTAAGTGGTAGACAGCAATCTGGATTCCAGCAGTCACAAACACTCCTCCGGATGCTCGGTGACACAGTTGGACTTCATTGCATCAAGATATGCAGGCAATCAATTTCTGGACTCACGAAGACCCTTTCTCTGGACGGCAGGCACACATGACTGGTTTCCAGGGTACTTCTGATGAGGAGTAGCATGTGCACAATAGTCCCTCATAGCTCGGGAAGAGGTCTCTTAACCAGGTCCTCCCTTGGATCAGTCCTTGGAAGAACACAGCAGCTTTCGGAATAACATGAAGAAAATGCAGCATCAGACTTTTTCCTCCAGCTGCGCTACAGGGAACAGCTTCTTCTTGCTTCAGCTTTGATTTCAGCTTCTGAGAAAATTGGTGAGTGAGAGGTCCCTTGTTATCCACATTGGTTCCCCATTCACTCAGGCTGAGACAGACTCAGGCAGCCAATCATTCACGAGTGCATGCATGCAGGCAGGCAGGCAGCCAATCAGGCTCACAGGCATTCAGGCCATTGACCCAAACCAGACACCATTAACACAGAATGTGGATCGGAGTAAGCACCAGCCTTTCAGAACACTACACTGTATTCACTCCAGTTTCAGTGAGGGCTGGCCCAGGCAGTGTGTCAAACACACCAAAACCAGACACCCTCGACACAGAATGTGAGATGACTTCAGACTCCATTCATACAGATCCCACCCCAAGGGTGTACCCACTGGCAAGGCTCGAGTCAGTCTGAAATGAGGCAGCCCCAGAGTCACATATGGTCTTTCCACCCAACAGCCAGTCAAGGGGAAAGGGACAGAGTCAGGACGTCACAGGACTTTGGGAAACAAGGTGTGAAGGCAGTAGAAACGAAAAGGCTACAGTGGCCAACTTGCCTTTGTTCAGGAATCCATTGATTCCTATACCAGGGCCAGGGTGTCCCAAAAATGGAGGACACTCAGATCCACTGTCAAGTCAGCATGTGGCTGCCACCAGCCCATACCCTGTTCTGTGGGCAACACACAGGTGCCCGAAAACACACTTATGGGGTACACGGGTGTACTGTAAAGACTGGAGGTGGGTGTCTGTACTTCTGCCCTCTATATGGCAGAGTAGAGGCACAGAGCACCCCAGCCAAGGTTCTCTATATGGTAGCGTATGGATGAGCAATCAAGGCTTAAGCTCTCAGGAGGTGATGCAGGCTGAGTCTGCAAGCCCCGACAAAGGAAAGGCCACACACAATGTTATGTGCTAACACACTTCTTTATATAAAAATAAAGTTCGGAGATTTATACACAATAAATAACTCTGTACTCTGGCCATTCTAATATTGCAAATATATACTGTATCTATGTGGTACCACACTTAGCTTTAGATTCCTTTAACATGCATCAACTGCTGACAGTAATAAGGGCATAAAATCACGCAGCAAGGTGTAACAGCATAGATCAGAGGAAGGAAGGCAAGTTAGGTTAAACAATGGCAGAAGGCTTTCTTTAGCTAATAAGACACAATTCTGAGTAAGGATCCGCTCACCTGGGAAACCTGTAATGAAAGTATTAACAAGCCCAGTCCATTAATGTTTAAGCAGTCTTGTTTCCTGGTCAAAAAGTTCAACCACCCCAATGTACCTGAGATAGAAGAGTCTCTTTGATGGTTCATCGTCCAATCCCTCAGTGTTGAACTCCCATTAAAGCAGAAGCCACATGCCATCGAGATTACTCAAAGGAAAAGTGAACACTGCCGTCGGGACAGCATATTCAATGTTCGTGGTACTCTTCGACGATCATTCGAGGAAGTCCTGGGAAGATGAGGCATGCAGTAAATCTTGATGCAAAGTGTTTGGTGGCGCAAAGAAGACTCAGTGATGAACGTAGGCCCAGAAGCGGCCATCGGTTGTCGAAAGATGCTTCAGCGGTTCTTTGGCCTGTCGCTGATGCAGCCACTGCACGTACTTCGGGAGAGCTATGGCGATCTGGACTTGACCACGGGCTAGACTTCGGATCTTCACTCCGTCAGTGTCGCTGGGACGTCTTTGTTGGCTTTGGGTGGCGGTAAACCCACTGGTGGACTTTCCTTGGTAGTCAACGACCTCGACGTTCTCTGGTGGGACAACGTGGTTGACGGTGATGGCAAAGGAGCCCTCATTCAAATGTTCTTAGTGAAGGTGGAACTTTGCAGCTCTGGTCGTCTTGCAGCACCACATCAAGCTGTCCCCTTTCTCGGTGATACAAATTGGCTGTCTTCCAGCGGTTATGGAAATCCTACGAACCCTGGTCGATTTCAATGGACTTCAATGGCCTCAATGTCGTGGTGCTTTACTTCAAGATTCTCGGCAGACCCCTTCTCCAGTCGACAGCCTTTCGGGACTGGCTTCCAGAGTACCTCAATGAAGAACAGCGGTTTTACACAAGGGACCCTCGTAGCTCGGGTTAGAGGTCTCCTAGCAGGGTCCTCTCTCGGATGAGTCCTCGACAGACTTGACAGCTTTTAGATTCCGTCAAACGAAATACAGCAGCAATTCCTCTTCTTCCAGCTGGGCTTCAAGGATGAGCTTCAAGTTTCAACTTCAGCTTCTGAAGAATTTGGGAAGTGAGAGGTCCCCAGATATACACATCTGTCTTTCATTCAATCTGGCTGAGCCAGGCACAGTCAGTCACTCACACAGAGGACATTCATGTAGCAGGCAGCCAATCAGGCTCACATACATTCAGGCTATTCACTTCCACCCAGACACCCATAATAAGGAATGTGGATTGGGGAAGGCACCCAGCCTTTCAGCAAACCACACTGCATTCATGTCAGTTTCAGGAAGGGTTGTCTCATTCATTGTGTCACATACACAGAAACCAGACACCCATAACATAGAATGCATATTGGTCACACACCTTATTCACACAGGTCCCACCCCAAGGGTGTACCTACAAAATGCAGTCACTGGGAAGGCTCCAGCCAGTCTGGCCTGGACTTCCCCACAATACCATACATGATTATTCCATCCAACAACAAGTTAGGGGAAGGGATAGAGCCAGAGCTTCCCAGTGCTTTGGAAATACAAGGTAACTGGCAATAGAAACCAAAAAGCCACAGGGGCCATCTTGCCTTCTATAAGGAATCCACTGATTCCTATGTCAGGGACTGGGTATCCCAACATGAAGGATACTCAGAGCATCTGTCACACTCAGCATGGAGCTGCCACCAGCCATACCCTGCTGCGTGAGCCACACATAGGTGCCCAAAAATATACACTAGGGGTACAGGTATGTACTCACACCCATGGGTGCTATAAGGGTATCCCAAGGGTCTCTGTACACCATGTACAAAAAGAGGAAGAGCTGCACTGCCAGGAGTCCCAACTGGTCTCCTGTGCAGAAGACAGCACAGAACACACATAAAGACGGAGTACAGGACAAGGACATGGAGGCCCAGTCCCGCCAATGCATTTCCAGCATCATATGTACCCTCACCCATGGGTGCCATAAGGGTATCCCATGGGTGTTGTTCACCAAAAGGAAAAAAGTGAAAAGCTGCACTGTTAGAGTTCGAGTCCTGACCTCAGAGGAAGAAAATATACAGAAAACGTAACAGAACCATGGTAAGACAAGGACTAGGAGGCCCATTCCCTCCAAAAGGCATTTCCAGCATCACAGTAAGCTTAAAGCTCCTGGAGTTACAGAATACAATGGGAATCCACCAGCACCATACATGGCAACAGACTGCAGTGTGTGGTGTACACAACCATCTATATTAAAATGTCCCAACTTGGCAGAAAACACACAAAAAACTGTTGTCATGAAAAGCCGTGGTCAGCCCATTTATAACAACATAGTGCTAAGAAATTACATGCATTTGTATATCGCAACGTTCACCAATGGCATCAAGGCACTTTTAAGATGTAGATAGGCAATGTAAACAGATGGGTTTTCATCCGAGCCCTGAATAGGTTGAAATCCAAAATCCCTTGAAGGGACATGGGAAGCAAATTCCTGAGTTGTGGGCCAGCCTCAGAAAAAGAGTGACTGCTGCAGCGTTCCAGGTGATAGAAGTGAAAAACCAAACAAGACAATGAGGTGGAGCGTAACAGCCAACCAGGGCTATAGGGTACGATTTCTTCCTGTAGAGGTAGGCAGCCATTTCCATGATAGGCACAGTGAATAATGCTAAGCAATTTAAACTGGATCGGGCCATAACGGGAAGCCAATGAGGGTCACGTCGGGCCATGGATACTGACTGGCCGTAGGGAATACCCTTGCATTGTGCAGCATCTGAAAGCGATTTAGTAAATAGGCAGGTTGGGCCAGAGGCATGGCATCGCAATAGTCAAGGCTGCTGTTAATAAAGGCGTTTATTACCAGCGCATTGAAACAGGCTGGAATATACGGCATTACTTTCTTCAGCTATTTAAATTCAAAGAAGCCAGCACTGCAGGTGGAATATTGACCTGGGCTTCTGGTGATAAGCGGGCCGAGATCTAAATGTAAATATTTTTCACTGTTTTGGCAGGGGTCGGTAAAGGACCCAGGGTCGATGGCCAGAAGTCAGAAGTCCATAAAGTGAGGGAGACTGGGAGCCCACTACCAGGACCTTGGTTTTCTCTTCATTGAGTTTCGGCCAATTTGAGCCCATCCAAGCCCCACGGCCTCAAGACAATGTCTCACACATTGAGCTGTTCCCTTGCGTTTGAGGTGAAGCCGGAAAAGTAATTGAGTGTCAACTGCAGAGGAAAAATAACAGAAAATGTTGGAGCGGATGAGATGGGTCAATGGCTGACAATAAATAATAAAAAGAAACTGAGACAGTGCAGAGCCTTGAGGGACCCCACATGAAACCACCACCGTGGAGATATAAAGGGGGAAAGGGAAACTAATTGAGTACACAGTGACAAACAATCCTGAAACTCTTCTAGCACTGAGTCAGTAACACCTGCATCCTGTAGCCTCGCCAGGAGAGTGGCATGGTCGATGGTATCAAAGGAACAGACAAGTCTAACAGTATAAGACCTGCTACTCCACCTTGATCCCAGATGAGAGTTAGATCATCTGGCACTGACATCAGCACTGATTCAGTGCCCACAGGGGGGCGAAAGCCTAATTGAAAAGGGTCTAGAACATGATGATCTTCCCAAAAAAAACAAAGTTGGAGAGTAACCAATGCCTCCATTAATTTCACCCTCCTTTCACTTTCACAGTAACCCTTTTCAATCTTTTTCACACCCCTACACTTCCCTCACCAATGAATACTTCACCTTCCACATGGCCTCTAATATCCTCCTCCATGCATCTCTTCACCATTCATCTTCTGTCTTGTATCTTGGGCCGCCATATCCTCCCTTGACCTCACAAGAACAACCCACACCTATCTGTCCTTCCTGCCCTCTTTTATCCTCCCCCATCTGCCTTGATTGGTCTTCTGCCTCAGCTCATTCCTGGGCAAATGGCTGACATATTTTTCCCTGTGGGCAGGGTTACATTAATCAAAGCACATACAAAGGGACTTAAGCCCTGGCCCTTTTTATAAGCAGTCGGTCGGCTCTCTATGATGGCAGTCTGTTGCAAAAAAGCAAATTCTAAAGTCTGTGTCCACATTGCATCGAGTGTCTCAATTGCTGTTCTGACCGATGTGGTGTTCTCCTGCCATCCTACTTGCCGCCACCTCTCACTCTGTGAGTTCTGATGTGGGGTCTCTACCACAAATATCTCTCTGATAGCTGTAGTCCTGTTGTGCACAACAGGTTTGGGTCAAGCATAAATGGTGCTTTCCACTTTTAGCAAGGTACAGGGAGCAGGGACATAGACTGGGGTGCTCCCCTCTCCCACACCATACCTCTGGGGCAGAATTGGGTCTGACAGACACAACATTAGGCCACCTTCCACCGGTTAAGAGGGGTCCCCATCCCCTCTTGACAGGCTCAGGTCCCGACCATGTCACATTAGCCCCTTATCTAACCAGGTCTAATTAAAAGAATATATCTATGTTTTACTCACCTACACAGGTATTTTCAAGCACCTCAAACATTTGGTCGCACACTATATTTAATCCCTTGAGCCTAGAAAGCAAGCATGCCTTATGAGTGGAGGACTCTCCCTCCCTGTGATGTAATACATGGTCCAATCAGATTGGACTTCTAGAAAGGGATGACTGGTTAAGCTGTGAATGAAGCATTGACTTCCATCTCCACTATGACTTGTCTTTCCTCTTGTCCCTTCACTATCCACATACCCTCCTTCTGTTATTCCTGCTCACTTTTTACTCATGCTCTCTATATGGCAGAGTGGAAGCACAGAGTACCCCGGCCAAGATTCTCTATAAGGTGTCCATGGACGAGCAATCAAGTCTCAGGAGGTGACGCAGGCTGGTTCTTAATTACAGTGTAGCCCCCAAGCACCTGCAAAGGAATGTAACCAGATTATGTTATTTATTTATTTAAACATTTGTATAGCGCAGAGACCGCGACCCTAAGGCTTAAGGGCGCTGACAAACATGTAGCATACATGGGTTAAACAAGCAAGCAGAAGAGAAGAGTAAAGGTGGACAAGCATTCGGAGATTAATTAAACAGGTGTGTCTTCAGTCCCTTTCTGAAAACACGACTGGAGTTTTCCACTCTCAGTTTCAAGGGAAGATTGTTCCAAGCCACAGGGGCTGCAGTAAAAGAGTCACAGTCTTTAGTCTGTGATAATCTGCATGCCGGGACAATGAGCTGAGATTGATTATTGGATCTGAGGTTATGTCTACTCACCTTTGGCCTTAGTTCCTCATTGAGATAGGTGGAACCAGAATTTTCCAAACAATTGAAAGAGATAGATAGGAACCGAAAGAGAATTTGTTCTTCAATAGGGAGCCAATGAAGTTCCCTTCTAGCCCTAGAGATATGGTCTGACCTTTTCTTGTCCAGAACAACCCTAACAGCGTCGTTCTGCACCACCTGCAGTCTATTCAGTTTGCAGTTTGGGAGACCGGTCAACAGGCTACTAAAATAGTCTATCCTGGAGTTTATCACTGCTCTTGCTAGCATTTCCCTTCTGGTTTGTGAGAGGAAAGGGCGGGCATGCGAAAGCAATTTAATATAATAGGAGGACGAGGCCACCAAGCTACCCACCTGTGCTTTCATGTTAAGGTTACTGTCAAGATAGATGCCCGGAGTCTTGACTTTTTTCTTTACCACTATAACACATTCATCAATAACTTATTGGGTATTGGTCTTCAGGTTTACGAACCTTAGGATCAGTACCCACAAGCATAAGCTCTGTCTTGCTTGTGTTAAGAGCCAATCCGTTGGAGCATATCCAACTTTGGATGAGCAGGTAGATCCTGTTGATATTAATTTCATCATCCAAAAAGACACCAGTGATAGGTAGTGTATCGTCTTCGTAATTTGTAAACTCTATGTTATGACTGTCCAGGAATTCAAGAAAGGGCACTGTAAAGATGTTATAAAAGATGCGGGAGAGACAGGCTACCTGAGGGACGCCTTGAGTCAGCTCCTTGATGTTAGCATCTGACAGATTGCTGCTCACTCTCCAATGACGATCTTTCAAAAAAGAGGTAACCCAATAAGCCGCCGACGCTGAGAAACCCGCCACCTCCCTTAGCCTGGAGCCCAATACAGTATGGTCTACCAGGTCGAAGGCGGCGGAGAGGTCCAACAGCATCAGCAGGCTGGGGTCGCCTTGGTCCATATGTCAGTGGAGCTGAGATTTCTAATCCAGTGAAGCCACGCTTTTCCCGAAAGCCAGACTGTCTCTTATTCACGATGTTACCATTTCTCAGATGAGCCAGTAGTTGAAAATAGGCAACTTTATCAAGAATCCTAAGGAGAAATGGGGAATTAGAGATAGGACGATAGTTAAGTGGGTTGTCAGGGGAGAGATCAGGTTTTTTTTTAATAATGGGGTCACTCAGGAGTGTTTGATACAAATGGGCACCGCACAGTCCCTGAAAGAGGCAATGACAAACTTACAGAGGGTGGGGATGAGTGAGGTTGGGAAAGTTTTAATTGTTAAGGCAGGACAAACATCTCCCTTACAGTTAGATGGTTTAAGATTTTGAATTATTACTGCAAGGTCCTCCTCAGTAATGGGTTTGAAAGAGAAGAAATCCTCCTTCCAACATTTAACGGGAGTAATGGTGTCCTTGAGACCCTTACAATATAAAGAGGATCTAGCTTCTATGATGCTTGTATTGATGTTATTAAGTTTAGCATCCATGGCCTCCTGTACTTGGTTGCACCAACTGGAATCTTTTGTAATGGTGTCCTGCATGGTGTTTTTTTTGTTTCCTATTCTTTCATCAAGGTAAGCTCTTTTTGCAGCAACACTGCTTTTTTATAAGCCCTAACGTGACTATTATAGATTTCTTTGTCGGCTTCAGACAGAGATTTTTTCCATTTATAGAGTGCCTTAGTTTTAGCACTTTTAAGTTCTTGGAGATCATGAGTAAACCATAGATTAGGTTCCCTGATTACTATGTTTTTTTTCGAGATGGGTGCCAGGGTATTAACTGCGTCTTGGAGGAGTAACTAGGTAAACTGCAGTGATATCTTCTATCGAGGAATCGCCTTTAATCAAGCTATTAAGCTTATTAATCCATGGATCAAGAGCCTCAGGCGTTAGTTTTTTAGATTTCTACTACACATGGTGCTGAGAGCAGGTTTCTTATTGTTGATAATTTTGTCTGAGGTCATCTCAAAATATATAAAGAAGTGATCCGACCATGGACTATGTTAGTGAAAATACAGTCTCTATATAAATAAGGTTCACGTTATATACACAATTACAATAACACACTTTGTACTCTGGCAATACTATAATGGCAAATATATACAGGTCTATGTGGTACCACTCTTAACTATCGATTCCTTTAAAATGCGCCCACGGCTAACAGCCCCAATAACATACGAATCAGATGGTAAGATGAATCAACACTACACCACCGAAATAATGCAATTTAAATCAAGCAATGGCAGAGCAGTCCCCGGTCTACCTAGAGACAGTTCTGTGCGAGGATCCCCCCTACCTGGGCAACCTGTAAATAAAGCGTATTGACAAGCCCAGTCCAATTATGCTTAATATAGTCTTGATTCCTTCTAAAAGGCTCCAAATCCCCAAAGTACCTGATTTTGTAGAGTTCTTCGGTGAGTCGTTGACAGGCCCTTCTTGAGTGCCCTCCCTTTAAGGCAGGAGCCACCGGTCGTCGAGAATCGGTGAAGAAAAAGGGTGAACGCTGTCGTTGCGGCAGCAGCTTTGGTTCTTGTGGTGTTTGTTGACGATCAGTCGTAAACGGCCTTCAAGCTGAGGTGTGCGGCGCACCTCGACATCGAGTGTTCATTGCCGCAAAGAGTCGATGAAGAATTTTGGCCCAGCAAGGGAGTCAGGTCGTCGGTGTCTCTGTGGTCTTCAGATGGCGGGAAACCCATTTCTCCTCGGTTGTCAGTGGCCTTGCCTTTCTCTGGCGGGACGAAAGCGGTCGACAGTGATGAGCAAGGGAGTCCTTGAATCAAATGTCTTAGGCAAAGGAGCACAGCGGCTCCGGTCAGCGATGGCAGTCATCGACAGTGATGGACTTCAATATCCAGGCGCTTCGCTTCTTGATTCCACAGCGATCCCTGTCCCCGGTCGGCAGCCTTTCGAGGGTCTGACGTCCAGGGAGCTTTAGCAAAGATCAGCTGGTGCACAATGGTTCCTCATAGCTGGGGAACAAGTCTCCTAGCCAGGTCCTCTCTTGTATCAGTTCCTTGAAGGCACAGCAGTTTCAGATTGGTGAACAACAGCAGCAGCAATTGTTCATCTTCCAGTGGGCTTCAAGGTTAAGCATCAAATATCAACTTCAGCTACTGAACGATTTCCATCAGTGAGAGGTCCCCAGATATACTGTTGGTCTCTCATTCACTCTGCTGGGTCACACTCAGGCAACCAATTATTCAGAAGGGCATTCATGCAGTCAGGCATCCAATCAGGCTCACAGTGCATTCAGGCCATTCCTCTCCATCCAGACACTCACAACACAGAATGTGGATTCGGACAAGCACCCAGCCATTCAGCACTCCACACTGAATTCATACCAGTTTCGTGCAGGGCTGTCTCAGTCATTGTATTACATACCAGAAACCAGACACCCATAACATGAAGTTCATATTGGTCACACACTACATTCACCCAGGTCCCACCCCAAGGCCGTACCCACAACATACAGTCACTGGGAAGGCTCCAGCCAGTCTGGCCTGGACTTCCCCACAATACCATATATGGAATTTCCACCCAACAGCCAGTCAGGGGGAAGGGATCGAGTCAGGGCTTTCCAGGACTTCAGAAAAAACAAGGTAACAGGTGATAGAAAGAAAGATGCCACGGGGGCCATCTTGTCTCCCATCAGGAATCAACTGATTCCAACGGCAGGGCCTGGTTATACCAAAATGGAGGATACTCAGAGCACCTGTCAAATTCAGCATGGAGCTGCCACCAGCCAATACCTTGCTCTGTGGCCACACACAGGTGCCCAAAAACATACACTAGGGGTACAGGGTTGTACTTCCACCCATGGGTGCCATAAGGGTATCCCAAGGGTCTGTACACCAAACCAAAAAGAGGAAGAGCTGCACGTGGGACTCCTGGGCAGAAAACAATACAGAACACACATGAAAAAGGACTACAGAACAAGGACAGGGAGGCCCTGTCCCTCCAATGCATTTCCAGAATCACAGTGGAATATCCCACAAGTGATGTTGTTAAAACATCAAGAATTAATGAATCATGAATACATTCTTGCCCCATATTATTAACATAAATTGGTAACAATTATGGGAGTTGTATGCTGTCTGTGCAACAACAGGATCACTCATTGACCTCACAACATAATTCATTATATAGCATGGATATCCAAGGACAAAATACACTTTGAAAGGCAATAGGTAAATATACCATCATAGCAGATTGGAAATAGGGTTGTGATAAGGATATTGCAATTAGGATAATGCTGGGATTTCCATTCAGTTAGACCTCTGACTCCACGTGTCAGTCCAAAGGTAGAGTGGATGGAGAAGCAATAGCTATAACAAAGAGAGTGTAAGTCTCTGAATGAGGGTGGTTCCAGCTCAGCAATCATATGACTGCAGAAACCACAAAGGTCCATGCTAGGGTCACATGGACTGAAGGTAGGGCAGCAAGAGGGGCAGCTGTGATCAAGAGGAAAAAGTACCATATGGCAATTCCACTGTGGCCTAGTGAAATCGGTGGGTAATCTTAGGTGCAACAGCAACCCTGCAGCCAGTTGGTGTTCAGAGCTCAATGGCCACAGCTGAAGCTTCATGAATGGGACTAAGACAGGAAATCACGGGCACATCATCAGGAGTTTTACTGATCAGGCCAGTGAATGTGGTGAGTGGGACAAGATGGACGAAAACCAGAAATGTATGGATGAAAAAAACTGCATTTCTTCACACCTCACCTCAGCTTGTCTTCCTTCATCTTGGACTGCTTTCTTCAGGTTATTTAGCTTCAGGATCACATAGGGAAGTCCCACTTGTCATGATAGTCATCATGCACACAATCCAGAGCATTACCTCCACACAGAGACAGTCAGGATGCTCCTTTGGAGCTATGGCAGGATTTATTGCAGATAACTGAGTTTTATCTGCCATGAAGATACATAGAGAGTTAGATCTCTGCACATTATGGTAAGTCAGCCATCTACCCATTGCATTTGACAGGTGTACTATTAATCAGCAGAATAGCTAGGTACCAATTCTCATTAGATGTGTGTACTGTAACTGATTAACATTAGATATCATCAACATTTCCCTCCACAGTTTTAACAATAAAACAAGCATGTGTATTACTATTGTACATTGTCTCTTCATACACATAAATAGAAACATTTAAAGAATGCGCTTGCACATTTTTTTTGCAGTAATGGATATTTATTCTCATATAGTGATATCATCTAAGCATTAAAATACTATCATCACATGATGAGCAACCCCCAATATTAGACAGATTACACGGAAGAGTACTTGAATATAGTTCTAGCATCCCTTTCCTGTCTTATTCTCAGTCAAGCGCCAATGTGCATAGCAATCTTAACTATGGCACAGCAAAGCCAAGAATACACTTCCAGCAGTGCTTTTAGGAAAGACAAAGCAGTAGCCGTCTGGTGTTATTTAAGTCAGTCCTGACTCATTAAAAGAAAGGATCTGAACCCCTAGCAACATCCCATCCTAATGCCATTGGTAAGAAAACGGGTAAAAAGTAGAAATCTGTAACGCTCACCTGATTCCCGTAGAGGCGCCGGTCTTGACTGGGCGTATACCGTATCTTCTAAGGTGAACACACGGCTGGCTCTTTGGGCTGGACCCCTGTGCACTGTATGTCTGACTTGAAGGGTAAGGTGTCTGCAGATAGAAAATATGGGATTAATGAACTGGGTTATTGAATGTCTCTCTCTTCTTCCCTTTCTCTTCTCCTGTAGGACCCCAAAGGTTAACGCGCTCACCTTAAGTAAGTGAACGCCGTGCTCTCCATCTGCTTCGGAGCAGGGTGCTGAAACCAGTTTCCTCACTGGATAAGGGAAGCAGGCCTCTTGACTTCAGAGGACTGTTGTCCGTCATTTTCTTCACGCACGGTAAGTTTCGAGTAATTCAAATGTCTTTAAAAGTCTTTAGTAATGTTGTATCTTGTTTTGCAGGGTTTCAGCGATGGCGAAGATGGAGCCCGTGTGATGAATAGAAGCGCCTTGAAGCACGTAAGTAAGCGCTTGCTGACAGCTTCACGGCGCGCTCTAACTGTCTTTTTCCTTTGCAGGTATAAGTTCGGAGTGGCTGCAGGGTGCCGGAATACCCACTGGGTTAGATGCGAAAGGAGTAATGGCTCGTGAGTATTTAAGTTCCCCAAAGTCTTTAAACGCACCTTGTTTTATCTTTCAGATGCGGGATGCAGCGCCGAAGACCTCCGGAGCGTGCGCAGAATTGGTAAGCTTTTGTCTTCAGATGCCGGAATGCAGTGCGAGGCGTTGATGACAGCCGATGGATCAGGTAAAAGGAGCACTGTCACTGAAGACCGTAATGCTAACCTGTTCTTTCTTGTCTTTATAGGTGTTGCTGAAGACTGGATTCAGGATGGTAAGCCTTTTTCCTTAGGCCCAGGATCAGATGCAGAAGACACGATGAGCGTTCTGCTGCAGAGGATGCAGAATAACACAAAGCAAGATTCATCCATCGGGTGTGGTTTAAATAGCCTCCTGTAGTGCTTAGGTGTCTCCTTCCACAGCCACGCCTAGGAAAGAAAAGAGTCCCTGCTTTCCAGAAGAGTTCCAGGGTTCTGAACCTAGGGAGTGGCTCCTGCCCCACCCAACAGGAAAAGTAGTCCCGAACAGAAGAGGATCAGAGGCTCAACTGGCAGGTAAGTAAGCAGCATGGTCTGCCGCAGGTAAGTCCACCCAAGCATTATGAGCCCGGCGCTTCCAGCGCTGGGACTGGGCACATTTATGAGCCTGGCGCCACCGGCGCCAGGACAGAGTCCAAAAGGTCCCAATTGGGACCGGCTGGCGCTCGGAACCTTAGTTATGGGTCTGCTTCCAAGGGAGTTGGGCAAGTCCTGACCTCTTGGAAGCAGAGATCATGACAGTACCCCCCCTCAAGGCCCCTCCCAAACCGGGCTTCTCCGGGGGTTTGGGTTTGTCAGGAAATGTTCGATGAAATTTTTTGATTAGGCGAGGAGCGTGGACATATTCAGCAGGTTCCCAGGATCTCTCTTGGGGGCCGTAGCCTTTCCAGTCAATTAGGTAAAATAGTTTAGATTTGGAGATCTTGGAGTCCAGAATGCTTTTGACTTCAAACTCGAGTTCTCCATCAACTAGGATAGGTTTTGGAGATTTAGTTAGTCGGGTTTGAGGTTGCACATGTTTTAATAGAGAGACGTGGAAGACCGGATGAATCTTCATGTGCGGGGGCAAGTCCAACTTGACCGCTACTGGGTTTACTATGGTAGTGATGGAATAGGGACCAAGGTATCTTGGGTTGAATGTACGTGGCCCTTTTAGAGGTAGATATTTGGTAGATAACCAGACTTGATCCCCTACTTGATATTGAGGGGCTTCCTTCCGATGTTGATCTGCTCCTTTCTTGTATTGTTCTTTAGCCCTTTGAAGGTGAGAAACAGCTTCCTTAAAGGCTTGGGTGATTGTAGCATGCAGGTATTCTACTGCTGGTGTTTCAAGATCTTGGAGGGGATCCAACTCCGAGGTTCGAGGGTGACTGCCGTATAAAAGAAAAAACAGGGTTTTCCCAGTTCCCGAATGGACAGAGTTATTGTAGGCATATTCGGCTATCCAAAGTATGTCTTTCCAAGTTTTTTCAGTTTGTTGCAGCATGCAGCGTAAATACTGTTCCAGAGTTTGATTGGTCCTCTCGGTTTGTCCGTCGGTCTGAGGGTGGTGACTGGTCGATAGTCTCACATCAATTTGAGCCGACCGACAGCAACTTCGCCAAAAATGAGAAATAAATTGACTACCACGATCCGATATTAGAACCGAAGGAAAACCGTGCAGTCGGATGATGTTTTCCAGAAATTCACGGGCCAGAGTTGCTGCTGTTGGCAAGCCTTTGAGCGGAATGAAATGCGCCATCTTGGAGAATAAGTCCACGATTACTAGAATCGTATTGTATCCGGAGCATGGAGGTAGATCGGTGATGAAGTCCATAGAAAGCGTATGCCAAGGGCGAGGTGGGATGTCAATAGGGCGTAAGAGGCCTGCTGGTCTTTCCTTTTGACTCTTGTTTTGGGCGCATACTCCACAGGACATTATAAAGTCTCCGATATCTTTTTTCCAAGACGGCCACCAGAAGTAGCGCTTGATCTTTTCTGAAGTCTTGGTCATACCGGGATGTCCTTCCATTAAAGAATCGTGATAACAAGAGATTACTTTTTTCTGTAAATCTGTGCTGGGCAGGTATAATCGTTCTTGGAAATACAACAAGTTGTCCTTTACTGCAAAGTCCTTTCCCTTTAAAGGCCAATTCTGTATGTCTGCTGGAGTTACAAGTTGCCTGGCTTTATCCTTAACTTCCTCTATGGATTGTGTGGCGATTACACCCAGGATTCTTTGTTCGGGAATGATAGGTACAGGTTTAGGGTTGATCAAGTGTTCTTCCACTCCCATTCGAGAAAGGGCATCGGCTTTACCGTTTTTTGTACCGGGTCGATAGGTAATTATAAAGTCAAATTCGGCAAAGAATAATGCCCAACGAAGTTGTCTAGAGGATTGGGCTTTTGCAGTTTTCAAATATTGCAGGTTTCGGTGATCCGTAATCACAGTAACGGTGTGTCGGGCCCCCAGCAGATAATGCCGCCAAGCCTTAAAAGCAGACTTGATAGCCAGAAGTTCCTTGTTAGTAATCGTGTAATTGATTTCAGGAGGCGAGAATTTGCGGGACCAAAATGCCACAGGATGCAACTGATTGGTTACCGGGTCCTTTTGTGATAGAACTGCCCCCATGTCAAGGCTTGAAGCATCAGTTTCCATGATGTAGGGGAGTTCGGGGCGAGGGTGTTTTAAGATTGGTGCAGAGATAAATTTAGTCTTCAAATCCTGGAAAGCTTGTTCCGCCTCGGTAGACCATTCAAAACGTTTGTTTTCCTTTAACAAGGCAGTGATGGGCTGGACTATTCGAGAAAATTCGGGGATAAACCTACGGTAAAAGTTAGCGAAGCCTAACATGCTTTGCACACCTTTTACGGAGGATGGTGATGGCCATTTGAGAATTGCATCGACCTTCTTTGAATCCATACGTACTCCGCTAGGTGATAATATGAATCCCAAGAATTCAACTTCAGTCACGTTGAAAACACATTTTTCCAACTTAGCAAAAAGTTTGTGTTGACGCAATCTTTCGAGGACCATTTTTACGTGTTTCCGATGTTCAGATTCCGATGAAGAATAAACGAGGATGTCATCAATGTAAACAACAACACACACATCTATGAGCTCTCTGAGGACATCGTTCATAAAATATTGAAAGGCGGCCGGGGCATTGCAAAGTCCAAAGGGCATGACCTGATATTCAAATAGCCCATATTTGGTGCGGAAGGCCGTCTTCCATTCATCGCCCTCCTTTATTCGAACCAAATGGTAGGCTCCTCTAAGGTCCAACTTTGTATATATGCATGCTTTTCTGACCTGGTCCAAGAGTTCAGGGATCAAAGGTAACGGATATCTATTCTTGACGGTGATCTGGTTCAGGGAGCGATAATCTATACAAGTTCTAAGGTCTCCTTCCTTTTTTGGAACGAAGAACAAAGCTGAAGAAGCAGGGGACTTGGAAGGACGAATAAACCCATTTGCCAGGTATTGATCCAGGTATTGACGAAGGTGAAGGTTCTCAGGCTCGGTGAGGGCATAAATTCTACTACAAGGAGGAGTAGATCCAGGTATCAGGTCTATCTGGCAGTCAAAAGACCTATGAGGAGGTAGAGAGTTAGCCTGATCCTTCCGGAAAACATCTTGGTATTCTTGGTATTTGGGAGGTAACTGGGGAGTCGTCTCTGAAGAAGTAGTTGCCAGTGCAACACCAGGTGGAGGATGACAAGTAGAGACACATTCTGGAAACTGGACTGTTCTTGCTCGCCAATCGATCAGAGGATTGTGTTTCTCTAACCAAGGAATTCCTAGAATAACCTGAAACTGAGGGGCCTTGATCACATCGAACACGATCTTCTCATGGTGTCCATCTTGACTTACGAGCGTCACTTCTTGAGTGGTATGCATTACTGGTCCGGAGGCTATCTCCGTTCCATCCACCGTAGTAATGACGTCCTTTACAGCCTTGGGACAAAGAGTTAGATTCATCCTCAAAACCATTGCATGATCCACATAATTGCCGATGGCACCGCTGCCGACGTAAGCTTCAATTGCATGTAATCGATCCGGATTATCAGGGCTAATGAGGACCATAGGTATCACGAAATGCGAGGTCACGGAACTGGTTTTCACGCTCGGCAAGAGGACCTCTATTCTTGTCGGGCGAGGTCGTTTCCCTGCTCAGAGTTTGTAACTTTGGTAACTGCAGCTCCTACTGCCTTCTTGGCAGGTTTCACCGGACAGTCTCGAAGAAAGTGCCCTGAGTTTCCGCAATAGAGGCATAATTGCAACTGTTTTCTTCTTTCCCGCTCCTTTTGTGTTAGAGGACCTTTCAGGCCCCCTATTTGCATGGGTTCCCCAGAGTCTACTCCTTTGGAAGGAGTTGGCGGTTTGGAAAATACTCGAGCATCAAACTTGGAACGATCAGCCTTCCTGTTCCGCAGTCTGTGATCTATTTGAACAACTAAATCTATATAGTCCGAACAATCTTGTGGGGGATTCACTACTTGGGCTAACACATCTTTGAGCTCTCCACGTAGACCTCTATAAAACAGCGTAATCCTTTTGTCCTCAGGCCATTGAGTTTCCACTATCAGTCTGTTGAAAGATGCAATATAAGCCAAAAGGTCTTGATTACCTTGTCGCAACGAAAGAAGCTCATTGTCCAAAGCCTGCCCCTGTGAATGTCTTGCGAAAAGTTTTTCCATACTGAGCTGAAAAGCTTGAAAATCATGGAGGACCGGATCATCTTGATTTACTAGAGGGATCGACCGGTCTGCCGCATTACCACTAAGGTACGAAAGCACGAAAGCTACTTTAGCCTGATCAGTTGGAAATGCTGCTGGCCGGCATAAGAAATGCAACCGACACTGATTGATAAATACTGCAAACCTCTTTGGGTCACCAGAAAATCGTTCGGGCGGAGCCAGAGGTACATTCCCAGGTAGGTTGATCTGCACTGGACTCATAGAGGATGTAGAAGGAAGATTTCCCCCAGATGCGGGTAACAGGGTCTGTCCGGCTTGTGACTGTAGCAGTTGCCTAGCGAGATCATCTGTTCGCTCCTTGGAAATAATCAGTTCCCTTTTTAGAGCGTTGGTTTCCTGACGGGCTGCATGCACTTCTGCCCTTAGTTCCCCAAGCAACTGGGCTAGCTGGTCGGTATCCGAGGTTTCCATAGCGCCTGGACGGGAGTTTTGTGGTAGGCTTTGTGTTCTGTAACGCTCACCTGATTCCCGTAGAGGCGCCGGTCTTGACTGGGCGTATACCGTATCTTCTAAGGTGATGTGTAACACACGGCTGGCTCTTTGGGCTGGACCCCTGTGCACTGTATGTCTGACTTGAAGGGTAAGGTGTCTGCAGATAGAAAATATGGGATTAATGAACTGGGTTATTGAATTTCTCTCTCTTCTTCCCTTTCTCTTCTCCTGTAGGACCCCAAAGGTTAACGCGCTCACCTTAAGTAAGTGAACGCCGTGCTCTCCATCTGCTTCGGAGCAGGGTGCTGAAACCAGTTTCCTCACTGGATAAGGGAAGCAGGCCTCTTGACTTCAGAGGACTGCTGTCCGTCATTTTCTTCACGCACTGTAAGTTTCGAGTAATTCAAATGTCTTTAAAAGTCTTTAGTAATGTTGTATCTTGTTTTGTTTGCAGGGTTTCGGCGATGGCGAAGATGGAGCCCGTGTGATGAATAGAAGCGCCTTGAAGCACGTAAGTAAGCGCTTGCTGCCTGCTTCACGGCGCGCTCTAACTGTCTTTTTCCTTTGCAGGTATAAGTTCGGAGTGGCTGCAGGGTGCCGGAATACCCACTGGGTTAGATGCGAAAGGAGTAATGGCTCGTGAGTATTTAAGTTCCCCAAAGTCTTTAAACGCACCTTGTTTTATCTTTCAGATGCGGGATGCAGCGCCGAAGACCTCCGGAGCGTGCGCAGAATTGGTAAGCTTTTGTCTTCAGATGCCGGAATGCAGTGCGAGGCGTTGATGACAGCCGATGGATCAGGTAAAAGGAGCACTGTCACTGAAGACCGTAATGCTAACCTGTTCTTTCTTGTCTTTATAGGTGTTGCTGAAGACTGGATTCAGGATGGTAAGCCTTTTTCCTTAGGCCCAGGATCAGATGCAGAAGACACGATGAGCGTTCTGCTGCAGAGGATGCAGAATAACACAAAGCAAGATTCATCCATCGGGTGTGGTTTAAATAGCCTCCTGTAGTGCTTAGGTGTCTCCTTCCACAGCCACGCCTAGGAAAGAAAAGAGTCCCTGCTTTCCAGAAGAGTTCCAGGGTTCTGAACCTAGGGAGTGGCTCCTGCCCCACCCAACAGGAAAAGTAGTCCCGAACAGAAGAGGATCAGAGGCTCAACTGGCAGGTAAGTAAGCAGCATGGTCTGCCGCAGGTAAGTCCACCCAAGCATTATGAGCCCGGCGCTTCCAGCGCTGGGACTGGGCACATTTATGAGCCTGGCGCCACCGGCGCCAGGACAGAGTCCAAAAGGTCCCAATTGGGACCGGCTGGCGCTCGGAACCTTAGTTATGGGTCTGCTTCCAAGGGAGTTGGGCAAGTCCTGACCTCTTGGAAGCAGAGATCATGACAAAATCCACCTGTTGGTTTCATATATTCCATCCAGTAATGTGGGTAGGAAATTCACGTCAATATCACAAATTGAGACTAGAGGGTTGTTTAATGACCCACAAGGAATAATCCCCCTAATAGAACATTCCAAAATCTGTACAACGAATTCCTGTAGGTCAAGCATTGTAAAACCATGTGTAGTTGGATCAGAGTAAATGTCAGATAAAAAACCATCAGTCTTCTTTTATCAGTAAAAAAGATCATCAAACTTCTTTTATCAGTAAAAAAAGAGAGAATTTAATCCATCATTCCATTTGAAAAGATCACAATAATATTTATAAAAAACATTTGTAATACTATATACCTAGTGAATATAACAATGGTGTTAAAACAAAGGTGTTAAAACAAAGGGTGGTTCCTATTTTAACCACCATTTGGGCTTCTGATTAGAACCGTTTGGCATCTCATACACCTTCATATGGCTTAATTCACTCAGTCAATTCCCAAGCGTCCCGAGATGTTTCGCTCCCTTACATACTCATTCTAAACAGTAGAGTTGGAGTTTCATCAGGGGAACACCACCTCAAATATTCACATTGTTGATACATAGTAAAAGCATCAACATTCTCTCTAAACTTATTTTTTGTCATATAAATTGGCATTTTGAGTTTCCAAATAACTCTTCCGTCGCCTTTCTTGTCTGTCTTCACCGACTGTCACAGGGTCTACAATACAGGAAAAAACTGTATTTATTGCCCGTTTTTCAAGCCATGATTCACTCAGGCTATTTTGCTGCATTTCACTACGCAGAAACAGAGTATACATCTCTAAACTTCAATGGCAATATTAATCAGTAAAACTGTGCTCACTCACCTAACAACAACATCTTGAATATGTTGTATAGATAATTCTGGGTATTATTGCTGTAATTTCTGTCATTTCAATTCGGACACGGTTCGACTTAGTCCGTGTACCATTCCCAGTTAGCAAGCAGCCTCGCTGTAAGGGCCTCTCGTCGGAGGCACGGCTGCCTGTTGCTAAAGGTGCCGATCTGGGGAATGATCAGAGGGGGGGAGTGCCGTTAGTATATGGTGGAGAGCGATGGTGGAAATAATTACAAACCGCTGTGTACACGTGTGATCCTACTACCCGGCTCACTTACTTCTGTAGATGTCTTTTTTCGTTCCTACTGTACGCCGGTCGGTTGGAGTTGATTACGTTCACTCAATCTCCCGGAAGTTAAAAGCAAACGCCCCCTAATGGGTCCGTTCCCCTAACTATTAGGCTGCTACATTCTTAACGAAAATATAAGATTAGAATGTTGTCCAATGGAGCGCCAATGTATCCATGGAGTTGCTGTACTCCCCTGTCATTTCAATTCAGACACGGTTCGACTTAGTCTGTGTACCGTTCCCAGTTAGCAAGCAGCCTCGCTGTAAGGGCCTCTCGTCGGAGGCACGGCTGCCCGTTGTTAAAGGTGCCGATTCACATATTTTGATAAAAAGACGTGCAAGGGGAAATTGCTGTATCCAAACCTGAACCAAAACTTAACTCTGTGTGTTTCCAAACATCAATTCATATTTAGGAAGCTCACCCGCTAGTGTAATAGTCGGGGGACTGTACCATTCTATTCAACACCATGTAAAATATAAAAACGTGAAGGCAATTACATTAAAAGGTTAATTCAAGCTCAAAAATATAGATACATAGAAACACAAATAAAATTGAATTTTGAAACATTGGAAAAATGCCAATATTTGAGAAACAATATTAAGATTTACTTTACTATACAAAATATAAGGTTAACACCTGTGGCCCAACCTGTACAGTATGCAAGGACTTGGTCCTTTTCTCTCCTCCATCACACTCTCAACAGGTGGTGTTCCCCAGGGATCTATCCTCTCGCCCTGGTTTTTCAATGTCTATCTGGACCCCTTGGCCCGCCTCTTTCTCAATCTACCTAACTCTACCCTCCGCCCTCTGCAACTCATCCAAAACAGGACCGCAAGACTCATCCTTGGCCTCAAGCCTACCGACTGCATCTATCCGGCTCTGAATCCATCCACGGGCTCCCGGTGGCTGCAAGTATCAAGTTCAAGACCCTCTGCATCGTCCACAAGTCTTTCTGGGACCAGGGCGCGAACTATCTCCAATGCTCCCTTCCTAAGTACCTTCCTTCCAGAGCCATCCGCTTGTCTACTTCCAATCCTCTGCAGGTGAGTTCCTTCTCCAAGCAGAGACTGGGTGGTAGATCTCTTTCCTCTGCAGGTGCCTTCCTCTGGAATGGCCTTCCTGCCGCCCTCCATCTTGAGCTGGACCACCTTAAGTTTCAGAAGACCTTCCTTTTCTGCTCTTCCTTCTCTCAGCCTCTCCCCTGTAAACCTTTCCCCTCCTCCTTTTCTCTCTGCCTTCCCTCTGCTATCCTTCCCTTCCTCCTGCTCAGTTACGTTGACTGGCTGCATTGTGCTCCTCTGAGTCATATAGGACACCAGCCTCCCTGACCATCCAGTCACTTGCACTTGCCTTCGGGCTCTCCTGCACTGTCACCTGGCCTTCCTTGCACTTCCGGGGCTTTCTCCCGTTGGAGGCCCTGCCTGCCTTGCACTGTACCCTGGGCTTGTTCCACTGGGTGCATTTCTCCCCCTCGCCCCCTGCACTTGACTGCACACGTGTACGATCTAAATGATACTAGGCCTAGTAATATCGGTTGTCTTCTTCTCTGTTTTTCCGTCCCTGCCTGGTTGCGCCTTGAAGCACTTGTACATAGGCACATTAGGCACATTATAAATAACCTATCAATCAAGAGGTTCTTCCGTGAAAGGTGGCATAGAGAAAACATGGGTTTTTAAAAAGAGGACTGGAAAATGCAAGGATTTCGATATGAATGACACATTTCCAGTTGACTGATCGTCATCACACTTACTTTTTTCCACTACCATCTTCTCCACAACCCTTGTGAACAAGATTCTTTCATTATACAGGGATTTGTGGGAGGGTGTTGAAGAGGTTACTTGCATCCTTGAAACATGACCAAATTATTACAACATATACGTGCATGCTTGAGGTTACTCATTTGGTTAAATCACATGGTGAAATAAACTGTTAAATTATAGTACAAATTTAATATTTTTTTTTAAAAACAAAATAACTTGTGGTACTTGAGTTATGGGTGGGAGTGAGATCACCTGTTAATTTAACACTTTCAACACATTGATGCACATTTTATTGTTTGTTTCTTCTATTTGAATTGCCCGTTGTAACCACATTGTGCTTTTGTTGTTGTATGTACATATGTGTTGGTTTACTTTCCATGCTGGTCACATTATAATGTATATTGATTGCTCATGCTGCTATTGTAATTATTAATGGACTATGAAAGAAACAAACATGATATGCCGGGTATCTTGTGTTCCCTTTCGACCAGGTGCTGTGACAGGAGACAGCCTAATTCAGTATGGAGCAAATTTAGCAATGCTTTTCCCCGCATGCGGGTGCTTCAAAGAAATCATTTTCTCAGAATTCCTTGACAGTCATATACAGACTGTCAGAAAATGGGTTTACAAGGAACCTGGAGCGTTTGACTGGAGTCCTTCTGCAAAGTTTATCTGTGAATTGGAAGGAAACAGGTAGGAATGGTGCTGTAACAGGTAAAGTGTGTCAAGCAGTTTATTCATATTCAGAATGCAGGCCCATGCCAATCAATACTACAGCCCAATATACCGAAGGAGTGGTCATTATCACAGGACAATAAGCCACCACCAAAAGTTGGGAATGGGTCATTATTCCAGGAGATAATGACCCCTCCACACATCTATAAGGCTATTACCACATAGCGGTTGCAATATGTGTTTGGAGGTTTGGTGCCTAAGTACAAAGAAAAGTTACTTTAGTGGCAAGTAAAGAAAATAGGCAAAATGATGTAGTAAATTAAATCTGGTTTTATTATGTGGTTTTGAAATAACTGGGGTGTCTTCATGAGTTACTCATGTTAATTGCACATTTGGTTAAAATTGCTTATTTTTCTTTTTTTATTTATTTAGCACTTCTGACACATTCTTTTGTCTTTTGCACTTATATCAAAAAGCATTACAATCATAATTAATAACATTTAATACATTACATTACCTGGAGGCGGAGTGTTGCTATTGTCTGTTTCTTTAATGGGAACTAGAAAACTACCGTTTACGAAACGCTTATGTCCAGTTTCCAGGCAGCATCAGAGGAGCTGCACGACGTGAACAGTCCTGCGTTTGTGTCCACTGACATAAACGCTTTGGAAGCGCAGAGCGCGGCGCGGATTTCGGTGGCGAGTTCCCAGTCTGCCCCAGTCACTACAGTGTTTTTTTTTTTCTACAGAGGAGCTGCACGACGTGAACAGTCCTGCGTTTGTGTCCACTGACATAAACGCTTTGGAAGCGCGGAGTTCGGTGGCGAGTTCCCAGTCTGTCCCAGTCCACTGCAGGTCGCCATGGCAGACTCAAAAAAACTGGGTCCACAAACCCGGCACAAAACACTGCAACAACGCCGCATGTTGAACCCTTGGACGGCAGCAAATAAAGCTGATGTGTCAAACGGTAAGGTAAGCAAACAGATTGTTGCCTTGTCGGCGAACAAAGCTCCCGAGCCCATGGGTGCTGCGGTCACTGGCACACATGGTGAAAACGGCGAAAATGTTGTTGTTGTTGAAGTTAGCCCGGAATTCACGCCACGGGCGCTCCCTGATACACTTCCCGATATGCTGCCCAAAAAACATAAAGGCGACGAAAATGACGTTCAGTATGAAGCTTTGGAGCAAGATTTGTCTGCCCCAAAAGTGCTACCTGAAGCCACCTTGTTGTCCCTAAATAATTTGGAACCAATCGCTAATCCGATGCCTGAAATGAGGAAAGTGGCAATCAGTCCTGATACTCCTGACCTCTTCTATTCACCTTTTGAAATTACTGACGCTGATCTAATGTTGGTATCAACATCCAAATCTATATCAAATGATTCTGATAAAACCAATTTACAATGTGCACAAGGCTCACGGCGCAACACACTGGATATTCCTATCCAAGGCAAACAGCCTGCAAGTGCCTCTGCAGCCGTAAATAACTTCATTGATATGACATTATCTGAAGGCCAGAGAGATGAAGCTGATGCATGTGAGATGGAAAACAATTCTGAGGACATCCCTACTTTAGCTGATAAAGGGTCGCAAACGGCTAAAGAGGGGCAAAAACTGATGGACGCAGAGGCAATAAAAGATGTTGGGTTGGCGTCTAGTGGGAAAAAGGTGCTACGTTATCATGCAGTGCTCAATAAGTGTATTGAAGAGCCTTTTGTGAGACGACCACTAAAATTGCTAGACTTGCCCATCAACGACACAAATGAAGTTGAACATCCCGCGCCTCATCAAATTGAGGACACTCTACCAAAATCTAAACCAGCCGAAAAAACGGAGGCTGTGGCTGCAATGACAGGCACGGGACCTTTATTGCAGGACAAAACAAAATTGTTTCGTCAGACCAATTTTCATCAGCCTCCCAAACCAACAGCTATGACGGAAAGCCGGCATTCCCCGGAACGACTCACTGTCCCAGAATCATCAGCTCTATATTTAGAGGCATTGGCTGAAAAAAACTACAAACATAAAACCCCTGATTCGTCAAAAAGACTGCTGCGTGTTAACTTGCCCATCGGTCTCTCAGAATTTGCGAAGACAAAGACAAGCACTCCAATGGCGATTGCAAGGAAGCAACACAATGCAAAAAGACCACCGTCAGCTCAGAGCAATGGGCTTCTATCCGAATCCTAAATGCCAAACGAGGAGCTTTCAAATCATTCAAGTATTGGGGCAGAAAATATCTCTCATGCACCTGCAAAGGCTAGTCTATCATCTGCAGCTGCAATGCAAATCCATAACAATGTTTTGGCAGCATCATCTTTAGCCATGATTCCATTTGTGAAACTGTATGAAGCCCTAAGAGACACAATTCATGACCAAGGAGCAATGTTATCAAACTTGAACCTAAAATTGGAGCAAATCGAAAATTTCAATTGCCTCCTTAAAAACAAAATACAAGCTGAAGCTGACCTAACTATACAGTGGCAGCAAAGGCTATGCGACCTAGCGGCTCGACACCACTGCCAAAATGACAACCTAACTAAAGGCCTCTTGGAAGCTATCAAATGGATGCGAAAAAAGCATGGCCCTGAGGCTGCTGTTTGTACTGGAAAATGTACTAAACATACCAACATAGAAGGATCCAATATGGCGCATGCGGCTGCAGAATCCGAGGCCAATACAAATCAAATCGGCAAGGATTCCTTGTTCAATGGTCGCCCTGTTGAGCTTCAGCAAATCTCAACCATATCTAAACCTGCGAACGGGTCTGGCTGTCCCAAAAGTTTACCTGCTGAGAATATCAAAAATGCAAAGGGACTACAACCACCTCCTAACACCGGCACGGCCAATGACGAGGGAAGTGAAGGAGTCAGAGGAATCGAATGTGTGGTGCCCATCCAAGAGCCATTGTTTCTGCCGGAGAAACATTTCTCGTCATTTGGTATTTTTACTGGCACAGCAAGACCTATAATAGCAATAGCAAACTCTAAAAATCTGATTGCTATTAAAGAAATTGTAGGCACCGCGGAAGTACGAAAAACAGCAAAGATGGGCAAAAGGCCTGGTAACACAAAGGTAAAGACATTTATAAGAAATGTATCATCACCACCAAAGCCCAGCCTATTTCAAAGAGACACTGGAGTCAAAACTAAAAGGCCCGATCTGGCTATAAAAAAAAACTCTCAAGTCCATAATGACAGCGGAAAGCCAAAACCAGCTCAAAAACGAAGAAGAATTATATCTGACTCTGAAACAAATGGATGCTCTTCCGCACCCTCTTCAATTGATCTGTGTGATTTATCCACATACTCGATAGATGATGATCAAGAGGTGTCCATTGCTTCTAGCTCACATCAACATGCAACAAGGAGGGAAAGCAGCCTGAACACGAAGGAAACTAAGACGGCTTGTGGGAAATCTATGTCCGAGCTTTTACCCAGAAAGCAGGAGACTGCAGTTAATGAACCTGATGAACGCGCAAATGACCAAAGGTCAAATCCGAAATTCATGGCAAATCAACGCAAACAGCGCGTTCACTTTAAAACAAGAGTTCATGCCAACAAAGTAACCAAAAGTCCATTGCAATGCTGCAAACTACGATTACAAAATATTCAAAGCGATGAATCGGACGTCAATCTAAATCGAACGAACATAATGAAACTGTTCAAATGTATCGCATTGTTGCACACAATCGAATCAGATGACATAAAGAACGTAGAATACGCAACTGAAAAGTATTCAGACCAAGTGCTTCTACACATTGATTCGGCAGGAGTTCGAAACACTGTATTAAGAGCCAGCAAAGATCTTCTATTCTTCGGATTTGAGATTTTGGTTGAACCCGAAAAGGATTGCATCTCACGAGAAGAAAAAGGAACAAAGACTTCCCAACATAACTTGAAGCGCGTTGACTCAGTAAATTTACGGAAATCTATGAGGCTTGCCCAGAACACAAGTCAAGATCGCCCTCTGTCAAACTCACTATCAGCCAAAAAAGGAAACCTAAACAAGCATTGCACGTCTTAGCCATGACTAACAGATCACGATAGTCGATGTACGATCTTATCTTGGAATACACGTGGATATAAACACCTATTTAATGACTTTAACATCTCTCTGGAAAATATGTTTATAATCTGTTTACAAGAAACATGGCTCTGCAATGCTCCAACGCGCGATGGGTTTACCTCCTTGCTCAATCCAGCTGTAAGAAATGTTAAAGGGCGTCCAAGCTCTGGTCTACTTACGATGGTGAGAATAACTCAATCATGGTCGGCCCCAGTTTCGGTCAATCCAAATCCGTTTGTGCAAGGCACAATTATTCACACGATGGAAAAATGTACTCAGTCCAGGAAGCATCTATTAATAGTCAATGGATATTGGAACCTCACAAAAATAAGCACAAATGATTTTGTAAATGCAATCACACATCTAATTGATGAATCTATGTTAGCTTATAACAACCTGTATGTGATTTGCTACAGAGATTTAAACTGCACCTGGTTCCAGTACGATCAAAATTTGCAGGCCTATAAGCTTTTGTCAAAAGATCCTCTTAATGTTAAATGGCTCTGCAAAAGGGGATGCTCCTGCAAAAGCAACTTGGCATCGTGAAACATCCCATAGCATTCTCGATTATATATGGGTCTCCAGAAACATCAAATCAAAATCCATAGATCTACAAATCCAACAAATGAAACATAGTGATCACTGTATTTTGAAATTTGGTTGTATGATGGATGTGACCACATCTGACACCACCTACAAATTGCCTATAGAAGTGAATGCTGGCGGGAACCATCTTCGAGTAAACGGAAACCAAATACACAACCTTGGCACTAAGCTTATGAATATCCCAGCTGGACAGGGAATTGACTACATTCCGCTGTTGACTGATTACATCAATGATGCAAATTCTTCCATGTGTTATGGACGATTACATAAACATTTATACAGCAAAGCCTTGCATGAAGAAAAGGTATGCTGAGGAAAGATGTGCAAGAAGCGGTTAAAGCTAGGTGTGAAATATCGAAATTGGGCAAAATCTCACTCCATTATAATTGATCAAGACCGGGCGGAATTAATGCTAAACCTACTTGTTACTAAGAACACACGAGAAATTTGGCAGATCCTGAACAAGGACTGTTCGAAACATACACTTACGCCAACAAACACAATCTCAGGAGATGCTTGGGTATTGCATTTTTCAACATTTTTTAAGAAACCACCATTCGAGACAACAAATATAAGAAATGTGGAGGAAACCCAATGGGCCGTCAAAATGTCACTGGATGAGATTGTGAGAACAATAACAGCACTAAAAAACTCACGGGCCGCCGGACCTGATTTGATCTCAAATGTGGCGCTTAAAAAACATCCTCATGATTGAGCTCACTTAATTGAAAAGTTGTACTCAAATATTGCAGCATCAAGGAAACTACCTGAATCATGGACCACTGCAATAGTGGTTCCAATTCACAAGAAGGGCAACCAAAATGATCCTAACAACTATCGTCCAATTGCCCTCCTTGATACGATTCAGATCGAACCTATGCAAACAACTTGCAAAATGGGCTGAGGACTCCCAGATTATAGACATCCGCCAAACTGGATTCACGAAAGGTGTCGGGGTAGATGTTAATCTGCTAATCCTTACCGTCTTGAAATTGGAAATGCTGGAGGCAAGTGGCAAAATTCATCTTGCCTTTGTAGATATAAAACAGGCTTTTGACAGTGTAAATCGTGGTTTACTTTGGGCAAAATTGGCAAAATGGCAATGTCCGGCAAAACTTCTTGAACCAATTATAGCACTTCATACTCAAACTTCTATGAAAGTAAGATTAAATATTGGTGGGGATCTATCAGATACGATTGCAACGCAAAAGGGAGTGAAACAAGGGTGCCCTCTTGCTGCTGAGCTCTTCAAGCTCTTCCTAGCCGACCTGCCGAACTACCTTGCACAAGTTCATTGTTTTCCACCAATAGTTAATCGGATCCCAATCAGATGCATTATATATATATGCAGATGATCTCGTATTGGTGGACAGAACTCAAATAGGACTACAGCGATTACTTGCATCCCTACACGAGTACATGGTTAGCAATGAGCTAACGATTAATACAGCAAAAACAAAAATGTTGTCAATTGGGAATGTAAAAAATAAGAAAGACAAATCGTTTAGGTGGACGGTTGCTGGAGAATGTATCGCCTCTGTAGACTCCATCAGATATTTGGGAATCCAATTTAACAACTCGGTCTGCGAATACCATTGGGTGAAAGAATTGAAAAATAAAATGCAGATGCTTGCCTTGCAAGGAGCAAAAATCAATAGAAGATACGGAAAGTTTTCATTGGAACCCGTCCTCAAATTTTACCTACAAAAAGTTATGCCAATCATAAGCTTTGGTGCTGAGGCGGGGTGGAATGTCAATGAGCAAATCTGGCATTCGTTGGAAGGGCGGTTCTGGTGATATGTGTTGAGACTGCTACAATCGACATCTATGACGGTACTGAGACATGAACTGTCAATAAACTCGTTACATACAAGAGTAATATGGAACTCTATTGCGGCAATGCGAAAGATGTCTCTAGAGTTTCCGTCACCAGCATATCAAATATTTGGAAACGAGTACGATCCAAACAGCAAAAACCTACTCAGTCTTTGGTTCCATTGATTAAGGTCATTCTTGAAGGCAGCTGATATTAATAATCAAGAGCTACTAAATCGCCCGCAACATGCCAAGAAGAGATTTGAAAATTGGGCATGGATAATAAATCAAGAATCTCGAAACAAGAGCGACTCAATTAAATTCTTGGGATATGACTACAAAAAACTAAATATATACCCACGATATTTGATCCAATGTCCTTCTCGTCACCATCGAGATCAATTTCTGAGGCTCATGACAAACAACTTGAAAATAAAGGAAATGCTCTGGAAAAGAAAGGACAAGTCAATAAAAGATAATCTCTGTCGGTTTTGTGGAATGGCTATTGAAACTTCAAAACACTTGCTAATCGAGTGTGAACAGACTGTAATCCAACGATCACTACATCTTGGAAAGTTTGCTCCATTAGATGACGACATGAATGGGTGGTGGGCCAGATGCATCTCAGGGAAAAATATAAAACTTGTATATGCAACTGTAAACTATATGGACATGATCTTAAAAGTAGATGTCTAATCAACTTCTAATTTGTGCTCGATTGAAAGATTGTGACATGTTAGAACAGAGTGGGATGCATATCATTATGTTGGGATACTTGAAAGCAAATGCTGAGAACGTTGCTTCTTCTTTTTTCTTTCTTCTTGTCTCTTTTCTGTATTGTCCTTGCACTTGTCTCTTGTATATTTTGGATGTTATCATTATTATTAGATGATATAAGGATTTTTTTTTCTGTCTTACTTTTTGAAACAAAATTTTTTGCCTTGTGTTTAAACTGTAGTTTCTTTCAAATAAAAAAAAATAATTACCTATCCATCACAATATAAAATTCACATTTCATAGAATACAATAAATGATCACTCAATTACACAATCCTATATTTGAACTATATCCTTCAGTTTTGTTCCACGGGAAGCCTTCCTAAAAATGGTCTCCATACATGGTAGGCTGTAGCTGTCACTATCAATGAATTGGCCATATAAATCGCAGACCAAAATTGGTCCGTCATATAACCATAGGCTTCGTTAACATATTTGTTGTGGCTTTTCCCATATTGAGGTAGGAGAGCTTCACACCCCGTGAGGACATGACACACTGTTTCTATCTGCTTGGTACATAGTCTGCACAGTCACCAGTCTCGCAGGATACCATACCATGTTCCCATGTATTCATAGACAAGTATTTATCTATTTAATTGTTTTTCTATAGCGCGCTTAATACCATACCTGAGTTCGGTCTCTAAACACGGATCAGGGATTTGAACTTCTGCTGTTCTGCGTGGTTTTGCTTACAAGACCGGCGCATTGCCCGGAGATAGATAATACATCTGCAAAATGTCTTACTTAGCCAAATATCTGGAGTTCATTGAGGAAAAATCCCTGCTTTGTATACTCAGTACACCTATGTGTGGCGTCTATGCTTACTACCTTGTCATAAATTAATATTTTTCTGAGTTTCACCTTAAACTGTTCGAGTTCCCCCTCCCAGGTAATAAAATGTTCAGTGTACCCAGATGTTCAAGTGCAGTAGTACTTAACTCTGTGTATGGCAAATCTTTCCTGGTTTCTCTCCTCATGCTAGTTTACCACTTTGTGTGCTCCACCAGAGTGCTTCTCTGTGTAAGGGCGTCATCCACTTTATACACTGAGGTAATGTATAACAGAGTCCTAGACATTTTCCAGCATGTTAATAACAAAGTTATCCCCAGTTCCAGGCATAGCGCCTCGACTGGTACTGCCTATGGGAACCCTAATATAGACCTTAAAAGTCTACCCTCCAGTTGATCCAACCAATGTATGTGCTGTGCAGGAAGAGTTTCTAAGGCTTACATTATTGCAGGTATCACACTTTTCAAATATGCTTCACACAGTGCTTCAATGTTCCCACCGCATTCTATATATAAATATGTAGCTCTTAATGATTTACCGCCTTCCCATTATCGCTGTCTGTACCAATTCTCTGTGCAAGTGTGTGTTAGGTGCCGTAAATATGGGACTTCCCAAATATATATATATATATATATATATATATATATATTTATATATATATATATATATATATATATATATCACGTGATCAAGCACTCAGTTGAGAGTGAAACGCGTTGTGTGTGGGTCGCGCTCACGGGCGTCCTGCCTCTGTTTTTGCTACTGCCTTCCAGCCGTATTCTTTACTTGTGTTTTTTTTTATTATGAAATATTAAAAAAAAAAAATTCCAGACCTACACTTTATTGTGAGCTGTGCCCTTTGTCTTTCATTGACTATGGTATTTTAATCGGCTGCGGAGAGTGCGGTTTACTCTTTCCTCTTTTTTCTGCAATATATATATATATATATTCAGTGAAAAAACTTTGTTAAAGGACATTATGGTTAAGTTGTGCTACTAAAAACCTATGAAATTCAGTGAAAAAACTTTGTTAAAGGGACATTATGGTTCCAAGTAAAACTGAAAAAGCCTTGAAATTCGCCAGTTATGGTAAGCTAAGCAACCATAACTCGCGCCACCACCATGCACTGCTAAGACTAACACCCAGGACATCAAAGATGACATCACAAATGTGTGTCGTGTATAAAAAACAAAAAAAAATACAAAATATCAAAAATCAAAAAAAAATAAGGCTCTTTTCAGAGCCGCCTTTCACTGTTAAAAACTAGAAGTGAAAATAAATGAAGCAGGGCCCTTTGTATTTTTTAGAAGTCCGCGGACAGTTCGCGAACATTTAAAAAATTGGGTTGCTACCCCAACACAAACATTGCAATTTTCTCTGGAGGGAAGTGGTGGCTTTTGGGTGGTGTTTGTAAGTCAAAAATTATAAATGCTTAACACCTACTTCAAAATGGTTGTTGTAATTCCAAAAAAGGTTGCAATTGTGAAAAGAGGACGTGCCAAAATCTCTTAGAAAGGCACAAACAGCCTTATTAACATTGCGCCTTGCTTTTTCCATTTGTGGACCAAATGAAGAGGAATGAAGCCACATTTGTCTCTGCGCAATCCGTGAAAATATCACTTGGGAATTAGGAAACATGTCCATAACCTTCCCAAGTCCTTCTTTCATAGCAAATTGCAAAAAAATTCCAGTCACATGTCCTAAACTGTTCCCTCCACAATGAATTACAATTATGTCTGGATGTTGCTCTGTCTCCAAAGTAGCACAGAGAGGTAGCAAGTCCAACCACTTCATTCCACGTACTCCATGCCAGTGTACTTCCACATGTGGGAATCCAAGATCTACAGCTACTCCACAGCTTTCTGCATGCACCTTCAACCAATGTATCCACGAATCTCCCAAAATCCAAACAATCTGTTTTCTGAAACACACAGCCATAGCTATCTTTTGTTCTCTCAGCAAAAAGAGTATCTGAGAAACTCTCTCCTGGCACAACACACCCACTAAACGTTCCTGTCCAATCCCTTTCAGTGCTTATTCTCATTTGCATGACTTCTGAACCCAAAAATCCCTGGATGTAACTCCCGATGTCCGCGAACTACCGCCATGTCCGCGGACATATCGTAACATGAACAGCCCTTCTACCATTTCCACTTCACTCTCTCTGCCATTCCCTCATTGGATGTAGATAAAAAATCACATGACCATGCACCAATCACATTCAATACCTCTAGATCTAACTGCATCATCATTGATCAGCACTGCAAATGTACTGTGAATCTCTCTGAGTACAAGTGTCACAGAAATACTGTACAAGTCTCCAAGATTTCTACTTGCAGCTCCATGCATATCCATATGCATGAACACAAACTTCAGGTATGCATATTTTCTGTACAGTAGATGAACACATTTTCAAACAGACTTTTAGCTTGTGTAATCTGTAAAATGAATTTACTGTATTGTTTTCAATTTCCTAAAATCAACTATCACTTATAAACCTTTATACTATTTACTTTCTTTATACACACACACTCAAATCATGTTAAACTAACATTTTTTAAATTAAATATATAGACTACATATATTCAAACAAAATTGCATGCAAGCACAATCTTTGTTTAAATCTTTAAAAAAATACTTATACAATTTCATATTTTTTGTTTTTATTTATTTATTTACTTAATTACTTTAATTTAGACATGCCATTGAGGCGCTATTACCTAGAACAGCTTACTTACAGAAATAGTGGTATTCACTGGTATATTATAAATTTCACAAGACATAGTAAAGATATTTTTTTTTTCTACAGTTAGTCATTCAATACAATTTGTTCATTAAGAACATATCATATGTACTGAACTGATGCAATATATCTTAGGTAAATAAATTAGTTCAATGGTTTTAAAGAAGACACTGAGGATTTCAATTAAAAAAATCAATATCTAAATTAAAAACAGCGCTATACCCAAACAAAGTTACTAATTTGAAGCTTTTACAATTGCAGTGAAGACCAGTCTCCTGAAAAGAAGCTGCTGAATTCGAAGAACAAAGAAGAACTAAGAAGTTACCTGTTCATTTAAGAAAAAAAGTAAGTAGAATATCACCATAATATTTGTATTATTACTCAAACATACTATAACATTAATACAAGCTATTTTGGTGCCTAAAAATAGAGATTGTGTACCATTTTGTCCAAAAATCTCCATGTCTTAAACAGGGATTTACAGCCAGAATGGCCCACAAATTCCTATTTTTGGACTCACAAATTACCCAACTGAACCGCTACAATTTTCATATTATAGAACAAACAACTGTTTTAATTGTATACATTAGATTTACTATTTGTACTTTTCCACACCACTAGCTTACTTTTTTTTGTCATCTGAACCCCAGTTTAGTAACACATAAATTCAAGAATACCTATCCCCACTAGTTGTAGTTCCCAATGCACAATCACACACCATTACATACATCTTTATCATCTTACTCAAACACTCATGCACACAGCACACATACATTCCAGAACACCCCAACCCATATCTTCTTTATTTTTTGCAACAGACCCTAAAGAATGCCTACCAAAAGTCATGTCCGTAGAAAGCAACGCAAAAGTAGAGCAAATGAAAATAAAAGTGTCCAACATAAGCATCCATCTCTAGAAGAATTTGTAAAAAAAGTTGAAACAAAACAGCTAATACAGTCATTTAGTGAAACACAAGAAGTTTCAAGTACAAAAACTTTGCCTCCTCTATCAAAATGTAAAACAAACCAAAAAACAATTAACAGAAAATCAGCTATCACTACAGATAAAACTACTTCTTCAAATGTTGATATAGTGCAAAGTAAACATACCAAGAAAAGTATTTTAGCCAAAATGTACCGTCACAAAGTCCTTCAAAATCTTATAAAAACAGGAGAGAAATCAGGTTCAATGCTTAAAACCTATAGTAGGAAATTAATCTTAGAAGCGTTGATGGACAGTGCAATTCTTCTGAAAAGAAAGTTATTTATTTTGCTGTTAAACAAAATGAAACCACTAACAGAACTTTTTATAAAAGTAACACAAAACTGTAGATCTATCATACTAAATAGAAGACAATGAAGATTCTAAATGGTTTGAATTAGCTCTCTACCTTGTAGCAGAAAACAAATACGAAATAACTGAGCCCTTAATACTTTGCAGTTACTGCACTACAAAACTTGACAACAACCAAACTCCTTCACGTGCTATCACAAATAATTTGGAATTATACCCAGTACCAAAACCCCTACAACAACTTAATTTATATGAGAGCATCATAATTCAAACAGTACCCCCATTTCAAGCAATAATATGCCTTCAACCAAAAACAGCAAAATTACCTCCCTCTGAATTGGTAAAAGGCATTCGTGGAAAAGTAGTTTATTTACCATTAGATCTAAAAGAAAATGTGCATGCTCTAGGAGTGCAACGTCCAATGCAGCAATCTTTAATTATCTTAGTAAATGGAGTACCTACAAAAGACAAGAAAATATGGCAACAGCTGGTAGATTTATATAAAGTTAGACAAGCCTTCCAATATCTTAAAGAGAATAATGAATATTACAAAGAAATTAATATTGAAGAAAACTTGAAAGATACAACTGAAATAATTCAAGAAACACAAGAAGCTGGTCAATTTGAGCTACTAGATCCTGCTACAATATCAAATACTTTAGACCCTTATACAATTCATCCTTTGCACTGTAATGACACTGTAGAAGTTGTACTGGAAACTTACCAAATGCGTCAAACAAAAGGATCGCCAATCAGCATATGGGAAAAAAGTATAGAAGCACGTGCTTTTCCTCTACTCTTTCCTACTGGCAAAGGAGGAAGGTATGATGATAGACCTATTAAAATATCAGCTTCAGAATACCGCTCATTACGGTTGTATTCTGAAGATCCCAGATTTAGACAAAATGTGGAATACATATTCCACCTACTCTTTGAAAGTAAACTAGCAACTTTATGTTACGGAGTTGCACACATATTAAAATCAGGATCACACTTTCAAAATATGACAGCTACACAATTATTAGAAAAAGTGCAACAAAAGGATGAGGTTTTACAATCAAATATTACAAATCTATTAGCTAATATGCGTGGTACTTAAGAGTACTGGTTTCGACGTCATGGAGATGCACATTGTATGATCAGAAACCTTGGCCCACCCACTTGGTTTGTTACATTAAGTTGTGCAGAATATGCATGGGAAGATTTACATGATTACATGATTTCCTACGCAAATCAAATAAAAACAAAACAAACATAGATATACTAACACCTGGAGAACTTTGTTCTTTGGATCCTGTTAATGCTTCAAGATATTTTCACCATCGCTTCATTGCTATGCTACATTTTATTTGTTATAAAACTTTTCCTCCCCTTGGAGAAGTGCAACACTTCTTTTGGAGAAAAGAATACCAAGCTAGAGGAGCACCACATATCCACATGCTTTTATGGATTAAAGATGCTCCTAAATTTGCTCAAAACAGTGATGCCACTGTTTTACAGTTTAATGAAAAATATGTATCTTGTGAAATTCAATCAGAAGCCACAAATAGTGATCGTCATGCACAAATTTTACAATTTCAAAGACACAAATGTCGAAAATATTGTCGTCGCAAATACAAAAACGAAGGGAAATACTACACCAAATGCCGATTTGGTTTCCCTAGACCAGTTACAAATACAGGTCAAGTGAACAACCTCATGTCTTCAGTTAGACATAGTGTTAAAGGTAAGTCACCTAAAAATACATATTACATAAAAAGAAAAGAAGAAGAAAAATATATCAATGATTATAATGTAATCATTGCCCACTTATGGAATGCAAACATAGATGTGCAGTACATTGCAGACAATTCTACTGCATTTGCACGATATGTCACAGCATACTTAACTAAAGCAGAAAAGACAGAGCTCCAAGACCTCTGGAATGACCTGTCATCAGATAAAACAGTGTCTCAGAAATTATACAGCTTGGGCATAAAAATGCTGTCGCATAGAGAATGTGGATCCTATGAAGCAGCTGATCGATTTACTGGTACTGCATTGTATGGTAAATCTGCAAATATAGTATGGCTAAGTCTTGGTCCAGCTAAATCTAGAAAAAGAGTTCTAAAATCATATGAAGATATAGAAACAATAGCCAAACATGATCCCAACAGCCAAGACATTTTAAAAAACAATTTATTGGACACATACTACCCAAACAGAAGTAATACTTAGGAAAACATGTGTCTATACCACATAGCCCAAAACTACACATACAAAAATAATATGAAAGCTGATGAAAAAAAAGTAAATATAGAGAGACAAACTGTGAAGGCAGCTTAGTTAAACTCACTAAACCAAATTTAATTAATCATATCAAATTGTCATTAAAGACTCCTCAACATAAAGAAGTATATTACATGTCCCTGCTACAACTCTTCAAACCATGGAGAAAAGAAGAACAATTACTAGATAACTATGACTCATATGAGGATGCTTTCAAAGCAAATGAAAGCACTATAACTGATGTAAACTTTACACAGTACAAAACAATGTTGCACAATGAACAGCAACACGAAGAAGAACTCCAAGCCCAACTAGATAAGGACACTCCTGACAGTAGTCAACCTTCTGTAACAGGAAGCCAAGAACCACTGGGAGAACCACTAATAATAAATGAGGCAGAATTAGCTATGATAGAAGTAGAAAACACCATGTGTCAGTATGAAGATAAGGAAGACTTAACTATACTACAATCAAAACTAAACAATGAGCAAAGTAGCATTTTTCAAGAAGTAACAAAACAAATTGCACATGGTGTAAATAAAACATGAAAATAAAGAATGTTCCTGCCATAATTATAAACCTATACTACTGTACGTCAGTGGTGAAGCTGGTTCTGGCAAAACATTCCTAATCAAAATCATTAGTAAGTTCCTTCAACAATTGACAAACAACAAACTGTCAGCTGTTGTCACTGCCCCCAAAGGTTTAGCTGCCTACAACATAGGTGGTGTTACACTACACCGATTACTACTATTGCCAGTAGAACACCAGAACAAATTAGACTGTTACAAACTTTCTGCAGAAGCTGCAATGGAATTACGCAGAGTATTGAAACAAATGAAAATGCTAATAATAGATGAAGTGAGCATGGTCTCCAACCTGATGTTAGCTTTGATTCACCTCAGATTACAAGAAGTACTCAAAACAGACTATGAAGAGCTCTTTGCAGGAAAACACATTATTGTTTTTGGAGATCTGCTTCAATTAACACCAGTAAAAGGTGAGCCTATTTTTAAAACATTAGCACACAAACTCTGCCGTAAAACTGTTGGCAGCATTGGAAATGTCAACCTTTGGCAACATTTCCAATACAGAGAATTAACAGAAAACATGCAGCAATCTGCAGATCTCACTTATGCCAACATTTTAAAAAGTATCAGAGTTGGTATACTTTCTAAAGAAGCAGAAGCAATATTGAAAACCCTGCACATTAATGCACTTTATGGCGATAATGCATGTGCTACAGATGTTATGGAACAATAAGCCCATTGAAATGTCAATTGTATGGCCTTAATGCCAACTCTTGCAAGCTGTTTCAAATTCAATGAAATCATGCTAAGTAAAGAAATGCAACCAATCATGGAAATTAGCGCCACAGACAATCTAGATTTACATGGTATGACACTACCCATGTGTGACCAAGCCACAACAAGACTAAATAGTTTAGAAAAATCAATATCAAACACAGCAGGCTTAGAAAAGATATTAAAATTATCCTTAAATTGCCGAGTAATGCTTAAACGTAACCTTGACGTGGACCAAGGACTAGTTAATGGAGTACTGGGTACAGTTGTTGGCTTTCAAACATACCCACGCGACAACAAAATTCAGTTTGTCAATATACTCTTTGACAAACTTTCAGAAGTAAAAAGGATAGGACGCTCAACAGCTAGATTCCTTCTCTTCAAAGATATGTATGTACGCAGAGAACAATTTTCTCTAAGTCTTGCATACGCAGTCACGACTCATAAATCACAAGGTCTTACCCTAGACAAAACAATGATAGATATTGGTAACACAGTATTTAAAGAAGGCATGAGCTATGTAGCACTATCACGCTTACGTACACTTGACGGTCTATTTCTAATCAACTTTGATGCAAGTAAAATAAACGCTGATATTCCTTGCATTTTAGAATACAATAGACTTCGCTCACTATACACCCCCCACCTAACCACATATTCTGTTCCACAAAAAGTAAAACGTTATAAAAGAAAAATAAATCAAACAGAAATGCAACAGGATGTCACTGCAGATCCTCCAAAGAGAGTAAAAGAAACTAATACTTTATCAAGTACCACAAGCAAAAAAGAGGCTAAGTGAACCAAGTACTTCTTTAAAGAAGGAAGACAAACTCAAAAAAAAGCAGTTAGATACAGAACTACCTGGACCATTTAAATTCTCAAATATAGTTGGTGTAAGTTGCTACGCAAATGTAGCAATGAATGTTCTATTTCAATTACCACCAATTGTTGACAACATTTACTTACACAGTACAGACCCATTGTGTTTGCAAATGTTAGTACTTCACAGAAATGCAGCAAACAATCCTGACAACACGTATAGTGTTTTTGGAATAAGACAACAATTGGACTACTGTGCGGGAATGGTGAAATTCACTATAAATTCACAGGAAGATCCACAAGAATTTCTAATGTACTTACTACAAGTACTGGAAAACAAAAACATAGCTATAAAAGAAATCTTTCAGATTTCATACATGTGGAAACATACATGCACTCTCTGCAACAATGTGACACAAGAAGAAATCCCCAATGAACGCTTCATATATATATCAATACCAAATTGTGAATCCATTCCATTTCAGCGACTTGTACAAAATTCAAACCATGGTAGATTATGCTCTACCTGCAATTCAGATAATCGCTCCACGTTAGTAATACAAACACATAGTAAATACATAATACTAATGCTTCTACGTTACAATGCAGATGGTACCAAAAACAACTGCAAGGTGACTGGATTCACACATGGTCAAATATCACTTGGTAAGAAAACCTTCACAATAATAGGTATAATCTACCACGCAGGAGCCACAACCAATTCAGGGCACTACACTGCATATATAAAAAAGAAATGTGGATGGTTTGAATGTAATGATAGTAACATTACTCTAAAGCAGAGATTACCAGGGAATCTTACAAATGTTTATTTGATGTTCTTAAAACCAAAATTTGATAACTAAACTGTATTTAAACCCTAAGTAAACTTGTGTTAAAAAAAATATAAACTGTTAGAATACTCCAAAAGCTATCTAACTGCTCAAAGATTCTACAACAACTAATCAGATAAATGAATACCACTAAATTAGACCAAAATATACAGTTAGAATACGCCAATTGGTATCTAACTGTCCCAAAATTTAACAATAGCCAAATAGATAAATCAATACCACTAAAATATATAAAAAAATAGACAGTTAGAATACGCCAATTGATATCTAACTGCTCCAAAATTTTATAATATCAGAACAAATAAATAATATGTTACTGCTCCAAAAAAATACAACAAGCCAAAGTATAAAGCATTAGCCAGAAACAACAAGTGAACACTGAAAACAAACAAACAAATAAACTGTAGCATAACAGAAAAAGGTTTTTTTTTAATCCAACATGGATTTTTTTTTCTCCCACAGACCCAATGATTTTAGCAACCAATACAGAAACTGAGAAAATTGCACAGTACTCTGATTTGTAATCTACAAAAGATGAGGGTCCAAAAAAAAAAAGTATATTGATTATACAATGTAATAAGTCATTGCAAAATACTAATACTAACATGCTATTTTCTTTTATCACAGAAATGAACAAGAAAAACATGGACTCCCGTTACTAGACCAAACAGTAAGTATACAATAATAAGGAGAACCATAGCAGCATATCACATCCATAGTATCTAATACCTTTGTTCCTTATACATTTGTTTTTCACCCAAAGTTATAAGCATATGAATGTGATATGCTGCGGTGGTTGTTGCCAGGGCATCGAGTCTTGGGTGCATGGCCAAATGGCCATGCACCCAAGACTCGATGCCCTGGCAACAACCACCGCAGCATATCACATCCATTGAGTCAAACATTTCAACTATGGTCTATGGAAACTTTTAATGTCCGCGGACATTATGAGTGTTCTTAGAACACTTTCAACTTGCCAGTGAACAATACGGACAGTGTTTTCAGGACACCCCCTACGAACATTTCAGAACAACGCGATAGTTCTTAGAACACTTTCAACTTGACAACGAACAATACGGACAGTGTCCTCAGGACACACCCATTTTGTTTATTTGCAAACATTTCAGGACACTGCGAGTGTTCTTAGAACACATTCAACTTGCCAGCGAACAATATGGACTACGCCTTCAGGACACCCCCTACGAACATTCCAGGACGCCGCGAGTGTTCTTAGAAACGTCTTCAGAACACCCCCATTTTGTTTATTTGCGAACATGTCTGGACACCGCGAGTGTTCTTAGAACACATTCAACTTGACAACGAACAATACGGACAGTGTCCTCAGGACACCCCTATTTTGTTTATTTGCAAACATTTCAGGACACTGCAAGTGTTCTTAGAACACATTCAACTTGCCAGCGAACAATATGGACTACGCCTTCAGGACACCCCCTACGAACATTCCAGGACGCCGCGAGTGTTCTTAGAAACGGCTTCAGAACACCCCCATTTTGTTTATTTGCGAACATGTCTGGACACCGCGAGTGTTCTTAGAACACATTCAACTTGACAACGAACAATACGGACAGTGTCCTCAGAACACCCCCATTTCATTTATTTGTGAACATTTCAGGACACCATGAATTGTTCTAAGAACACATTCGAACTTGACAGAGAACAATACGGACAGCGTCCTCAGGACACCCCCATTTTGTTTATTTGCGAACATTTCAGGACACTGCGAGTGTTCTTAGAACACATTCAACTTGCCAGCGAACAATACAGACTACGCCTTCAGGACACCCCCTACGAACATTCCAGGACACCGCGAGTGTTCTTAGAAACGTCTTCAGAACACCCCCATTTTGTTTATTTGCGAACATGTCTGGACACCGCGAGTGTTCTTAGAACACATTCAACTTGACAACGAACAATACGGACAGTGTCCTCAGAACACCCCCATTTCGTTTATTTGCGAACATTTCAGGACACCATGAATTGTTCTAAGAACACATTCGAACTTTACAGAGAACAATACGGACAGCGTCCTCAGGACACCCCCATTTTGTTTATTTGCGAACATTTCAGGACACTGCGAGTGTTCTTAGAACACATTCAACTTGCCAGCGAACAATACGGACTACGCCTTCAGGACACCCCCTACGAACATTCCAGGACACCGGGAGTGTTCTTAGAAACGTCTTCAGAACACCCCCATTTTGTTTATTTGTGAACATTTCAGGACACCGCGAGTGTTCTTAGAACACATTCAACTTGACAGAGAACAATACGGACAGCGTCCTCAGGACACCCCCTACGAACATTCCCCGGACACCGCAAGTGTTCTTAGAAGCGTCTTCAGAACACCACCATCTTGTTTATTTGCAAACATTTCAGGACACCGCGAGTGTTCTTAGAACACATTCAACTTGACAACGAACAATACGGACAGTGTCCTCAGAACACCCCTATTTTGTTTATTTGTGAACATTTCAGGACACCATGAGTGTTCTAAGAACACATTCAACTTGACAGAGAACAATATGGACAGCGTCCTCAGGACACCCCCATTTTGTTTATTTGCGAACATTTCAGGACACTGCGAGTGTTCTTAGAACACATTCAACTTGCCAGCAAACAATGCGGACTACGCCTTCAGGACACCCCCTACAAACATCCCAGGACACCGGGAGTGTTCTTAGAAACGTCTTCAGAACACCCCCATTTTGTTTATTTGCGAACATTTCAGGACACCACGAGTGTTCTTAGAACACATTCAACTTGACAGAGAACAATACAGACAGCGTCTTCAGGACACCCCTTACGAACATTCCCCAGACACCGCGAGTGTTCTTAGAACCGTCTTCAGAACACCACCATCTTGTTTATTTGCGAACATTTCAGGACACCGCGAGTGTTCTTAGAACACATTCAACTTGACAGAGAACAATACGGACAGCGTCCTCAGGACACCCCCATTTTGTTTATTTGCGAACATTTCAGGACACAGCGAGTGTTCAACAACGTCTTCAGAACACCCCCATTTTGTGTATTTGCGAACAATTCAGGACACCACGAGTGTTCTTAGAACATATTCAACTTGACAACGAACAATACGAACAGCGTCCTTAGGACACCCCCATTTTGTTTATTTGCGAACATTTCAGGACACTGCGAGTGTTCTTAGAACAGTTTCAGTTTTCTTGTGAACAAAACGGACACATATTGAGTCCTCAGAACACCCCCATTCAGTTTATTTAGAACATTTCAGAACACCCGTGATGTCCGCAGACAACTCGAACACAAAAAGAACGTCTAACACATAAAAAACACAACTTTCATCTTATCTCATACACTCCCACCCTCCCCAAACACTCCTACACACCAACACACTCTACTAAATACAAATTTTGAACAAAGTTTCACCGCGCTGTCCGCAGACGACCGCGAATCCAAGATGGCAGGCGTTACCGAAAATCTGACGCGCTTCACGCTCCACGCCGTCCAATCAGCGAACACGTTGCATGTCCGTGAACATCACACAAGCCGATTGGCCAATCAGGACACTGTCCGCGGAGCAAACAGGGAAGTGTGTCCGCGGACCGAACACAGATATCACTAATATTTTTTTACCTACTTTTTGGTCATTTTAAAAAAAACTACTGGACGGATTTTCACCAAATTTGCAAAAGCACGCTTTCAGGACCAAGCCGCTGCTCATGGTCCAGATTTGGTGAAAATCCGTCCAGCGATTTGGGCTGTAGACGCGAGCAAAAATGTGTTCCCATTCAGTCTATGGGAAAAAAAATTTGTAGGGACCCCCCCTATAACTTTGCCCCCCCTGGACGAATCCTCACCAAACTTTGCAAAATAATTCAGAGTGACCCAAATACTTTCTTTGCAAAGTTTGGTGAGGATCCGTCCAGGGAGAGCGAAGTTATAAGCCGCCCAGAAAGTGCTCTTCCTATGGAAACACCAACTTAACCATAACTACATGGCCACTACCGTGGCCATGTAATATATAAATATATATATATATTTCTACCACACCCAGCTCAGTTCCTCCCAGATACCAGCTATGTTTATTCTTCTTTGGTTTCCCACCCAAAAACATAATTTTATTTTTACTCTGGTTGATATTTAGCCTATTGGTAGTGGCATGTTTTTCCCAAAAATTCAATGACTTCTGGAGACCTATCAGGGTCTGATCCATGATGATAGTGTTGTCTGCATAGGACATGAAGGGTATTGGTACTCCTGCCAATTTTTGGGGGAAATGCAAACATCCCTCGAAAAACTCCCATAGATCACTCACATATAAATTGTATAGGGTGGGTGCAAGCACACAACCCTGTTTCAGGCCCAAGTTTGTATCAATCTGTAGTGTCAAAGCCTCCTCCTGTGAGGTTGTCACCAGCACCTCAGAGCCTGTATGCAGTTCTCTAATAAGATGTAATAAGGACAGATCAATCCCACAGGCCTCTAGTTTCACAACTAATAATCGGCCTCTGATGACACAGTCAAGAGCCCCTGAATGATCCACGAATGCCACATATAATCGGGCCCCATGGGTTTTCTTAATCTTGGCTAAAATCAGTTTAAGGGCCCAAATACAGTGAACCATTCTGTCACCACGGCGAAAGCCTGTCTGACTTATCTTTAAGATGCCGTTATATTCACTCCATTTGTTTAGATCTTTTAACGAGCGTTTGGGGAAGATTTTGCTGCTGGCATCCAACATAGCCAGCAGCCTATAGTTCCTTAGGTCGTCTTTGGGTCTTATGCACAGATATAAGGACAGACGATCTCCCACTCTCAGAACTGAACCACTCTTCACAATGTTTTTAAAAGCACTACAGAGAAAACAGGCCGACAACATGGGCTCCTTTTTAATTTACAATGTTAGGTAATTTATCGGGACCAGGGGCTCTAGAGGACTTAGATCTTATTATAATCTGATGAATGTCATCCACATCAAAGTCCAAGCACCCTGGTCCACTACCCACTTGTGTTATTCAGGATGTCTCCGCACTGTCCAATGCTGTGCAGTTGTTTCACTTAACATATCTAATCCAGGAAGCTTCAGTAATATGTGTCAGTTCCTGTGGTTCTTTTATTGTTTTATGAGAGCGGTACAGCTGCCAAAAGCTTTTAGTGCCCTTTGCCCTTATTAATCTATGCAACATTTTCCAGTTATCTGAATTTTTTTTATACTTGTTTTTCCTCAAACCTGCTTTATATTTCAATCTTAACTTTTTCAAGGCAAATATTCTCTCCACGTATGTTAAGGCTTTTTTTGTAGCAATCTAGAATCTCTATGGAATTCCTTCTTTATTTTATGTACAGTTGCATCATATACCTTACCCCCAGAACCTGCTGTGTAGTGTGTACTTTTATCCATCTCAACACCATCAGTGAGGTGCTAGACCAGAATAGAGATATCTTGCATGTAGTCCAAGGTGTGGTACTGCCCCCTTTTAGTTGCTTCAAACAGGGACCTCATTGGGGGTCGCCAGGAGACACCTGAGATCTCCCATGCTACCCCTGTGGTTTCCTTTGATACCACTAAGAAAAAGAATTACAAATTTCTTTTTTTTTTTTATCTTGTAAGCTCCTGGCAGTGGCCAGTGCCATGTGCCTCTTTTTTTTCTGGAGAGGATGGCATGCTTGTTCTGGCCACTTAAAAAAATGTGGAGTTCCACAAGTGTAACACTTTGAGCAGTGCCCCTAAATAAGAAAGAATAGGAATAATATATAATTTGCCTTTCTGGAATTCTATACAAAAATTGCTAGACTCATCAAAGGTTTATTTCAGCCACCTTAAGACTGTTGGAGCTTCTACTGAAGACTCCAGTATAACTCCTAGTGTTAGGAGGGAAACATCTAAGCCAGGTAAAACCAGATCTCAGAGGAAGTGGAAGCATGTACCTTGCTTGACCATAGCCCCTCCAACCAAGATACCTGAGACCCAACCTGCTCTGGTGAGAGAGGTGGTGAGGAACCGTTGAGGCCTCTCTAGATCTAAGGGATTCCTTTCTAAGGACTCCTTGAAAAAGCCCATTGTAGGTTCAGAGGTTGTCATAACTTCTGAGGGACTATTAGATCAGATCCCCTGTACCTTAAGAAAGAGAGATGTACCACAACAGGTTTGTAGGTCACATAGCTTACAAATGAAAACCACTAATAAAATGTTTCATAGCAAGGGTCACAAAAGGTTGCTGCTGTACTCGGCAATTCATTTAACTGACTTGCAACAGGAGATCCATCCTAGTCAGGATTAGATCCTCCTGTCCCTTAGTCTGGGGTAGACGAGTGGTAGGGAGAAATCTCACCCAAGTGCTAAATTCCCTCTACCTTAGAGCCCTCCAGCTCTTTTGCTATATTCTGGGGCTTTGAACTTTTCTTTTTCAATGTGTTTTACTTTTGTGTTCTTTGGTTATGGAGTTTTAAAAAAACTCCATAGGCATACTCTTTTTCTGTGTGTCACAAAGCACCTTCAGTGCAGTGGCACAGGGATGTCTTTCAGACTTTCCAAGGTTTAAATACCTTCTCTGGGACTGACTACTGTCTCCCAGAGCATGTAAAGTTAAATTGACTTTACTAGTCTTTTTAAATTTACAGACCCAGGACAAACTATCATCATATAGAGTGCTGGAGGGGATGCCTAGCTTCCCCTGAGTCTAAACACTCATGTAACAATCAAATGTTACTCTTTCCCACTTGAAATGGCTGGCAATGGTTTTAAACAAACTACCATGATTTTTCCCGACCGCGAACACTGGTAGCGAAAAATCGGGTCAGCCATGTTTTTCAATATGGCGCCCCAGACCTATCTGTAAAAACAGACTCCGGTCGACTTTTTTCGCCATGTCTTTTAGGAAAGGTCCTTCTTGTGTTTGTCTCTGCGCGCCAAACCAGGTTTGGTCACTTTGTTTGTTGGCCTTTGGCAGGCTTCAGTGCTGAAGCCCTCCTCTGGAGCCTGAGTGTCTGGGATGGACAGGATGTGAGGGAGGTGCCTGAAACTCCCTGTGCTTAGTCTCCTAGGAGACCTGAATGCACTCTGGTGTGACTGGCCGGCTGGCTGTCTGGCAAGGACAGCCACCCTGCTGTGTTAGTGACAGCCAGGCTGGAATGAATGGGGGAAACTTTAAAAGCAGGTCTCTGGGACTTGGAAAGCACAGTCGACCACTGGAACGAAAGAACTGAAGATGAGCTGAAGGAAGAGGAGTGCTGCAACTCCTGGACAACTGGTGAAGCCCTGCTGCAGGTCTGAATTGCCTGAAACTCCATCGACAGAGAAGCCCTTCAAGGTTAACTTCTTCCCTTCAGTTTGCTGGGAACAACCAACTCGCAAGCCACATGGACACTGTCCCCATCCTGGTCGAATGTTCTTCAGAGTGCTGTTGAAAACCGGATAGCCAGGGAGAAGGAAACCAGCTTGTGGACTTTAAGGCACTCACACCTCAAACCGATGTTTTGATAAGCTGTGGCCTCATCCCTGGGCAGTGCAGGAACCTCTCGACGTCCTCCTTCTTGTCCCCATGACTGAAGCTCAGGAACAGCGAGATCTGCTTGAACTGCTAGGAACAACTGCCTCAGCTACAGCTCTTCTTCACTTCTAAGGTACTGTGCAAAAGCAATCCGGGAAAATCATTTCGGCCACGATGGTAGTTTATGAACTTTCCCGACTTCGAAGTCTTGTCCTTACCTAAACATTTGTCTAACTTTTTGCCTAGCCAAACTCTTCTAAGATCCATGGCAAAGACTTAACCGTTTACTACCAGAACTGTACTATCCAATACAAACATTCTGAACCATTGACTTTGGCCCAGGCCTACGAACTGAATTGCTGGTTGTAGTTTAATGAAACCCTTTGCCCAGCCTATGCAAGTATTTGTGCTGCTGATTCTTATAACCTTGTCTTTTTACCCCTGTGAAAAGTATCTGAAGTGCCATTTTGCTCCCACTTCATGGAAGCTGAACTTGTTCAGTAACTTATTGGTTGTGTATTAGTTGTTTATTAGCTTATGATATTGAGCTGCTCTTGCTAGTGTAATGTTTTCAAACTGACTGTGTAAATAAATGTCTATTCTTTTACCAAGAAACCTTGAATAAGTGTTTGTTTGAATCACTGTATTTATTGATCCTTTGTGTAACTTGTTCTACTGCTCACTCAACTCTTGAGATAAGTCTGGTTGCTCAGCCATCGCTACCACTTTACTGGTATTACAGGCTTGTACCAAAGGTAAAATTGTACTTACACTTGTAATCTTAATTGTGTGTAGTGTTCCCAAAGGGTACTACATGTGATTCTGCCTAACAGGGCTCAGTCATTGATTTAGAGGGTAATTCATGGAAGGATTGTGCACCGAAATTAGTGGCGCAAGCCTGAAAAAACCAGCGCATGCGTGCGAATCGCACACAAGCGATTCATTGAAGGACCTGCGCGTGGCTTTCCCGGGAGCTGCTCCAAATCCACGCTTACACGTCACTGCAACTTTCCAGCCAGCACTCAGCCTATGTCATCACATGACTGACACGCGAAAGCACAGCGAAAGCGCACAACTACTATCGCACACACCTAAAAAGGAGGCGGAACTCGCGTAATGGGGAACAATGCATGAAAATGTGGGCGTAACGTGGCAAGTACCGCTGGGAAATACACGCAACACCCACACGCACGTGAACAATATGTATTCATGGAATGGAATAGGGAAAACCTGCGCATGCTAAAAGATACACACAAACGTGTAAAGAAGTCCGCCACACGAAAGCAGGCAGAAGCACCCCAGCGCAGTATAAAAGTGCGTGCAAACAAGAAACAAGCATATACAGCTACGATGAATATCCCATTTCTCGCAGCAGTGATCGTGGGACACCGCAGGAGGAGGAGAATACCCAGGCCCGCATTTTTTTCTGCTCAGGACCAGCCTTTTTGGGATGCCTGATGACCAGGTCTATGGCAGGTATAGGTTTCCACCTCATATCCTAGACCTGGTCACTGAGTGGGAGGATGACCTCACATCACCCACCTTGTGCTCCCAAGCACTGAGCCCCTTGGAAAAGGTGCTCAATATCCTACATTTTTTGGCCACTGGGTCATTTCAGTGGACAACTGCCATAGTTGGGGGTGTCTCACTGCCCATGCAGTCACGCTGCCTACACCAGGTTTTGGCAATCATGACTATACGTCCCTCAGTCCACAGGCACATATACATGCCCAGAACAACCGCAGAAAGGCAGGCCATGCTCCAGGACTTTTACGGGGTGGCACACTTCCCCAGAGTGCTTGGTGCCATTGATTGCACCCATGTGGCCCTACGTAGGGCCACTGAGCACATCTATCGCAACCGCAAGCACTGGCATTCCATCAACGTGCAGGCTGTATGCGATGCCAAGGGAATCATCACCTCTGTCTAGGCAAACTATCCTGGGTACACCCATGAAAGTTTCATATACAGAATGTCAGCCCTAAACCGGGACCTGGAAGCTGGGAGGCATGGCAACACATGGCTCATTGGTGAGTACAAATGCCTTTGAACATGCATGCATGTCCCACACATACAAATAAACAAACCCACCTAATGACAACCATTATCACCTCCCCAGCGGACAGTGCCTACCCCACATGATGACGCCAATACTGAACCCCACCACATCACTCCAGGTAAGATACAACACAGCCCAAATTGCAACCCGGGGCATAGTGGAGTCAAGTTCCCGCTCCCTTGACCGCTCTGGTGGGCAGCTACTATATGTGACCCAGTAGTGTGCAGGATCATTGTGGCAGCATGTGTCCTGACAATGTTGCAACCCAGCGGGACGTACCAGTGGACATGGTGGTGCCCCCACATCCCCAACCACACGCACAGCTGCTGCGCATGGGAGGGGAAAGGGCACGTATCGAGGCAGCCCGTACCCAGCTTGTGGCTACATTTTTCACCTAAACTCCCCCCCTGTCGAGTGCACACAGGCCTGGCACATTCCAGGTGCCAATCTGTGATGACAAAGGGGCAGTCAACTGTCACAACCTAAACACCATGAGAATGTGTCCTTGGAATTACAAGATTGTGTGCATTCCTAGCCACTTAAACAAATACAATCCTTGTGAACAAAAGGCACCCATGCAAGGCACAGATTGCAACCCCTCCATGCAAAATAGCACATCCAAATGTTGTTATGTCACCTAAACCTCTCCCAACCCCAGGTCATCAACCCCACATACATGCCATGGCATGCAATGTGAAAACCTCAATATAAATATCAGCAGCCATGACACAGCTGTCACAAAGCGCACTGTTACAAATGGAAACAGCCCACAGACAATCCCCTCAGACACGCACTCTGAAGAAAAGAGTGAGCAAAAACATCCAACCTAAACTAAAAGCACGTAAATGCATGCCACCAAAGACCTGAACACCAAAACCTCGAACCTTTGGTGGCATGCATTACAGGGAATCCCTAAAAAGAAAAGAAAATGCGGGTGCTGCAGGATTGGCCCACGCAACACCTCGCTCACTACACCACACAGTACAGTGAGTGGTGTAAGTGGCCTGGAAACCCCTGCAGCTGCATAAAAACAAAGGAAAAAAATGTGCCAGCGGCGCCAGTCTACGATCACAAAAGTCAATGTAAACATGTGCAGCAGGGACACAGCATGTCTCAGAAGGCAAGTAGTGATTGGTGGGTGGGTGGATCTTGGGGTAGGGGTGGGCTTGGGCGTGTGTAGTGTGTACTGTGTGGGGGTGTTTGCAGGGCGATTAAATGCATGTTAGCATGGGAAATGCATGAACACACAGTGTTGCATACATTTTCCATGTTAACCACTCTGTTGCGGACACATCTGCAACAGAAACATATTGCTGATGCTTTGAAACATCATAAGCAAAGGCAACACAGGACAATCAATTTACCAGCATAACACATCATGAACACAGGACCCAACAATCACGATGTCAGACAGTGAGTAAACACCATAGCACAAGTCTCTCAATGTGACATTGCCACCACACGTCCCCCTACCATCATGAGAGTGGCCTCAACAGCTAAAGTGGGCATGGGACCACATACAGCATGAAGTGCATCAACAATGTATACAGACAAGGCAATACATGAATTAGCAGAATTAAATCATGCACAGTCAACAATATATTCACCAAAATGTGGACCAACCATGCACTGGAGAAACCATCATGAATCCCCACTAGGGGTGTACACACAGGTTGGACTTATGACTGGCCACAGATATGACGGAAGTCCAATGCCTCTGTGTAAGTTACTGTCACACGGTGCCATCGTTGCGAGCCCATGGAAAGGGGAAGCAGGAGTGGCATATGTGTCCGGACCCCAAGCCACAAACACAAACACAAGACAAGCCTGTATGGGCCCAGCCAGAACATACAGTGGATGCCATCGGATGCCACATAGGACCACACCGCAACATAAATGCACAATGGACAAAAAATAAAAGTGGCCATAGTGGACCTGGGGGGAGGGCTCCACCCAGGAGGGCGGAGGTGCAGGGTGCACTTCAACACCCACATGTGTCGATGTTGAGACAAAAAATATTCCTCCATGGGCTCATGGTCTTCACGGCATGACCTGAGTGAGAGATAGGTCGTTGTCGTTGTCACCCCCTGGTTGTACATCAGGAGGTGCGTGTGACACAGGTGCCTGACCACGTCTAGACCCAGCAAGCCCCTCTACAGCAGCAAGCATGCAGGCCTGGTGAGCCTGGTGAGCCTGGGTCTGAATGAATATGCACGGAGGTCCCCATGCACCACCTCATGTGTAACACAGAGTTCTGCCGGGGAGGCCTCGCATGCCAGACAGACCTCCTCCCGGCTAGCACGGAGCTCAGCCGAGATTGTGTGTTCAAGCTGCACCATCCTCTGCTCTGCCCGTTGATCCTGGGCCATGATGAGAGCACCCAGAATACTTCTGAGGGGGGAGTAACCTCTCCTCAGGGCTTCCCTGCTGGCCTGTCCCTCAGCAGCAATAGCTGAGCGCAGAGCCATCAGTTGAGCCCAACGAACCCTATTGGACACCACCATGACCAACCTGAGTGAGCGGCACGTGGACTGCGGTGCCTGCTGCTGGGGGTCCACCTGCCTATCAGGGGGGAGAATGGAATCAGCCACACGTTCCATGTCTTGAGCCAACACCTCAATTGTTCCCCCCTGTTGCTGTGCAATGGCATACATGTTCCCCCAGTGTTCCCCGGTGGTGCACGGCCACCGCATTGCTGGGCACCATGCATGCGGGGCCCAAGGAGATGTGGACCTTGCTGTGCCGGCAGAGCCTGCGGCTGCAGGACAGCATTCCTCTGTTGATCTGATGCCCCAGGAACAGGAGCAACTGGTGTGGAGTGTGACTCTGCATCCATAACCACCACAGGCCAACATACCAACACTGACTGGCCCCTTGAGGGGTCCACCCACACAGCAGGTGTGGCGGACAGAACAGAATCCATAGCAGAATCACCCACCGTCAACGGCATGGATTCATGTGCATCTGACTCAACGGAGGAATGGTGTCCTGGAGGGTCTGTACAGATACCCTCCAAAGTGGTGCCATTCTGTCTGGGTTACAACAGGGGTGTGGGAGGGGGTTTAGGCACCCTGGACCGAGTTGCCTTGCCAACTCCGGTCGCACTCTGGTGTGATTGGCCCAAGTGGTGAGCCTCCCTGCTCACCACTTAGCATGTGTTGATTGACAGCAAGGCTGGATGAATGGGGGTTGTCTGCATAAAAGCAGGGCTTTTGGGGCTGGATCTTCAGAAGTCACCACAGGATCTAAGAATCCAACGAGGGTAACGCTGAGCCGACCTGCATGACGACACCTCCGGTGGAGCCCTGCGGAACCGACTCACCACTTCCCGGCGACAGAGGAGATCTCCCTGCCGGAGAGCCTCTTCCCCTGACTGGTGGGAACAACCAGTCCCCTTTGCTTTTTCTTCGCCTCAGGACGCAGTGGTCGAATTGCCCGTGCAGAGCACCTCGGCAACCGGATAGCCACTACCCCTGTACCGCGACCAAAAGGTGGTGCCTTGTGACGGAGCACTCCGCGGCTGGTCTCTTCCCTGGTGGTGCACCGGACTTCACTTTTCTTCGACAATGAGATCATCTCTACTCTTGGCAAAGACCAGACGTGCATCCACCACCAGGAACAACTGCCCCCGCTGGAGCTGTCTCTCCACAAACAAGGTACCGTGTCCGCCTGGCATCCCTTTCGATCGGTTCGAGTGAGGTGTCTTAATCCTCTCCTTTCCGTTGGGTCACCTCCAAGCTTTTTCTCACGTATTGTTCTGAACTGGTTCAATCTGTCGATAACAATTTGCTACAAAGACTCGAATGCATTAACACTAGAGACTTTTTTTTTGGGACATATCGCCTTGCCTCTCTCCGAGTGGGCCTGGCCTCTGAACTTTATGATCTATCGTGGTTCTTGCCTTCTTGCCTTGCATTTTTCCCGTGACGTATTGAACTGTGTTGATTTCGTAACCTGCTTATTTTTCTCTCCCGTCCTAACTAATATTAGAGTGCCATCTAGGTTGAGGCATACACCTCTGTCTGCAAATAAGTGATGCTGGTAGAACCTAGACTTGTCGAAATATTGTTAGGGGGATTGATCGTTTCTTCTTCGTAGAGTAATTGTGATTGAAGTGTTTGCCGTGATAGTGCCATAGTGTTTTCCATAGATGTTCCGTTATAAATAAGTACCTTAATATCTTTACACTGAGCCTCGTTGCGTGTTTGCTTGTCTTACTGTGAAGAATTGCCCTATATTGTATACTCCACATACTGCCTAACTCTTCTTGAGGGAAGTCTGACTGCTCAGCCACAGCTACCAAGTGAATCTGTGTGGTACAGACTGCTACCAAGTGGGTTTACTGCCAAACACCTGTAGTCCTAAATCTTTTGCAGTGGTCCCAGAGGGAACTGCACAGGGTTCCGCCTAACACCGTGCCAGCAGAGGACATTACCTGTGGGGTCAGAAGTGTGCTGGGGATTTCTGCAGCAGCAGCATCTCCCTGAGGCGCTGGGGGTGGTGGCATGGCTGTCCCAGCAAGTTGCTGAACATCCTGCCCCGGTAGTACACCCTGGCCACGTCCCCCTCCGCGTCCACCTTGGCCTCTCTGGACTCCCTGGACTCCAGCCTTGGGAGGTCACCCAGCTTTGCCACCGTTTGCTTTTGGTGTCCTCCCAACCATGGCATAGATGGTATGTAGCCAATGGGAGGTGGACACAACAATTGTTCTGGGCAATAGTGGTGTCGGAGGTAGGGTACGTGATGTTAGACGTACCCCTGTGCTCCTGCAAGGCTGTCTGTGACCCCTGGTGATAAAAGACGGGTCACACAATGCTCAGGCACCCCAAAAAATGATATTAAATGTGCATGCAACACCCGGTAGCCCATGTGCGTGGAATAAACCTCCCGTGGTACGGTGTGGCACCCAGGGACACAAAAAACACATACTCATGGAACACGCAGGCTACTCTGATCTCGAAAATGGGTGCGCGACACACAGGGGCAACCACAATGGAAAAAATAAGCGTGCACGACTCACCGTCTGCCATGCGTGGAAAAGAAAAACACATGCACATGTGCGTGTATGCAATCTACCGCCAAAACAAGAAGTACGAACTTTAAGCACTCTGAAGTAATCGCATGTGAACCCACAAGAAGAAGAAACACACATGGTCGGTCTCCACGAAAAGCACGTATAGATGAAACTGCTGGCCTGCACTCACATTTACCCCGTGAAGAGGGAAACGCCAACACGCGTAACGTCACTCACGTGCCTACGCGCTAAGGGCCTTTCCTCAGATTTCACGCAATCTCACGCTGACATGCTGGTTTTGCACATGCGGATTCACTCTGCATCAAGCTGGCCACGCAACAACACACAGAAGACCACACTCCTGCCCAGAAGGCCATTTACCTGCCCCCCAGATCCCCAGGGAGCCTCCTACGAGCCATCTGCTGCTGCCTGCCTTCCTGCTGCTAACGTGCCCTGCTACAAGGTGCCTGTACAACAGCCATTGTCAGGGGTCCAGTTGCTGGGACCACCCCTGCTGGAACAGAAGACTCCCGACCAGGGTCGGACTGGGACAGGAAATAGGCCCGGACACCCAAAAAAAAGTGGCCCACCCCTTGCCTCAAAAAAGTGGCCCTCAAACCATGATCCATGAATCGCGGCATTTCACGACTTCACAGAAAATGCAACTTATGGAGGGTTAATCTGTCTGTTGCATGTTGGTGTAGTATAGACAAAAAGAGGCTGCCCATGTACCGGGGGGACTGGAGGGCCTATACAGCTATAACTGGGGGGTGGTCCTACCCTCTAGAATTCAAATGCAGGCAATACAATTTAAATGCACAATAGTTTGAACCCTTGCGAACACCCAATTTAATGGGGCATTCACCATTTCTAACAAACAAACTGCTAATGAACACATATATATCATCCATATTTTGTAGAACAGCTTTTTATTAATTAGCTGATACTATGGTTTTACTTTGCATGTTTTTTAGAGTATTCTTTTGTAGAGAGAAAAAGGTGATCAACGTGGTAGTGACAAGTAATTGATGTTGAACATAGTTGTGTCTACAGTACAGTACACAAACCTAAAAGTTTACACAGCGTGATAAGTGTGTTAACACATTTGGAGAACAACTCATGAATAGGTGATGTAACCAACATGTAGTTAAATACAAAGAACACAGAGTGAATGTGAAAGTAGGAGGAGGGAGACATTCGCTGAAGGTCTCCTATGCCCGGCTAGAGTCTGACCTCGTAGCATGTTGGTGTGGGGCAGTTTTTTTGGTCAAAGTGGGCCATTTTTTGGCCAACATGGCCAGTAACAGTTTAATGAGTTACTTCACTATGCGGCTAGTATTTTTAACCATTGTTGCTGATTCAATATTCTTTAAATTGAACAATTTGATTACAAATGCAGGACTACAAGTCCCATAGTGCAATATGATGTGACGACAGCGGGTAATCTGAGGGTCTCTCACAGGGCCCCCACACTGTACTGATGTTGGCTGCTCAGCTCCCCGGTGTGCAAGGGTCTATGTGCAAGACTGGCAGGTGTAGCCATTTTATACTTGGATGCAGTTCAAATGGCAATTAGTCTTGTTTGTTGGATACAGCCTCATGTTTGCAGCTGGTTCCACAACATGCTAAGTGTGGCTATCATATGCCTAGATTACACAAACACATGTACACGTGATTGATCCTTCACAAAGCGCACCGGCACCACAAGACTACATTTCCAAGAATGCGCTGTACTTATTTGACACAGAAATTCAAACATGCCCTACATTACACTTTGCCTCACTATGTAGAAACTCCCGATGGCAATACATGTCCCACACTGCACTATGGCTGACACAGTGTAGAGCACAAGGAATTCCATGTCCCTCAATACATTATTCCCTACTGATTAATGATGTCACCAATTACCATAGGTGTTCTCTCGGGTGATACTTGTAGGCACCTATACTGGGTGAATTACGGGGCTGGCAGATGCGTATGTCGGAATGCATTCCCTCACTGAATATTTACACCTTCATAGTGCACAGCATGCCTTGGAACACATACAGCTTCTGTACATCTCTCCTCACCAAACTATAGGTCCCCAGACTGCCCTCTGACTCTTGTGATCTACTTATCACAATATACAACTTAAGAAAAACAGAAGGCTATGTATCCCATAAACCAGCTGGCCGCCCTCAAAACTGACGCCTCAAGATGTCTACATGTTACAAAAAGCACTCGCTCTGTTCAGAGGCATCCAACACAATATAGAGAAAATGAGTATCAAAGGGAGCCAAGAAAGGCAAGCCAGGGATGGATTATTCGAATCGTGAGTGGAAAGATGAAAGAACACGTTTAGCAGAATCATAGATTGAGCGAAGCGTTGCTAGCTTGCTAGGCCTCCAGACCAATCAGAAGGGCAGAATAGCAGTCGATTCAAGAGAAGATGAACAAATGCTCAATAAAATAAAATAAATAAGGCCACAATTAGAATTGTTCGCAGAGTAAAAGGAAAGAAAAGGACGAGCCTTGTGCATGTTATACAAATGGAAACTACAGGAATGAGCAATGTTAAAAATGTAAAGGGAATCGGATCACAAATAACATCAGGATTGTGTGTTATCCCCCCCAAAGCATGGCAGCAGCATGGAAGCATCTGGCAGAACTCGGTGGGATACATGTTTGTTGTAGTTACAGGGCATACACAGGTACCTTTTGCATGATCCCATCCTCTCTCATCCCAGCCATCAACTCACTCAGGTATCACACACCACACTCAGCATTCCACAAATACCCCGCATGTCAGCCACTGTTGGTACAACATAGCAAGGTCACAGAACACCACACACCTCCTTTCCTAAAACAATCAAAAAGTCCTTGCGCCGATACCAAGATGTAACCAACCAACCAACCAACCAACAGAGAACCAATACTCACATACAGACCAAATCGTCATAAAGCATTATAGGAGTGAACACTACCATGCAAGGTGTGCCACAATGCATATCAACCAACATAAGCACGGGCAGGCTTTAAAACATGCCCACAGGGTAGACGAACAAGAACGTCTTTTTGCGGAACCTGAGCTGGATCCAAGCTCTAGATGCAGAGCAAAACTTGTTACATTGCAAACACACTGAAACCCCAAAATAGTCCCTTCGTCACCATACCACAAAGCTGGTATAAATAAGCAGGACGTAATTCCTGTGTGTGCTTGGAGGGGTGCTCTCACTGGTCATCAATAGGGCATGCTGTGTACGTACCTCGTGAAGGAGGCGGTCCGGCCAGCACGTACAAGGTAAGGGAGGTGGGGGCGTGCATTGCACCCTGCCTGATGCTATATCACTGCCGGAATCTACGGTCCATCCCGAGACCTGCTGCCATGCATGCTCCCAAAAGCGCTATGAGCTGCAGGGGCCGGGGCTGCAAGTCGTGCTGTACATAATGTACCTAGCTTCCCGCAGAATACATGTTTATTCATGTGTAAAGCGCACACGCTTCTTGGCGCTGAACCAGGCAATAATGTAATATATTTTTAATGGTTAACGCGACACGCTTCTTGACACTACAGCAGGCAATAATTGACATCTCTTCGCTCTAGCTCTAAAATGTGTATTCATTTGTGAAACCAAACCGCTTCTTGGCTCCATAGCAGACACTAAAGTGTATCTCTTTCCTGCTCAGACTCGCTGGGACTGGGAGTAATATGTATGTCAGTTGGTAAAGCGCACACGCTTCGTGGCGCTGTAGCAGAGAATAATACTGTATATCTCTTCCCAGTGGCACTGAAATGTGTATTCATTTGTAAAGCACCAATGCACATCTCTGCTCGCTGTGGTGATGCCACATGTACATTCTGTTATTCATTTGGAAAGCACACCTGCTTCTAGGTGCTGCTGCCGACAATAGTATGATTCTCTCCCGCTGACTCCGATAGCTTTATTCATTTGTGAAGCGCAGACGTTTCTTGGAGCTGCAGCTTTTTTACTGGACCTAAATTTGCTAACAGAACTAGTACCAACCATCTTATTGTGGACGTGCTAGTAGGGGTAATTCGATTACTCCTGGATCTGTTACTCGAGGGGGCACTGTCCCGTCCCCCCTCGTCGAGTTTTGGCTGGTGGCAGTGGAAACTACTTGTTATGTTCGACCCCGAGCATGACCCTATGGGATTCGTCCCATTGTTAGAGATTGATACTTTTTCTCATTAATCTCTAACGTACCACCGATCTACTTATCTTAAATAGGTTTATCGAGTGGTATTTTCTGCCAGAACTCGGTTTGTAAAATGGCGTCTGTGTTTGTCTCTGTGACTCCTAAACCAAAGGTTGAGCCCTTTGTTCCACTTTTGGCGGGCCTCTGGACAGAGACCCTCCAGAGTGGTGCCATTCTGTCTGGGTTACCTCAGGGGTGTGGGAGGGGGTTTAGACACCCTGGACCGAGTTGCCTTGCCAACTCAGGTCGCACTCTGGAGTGATTGGCCCAGGTGGTGAGCCTTCCCGCTCACCACTTAGCATGTGTTGATTGACAGCTAGGCTGAATGAATGGGGTTCGTCTGCATAAAAGCAGGGCTTTTGGGACTGGATCTTCAGAAGTCGCCACAGGACCTAGAGAATCCGACGAGGGTAACGCTGAGCCGACCTGCACGACGACACCTCCGGTGGAGCCCTGCAGAACCGTCTCACAATCTCCCGACGACAGAGGAGATCTCCCTGCCGGAGAGTCTCTTCCCCTGGCTGGTGGGAACAACCAGTCTCCTTTGTGCTTTTTATTCGCCCCAGGACGCAGTGGTCGAATTGCCCGTGCAGAGCACCCGGCAACCGGATAGCCACTACCCCTGTACCGCGACCGAAAGGTGGTGCCTTGTGACGGAGCACTCCGCGGCTGGTCTCTTCCCTGGTGGTGCACCGGACTACCTTTTCTTCGACGACGAGTTCATCTCTTCTCTTAGCCAAGACCCATCGTGCATCCACCACCAGGAACAACTGCCCCCGCCGGAGCTGCCCTCCACAACAAGGTACCGTACTCGCCTGGCTTCCCTTTTCGATCGGTCCGAGGGAGGTGTCTTAATCCTCTCCGTTCCATTGGGTTGCCTCCAAGCTTTACTCATTCGTTGTTCGGAACTGGTTCGATCTGGCGCTAAACAATTTGCTAACAAAGACTTGAATGCATCGTCAGTAGAGACTTTCTGGGACATCGTGCCTTGCCTCTCGCCGAGTGGGCCTGGCCGCTGAACTTTATGACCTATCGTGATTATTGCCTTCCTGCCTTGCATTTTATCCGCTTCAGTGTGAACCGTGTTAATTTCATTACCTGCCTATCTTTTCTCTCCCATCCTAACTAATATCCGAGTGTCATCTAGGTTAAGGTATACACCTCTGTCTGAAAATAAGTGGTACCGTTAGAACCTAGAGTTGTCAATATTGTGTTCAGGGGGATTGATCGTTTTCCATTCCGCAGAGTAATTGTGTTTTGATTTGTTTGCCGTGGTTTGCTTTAGTGTTTTTCATAGACGTTCTGTTATAAATAAATAACTTACTATCTTTACACTAAGCCTCGTTGCGTGTTTGCTTGTTTTGCTGTGAAGGATTGCCCTATCTTGTATACTCCCTATACTGACCAACTTTTCTTGAGAGAAGTCTGACTGCTCAGCCACAGCTACCAATTGAATCTGTGTGGTGCAGATTGCTACCAAGTGGGTTCATCGCCAACACCTGTAGTCCTAAATCTTTTGCAGTGGTCCCAGAGGGAACTGCACAGGTTTCCGCCTAACACTGGTGTACAGCGGTGGGATTAGTATCGAGTATACAGTTTAGAGTGCTTTTCGACGCTGTAGGACAACTAACCACAAAACTTTGCAAAAAAAGCAATTTTCAAAAAACATGTCTACGATGGAAATTTACAGCCAAGAATCTTTGTCAGGTAAAAATACTGAGGGTCTGCGAGCTCTCTGTAGACAAGAGAATATTTCTGTAAAAGGCAAGAAGTTAGAACTGATAGAGAGATTGCTGGCGAACCAAAGTCTGGGTACTGGTTCAGAGGAACCAAACTCTCCAGCAACTGTAGATAACAGTAATGGTGTTGATCTGAATCGTAATTCTGATGATAGCGATGAAGAGGCTGACGAGGACGGCGAGGCTAACAAAACTGTCTCCCCCACTCCTCTACCTGCCTTACCAGCTATGCCTACGGGGCCCATACCAGGTCCCACAAGTAACCCTGCTTATTTTGAACTTGAAAAAATGAAGCTCGAATTAGAATATAAACGGTTCTTGGCTCAGTCTGAACGAAACCAAGAGCTCAAGTTCAGACGGATGAATGCCCAGGCTGAGCAGAAGCAAGCTGAGTTGAGACTCAGAGAAATAGAGCTTAATCACGAGTTAGAAATGAAAAAGTTGTCTATGGAAAGTGCTTCTCTCTCCTCTGGTTCCTCTAGGAGCTCCAGTCCCAAAAGACCCCGGATGCCGAAGGAATTAGTGGGTATGTATGAACCGAGATTGGATGTGTTGGATTGGTTGAAACTGTTTGAATACAATCATGGGCTCCAGGACCTCACCGGGAATGCGTTGCTTCCCTGGTTGTTCTCTAGGCTCCCTCCTGTTGCGACTGATGTGGTAATGGAATTGGGGGAGGTGGATAAGACGGATTACGAAAGTGTGAAACTAGCTTTGATAGCTAGATTCGGGAAGACCCCTTCCCAGTATCTTAAGAGGTTTAGAACCCTCAAAAAGCATGATGGTACCCCTTGGGCTACCTGGGTGAGTGAAGGGTTGAAAAACTTAGAGGGATGGATTAAGGGTTACAAAGTTGACACTTACGAGGGTATGCGAAATCTTTTTATGTTGGAGTCGATTTATGATGCCTGTTCTCCTGAGCTCAGACAGCACTTGGCTGATTCGAAGGAATTGGATTCCAGGGCTCTAGCTAAGGCTGCTGACTTATGGGTTGCCAACAGGGCCACTCATAAGGATTCTGGGGCAACTCAGAAAAAGGACGAGGGAAAACAGCCTAAAAAAGACTCAAAAGAAAATTCGAATAACTCACATTCCAAAGAGGGCCCCAAACAAAACCAGAAGGGTAAGCCACCGGGAAAACCACAGCAGAATAGTGTGTCTTCTGGTGCCAAACCGGAAGGAGGTCAGAACAAGCCACCATTCCAGAAAGCATTCGGTAAATGCTTTGTTTGCGGCTCGACTGACCATGTGAAAGGAGATCCCAGATGTAAGGGTAAACCTTCAGGGGTCCAGCTTGTCTCCTTAGCCTTCGCTCCAGAGGAGGAAGTCCAAATGGCAAGTGGAAACTTTCTACTGCTAGCTGACGAACCCATTGGAGTCTCAGCCAGCGTTTCTTTAGTATCTCTGGGGTTGTGGGAACAACAGAATTTAGATGTCTATAATTCTATCCCCGATAATACTAAAGAGTATTATAAGGACAGTGTCCAGGTGAATGGTCAGGAGACTCCTGCCATTAGGGACACTGGGGCCCAGCATAACTGTGGTGGATAAATCGTTTTTTCAGGCTGAGGATGTTGCTAAGGCACCCAAACGCCTTACCAAGTTAGCTGGAGGGCCTGTGCAGATGCTTCCCCAATTACCAGTTCTCATCCAGTGTAACGACATGACTGTAACGATACCTGTCAGCATACAGAGTGAGGTACCAGGACGCGTACTGTTGGGTAACGATTTGAAAACTCTCGGAGTTGTATCGCATACTCCCAGACCTCCTAGTAAACGGTTACAGGAGCTAACCAGACCTGCAAGAGAGAGGACCATGCGCGGTACTCTCGGGGAGATGATGAAGAAGGAAATCACTCCTGCTCCATTGGAAATGGCGGCCGCTGTCTCTATGAAAACAGAAGCGAAAGGGAAACCTAAGACTTCTAACCCGAAACCAGCAGCCCGCATTCCAATGCAGCCGACACGGACTTCCCCGCTGTTGTCCAACGTCACACCCGTAACTCCACCTCCAGCTGAGGCTGAGAGGGAGGTACAACCCTGTGTGGTGGAATTAGACTCTGAGGAAGAGCTAATGGAAGGCCAATAACTCATTGGAGATCTGGATCCTGTTGACCATCCTGAGCTGCAGTCGTTACTGGCAGAAGGTGGACCCAGCAGGGCAGACTTCAGTAAGGGACAGAGAGAATGTCCAACTCTGGAAGGTCTTCGCCATCAGGCAGAAGCTCAGGCTGAAGGGCAAGAGCCTGGGAAACATAGGTTGCACTGGGAAGATGGCCTCTTCTACAGTGAACCGACCGAGTCTGCACCTGGAGACTACAAACGCCTTGTAGTACCCCAAGAGAACAGACCACAGTTCTTGCAGTTAGCCCACGAGATTCCTTTGGCTGGTCACTTGAGTTTCAAGAAGACTAAGGAAAGGCTCTCGCTCTACTTCTATTGGCCAAAGATGGGGGCCGAAGTAGAAAAACACTGCAGGAGCTGCCACACCTGCCAGCTGTCTGGTAAGGTTGGGTCCAAGAATGTGGCACCATTAGTGCCTCTCCCCGTTGTGGGAGTCCCATTTGACAGAGTAGGGATTGATATTGTTGGTCCCCTTGATCCTCCAACCTCCTCATGCAACAGGTTTATACTTGTTGTAGTAGACCATGCTACTAGGTATCCTGAGGCAATTCCTATGAGGACTGTTACAGCTCCGGCTGTGGCTAAGGCCCTCCTTGGTATCTTTAGTAGGGTCGGGTTTCCTAAGGAAGTAATCTCTGACAGGGGGTCAAACTTTATGTCCCACTACATGAAAGCCATGTGGAAAACCTGCGGAGTAACTTACAAGTTCTCAACGGCTTACCACCCACAAACCAATGGGTTGGTAGAACGGTTCAACCGAACCATGAAGAGCATGATAGGTGCTCTAGAAGAACCCCTTAAGCGTAAATGGGACCTTCTATTGCCATGCCTTCTCTTTGCTTATAGAGAAGTCCCTCAGGAGGGAGTAGGTTACTCTCCCTTAGAACTACTCTATGGTCATCCCGTCAGAGGTCCATTGGCCCTGATTAAGGAGGGGTTGGAGAGTGCTCCTTCCCCCAAGCCAGTCAGAGTGACTGACTACATGATAGGTCTCCGGAAGAGAATGTCGCACCTGATGACAGAAGCAAGCGATAACTTGAAAGCTGGACAAGCCTTGGTCAAGCACTGGCACGATCAAAAGGCTAACATGGTTGAGTTCGCTCAAGACCAGTTCGTTCTCGTTATGATCCCAACAAGGCAGAGGGCCTTGCAAGATAAATGGATGGGACCCTACCGAGTAGTGGGTAAACTCGGCGAGGTTAACTATCTGGTGGACTTGGGCAATCCCAAGGAGGCTCCGACAGTCTTTCACACCAACCGACTTAAAGCGTATGTCTCACGACCTGATGTAGGAGCGTTGCTTCTAGCATCATCCGAGGAAGAAGAAGAGAGTGAAGCTCTTCCGGATCTCCTCAGAGGCTTACCTTTAGATGAAAAAAATTGAAGGAGTGTATCTCTCCTCCAATCTGACACCCGAGCAACGAGAGGAGTGCAAGTCTATGTTGAATCAGTTTGCCTCTCTGTTCTCGCTCTCACCAGGCTTGACCCCTTGGGGCCAGCACGACATACTCACTGGTGACTGTCTGCCTGTCAAAAGCAGAGGATACCGCATGTCAGAAAATGTACGAACCCACATCAAAGGTGAGGTCAGCAAGATGCTTGATCTCAGGGTAATAGAGCCCTCTATTAGTCCATGGTCTAGCCCAGTTGTGTTAGTACCAAAGGCCCGATCTAAAGAACTTAGGGTCTGCATGGATTATAGAGCTCTTAATGCAGTCACCACGACTGATGCCCACCCTTTGCCAAGAACAGATGAGTTGGTGGATAAACTTGGCACCGCCAAGTTCCTCAGCACATTTGACTTGACGTCAGGCTATTGGCAAATAGCCCTGACCAACCATGCCAAGGAGAAAACTGCATTTTCTACCCCCGTTGGTCTATACCAGTTTACGGTAATGCCTTTCGGACTGAAAAATGCACCTGCTACGTTTCAACGGATGGTAAACCAGGTTCTAAATGGGATGGAGGACTTCTGCATGGCATACTTGGATGACATCGCAGTGTTCAGCAATTCCTGGGAAGAACATGTAACCCACCTGAGAGATGTTTTGCAGGCTCTCGGACGAGCCAATCTGACCATAAAGGCGAGTAAATGCCAAATTGGGCAGAGTAAGGTAGTCTATCTCGGGCATGAGGTAGGCGGTGGAGAAATAAGGCCTTTGCTCAGCAAGATTGAAGCTGTGCAAAATTGGACAACACTGACTACTCAGACCCAGGTGAGAGCCTTCCTAGGCCTCACCGGGTATAACAGGAATTTCATAGAGAACTATGGGACCATAGCTTCTCCAATGAATGTCATTTCCTCGCCCAAATTTCCTAAAAAGGTTAAATGAAACGAGGAGTGCAATCAGGCTTTTGAAAACCTGAAAAAGGCTCTTTGCCAAGCCCCAGTACTCGGAGCTCCTGATTACCGCCAACACTTCATTGTGCAGACAGACGCTTCCAATGTAGGGATAGGTGCCGTACTCAGTCAACTGGATGGGAAAGGTAGGGAGCACCCCGTTTGCTTCATCAGCCGCAAGCTGAAGGATCCTGAAACAAGGTGGGCAACAATCGAAAGAGAGTGCTTTGCTATCGTGTGGGCTCTGAAGAAGTTTAGGCCGTACTTGTATGGTTCTACTTTTGTTATTCAGACTGACCACCAACCCTTGAGATGGTTAATGCAAATGAAAGGGGAAAACCCGAAACTACTGAGATGGTCGATCTGCCTGCAAGGGTTTGATTTCACCATTGAGCACAGGTCAGGGTGTCACCACCAAAATGCTGATGGTCTCTCTAGGATGTATGTCATCGACTAGAGGTATGAGATTCATCCAGGAGTGGATTAAATCCTCCTGTCCCTTAGTCTGGGGGGGGCGAGTGTTAGGGAGAATTCTCTGTTTAGGCTGAATTTCCTAACCTAGTGAGCCCCCCAGCAGCTTTGCTGGATTTCTGGAGTTTGTTTTTTTCCATCCTGCCAAGAGTGTGACTTTTTCTCGCACTCTTGGACATGTATGTGGGTAATTCCTTTGATATGTCAATGTGTTCGATGGGCTATGGGGTCTTTTACCCCATAGAGTCTCATATGTTTTTCTATGTGTGTCACACTGCACCCTACGTGTCGTGACACGGGGCGCCCTAGCGGGTCCCCCCACCATAGACTCCATACCCGGGGACTGACTACTGTCTCCCCGGGCATGTAAAGTCACCATTGGCTTTACTGGACCTAAATTTGCTAACAGAGCTAGTACCAACCATCTTATTGTGGACATGCTAGTAGGGGTAATTCGATTACTCCTGGATCTGTTACTCGAGGGGGCACTGTCCCGTCCCCCCTCGTCGAGTTTTGGCTGGTGGCAGTGGAAACTACTTGTTATGTTCGACCCCGAGCATGACCCTATGGGATTCGTCCCATTGTTAGAGATTTATACTTTTTCTCATTAATCTCTAACGTACCACCGATCTACTTATCTTAAATAGGTTTATCGAGTGGTATTTTCTGCCAGAACTCGGTTTGTAAAATGGCGTCTGTGTTTGTCTCTGTGACTCCTAAACCAAAGGTTGAGCCCTTTGTTCCACTTTTGGCGGGCCTCTGGACAGAGACCCTCCAGAGTGGTGCCATTCTGTCTGGGTTACCTCAGGGGTGTGGGAGGGGGTTTAGACACCCTGGACCGAGTTGCCTTGCCAACTCAGGTCGCACTCTGGAGTGATTGGCCCAGGTGGTGAGCCTTCCCACTCACCACTTAGCATGTGTTGATTGACAGCTAGGCTGAATGAATGGGGGTCGTCTGCATAAAAGCAGGGCTTTTGGGACTGGATCTTCAGAAGTTGCCACAGGACCTAGAATCCGACGAGGGTAACGGTGAGCCGACCTGCACGACGACACCTCCGGTGGAGCCCTGCAGAACCGTCTCACAATCTCCCGACGACAGAGGAGATCTCCCTGCCGGAGAGTCTCTTCCCCTGGCTGGTGGGAACAACCAGTCTCCTTTGTGCTTTTTATTCGCCCCAGGACGCAGTGGTCGAATTGCCCGTGCAGAGCACCCGGCAACCGGATAGCCACTACCCCTGTACCGCGACCGAAAGGTGGTACCTTGTGACGGAGCACTCCGCGGCTGGTCTCTTCCCTGGTGGTGCACCGGACTACCTTTTCTTCGACGACGAGATCATCTCTTCTCTTAGCCAAGACCCATCGTGCATCCACCACCAGGAACAACTGCCCCCGCCGGAGCTGCCCTCCACAACAAGGTACCGTACTCGCCTGGCTTCCCTTTTCGATCGGTCCGAGGGAGGTGTCTTAATCCTCTCCGTTCCGTTGGGTTGCCTCCAAGCTTTACTCATTCGTTGTTCGGAACTGGTTCGATCTGTCGCTAAACAATTTGCTAACAAAGACTTGAATGCATCGTCAGTAGAGACTTTCTGGGACATCGTGCCTTGCCTCTCGCCGAGTGGGCCTGGCCGCTGAACTTTATGACCTATCCTGATTATTGCCTTCCTGCCTTGCATTTTATCCGCTTCAGTGTGAACCGTGTTGATTTCATTACCTGCCTATCTTTTCTCTCCCATCCTAACTAATATCCAAGTGTCATCTAGGTTAAGGTATACACCTCTGTCTGAAAATAAGTGGTACCGTTAGAACCTAGAGTTGTCAATATTGTGTTCAGGGGGATTGATCGTTTTCCATTCCGCAGAGTAATTGTGTTTTGATTTGTTTGCCGTGGTTTGCTTTAGTGTTTTTCATAGACGTTCTGTTATAAATAAATAACTTACTATCTTTACACTAAGCCTCGTTGCGTGTTTGCTTGTTTTGCTGTGAAGGATTGCCCTATCTTGTATACTCCCTATACTGACCAACTTTTCTTGAGAGAAGTCTGACTGCTCAGCCACAGCTACCAATTGAATCTGTGTGGTGCAGACTGCTACCAAGTGGGTTCATCGCCAACACCTGTAGTCCTAAATCTTTTGCAGTGGTCCCAGAGGGAACTGCACAGGTTTCCGCCTAACAACAGGCCATCACAGAGCCTATGCCGCCTCAGCCTGGCCAGAATTCCCCACTGTGGCTCCTGTCCAGGGCCCTTCACGCAGCCCTTCACTGCACAGGCCATCACAGAGCCTATGCTGCCTCAGCCTGGCCAGAATTCCCCACTGTGGCTCCTGTCCAGGGCCCTTCACGCAGCTCTTCAGGGCACAGACTATCACAGAGCCTATGCTGCCTCAGCCTGGCCAGAATTCCCCACTGTGGCTCCTGTCCTGGGCCCTTCACGCAGATCTTCACTGCACAGGCCATCACAGAGCCTATGCTGCCTCAGCCTGGCCAGAATTCCCCACTGTGGCTCCTGTCCTGGGCCCTTCACGAAGCTCTTCACTGCACAGGCCATCACAGAGCCTATGCTGCCTCAGCCTGGCCAGAATTCCCCACTGTGGCTCCTGTCCTGGGCCCTTCACGCAGCTCTTCACTGCACAGGCCATCACAGAGCCTAGGCTGCCTCAGCCTGGCCAGAATTCCCCAATGTGGCTCCTGTCCTGGGCCCTTCACGCAGCTCTTCACTGCACAGGCCATCACAGAGCCTATGCTGCCTCAGCCTGGCCAGAATTCCCCACTGTGGCTCCTGTCCTGGGCCCTTCACGCAGCTCTTCACTGCACAGGCCATCACAGAGCCTATGCTGCCTCAGCCTGGCCAGAATTCCCCACTGTGGCTCCTGTCCTGGGCCCTTCACGCAGCTCTTCACTGCACAGGCCATCACAGAGCCTATGCTGCCTCAGCCTGGCCAGAATTCCCCACTGTGGCTCCTGTCATGGGCCCTTCACGCAGCTCTTCAGTGCACAGGCCATCACAGAGCCTATGCTGCCTCAGCCTGGCCGGAATTCCCCACTGTGGCTCCTGTCCTGGTCCCTTCACGCAGCTCTTCACTGCACAGGCCATCACAGAGCCTATGCTGCCTCAGCCTGGCCAGAATTCCCCACTGTGGCTCCTGTCCTGGGCCCTCCACACAGCTCTTCACTTCACAGGCCATCACAGAGCCTTTGCTGCCTCAGCCTGGCCGGAATTCCCCACTGTGGCTCCTGTCCTGGGCCCTCCATGCAGCTCTTCAGGGCACAGGCCATCACAGAGCCTATGCTGCCTCAGCCTAGCCTGAATTCCCCACTGTGGCTCCTGTCCTGGGCCCTTCACGCAGTTCTTCACTGCACAGGCCATCACAGAGCCTATTCTGCCTCAGCCTGGCCAGAATTCCCTACTGTGGCTTCTGTCCTCGGGCCTTCACGCAGCTCTTCACTGCACATGCCATCAAAGAGCCTATGCTGCCTCAGCCTGGCCAGAATTCCTCACTGTGGCTCCTGTCCTGGGCCCCTTATGCACCTCTTCACTGCACAGGCCATCACAGAGCCTATGCTGCCTCAGCCTGGCCAGAAGTCCCCACTGTGGCTCCTGTCCTGGGCCCTTCATGCAGCTCTTCACTGCGAAGGCCATCACAGAGCCTATGCGGCCTCAGTCTGGCCAGAATTCCCCACTGTGGCTCCTGTCCTGGGCCCTTCACACAGTTATTCACTGCACAGGCCATTCCAGAGCCTATGCTGCCTCAGCCTGGCCAGAATTCCCCACTGTGGCTCCTGTCCTGGGCCCTTCACACAGCTCTTCAGGGCACAGGCCATCACAGAGCCTATGCTGCCTCAGCCTGGCCAGAATTCCCCACTGTGGCTCCTGTCCTGGGCCCTTCACGCAGCTCTTCACTGCACAGGCCATCCCAGAGCCTATGCTGCCTCAGCCTGGCCAGAATTCCCCACTGTGGCTCCTGTCATGGGCCCTTCACGCAGCTCTTCAGTGCACAGGCCATCACAGAGCCTATGCTGCCTCAGCCTGGCCAGAATTCCCCACTGTGGCTCCTGTCCTGGGCCCTTCACGCAGCTCTTCACTGCACAGGCCATCACAGAGCCTATGCTGCCTCAGCCTGGCCAGAATTTCCCACTGTGGCTCCTGTCCTGGTCCTTTCACGCAGCTCTTCACTGCACAGGCCATCACAGAGCCTATGCTGCCTCAGCCTGGCCAGAATTCCCCACTGTGGCTCCTGTCCTGGGCCCTTCATGCGGCTCTTCACTGTGAAGGCCATCACAGAGCCTATGCTGCCTCAGCCTGGCCAGAATTTCCCACTGTGGCTCCTGTCCTGGGCCCTTCACGCAGCTCTTCACTGCGAAGGCCATCACAGAGCCTATGCTGCCTCAGTCTGGCCAGAATTCCCCACTGTGGCTCCTGTCCTGGGCTCTCCACGCAGTTCTTCACTTCACAGGCCATCACAGAGCCTATGCTGCCTCAGCCTGGCCAGAATTCCCCACTGTGGCTCCTGTCCTGGGCCCTCCATGCAGCTCTTTAGGGCACAGGCCATCACAGAGCCTATTCTTCCTGAGCCTGGCCAGAATTCCGCACTGTGGCTCCTGTCCTCGGCTCTTCACGCAGCTCTTCACTGCACATGCCATCACGGAGCCTATGCTGCCTCAGCCTGGCCAGAAGTCCCCACTGTGGCTCCTGTTCTGGGCCCTTCACGCAGCTCTTCACTGCGAAGGCCATCACAGAGCCTATGCTGCCTCAGCCTGGCCAGAATTCCCCACTGTGGCTCCTGTCCTGGGCCCTTCACGCAGCTCTTCACTGCACAGGCCATCCCAGAGCCTATGCTGCCTCAGCCTGGCCAGAATTCCCCACTGTGGCTCCTGTCATGGGCCCTTCACGCAGCTCTTCAGTGCACAGGCCATCACAGAGCCTATGCTGCCTCAGCCTGGCCAGAATTCCCCACTGTGGCTCCTGTCCTGGGCCCTTCATGCAGCTCTTCACTGCACAGGCCATCACAGAGCCTATGCTGCCTCAGCCTGGCCAGAATTCCCCACTGTGGCTCCTGTCCTGGTCCTTTCACGCAGCTCTTCACTGCACAGGCCATCACAGAGCCTATGCTGCCTCAGCCTGGCCAGAATTCCCCACTGTGGCTCCTGTCCTGGGCCCTTCATGCAGCTCTTCACTGTGAAGGCCATCACAGAGCCTATGCTGCCTCAGCCTGGCCAGAATTCCCCACTGTGGCTCCTGTCCTGGGCCCTTCACGCAGCTCTTCACTGCGAAGGCCATCACAGAGCCTATGCTGCCTCAGTCTGGCCAGAATTCCCCACTGTGGCTCCTGTCCTGGGCTCTCCACGCAGTTCTTCACTTCACAGGCCATCACAGAGCCTATGCTGCCTCAGCCTGGCCAGAATTCCCCACTGTGGCTCCTGTCCTGGGCCCTCCATGCAGCTCTTTAGGGCACAGGCCATCACAGAGCCTATGCTGCCTCAACCTGGCCAGAATTCCCCACTGTGGCTCCTGTCCTGGGCCCTCCATGCAGCTCTTTAGGGCACAGGCCATCACAGAGCCTATTCTGCCTCAGCCTGGCCAGAATTCCGCACTGTGGCTCCTGTCCTCGGCTCTTCACGCAGCTCTTCACTGCACATGCCATCACGGAGCCTATGCTGCCTCAGTCTGGCCAGAATTCCCCACTGTGGCTCCTGTCCTGGGCCCTTCACACAGTTATTCACTGCACAGGCCATCACAGAGCCTATGCTGCCTCAGCCTGGCCAGAATTCCCCACTGTGGCTCCTGTCCTCGGCTCTTCACGCAGCTCTTCACTGCACATGCCATCACGGAGCCTATGCTGCCTCAGCCTGGCCAGAATTCCCCACTGTGGCTCCTGTCCTGGGCCCTTCACGCAGCTCTTCACTGCACAGGCCATCACAGAGCCTATGCTGCCTCAGCCTGGCCAGAATTCCCCACTGTGGCTCCTGTACTGGGCCCTTCACACAGCTCTTGCCGGCATAGGCCACCAACTGGCCAGAATTCGGAGAGCCAGTCTGCACCTGTGCAGGGTGGATTGTGAAGCCCATAATGTAAAGGTGATGTGAGCAGCCTGGGCCGGAGTGAGAATCCAGGCCGCTTCTTGCACGCAGCCAGCTGCCCCCACCGCACAAGTGCTCGGCAGCCTCGTTCCTGGGGCTTCTCTCTCTCTCCAATGTTTTAAGACTTGCGAGTAACATGTATGTGACAGCACCTTGACGCCTTCGGGCTTAGCGCGCTTTACACACGTGGCCATAAATAAATAATAAATATTGTGCTAGCTTCTAAAACGTGGCAGAAAACAGAGAAAAGCGACACAGATAATGCACCTTCGAGATGGGGGAGCACGCCTGGCAGTGGGGTCTGGAGCTGCTGCACACAGCCCGGGTTAAATGAAACTGAAAGGGCAAATAATAAATAAAAACCAGGCTGCATAACTTCGAACATCAGACTCCCCCACCCTCCCAAAAAACACAAAGGGGTACGTACAGGGAAATGCAAACCAAGCGCCCTGAATCTGTGCACAGCTGCTATACCTGACCACGCTCTCCCCCATCCCCCACCCACTAATACTAGCCCCCCAAACCCTCTCCCTCCATTTCTCGCCTTCACCCCTTCGGTGCCGGTGGTAATAGCCCGGGGTGCGAGGTGCTGGCACCAACGTCCAGGCGGCTGGAGGACGTGGACGACACCATCCTTGTAAAACCCCTATGACTACAATGGAACACACCCCGATAAGCAGCTGCTACCCCGCCCTACAAGAAAACGCCCATGTCCGACAAAATATGCTTCCGCCTGTGCATGTAACGTGGGCAGGGCAGTCACCTCGCCCCGGAGCCAGACACTCCAATTTGCGAACCTGTGTCCTGATTTCAAAGCTCGCCCCTTACTTTGCTTGACACGATGTCTGCGCCTCGTTTCATGCAGGGAATCAGGGGTGCAGAGCGTCTTGCGTCGCGCTCAAGCGCTTGGCCAGCGTGAAAGCCTGGGCAGACTTAAGCAGTGGTGCCTGTTGGGGGGCTGCCTCCGGTCTCCGGGGCAGCCCTCTAATGCCGTCTGGATCACCCGGCGGCAGTGTGCACGTCGGTGGACAGCCGGCGTGTCTCAGACAGGGAGACACCCTGCAGCACCCGGTGTCACCGGGCGCAGGATCCAATGTGTGGGGGTGTCACCCCCTGGCTCCCAGCGGTCGCGGCTCCGAGGGCACTCGGGCCGCGCCGCACACACAAGGCCACGACCACGTGGCATGCCCAACTACGCAATGACCACAGACACGAGTTGCCACTTCCTGGGGCTCTGCTGCTCTGCCCTCGCAGCGCAAGCAGAGCCCCTTTTATTAACTGGGCACGCGAGTGTCATGACACAGTCATGACGCTCACGTTGCCCACAACAACTAGACCCTCACACAACATCCCTCCTTTATTAAAAATAAACAAAACAACACCCCACCGCAAACATTTGGTGCATTCCAGTCCGCGCACCAGCTAACAGCTACTCCAGCCCAAATATATTTCTTTTGACACCGCAAGACAAAACAGGTGTGCTCCAGTCCCCACACCATGGGGCCCCATGACGGGGTCCTCCCACTCAGAAGATTCCGGGATCAAACTGGCCCTCGGCGCCGCTGCAGGACAAGAAGAATACATTCTCTTCGTACTCCTCCCCCACCTCATACGGTACTTCTCGGGGACTCTCCACCACCTGGACCGCCGCCACTTTGGGGGTCTTTCTCCCCTTCACCTCACTCCCCCCTGACGCCCCCATCATGCCGGCCGGGGCTGGAGCGAGACACACTCGTGCAAAGTGGTCTCCTTTCCCGCACCTTCCACAGATTTGTCCCATCGCCGGGCAGTCCTGCGGGTGAGGCAGATTCCACCCACACTGTTGACATATTGTGGCATTCGGGTCTCTCTTCGGCTAGTCTCCCCTCCTCATCACTCTTCCTCCTGGCCACCTGCTGACAGCTGCCACCTCCTCAACCTTCACTCGCTGCGTGGGGACCTCCATCTTTAGCTGGTTTCTGGAGGGGTCCATGACCGAGGCCCGCACCTCCGCCAGTTCCTGGGCCCGGCCAAGCTCCAGTATTTGATCAAGGGTCAGCGCTGGGTCCCTCAGAACCTGCTTGCGCAATTTGGTGGAGCTGCAGCCATAGATGATTTGCGCCCGGATCTCATCCTCCTCGAAGTTCCCCAGGTCACAGCCCAGTGCAATGCCCCGCAGCTTCGCGTGGAATGCATCAAGGCTTTCCCCTTCCTCCTGCTTCGCACACCTCATCCTGAACCTCTCATAGTCCCTGTTGACCAAGGGGTTTGAAGTATTCGTTCAGGGCTGCGACGGCTGCACCGTACGATTGATTTTGGGGCTTTAGTGTCTTGAACAGTCTCTGGACAGCCAGCCCGGCAGAGTATAGCGTTTGGCGGCGTCTTTGATCTCCATTGCCTCGAAGTACAACTCCAGGTTCTCCACCCAGGCCACCCACCGGGCCCCCAGGCTTGCCGGCGCACCGAGGACGTCAAAATGGGGTATTGGTGCCAACTGACCCCTACATACCCCTTCATCCTCCCTGCGAGGAACGGAAACCTCACTTTATTTTTTTTTTTTTTTTTTAACAGTCTCCGGGGCAGCCCTCTAATGCCGTCGGGATCACCCGGCGGCAGTGTGCATGTCGGCGGACAGCCGGCGTGTCTCAGACAGGGAGACACCCTGCAGCGCCCGGTGTCACCGGGCGCAGGATCCAATGTGTGGGGGTGTCACCCCCTGGCCCCCAGCGGTCGCGGCTCCGAGGGCACTCGGGCCGCGCCACACACACAAGGCCACGACCACGTGTCAGGCCCAACTACGCAATGACCACAGACACGAGTTGCCACTTCCTGGGGCTCTGCTGCTCTGCCCTCGCAGCGCAAGCAGAGCCCCTTTTATTAACTGGGCACGCGAGCGTCATGACACAGTCATGACGCTCACGTTGCCCACAACAACTAGACCCCCACACAACAGTGCCCAGGGCAGGGGCCCTGCGGTGGGCGCTCCTGCGGGGCCCTCTGACTGCTCCCCGCTTCATCACCTGCTCATACAAGCTGTGGTGATGAAAGCCTGCACCCGATAATGTGCACGCAGGCCTGGACCCTCCCCCATCTCCCTCCTCTCCCCCGCTCTCAGCATGGTAGAGCCCGGCAGCCCGCGCGGTAACTCGAGAGTAGGCTCTGGCTACACGGTCATAGCTAAATTAGAGTAAATTAGAGGGTTCACGGGTATCCGGCTTCCCAGGAAGACTAATTACATCCCGAGGACACTAATCCAGTCTTAGTCTTGGGGTGTACAATGGGAGCATCCCGAATGGATCGGACATGCTCTTGTGCTGTTGCACACTTACTTGTGACATCGGCTGTGGAGAGAAGCACAGACCCTCACAGCGCCTTCTTATCCCCTTTTGGCTCCGATCAGCGCCCGTGTGTCAGGAAATACAAAGCTAACCACATGTATAGAGATTCCCTATATGCTGCCAGGTTGCTTTACTGTGTGATTTGGTGCTTTGGGCAGCTTTACCAAAGTACGGGAGACGATGTGGTCTTCTTTGGAAATTGTGCCCTGTGGGAACCAAGAAGCAGACTTGGAATCTTAGCTTCCCGCCTGGCCATATTATCGGATTCTGCCGAAAGACTTAGGGCCTAATTCACAGAGCGTTTTCCAATGGGATTTTGCCATTTTAAAACGCTTCTGTGAGTTAGGCCCTTAAAGTGAGGCAGAGATACCTGGCTCAAATTGCTCACATTGGACCCATAATTACACAGGGATCCCATCTCAGCTTCCCCACTAGACCACATTGTCTGGTCCTGGGCAAACATTTTACCTGCTGCCTTTTGGTGTAGCCTAGCAGGGATTCCGTTCAGTGTGCTTTATTTAAGACATACAGTTTCACATAGGGATGTGTTTTTCGAATATCGCATATGTGGCATTTGTTCGCCTTCACATAGAAGTCACCCTGGCCATACTAATACATTTGCTCATTGGTGAACTGGTACACGCTGCCAGCTGCGTCTATTCTTGACAATGCCATGAAGTGACCTGACCGTATAGCTCCTAGATGTCTTCTCTTGGTGCTATTAAGGTATTTGCTGTCCCAGGGATTGGCATGTTTGACAGAGTCTGGAGGGTCTGTTGGTGAACAGAGTCGGAGACAGCATTTGGAAGCCTTCAGTGTCAGCCCACCTCAAAGTTTCGGATGACTCGGCTACTAGCTGTTAGGGAGAATGTGTTAATTCCCTCAACCTTAGAGACCCTCAGCAACTTTGCTGGATTTTGAGGACTTGCTTTTTTTACCTGGAGAGAGTATGACCCTTTTTTGCCCACTCTCTCATGTATTTGAATGTGATTTTATACACTGTGTTTCTTTTTGGTTGTGGAGTCTAACCAGCTCCATAGGCATCATCTTTTACATTGTGTCACACAGCACCTTCAGTGCAGTGACACAGGGAAGTCTTTCAGATTTCCCAAGGTTTAAATACTTTCTCTGGGATCAACTACTGTTTCCCAGAGCAGTAAAGTGAAATTGACTTTACTTACAATTGTACTTGCTAGACCCAGCACACGCTATCTCACAATAAAGTGCTGGAGGGGTTACTTAGTATCCCCTGCTCATGTAACATTTTCTACGTTACCCTTTCCTCAATTGACTGGCTGGTGGCAGTAGTTTCGTTTTGTACTACCTTGGTTTGCATTTACTGCGACCGTGCGCCGCTCCGGTTAAGTAACCGCAGGAGCCATCTATTTCAAAATGGCGTCAAGCCATCTTTGCTAAAATGGTGGCAGGTCTTTTCTTTTTTGCCAGGTCTTTGTGAAAAAGTCCTTCTAGAGAGTTTCTCTGTGCGCCAAACTCTTTGTTCATTTCGCCTTTGGCGGGGTTTCTGAGAGAAACCCGCCTCTGGCGCCGGAGTGTCTGGGGTAGGCAGGAAGTGAGGGAGGTGCCCAAAACTCCCTGTGCTTAGTCTCCTAGGAGACCCAAATGCACACTGTGGCGATTGGCTGGCTGACTGTCCGGGAAGGACAGCCACCCTGCTGGGTGAGTGACAGCTAGACTTGAATGAATGGGAGAGAACTGAATAAAAGGTGAGTCTTTTGGCTTGTAAGGCAGAGTTGACCACTGGACGAAGGAACCCGAATAAGAACTTGAAGAGGACTCCTGCTGCAACTCCTGGACCATTGGTTTGCCCGGTGAAGCCCTGCTGCAGTGACTACTTGCCAAGTTTACATCGACAGAGAAGCCCCTGCAAGGACGACTTCTTCCTTTGAGTTGGTGCGACCAATCAACTCCAAAGTAAGCCACCTGGACACCCATCTCGGAGCTGGTTGAATCTCCTCAGAGTTGCTGCAGAAACCGTATAGCCAGGGAGAGGGACACCAGATTGTGTGCGTTACTTTTAAGCTGGCCTAAAGCTTTTGGAAGATCCTCCAGACTCCCACAAAGCAGGACTGACCAAGCCTGAGCCCCCTCAGCAGAGTGCGGGACCCCAGAAGCAAGGACAGTCCACATTGACAGCCAAGATCCACGCTTATTGCTATTTGCTGTACCGCAAGGAGCTGAAACGTGAAACAGCCACTGAAAGTAAAGTTTGCCGGTTGCCAGTTTTGACAGTGCCAGTGTAGTGCAGGAGTCCCCCTACATCCTCCCTCTTGTCCCCACAAATGAGGCCCAGGAGCAGTGAGATCTGCAGAGCTGCACAGGAATGAGAGTCATCTCAGCTGCATCTTTTCTTCTTTACCAAGGTACTGTAAAATAAGTTAAAGAGAACTTACCTCTTACTGTGGAAGTGCTTGTAACTTCTGCAACTCACAAGTCTAATCAGCTTGTGGCCCTACATTTGCTTCTTCTTTTTATCAAAAACTCCTAAGAACTTGTCCAAAGACTTTTCCATTTGCTTATCTGAAGTGCTGCATCCTATACAAAGACTTTGGCCCATTGACATTGGCTTTTGAATTGAATGACTCTTCTAAGTGCTATCTGAAAGTATTTGCCCTGCTTTTTGAATATTTGTAATTTCTTGTGTTCTAATAACCTTTGCCTTTTACCAACTTTTTAAAAGTGTTCTGAATGTCAACAGTAAGGTATTAATGTCCCCAGCACCCTTGTTACTGAATTCACCTCTGGGTGTAGGTTGTGTCTGTGGGCCATCCCAAAAGGGCCTTGTCCGATTCAGAAACTCAGAGTGCCCAGTATTGAAGTATATTTGTGTGTTACTATTCTATTGCTCCCTTCTGAAGAAGGCTTTATAACTGACTGATAAATACATTATGAATTGTTTATGCAAGAAACCTTGAGTGTAAGAGTTAATGTGAATACCTGTAATTGTGAATCTTTGTGTAACTCCGTTACCGCTCACATTGACCCCTCTTGAGATAAGCTTGGCTGCTCAACACGCTACCAAAACTGTGTAGTACAAGCTTATACCAAAGGTTGGGTTGCCTACACCTGTAGTCAGAGTTGTTTTTAGTGTTCCCAGAGGGCACTGCATTCAAACTTTGCCTAACACTAGCCAGTGTCTCACGCAATGTATGTGTAAATGCCTAAAGCAATCCTCTGGCTTTCGAATCAAATGCCCCCTGAGTATATTGGCTATAGATCCAAGACTTTTGTTAAAAAAAAAATGTTTTATTGTTGTTTTGGTCACGAAATTAATCAGACCTTTCAACATATTCATAGAAAAAATGCATTAAAAGTAGAAAAAGGATAGAAAACAGATTGTTCTCATAAAAGTTGAATTATACATATAGTAACTCCATTTCGATCATATATACATTCATTCAATTAATCTAAAAGAAAGGTTTGAGTCCAGCAATACGAATCACCATAGTATCACTGTCAACTTCTACATTATTGCCATGGACCTTAATTTTTAAATGATTCAAATAATTCACAACTGCATATCTCATAGACTTTAAATTCCCATTAACCATTTTTGACCATAGTACTTCAGTGCATAACTGTTGATCAGCTTCAAACAGAGGCTTAAAATAAAAAATTTGCAACGGCAACAAAATGTGACACTCCACCATAAGATGTTTCAAGGGCTCAAGCATCTGATTACAAAATCGACATGTATTATCATTTCCAGAGATTTTTTCCCCATTTATACATTATTTCCTTGGTAGACCATATGTTTAGTCTAAACCTCATGAAATCCTGACGATGACTCGGATTGGGAGATCGCTGTAAGTATTTTTCAATCTGACCATAAACTTTATGTACAAATGGTTTCGATTACATTTCTGTATATTCATGCATGCTGCCCTTGTCTTGATCCAATCTGATTGCCATAATTTGATTTTAGCTTTGTTTGGGTTTTGTATCAACAAAGATTCAGATATGTCAGCGCCTTTGAACATTTTTCTTGCAAACGCACACCAAGATCTTGCACATGTTTCACCCCACCTAAAAAACCAAAGACTACAGAAGAGAAAATGCGAAACGGCATGGAACCTACATCCCACTGCTGATAATAAAACCAATCTAATAAACATTTCTACGCAATACAAAAAGGATATCATCCTGGCCAAACAAGAAACATATAATAATAGGATTACCCAAGCCAATTCCAGCATGAAGGAGCTCTTCTCCATCCTAAAAGAACTGGAAACTCCAATCGCAGTACAGGATGACTCCATAAAAGATAAAACCTGGTGCACAGACATACAGCTGGCACTAACCAACAAAGTGTCTAACCTCCAAACAAAAATTGCCCTAAAGAAAGCATCATTACCAGCCCCAACCCAAACTCCCTTGGACAAACCCTTATACTTAAACCCAAAGAATCTACCCAATTCCGTTTCCAAGGTCTCAGAGATCGAGGTAGAGAAAACTATTCTGGCTCTTAAACCATCTAATTGCAAAGGTGACCAATGCCCAGCACAACTGATCAAGGACGCTGCTACACACCTAGCTCCCTTTATCACCAAACTTATCAATGCCTCCTTTACTACGGGCACCATTCCACACAACTTAAACGAAATCCTGGGTACTCCCCCTTCTGAAAAAACAAACTCTGGACCCCAACATTCCCACTAACTACAAGCCCATCACCTCGGTACCTTTCTTTATAAAAATTCTAGACAAGGTAGCCTACACCCAAATTCAGAACTTTCTTGAGGTGAACCAGCTCCTCGGCGTCCGCCAATCCGGTTTCCCACCTCAACATGGCACAGAGACTGCCCTTATCGACTTAAAGGCCCAACTAGACTCACTCAGAGACAAGGGTAAATTGGCTCTCCTCCTCCTGCTAGACCTCTCAGCCGCCTTTGACCTTGTGGACCACAGAGTCCTATGTAACCACTTGGACTCTGCGGCCCACTTCTCAGGGGAGGCTATAGTCTGGATACAATCATTCCTTAGTGACAGGACCATGAGGGTGTTCACCCCCTCAGCGGCAGCAGGCCTGATAGCCATCACCTGTGGAGTGCCCCAGGGATCTTGCGTCTCACCACCACTCTACAATATCTTCACCAAGACACTCATTGACGATCTTGACAACCTGGGTATCACCTATACCAACTATGCAGACGATACCCAGATTCTCCTACCACTTACCGGGGATTATGGGGAAGATCTGGCTTTGGTGAACAGAGTCTATAGCATCGTTCAAGCATGGATGGCCAACCACAGCCTATGCTTGAACGATGACAAAACAGAGCTCATCATTTTGGGCACTGCAGCTCGCATTTCTAAACTCAACCAATACTACTCAGCATTTATCATTGATGGGAATACTATCAAGGTCACCAGAGAAGTAAAAACCCTAGGTTTTTACCATGACTCGACACTATCCCTTACCAAACAGGTGAATTCACTGGACTCATCCACGGCATACACATGCAAATTAATACGAGCCGGGAAACAATTCTTATCAGAAGACAGTTGTCTTATCCTAGCCAGAGCCCTCATCTTATCAAAATTAGACTATTGTAATTAATTCTACATAGGGACAACCAAACAAATAATCAACAGAATACAAGTGCTCCAAAATAATGCACTTACAGCGGCCCTAAGTATTCCCAGAAGAGCACACATCTTTGAAATAAGACGGGAACACAAATGGCTATCTACCCAAGAAAAAATCAATCTTAAAGCTGCATCCCTCATCCACAAATGCTTAAATAATAAAGCCCCCCACTACCTAACAGAATGATTTAACAAAAAAAACCTGCTAGACTCACAAGAACAGTCAGCCCCAACGGCCTCTTAGTGCCCAGATTTAAACTAACCACCATTGGAGGATCCAGCTTCCCTGTCAAGGCAGCTCAATTGTGGAACTCCCTACCTCATGCACTTAGATCTGACCAAATCTTCACCAATTTCAGAAAGAACACAATAAAATGGCTCACCGAGAATGCTATATAACCGGCACTCTCCCCATGTACCTCGACGTGTTTTGCACCTGATACAGACTGACTTGCTATTATGTAAACGCCAGTCATATGCTGACTGCTTGGCTGTGCATTGTCTGCACTTGCACTTGTCTCACCTTGTAACGCCAAGAAATTCTTGTATTTTCCATGTTCTGTAACTTGTAAACTTCTGTAGCCACGCTGTAAATCTCCTTGTCTCATGCGCCCTGCTACCTCAGGGTCCGGCACGCACAATAAATAAACAAACAAACAAACAAACAGAGGCAAGGGGCTGCCACAAAGTAACAGAGGCAAATAACTGGTGCAAGGTAGCAGAGGCAAGGAGCTGGCACAAGGTAACAGGGTCAAGGTACTAGGGCAAGGGCACAGAGGCAAAGAACTGGCACACGATAACAGAGACAAAGCGCTGGCACACGATAACAGAGGCAAGGTATTGGTGCAAGGTGACAAAGGCAAAGAGCTGGCACAAGGTAACAGAGGCAGCGCACTGGTGCAAGGTAACAGAGGCAAGGAGTTGGCACAGGGTAACAGAGGCAAGGAGTTGGCACAAGGTAACAGAGGCAAGGTACTGGTGCAAAGTAGCAGAGACAAGGAGTTGGCACAAGGCAACAGAGGCAAGGACCTGGCACAAGGTAACAGAGGCAAGGAACTGGCACAAGGTAACAGAGGCAAGGAGCTGGTGCAAGGTAACAGAGGCAAGGTACTGGTGCAAGGCAGCAGAGGCAAGGAACTGGTGCAAGATAACAGAGGCAAGGTACTGGTGCAAGGCAGCAGAGGCAAGGAACTGGCACAAGGTACCAGAGGCAAGGTACTGGTGCAAGGTAGCAGACGCAAGGAACTGGCACAAGGTACCAGAGGCAAGGTACTGGTGCAAGGTAGCAGATGCAAGAAGCTGGCACAAGGTAACCGAATCAAGGAACATTTGCAAGGTAACAGAGGCAAGGTACCGGCACAAAGTAACAGAGGCAAATAGCTGGCACAAGGTAACAGAGGCAAGGTACTGAAGCAAAGTAACAGAGGCAAATAGCTGGCACAAGGTAATAGAGGCAAGGAACTGGTGCAAAGTAACAGAGGAAAATAGCTGGCACAAGGTAACAGAGGCAAGGAACTGGTGCAAGGTAGCAGAGTCAAGGAGCGGGCACAAGGTAACATAGGCAAGGTACTGGTGCAAGGTAGTAAAGACAAAGAACTGGCACACAGTAACAGAGGCAAGGTACTGGTGCAAGGTAACGGAGGCAAAGCACTGGCCCAAGGTAACAGAGGCAAGGAACTGGCACAAGGTAACAGGCAAGGTACTGTGCAAGGTAACAGAGGCAAGGAGCTGGTGCAAGGTAGCAGAGGCAAGGAGCTGGCACATGGTAACAGAGGCAAGGTACTGGTGCAAGGTAGCAGAGGTAAGGAACCGGCACAGCAGCAGCAGAGCCGCAGGCCTAAGAAGTTTCCCTCTGACTTGCTCCACCGGTAAGTACATAGTACTGTTGTTTCTTGCTGGCCATGGCCATGGGCAAGGCAACTTTTACTTGGCCTTTGCCAGGCCTTATCTTTCAGTGCCGCTGCTTCGTTAGAAGCCAGTCAGAGTCAGGCACCTCTCTCGTTGTGCACGGTGCGAGAGAGGTGCTCCGTGCCCTTACGGCTCTAAACCTGTCCGTCCGTGCGGTGCTGGATTGGAGACACCTTGGGTCCTCCTGTGGGGCAGGCAGCCCTGGCCCGGGGCCCTGATAGGCCTCAGGAAACGTCTAAGTGTGGCCGGATAGGCCCTGGCCGGCCTGGGCCTGCCCTGCTGCATCAGCACCCTCAGTGAAATGAATAGATTATTTATTTATTCAGTTAAGTAACAAAATTTAAAGCCCCTTTAAATTAAGTTACTTAACTAAATAAAAATCATCTATTTGTGTGTGTGGGCTGATCCGCGTGCACTGCAGCGACACGCAGCAGGCCTTGGCTTTCAGTGTGTATGATGCGGCCCAGGCTGGAGGTTTTAGACTCTCGCCAGTGGAATTCTTGTCCTACTGGTTGCACACTATGGACTGATTCCTTTTGTTTCGCAAAGCACTTGAGACTCATTTGTTTCACTTGTTTTGCTCCTCTCTTGGATCTCTTCATAAAGCAACCTCTCAGTTTACAAGCAATACAAGTTACATTTGCATTTTGTTCCAAATGTCTGCATAATTGTTTACAAAATAACACAATATGATTTATTTAATAGTCCCTTAACCACGCGCTCAGTAAATGTGGCTACACTTTGCAGCCATATTACTGCTTGGCTTAGCATGCTGCATTGATTTCTGGTGCTTGTGAGTATTACAGTCCCTTTGTTTCCCTTGATTTTCATCATCACGCTTTTTTAATGCCAGGCCCTGACTGTTATAAAAGTGGATAGATACGCCGAGCTTGTTTTGGCATTGACATTTTAACGGTTGCGGGTGACTTCTTCGGTTGCTGGCTGCCTTCATGTAAGGAGTAGTTCCGTCTGTTTCTCCCTGTAGATTTTGCAAAACATGGACACTGTTGGCATGTGCCGCACCTTAGCATTGGGTCTTTGCATCTTGTTCGGAACACACGATTTGAAGTATATGATATGATATGATATGATATGATATGGCATTTGTAACGCGCCTATACACAAGCGCCTATACATATCATTATAGCAGTCAAACAGTACGTTGTCGGGAGCACAGGTCACGCGCACTTGTCCAGTCTTGGAATGTACACCAGCCACTGAGGCAATCCCTTCTCATAAAGTGTCATTAATGGATATCATGAGGACCACCACTGAAGGCACGGTGCGGAGAACGATAGTGAGGCATTAACAATGTATATTATTTATTTGTTTGTTTATTTATTTGGGAGTTTCCTATTATGCACTGCAATGTGTGTGGCGGGAGTGGGGTGGCAGCAGAAGGATGGGCAGCTCATTTTAGACCAGCATGAAGCAATGCTGGTTTAGTTGAGTTTCAGTGCTTCTGGAACACATCCAGGAGTATAAACCCTACAGTGTTCTGGTTTGAAAATCCAGCTAAAAGCTTTTTGGCAACACCTGGGTGATTGCATGAATGTATGCCAGGCATGAAGAGAATGCAAGGGCAGAGTTCATCGAACCCAGGAGGGGCTGCAGGTTCCAAGGAGCGTGTTTACCCTAACACGCCCTACCCACCCACAACCTCTACCTAATCCTTTTTCCGGTTACCCTCAAAACCCCCCAACCCATCCAACCAGCGGAACCTAACCCTCTTTCCCCGGCGGGTTGTAGAGACCTGTGGTATTTGCTAATCCCAGATGCCAAGACCCAATGGGAAGGCAGGTGTTTGTGCTGCCTCTGCGCAAGACTGGGCGAGAACCTGACAGAAGTACGAGCCCACGAGTAATTAAGCGACCAGGCAGCACGATCAGCCATGGATGATATGTTGACTTTGTTGCAGGAGCTCAAGGCAGAGCTGACTGCGACTAGGCACGATTATATAAACCTGGCAGGTCAGTTACATACCCTCAAGACACAGAACTTAGCTCAAGCCCCCGCGTTGCCTAGGGACCCTGCCACTGTAGTACAGGTCCACGTTTCAACTGAGCCCCCACTCCCGTTTGCACCACCAGAGAGATATCATGGAGACCCACAAAGTTTCAACTAATTTGTAAGGCAGTGTCAGTTACACTTTTTGACCAAGTCCACAGTCTTTCGGCTGGATTCCACGTCTTGGGCTACGCCCTTGGTATGCAAGGAAGATGCACTCTTGTACAGCTGGGACGAGTTCCTGGAAGACTTCGTCAAAATCTTCAATCGACGAACAGCATTGTTATTCTAGGATAGGGAGTTGTTAACCCTTCGAGGGAGTTGTTAACCCTTCGCCAAGGGGGCAAGGACCTTATTATCTATGTGACTACCTTCAATCGGTTATCTTTGGGAACAGAATGGCCACAGGAAAAATGAATGGCTCTATTCTATCAAGGGTTAAGGGACAAAGTAAAGGACGGTTTACCTTTTTATAAAACAGCCTTGTACCTGCCTACCACGAAGATCCAGCAGCAAGCAATACAATGGTGTCATGATTAACTGTTTGTAGGACACCCTGGTACTTCTAAGACTCTAGAAATGGTCAGCAGACACCTTTGGTGGCCTCACATGACAAAAGACATTCAGCAATATGTAACATGCAATGAAAACTGCCTAAGGAAAAAGACCGAGCATCAAAAAGCAGCAGGGAAGATTCGACCACTACCAACGCCACCTATGTCCTGGCACACCATTTCTTTGGATCTCATAGTGGAACTCCCAGAGAGCCAAGGGTTTATGACCATTCTAATAGTCATTGACTCCCTAACCAAGTTGGCACATTTAATTCCTTGTAAGGGTACACCGTCTGCAAGCACTTTAGTTGATCTGTTTCTATGACACATAATACGACTCCATGGGATCCCTCAACACAGTGTATCTGACAGAGGCCCGCAGTTCACATCACGCTTTTGGCAAGCCTTCTGCAAGACTGTGGGGTTTGATATACGACTATCCACCAGCTACCACCCAGAAACAGATGGACAAACAGAACGCTTAAACTAGACCCTGGAACAGTACTTGCGTTGCATGATTCATGTCAATGAAAACTCTTGGACAGACACTATCTGGTTAGCTGAATTGGCTTACAACAACGTGGTACACTCTTCAACTAAGTTAACGCCTTTCTTTAGCACGTATGGGCATCATACACACTTTCAACCGTTAACCCAGTCAGAAGCTGCCATGGTTCCAGCACTAGTAGAAGGCAAAAAACAACTTGAAGATATATGGCAAAAAATTCAAAACAATCTAACAGCAGCAAAACAAACCTATGAGCAAAACGAAGATAAGAAATGGAGATCGAGCCCTGAGTACCAAGTGGGCGATAAGGTGTGGCTAGCTATGTGTAACCTTCGTTTGCAGGGACCATGAAAATGTCAACCTCGTTTCATAGGGCCTTTCCCAATCGAAGCAGTGATAAACCCAGTAGCAGTACGTCTGACCCTGCCCAAGCAGATGCAAGTACATCCTGCTTTCCATGTTGCATTACTTAAACCAGCCCCTGCATCCATCAGGCAAAAGAAACCCCTACCCATCCTAGTAGAAGGTGTCCCAGAGTACGAAGTCAAAGCAATCTTGCATTCATGGTTACGACAAAGGAAGTTGTGGTACCTAATTGATTGGGTGAGATATGGTCCAGAAGATAGCTCTTGGGAGCCCACACAAAACATACATGCTCCTCGACTCCTTTGCAAATTTCACCGGGATCACCCTGCTAAACCTGGGCCTGTGAGAGGGAGGGGGAGTACTGTCAGCACCAATCATGTTGCTGGACATGTTGCTGGAAGTACGGCAGTAAGGGCAACTCAAATGCTGACATATCACAATGGAAAAGGTCCAAGATTAGCTATTCCAGAAGGCTTCTCTGTCTTTATTGCATGGAAAGCCTTAGGAAACCAAGAAGGGCCCAAGAACTACATTACCCAGCAGGCCTGTGTTGGATCGGACGTGTGTGAGAGGAGCTCCTGCAGGCAAACCAAAGCGGGGCTTTCACCCACCTGACAAACCGCAGGCCCCGCTCACCTAATCAGATAAGAGGACGGTCTGACCCACAGGCTATTTGTGGCTATTAACTATGCGCGCATGCTTTTGAATTGAGGCATACTCCGCAGCAGGTCGCAGAGTGTGCTGAACAGGGAGACACTTAACCTGCATGATTTTGCATGCATGCTCATGCATTCGGGGAAAGGTTGAGAACATTGTAAACAGTGCAAACTCATTGAGGAACAATATAAGACCAGGGTGACAGCAGCCGGCTTGGAAAGGGCGCAGTGCTGAACAACCGAGTGACCGCATGAACCTGTAAAATGAACGTAGTTTCCACAGTTGCATTACGCACAGCTTCCGCTGCGCATCCTCATTATTTCTTTGGTATTTTCTAGTGGAACCCTCAGGACAATCCCTGGCCGGCACGAACTCGCTCCCATGCTGCAGTGGGGAAAGAAATCCGCAGCTAAGTAGCTGTTATTTGTGACATCAACGTTTTGTACAATGCAGCCATTGTATGATATGATATGGCATTTATAATGCGCATATACACAAGTGTTTCAAGGCGCGACGAGGCAAGGGTCGGGGAACAGAGGGAAGATAGACAACGATCCTACTAGGGCCAGTTGTGATTCAGATCACGCAAGTGCATGGGAAGGTGGAAAGGGGGAAGTGCGAGGGTGAGAGGACAGTGCAGTACATGGGATAAAAGAATAAATAACAATAAGTAAGTACAGAAAGCAGGTGGCAAGTGCAAGGGTAAGTGCAGACAACAGTGTAAGTGCTGGTAGTGGGACTGTAGGGATGCAGAAAAACAGTCCCCAAGAGAGAGGGTTGCCAGAACGGCAGTGCTGGTGTGTGACTGGAGGGGGAGGGGACCTGGGCCCGAGATCAGAGGGCGGCCAGGTAACCAGTCATGTTTACGTTCCAGCCAGGAAGTGAACAGGCGAGAGGAGGAGAAAGAGCAGAAGCAAAGAGAAAGGTTTTGAGGTGTTTCCGGAACCGGGGATGGTTCTCCTCAAGTTTCAGGGAGGCAGGGAGGCTGTTCCAGAGGGAGGCCCCAGAAAGAGACCTACCACCAGCTTGTTGCTTGGAGAAGCGACTGAACCTGAGTGAGTTGGAGGTGGATGAGCGAAGAGCTCGAGAAGGAAGATATTTGGGAAGAGAAAGTTGCAGGTATCGAGGCCCCAGGCCACAGAAAGCCTTGTGGACAATGCAGAGGGTTTTGAACTTATTCCTTGCAGCCACTGGGAGCCAGTGCAGATATTTCAGTCCTGGAGAGATACGATCCCTGGGCTTGAGGCCAAGTACAAGTCTCGCAGTCCTGTTCTGGATGAGTTGCTGAGGGCGGGGAGTAGAAGCAGGCAGATTTAGAAAGAGGCTGTTGCAGTAGTCGAACCTAGAAAGAACCAGAGCTCTGGAGCCAGTGAGCTTCTGAGGGAAGAAGAGGAAAGGAAGAATACCCCTGAGGAGGTACAGCTGGTAGTGTGATTTCTTAGAGACCTCAGAGATGTGAGGAGAGAAGAAGGTGGGAGCAGGGAGAGGGCCAAGAGAGGCCGGCCAGAGAGTGACAGGAAAGGAGGGAGCAGTGTGCTGATGAGGAGAATCTCGTTCTTACTGGCATTAAGGCACAGATCATTGGCGGCACACCACTCCTCGATGGCGGACAGACAGTCAGAGATGAGAGCGGGAGAGGAGGTGGCTTAGGGTAGCCTGAAAATGAGCTGAGTGTCATCCACATAGCACTGGAAGTTGGGGCAGAGCCCAGAAATGCAGTGGGAGAGAAGTGCCAGGTATTGGTTGAAGAGACAGGGAGAGAGGTTAGACCCCTGGGGAACACCACAGGTAGAGATAAAAATTGAGGAGAGGAAGGACCCAAGTTGAACCTGGGAGGGTCGATCAGAGAGGAAAGACAACAGCCACGCCAGGGCCTGACCGGTGATCCCCAGGTTATCACGGAGACGGTTGAGCAAGATGGCATGGTTGACCATGTCAAAGGCAGAGGAGATATCCAGTAAGATAAGGACACAGGGGGTGTTGGAATCAAGGTTGGAGAGCAGGTCTTTGCGGCTGTTCAGAAGAGCAGTTTCCATGCTTCTGGCAGCTCTGAAGCCAGACTGATGATCATGGAGACAACCAACATATTCAGTGTGAAGATTGAGCTGGGAGATGGCCATCTTATCCAAGAGTTTGCCCAGGAATGGAGTGATAGAGATTGGGTGAAAATTAGCCTGGCAGGACGGGTCGGCAGAGGGTTTCTTAAGAAGAGGGTGGACAAGGGAGTGCTTCAGGGGAGAAGGAAAGACTCCAGTGGTGAAGGACTGGTTGCAGAAGTCCGCCAGGGCAGGAGCCAGGGAGTCAATGTGGTCCTTGATGGTTTTGGAGGAACAGGGATGAACCTGCTTTGACAAGACTTTCATAGATCAGACTTGTCTAGAAACCTCATCAGGGGAGAACAGGGAAAGGCAGAGAAGGAGGGAGGAGAGGTGGCCAAAGAAGGGCCAGAGGAAGAGCAGGGAATAGAGGGAGGAAGGGGAGAGGAGGAGAGAGAGGACATGATGTCTGGAATTTTAGAGATGAAATGTGAAGCCAGTGTCATGCAGAGGGCCTGGGAAGGGATAGGAGAGGTAGAGACTGTGGCAGGATTGGCCAGTTCCTTGCAGATTTTAAAGAGTTCGGCCGAGTTGTTAGATGCTGCAGAGACGCAGGCTTGGATGTGAGCTCTCTTCTTGGTGAGGAAAGAGAGCCGGTATTGCCATTGGCGCAGGCAGCAGGCCAGTTTATCAGAGGATGTACATGAAATGCGCCATTTCCTCTCAGCCACCCTACACTTGCGTTTAAGGGTGACGAGGTCTGAGTTGTACCAGAAGTTACACTTAGCTTTGGGCTTCAGGTGGATACTCATGACAGGGGCAAGAACATCGAGAGTATCAGAGATAGCAGAGTGTAGCATGGAGAGGGCTGTGTCAGGGTGTCAGTCAGCCAAAGGGGTATGGAGACGAGAGAAGGTGGCGGCAAAAGCCTCAGCTGACACGCGCTTCATGTGTCAGATGACCGAGAAGGTGGGAGGCAGCGATGGAGTTGCCTTGGCCTGAGGGGTAGAGAGGGTGAGCTGGGAGGAAAGAAGAAAGTGATCACTCGAGGAGAGAGGAGTGGTGAGAGGGATGGAAAGGGGAAGGTCTGCGGGGATCAAAACATCCAGAGTGGGGCCTGCAGAGTGCGTCGGACAAGAGGGGAGAATAGAGAGTGAGAGAGATTCACAAAGGTTGCGAAAGAGTCCAGCGGAAGGACATGAAGCATCAGGTGGATTTTGAAGTCCCCGAGAAGGAGGCGTTTAGTGGTCGAGAATAGGAGGGAAGAGGAGAGGTCTGCCCACTCAGAGAGGAAAGGGGAGGTCTGACCAGGTGGCCGATAGATAGTAGCCACTGTAAGGGAATGGCTAGGAGAGAGAGAAAACCTGCAGACGAGGCATTTGAAAAAGGAGAAGGCCTGTGTAGGAATGACGGAGGCAGGAATCCACTGGTGGAAGATCAGGGCTACACCCCCTCCAGAACAGTTGGACCTGGGTGCGGAGAGGATCTTGTAGCCATCAGGGAGGAGAGTGTTGAAGCTTGTGACAGAGCTGGCCGTGAACCATGTCTCGGTGAGACCGAGGACATTGAGGTCAAGTTCCTCCTGAACGCGGCAGATGTCAGAGGAGTATTTGACAGCTGAGCGAGAGTTAAGAGTGGCAATATGGAGAAGGTTGCCGTCCTTGAAAGACTTCTGGGGAGGGGTACACATCAGAGGTACACCCTGCGGAGGTGTAGAAGAAGCCTAGGGGGGGCAGAAAGGGAAGGGGGAGAGGGCAAGGTAGCCAAGGAGGAGGCAGCAGGGGGGGCGCAGAAGCTGTGGAAGGGGGATAGGGGACAGCAGGAGAGGAAAGGAATTTGATGAGGCGCGGGAAGCATCTATCAAAGAGGAGAAGGTTGGCCTGAGGGCCTTGGACCCAGACGGTGCCATTTACATAAACATTAATGATGACTTAAGAGGAGTGGAAGGAGGCTCAGAGGGCATCCCACTGGGTGCCACCATTAATGGGAGAGGAGGAGAAGGGAGAGAGCACAGAGACCATATGTAGGGTCCATAGGTCTGGTGAGGGAATGACAAGGAGGATGTCAGTAAATGTTTGCCTGGAGGAGGCACTGGTATAGGTGTCAGCGATAGGGAGGCCTGGGTTGGAGACCAGAATGTCCTTTTTAAACTTCTTCCTACCAGATTTAGTGAGGAGAGCAGGGTAGTCAATAGAGAAGCAATTAGAGAACATAGGAGAGACATAGCACCATAGAGTAGGTAGGGAGAGGAGAGAAAGGGAAGGGAGAGGGAAGAACACTAAGGAAGGACAAAGGGCAGGGTGCTAGCAAATGAGACAGAGAGAGGCGCGATCAGTTAGAACAATTAGAAAAGATGACAGACACTCAGGTTAAGACTATCCCACTGCTTTTTTAGAACAGGAGAAAAGCACACCTAAGTTTGAGAGTCCTAATGGGGGAAAAAGGCCTAGGTTTCACAGTGCACATGTTTTGAGTACTTCCACAATGCAATTTATTTTGGACACACCTAAAGACTCACTAAAGAAATGTTAATGTCATTTTGAACCGTGCAAAAGCTAGGTGCAGCTCATTTTAGACCAGCATGAAGCAATGCTGGTTTAGTTGAGTTTCAGTGCTTTTGGTACACATCCAGGAGTATAAACCCTACAGTGTTCTGGTTTGAAGCTCCAGGCAAAAGCTTTTGGGCAATGCCAGGGTTATTGTATGAATGTATGTCAGGCATGAAGAGAATGCAAGGGCAAAGATCATCAAACCCAGGAGGGGCTCCAGGAGCCGAGGAGCATGTTTACCATAACACCCCCTACCCATCCACAACCTCTACCTAATACTCTTTCTGGTTACCCTCAAAACCCCCTAACCCATCCAACCAGTGGACCCTAACCCTCTTTCCCCATCAGGTTGCGGAGGCTTATAGTATTTGCTAATCCCAGGTGCCAAGACCCAACAGGGAGGCAGGTGTTTGTGCTGAGTCTGCGCAAAACTGGGCGAGAACCTGACAATTACTATGGGTTGCCCAGTGACATTGAATGTGGGGCATGTGTATTTTTCGATCTTGGAAAAGTCCAAGTCGACTTTGACGACCCAGAGAGTATCTGGGTATGAGGTTATCCTATCAAATGCGTCCACATATCCCGTTCATTGTCATCTAGTTAATCCAGTGACATTTGCAGCTGAGCCAGTGAAACCTGATGACATTGTCCACGAGTGCGCGACTTATGAGGGAGAAGAGGAATAAATGACGAATGTTAAGGAGGATGACTTGGAGTGAGGTGAGGTACTCTTTGATGATGGGTCCTCGACAATTAATTAGGACACTGGTGAGAGGCATACGGGTGCAGCTGTTGTGGGTCTTGTGAATGGGGAATACCAGTTCAGAATGAGGAAACGAATACCTTTGCATTACTCCGCACAAACAGCAGAGCTAGTGACACCTATAGAGGCGCTGGAAATGAGTAAGGGAAAGGCAGTCACAATTTAACCTCCACTGTTTATTCAAACTTGCCGGGGTGGCAGAGAAAAGGGTTTAGGAGGTCTGACAGGACCCCTGTCCAGCATGCTGCACTGTTATCTAGATTAATCAAAGCGCTAACACTGTCCACAGAGGTAGGGATTGTCAAATGTGTTCTTGGAAACAATTCTGCAGAAATAGCAGCAAAGAAGCCACATATTTACCATTCACAGATCCCCAGAATATGGAAAACGTGTCCCGGCAGGTACAGTTGCTAGCCCCGTACACTGCGGTCCCTTGGCTTAAAATTATACCGATGCAGGAGAGTGCACCTAAGGATGAAAAGGAGCTCTGGGAAAAGTGGGTATGTGCCCTCTCGCTCACGGATTTGCTGTGGATACAGGTGCTTTCAGGAACGGTAGTAATGCTTGTAGAGCTGCTTCTTGTGGCTCTTGAGAAAATACATTACCCGCCTTGCAGCAGACCTCCAGAAGGAATGGTTCATGCAATCCAAGAACAGGTAAGTAGATTTGTAGGGAATTGAATAGCTTGCAGAGAATTTAATCCTGGTAACACCATAAGGACGATAAATGAGTTTTGCCTAGGATCTCAGCCATTTGGGGAATCCAGCAAAAGGGATTTGGTGAGGGAGGTATTTCCACAGTGGGTCATTTGTGAGGTCCTCAAGTTTGACAATGGGACCAACTTTGTTAATACCTTGTTCACAGAGATTACTTTGCTCTTGGGGATTAAGCACAGGTTGTGTTCAGTGTACCACCCATGGCCATGGGATAGTGGAAAGGCTAAATGGTGTTCTTAAAGTTTGATTATCAAAGTTATGTCATCATTTAAATAAAAATTGGCACTATTGTTTGCCTATTGTTCTGTTTTATTTGAGAAATCCCCACAAGAAAAGTCTCCCTGCGACCAGCCAGAGGCTCTCTATGCCACCATCTTGGCGGAACACCAAACCCTGTATCTCAATGGACTTACTAATGCTTGGGCAATAACAAGCACAAGCAATATCTAGCACACTAGGCCTGGACCCATTTAGCCCCTACATGACTACCCAAAGCAGAGATGCTACAGCATGGAGGAAATCCCAACCCATGAGTCTTTTTGGTGATCATGACAGTTTCCCCCCTCAAGGCCCCTCACAAGGGTAGATCTCCCGGCCCTGGTTTAGTGGGATGATTCTGGTGTAACCTTTTAATTAGCCGGGGGGAAATGAATGTTCAAACTGGGTTCCAAGGTTCTATCCTGTGGGCTATACCCTTTACAATCCACCAGTTAAAACAATTTCTTTCTGACTAGTTTTGAATTCTAGACAGGCTTCAATAATGAAACATGAAACACTGGATATCTTCATATGTTGAATGGAAGAGTCAATTTCATAGCTACTGGGTTGATGACTGCCTCAACGGGAAATGGACCCAAAAACCTAGGATGGAATTTTCTTGTCCCCTTCAAAGCATTGTGTCTGGAAGCTAACCACACCTTGTCACCAACTTGAGATCTCGGAGCATCTCTTTGCTGCTTGTCAGCAAATCTTTTTTTTACTCCCTTTAGCTGCAGCCAGATGTGTCAAGGCCATTTTGTTTGCTTTGCTTGAGCAATGTGTTCATGTAGAGTTTGAACTGCAGGCATCTGCACAGCTTCAGGCAGATCAAAAGCTGAGGTCCGTGGATGACAACCGTACAAGGTGTAAAAAGGGCTGAGACCAGTAGATATAATAATAATAATAATAATTTAGCATTTATATAGCGCTACAAACCCTCATGTACCTCAATTGTTGTAAGCGTACTCCGCAGTCAAGTGTCTGTCAGTCAAGTGTGATCCGTTGGATGCAGACGGCACCGGAGGGACTGCTCCATTTGTCTGTCAGTTTGGGGATGATAACAAGTGGATATACGCATATTAATCTTGGCCAGTTCACACATTTTTTTTCAAAACCTAGACACAAATTGGCTGTCCCTATCCGACACCACTGCTGAAGGGAAACCATGAAGTCATACAACGTGTTCCAGAAAAACCTTGACCAAGGCTGACGCCGACAGAAATCCTTTCAGGGCCACAAAGTGCGCCATCTTGGAGAACATGTCCACTACCAACAATATTGTGTTGAAACCAGAACAGGGTGGCAAATCAGTGATGCAATCCATAGAGATGGTGTGCGAAGGTGCCGGGGGAACTGCTAGAGGGTGAAGCAACCCAGCTGGTCTTTGCTTCCACGACTTATTCTGGGCGCATATTCCACATGTCTGAACAAAAAAGATGATATCCTTGCGCCATGTTGGCCACCAATACACCCGCTTAATTTTTGCAGTGGTCTTGGCTATTCCAGGATGACCCTCCACCAAAGAGCCATGGAAGTCTGCTAAAACTTGTTCTTGCAGTGCCCGTGTGAGCAAATACAAGCGTCCCTGGAAATACGGTAAGTTATCTTGGATCGAGACCCGAGGACCTTTAGACCCCCAGACTTCCAATTCTGTGGCTGTCATACTGAATCAAATCTTTTCCTTCAAATCTTCTAAGGGAGAGTCTATAGCTTTTCTCCAGGTATGATGTTCACTGGATCGGAGGTAACATAGGCATCTTCACCTTCCCCAATGCGCGATAAGTCGTCCGCCGTACCGTTACGCACCCCAGGGCAAAAAGTGATGACAAAATCATACTCAGTGAATAAAAAAGCCCAGCAGAGCTGCCGAGATGACTGTGCTTTAGCCGAACGCAGATATTGCACATTTCAGTGGTCAGTAATGACAGTGATGGTGTGACGAGCCCCTAACAAGTGATCTCTCCTTTCCTTGAGTGTATTCTTGATAGCCAGTAACTCCTTGTCAGTTATAGCATAGTTTAATTCTTCTGCGGAAAACTTCTTAGACCAAAAGGCCACCGGATGCAACTGCCTGGTATCTGGATTCTTCTGTGACAATACTGCTCCCATAGCAACACTATAAGTGTCAGTCTCCACAACAAATGGCAGATCAGGTCGTGGGTGTTACAACACAGGAGCCTTAGTGAATTTGCTCTTCAATGCCTTGAACGCATCTTCTGCATCGGGTGTCCAGTCGAACTGCCTGTGCTTTCGAAGCAACAATGTGATAGGATGCACCAATTGGGAGGAACCAGGTACAAAACGCTGATAGAAGTTGACGAATCCAAGAAAACTTCGAACTCCTTTCACTAACCTAGGAGATAGCCAGATAAGGATCGCTTACACCTTCCCATTATCCATCTGAATACCTTGTGGCGACAGAAAAAATCCCAGGAATTCATTTTCCGTCACGTGGAAGGAGCACTTCTCTAATTAAAAAGAAAGCGCTCTCCAAGCCACCCAAGAAGGACGGGAAGAAGCGCAAGAGGAGCAGGAAAGAGAGCTATGCCATTTACATCTGCTTGTCATAGTTTGGTGAGAACTGCGCACCATGGGTGATGTACTCCTGGACTGTGGCTGAGTAGATCAATATATCATCAATATACACCACCGCGCAAACATCCAAAAATTCTCCCACTACGTCATTCATGAAATTCTGGAAAGCAGCAGGGGCATTACACAGCCCAAAGGGGATTACTTGATACTCGTACAGTCTATACCAGGTGCGGAAGGCGGTTTTCCACTCATCACCTTTCTTAACCCGCACCAGATGGTAAGCCCCCGAAAGTCTAACTTGGTAAAGACTTGCACATGCTTGACTTAGTCCAACAACACTGGGATGAGTGGAAGTGGGTATCTGTTTTTTACTGTGAGCTGGTTGAGAGCGCAATAGTCTATACAAGTACGAAGGGCCACTCCTTCTTAGGCACAAAGAAGAGGGGAGAGGCTGCAGGTGACTTTGAACGTTGTATAAATCCATTAGCAAGATACTGATCAAGATACGTTTTCAAGTGAGTGTTCTCCTGTTCTGTCAGAGTGTATATCCTACTGCACGGAGCTTGAGATCCAGGAAGGAGGTTGATCTGGCAATCGTATGGCCGATGCGGTGGAAGAGCGTTGGCCTGTTTTTTTTTCAAATACGTCCTGGAAATTTCGATACTCGGGAGGCAGGTTCCCCACCAACCCTAGAGCAGGGCCGATTCTCTGCACGGCCTGTACTTAATTACCAGAGTCATCTTTAACTCCATAACACAAGTTCTTGCACTCCTCTGTGAAGGTCAAGGTCCTTGTACGCCAATCAATGTGTGGTTTGTGTTCTTCTAACCATGGGATTCCCAAAATAGGCTGGAACTGCGGAGCACTTATCAGGTCAAATGAGATCTTTTCTCGATGTCCGTCCGGGCAAAGCAAGGTGCATTCCTCAGTGTGCTATGTCACTGGTCCCAACACCAGCTGAGTGCCGTCAACTACAGTAACGTTCTCAGACACTGGCTTAGGGCAGGCTGCAATCCCAATCTTGCTGGCTAGTCCGAGATCCATGTAGTTGCCTACCGCACTGCTATCTAGAGCATACATTCTTGAGGGTTGGTGGTGGCTAATCATGATGATGGGGACAACAAAGTGAGAGATCTGAGATTCCTTTTTCTTGCTTGGCAAGCCAACTTCTATGCTTGCCGGGCATTGGAGTTTTCCACCTGGCCTTCCTTCTCTCCCTTATCCAGAGCTCCCACTGATTTTACTGGGCAGTCACAAAGGAAATGTTCTTCTGTGCCACAGTAGAGGCATAACTGCTGCTGCCGTCTTTTCTCTCTTTCTTCTTTAAAAATGGGACCTCGAATTCCTCCCAACTGCATAGGCTCTGTTTGACCCTCAGACGTATGATGGGTCGGATTTCCTTTCGGGCGGAAATAATAAGACCTGTTCTCAGAGCGAGAGCGATCCACCTAACGGTCCTACAACCTGTGGTCCAATTGAATGGTCAAATCTATATATTCTGCACATCCTGTGGGAGGATTCACTACTTGAGCCAGAATGTCCTTCAATTCACCCGAAGACCTTGATAGGATAATGTTGTTCTCTTTTCTTCGGGCCAGCTAGTTTCTGCCACCAACTGGTTAAAGGTGGCCACGTAGGCCAGCAAATCTTCACTCCCTTGTCGAACGGATAACAACTCATTGTCCAAAGCCTGTCCCTGAGTGTGACGTGCAAAACGTTTTCTCTAGCTCTTGTTGAAAACCTTGAAAATTGCGCAATAGGGGATCATCCCTGTTGACCAGAGGAATGGACCAGTCTGCTGCGTGTCCTCCCAAGTAGGATAACACATATGCCACTTTTGACTGGTGTGATGGAAACACCCCTGGTCTACACAAAATATGCAAACAGCATTGGTTCATGAACACTGTGAACCACTTGGAATCACCCATGAATCGCTTTGGAGGGGCAAATGGAATGTTCCCTGAGACTACCACCTGAACAGGGGCCACAGGCTGTGGAATGTGAACAGGAGGATTCCCCCCTGGAAGCGGGACCGGACGAGGGGAATAAATATCTGGTGAGCTAGCACCTCCTACCCCTTCCCACTCTTCAGTGTTTTCTTCCTGGGGCTTAAGTAAACCCTTAATCTCACCTGTGGTTGATAATTAGGGGGCTCTCCGTCCTGCTGTCTAACAGCAGCACAAGTCATTGGTGAGGTGGCTGCAGTCTCAGTGCTGGAGAATGGGCCTGCTTTAACTGCGGAGAATGGAGCGGCCTTGTCTTGCTGAGTGTGTTTAGTTCCTTATTGGATTCTTAGCTGAGTCATGGGTCTTGTTGCTGTTAGATGAGAAGCCTTTCTTGGTTAATTGACTCTGCTGTGGTTAATTCTCTGTTTTCTATCTCCTTACTTGCAGGCTGAGAAAACAAGGCAATTCTGAAGCTAGCGTGGCTAACGGAGCACCTGCGAAGGCTTAGGAAACTGAGGTGAGTCTGAGTGCGCTACTTAGGATAGCGCGACATAGGACCGGAGCACACGTGGGTCCTTGAAGCATGGAGGAGTTTGTGGTATACTGCTGTAAGCATGCGCGCATTGGCTTTTATAAATGTGCGATCAAAAGTTGCTTAAGGTTAATGTCTGTACATTGTCTTTCAGGTTAACACGGAATTCAGATTTCACACCCAGCGGAAGGCACGGCGCTGCAGGAACATATCGCAGAATGTGAGCGTGGAATTCAAGGAAGGAACCTGCAGTGAGGAAAACTGCGGCGGATATTTCAGGGTAAGTTTAGTTCTGTTTTCTGTGGATTTCTTGTGATTTCGGAGGTCTTTAATGTGTCTTCTATCTTCCTTTTCAGGTCGGAGAACTGGAGCGCCGGTAAGCGTTGTGCCGCTGTCAGTAGTAACAACGCGAAGCACGTGGAAAGGTGCGAGCAGGGCTTAAGTAGGCCTCCACGCCCAAACACTAGTCTCCCTGCCGACCATCCAGAGGCTCATTATGCCGCCATCTTGGAGGAACACCAAACCCTGTATATCTATGGACTTACTAATGCTTGGGCAATGACAAGCACAAGGATTGTCTAGCACGCCAGGCCTGGACCCATCTAGCCCCTATATGACTACCCAAAGTAGAGGTGCTACACTGTGGAGAAAATCCCAACCCATGAGTCTTTTTGGCGATCATGAAAATCTCAGGCCATACGAGATTGTGACTGGGCGTAGGCCACACTCTGCGCTCTCTCCTGCACGCATAGTATCAGATGCACATAAATCAGTAGAGATTCTTTGTGAGGAGTTTAGGGAATACCTTAGAGCTTTAACCAAAAGTGTCACACTTATATCTACACAGTTTGCATCTTCTCATCAACAGTCTACAGGAGAAAGCTGCAAATAATCCAATGCTGCTCCCCGTAGATCTGGTGTATGTCTGCATCTTTATGCAAAACTGAAAAGAGCTGTGTTTCCACAGGCCGCTGTGTGTGATTTTTCTCAACTCTGTTTGATGTGTAGATGAAGGGCAGCAAGAGCTGGGTCCACCTCAGAGATGTACAAAGGGATCCCTGTGGATCTGGTGTAAGTCTGCAACTTTAGGCGACACCGGAATGAGCTGTGTTTCCACAGGCCACACCGTGTGATTTTCTCAACTCTGTTTGCTGTGAAGATGGAGGGCAGCAAGAGCTGGGTCCACCTCAGTGATGTAAAAAGGGATACCGGCATCCCTCCACTGGCACAGGAACAGGAGAAGGCTCAAAGTTAAGTATGCCCTAAGGATTCCCTGTTTGTTCCAGTAGAAAGGGGGGAGCAAACAAAGACCAGTGATTCTTATTTTCTAAGGATAAAGGGAACATTTGGGTTTAAATTGAATATTAGGATGGCTGATTATATGTTTTTCTCGTTCTCCCTGTTATTGTGTTCAGGTTTTGTTGACAGTATGGATGTGAATGCTTTTAACTTGTCTAGTATTGTAGGAGTTGACGAAATACTATTGAAATCACAAAGAAGTGTTGACTCTGACTTCATGAGCAACAATGATGTTGTAAAATCAGATCCAACAGTAGATACATGTGGTTTTGCAGCAGATAATGTATCGTGCAGCCACATGAGCAAAGTGTAGAGAGAGATATGTAGCATTTTGCTACATCTGCTCTTGTATCCACCATGCTTCTCATGTCCCTAAGATATTTATTCCTGATGAAATAGAACTAGTGCAGGCGCGGTGCCTAGTGCGTCTAGCTTTGTGCAGGGCCCTAGGGCAGTTTCAAGGGCAATCAGCCACAGCATCTATTTTACCTGTTCATGAAGAATGTTCAATTACATATCATAAGGAGCAGAAGAATTTGTATTGTATGCAAACATTCCAGTTACATTTAACACAGTCCATCACAACGAACAACCAATGGGAGCAAGGGGTGAACAGTTGCAGAGCTAGAGGGATGAGGGAATTCTCAGAAGAAGGGGTGCAATAAGTAAATCAAGAGTGCTGAAATGTACGGAAGAAATATCTGAAGCATTTGACATGGCTCAAGGAGCCAGAGAAACCTTTTAAGCTTCAGTTAATCACACATTTTTCTCTGTGTTTTATGGGTGATAGCACGGTGCCTGTTGGCACAAATGAGAACTGCAGTCAGACGCTTCGCATCGCTGATCTGGCTTGAGGTGCAGCTGCACTTATTGATGTGTTTTCGTCTTGCAGAGTATTCAGTTACAGACAATTGCCTCCCGCCTGGCGAGGTGTGTGCAGTCTCTTTACACTACATGTGCATGTCCTTGTTATTCCTGAGAAACATTTAGTACTTGCCTGCTCGATGCCCAAAGACACATCTGTGCCGCCTTTGTCCCCTGTGGCCCTTGCGTCCCCTTTGTCATCATGCATGGACAACTCAGTGACTTTGCCTGATCGTAAAGAAGAGGAACCAATACAATGGACCATGCGGTCCAACTATATTTCGGCGACATCTTAAAAAGCTCTGATGGACATTCCTGAGTAGTATCGTCCGATCAGCCGGATCGAAATGTTTTCCTCCTTCCTGGCCCCTGATGTCCAAGCTATTGCAAGTGCAAAGTGGCTCCAGGTGACTCGCTATGAACATGTGTTATTTATAAACTCCTTTGAGTCAGATTTTAGTGCAATTAAAGAAGAACTATGTCCCTGAGTTTCTTCGTCTTGCAGAACAGATACATCCTCGACCTCCTACCAGCTATGGAGGGGGGTTGTGACAGAAGATTGGGAGTTCTTGCTGCACATTTGATCCTCCAAATGATTCGGAGAATGGAATTCTAACTCAGACAATTGCTGCTTTGCACACGCTTAGGGTGGTCAAGGAGAACAAAGCAGGAATGACAAATGACTTTGGTTGGACTCTCTTTTTCCTTGGGTGCCGTCTTGGATGAGCCTAGCTGTCCAAATTTCGATACCAATTTTTACCCTGTTCCTTATTATCTTTTGCTCCTGTCAAATGCTCTTATGATGTTGTTCTTCCCACATACCAAAAGCAGCTGCCATGATGACTGTGACCCTGTCCAAAGCTAGACCCACTAACATTTCCTATAACATGGGTACTCAGACTGACGCTGTCTTGTGTCCTCCACAAAAGGGGGATGATTGTGAGAGCAGCGGGTTGATTGCGGAAATGGTGTGGGACGAATTGATTGGTTCAGTTTAGCAGTATGCCCATATTGGGACCAATGTGAGGGATGTTGTAGGGTTTTATTTCCCTGAGAAGATAGTTTAAAGGAATGAGAAATGTGTGTATTAGTGAAAGTATTAACTAAAGGGGCGGGGGATGTTGGGATGGTCAATAAAGGCTCAAATGAGAAAGAGGGGTTCACGTGGCTTGTGCCACATTGGTGACTATGGGATTGGCGATATTGATGCAATTCTGTAATTTTATATGTATCTAGTGTAGTTAATGAGAAAGGGATATGTGTTACCTTTAGTGTTACTTTGTATTTAAGTTGATACATTTTTGAATCACACATGCGCAGCAACATAAATGGCAAAACTATTGATGCAACATAAATGCAATGTGTGTATGGTGTGCCACGTAGTGCCTGAGAGTTGGGCAATAAGGAGCTTTATATGCACACGCGAGAAAAGAGATTTGCCATGAAAAAATCCACCGTGAGGAGGACGAGGTAGTCAAAGTGCAGTTTATGAACAGCCGTAGTGTGAAAACTGCTGGGCAGATTTGGACCAAATAAAAAACAATTTGGGAACAAAGCATTGACTTAATTTCCTTGACTGTTTGTGGCAAATCCAACCAGTAGTTTTAAACATATTTTACAGAGACATGGGGTGCCCCTGTGTTCCTGAAAACCTTTATATATATTGCCGTTGGTGCTTTACAGCAGAGAGGCTTAGAGGCTTTTCAGAAATGAAAAACAGCATTTTTTGTTGTTGCTCGATTTGAGTGATTCCCGCGATATTACTGAGAGAAGCTGCAAATAAAAGAACTCAAACTGCTGTTTAGTGGAGGAAAAAGGATGCCATCAAACTTTGAAATGTACTCCCCCACAACCTCACAGAGTCTAATAACTTTCTTGACTTCAGAAAGAGACTCAAATCTCTTCTGTTTATGTAGTCACTCCTATGGGAACACTGATTGTTTTGAATCACAGCGCTAACTTGGGCTGGCCCTAGGCACTACATAAATACCAATAGAAATTGCAATAGCAATCACATCAGGCTAGAGGTTGGGAGTAGAAAAGAAACACCAGGTGAAGATTGGGTTTGGGGGTGGGTTGGGGAGCAAGTTACAGGTAGAAAACGTTTGGTTTGTCATTGGAAGACTGTGGGAATCTCACGAGATTACAGCGGCAATGCTGCAAGACACGCTCAGGATTGGGTTTGCGTCAGACAAAGCGATGAGTGATAACGGGTAATGGGAGAGGATTAGTTAGGGAAACAACGTATTGCCGAGAGTGAGGGGACCTGGAAAAAAGAAGGGGAGCACATGTTGAGTGCATGTGAGGTTGTGGAAGACCTTTAAAAAAAACAAAAAAACGTATAATTCACACATTTTCTGTTCGCAAAATATCAGCTAAATCCGTCCTGCAAGTCAAAAGTTATTAGCAAATCAGTTTTCTATTTTCCTATGGCACTAGACAGACACCTTAACTTTAGAGTGGTGGCTGCTGCACTATACTACATATCTTTGGCTTGTTAATGTTATCAGAAACAGTTAGTGCCCCTACCCTCCTAAATACAACTTCTGGACACACCACTGATCATGCCAGCCCCATCCCATCTGGTGGCCATAAACCACGTGAGAAATATCTAGAAATCAACACCACTGGGCACGTCTCTTAGAGAAAGCTCAGGAGGATAGTGCAGGGGCAAAGTGCTCGCCTTGGAAGGAAGACGACACAGAGCAACATAGGTTCGATCCCCAGGTCTGCACTTAGAAACCTCTGTGTATTTAGCGCATTATAAATAACCTATCATATCATATCAAAGCTGGACAAGGCAAGGGCTGCAAAATGGGAAGGTAAAAGAAATATGCCTTGCTTTTATGATCATATTTAACAATGCGTTCAGTGCAAAATGAGTACCAAAATGTTCACAAAAATAATTGAAAACATCATGACATGCAGTCATTATATGATCTCATATTGGGAAGAGTTTTATTATAGTTTGTCTTTTAAGGGCACTATGAGTTATACATCGAAAGCGAACCCTTTGCAGTGCTTTAAACCACCTTCTAAAAAATCAATATGCAAATATCTGCAATCAAACAATCAGTGTTGAGTAACGATCCTGAAGCGATATGCACATGGCGACATGTGAGTAGCAATCCTGAAGGATATGGACACAGCGACTAGTGAGTAACGATCCTGAAGCGATATGCACATGGCGACATGACCAGAGAACACTGAGGAATCAACATGCAGGTGTTACAACTTGTCTTTTACATGGCCGAAGTATGTGGTTATTGCACATTCTTTTCCTTACATGCAACAAAGCAGAACACACTATCAAGATCCAAAACAAAATATTTGGTTTGATTAACTCTCTTATTATTTTTTGATTCTTTATTTACACAGCCTGCATCGGTCACAGCTGCTTTCACACATTCCTCGTCTAGGCATAAGACAGGCAACTTGTATGTGCCGCACATCACGAACGTGCATCCCAGGATTAGCACCAACATAAGGTGTCCACCTATTTTCACCAGCGATGACATATCTTTCATAGCCTTGCGGTAGTCATCCACGTCTGTGCACATACATTCCAGGAACAATGTTGACAGGACACAGTCAACTTGAGTCGGAAGCTTCGGCACAAATGGATGATCTTCATTGGCTTCACATTTTATAAGCTTTGTAATCTTCCTTCTCAGGCTTTCTTCTTTCTCAATCCCTATTTCTCTGTGGAAACAAATCCAATATATAATTTGGCAGATATGTAGTTGAGTCAATATTTACTTAACATGCAGTAAAATCAGCTTCTTCTAAGAAGCGGTTTCCCTTCTTTTCATCATACAAGTAGAGCTCTCTGGGATGCATCTGCATTAGTAACGACTTTACATATCACTTTCCAGTCAATGTGAAATATCATTATGACTTTGCAGGGGCAGTAATAACCGGCCAGTAATTTCATTTACTGGCACATTACTGCACCAGCAAAGTACAAGTTTGCCGGTGGGGCACCTGATTTACCTCCAGCTAAGAATTGGATTTCACATAAGGTTTAAATAGCTTTTCTTGTGTGAACTACAGTTCACAAGACTAGTAAAGTGAAATTGACTTTAGTTACCTTTTCTCTTTGTAGGTCCAGCACACACCATCTTATGTGGAGTGCTGGGGGGTTACTTAGTGGCCCCTTATCCTATATTCTCATGTAACATTTTTATGTTACCCTCACTACTTTAAATGGCTGGTGACAGTGGTTTAATGTTTCCTATCATTGTGCTTTTCTACCGCAGGCTGAACCCTCAGCTACAGTACAGCACCCATGGGTGACCATTTTGTCAAAATGACCCCTGATGTCTTTTTGCGCCATTTTCTGTTTGTGATGCCTTTCATGGGTTTTACTCTGTGTGTTGAAACAGATTTGATCCCTTTGTTTGTCTTGCCTTTGGTGGGCTTCAGCCCTGAAGCCAGCCTGTGGCTCCAGTGTGTCTGAAAGGGCAGGATCTGAGGTAGGTTCCCGAAACTCTCCTGTCCTTAGTCTCTAGGAATGCCTGAATGCAACCAGTCCTGATTGGCTAGCTGTCCTTTCAGGTGTTGTCTAGATTTCATTGGAAGATGTAATTGTCCTCACATTTACTGAAACCCTGTTTAACATTTTCCTTCCTTAAACCTATCTTTTCCTCAACCTCAGAATCTGCAAAGTAACTAGTGTGATATATAAATGACATTACTGTCCTTGTGAATGAAGTCACCTCAGGGTGTAGGAATTGTGTAAGAAGCACATCCAAAGAGTATCCACTAAACTTGTTCTGATTCTGAAAAGTAATTTCAAAGTATATTGACAGTGTTACATGAATTGCCTTTTTAAAGAATGCTAATTAAAAAATTGATGTTAAATAAATAAATAACTAGTGTAAGTGTTACTTGTCTACTTGTATTCACGAATTTCATTTGTACAGCTCTGCAGCTCATATTTACCCCTCTTGAGATAGGCCTGGCTGCTCAGGCACACTACCAACTTTTGTAGTACAGACCTATACCAAAAGGTAGGTTAACTGATACCATGCAGATAAGCGATGTGTAGTCTCACACAGTGTGACTGCATCAATTCTTACCTAACAGAGCTGGCACCAGAGAAATCAATGTATCAGCCTTTCCCAAGGCCTGCACATTTCTTAATTCAAGGGTGTCGCCTCAGTACTACTCAAATCATAGCGCTTCCTGTGCTCTCTTGTTGGGATGAACGTCCAACGTCCCACATGCGAGAGGAAATATAAACTAAGAAAAACAATAAACTCAATTTTTTTTTTAATCTTTATATTATAATAGAGAGTCACAACAGAACAGAGTCAGTACAGGCACAGTGTACCTTCACATTGAACATTACATTTAGTTTCCAACATCTTGTTACATAGCATTTAAGATGTCAAGGCGTTGATACAGGTGTAAAGTCATTGGGCCTCATTAGGACCCAGTCGGTAAGGGGTTTATGGCGGCGTAAACAGCGCCGACCCTTACCGCCTGATTCCGAGGTCCCTTAGCGCCATGGAGGTTTTAACACCTGCTTTTAGCAGGTGTTAAAATCCATGGCGTTAAGGGACCTTGTTGTTAATTACGCCACCGTAATTTACGGTGGCGTAATTAACGCCTTCCCCACTCCCATTATGCCCTATGGGGCAAAAATGGGAATGGGGAAGGGTAAATGGGTTAATGGGGACTTACCGCCCCACTCACCTCGGAATGGGGCGGTAAGTCCGCCAACCACCATGGCGTAAACGTAGTTTACGCCATGGTGGTAAAGGTACGACCCAGGCAGTAATTTACCGCCTGGGTCGTAATGAGGCCCATTGTCTGAGAGCATACTGCAGAGGTAGCTCCTAAATGGAGCCCATATATCTTTGGGATGGCAAGTAGCAGATACTGTTCACACAAATTGTTCTTCACATTCGTTTACCATTGTAAGATCCTTGATAAAGTTTTCCCGGCGGGGAGCATTGGCAGATTTAATATACAACGTTTTGCAATTACACAAGAAGTATAAAATAATCGCTGAGTGGTCTCGGCTGTTTTACCAATATCCCAAATAGATATTTCAGAGGCGAGGGGGACGCAGGGATTGATGTGATTTCCTCAATGATGTTGGCGACTTTGCCCCAAAATACAGCCACAGAGGGGCACGCCCAGTACATATGATAAGCGTCTGCGTTTGGTGTGTCACATTTCAAGCATTTCCCGTGCATCCCGCTACAAATTTAGCCAGCCTGGAGGGGGTGTAGTGTAACTGATTGAGTATTTTAAATTGAATTAGACGCAGCCCAGAGTTTAAAGAGACTGATCTGGTGAGCTGACAATATTTAAGCCACTGTTCCTCGCTTAAGTTGGTCCCCAAGTCCCGTTCCCATGTTTCCTTTATAGTGTTACAGGAGGTTGAGTGTGTCTGGACCAGATTATATAACAGCGAGGCCCCCTTCTTCCGCCCCTCAGTTGCTGTTACAGCCCTTACACATTCGTGGGTGGCAGGCTCCATAGGGAATGTTGGCCACCTAGCAGCGAACGCGGCTCTCATACGGTGGTATTGGAAGCACTTGAGCAACCTGTCTCCACAGCATCCGTGAAGTCTCTTAGTTCCACATTAGTCCCCCGGGAACAAATCCCGCATTTTAAATAGTTTGGTCGGGTCGCAAGCCATTTGTATGGTTTTATCAAAGGTGGGTGTGATGTTAGGATAGCTCCAGAGTGGGATCTCTGGGTCATATGGGTTCTCAATTCCAAGCCTTCTAAACATTTTGGACCATGCATGTACGGTAGTAGTCACTGGATCGAACTCACAGTGTCTTTGTGCTTGGGGCTAAAGATAATTGATCGAGCATCGGTAGGGGAGGCTGAATATTTCTCAATAGGGATATGTGTGGCTGTGTCGTCTGGGTCAAACCAATATTTTGCAAATTGGGCTTGGGATGCTAAATAGTATAATTCAAAGTCCGGGGCTGCGATTCTGCCGCTCGGGAATGGCTCCACCATCTTGGTGCACTTCATCCTTGCAGTCTTCCCACCCCATACAACCCACCCAACACAAACAAAGTAGCAAGTGACTGAAGATTCGTAAAAAAGGTTTTGCCAGGCCAAATTGGAATATTACCGAAAAAATATAGCAGCTTGGAGAGGACTACCATTTTCAGAAGTGCCACCCGACCATATAGAGATATAGGGAGTTTAGCCCATAAGTACAGTTTAGTCATTAATGTCTGAAGGATATCTTCGTAGTTGTCTGTATATAGTCTATTTTTATTGCTAGGTACCACAACTCCCAGATAGCAAACTCATAAAGGAGACCATTTGAACCCAGTAATGTTGGATAGGTTGGTTGTGGATGGGGTCAGCGGAAACAACTCTGATTTAGAGACATTAATTTTATATCCTGAGTATTTGGTAAATGAATATCTATCGGCCATCATAGGTCCAAGATTGGATTTCGGGTCTTGGACATAAAGTAGAGTGTCATCAGCATATAAAGATATGACCGGCGGGGGGGCCTGTCATTCTGAGACCTCTGTGTGCATGAATTTTCCAGACAAATTCCACCATAGGTTCCATCGTTAGGGCAAAAAGAATGGGGGAGAAAGGGCAGCCCTGTCTGGTGGCTCTGCCTAGGGAGAAGAGGGAAGATAAAGCGTGGTTGGTAAGGACCCTGGCCTCTGGATTAGTGTAGAGCAGTCTGACACACTTAAGGAAATATTGTCCCTGGCCGAAATGCTCCAGCACTGAGAAAAGATAGGCCCACGACACAGAGTAGGAACCATCTCGGAATCGAGAGCTGTGACTGCTGCATTAGCTTTCAGGTCAATTTGAGCCATCACCCCAAAAGCCGTTGCAGGTTAAGGGCGGTGGAACGGGTGGTGATGAAGCCCGCCTGGTTGGGGTGTACCAATATGGGCATCTGTGGTAAAAGTCTGGTCGCAAGGACTTTGGCAAAGATTCAAGGAGAGAGGTCTATATGAGGACATATCATGCATAGGGCGTCTGGGCTTAAGGAGTACTGTGATCACAGCTTCACGCATGGACGCGGGGAGTGTGTCACGTTCTATTGCCTCATCCCACACCTTCAGTAGAATAGGGGCTATCCTATCTTGGAATTCCTTGTACAGTTCAACGCCAAGGCCATCCAAACCCGGGGCCTTACCTGATGTTAATGCCTTTATAGCTGCAGTGATTTCTTCAATCATGATAAGTGAGTCTAGTGCAGTACGTGCTTCCAGATTTAGGGTTGGGAGCTCGAGTTCCCGTAAGTAATTGGTTATTTACTCTCTGGATTTAACACCTCGGTTAGAGTATAGGGATCTGTAAAATTCCGCACATGTAGCATTTATGTCTTCTTCCCTGTTTGTGGTCCTGTTTATTGTCTCCCCCTGTTTAGTTTGTATGATGGCTATCGGGCTACAGTATCCCTCTGCTTTAAGCATGTTGGCCAGAATCTACCTGCTTTGTTGCTTTCGTCATATCTGTGGGCACGAGCAGGGGTCGCCATATATAGGACTTCTCTATCAGCCAATTTATTAAATTCACCCAGTGTGTCGTGTATTGCAAAGAGGGCTTCTTTACTATGTGTAGCGCCAGCCCTCCAGATAAGATGCGTATGGGGACTTTTTAACACAGTAAAATCTTGCTGAAACATCATAATTCATTTTTTTCTTGCATACGATTTACGCTAGCTAATCACAGCAGTTGCTTGTGAATTCCCAGCCACTTTTCTCCAGTAGATGGCGCTGAAACACTTCAGCAAATACAAACCTTGTGTGAAGACTTTGCAGTGTCATATTTGTGAGTGATGATTCAGGCAGGCTGCAGAGAACGTGGCATGGCCATGAACAAGACCTTCTTAATGTGACCTTAACAGAAATGTACCAAAATGCCAGCTACACTGCACACAACGCTTAGTTACAAAAACCTGTGCCTCTGCAGTGGGCCCCTACAGTAAAGTACATTTTTGCAAAAGTCGGGCCAATTTCAAGAGTCAGACCTGGCAGGCAAAATAAGAGGGTATGCCAAGCAGGGGTCAAGTCCTAAAAATAAAAGTGGGGGGACTCATCAACAAACGCAATGAGAGGTGGCCTTGCCAGAAAGGAGCATATTAAGGTGAAATATGCACAGTTCATTAAATTAGCTTTGCATAACCATCAAAATTGTGCAGAACGAATGGCATGTGCCTTTCATAAAATCAACGCCCACACAAAACCAAGGAAGGATATTTTCTTCTAATACTGTTTTTAAAAACATTAAAAGGTGTGCATGTTTTAAATTCCAAGAACCAATTCAAATGTTTCCCCTAGAACTTGCAGTACCGAAATGGGACATTTCACTTTTAGTTTTTTGTTATTTTTTAGCAGGTTATTCGGGTTATATAGTGCAGTTGTGAAGTGTTCGGCCTACAAACCTGAATACTGCAGTTTGATCCCTGAAGGTTGGCTTTAAGTCATATAAATTCAAAGAGGGTCCAACCTCTGAAAAAATGGGTGGACTTTGTGTACCCTCGTCTTAAACCCTGAAGCCAAGATTGGTTCCTTTTGTTGTTGACAGCAGCGATGGGTGGTGCCATTTCTTTTCCAAGTACTGAGCAGGCAAGTACAGGTTGCCCAGCTCAGTTCTACGTGTGTAGCAAGCCGGCAGTGCTTCTCCATTAATGGCATATACTGTTCTGCAGTTAGAGCATTGTCTGTAGACTGCAAATGTGTTTTATGTGTGATTTACACTCAAAATTAAAAGTGGAGCTTCCAGCGGGGAGCCCATTCTGTTCAGATTTAAAAGTACTTTAGGAGGGAGCTTTGAGCTGTTGACTCGTTTTCCTTTTGGCTGCACTAGATTCAAATGTGGGGCACAAGCCCCTCAAGGAAGTAAAGGCAAATGAGTCCCAGCTAAAGGCACAAATGTCAGGAAGCCATCACATACCCCTTTGCCACACAACGATTGCCTGCAAACTCTAAGATGTACATGTCCAAATGGTACTGCTGTGTAGACGTGCCCTAGAGCCACCTGGTGCAGTAGTGACATTCTCAGAAAAGTGAGTATCCATCCACAGCTAACCACACACACACACAGACTTGACTAGCTAGGCAGTAGTTATAAAATCGTCATTAAAGGACAAGCCATTGGCTTACTTACACATTTTACTTTTCTGTCACCATATTATTTGGGCTTATAACTTATTGAATATTGATTAATACTTCCCATCCAGCATTAATATTGTGTACTATCATCTCAAACGGATAATGTCTAAGTGCAGAACGTGTCCGCTGAAAGGAGAGCAGGCCTCTGGTTAAAGTGTGAGGGCACTGGAAGGAAGCACCAATGTGGAACAGAATGGAGCAGAGTTTTGAATGTTTCTTAGTACAAGTTGCTATCATTTTATTACAAGCCTTACTTATAATTCCTTTAGAAAACCCACTTTTTTTTTAAAGGGTCACAGCAATTTATTTTTAGAATGAAAATGAGGGTTGGTTTTGACCTATGAGACAAAGCACTGTGAAAAATGGAATGTGGCGCCGCGCTAGAAAAGAGAAGGCTGGGCAGGAGCTGTGAACAAGTACTGATCGGAAGGGGAAACTGGAATAAGCAAAGTAGCCATCTTAAGAATGGAGGGGTACAGAGAAGGGGAAGATGGTGAGCAACTGTAGCAGAGAGAGGGGTTGGCAGGACCCCATAAGAGAAGGAAGGGTGAGACAGAGGAGAGCTGAACAGATAACTTTCCAGGGGGGATAAGAGCAGCCATATACGCATTGCTCTCAGCCTGTCGGGTGCAAGGCAGTAACACATGGATTGCCAGGCTCACCTTGAGACTTAGACTGGATGAATCATTTATAAGACCACAGCAGGAAACCAGCTGTCTGTCTAAACAAGGTTGGGGCTAGGACCGTCAGGATAAGTTGTCACTTGAGAGCTACATCTTGGGGAAGTCAGAAAGGTTTACTCTGATAAAAAGGGGATTAGGATACTGTGTATGAGGGGACGGTTGGATATTGATATTGATGTTTTATTTGTATCGCGCTCGTACACAAGTGTTTCAGAGCAGCATTGTTGGAAAGCAGCATTATGGGTAAGGAACATGATGGGTTGCACTGTGAGACTGGAGGGCGATAGCAAGGCACTTCAGCTAGTTGGCACTACAGCTGTTTTCTATAGCATGCTTTGAGGAAGAGATAAACTTAAGGACCAGAGGTGGGAAGTAGTCGGAAGGCATTTTGATTGTTGAAACCGAGAACTGTTCACTCGAAGCGTCACACATCTGAAACTTTGACAGCCATGGATACAAGCCTTGCAGGCAGAACACTGTTCTTCCCCCTCAACCGTTCTTGCCACCAACTTCTCCCCTTACCCACCCACCCAAGGCTAATGGGGTTGCATAGTGTTTTGGTCACAGTGTTTTGGTAATTTCTCCCCAGTAACCCGCAAAAGGTATTTTTGTTCTTTGTTCCAGCGGCCGCTGGGGATCTGCCCCTAGGGGTTAGGCAGATTGCGATGCATGCCTTCGTACCAACATACAAGGGCTAGTACAAGACCAGCTAGCAGCTCCAGCAAACAGGAAAAACTGTACACACAGCTTGCAGGTGGCTGACATGCACGATGCACCTCCGAAAGTCTGCAATCCTTCCCAACTCTCTATTCCACTGCTTGCTTCAAAGGAACATATATCGTATGTCTGCATTAACATATGTTCTACACAACAAGCCCCATCTAAAACATACCTTTGTGTTCCACTTCACCTCCATCCCATGTCTGTTCCCATTTACTGTTAATGGCTTGGGGTTTTGTATCTTGCCACATAAATCCAAACCACACAAGCATATCACTTTAAAGGTTCATTAATCCCCCTCTGTACTTCCATGCTTCCAAAGTGTCATCTGCTCACAGTCACAGTGCATTCTCCATATGTATCTTTTCACAGCTCCCACCAGATGGTCAGGCTTTGCCTTCATGGCCTTTTCTGTCACCCGGCTGTGTGCCTGGCACCAAAATAAAATGCACCTAGAACATAGATTCTAGCCAACCTGCAGATCCATTGTGTATTTTACTGTGGCCCCACTGACTGTTCTTTCAGGTGGACAGCTTACACATTAGGAGTAGATGAGAGTGGCCAGAGACTCTCACTATCTTTAATGAGGGGACTCGGAACCCCAACCAGGTCTAATTCAATGCAATTGTTACTGTTCCTGCACAGCTGCATCTATGACCCAGAATCTAAATCCCAAGTAGCCACCAGTTGATTACTCAGCATTTAAGAAAACAAAAACAGAAGACAAATAAAAAGCATTTCAGAGCTGCCTATTGCATTTCCATGATGGCCGCTTGTTCAATGGGTGAAAAAAAACATTTGTTCAGTTGAACTGCAGATTTAAACTAATCCTATTTAACAGCAAGCTGTATGAAACTCTATGAATCACCACGTACATATATTTAAATGGGCTTCCAGTGCCTTTCTCGGACTTATGTTCAATGGCATAACTGTGTAGTTTTGTGCATTCCATAGTCTAATTAGTCAGGTACTTATTCTTTAGGACGTGCCCTGTGATCATGATGTTATATGTAACATTATCGTATTACAACATGCATCTGTTCCTGGCCAAGCAGTGTGTTCTGTAAGCTTGGGGCATCCTGCTCAGATGCAGCATGAAGAGGCAGAGAGCTTGCGGGTAAGAAAGACTTGGCTGTATTGTACATAATGTCACAAGTACCAGTTACTTTTCAGGTTACATGTAATCGGGAGCACACCCGCCAGCCATCCTCAGGCTTACGAGCTCGGGGTCATAACTAGCAATTTCAGAACACTCATGCATCATCACCCATCCAACATTTACTGAGGCGTCATTCATTTAGTCAACTACATTCTCACAGCATGCAATCATGAGCAGCAGGACACCAGCGCTAGGAGACCGCAGTCATGCACTTGACTCCCAACAAGACAAAATAAACCACATTCCCTTTATATTCATGAACACTGTAAGACACAGCAAAGCGCTTCCTGGACACCAAGCACAGCCATGAGGAATAAGGTCCCCTCTATCAGGTACTTTATTGAATCAAAGAGCACGACCCACTGCTGCACAATATTATTTTGTTTCTAACATTTTCCTATAGGTTTAACTTTATGCACCTATTAGATGTTGTACTTTTTACTCTCTTATTAAGCAAAAAACTAATTTTTACTCTCTTGAAATTGCATTTACGCTCTAATTATAAAAATAGAGAGTAACATACTCTCACCTCGAAATCTTATCTGGAGCACTGTGCAGCGCTTTAGTCAACCTCAAGCATTGCTCATTTGGCCTCTGCTATTCCCAGCTCTCTCCTGACTGTTGTCAGCAACCCAGTGGTCTTTGCCATAATAATACCTTGCACCCACACCTTAAATGTTTCCCAGAGCGTGGAATGTGCACTAACTGAGCCCTCATTCAAGTCAAAGAATTTGTTTATCTCAGTGTGGAGCAACTCACATACATGTGGGTCTCTAGGTATGGCAGAGGGCATCCTCCAGCGTCTAGCACGTGGCGAGATGCCTCGCAGATTCAGGGTAAGAGATATCGGAGGTGGTCTGAAAGAGTCCAGGAGTGTATCTCGCTAGCGGATATCGCATCTGCGAGGGACGAGCTAATAAGCCAGTAATGTATACAGGACTCTGAATCATGGACCTTTGAGTAGTATGTATATCGGCTAGCAAGTGGGTGGAGAGTGCGCCACACGTCTATGAGGGATGCTTGAGCCATTATCTGCTTCAAGGTGACCGCAGCCTTTGTGAGACCGCTGGGGTTAACAGAGGATCGATCAAGTGGCGTATCTAGTATTGTAGTAAAGTCTCCTCCCCCTAGTACTAATGCATCTCCTGGTGCATCAAGCATACCTAGAATCGTCCGATAGAATTCCGGATCATCAAATTTCGACCCATCCGTGGTGACTAACAAGATTGATCGGCCAACCACCCTCCCCCACACCAATGCAAATCTACCTTGGGCATCCACCCTGCTATATTCATATTGGAACCCTAATGACGGATGAATCAAGGTAAGGACCCCCCTGGATTGGGCTGAGTACTCTGTATAATATCCGAGAGGGCCCAGCATGAGTGAAAAGTGGAATTTACATTTTTGAGTGCGTGTGTCTCTTCTAGCAGCAGTATCTGCGGATTGTGCCTCGATATATACGCCGCAACCTTCCTGGCCTTGACCGGATTATTAAGCCACCGTATATTCCAGGAGAGTAATTTAACATTCAAACCCTTGTCAGAATGTGTCATACGTGTCACATGTCACATGACCACTATCTGTGTCGCGGCACGCACCAATCTACCCAACCATACCTCTGCTGATATGACTCTCTGCTTTTAAACTTTTAACATCCCCAAAATGTCTTGGCTTAGTGCCAAGGGTACAATTTCAACCCCCACCCGCACCATCAACCCCAACCTGATGATACTCGTTATACAACTTCTGGAACTCTCCGGAGGTGTGAATGTCACGGATCACAACTGCCACGGGTGAACGACACTCATCCAACTTCAAAAACAAGTGTCTGTCGGTGCCACCCAGGTACCACATTTTCACGTATGCAATTATAAAAGGATATTGTGGTCGGTGTGACTAATCAGCTGTGTCTCTTCTGTCTCCCACAGGGTGTGGAAGTCCTTTTTGGTCTGGCCTTTGTCTCTATGGGGCAGCGGGATTGTAGCTTCTATGTTTTCCATGGCTGCTGTTGGATGTTCAAAAAAGGGCGCACAACCTCTGTGTTGTATTCGCAGCTTCGCCGGGAAAATCAGTGCGTACGGGACCTGTCGCAGGCAGAGTTGTTTTTTACCCTGGTTGTATGATGTTCTCTGGGCCTGTACTCCCACCGCAAAATCCGGATAGATGTGAATGCTGTCGCATTCTCTTGCCAAGCGGAGAGCTTTGTCTCTGTCTCGATAGTTCAGCAGTCTGGTGACTATGATGCAGGGAGGGGCTCCAGCCTTGGGTGCTGGGGCCTGCGTGTGATGGGCCCTTTCCACCAAAAATTGGTCCAAAAAGGCGTTGTCTCCATACAATGATTTCAATAACAATTCACCAGGTATCTCTATGGGGCTCTTGCAAAAGGATTCTGCCACCCCGACAATGCGGATATTGTTACATCGGGACCTGGATTGCAAGTGGTTGCATTTCCCACGTAGCTTGCCCATCTCGCCTTTCAGTAGAGTAATTTTGCAAGTATTTTGTCCAATGGAGTCTTCATTACTGCTGATCCTTGATTCAGCCTCTGTCACTCGCGCGCTTTCCTTCTCAACGCAGGCTTTCAAAGAGCCTATAGTGGCCACAATGTCATCCAATTTCACATTGACTGACATAAAACCACTCTGTACCGTGGTGAGGAGCTGCTCATATCTGGAATTTTTGAATGATGTTGTCAGGGGTTCATCCGGTGGTGGAGGCATGGCAACTGGGGATTGGCTGCTTGTGAAGGAGTCCATAGGCCCGGTCTTCTTCTTTTTGGAGCCAGCTCCTTTTGTCATCGCCGAGGGATTGGGGTGTAGATGTCGATCAATCTCCGACGTGGCTGGTACACAAAAAGCCTTCACAGCGAGAGTAGGTCACTGCGGGTAATGGGCATGGCTATTCAGCCAGCTGCAATGTACCTGGCCGCTACAACACTGACAGTTCTCAAGGCAGTGGTGTAATAAGGCACTTTACATGTACTTAGTCTTAGTGGCAGCCCTGTATCAGGACGGGGCCAGTCTGCAGGAGAAGTAAATGATAGGGTTTGAATATCCGTGTATGACCCCGGTTAAGCACTAGGTCAGCAATTTCTCGCCAATGGACGGTTCAGGATCTAATGTATGGGGTTTTGTATCCCAGAAGAGCTCATTCTCAGGTATTTGCATAGATATTGTTGCACCATTAACAGGTGTTCGTCCGCTTGTCTGTGCAGTATTGTATTGCTTGAATGTATTGTGTCCTCTCACGTAAGTATAGCTGGGAGTTTATTATCCTGCCGTTCGCACCCAGACTCCCGCTGTCTTATTGTCCCAGCAGTGCGTTTTGATAGGCGATCCGGCAGTCTTGTTATCGTGGCTGATCCAGTACCTACTTTCTAGTGTGCGTCATCAAATGGCTTCACTTCAGCCTCTGGCCCCAAGTATATGCACCAGATTGCCAATGTCTTTTCCTCGAGCGGCCCTCAGTCTCTGCAGGCAAGTGTCCCTTGGTGGGGTATTAGGCCGTGAGCCTACTGCTTCCGTGTTGACGGTCGCAAGCTGTCTTTTGTTGAGGCGGCTCGCAAGTCACATATGCGTTTTTCCAAGTTGGTTCACTTGGTGTCAGTGCAGGCACGCAGCCATGTCCGTTAATGACACTTGGGTTGTCAGTGAGCGACCAGCAGGGAGCTATTATTGGGGTGTTTGATCAAGCAGTTTCCTCAGGCACTCTACCCGAGCACATGCATCTAGTCTGTGGCGTGATTCTTTCCACGGATCGCGTACCATGTATTGGTGTTCGGTACCCTCTCTCCTTTGACTGTTCCGTTGGATGCCAACCACGCAGTCTCCAGTACAGCTAGCGGCTATTCCTACATTCGCGCACACCACTTCAATATATTGGGACAGTTCAGGGTCCCATACAGAGCCTGCCCCCTGGCCCGGTACTGTGCTTGAGTAGTTTGCACCACGTAGTTAAAGTATCTAAGTGAATAGGTCCCTCTGGGCGCTTCTTTCCACAGACCGTTCATGGAATGCCTACATCCCCCCAAGGCCCGCTCAGCTTACTGGATATTTTGCACGCTCCAATCACCAGCTGCCGGTGTGGTTCGGGCGTGGGATATGTCCTTTCTGTACCGGCTCTGTAGTTCAGGGCGCAGGCTCAAATCTGCCAACATGCCGCAGGATGCCTTTTCAAATGGTCCTGTCGTACTCCTCCACAGGGCCCGGTGATCAGCCACGGCTGCAGGAACGGGCGGGGTGCCGCCTCTTCCACCAGCCTCTGTGCTGCAGAGGAAAATGTAGTTAGCAGGCCCTCGAGTCTGGGTCCAATTTCAAGAGGGCTTGACGCCTTCTAGTATCGGAGATATTAGCGTGGGTAGAGTAGTACGTTCTCTACAGTCTCCAGGCTAAGGTTGTATGGTTTGTATGCTTATGGGCCACTCACAAAGCATGCATATGTTGCAGCCGCTAGTTCGGCTGTGTTGGTGGTGGTTAGTCGCAGCCGCTGGGTTTAGCAGAGAGGCAGTCCCGCAGCAGGGATATCACCTCCATTGTTCACTGTGATTCGGGGTAACTGCTGTGTATATTGTGGGAAAGCCTGCGCATCGTCTCCAGGTGGACGCGCAGTCTCCGCCCACCCTGTGGCCTTAAGGCATTTCCCAGCGAGCTGGATCCAGTGGCTGCAGTGCGGTACTTCCTCCCGGCCTCGCGCTCCCACCTCACTAGCCGAATCTTGCAAAATAGACCTTTCATCCAAATGTTGTCAGTCCTCGTACGGGATTTTCACAGGAGGAGCGCCCGTATTCTAGGGTCAGGTACACACCGTTTGGGTCTCCCGGGTGGCTCCAGAGCAGGATCTTTGCTGGTTAAGGATTTTAGCCGGAGAGGAACTCACTCCTCAGGCAGCCACACAAAAACATAGTGATTAAATCCGCTGACAAGGGGGGAGGAATAGTTGTGATGGATAGAGAAAGGTATGAAAAGATGGTAAACTCCTTAATCAGTAACATCAGTCACTATGAAAAAATATGAGTGGATCCAACTGATAGACTCATGGTCACCCTACAAGATCTGTGCACTCAGGGCATAGAGGAAGGCTTTCTTACATCTGAGGAGCCATGTTTTCTAACCCCGAGGGAATGCTGTGTACCAACTATATATGCACGGCCTAAGATGCACAAAGATAGTGTCAACCCTCCAGGAAGACCAATTATTTCACTGTGTGGCTCCAATAGGGATATATATTGAAAAGGCTATCCATGCATTGGCTGAAGATTCTCCTTCCTTTTTAAAGGACACCATGGCGACGATCAATCACTACGAAGGATTTATCTTGGCTGGGGACCACAATCTCTTGGTCACTTTGGACATAACTGCTCTATATACAAGCATCCCCCAGGATGAAACATTGGCAAGCATTTAACAGAGGTTGCAGGGACGACCTACACCCCATGGGATTCCAACACAGTTTATATTGAAGCTACTAGAGATTGCCTTATGTAACAACTTTTTTCAATTTCTAGATGCCATTTACATCCAGAAACATGGCACCGCCATGGGGCAGTGTTTGGCCCGAGCTTGGCCAATATTTATATGGCATTGCTTGAAGATCTATTCATATACAATAACAATCCCTTTGGGCAATATGTCTACCATTGGAAGCGATATATCGATGATATATTCTTCATTTGGACAGGTGAAGAAGAACAACTGAAGGCTTTCCTATTGTGGTTAAATGAGTGCAAACCCAACCTTACCTTCACAGGTCACTGTGATCCAAAAGAATGACCATTCTTGGACCTGATTATTGCCCAAAAGCAAGGCTGTATTTTTACATCACTATACAGAAAGGACACTGATCGGAATACTTTTCTTGAATATTCCAGCCAACATCCCCATTCCCAAAAGGATAACTTACCATACGGCCAGTTTCTCCATCTCCGACGGAATTGTACTAATTTAGCGGACTATGAACAACATGCTAATCTCTTGGGAGCAAGACTCCTGGAGAGGGGCTACCCACGCAGACTAATCAAGCGATCAGCCAAATGAGCCCGCTGGACTCCAAGAGAACACCTTCTGAGGCCCAGGGAGAAGAAAAAAGGACACAGATCGGTTAGTATGTGTGACCAATTTTTCACTGCAAAGAGTGCAGATAAAAAAGTTAATCAAGAAACACTGGAACTTGGTTACGAGCAAGGGATGCATGAGTGGGTTACCTTTGTTTGCATTAAAACGATCTAAGAACCTTCGGGACCACCTGCTACAATCCAGATTGCAAACGATTGAGACCAACTTTACACAGAACAGCCTCAGAGCTGCCTGGAGCCACAGTAAATAACACATCATGGGTCACTACCCTTGTGGTAAATGCAGTGTGTGCCATCTGACCTCAAAAACCACTAGGTTTAAACATGGTCATTTCAATTGGCAATCCGACAATTTACTAATTGTTCCTCTAGCAATGTCATCTATGCTATATGGTGTCCATGCAAACTACTATATGTAGGTATGACGACAAGGAAGGCATCTATTTGAATAGGTGAACACAGATCATGTATTCGTACTAAATGCAGTACTGCGCCGTTGCTTCAAAACTACATTGCAGAAAATCAAACGGAGGATGACATACATTGGATAATAATAGATCAGCTGGCACCAGACAACAGCCAACATTCTATGCAATGTAGGTTAATCAAGCTGAAGCAAAATTGGATCTATAGATTGAGGACCCATGAAATCGGCCTCAATGACGATATCCAATGGTCCTTTTTGCTGCAACGTTAATGGCAGTGTGCCTTAGTACCCACAAAGGACCTATAACCATTGAACATTTTGGATATTCATATCTTGAGATGCTGTCTGAATTGCACTGTCGACCTAATTAGATCGATATGTTTATTGGCAGATTTATGCAGAAGGTTATGCTTTGATCGGGACCTGAATTTCTTGTTTTCCCCTAGGGGTTGCGAGAGTGATCAATTTTTGAATATATGGAAGACTTTCTTTAGCCATTTAGTTCATTTGGCTTGTTTTGAGTAAAGGCTGCACATGCAAATACACATATCACTCGTCTATTACTAGATCCTTTTCTCTCTGGGGTGGCCCGTGTGCTCTCACAGCATTGTCTTTGTTAGAGATGCACTTGTTTATACTCCATATATACGGTGGTTAACAGAGGAAATAGGTAAAGCTCTCTACCTCCCTGTTCGCTGGTGTTGAGAGCTCGGATTAAGACAAGGGTATCAGCATTGTGTTTCTTACACAACTGACACTTGTCCCTTGAACTCCCCCCCTGCAAATCTGGACGCTGTCCTTGGCTTACATCACAAAATGGACCACAGAGGGAAGGCCAGGTCCGTGCTGTAGTGGCGACGCTTGTTCATATTGTAACTAGGAAAGTTTCCCGCCCCCAGGGGGAGTTTAATACATCATGACGCCTGGAGGCGTGGTTTCACCTTGAATACGCGTAAATGGCGACTTGACGCCAGACGCGGTGTTTAACAGCAGTGGAACACAGAGGAACTCGAATTTCAGACGGCTTGTCAACACACAAGCAAGTTTACGAGGTAAGAGTGGGTTGATATTGCTCTCCGGCCAGCTAATGGGCTGCATGTAAATAGGGTCTGCACGGGTGGCGAGTGTGCTGCAGTGGATTGTATCCCAGGATGTGAGAGTTTTTCCTTGCACAGCCCCGACTGTGTGCCGTGCCCGCCACGCTGATCGGGGGCCCCGGGGGGCACAACCGGTTTGCTGTGTCCCTGGGGTCCTCGTGCTTCGCGGTGGCACACCCGGCCGGCGGGGCTGTTCTAAATGTGCTATAGGTCAAGCCCTGGCATGACGGGCCGGCGCCCTCCCTTCCCGTTGCTTTTATACAATTGCACAGTTGCATTGGGAATCGTCCTCGCTATTTTGTTGTTTGTTCCAAACCAAGTGAGTATCACTGGCAAACATGCCATGTGCTGTCCGGCCTTGTGGGGTGAGTCCAATTGCCTACGACCCTGACTGTGTGCCGTGGCCGCTGCGGTGGCGGCTCTCCCCCCAAGGGGGCAGCAACCAGTTTGCTGCGTCCCTGGGGGCCCCGCTCCCCCTGGCGGTCTCCCGCGGCCAGCGGGGCTGTTTATAATGCTCTAATTGGTCCAGCACTCCAACAATGGGCTGGTACCTACATGGTCCAACTAACTAGACAGACTGACATCTGAGCTGGGATGTGCCCCTGTTTCTGCCCTCCCAACGTGTCCGTAGCATTATGTAGCAACAATTTTGCATTGTTTGGCTGTGCTAATCCCTAGGGTTAATTGGCTTTCCTTCTTTCGTCTCCCTTTTTAATTTTCAGTGTTTGCAGACACTGATCACATCCAGTGTTTCTTTGGTGGAGAATACAGGGATCATGCTTTGATGGCCCCAACCCCCTGAACTAACTGGCCTGTAGTATATCCGGCAGGGAGAAAACAACACCTTGGTGGAAAAAGCTAAATCATTATGTAGTTGCATTTAGAATGTGGGTTCCGTGACACATGGATGTGCTATAGGCACAATTGCCGGGACCATAACCATGTTATTTGTAATAACTCAGACCACAATGTCCTGATAGGATGCATATATATCTGTAATTGCAGATATAACAACATCGCAACCAAGAAGGAACTTTAGCCTTGGCTGGGTCCTGCCAACACTACACGAAGAGACTAGATTTGAAGCCACCACATTTTGCTGCAGAAAACATGGTTTTTGGTTATTCAATATAGTGTGCCTTCTTGTATCTCATGACTGTCAAATTGGACAATAGTTATTTTACCCACAACTCTTTTTTCCCTGAGCCATTCATGGGTCGGGTCAAGAGTGCGAAACGCTGGTGTGTGGTTTTGATTTTTTTTAATGTTCTCATTCGTTGTTTCCTTATTCCTTTATTTCTTATTTCTTATCTCTCTTGACTCTAACTGAAGGTTGTTTGCTGTATCTTCCTTATGGGAGAGGGGTGGGGGTTTGGGCGACGTCCTATGGGAGTCAATGCCATTTCCCTTCCAGAAATCTCAGGGAGAGCACTTTTGCCTCACCTGATAAAATCACGGGTAGATTAACCCGACATTGGGACATGCCCAGAGTAATTATGGGTTTTTCTATGACAAAGCAGCATGTCTAGATTCATAATAGCTAAGATAAATGTAAAGGAAAGCATGAAGGAAACTATAGAGAAGGATTTTAAACTTTGTTTTCTCTCTCTCTGTTTCTTTCTTTTTTCTTTTTCCCTCTTCCATCGGTAGAAGTGGCTTTCAGGAAACATACTCGGTTAACTGCTATTTGACACCTTGTGAAATGAAAGAAACTAACTCTTGAAAATTGAACAACAGCCAATTCACATGAACTTGAATTCTCTTTTAAGAATTGTTTTTTGTTTGTAATGTATATGTCCTGATGAGGTGCACCAGACGGTAACTGTACAGACCGCTCTGGTTGCCCGAAACCTGAGTCGACAACACCATAGAGCCTACTCTTCCCAGAGTTGGCTGTAACTTGGGTCTACACAGATAAAATGTGGGAATTGAAATGTGTTCATGAGTAACCACTTCGGAACATCTACTCAGTGTTTTACTTTTAAAATATTGTTAACTAGGCACTTTTGAGCAACTAAGATATTAACCCCAATGGATGGGATGTTCTGAGTCACAGAACAGAATTATCAGGATTGCGTTTATTGCACGAGTGGTGTTTTTTGTATGTATGGGGATGAAAGAGTATGTGAGGAATGATATGTGAGATGTGAGCTTTTTTTGTTGGTGTGATAAAATGTGTGCTGTGACAATTGGTTTTGAATGGATGTGTTATTAATGTATTTGATATGTTCTCTTGTAAATGTTTTTTATGATTAGAATATGATTAAATAAACAAAACAAATGAATTCTGACATGCTGTCTTGTGTCTAAAACATACACCTCTCAAATAGGGTTGTTGTTTTGGAAGGGATTATGCAGCGTTTTTACGCATGAATTGCATGAATTAACAATAGGAGGGTGTGCACTTATCCACGGATAATTGCAGTTTTGTCTGATCTGGTGTGCGCGCAACAGCGCCCCTCTTAAAACTCAATTCTGAAACCACACCAAACACTGGGGGTTTAGACATCATGCATGATACACTGACACTCCCACCATCTCCCTCCAATGCATGATAGACAGTAGCCAGCAAGACACACATACACAAACACACATTTAGAATTTAGTTCAAGTAGGATGATGTCAATGATAATTAATGCACAGGTAAACATTAGATTTAATCAGACATGCACACACAAGGAAGCAAGACAAAGACACGAGGAGTGCTTCAAGTAGTCATATAAGCATTCATTAGAAACACTAAAAGGTAGATGATATGATAAGTCATTTATATTGCACCTGTACACAAGTGTTTCTAGGCATGACAAGACAAGTGAGGGGAGACAGATGGAGGACAAGACAAACAATCTTACTAGGCCTTGTGTCATTCATATCGTGCAAGTGCGAGAACGAGAAGTGCAAGGGGAAAAGGGGGCACAGGAAGTGCCAGGGAGAGGGAATGTGAAACAGGGCAGCATTGCTCTGAGTAAGTTTGGCCATGGTAGCACAGCTCTGGGTAAGTGTAAGGAGGCAGGGACTGTAGAGGTTACAGTTACAGCCCCTAAGTGTGTGGTAGGCCCGGAGGCAGTGCAGGGAGTGACTGATCAGGAAAGAGCTTAGTGCCCAGGGACACTTTGAAGGTTGCCAACAACCAGTCGGTGCAGTAGACAGGTGGTCAGGAAGGTCAGCAGGGGAAGGAGAAAGACAAAGCAGAGAAGAAGAGGAACGTTTTAGCTGCTTCTGGAACTTCAGGTGGTCTGGCTTAAGTTTGAGAGGGCCAGGCAGGCCATTCCAGAGGAGAGAGATCTACCCCCACTCTCTGCCTGGAGTGATTGTAATTGGTTATTTATAACACGCTTAATATCCAGAGGTTTCTAAGCGCAGACCCAGGGATTGAACCTGTGTTGCTCAACGTCGTCTTTCTTCCAAGGCGAGCACGTTGCCCCTGATCTATCCTCCCTTGACGAGTAGCGTCTGACCCTTAGAGAGTTGGAGGTAGCTGAGCAAAGGGTTTGAGAAGGAAGGTATTTTGGGAGAGCGCGTTGGATGTAGTGTGGGCCCGGCCTCAGAAAGCCTTGTGGACAATACAAAGGGTCTTGAACTTGATCCTTGCAGCCACCAGGAGCCAGTGAAGAGATTTCAAGGCTGGAGAGATACGGTCCCTTGGCTTGAGGCCAAGGATAAGTCGCGCAGTCCTGTTCTGGATTAGTTGCAGGGGGTTGAGAGTAGAGGAAGGCCGATTGAGAAAGAGGTTGGTGCAGTAGTCCCGCTTAGAGAGAACCAAGGCTCTGGAGACAGGGGGCCTCATTACGAGTTTGGAGGCAGCCATGCCCTTAATTAGGGCATGGCTGCCTCCAAACTCGGGTCCGGGTTCCTTGAATGAGGAATTACCGGGCCATTCCAACCTTGGAGGACCCGGTAATTCCTCATTCAAAAAACCCATCCCCATTCCCATTTGAGCCCCCATAGGACTCAATGGGAATCGGCAGAGAGCTAATAATGGGCCCATTAATAACGGGCCCGTTATTATCTCCCTGGTTCCCTTGCAGGACCCGCTAAGGACATCTGGTCTGACCAGACGTTCTGAGCGGGTCCCGCAAGGGAACATCGTAATAGGGCAACATGAGCTTACTGGCACCGGCACCATTATCAGCGCCGTTTAACCCATTCCGCCCACCTCGTAATGAGGCCCAGTGAGCTTCTGGGGGAAGGTGAGAAAGGGAACAGTACCTTTGAGGAGGTGCAGCTGGTAGTGGTACTTCTTGGCGACGTCCGAGATGTGAGGAGAGAAAGAGAGAGTGGAGGCGAAGATGTCACCAAGGTCTTTAGCCTCACATGAAGGTGAAGGAAGAGGGTCCAAGGAGGGCGGTCAATGTGAGAGAGAGAAAGCAGGAGCAGGAGTCCCAATGAGAAGGATCTCCGTCTTACTGCCATTAAGGCATAGATCGTTGGAAGAGCACCAATCCTAATCGTGGATAGACAGTCAGGAATGAGCGAGAGAGGAGAGAAGGCTGAGGGGAGCCTGAAGGAAAGCTGAGTGTCATCCACATAACACTGACAGTTAGAGGAGAAGATAGAGATCGACTGGGCCAAAGGGGTCAAGTAAAGGTTTAAAAGCCAGTATAAGAGGATAGAGCCCCGTGGAACACCAAAGGAGAGGTGGCAGAGAGAAATGACCCAAGTTGGACCTGGGAGGGGCAGTCCAAGAGGAAGGACATCAACCACTCCAGGGCCTGATCTGTGATGCACAGGTTCCCACAGAGTTGATTGATCAAGAAGGTGTGGTTGATCATGTCAAAAGCAGAGGAAAGATCAAGGAGGATGAGGGTAGAAGGAATGCTGGAGTTAAGGTTGGAGAGCAGATCATCACAGGTGTTCAGGAGAGCAGTTTCCGTCCCTCTGGCAGCTCTGAAGCCAGACTGATGGTCATGGAGACAGCCAATAGATTAAGGGGCCGATTCATGGAACAAACGTGCGCCGAAAATCTAGGCGAAAGCATGCGCAAGCATGGGCAAGCGGAAAAAAACAGGCGCACACGCACGCGTGCGATTCATGGAAGTCCCTGCGTGTGTTCACCGCGGGATGTGCGCCAAACCCGTGCATGGCGCACAAGTCACTGCAACATCGCGAATGGCGTGCGCGACGCGCACAGTGAAAGCGCACAACATCAGCGCACACACCAGAAAGTGGGCGGAACATGGGGCGTAACGTGCAGAATGGGGAACAACACGCGAAAATAAGGGCGTAACTGGGGATGTACTGCATGGAAGCAGAGGGAACGCCCACACGCACTCGAACCACACGTATTCATGGAATGGAATAGGGCAAAGCCACGCACAGCCAAAGCAACGCACAAGCTGAAACACGGCCGCCACACGAAGGCAGGCGGTAGAGTCCCAGCGCATCAAAAAAGTGGCGCCGCGGGAAGTTAAATACGCGATTGAGCGGGGTACGTGTATTTCGGGGTTGCGCAGGAAGTCAAATACGCGATTGAGCGAGGTACGTGTATTCCGGGGGTGCACGGGAAGTTACACACGCGATTGAGCGAGGTACGTGTATTCCGGGGGTGCGCGGGAAGTTACACACGCGATTGAGCGGGGTACGTGTATTTCGGGGGTGCGCGGGAAGTCAAATATGCGATTGAGCGAGGTACGTGTATTCCGGGGGTGCGCGGGAAGTTACACACGCGAATGAGCGGGGTACGTGTATTTCGGGGGTGCGCGGGAAGTCAAATATGCGAATGAGCGGGTACGTGTATTTCGGGGGCGCGCGGGAAGTTACACATGCGATTGAGCGAGGTACGTGTATTCTGGGGGTGCGCGGGAAGTTACACACGCGATTGAGCGGTGTACGTGTATTTCGGGGGTGCGCGGGAAGTCAAATATGCGATTGAGCGAGGTACGTGTATTCCGGGGGTGCGCGGGAAGTCACACACGCGATTGAGCGGGGTACGTGTATTTCAGGGGTGCGCGGGAAGTCAAATATGCGATTGAGCGAGGTACGTGTATTCTGGGGGTGCGCGGGATGTTACACACGCGAATGAGCGGGGTACGTGTATTTCGGGGGTGCGCGGGAAGTCAAATATGCGATTGAGCGGGGTACGTGTATTTCGGGGGTGCGCGGGAAGTTACACACGCGATATTATCAGGGTATGTGTATTACAGGGGTGCGCGGGGAGCAGCACACGTGAATTGCATGTGTGGGTCCTCCCAGGTGTACCCTCTACACCCTCCACGGCCCCTGCAGGTGGCTCACACCACAGGGGCCTACCCAGCACATGTCCTGCAGGCACCCCATCCACCATGGCCATGCCCACCAGCCAACCCACATATCAACTAGCACTACAGCCCACCAACGCATGTCCCCCTGCACCCCAGCCACCAGGGGCAGCCTCCACCAGGCCCCCACCCATGTCTCCCACCACCCCCACCCCCCAGCACTGTGGGGCACCTGCCAGCAGGCCCCCACCCATGTCTCCCACCACCCCCACCCCCCCAGTCACCAGGGGCAGCCTCCACCAGGCCCCCACCCATGTCCAACTCATGTTCCCCAGCACCGCCACCCCCCAGCACTGTGGGGCACCTGCCAGCAGGCCCCCACCCATGTCCAACCCATGTCTCCCACCACCCCCACCCCCCAGCACTGTGGGGCACCTGCCAGCAGGCCCACACCCATGTCCAACTCATGTCTCCCAGCACCCCCACCCCCCAGCCACCAGGGGCACCCTCCACCAGGCCCCCACCCATGTCTCCCACCACCCCCACCCCCCAGTAGTGCAGGGGCAGCCTCCACCAGGCCCCCACCCATGTCTCCCAGCACCCCCACCCCCCCAGTCACCAGGGGCAGCCTCCACAAGGCCCCCACCCATGTCCAACTCATGTCTCCCACCACCCCCAGCCCCCAGCCACCAGGGGCACCTGCCAGCAGGCCCCCACCCATGTCCAACTCATGTCTCCCAGCACCCCCACCCCCCAGCACTGTGGGGCACCTGCCAGCAGGCCCCCACCCATGTCCAACTCATGTCTCCCACCACCCCCACCCCCCAGCACTGTGGGGCACCTGCCAGCAGGCCCCCACCCATGTCCAACTCATGTCTCCCACCACCCCCACCCCCCAGCCACCAGGGGCAGCCTCCACCAGGCCCCCACCCATGTCTCCCACCACCCCACCCCCCCAGTCACCAGGGGCAGCCTCCACAAGGCCCCCACCCATGTCCAACTCATGTCTCCCACCACCCCCACCCCCCAGACACCAGGGGCAGCCTCCACAAGGCCCCCACCCATGTCTCCCAGCACCCCCACCCCCCCAGCACTGTGGGGCACCTGCCAGCAGGCCCCCACCCATGTCCAACTCATGTCTCCCACCACCCCCACCCCCCAGCCACCAGGGGCAGCCTCCACCAGGCCCCCACCCATGTCTCCCACCACCCCCACCCCCCCAGTCACCAGGGGCAGCCTCCACAAGGCCCCCACCCATGTCCAACTCATGTCTCCCACCACCCCCACCCCCCAACCACCAGGGGCAGCCTCCACAAGGCCCCCACCCATGTCTCCCAGCACCCCCACCCCCCAGCACTGTGGGACACCTGCCACCAGGCCCCCACCCATGTCCAACTCATGTTCCCCACCACCCCCACCCCCCAGCACTGTGGGGCACCTGCCAGCAGGCCCCCACCCATGTCCAACCCATGTCTCCCACCACCCCCACCCCCCAGCACTGTGGGGCACCTGCCAGCAGGCCCCCACCCATGTCCAACCCATGTCTCCCACCACCCCCACCCCCCAGCAGTGCAGGGGCACCCTCCACCAGGCCCCCACCCATGTCTCCCAGCACCCCCACCCCCCCAGTCACCAGGGGCAGCCTCCACCAGGCCCCCACCCATGTCTCCCACCACCCCCACCCCCCCAGTCACCAGGGGCAGCCTCCACAAGGCCCCCACCCATGTCTCCCACCACCCCCACCCCCCAGCACTGTGGGGCACCTGCCAGCAGGCCCCCACCCATGTCCAACCCATGTCTCCCACCACCCCCACCCCCCAGCAGTGCAGGGGCAGCCTCCACCAGGCCCCCACCCATGTCTCCCACCACCCCCACCCCCCAGCAGTGCAGGGGCAGCCTCCACCAGGCCCCCACCCATGTCTCCCACCACCCCCACCCCCCAGTCACCAGGGGCAGCCTCCACCAGGCCCCCACCCATGTCCAACTCATGTCTCCCACCACCCCCACCCCCCAGCACTGTGGGGCACCTGCCAGCAGGCCCCCACCCATGTCCAACTCATGTCTCCCACCACCCCCACCCCCCAGCACTGTGGGGCACCTGCCAGCAGGCCCCCACCCATGTCCAACTCATGTTCCCCACCACCCCCACCCCCCAGCACTGTGGGGCACCTGCCAGCAGGCCCCCACCCATGTCCAACCCATGTCTCCCACCACCCCCACCCCCCAGCAGTGCAGGGGCACCCTCCACCAGGCCCCCACCCATGTCTCCCAGCACCCCCACACCCCCAGTCACCAGGGGCAGCCTCCACCAGGCCCCCACCCATGTCTCCCAGCACCCCCACCCCCCCAGTCACCAGGGGCAGCCTCCACAAGGCCCCCACCCATGTCTCCCACCACCCCCACCCCCCAGCACTGTGGGGCACCTGCCAGCAGGCCCCCACCCATGTCCAACCCATGTCTCCCACCACCCCCACCCCCCAGCAGTGCAGGGGCACCCTCCACCAGGCCCCCACCCATGTCCAACTTATGTTCCCCACCCAACATGTCATCACAATCCAGATCCCTGGTCTCTATGGTCAGCCCCCAAATGCAAAACACCCACCCGAGTATTGCATCCACCCACTCATAATTTGCAATTACATCACAGAACACCAATTGCAAGTTCCGAAACAAACACATGTCCCTCACATACACCCAATGGGTGTCAGAGAATCTCAAAACACATAACATGAAATGCATGAAAACAATGAGATACCACACATTGAAGTTCAACAAAAAAATAATGTATTAAAGGAAACATGAATAGAATCAAAAATGAAGAAACAGAAATGTGAATGTAAAAAAATGAAAAGAAGCATGTCCGTTCAAAATATAAACAAAAAAAATATTGAAATCCAAAGTAATGTTGTACAAAGTCAATGTCCACAAAACAAAATCCAATGGGAAAAAAAAAAGCCATTGATCCATGGAGAATGTTAAAAAAGAAAGTATGTACAAGTCCACAACTATGTACAATGCAAGAAGCCAGGGTCCATTATCCCAACAAAATAAAGGAAACCTATCTAACTACACTAACTAATAAAAAAAACTATATACAAAAATGTGGCCAATGTCCAAAAGGTCCAAATGAAATAAAAACAAAAATGAAACCTAACACTACCTACATAACTATGTACAAGGGCAGCGGGCTAGTTCCACGGCTCACTTCTGGATGTCCCGGGCCAGGGCATCATCGAACTCCTCCTCAATGTCCCGGAGGCGGTCCTCCTCCATGGCCCCGAGGGTCCGCAGGGCCATCGATGTGTCCACCTCCAAACCCCTGCGGATTGCCTCGAGGCACTCGGCCCGCCTCAGGGCCCTCTGCATGGAGTTCTCCGCCCTGACCATTGAGAGCCGTGCCTCTTCCGCCCGCTGCCGCTCCGCATCTATGGCGTGGCCCAACCGCTGCCACACGGAAGACACTTTTTGTCCTGGGTCCTCCTGCCCTCCGGCCGATGCCTGCCCCTCCGATGTCGAAGGCCCCGAGCCTTCATGGCTCCCACCATGGTGCTGCTGCTGCTGTGCCTCTGCCCCTGCACTGCCTCCTGCTGCCTGCACATCCTCCGCCGGCTGGGGTGCAGTCGTTGACGTGGCCACCCCTGCTGGACGTCCGACTCTGACTGTGGCAGGGATGCCTCCTCCACCAGCCTGGCCGCACCGTCAGAGGCAGCTCCACAGGGCACCCAGGTGACTGATGGGTGGGAAGATGGCACAGAGTACGACTGGCGCGTAGGGGGTCCAGCTGAGGAGGGGGTCGTGGCAAGCCCCATCAGACGGAGGAATCCGGCCTGGGTGACCTGTCCCAGCAGGCTGACGTGGTCAACGAGCCATTCGAGATGACGTGCAGTCTCTTCATGAAAAGACTGCAGGTCACCTCGCATGGCCCGTTGACGCAACGCCACACCAGCCAGGACAGGCTCAACCCGGGCCTGGATAGCTACGTCCGCAGGCAGAGGAAGGCCAGTTGACGTCAGCTCATCCCCTGCCTGAAAACTGGTCTGGACATAGGCATCCCTGCTGGTGCAAGATGATGCAGGGACAGGATCAGGGACAGGATTGCACACAGGCACCTCCGCGGCGGCCTGTGCTGCCTCCTGTCCCTGGTCCTGCACTGCACCACTAGCACCAGTGGGATCCCCACCCCCAGACCCCGTCTCTGGTGCTTGCACGGCCTCCTCCTCCACCAAACCCCCACCAACCTGGATGACTCTGTGCCATCTTCCCCCGTTGGGCCCTGTGGGGTCCCAGCTGCCCCTTCTGCTGCCGAGGAGTCCAACTGAAACTTCCGCCTCTTGGACCTCCCCCCGGCAGCTGCGGCCTGGGACGCGGCACCGGACTCCTCACTCCCCGACGAGATGACAACATGGGAGGGGAGCCGGGCCTTGCGTCTCCGGCTGGCGGTGGGATCCCCGCCGCTGTGCTCCACAGCACCTTCTCCGCCCTCTTCATCAGTTGACGCTGCAGACAGGGAGAAACAAAACACACGCATCAGGGCACTGTACAATGGACACATACACACATGACAGTTGTACATGAGTGGCATTGGCAAACCTCAGACATGTCATCACGATCCCCAACACACATGTCATTACAACTCGCACACACGAGCCATACCACAGCCATATCGCAACTGCCAACACCATCCATACACATACAACAGCATGAGCAGCCAAAGGTGAGCCAGACATCACATGCAACACAGGAAGTGCACCACACATGTACACACACCACCACACTTGCATGCATGTGTACACCTCTGGCAAGTGTCGCAGTGTTCAGACGGGCATCCATGTCACATCTGCCCATCAGGCTTCCACATACCGCTGTCACACGCATCCATGTTGCATCACTGTTGCACCCTTGTCAAATACACACACATGCACATGTACACAGCGCTGATACATGCAGCTGAAAACAACATACATGCGTGACATCACGGACATGTCTACTCACATGCACATTCATACAAACTTGTGTGCCCACACAACTGCATTTGGCATAGAAGCCCACACACACAGGCACCATCCATGTCTCACACATTACAGCCCTCGCATGTGTCAGCCCCACGGCCCTGTACACCCGCACCCATACTCGACCCCATACAAACAGATGTGCAACCTGCACACTACTGAACAATCACCACACGCACTGCTCACAATCAGGATGCATGTACACTCACCGCTCGACTCCAGACGGGTCTGCCTCTCAAGGACCTGGACGTGGAGCGCTGGGGATATGCGTTCCAGGCCCCTCATCTGTTCTTCCGACAAGTGGCCCCGGCGCCCCTTGGCATCCGCTGCCTTCAAGAGACGCCGGGCCTTGTTCAGGGTCCTGGACCTGAAGTCCTCCCAGCGCTTCTTGACATGTTGGAAGTCGCGGACTGCCACCCCCTCCGCGTTGATGGCAGTCACGATGTCAGTCCAGATCCGAGTCCGTCCTTCCTTGTCGGCGCGGGAACTTCCGAAGAGGGCATCATACTGCCCCAGGACTTGCTCCACCAGGACACCAACTTCGGTGGCACTGAAGCTGGTGCCCCTCTGCCTCTCTGGCCGGGGGTTGTCAGTGGTCACAGATGGAGTTTGCCCCGACATGACAACCCCAGAGGCAGGAGTGGGTGGGCAACTGGGTCCTGGGGCTGGGCTGTGGAGCGATGGAATCCCAGTCGGGAGTCTTTGGTTCCAGCAGGGGTGGTCACACCAACAGCACCCCTGGCTGATGTGCAGGCAGCAAATGGCAGGGCACGTGGGCAGCAGGCAGTCAGGCAGCAGCAGATGGCAGGTGGGAGCGTGCTCGGGGCTCTGGGGGGCAGTAGTTCGGCCTTCTGGGCAGGAGCGTGGTCTTCCGTGTGCTTACGCATGGCCAGCTTGATACGGAGTGATTTGGCACGTGAAAATTCTGCACGTCAGCGTGTAATTCGAGGAAAGGCCCTTAGCGCGTAAGCGCATCTGCACGCATACACATTTTCATTGGACCAAAGGCCCTCAGCGCGTGAGCGCGTCTGTGACGTGATGTGCGAGGGAGTATCCCTCATTGCACGTGATGACAGAACACACGTGGATTTCAACCAATCGCGTGTGAAAGTTCACGGCACCCCGGAACACACGTACCCAGGCCAATGGCGTGTGGAACTACCCGCGCACCCCGAAACACACGTACCCAGGCCAATCGCGTGTGGAACTACCCACGCACCCCGAAACACACGTACCCAGGACAATCGCGTGTGGAACTACCCGCGCACCCCGAAACACACATACCCAGGCCAATCGCGTGTGGAACTACCCGCGCACCCCGAAACACACGTACCCAGGCCAATCGCGTGTACGCTCGCTCCCCTCCGATCACACGCGATGACACCCGAATACGGGAAACCAACGAGTCCGCCCACACGGAGGCGTCCCGCACCCGCACACAGCATAAAAGTGCGCGCAAACAACAAACGCGTATATACAGCGACGATGAATGCCCCATTTGTTGCTGCACTGATCGTGGGACACCGCAGGAGGAGTAGAATAGCCAGGGCACGCATTTTTGCACCACGGACAAGCCTTTTTGGGATGCCTGACGACCAGGTCTACGGCAGGTATAGGTTTCCACCCCATATCATCCTAGACCTAGTCAGGGAGTGGGAAGATGACCTCACATCCCCCACCCTTTGCTCCCAAGCATTGAGCCCCTTGGAGAAGCTGCTCAATGTCTTGCATTTTTTGGCCACTGGGTCGTTTCAGCGGACCACTGCCATAGTGGGGGGGGTCTCACAGGCCCACGCAGTCACACTGCCTACACCAGGTACTGGCAATCATGACAGCGCGCCCCTCAGTCCGCAGGCACATATACATGCCCAGAACACCCGCAGAAAGGCAGGCCGTTGTCCTGGATTTTGTTCAGGGTGGCACACTTCCCCAAAGTGCTCGGTGCCATAGATTGCACCCATGTGGCCCTACATCCACCTAGGGCCACTGAGCACATCTACCGAAACCGCAAGCACTGGCATTCCATCAATGTAAAGGTGGCATGCGATGCAAAGGGAATCATCACCTCTGTCTATGCAAACTACCCTGGCTCCACCCATGACAGTTTCATATACAGAATGTCCGCCCTGAGCCGGGCCCTGGAAGCTGGGCAGCATGGCGACACATGGCTCCTAGGTCAGTACAAATGCCCTTGCACATGCATGCAAGTCACACACAGACAAATATACCAACCCTAATAATCTCAATAATTATCACCTCCCCAGGGGACAGTGCCTACCCTCTGAGCAACCACATGATGACGCCAATCCGGAACCCCACCACACCACCCCAGGTAAGATACAACGCTGCCCATATTGCAACCAGGGCCATAGTGGAGCGCACATTCGGAGTGCTCAAGTCACGTTTCCTCTCCCTTGACCGCTCTGGTGGGCAACTACTCTATGCACCACCAGTTGTGTGCAGGATCATTGTGGCAGCATGTGTCCTGCACAATGTTGCAACACGGCAGGGCGTCCCGGTGGACATGATGGTGCCCCCACATCCCCAACCACAGGCACAGGCGCTGCCCATGGGAGGGGACAGGGCACGTGGCGAGGAAGCCCAGACCCAGCTTGTGGCCACATTTTTCACCTAAACTCCCACCCCTGCGGAGTGCACACAGGCCTGGCACATACCAGGTGACAATCGATGATGACAAAGTGACAGTCAACTGTCACAACCCTACCACCCTGAGATAGTTGCCATGGAAGTGCCACATCGTCTGCATCCCTAGCTACTTAAACACAAGCTATCCTGTGCAACCAAAATGCACACATATGACATGTGACATGACATGAGCCATACACAAGTATTCCAAGGCGCAATGAGGCAGGGGGGGAACAAGGGAACACAGAGAACGGTACTACTAGGCCAGGTGTCATTGAGATTGTGCAAGTGCAGGGGTAGGGGGAAGGGAAAAGTGCAAGGGGAAGGGTGGGGGGGAGTCCAGTACAGGGGAAGTAGGCCAAAAAAATAATACATAGGTCGCCTGGTGGCAACTGCAAAGGTAAGTGCAGACAAGTGCTGTGAAGGGAGGGCTGTAGGGATAGAGAGACAGTACTGCAGTGCAGGGGTTGCCAGGGTGGCAGTGCAAGTGGATAGTGGCTGGCCCAGGGACCGAGGTTGGTGAGAGTGTCCCAGTTGCAGCTCCTGTGCAGTTCCAGTGAAGAATTCTGCAAGGGAGAGGCAGAGAGTAAGCAGAAGCAAAGAGGAAGGTCTTGAGGTGCTTCCAGAACTGGAGATGGTTCCCCTCAAGTTCAAGTCAGGCAGGAAGTCTGTTCGAGGGGGAGGGCCCTGCTGCGGAGAGAAACCTACCCCCAGCTAGTTGCTCTGAGAAGCGGATGACCTGGACATGCAAGGTGTGCATCACACACACCTGCAAAACAGGCCATGGCCATCACTGTCATGTCAGTCAAACCCTCCCAAAACATCAACATGACATGGCAAGCAATACCCATACACCGACCCAGTAACGATAAGGTACACATTGCCATGTCCTAAATGTACAGTGGCATTGGACAATGATGCCTGACCCGGAATCAGATGAAATGACAGACCAACAAAATGTCCCACCCAAAATAAGTCGATTCCAAATGCATTACAACAGTCGTAGACGTAACATCACAATGAATGCCTGTCTATATGCACATTATGCATTGCAAAATCAACACTGCAGCTCATGTGTGCAGTGTCCTACTCCTGCATCACACTGCTCAGCGCACAGCACAGTGAACAGCCATTGCGTGTGATGCACACCCTGAGCATCACATCTAAGTGACAGACTACATCAAACATCAAATTAGGCATGTACTGGAACCATAATCGGTCACAGAACATGTGCTGCCGGGACACAGTGGGCACCAGAAGGCAAACAGTGTACACGTGGATATGCAAGGGTGGGAGTACATGGAGTGCATCCGAGTGCAAGTGTGTGGTTCTGCAAGGACATGCACTCCACATATGCATGTGCACTCAAGTGACCATCAGTGTTCCCTACACATCACATGTGAACATCCACCATGTGTACACCCCAGCATGTCAAACCACAACTATCCCCTCGCACCTGAAAGGAAAACACAACACATGAACAGGCATTGATCAGCAGAACACAACATGTACATAGGACAACAACATTACAATGTCAGAGTTCCCATCACACTGCAGGGCAACGCAACTATCAACAACAACCCCCCCCCTCCCTCGCAAATGACCATGACCCACTGAACAACTGCACCTGGGTCATGGAGCCTCCAACCCTCATTCCCACCTGGCCACAGGATCACCTTTACCCTTCGTGTCCATCTCCCACCTTGTGTATAAAGAGATGCCTGAACCCTCAGAATCCACACTCATTTCCAAAATCACATAATCCAAGGCATGAAAAGGAACCCAAACACCCTCCAGTAGATGACTTGACGTAGCAGTACGTCTCAAAGGCCAAGTACTACCACAATGATGCAACAACCAAGGTAGCACAGCAAAACAATGTCACCACAGGATGTGAGACATGTGTGGTACATGACATAGGATGATGCACCATGAATGGATGTGTACTGTCACAGGTCCCCTGTACAGGCGCCGGAGTCTCATGAAACAACCACCCACACCATGTCCCGGGTGCCTGCAAGGTCAAACTCACACAGGCCCCTGAGATCCTGGTGGGGAATGAGGTTCAGGGATATGCAGTCGGGACAGGTGTAGACACACTGGATGACTGGAATGAGTGGCAGGTGAGGGGAGGAGGAATGACACATGAAACTAGGGAATGCACGAAAATGTACAACCTGCATGAACACATGCACAATCCAAACAAACTTGGACATCATTGTCATGGCCTTCTGTAGTCCAGGCTCAGGAGTGGTACGAACCAACCACCCCCTCTAGGGTTTTGGCACCTGCAAGTTCGGGGCTTACACAGGCATCTGCAACCCCAGTGGGGAAAGAGGGTCAGGGAACGTTGCTTGGATAGGCACGGGAAGCAGGAACACCGGGTAGAGGGTACAGGTTTCAAAATTGCATAGGATCACGGGTGATTAGGGTAAAAAACATACCAAATAGGACCACACATACATCCATGCATCAGTACACTCCCCAGCAAGCCTATGCAGGGCAGTTTGTAAGAAAAACAACAAGACACTTAGCTCTGGTTTTGAGTGCTGGCCTCCTGCCTGCGCACTCTCAGGTCCGGTTACAGGAGCACTGCAATGCTGCAAAGAGAGATACAGTCAACAACCTGTATGTGCCAATTACACAAAAACACAACACAAAACATGCCCCATAGCAACAAACTACTCTACAAACAGACAATCTGTGCTCCATGCTTCGTACCTATATATAACATCACCCCTGTGACGGGTCATTCACAGTCAATGCAGTAAGTCAGCCGCTGGTGGGTGCGTGGCAAATGGAACACCAATGTGTCACAATTCACACAACATGCAATGTTCCCTGGGTAAGCAGACAGACCCATATGGCAAGCCATGACTACAGAGCAAGTTGCGTACCACCATGACCAAAACAAAGTTGCCAGTGCATTTATCATGAAGTACGTGGAATAGACATGCACTGCACCCGAGTATGTCCCTTGCTGTATGTCCCTGTGAGCTGCCCCTTTCCATGTCTCGGAAGGCTACATGGTTGATACAAGTGCCTCAATGAACCTTGGTGTACCGCAGGGTATGTGCCACTGCCCCCGCATGTGTCCCAGACAACCCTACTATCAACAGCCATCAGTCCACAAACACATCTGAGCTGCATTGTGTGCTTCAACACCAATATTTGTCTAAGCTCACCCTCAGTGCTGTGACTAAGCCTGCATGTGCAACTCGCCTGGTGCAAGCTTTGCTGTCTCGTGCCCCCCCTGTGATGCTCACCTTGCCTGGAGTTCCTTGGAACATGTCAGCAGTTCTAGGATGTGGGTCTGCAACCACTGTGGCTCTGCTCGTGCACACATGTGCATGTGGGCACCAACAAACGGGTCAGGAATTCCGTCGTCCAATGGCCCATGTCTGCTGGCAAAGGTGCTCTGGTGCCTCATCCCCCTGCAGAAAGTGCATGAAACACATGATTAATGCATCAAAGTGATCTGTGTGTGTCTCATCAGGCATCTCATTACTTGACCATGTCAGAGAGTCACATCACAAATCACACCATCAGTCCGTCTTTGACCTCCAAAGTGTGGAACACTATCTACAGCATGAATTGCAACAAGCATGTGTACAGGAAAGATATGAAACATAATACACAATGCATAGCAATCAATGTCCACATTAATCATGACACACCCCATCTAGCAAAAGCTGAACAGTGGACAATTACACCTAAATCATCCCCACTAGGGGTGTCAACACAAGTCACAAAGCACCAGACATGCCACAGATATGACAGTCCAAAGCCCTTGTGTAAAATTCTGTAAAACCGAACCATCCTTGCGAGCCCATGGATAAGGGAGGCAGGAGTGGCATATGTGAGTCAAGGAACCCAAGCAGCAAACACATACACAAGACAACCATGAAGGGCCCAGCTGGAACAGACAGTGGATGCCTTCAAAAACCACAAGGCACCGCACTGTCACATGAAAGCACAATAGACTACAAATTTTAAACTAACTCAACTATTAACTAATTACACTAACTATGGAAAACCTACATTACCTATTTAAACTAACTATCAAACAGAAACTTAACTAACTAAACTAAAAGAAAAATCAAAAATGGCCACATAAGACCCGGGGGGGAGGGGAGGCACCCAGGAGGGGGGAGGTACAGAGTGCTGCTCAACATCCACATGCGATGATGCTGAGCCAAAAAAAAATACCTCCATGGGCTCAACGCCTTCACAGCACGACCTATGTGGGAGATAGATGGTCGTCCGAGTCTGGCTCATCCTGTAAAGGAGGACGTGGCACAGTAGCCTGGCCATGCCTAGCCGCAGCTTGCCCCTCGTCGGCAGCAAGTCTGCCGGACAGGTGAGCCTGGTTCTGTGTGGCAATGTTACATAGGTCTGCATGCAGAACCTCTCGTGATACACGTGCTTCCTCTTGCAAGGTAGCACGTGTAACACGGAGTTCCTCCTGCAAGGCCTGGCTGGACAACCGCTGCACCTCCCAGCAAGCCTGTAGCTCAGCCGAGATGGTGCGCTCAAGCTGTGCAAACCTCTCCTCTGCCTGCTGCCTCTGGGACATCATAAGGACACCCAGAGTGGATCTGAGGGAGGCATACTCCTCCCTCAGGGCATCCATGTGCGCCTCTGCGTGAGCAGCAATTGCTTGACGCAGAGACGACATTTCAGCCTGGCGTGCCCTGTCTGAGGCCACCATGCCCAGCCTGAGCGAGCGGGCCGTGGACCGTGCCGCCTGCTGCTGGAGAAGCACCTGCCTAGCAGAGGGGAGCACAGATCGGGCCACACGCTCCATGCTGTCAGCGATGTTCTCCATTGCTGCCCCCTGCCGTTTGGAATTGGCAGTCATGTCTTGCTCCCACTCAGTATACAGCGATTGCGCGCGGCGACCGCGTTGCCGGGCTTGACCCCTGCGGGACCCAAGGACCGGGGGTCCTCGCTGTGTTGGCACCGCCTGCGGCTGCACGACTACATGCCCCCGTCGATGTGATGTCCCAGGCACATCAGTGACTGGTGTGGAGGGTGACCCTGCGTCCCGATCCACCATGGGCGGAGGAACCAAGACTGTCTGATCCCTCAGTGCAGGTGTCGCAGACAGAGGAGTGTCCACATCAGAATCACTCACCCCTGACACATGGACTTGATGCTCATCCAACTCAACATGGACGTCAGAGTCGTCATCAAGGCTGGACTCATAGGCAGCCAGAGACAGGATGGACTGCAGCACTTGGGGGTTTTCGTGGCCTACCACCCCACGACCCACACTAGTGCCGGGTTGATGTGGTCTTACCAACCCTGTGTCTGGCATGACAACACCATCCTCTGCATCCATTGTGTCATCACCTGAAAAATAGAGAGGAAAAGGTCACTACACATGTCAGAAGCACACAACACACACACACACACCGACAGCAAAGGCATCCGGCAGACATGTGACACACAACATATGACCTGGCATGCATGCTGGGTCTACTTAGAATAGCTTCTGTGATCAGACCTGTTGAAAGGTGGCAGTTTGCATGGAAGTGGGTCTATGCAGTGCAGAAAATGTGTACGCCACTCACTACCTACATGTACAAGCACTCCATGGTGTGTGCCAGGAAATGTGAAGGCAGTGCAATGTCAAAATCAGACATCACGTGCATTGTGTATTCAATGTGTACCATGTCTAGAAGGCAAGCACCCCTCCACCCCAGTACCAAAGCAGGGATGCCTAGCATGGTATCAAAAGGCTGACCATACACCTGTGTATTGACAAGCAGTGTTGACTGGCATCAACAGCTTAATGTGATTTAAATTACAACACTGCAAATGATGCTGGGACAGTGGGCAGGACACATGATGGAAGATCCGGAGGCCGGCCACGTGTGAAGAAGACACGACAAGAGTTGGACAGAGTCATTGGCCATTGAACAGGCTGAGGCCTGTGAGCCACACAGATTGTCAGAGCCTAATTATGTGTGCAACGCAGGACTGAGCCACAGTTGACATGGGGAGGCCGATAATATGGCAGGCAATGTATGTAACCAAGGACTCATATTACAGTGATCATCCAGTCAAGGACACATAGGGGCATGCGTGCAATGCACATGGAGCATGAATGGGCACTCATGTCCCTGCGGGACATCTGACCCATGCACAGTACAAGTGGGATACCCTGCATCGAGTACTAAGGCTGTACCACACGGCATATGTCTGGCACTTTCTAAGCTGGAAGTTAGCATCTACACAGGACACATGAACAAGAAACTACACATTGGCAAGAATGTAGCAGACCAGTGCAAAGGTGGAACTGGGGTGCAGAGTGGCGGAGGAGGGGCAAGGGAGCATGGCCACATGGAGTCCCGCATGCAGGCAGAGGAGACATGCATGACGGTGGCATTGCATTACTTACACATCAGAACCATGTACACGTCACATGTAGCAGCAATCATGCACAACACATCCCACAAGTGAAACACACACGTCCTCAACAACTACGCATCAACACTCACTGGACTGGGCATCAAAGTCCAGCATCTCTCCCACACCTTCGACCAATTCTGGTGGTATGAACTCCGCAACGAGAGCCTCATGCAGAGTGAGTTCTTCCTCCTCTGGTGCAGGCCCACCGCCAGTCACCAGAGTCAAGTTGTAATTTGAGGCACGCTTAGCCTTAGTGCTGCGCTTGATGTCATTCCAGCGCTTTTTGCACTCCTGCGCCATGCGCACCTCATGGCCGAATGAACTGACATGTTCCGCAACATGCTTCCAGTGGGTGTCACGTTGGGCAGCCGTAGTCTGACTATTGGCACCCACTACCATGTCACGGCTGTGTCCCCGCACGTAGTCCACGAGGAAGTCCAGTTCCTGCTTACAGAAAGGCTTCTTCCTCGACGTGCAGGAGGTCGTGGCTGTGTGTGGGGTCCCAGCCTGTGCTGCAGGTGCAACCTTCCTCCTCTTGGACTGTGGCACAGACCCTGGCTGGCTAATGCCGCCCTGACCAGTATGGCCAGTGGGTTGGGTGGATTGAGCCGAGGGAGTGGCAGGTGGAGGGATGACCAAAGGCCTGACTTGTGTCAGTGGCAGCTGGGTGCCCACTAATGGACCCTGCGCAGCAACATCAGCTGTGGCAGGGTCATTGACCGCAACGGTCCTGGTTGGCAGACTCACAACCGGGGTGCTGTTGGGTGCATCTGCCCCTGCACTTGCCAAAACCCGGCTGTTCGGGGCAGCAGATGACATGACTTCCCCAGGGACACGTGTCTTGGTCTGAGCAGCCCGGCCTGCCCCAATGGTTTCCCCCCTGGCCTGTTGGAGATCTACCAAGGGCTCTTCAAGTGCCAACGCAGCCTGCGCTGGCAGACCCTGAGCCTGGGTGGCGGTGTCCACAGCTGCACCTGCAGCTACCGCTACCCTTGGGCCCGTGGCAGTCGATGGAACGGACTGCCGGGTCATACGGGTGCCAGTGCCAGATGCAGCAGCTGCATCCCCCGGAACCACAGGGGGTGGTGGCATGGCTGCACCAACACATGGCACAACATTGTGCTCAAGTGGCGCACCCCTGCCTCTTCCCCCTCTGTGGCTGCCCTGGACACCCTGGAGTCCCCCTACTCCCTGGTCACCATGGCCACGTCCCTGACCACGCCCGCCACGAGGAGTACGCCCAGCTGAGGCGCCCCTCACCTTTGGTGGCCTCCCTACCATGGCACAGATGTAATAGTGCTGGCACAGATGGAGTGGTGCCAATGGGAGGTGTACAGCACAATTGACCTGGGCAATTGGGGTGAAGGGGGTGGGAAGCAAGATGTTAACAGCCCCCCTGCACCTGCAAGGCTGTATGTGACCCCGGTGATGTGTTGACGGGTCACGCAACGCTCAGGCACCCCAAAACTGCAGTAAAACGGTGCACGCAACCCTGCAGCCTACGTGCATGGATTAAACCTCCCGCAGTACGCGGTGGCACCCAGTAACACGAATAACGCGTACACGTGGGACACGCAGGCTACGATGACATCGAAAATGGGTGCGATACACAGGGGCACCCGCAGTGGGAAAAGGAGCGTTTGCGACTCACCGTCTGACTAGCGCGATGCAGAAAAACACTCGTAGCCAATACCCCCGCCAAAAGAAGAGATACGTCCTTGAGAGCTGTGAAGTAGATGGCGCGCGAAACAACTGGAAGCAGCAACACACGTCGGTCTCCACGAAAGGCACGTACAGCGAACTGCTGGGCCCGCTCACCTTTAACCCGTGCTGAGGGAAACGCATGCGCGCGTCACGTCACATGCGGACGTGCACTTTTTCACGTTTGATTACGCGCATTACACGCGGATGTGCAGTTTTTCACGCGCGCTTACGCGCATTACACGTGGAAGTGCAGTTTTTCACGCGGGCACGCTTATGCATGGGCCCTTTCCTCCTATTACACGCGGACGTGCAGTTTTTCACGCGCGCTTACGCGCATTACACGCGGACGTGCATTTTTTCACGCGCGCTGTAATGCCCATGCACATCTGTATGCGTCACGTCACAGGGGCGCTTGCGCTCGAGGGGCCTTCTGTCCAATGAAAATGCGTATGCGTGCAGACGCGCTTACGCGCTAAGGGCCTTTCGTCGATTTACACGCTGCGTGCAGATTTTTCACGTGCCTAATCACTCCGTATCAAGCTGGCCACGCGAAAACACACGGAAGACCACGCTCCTGCCCAGAAGGCCAATTCACTGGCCCCCAGTGCCCCAAGCAGCCTCCCACGTGCCATCTGCTGCTGCCTGCCTGCCTGCCTGCTGCCACCGTGCCCTGCCATTTGGTGCCTGCACATCAGCCATCTGCAGGGGTCCAGTTGCTGTGTCCACCCCTGCTGGTACAGAAGACTCCCGACTCAAATAACATCGCTCCACAGCCCAGCCCCAGGACCCAGTTGCCCACCCACTCCTGCCTCTGGGGTTGCCATGTCGGGCACATCCACATCTGACACCAGTGGCAACCCCCGGCCAGAGGGGCAGAGGGGCACCAGCTTCACTGCCACCGAAGTTGGTGTCCTGGTGGAGCAAGTCCTGGGGCAGTATGATGCCCTCTTCGGATTATCCCGCGCCAACAGGGAAGGACGGGAGAGGATCTGGGCCGACTGTGTGGTTGCCATCAACGCGGAGGGGGTGGCAACCCGCACCATCCAGAAGGTCAAGAAGCGCTGGGAGGACTTGAGGTCCAGGACCCTCATGAAGGCCCGGCGCCTCGTGGAGGGGGGCCGGGGCCGCATGAGTTCCATCCAGTTGAGGGTCCTGGAACACCCACACCCAGCGCTCCACGGCCAGGTCCTTGAGAGGGAGACCCGTCTGGAGTTGAGCGGTAAGTTGCCAAGCATTGCTGTGTGAGACAGGGCATGTTGCAGTGTGCTGGTTGTCTGATACTTGCCTGCATGTGTGACATAGGCCATGTACGCATGTATGTGTGCAGGGACATCATGGTAATGCATGTGCAACCTGTAATGTGTGAACCGCATGGTTGTTGCATGTGTTTGAATGCGACATGGGGAGCCCTGTGCAGATTGCACACATGACAGCATGGCAGTCTCTGTTCCTGGACATGGGTGAGGGCGAGGGATGGGTGCTGATGCCAGATACATATGTGGTATCCATGTCTGTGTGCCTGACCTGCGTGTCTGTGACTTGTGAGTGCCATGGATGCATGATACATGTCTGTGACAATGTACTGATTCACTGATGCAGCCTAGTCATCCCTGTATGCACTGTGATTGGGGTGTACGGGGCCAGATGGATGTGACTGAGGTGAAGTGTGTGCATGTTATAGGCATGACCCATGATGCATGTGAGTCCCATTACATTGTATGATTCGTGAGTCCATTGGACATGCATAGAAATGTCCATGGCACGCAGCATGACTGTCACTGTGTGTGTTTTGCCTGGACTGACACATGTGTTGTGGTGTGACATGATGGAAGTGTACTTTGACAGTGGCACTCAACTGCTATTGCTTCCTGTCTAGGGCACCATTGTACAGTACCCTGATGCTTGTGTTCTATGTCTCCCTCCACGCAGCGGCTAGTGAAGGAGAGGGTGGAGACGGCGCTCTGGAGCAAGGCGGCGGGGATGCCCCCACGGCTGCAGCGGAAGGGGTGGGTGAGCCCCCACAGGGGCCTGCTACGGCGGTAGACGGCGAGGAGCCATCCAGGTTGGTGGTTTCCACAGAGGAGGAGGAGGCCGCCACTGAGGCGCACATGGGGCCTGGTGGGGGCTGCCCCTGGTGGCTGGGGGGTGGGGGTGGTGGGAGACATGGCTGGGGGCCTGGTGGAGGCTGCCCCTGCACTGCTGGGGGGTGGGGGTGGTGGGAGACATGGGTTGGACATGGGTGGGGGCCTGCTGGCAGGTGCCCCACAGTGCTGGGGGGTGGGGGTGGTGGGAGACATGGGTGGGGGCCTGGTGGAGGCTGCCCCTGGTGACTGGGGGGGTGGGGGTGGTGGGAGACATGGGTGGGGGCCTGGTGGAGGCTGCCCCTGGTGACTGGGGGGTGGGGGTGGTGGGAGACATGGGTGGGGGCCTTGTGGAGGCTGCCCCTGGTGACTGGGGGGTGGGGGTGGTGGAAGACATGGGTGGGGGCCTGGTGGAGGCTGCCCCTGGTGACTGGGGGGGTGGGGGTGGTGGGAGACATGGGTGGGGGCCTGGTGGAGGCTGCCCCTGGTGACTGGGGGGTGGGGGTGGTGATAAACATGGGTGGGGGCCTTGTGGAGGCTGCCCCTGGTGACTGGGGGGGTAGAGGTGGTGGGAGACATGGGTGGGGGCCTGGTGGAGGCTGCCCCTGCACTGCTGGGGGGTGGGGGTGGTGGGAGACATGGGTTGGACATGGGTGGGGGCCTGCTGGCAGGTGCCCCACAGTGCTGGGGGGTGGGGGTGGTGGGAGACATGGGTGGGGGCCTTGTGGAGGCTGCCCCTGGTGACTGGGGGGTGGGGGTGGTGGGAGACATGGGTGGGGGCCTGGTGGAAGCTGCCCCTGCACTGCTGGGGGGTGGGGGTGGTGGGAGACATGAGTTGGACATGGGTGGGGGCCTGCTGGCAGGTGCCCCACAGTGCTGGGGGGTGGGGGTGGTGGGAGACATGGGTGGGGGCCTTGTGGAGGCTGCCCCTAGTGACTGGGGGGTGGGGGTGGTGGGAGACATGGGTGGGGGCCTGGTGGAGGCTGCCCCTGCACTGCTGGGGGGTGGGGGTGGTGGGAGACATGAGTTGGACATGGGTGGGGGCCTGCTGGCAGGTGCCCCACAGTGCTGGGGGGTGGGGGTGGTGGGAGACATGGGTGGGGGCCTTGTGGAGGCTGCCCCTGGTGACTGGGGGGGTGGGGGTGCTGGGAGACATGGGTGGGGGCCTGGTGGAGGCTGCCCCTGGTGACTGGGGGGTGGGGGTGGTGGGAGACATGGGTGGGGGCCTGGTGGAGGCTGCCCCTGGTGACTGGGGGGTGGGGGTGGTGGGAGACATGAGTTGGACATGGGTGGGGGCCTGCTGGCAGGTGCCCCACAGTGCTGGGGGGTGGGGGTGGTGGGAGACATGGGTGGGGGCCTTGTGGAGGCTGCCCCTGGTGACTGGGGGGGTGGGGGTGCTGGGAGACATGGGTGGGGGCCTTGTGGAGGCTGCCCCTGGTGACTGGGGGTGGGGGTGGTGGGAGACATGGATGGTGGCCTGGTGGAGGCTGCCCCTGGTGACTGGGGGGTGGGGGTGCTGGGAGACATGGGTTGGACATGGGTGGGGGCCTGGTGGAGGCTGCCCCTGGTGACTGGGGGGGTGGGGGTGGTGGGAGACATGGGTGGGGGCTTGGTGGAGGCTGCACCTGGTGACTGGGGGGGTGGGGGTGGTGGGAGACATGGGTGGGGGCCTGGTGGAGGCTGCCCCTGGTGACTGGGGGGTGGGGGTGGTGGGAGACATGGGTGGGGGCCTTGTGGAGGCTGCCCCTGGTGACTGGGGGGGTGGGGGTGGTGGGAGACATGGGTGGGGGCCTGGTGGAGGCTGCCCCTGCACTGCTGGGGGGTCGGGGGGGTGGGAGACATGGGTTGGACATGGGTGGGGGCCTGCTGGCAGGTGCCCCACAGTGCTGGGTGGTGGGGGTGGTGGGAGACATGGGTGGGGTCCTTGTGGAGGCTGCCCCTGCACTGCTGGGGGGTGGGGCTGGTGGGAGACATGAGTTGGACATGGGTGGGGGCCTGCTGGCAGGTGCCCCACAGTGCAGGGGGGTGGGGGTGGTGGGAGACATGGGTGGGGGCCTTGTGGAGGCTGCCCCTGGTGACTGGGGGGGTGGGGGTGCTGGGAGACATGGGTTGGGGCCTTGTGGAGGCTGCCCCTGGTGACTGGGGGGTGGGGGTGGTGGGAGACATGGGTGGGGGCCTGGTGGAGGCTGCCCCTGGTGACTGGGGGGTGGGGGTGGTGGGAGACATCGGTGGGGGCCTGGTGGAGGCTGCCCCTGGTGACTGGGGGGGTGGGGGTGGTGGGAGACATGGGTGGGGGCCTGGTGGAGGCTGCCCCTGGTGACTGGGGGGTGGGGGTGGTGGGAGACATGGGTGGGGGCCTTGTGGAGGCTGCCCCTGGTGACTGGTGGGGTGGGGGTGGTGGGAGACATGGGTGGGGGCCTTGTGGAGGCTGCCCCTGGTGACTGGGGGTGGGGGTGGTGGGAGACATGGGTGGGGGCCTGGCGGAGGCTGCCCCTGGTGACTGGGGGGCGGGGGTGGTGGGAGACATGGGTGGGGGCCTGGTGGAGGCTGCCCCTGGTGACTGGGGGGTGGGGGTGGTGGGAGACATGGGTGGGGGCCTTGTGGAGGCTGCCCCTGGTGACTGGGGGGTGGGGGTGGTGGGAGACATGGGTGGGGGCCTGGTGGAGGCTGCCCCTGGTGACTGGGGGGCGGGGGTGGTGGGAGACATGGGTGGGGGCCTGGTGGAGGCTGCCCCTGGTGACTGGGGGGTGGGGGTGTTGGGAGACATGGGTGGGGGCCTGGTGAAGGCTGCCCCTGGTGACTGGGGGGTGGGGGTGGTGGGAGACATGGGTGGGGGCCTTTTGGAGGCTGCCCCTGGTGACTGGGGGGTGGGGGTGGTGGGAGACATGGGTGGGGGCCTGGTGGAGGCTGCCCCTGCACTGCTGGGGGGTGGGGGTGGTGGGAGACATGAGTTGGACATGGGTGGGGGCCTGCTGGCAGGTGCCCCACAGTGCTGGGGGGTGGGGGTGCAAGGGGACATGTGGCTTGGCTGGGGGGCATGGCCATGGTGGATGGGCTGCCTGCGGGACATGACCAGGGGTGCAGGGTAGTCCCCTGTGGTGTGGGCTGCCTTCAGAGGTCGTGGAGGGGGTAGAGTGGAGACCTGGGAGGACCCACACTGCCAATTCACGTCTTGAACTTCCCGCACACCCACGTAATACACTACCCCACTCGCACAGGCCCTTTCGCGTGTGGAACCACCCGCGAGCCCCTGAAATCCACGCACCCCGCTCCCCCAGGCCCGATCGCGTGTGGAACTACCCGCGCACCCCTGAAAACCACGTACCCAGGCCAATCGCGTGTAGACTTTCTCGCGCACCCCTGAAATCCACGTACCCAGGCCAATCGCGTGTAGACTTTCTCGCGCACCCCTGAAATCCACGTACCCAGGCCAATCGCGTCTAGACTTTCTCGCGCACCCCTGAAATCCACGTACCCAGGCCAATCGTGTGGAGACTTTCTCGCGCACCCCTGGAATCCACGTACCGAGGCCAATCACGTGGACACTTTCTCGCGCACCCCTAGAATCCACGTACCCAGGCCAATCGCTTGTAGACTTTCTCGCGTACCCCTGAAATCCATGTACCCAGGCCAATCGCGTGTAGACTTTCTCGCGCACCCCTGAAATCCACGTACCCAGGCCAATCGCGTGTTGACTTTCTCGCGCACCCCTGAAATACACGTACCCAGGCCAATCGCGTATGGAAACACCCGCACACCCCTGGAATACACGCTCCCAGCTCTGCGTTTGCTGCTGCCCTTTGCGCTGGGTTGGGGATTTTGATGGCTTTTCCCTGCGCGAGAGGCGTTCTTGGAGGCGTAACTGGCGCTGCTGCAGGGTCGCTGCGCCACTGTGCGCCACGGCTGGTTTTGGTGGCTGGAATCCATGAATACGCTGTGCGTGGAAATGTATTTTAGCGCACGCGGCTGGCGCAGGGATTCGCACGCGCACACTGTGCACCAGCCGCGTGCGCCACTTGTGCGCTGAATTCTATGAATTACCCCCTAAGTGTGGAGAGTAAGCTGGGTGATGGCCAGCTTAATTCGTATTTTGTATTTGTATTTGTTTTATTTGTAACGCGCACCATCAGGACCGGAGGCAACAGGGCGCAACTTGTGCAAGGTTACATACAGAGCATATATACATATATAAAACTATAAACAAGGAAAATAAGCGAGCATTTCTATATACATAAATTACAAAACAAATTTTGACATGAGACATAACGACAGGAATGTACAATATATAATAGGCAGGATCAATGGGCCAGTGTATGTAAGACTAAAGTGTGCAGAGCATGTATTAGTACTGGTTGAAGAGACATGATTTCGTTTTGGACATGAATGTGTTAAATGAGTCTTCAGATCTGATAGTAACAGGGAGGGCATTCCACAACTTGGAAGCTAAGATAGGGAAACTTGTGCCCCCGCTTTTTGGAGTTTGAACCTAGGGACCGATGGACAATGGGTCTGGGCAGTTCTTAGAGGTCGGGTAGACAAGTGGCGGGACAGCCGACTGCAGAGGTAAAGGGGGGCCTTGTTAGCCAAGCATTTGTGCGTGAGGGCAAGTGCTTTCATTGAGATTTTCTGCTTGACAGGTAGCCACTGTAGGTTAGTTCTGGATTCAGAGATGTGGTGGTTTTGAGGGAGGATTAGGGCGGCTCTGATAGCGTTTACCAGGAGTTTGCCCATGAAAGGGGTGATAGAGATCAGGCGATAGTTTACCGGACAGGTAGGATCGGCAGAAGGCTACTTGAGAAGGGGTTGCACGAGGAGAGAGGGGAAGGTTCCAGTGGTAAAAGAGTGATTACAGAAATTGGCCAAGGCTGGAGCAAGGGTGTCAATATGGTCCTTGATGGTTGTGGAGGAGCAGGGGAGCACCTGTTTGGACAACACTTTCATAGATCAGATGTCTAGAAACCTCATCAGGTGTAGTCAGAGAGAACAAGGAGAAAGGAGGAAGAGTGGGAGAGTTGGCCAAAGGGGGGCCGAGAGAGGAAGAGGAGATAGAGGACAGAATGTCCTGAGGTTTAGTGGTGAAGTGAGAGGCCAGAGCCATAAAGAGGGACTGGGAGGGAACAGGAGTGGTAGAGACTGCAGAAGGATTGGCCAGTTCGTTGCAGATTTTAAAGAGTTTGGCTGTGTTGTTAGAGGCCACAGAGATGCAGGCTTGAATGTTGGCTCCCTTCTTGGACAGGACAGAGAGTCTGTATTACCTTTGGAGCAGGCGGCAGGCTAGTTTGTCAGAGGATTCGCCTGAGGCCCTCCACTTCCTCTCAATCACCCTGCACTTGCGTTTCAGGACGACAAGGTCGGAGTCACACCAAGACTTGCACTTGGAGGTAGGCTGCAGCCGGATTCTCATGACAGGGGCAAGGATGTCCAGAGTGTTGGAGATAGAAAGATGCAGATTAGAGGGGGATGTGTCAGAATGTGATTCAGCCGCAGGAGTGGGAGGAGCAGAGAAGGTAGAGGCAAAGGCATCCACTGAAACATGCTTCATGGGCTGAATGACCAAAAAGATAAGTGACAGTGCTTGGGCAGTGGGGGGGCTTTGCCTGAGGTATAGAGGGTTTCAGGTGAGAGTAGAGAAGGGGTCAGTCCAAGAGAGATGAGTGGTGAGAGGGTTCGCAAGGAGGATGTCTGAGGAGACGAGAACATCCAAAGTATGTCCGGCAGAGTGAGTCGGACCAGAGGGCAGAGTAGAGAGAGAGAGCATGTTGTAGAGTTTGCAGAAAAGACCAGGGGCTGGGTTAGAAGCACCCAGGTGGATGTTGAGGTCTCCAGGGAGGAAAAGTTGAGAGGTAGAGGCAAGGAGAGAAGAGGAGGGATCAGCCCACTCTGAGAGGAAGATGGCAATCTGCTCTGCCCAGGTGGCATGTAGATAGTGGAAGAGGGGCCTGAGAGTGGGCAGAGGAGGAAGCAAGGAGTGGCAGTGGAGCCAGAGAGGTGCTATTAGGAGTAGCAGGAGAAGAAAGGAAGTTGATAAGATGTGGGAGACACCTACCAAACAGGCAGAGATGGCGCTGAGGGCCCTGGACCAAGACGTTGCCATTCAGATAGACATTAATGATGACCTTGGAGGACCGTGTGCCACCGTTAATTGGAGAGGAAGAGATATGAGAGACAGCAGAGACCATATGAGAGTCTGTCTGGAGGAAGCACTGATGTAGGTATCAGTGATAGGGAGGCCTGGTTTGGATACCAGGATGTCCCTCTTGAACTTCTTCCTTCCAGACTTAGTGAGAGGGATAGGAGATAGAGTAGCAGTTAGAGAAGATGGGAGAAACAGAAAGTACCATGGAGGATGCGAGGAGATGAGGAGGAGGAGGGAGTGAGAAGAGAAAGGAGAGACGCACAGCCCCATGCCGAAACACAGGAAGTACAACAGAGAGGGGGGTGATGGGAGGGGTCACACTAGGGGTCGCAACAGGGAACAGACAGGTGGCACACAACAGTACAACAGTAACCACAGGGGACAGGGACCTAGGGGATGGAGAGAGCCAATAAGTCACAGATTCACAGATCAACAGTAACACACTAGAGGGGACCTAGACCAACAGCAACACAGATCATCAGTAACACAGTAGAAGAACAGGAGATGCACATAAACACAAAGTATGTCCAACCGCTAGGGGTGAGCCTAAGGTTTGCGGAAGTCAGAGTAAGTCATGTCAACAGGATTATGGGAAGTACGTGCAAAGGGCGGATATTTTAGTAGGGAGCAGAAGTGGCTGCACCTACTTCCTGCACCTTCCTTAACTTTCGGTCGCTGATGGTCGACAAATATGTCACATACTCACTCTCCGGTTGACGACTGCGTTGCGTACTTGCATTCTGCGCCGCACCCCTTTGTCGCCAAATACCTGCGGCACTCAATACTGCACTCTTGACCTTCACAGGCTTTACCACAGAGGGTTCAGTAGGCCAGTTTTAAAGGCCTGATGGTGTCAACATCATGGTCTACGATAACGTGGCGTAGTCATAGTGAGCGCCGATCGGGTAGCGTAAACTGCAGACGATCTGCAGCACTCAACAACACACCCTTGGCCTTCGCAGGCTTTGCCACATAGGGTTCAGTTGGCTGGTTTTAAAGGCCTGATGGCATCAACATTTTGGCATAGGATAGTGTGGCGTAGTCTTGGCGAGCGTCGATCGGGCAGTGTAACCTACGGACCTGCAAATCTCAACATCCGCCCTTGGCCTTCGCAGGCTTTCCCACAGAGGGGTCAGTAGGGCAGTTTTAAAGGCCTGATGGCATCAACGTCATGGCGTATGATTCGTGTAAAAGCCGTAGCGAGCGTTGATCGAGCAATGTAACCTGCAGACCTGTGGCGCTCAACACTGCGCCCTTGGCCTTCGCGGGCTTTGCCACAGAGTGTTTAGTAGGCCGGTTTAAAAAGCCTGATGGCATCAACGTTTTGGCATAGGATAGTGTGGCATAGTCGTGGTGAGCGTCGATCGGCAGTGTAACCTGCGGACCTGCAGCGCTCAACACGCGCCACTGGCCATCGCCTTGGCAGGCTTTCCCACAGAGGGTTCAATAGGCCAGTTTTAAAGTCCTGATGGCATCAACGTCATGGCATATGATTCGTGACGTAGTCGTTAGGAGCGTTGATAGGGCAGTGTAACCTGCAGACCTGCGGCGCTCAACACTGCGCCCTTGGCCTTCGTGGGCTTTGCCACATAGTGTTTAGTAAGCCGTTTTTAAAGGCCCAATGGCGTCAATGTTTTAGCATATGATAGCATGGTGTAGTCGTGGCGAGCATCGATCGGGCAGGGTAACCGGCGGACATGCGGCGCTCAACACTGCGCCCTTTGTCTTCGCAGGCTTTGCCACAGACTGGCTCAGTAGGCCGGTTTTAAAGGCCTGATGGTGTCAACATCGCCCTTTGGTGGCTTTATCACATATCACATATGTAGAAACCTAAGTGTAGTCTAAATATGGGCAAATACCGTGAGTGATCTTAGGTCTGATGCCATTTTTAAATAATCATTGATGCCATATATGTCACCAGTGATGACACCAATGATGCCATCCACAATGTCATAGATGGTGCTTTAGATGATGCAGTTAGTGATGTCACCAGTGATGTCATCTGTGATGTCATCATTGTGGTCACAGGCTGCGCAACAGAAGGCTCGAAGGTAAGCTGACTTTAGCTGAATTTCAGGGGTTTTGCTGCGTTGAGTTCTCACCTTCACATCCCTGTCCCTAAAGTGTTTTCTTAATAACTTCTCTATTTATTAATGAATCTTTACCAAACTTTGCGGTCTGAGAGAGTGATGGGGCCCCTAGGGGACCCTCGCGTATGGAAACAAGGCACAATCACCACACACAAACTGATACGCCAGACACGAGGGTTTATTCCCACAAGCTAGGGTTTATTGCAAAGCAAATAGTCTCAGTTGGCCAACTGGGTCTCACGCCCCGCAACGTGTGTCTCCAGAACCCGAGGGACGCAAGAGAGTGAGAATTTTTACAACAGTTATACATATACAAAGCGAACATCTTGCTATCAGTAATGACATATTCAAAACCGCTCATAATGTATTTCTTTTGGAATGGATTCGATGATTGACAATTGTGACGAATATGACACCTTTGAACATTCATTTAGCAACAGTTTGCAATTTTGCGGACTCACAGACATGATTCTTTGTTTTAGAGAACACCCCGTTCCTGTTCTTTCAAGCAAGCTGCGTGCAGGGGAGAGACACATTCCAGGCCTCGCTATCTTCTATGTTCTATTCCTGTCCTAGGGGTCAACTTGCTCTCCAGGGCTCTACAGGGCTCTACAGGGCTCAGTGAATGGGGGCCGTAAAATAGAGCATAATTCAAGCCATTAATTGTTTGTTTTCTACCATTTCTGCCACATCTGCGAGACTAACTGGCACCTGCGTAATGATTAAATGCCTTGTTGCTCACTTCCAAGGACTTGTGAGGGAGGGGACCGGGCATTGCTGTCGGGATTGCCCGCATTGTGTTTCAACATGTATCTCGTGGCCTTGCTCTATGCATGAGTAACAATGAAATAGCGGAATAGAATAAGCTTACAGCAAAACAGTTTGAACAGGAAGCAAGAAGCGAAAATCAGACAAAATGGCGAATTCTAATCCCATCAAAATGGCCGCACTTTGGTCATGTTTGTGAGTCTGCATTTACTAATACTGACATATGAGGTGGTTGGTCTTCGGCCAACAAAATACATTGCCTCTGTTATTGAAGAGTATTTTTTCTGGACTGACAAACCCTCCTTTTGGCCGTATGCCAAACGCCTCATCCATACATTGCATCCCCTTCCGACCAAGTATCTGATTCCGAACTTTGCATACTACTAGTTTCCTCCTCGTTATCATCAATATTGATTGACATGAATTATTTTACTGTCTTCATTTCATGATTCATTTGAGTATCCGACTTGGTAGTGTTTTCTTTTGTTACTATCTGTACGCACTCCTCACTTATTTCAGTGCAGATTATAGGTATGCAGCGTATGCAACAACAACATGTCATAAATATCCCAAGCACTGCTACTAGGATTGCAACTAATTTCCATCCCCATGAGCGTAATACCTCCCAAAACCAGGAGCTTATGTTCAATTCCCAACTCCCTACTGGGGGGTGGAGGTCAGAGCTCAAAACGAGCAACTTTCTTATCGCTTCGAAAATCGTAGGGGAGGAGTCACTTACGAATACGCAACATGCTGATCCCATGATTTTACAAACTCCCCCACGATCAACCAAAATTACATTAAGAGCCATCCTATTTTGGAGTGTCATCAATCTAATCCCTTTTTCCTCTAACGTCATGTTGTATAATATATCTGTTTTTCCATTTATTGTTTTCTCTAATATCCTGGACAGTTGCCTTCTGTTATAAGAGTTTATTGCTTGGCCCTAAAATGGTATAAATGATTTTGCTATGTCTTCCACGATCAATCCTCCTTCCTCATCTCGCTGTGGCCTTGATCTGGACAATTTGGCTATATCTGCTGTTTTTGAAAGAAACACACCCGGGAACAGAAGCCCCAAATAACAAGTATCTCCCCAGTTTCTAGGTAACCAGGGATAAGCTTTTTCTCCACATATGAAATAGACAGGGTCACCTACATACACTGGTCTTCCTTTCTGTCAAGGAACGCTATATTCATACATTTAGTGAATGTCCCCACTGAATAGGAGCCCTCCTTCTTTAAGCAAAAGGGAACAGAGTGAGGACTGTAGTTTACTGTATAGGAGGGGGGCACTGTATCTTTAATTTCCTTCTAGGTTCATATGAAACGTGATTACAGAAGATTTATATGGCACAAATAATCTATCTCGTGGCATAGCCACTGGCGTTATCAATCATGCTTTATGAAATATGGAGCAACCTACAGGTTTCATAATTATTTCCTCAAATTCATTCATCTTTGTTCAATCTAATTGACGCGTTTCACTTTTGTTCCATTTCCCATAATACAATGCACTTAAAGACGCGTAGCATGCAGAACTTAATGGCAGTGGCTGCACATACCAATCTATTCCCTTACCACCATGATGTGGCAAGTGAGCACACACCCAACAATAATTTTTTCTCAAAATTGAGTGTGTCATGTTCATTATAAGCAGTAATGTGTTATTTCCATATCCTTCCCTGTGTCTCTCTTCCATTGGGGACAAAGTGTAAGTAATCACATGGACCGGGCTTTCAGTGGTGGAAATATTTCTAACAGGCAAGAACACTTCTAATGTTTGTATTTCTTCTAAGTACCATAATACCAGTACTGTCATTATCGGGGCTAATATACTCATAACACACATGACTATTGTTAGGATCAGCATACAATTTTTTCGGCAATATTTTTTTGTAACCTTCCAGTCTCTACAGTTAACTCATTATCAGCAGTGGTGCAGGAGGGGGCAAAAGCTGGAGTAGGCATTTTCTTCTTTCTCTCGCGGTCCTTCTTCTCCAACAATGCTCATCGTGAATATCTCTTCTTGTTGCACTTGTTCGAATGTTAATAAGTTTGGCAATGTAAACAGATTGTCTGCCAGTTCTCAGCAGCCTAGATTGCTATATGTTGGGTAAGTTTTCTGGGCTTCTGCACATTGCTCAAAGAACTCCAGAGCAGTTATCAATTGCCTTTGTACCATATGAGCCCCTCTTATCCGTGAGGGGTGATCTACACATGGATTTTCTTTTTTTTAGCACTAGGGAGCCGCGTTCTTGAGCTGTCCGATTTGCACAACCCTCACGCCGCTCTCCCCTAGGCCTCCAATTCCCACTTCATCCGTATTGGGAAACAGAGGCAACAAAGATCAATAAAAATGAAGATTTGATCATTCCTTCTTCCGAGGCCGTAAATTATACCGCCTTGCTCCTGGTACTGTGTGATCGATGAATAGTGCCGGTGGTGCACTTCGAGACTCAGTGTTAGCCTGCGGTGCAATGAAAGATGATGGGCGCCAAAGTGATGATACAGGCCTCGTGTCAGCCAGCATTGATGCAGGTTATGCTGGACAACATTGGGGCATTTTTTGCCCTTTTTCCTTTATAGCAATCTTTTCAGGCTTCGTTTCAGGATCTGACATATTTTGTGGCAAAGAGCTGGCAACAATTTCTTTCGTTTCTGGGGCCGCTGTCTCTCTTTGGTCGTCTCCATCAGGCACTTTTTTCAGTGGCGATGGGGCCTTCTTAGCATGCGTTGCATGTATCCACGCCTTTCTCCCATCCACACGGATTGCAGTCTGTGTTGCCAGAAGGATTTGATAGGGTCCACGCCACCTAGGTGCAAGCGATGATTTTCTTTCAAAATGTTCCAGTGAATGCCCCGGACCAGTAGATCTGATGGGAAGAGCCTCCTGCACATGCTGATGAATCAAACGCAATTTCTGTATTAACAGGTTCCAATAGGTACTGAGCACAGGATACTCAACTTCCCTCAATCACCTCGGCTGCGGTGCACACCAAACATTCACCGGCCTTCCCATCAGGATCTCGTACGGGGAGAGCCCAGTCCTTTCCTGCACAGATGTGCGCATGCACAGCAACGCTAGCGGCAATGCGTCTATCCAGCGCAACTTGTTCCCCGCACAGATTTTGCTGATTTTGGCTTTCAATATGCCGTTTTGGCGCTCAATAAGACCGGCACTCATGGGATGTGTGGCGCAATGGAATCGTTTGTCAATCTGTAGACCTTCGCAAATCTGTAGTACCACTGCGCCCACAAAATGCGGGCCATTGTCTGACCATATGACCCGGGTCAGGCCAAACCGCGAGAAGTATTCCTTCAACATCACTTTGGCAGTGCTCATCTCCGTACAATCCTTTAATGGATATGCTTCCACCCTCTTACTGAATGCACACACAACCGCTAAAATGCATTTCAAATTTTGACACCTTTCCATCTCTATGAAATCAAAATGGATTACCTCAAATGGCATATAGAGAGGGCCAAAACTACCTGTTGGAGACGCTGTCCCCTTCCCCACATTGTTTTGCAGACATGTAATGCAATTCTGTACCAGTCTTTCTGCATTTTTCTTTATGTGTGTGTTCTGCCATACTGTGGCTAAATGCTGGACTATCTTTTTCGCACAAATGTGTGTGGGACTGTGGGCCATTGTGACCATAGCGGTTATAAAAGAGTTGGGCAGCATCCAATTTCTACTCTTCTTGTCCACCCAGCAACCTTCTAGATCTAATTCTGCAGATGCCTTCAGCCCATTCTTGTATTTAATGAGCAGTAGCTTCTGCCTGCATCTCTTTAACAGTAGCAATTCCATTCTCTATCATGCAGGGCACTTCCTCTGACTGTACGGTCAACATTTTGGTATTCAAATCAGTGGCAGCTTGCTTCGCAATCCTGTCTGCAAATGCATTTCCCTCTCCTACTTTACATGCTACTTTTTTATGCACCTCGCATTTCACTATGGCTAGGCGCTTCGGACACGTAAGTGCAGACAGCAATCGTACAATCAAAGGCCCATGTTGAATTCTGATTTCATGTGATGTCAAGAAACCCCTTTCAGCTCAGAGTCGGCCAAAGTTATGTACCACCCCAAAGGCGTATTGGCTGCCAGTATATATGTTTACACTCAGATTTTCAGAAATTTCACAAGCTCTGGTTAACTCTATTATCTCTGCTGCTTGTGCGAAGTTGTAGGGGATTCTTTTACTCTCTACAATACTTTTTTGAGTCGTAATAGCATAGGCAGCAGTTGATGTGCCATCATGTAATTTGAAACAGGAGCCGTCACAAAACAGTTCTCCATCTGGCTCTTTTTATGGGGTATCTGTTAAATCAATTCTTCCTTTTGTTTCTTCCTCAGTAACCATTAAACAATCATGGAGAGGTTCATTCTCACCTATTTCTTCCTTGGGCAGTGGCATTAATTCTGCAGGATTCAAAGCGCTACAACTCATAATTTGGATGTGTGGTGCGAATAGGACAATTTCATATGTATTCAATCTAGCAGATGTGAGAGTGTTGCATCTGCGTTCTGTTTAAGAGAATGTCTATGGCATGTGTCACCATTAAAATTAAGGTGTGCCCCAACACCATTCCTTCAGTTTGTTTCACTGATGCAGCAGCCACTGCAACAGCTTGCAAACAACATGGTAATGCGCACGCGTTACAGGGTCCAGCGCGGAAGAAGAATAGCTGCATGGTCTATTTCTTCCACTTTGTTCCTGCGTTAAGACAGACAAGGTGCAGCCTTCATTCTCATGCACAAACAATATGAACATTTTTTCATAGTTTGGTGTGCCCAAAACTGGGGCAGAGCACAATGCAGTTTTGAGAAGATCAAATGCTCTCTGACATTCTTCATTCCATTGCAAAGGCATCACAGCATCCTTTTTTGTCAATGCCACCATTGGTTTCACAATCAACGCAAAATTCACAATCCACTACTGGCAATAGGAAGCCATGCCTATTATAGCTCTGACTCCTTTTTGTGTTTTTGGATTAGGCATACCAGAGATACTCTCTATCCTTTCTGGTGTCAGTCTTCTCCCCTCTCTCGAAAGTAGGTAGCCCAAATAAACCACCTCCTTTCGACAATATTGGAATTTCTTTAAACTCGCTTTATGTCCATGCACTGCCAAGTGTGACAATAACAAGACAGTACTTTTTTTTACAAATCTCCTCTGTATCAGCAGCAATCAATAGGTCATCTATATACTGTAACAATACACAACCTGCCGGTAGTTCTAGCATATCTAGCTGTTCTTTCAATGCCCTGCTGTAAATACTCAGACTCTCTGTATAGCCTTGCGGAATGCACGTGAATGTAAATGATCGTCCTCCTGACGTGAAAGCAAACAAGTATCTACTATCCTTGTGTACTGGAAAGCTGAAGAATGCATTCTTAAGATCTATCACACTAAAATATTCTGCCGAGGTGGGTATCATTGTCAAAATCGTGGTGACTTCTGGGACCAATGGGAATTGAGGGTCAACCACTTTGTTTAATGCGCGTAAATCAATTATGAAATGATACGGTATCTCATTATCTCCTTTCTTATACACTGGGAGAATGGGGCTGTTACATGTGCTGCCTGTAATCTCTGCAATCACCTCCAGTTTTATCAAATCTGAAACAATACTTTTCAATGCTTTCTCTGCCTCCATTGAAATTTTGTACTGAGGAATACGTGGTAACGTTACTCCCTCTTTTAGAACAATTTTTACTGTTTCTATCTTCTGGCATCCCACACCATTATCATTCATCACCTATATGCAATGTGGTACTTCATTCAACTCCCCCGGCAAAGGTTTGGACAAAAATTCAGACACTGGTATATTCTGTGGCAAAATTGTCAAAAACACTCCATCAGGAGTGCAATGGATAACTGCACTTAGTTTTCTCAATAAATTTAATCCCAAAAGATTCTCCCCACAATTTTCTGTTAAGAGAAATGGACAATATTCAGTGAATGGGCCTAATGTTACTGGTACTGGTTGGGACACTGGATTGATCACTGGGGTACCTGCGAACCCTACCGAAATATTCTTTTGCCCTGACAGTGGTATCTCCGGAACCAAGTGATGGTCTATTAAGCACGTTTGCGCACCTGTGTCTACAAGAAAGCTGTGCTGTCTATTCCCGCCTTTCATTTCTACGTATGGTCCTTTTTGATTTACGGGAATAGACACTGGTTCTGACCCCTGTCTTGGGCTGTCCTATTGAGGGAACAACAAATCATCCGATGTGTAGTCGCTACTATAATACGTATTGGGTTGTGTGTCAAAACATTTTCCGCCCTTGCCTTTATTTCGCCACTCTGATTTTGGCTAAAAGCAATCTGATTTTGAGCTTGGCTTTGTTTCTGAGTGCCATTTCCTTCATTATTCTGGTGTTGCTGCATATTATTATTTCTATTCTGTCCATTTGTTTCCGGATGTCCCCCATGCTGTCTTCTCTGACCATACCCATTCCTATTTTGCAAGTGTGGACATTGCGCTCACCAATGACCCTCTTCCCTACAATACGCACACTGATTCAGTCCCAGAGGCCCTTCATGTATGTTCAAATTACTTCTACCTTGCGCATTTCCTCTCCCTCTATTGTGTCCCGCCACCTGCTGAAGTAACACCCTCGTTTTCAAATTCACCCTATCCTTCGCCTCTTTCTCTTTCTCTGTGTTCACTCTATTCTCATAATACTGGGCCATATGCAATACTTCGCTCAATGATTTTGCTTGCCATGCACTTTCTTTTTTTTATTTTTTATATCATATTTTATTGGGTTTTACAACACAAAACTGCTGGTCCGAGTCGGGAAAGAACATAACATTACAACAACATTAACGTTTGATGGTATACGTGCTCATACAGATTGCATACATTGCATAACATTTCACATGTTGAGGTCTCCACTGCATTGTTTGTATCCCGTATCTCCTGCTAACACGGCTGCAAGGTTCGAGGGTTCATATAGTGTCTTCCCAGCATTGCCAGATCTTGTCTGCTTTTTCAGGGCATCCCCTGGCTCTATATACTCTCCTTTCAATGGCTATGCAGATTTGTACATCTGTGATCCTTTGGTTTACCTGTGGCGGTTGTGCTGCTCCCCAGAGTTGAGCTATATTTCTTTTGATTATCGCAGTCGTGGTCATAAAGCATAGCTTTTCATACCTGGGCAGGTCTATTTCACTGTTCGCTCCTAGTGTTATCAGTTTAGGATCTCTGGGGATTGTTTGCCGCAGGACCTTCGTAAGGATATCGCAACACTGTTGCCAGTAGTGACTGATATGTGGGCATTCCCACAGTACGTGAAAGAAGGTTCCTTCTTCTTCACAACAGTGTAAACAGTTAGGTTCCATTATTTTACCCCAGCGGTACAGGGCCACTCCCGGGTAATAGATCCTGTGCAGTATTTTAAGCTGTACTAGTCTTAGTCTGGTCGAGATGGCAGTTTCACGTGGGTACATTAGGATTTGGACCCAGTCTTCTGGCATGATTTCCCCAACTTCCTCTTCCCACTTTGTTTTCAGCCGTGTCAGTTCTGGTGTGGCAAAGGAGGTTATAACATTGTAGATCACTGTGGTGACCATTGCCTGGATATGATCCGTAATTATATTTCGTTCTAGTGGGGTACTATCTGGCATGTTGGAGAGGGCAGGGAGATGCTGTTGTAGTGCGTGTCGGAGCTGTGTGTAGTGGTATCGTTCCGACTCTGGGAGGTTAAAGAACAGAGCCAGATCTTCATAGGGTCTAATGTTATCGTTCTCTACGATGTCTCCCACTTTTCCTATACCACATCTCACCCATAGGGGCCATTCTGGCAGTTTGGTTATCTTGGGGAGGTTCCCGTTGTTCCATAGGGGCTGTAATGGTGTGACCTTGTAGTCCCACCCCATAAAAGCATGTGATTCCCTCCAGATGCGAGGTGTCTGTGTAGCCATGTCGCCGGGACCTATTCTGGGTGTTGCAGCATAGATCCTCAGGGGGGCGATGCTCGCACGTGTGGCAGCGTGGATTCTGCATGCAGTGCGTCGTTTATTACCGACATTTGACCAGCCAGTAATAGGATTGTAGCCTTGGTAGGCCGATGCCGCCTTCCCATATCGATCTTTGTAGTGTCCGGAGGGTTATTCTCGGTCGTCCACCTCCCCATAGAAGTGTTCTGAGTATGCAGTCTATTTTTTGGAACGTTTTCCCCGGTATGTGGAGTGGGGCGTTCTGGAGTATGTATAGGTATCGGGGAGTGTTAGCATTTTAAACAATGCTGCGCGACCTAACAGGGTCAGTGGCAGGGATTTCCAATGTTGCACATCTCCCCCAAACCGATCTGTAATGGGTTGTACATTATTGGACGTGTAGTCTTAAGGTTTCTTTTGATCTTGATACCCAGGTACTGAAAATGGTCAGGGGCTGCTTTATATGGGCAGGGCTCTGGGGGTTCCATGCCTAGCTGGTTTAATGCGAATATCGTAGATTTGGACCAGTTCACCCTCAGGCCACTGAAGGCCCCATATTTCTGGAGTAGTTGTGTCACTACTGCACATGCGGACCTGGGGTCGCGCATATATATCAACAGGTTGTCTGCATATAATGACACCCTATCTTCCCAGTCTAGTCTGCCCGGGATCCCTCTCCATGTGGGTGCGTCCCTTAGGAGCTGGGCAAGTGGTTGCATGGCTAACGCAAAGAGGAGGGCCAACAGGGGACAGCCTTGTCGCGTCCTTTTTCCCAAGGGGAAGGATCGAGATGTCCAGCCGTTCACTCTGACCTCAGCCATAGGTGCGTTGTGTAGTAGTTGAACCCAGGATAAGAATTGCTCGCGGAACCCCATTTTGCGCATGATCTTCCAGAGTGCCTCCCAGCAGACAGAATCAAATGCTTTTTCAAAGTCAATTGCGAGGACCCCTAGGGGAATGTTCAGGGTCTAGCCGCGTTCAATGGCTAAATGTATCCTCCGAATATTCATTCTTGTAGACCTGCCAGGCATAAAGCCACACTGGTCTGGGTGAATCAAAGATGTTATGACCAGTTGCAGGCGTGTAGCTAACAGTGTGGCCAATATCTCCGCCTCGGTGTTAATAAGGGAGATTGGTCTATATGAGCTACACTTGTCTGGGGGTTTATTTGCTTTGGGTATTACAATTATTGTGGCCTTTCTGAGGTCCGCCGGTAGGCTGCCTGTGGTTCGAGCTTGCTGGTACATTTTGAGTAGATGGGGAGCCAGTTCGTTACCTCCTATCTTCTTCCATGCCTCAATGGGAAAGCCATTCGGCCCGGGTGTTTTCCTGGATTGGAGTTGCATCATGGCAGTTATGATTTCATCTTCGGTGATTTCTTTTTCTAAGGTAGCTATTTGTTCAGCATTTAAGGAGGTGAGAGAGATCTCTTCCAATACAGAGGTCTCAGGGGCAGGTGCCGGTGCTCTATATAATTCCTCATAGTACCTTGTGAACTCTTCAGCTATCTCTGCATCTGTCAGGCATGGGTCCGCTTGATGGGATGTGATCATTCTCACTTGGCTGTGTCCCTCGTCCCTACGTTCGAGCCAGGCAAGCATCTTCCCTGCTTTGTCACCCGTTTCGTAGATTCTGGCTTTCATTTGCATTGTCCAGTGCAATGTTTTGGAGTTTTTTCTGTGCCAGGATTAATGCCCTGTTCGTGTCAGCGCAGTCTTGGCTTCGATGCGCTGCCTCTGCCCGCTCCACATTTGCTTCCACCTCCTTCATTGATTCTAGTTTTTTTTCTTTTGTGCTGCAGTACAGGAGATAATTTCCCCTCGTATCACCAGTTTATAGGCTTCCCATAGTGTGATAGGACAGTCTACCGACCCTTCATTTAGTTCAAGTATGTCATGCTAGCATCTTGTAGGCGTACTACTAATTCAGGAGAGCCTAGGTGATCATTGTTCAATCTCCACGCCGGTGAAGGAGTCGGTTTACATGTTGTTATTGATATGAGTAGAGGGGAGTGATCCGAGATGCCTCTTGGGAGGTATTCCGCTTGTGTTGCTGTGTGTATTATTGCTGCGGGTACAAAGAAACAGTCTAGGCATTATAACGATGCGTGTACCCCTGAATGATAGGAGTATTGCCGCTCCCCGGGATGCAGGTCGCGCCACACATCTCTGACACCAAGTGCCTCCACAAAAGAGGCTAGGTTGGTTCGGCGGGTGGGGTCTCTGCTGCGTAGATGTGTGCGCTCCTCTATGTTGCTTATGATATCGTTAAAGTCACCCAAAGGATCAGGATATCAGAGGCATCATTGGACATCAGAGGTGTTATATCCTCAAGTAGGGTGGACTGCAGTGCAGGCGGGGCGTAGATCACCAATAGGGATAGTGATTTATTCCAGAGTGTGCCTGTGACATATGTGAATCTGCACCCGGTATCCTGTGTTATTTTTGTGAGGGTGAGTGGCAATCTTTTATGTACAAGTGTCAGTACTCATCTGGCTCCCATCGTGAAGCCTGCCTGTGCTGCTGTGTGGTAATTGGAGCGGTTGAACAGTGCATTGGATGTGCCCGCCAAGTGAGTTTCAGTTAGGAAGACTATGTCTGGGCCATGCCTGTTCAACAGCTGTCACACCAGTCACCGTTTCAGGCTGTTGCCCAAACCATTCATGTTCCAGGTAAGAAGCTTTAGGGTTCGGATTTTGTCGACCTGCAGCGGTACTTCAGTGCTCGTGATACTGGGTGCCATCACGCCTTCCTGGGATAGTGGTGTCGCCTATATTCATCTTGTGGCAGAGAATCGTCAGCCAGTGTTTCTTATTCTCTAATGTCTGTATGCTTCGATATTCCGTTGAGCTTTCCCATCTTCTAAATTTACATCCAACTCCCCCCTCCCCACACTTCATCCCCAACTAAAGCATCTGTTGCCCTTTCATAACTTAATAAATTAGTCCAAACTAAACTGATCAATTATTCTGTGGTTACTTCCTTATTAGGGGGGTGGCTCTGGTGTGACCACCAGCCATTGTGTACTTATTGCTTCTTATTTACTGTTTGGAGCATGAGCTTCTTTTTGTTTCAGTGTATAGTGGTTGTGCCGGCTCTGGTTGTCAACCGATGGTTGTTGCGCGTTTCATTATGGTGGTATTTCTTCCTGCTGTTGCTGGGGTCTGTTCTCTGGTGTTCTCTCAGGATGTAGCCCATTCCTTTCGCCTCCTGTTTTCTTTTTAACGCTCCAGTCGCCTGCTATGTGTCTCTCTGCCCAGTTCCACACTTCTTTCGGATCTGTGAAATGCACTGTGGTTCCATTGTGGAATATTTTAAGCTGGGCGGGAAAGATTAGACCATATTTTGTTCCTAGTGCCTGCAGCCGTTTTTTGAGTGGGTGAAATGATTGGCGCGCTTTTTGCACTTCCCTGGTAAAGTCTGGGAAGAAAGCGATTTTCGATCCATTGTAAGTGATGGACCCCTTCGATCTCGCCATCTGTAGCACAGCATCCCTGTCTCTATAATTCAGGAATCTTGCAATGACAGCTCGTGGTGGTGCCCCCGGCACGATTTCACCAGTTGGGATACGATGTGCGCGTTTCAATGGAGAAGAATTTGGAGAAGTATTTTGCATCGTATATATCTGTGAGCCATTCCTCGAGGAACAGTTCATGCTTGCCCCTTCAGCCTTTTTGGGGAGGCCAAGTATGCGAACATTGTTGCGCCTGGATCTCCCTTCATTGTCGTCGATTCTCGCTTCCAGGGTTTTTATTCAGTCTAACATTCCAGACATACACCTATTAACCCCCCGAAGGCTGTCCTCTGTTTCCGAGATCCGGGCCTCGGCTTCTCCAGTGCGCAAGGTCAATTTTTGCAAGTCATGCCTCAGCAAGGACACGTCAGCTCCAATACTGTCCATCTTCTTCTCCATCGATGTTCTGGAGCTGGTGATAGCACTCATCACATCCCTGAGGGAGATGTCATCCTCCATTTTGTCAGATTCCATTGATGCCGGACGTTCTGGTGAGTGGGACATGGGTGTCGTTGCGTATTGTTCTATCCTGCTCTGTGTGGATGTCTTCCTTGGTCTGTCCTTTCCCATGTTGGATCAGTGTCGTAATGGAGCTGAGGTGTCTTGTGCTCCAAGGGAGGGTTTGACAGGAACGCCACGTAGGTGCGATGCAAGGACTTTTCGATTTTGGGATTGTGAATTTTGAGGTGCTTCTGAGTCGTGGCATTTAAGGTGGGGTAATGCTGTGCTTCTCCCAGAGTGGGACCTTACTTTAGTATTGCTTCCCTCAATGGAGGCATCCGTTGTTCGTAGGACAGCGCATGCAACTGTTTTCTCAATCTTAGCACTAGTCGTTTGTACTTCCACTGTCCACAGCGTTCAGTCCTGTTCTTTTCCCACTTCAGTATGAACACTGCTCCTGCTTGTGATGCGAGTTATCGATAACCCAGAGCGGCGGGATCCTTTAAGGTACTTTTGCTGTCTATTCCACTCAGCAAGGTGATCTGTAGATGGTGGCAGTGTCCACTTGAAGTATCCCTCCAACCGGTGCCCCCGGCACCTATAGAGTAGTCACGTAGCCGGTATACTGCGGTGTGGTTTCAGCTTCTAGTTTCCTTGGCACGTGTGCACTCAGTGCCGTAAGGGTGCACCGCAATGGATTGCTGGTCCCACCGGGAGTGTCTTGTCTCTATTTTGCTGGGTCAGTTATGCAGCTTCCAGTATCAGGATCTCGCCTTCACTCTTTTCCTTCAGATGTGGGGTGCTCCAACCTCTGGTCTAGTTGTGGATATTTAATGTTAGTGGCGAGTGTGGGTATCTTAACTCGTCTCTTGGGGGTTGGGTCCCGCTTCCCCTTTTCCTTATCTTCTCAGATCTGGAGCGGCTATGGGCCCCTTTCTTCCCCTTTTTTGCGAATTTTCGTGCCTCTGTTGTGGCCTTTACACTTGGGGTGCCTCTTGTGTCCAGCAATTTGAGTAGGGGTCTTCAATCCCCTCACCCCTTTACAATAGTTTAGTCACAATCTGTGACTTGGGCTGATATGTTCAGAGTGGCAGTTGGGGGAGGTGAGAGGGAAGGGGGGGTCCGTCTTTCCCCCCTCCTTTCTAATTGTGTCGAGTTCACCCTGTTCCTCCCACTCCTTACCGGCCTTTCATTGCCACGTTGGATGTGTGTCCTCACTGCCACAGCCTGTGGAGCGTCGGCGGGCGCTCGACGTTAGACGGAGCGCCCGCGGTGGTTCGCTCCCGACCAGAGCGGGGGACTGGTAGGCTGGATCCCGGCACGTCCCCAGCAGCAGTCTTGCTCCTCCGGCTTCTCCCCTCGTTTCTCCTCCTGCGAGGGTGCGCTGGTCCACACCCCCGACCCGAGTCTCAAGATCCTCGGTCGGGACCGGCGCCTGTTTCCAGCGCCGTCCATCTCCGCAACGCCAGACCGCCAGGCGGAGGACCTCTCTCCCAATCCACGATGGTCTCCCTCGCAGGGGCAGAGCGGAGCGCCATGGGGAGGACAGCACCACACCTTCCCCGCTTGGCCTCGCAATGTGGGTTCCACTTTGGTTCTGTTCGCCCTCAGAGACACTGGCTTGCGCAGCAACCCCTCTGCCTCAGCGCCCACCGGGCATCTTGGATCTACTGCGGCGCCGGTCTCTTTACTCTCCCTCAGTTAATTTCTTCGTGTTTCGGGCACCGATACGTCCCGAAATTTCAGCATGCTTTAGCGGGGGTCATACGCTTCAACTTGAAGCTGATGCACGCTCATTTCTTCGTGATTCTCACCAGGATATTGTAGGATTTTGCTGGCGGCCCGGGAGCTCCAGAGATCACGTCTGCATGCCGAGCCCACTGGCCACGCCCCCCCGCCATGCACTTTCTGATGTCATTATTAAGTTTGGAATTGGAGGTATTAACCCTCTCACATACTAATCAACAAATAGTTTTTTGCCTGCCTCCGTGCTTACATCCTGTCCACTAAAATCCGTAAACACTTCCTCAAATCTATTAAAATAATCTGTGGATAACTCATCTTTGCCTTGAACGCATGCAGTTAATTTGTACCATACAATCCTTTTTTCTGGAACTATTTCCTTCAATTTTTGTATTATTCGTCCTGGTAACGCTGCCATATTTGACGATGGTTTCTCGCCCGCTTTTCTATCTTTATCCTCTATTGCTAGATTCTCCCATGTGTCACTGTAGGCCTCCTCATCATTTACTTTTCTTATTTGCTTCCATATGTCTGCTGGCACAATTACTGGAACTATTAGGTCTATATCATTCATAGTAAAAATGGACGATCTCAAATAGGACTCTATTTCCTTATAGAATCCCACCGGATTCTTCCTTAAATCAGGAACTGTTTGTTTTATATAATTCACCTCTTGTCTGGAGAAGGGGACATGCACATACTGTGCTGGATAATGCGTTTCCGTTACTTGCGCTGGTCCTCCGTTAACACAAGGAACTTCTACTTTCGGCACAAAAGTAGGTGGGACTTCCCTCATAGGAAATACTGCACTTACTTTTCCTCCTCCCTCCCTCATATGCAATACTATTCCCAAATCAAGTGATAAGGCTGTTTCTCCCGTTCCACATTCTATTGCTCTTTTATATATTGCCATCAATTCGGGGGGGGCTAGCTTGTTTGTTTTCTATATCTCTGTCCTGTAAATATTCAACCATTGTCTGCAGTGATTTTCTCTTCGTTGGCAAGAGGTACTGATCAAATATTTCATTTACTTCCATTGTGGGATTACTAGGATCTGTAATCCATTTTAGCGCCTCTCATATGCATATTTTTAATTTTTCACTTGCCTGTTTTGACGGCAAAAGAAATTGCCGCTGCATGTGGTATTGCCTCCTTCTTATCCCTTCTGATATCTTTGTTCCTATACCCTGGCACGGAAAACATTTCAGCATATGCATTATCAAGTTCATTCTAAAATTCAAAAAGCCTGTCTACATGTTCCTTTATTTCTTCTTCTCTCTCTCAAATTAACAAGGTGAGTCCTGGGAGTCCCTCTGCCAGACATTAGTCCTGGTTAACGAGAGACTTACCCAGAGTCTTTAGCTCACTATCTTTCACAGAGAAGAAATATCCAAAACATATCAGTCTTTGTCCTGCCCTGGGGCAGTCCAGCACGAAATGCTAGGCAATTCTCCTCTGAACAAGAGTACCAACAGCATCCCCAGACACGTGTTTCGGTCTGGTTGGACCTCATCATTAGGGAGGAGCTGTGCCTCTCTAAGAGTAGTGAGCAAGGGGTCCACGTCTGGATTCCCCTAGTAACTTAGGGTGAGACCCAAAGTTACTTAAAAATGCAAATTAACAAGGGGGGTCCTGGGAGTCCCTCTGCCAGAAATTAGTCCTGGTTACGAGAGACTTACCCAGAGTCTTTAGCTCACTATCTTTCACAGAAAAGAAATATCCCAAACATATCAGTCTTTGTCCTGAACTGGGGCAGTCCAGCACGAAATGCTAGGCAATGCTTGGTGGCACATCCTGTTGGCACTATAAGAACTATAAGACTTGTCAGCTGTAACAAAAGACTAGAGGTCGTATTTCCAGAAGGCCGATTTGGTGGCCATTTAACTGAGAAAAAACTTGATGTAAGAAGTTTTGATGGGACGGTGTCCCGAGCGCTACTCACCATCACGCTTAAAGGTGATTCCCAATGTGGATTACCATCTTTGTTGACTCAGGATCACATGATGGTGAAAACTTATGGAATAAGGTTCTCCCCTGAAGAAAGTTCTAGCAATTGAAAGCTCAAAGAACTGAAACATGTCGGGATATGTTGTTAATCGACACGTTGTTTAAAGCTTTTAGCTGATGTTAATTGTTATGTGTCTGTGAAATTGTTGATGTTGTAAAAGTGTGCTGTATATTTGTTCCCATTAAATTGGTGCTATACCCACCATGTGGGTCATAATCTTGGGTGATATTATGTATTTTTCTTAAAAACAAGTATGTTTCAATAATGTTTTATTAAATTTTGAATACAAAATTAAAATATTCAAATGTTATATCTGTGTTATTAACCAAGTCCATTTTGTCAGGACTAATAGGTTTGGAAGACTACTATATCCTCTGTTCAGACAGATGAGTAATCCAACAGACTAAGGTTTTATACCTTTTTCTCCTTTGTGTATATATATATATATATACTTTCGAAATCCCGTCAGAAAGTGCACATAGTGAACAATAAGCACACATTTTGCAGTTTCAAAGACACAAGTGTGGCAAGTACTGTCAGTGCAAATATAAAAACAAAGGCAAATACTACACCAAATGCCGCTTTGGTTTCCCTAGACCATTTGCAACAAAAAGACAAGTAAACAGCTTCATGTCTTCTGTTAGACACAGTGTGAAAGGCCCATCACCTAAGAACACATACTGCATAAAAGATTTGAAGCATCACAGTATATAAATGATTACAATGCAATCATTGCCCTCCTGTAGAAAGCAAACATAGATGTGCAGTACATTGCAAACAATGCCACTGCAGTTGCACAATATGTCACAGCCTACTTAACCAAAGCTGTGAAAACAGAGCTGAAAGACCTCTGGGATGACATATCATCTGCCAAAACACTGCCACCAAAATTATACAGCTTTGGCATAAAAATACTCTCTCATAGATGATGTGGCTGCTATGAAGCCACAGACCGTTTAACCGGCACAGCCTTGTATGGAAAATCTGAAAACATTGTCTGGCTAAGCCTTGGTGCTGCTGTATCCAGAAAAAGAGTTCTCAAATCAAGACATAGAAACAATAGCCAAAAATGATCTCAACAGCATTTTGAAAAACAATGTATTGGACACATACTATTCAAACAGGAGTACTGCTTTGGAAACCATGTGTCTATACCACATAGCCCAAAACTTCTCATACAAAAATAATATTAAACCAGATGAAGAAAAAGGTAAATAGATAGTCATAAATTGTGCGGGCAGCCTGGTTAAACATACCAAACGAAGCCTGATTAATCATGTGAACCTATCATTGTAAACTGCTCAACATAGAGAACTTTGCTACATGTCCCTACTGCAACTTTTTAAACCATGGAGAAAAGCCATGGAAGCCCTGTCTATCAAAGGTCTGTTTATGTGGCTGTTACTCAAGAACATTCTCCTGCTGAACAAAAACAGTGTTTGTTTGGTTTTTTGCTAAGTGCCTCGAGCCCTCCCCCTTTACCCACAACTGCTTAATACCATCAGCGCACGCGGCTTCGCATGTGCACTTTTTGTGAAAGGGCTGTTTACATGGTTGTCACCCAAGACAATTCTCCTGCTGAATAACAACGGTATGCATCCTTCGTGGAGAATTCATATGGACATTGCACTATTTTGACCCCAAAGGTATTTTAAACATGCTTTTTCTGTTTGTTTGTAGGTGTTTGTTTGTTTTTTTGTTCAGTGCCTCGAGCCCTCCCACTTTACTCACAACTGCTTAATACCATCTGCACACGCGCCTTTGCGCGCGTGCTTTTTTGTGGAAGCCCTATTTGTGAAAGGGCTGTTTACGTGGCTGTTTAGTGCTGGCAAGGGCTGATGAGCCCTGACGTTATTATGTAAAACAACACAATTGTAAATAGATTCATGTTTATTGATTTGTCTTTCAACCTGTTTTAAGTTGTTTCAACTCCACCTTTTCAATGTTTTTTTTTTCTCTTTGTAGTAGAGGTATTAAGCATATCTCGTTACGCATGCGAAAGACACATCGAGCTGCCCTATATACACTAAAAACCGGCATGCCTTCAAAGCTAGAAAACGCCTATGATTTATTAACTCTTCACTCGCCTTCTCAAAATTTAAAAAACCAGGGTGCTCTACTTCAACCTGAACTACGAGTTGATGAACCTGATTCATGTTCGGAATTGCAGCACAACTTACCCCATATTACTTGTCCATCAACCGAACTTGGCGGGCCACCAACAATTCAGCCGGTGAAAACGACTTGATTTAAACCTTGCTCTTGGGCAAACTTGAGCTAACGACTTGTAGTTCATCGCCTAACTTTCGCAATCTCCAATTATGTTTGTGACCGCTGTGCCCAGCTCTTCTCCTCTTTCAATTACGTTCTCTGAACGTTCGATCCAAAGAGACTCCATTAATAACAGATCTCAGCTGAGTCATACTTCAACAAACTCTTTATTTCAAACTGCACTAAACTCAATAAATGTAGCTTTGACGACAATGATCAAAATTTATGAGTCCGTTGACAGAAGACAAAACACACATTCGGACCTCTTCAAACAAATATCAATGCAGCAAGCGGAAACCAACCACATTTTACTTAATTCAAAGATCACTGCTGATAGTCTACCATTACAAAAAACAACAAACACTTGCATTGATCATACTTGTGAACCTCGTTTGAGCGTAGCAACTCAGACCAGTCAGCTCACTCAAACCGCATCAATTCAAGATATCATAGAACTTGAAGAAAGCGCCCTCCTCAGGAATGATTCTCCAGCATTAATTGAAGCCCTTGTGGTGCTCACAACTGCTCCCCTAAAGAACAAAGAACATAATGTACCACACTTGAAACCCCAAATGGATTTCGATATATTTTCAAAATCAAATCTGGAAAATCCCAAGAAGACCAATCCTCCTTTGCAAATGAAAAAGACCAAAAACATGAAAGCGATGTTTGTATCTACGTGTCCGGCCTCTAAACAATTTATAAAGAACTTAACAAAACCCAACAAACAGAAATCAAAAGTGAGTGATGCAATCATGAATAAATACACAAAGCTCACTAGAAAAAAACGTTTGTTTAAGGAACGGAAACAAGCTATTTCAAACTCATCAACATCACACAAGCCATTAGATGACGTAATTGATGAAATTGATTGTCAGAAAATACAACTGCAATCACTGCAATCATTAATAAAGCCATCTTGACGAAGGATTAACCTCGGCTCACATACAAAATGATGGAATTTCCAACAAACTTGACCAAAGGCTGACCGATGTAGAAAAGCTATTTAGTGTTGCCTTTCTACTACATCCATTGTTGTACCTTCCAAATCCCACTCATCAATAGATAAGTCACAGCCTGATATGATATGATATGGCATTTGTAACGTGCCTATACACAAGTGTTTCAAGGCGCAACGAGGCGGGGGGAACAAGGGGAGACAGATAACGACCCTACTAGGCCAGGTGTCATTCAGATCGCGCAAGTGCAAGGGTAGAGGGGAATAGGAAAAGTGCAGGGGAAGGGGAGAGGGGAAAGTGCAGGACATGGTTAGTAGAATACAAGATAAATAATAGGGTCAGCTGGTGGTAAGTGCAAGGTAAGTGCCGGGAGAAGGTGCTGTAGGAAACAGAGACAGTCCCGTAGTGCAGGTAGGCAGTGAAGGGAAGAGTGGCTGGGCCAAGGACCGAGATCGGTGAGTGGCCCAGTTGCAGATTCAGTGCAGGTTCAGTGATTTTAGCAGGGGAGAGAGGGAGAGAAAGCGGAGGCAAAGCGGAAGGTTTTGAGGTGCTTCCGGAACCGGAGATGGTTCTCCTCAAGTTTCAGGGAGGCAGGAAGGCTGTTCCAGAGGGAGGCTCCTGCAGCGGAGAGAGATCTACCCCCAACTCATTGCTTGGAGAAGCGGCTGACCCTGAGGTAGTTGGAGGTGGATGAGCGAAGAGCTCGAGAAGGAAGATATTTAGGAAGAGAGAGTTGAAGGTATTTTGGCCCAATCCCCCAGAAGGCCTTATGGACAATGCAGAGGAGAAAGTCAGCAACTTTTAAAGCTGAAGTCCGAAGCTACCAGAGAAGCTGGCACAAAACCAACTCACATTTGAATGAATCGAAAAACACGAACTTCCACACCCTAATAATTCAATGTCGATCGGATCTAGTGGAAAAATATGATCTTAATCGATCCTCAGTGCTGAATGTCTTCTCTGAAATACCAGCCATAGAAGATTTGTCAACCTTTGATATACATTTGGTGAACTTTCTCTCAGAGACGGATCTCACTAGCACCATACTAGGGATACGTTCAGGCGCCATCTTAAATTTAATTTGGCAAGCCAAACCATTGATCTTTGACTTGGGCTTAGCACTCAATTATGAGTCATTTGAAAAATATAATGCTACCTTACCCAAAATTGGATCATTTCCCAGTAATAACCAGTCTAGTAACTTACCAAATCACTCTTGAAAAAGATTCTCAAGTTCATCAATCAAATATTCTGGCCATGCACCGAGTAAATGGCATTCTCAAGTGCAGCCATGATGTCCTTCCAACACGTAACCATCAGCACTTTTTAGAGACTCAGACCTAGAGCTCATATCCTGGAATACTCGTGGCCATTCACATCTCTTTAACAAACAAAACAATGATCTTAACCACTTTGATATCATAATTCTTCATGAAACGTAGCTGACCTTGATCCCTGTCTGGGACGATCACACCATAACAATGATTCCAGCAGTCACACAATCTAAGGGAAGAGCCATAGTTGGTCTAATCGTTGTGACAAAACACTCTAAGGGAATAACTCTTGACCAATGGGCTCATCCAAACAATCATATACAATTGGTTAGGGTTACCCTACATCAATATTGTGTTGCACTGATCAATTTGTATTGGAACCACCAGGCCATCAAAGATGATGTTTTCTTCCATGAAATGGAAGCGACGCTCGATCTAATTGCTGCTGATCAAAATATTTCAAACATAATTATAGCAGGTGAATTGAACCTACATAGCCTATATAATTCTAACCTACATCATACACCTAGAGCAAATAGGTGGATAAACCGCATGAAGAACAGACAAATGCTGAATGGGCCAGTAGAAGGGAACTCACCGGCTTGCCCGACGGGTCATCGTGATTGCCAACACGCCACCATTGACTACATTTATACAGATCATAATTTGTTCTCGTGCATCTCTAGCTTTTTGGTTCATAATCAGAATAGAAGTGATCACGATCAACTTGTAGCTCTATGGATTTGGCGTGTTCGAAATTTAGACATTGTGATGTACCATCTTAATGGGCAGGTGAGGGTGAACAGTAGCCACAATCGCACACTGTGGAATCGAGAATGCCTGCAAGATTTTCACGATTGACTAAAATCAGATACGCTTAACACTGAGATCCAACAGTCTTCTGGAAAGGATTATACATCCCTCATACAGTGGTTCATAGAGGTCCCCGAATCATCAAACAAGCCTGTGCACAAACATAAACATAATATTGACTTTGAGCTTAAGCAGGAAAAAATACAACTCAGACATACAAAGAGTACCCTTCAAAGATGAGAATAGAATCCACACTCTAAAAGCTCTTAAATCAAAGTACAAAAACTGGGTAGCTTCCAGGAGATCACACATCCAGCGAGATTGGGAAATTATGCTCCGAGCATCTCAAAATTCTGGAGCGATATGGCGTCTGCTGCATAGTACTTCATCGACCTCACAACCAGCACTCCAAATAAATGATGCGACAGAGCAGAGCTGGATTGATCATTTTACAGACCTCTATTCCACCAAAGATGCAACACATTTTTATATCAATGCTCCTGCATTGATACAACCATCCCTTGTATTTGGTGTCAATGACATCAAGCTTTACATTGCTAAATTAAGCTCTTCTAGAGCTCGTGACCCTGATGGCCTATTCAACCAAGACTTTAAAACAAATCCTGAGTGTTGGGCAGAAATACTTTTCTCAATCTTTAAAAAAGTAAAAAGGTAATGACATCTCACTGCATACTTGAAAGTTGGCACATATCGATTATAGTCCCAATCTTTAAGAAGGGGAACTGGCAACTTCCTGGAAGTTATCGTCCGATAGGTTTGCCCCGGGCAAGCTATTTTCCAGGCTAATCCTTAGGGATTTGACCCTATGGATTAACCAGATCAAACTCTTTGACTCACATCAAACAGGTTTTATATTTGCCATGGGCACTTCGATCAATCTGCTCACTATAACTGCAATACAACAACGGATGAGCAAACTCAAACAGCCTCTATTCATGGCTTATATTGATTTCCAGTCAGTGTTCGATTCGATCAGTAGACATCTTCTGTTCCAAAAGTTAGCAATTGCAGGATGCCCCACGAATTTACTGAACTTGATTATTCAATTACACACCCGAACATCTGTACGTGTACAACTAACATTGGCAAACTTTCAACTTCGATACAAACTGAACGTGGCTTAAAACAAGGATGCGTTCTTGCTTCCTTAATATTTAATATCTTCATTGCTGACATGGGCTATCTATTCTGTTCCATCTATCTATTCTGTTCCATATTATCTGACCCTCTGCGACTTGGTAATCATTCGGTACCTTGGCTTTTTTATGCTGATGATTTGCTTCTCACGTTGAAAACACAAACTGGTCTTCAAAAGTTATTTATGGCACTTGAAAACTATGCAATCAATAATCATCTGGATATTAATGTAGAAAAAAACAAAGTTCTACCGCGTCAATTCACCAAACGGAATAAAATACGTAATTAGAAATGGCAACTCAATGTAAATGAACTTGATGTCATTCGAAAATACAAGTATTAAGGAATCAATATGAGTGACCACATCAGCAATTTACCATATCTAAAAGATCTAGAAATAAAAATGCAGGCAGCCATATCGCCTCAGGCCCTGCACCCAAAAGTCTAGTAGCTGGCTACAATCACAACAGCATAATACAGCCATGAATCCAACAATCTGCACACTGGCTACAAACCACACACATAAACTAGCCACCTGAGACCCTGTCCACTTCTGTACACATACTACTGCAGTACTTGCAACCAGTCGGCATACTCTTGGGTACAATAAGCCAGCCTCCTAAGGCCCTGTGCACTTTTCTACACATACTATTACAGTACATCTACCAGTGGGCAGACTCTTGGGTGCATGGCTTCTGGCCATGCACCCAAGAGTCTAGTAGCTTGTCACAACCACCACAGAATAATACAGGCTTTATAAAATCCTCATATCATCTACGTTCCACTCCCCTTCCCTAATGAAGCCTGCCTGCACTCACCAGACAAGCTGCTCGCCTGAGGACCTACCTGCGAAGTACCGCGGTGGACGCAGACTGGCACGGACACAACACAGTCTTCTTCCACCTAAAGAAATACAGCATATGAACCACCTTTCACTCCCCCACACTTTCCAGCCCCCCTCCCCAAAATGAAATGGCCCAAAACATGTTTACCAGCCCTGTTCACCGCTGCGCTATCCATGCGGATACAACATGGCGGGGCATTTTGGGAAAATGTGACGCACATCACGCTTCCCTCCAGCCAATCAGCAGGCGCGTTGGATGTCCGCGGACATGATACGCCCCCTGGGCCAATCAGGGTCCACTTCAAAGAGTGAACAGGGAAATAGGCCTGAAGCGCAGAGCCAGATATCAAACATTTTTTAGCACCTACATTTTTCCTGTTTTAAAAAAAACACTACTGGACAGATTTTCATCAAATTTACAAAAGCACGCTTTCGGGACCAAGCTGCCACTCCTGCTGCAAATTTGGTGAAAATCCGTCCAGCAGTTTGGGCTGTAGCCCTGCACAAAGTTTATTTCCATTCAGTCCATGGAGAAAAAGAAATTGGACCCCCCTATAACTTTGCCCCCCCCTTCATGAAACCTCATCAAACTTACCAAATAAATTGCTGAATTACTTTTTTTGCTGAAGGTGGAAGCGCCCCTGATAGCTTGGGCCCTGTCGACCTTTATATGTAGGGCTTTGAGAATGCATCAAAGGATATTACAGGAAAAAGAAGCCTGTTAGTAATGAACTAATGTGTTGCTGCCAGCTAGTGCGGTGGCCAGAGTTTGTGAGTTTTATGTTATGGCCCCTGTTATAGTCTTCACCTGGACCATGGTAGGGTGTCAGCATGTACCCCTGCATCTGGGGGCCCCGAGGGGGCCACGGCATGTAAGGACACACGGGAGCCAGCTAACGAACAACCTCCTTTTTTGCCCTCTACATACTTCTGGTCCCGGGCTCTAGTAGCCCCTCCTCTTCCTCCCCTGTCCCTCGTGTCAAGTCCTTCCATCTTGCCTTAAGGTGGCCCCTCCCTTAAGGTGGCCTGCTCACTTTCACCCTGCAACATCTCCCCCCTACTTAACATCGTTGTGGGGTCGGCGGCTTGTGTTGCGTTCTGGTGGTCGCCACTGTGTGCCTTGGTCTTGTTAGCCATTGCTCCTGTGTGCTCCTCCTTTAGACTCTCGTTCTTGTAGATCGATCCTTTTCCGTCATTGTCCTGCGGTACTCCTTGCTGATGTCGTTCTCTCCTTGCAGAATACTCCTTTGTCTACTGCTGATGTGATTGCTGTGCAATAGTCGATTGTTTGAGCGACCCTTTGTGACATTCAGCATGCAATCTTGTTCTTTTCGGTGGCTCCCCTTTCTGTACTTCCCTTTGTTGTGGGTGTACTACTCCTTCCTGGTCTGTCCTGTGGCCCTTCCATCTGGGCTTCCTTTCCTGTGGCCCTCCTTTCCAGGCTTCCATTTTCTGCTGCCCTGCTTTCTGGGCACCTTTTTCTGCTGCCCTCTTTTCTGGGCTCCTTTTTCTGCTTCCCTCCTTTCTGGGCTCCTTTTTCTGCTGCCCTCTTTTCTGGGCTCCTTTTTCTGCTGCCCTCCTTTCTGGGCTTCTTTTTTTTGCTGCCCTCCTTTCTGGGCACCTTTTTCTGCTGCCGTGGCCCTCCTCTTCACTGCGGGTGGATTGCCCGCTCTTCACTGCGGGCGGATTGACCTTCCTCCTCCCACCAACCGAGCGCTTTATAAATAACCTGCATTCCTACAACAACAAAAAAATCAAATCAATGAAACTAGTGCCTAGATTCCTGTGGGTTATGTGCGCTGCAAATAAATGCTATATGAATAAATAAAAACAAGGGAAACGTCATTGTGAAACACAGGGAGCGCTTGGAACAGGAATTCTTTCTGACACATGCATCATGCACATGCAACATGCACTAACAAACAGGTACTTAATCTTCAGCATTACCTTGTCACTACCGATTACCTCATGACAAGTGTTAATCTGTCTTCTGGGGCCACATGTGAAACTCATTGCGCTCGGCAGCCCAACCCAACCACTATATAGCTATGTACCCACCAGACACTGAGGACATATGATGTTGACTCACATGCCGTGAGAATGTAATGATTTTTAACACTTACCTCTAACAACCTTAGATACTCAGTTGATGCATGATCCCTAATATGATTTCTGGCTGTGTTGTGACTCTCGCATCTAGGCGAAACGCTGCCCTGGTTTTTACTATGCTCTTAATGTGATTTCGGGCTGTGTTGTGACTCTCGCATCTAGGCGAAATACTGCCTTGTCAACTAACTTGCACTGCCAGCCTGCCACCACTTATGCCTGCCCAGCTCACCTACCCACATAGGTCTTAGCACTCCTGCCCCCGCCTAGACTACCTCACTAGATTGCACTCGCCACCTGCCTACACCCTTAGCCCTAACTTGAAATTGCCTCATCAGCTCCTCCCTGCCTATGACCACTATGAAAACCTCCCCACACCAATCACTTCACCTTATACTGAGCCTCCTCACCACCATGGCACTTACACTTGCCGCCTCACACCCTCCTAAAGACAGAAACATGAGGCTGAGGGCAAGACTCCCCAGCCTACACGAACCATCATCCTACCATAACCACAGAGGTTACATTAATCTAGCAAACAAACGCTCGCAACATACCAAATCTGCCCCTTTCATAACACCCAACCAGACACCGTCACAAAGAGACACCCTAACCAAAAATAAACAACCTCCTACTACTACACTAGCCAATACCTTATCACTTACTGGTTCACTAGTCAATGCTAGATCCATGGTAGCCCACGCTGCAGAGATCTCTGACTCCTTAACGAATGAGAACTTAGACCTACTAGTCATAACCGAAACATGGCTCCATGAGGCGGCTGGCCCAGCCATCATGCTAGCAATACCGGACGGCTACCAACTCCTAAGAGTTGACAGACCTCACACCAAAGGAGGTGGCCTAGCCATTATCCACAAATCCTCTCTACCTATCAAATTAGCTACTAACGTACTATTTCAATCATGTGAACTCCTTACCGCTAAACTTCACCTCTCGTGCAACCGTACCCTCACCATGCACGTCATCTACAGACCTCCAGGACCACTCGGATCCTTTGAAGATGACCTAACCAGTATCCTAACCAATAACACTGAAGACCATGCTCAAATCCTTCTACTGGGAGACTTTAACTTGGGCTTCAACGACTGTAATGACAAACACGCCCTATCTGTTGCTACAATCTTGAATGACCATGCCCTAACTCAAAAAGTCTGCTCCCCCACTCACGTCAAAGGTAGGACCTTAGACTGGGTTGCTGATCGGAACTGCAACATTAGCATCACCAACATTCTGCCACAATCTTGGACCGACCACTACTTAATTGTATTCAACGCCTCACTTGACCTCATCCGACCCAAACCTATACTCATGGCCCCGCCTCTCCCCACCAGAAGTAAAAAAGATATCACAGCAGAAAGACTCCTACCTCACCTTCTCCCCACACTCGACAATCTAGACACTACTACAGACCCTACTCTGCTTGCGGAAGTATACAACAACACGATGACTAAGGCACTAGATTTGATTGCTCCCACCAAAACTCGCAAAAGTAAACAACTCTGTCACCTGAACAACTGGTTCACACCACAGCTGAAAGACCTCAGAATCCAAAAAAGAAAGCTACAATCAATCTGGCAACACTCACCCACGGTGGAGAACAAAATCAAATTAGCCACATTTGCCAAACAGTATAAAAAGGAAATTATAACCACCAAAAGGAACACCTTTAACAACAGAATATCTAAGGCTAAATCAGATACCAAGGAACTATTCTCTATCCTCCGGGAAATGGAATCACCCATACCCCCGACTGATAACATCCCTAAAAATAAACTCTGGTGCACTAACATACAAAATGCCCTCGCGGGCAAAATCAGTCTGCTCCAAACCAAAATCGCTAATAAAAAAGCCGCCCTGCTCCTGCAAACCGAACCCATACCTCACTCAGAGCCGCCCTTAAACCAGCCTAACACTCCTCACCCATTCAGCTTCAGACAAGTAACCATACTAGAGACAGAAAAAATCATACTATCTCTAAAACCATCCAATTGCAAAGGAGACAACTGCCCTCCCCAAATCATAAAAGATGCAGCTAGAGACCTAGCCCCCTTCATCTCTAAACTCATCAATGCATCCTTGAAGTCAAACCTAGTGCCCAATAACCTAAAACACTCCTGGGTGCTCCCCCTCCTAAAAAAACAAACACTTGACCCTGCTATGCCGACAAACTACAGACCCATCACCACCGTCCCATTCTTGCTTAAAATCATTGACAGAGCAGCGTATCTGCAAATACAGGATTACTTAGAAGCTAACAATTTACTAGGCTCTCGGCAATCAGGCTTCCGTCCCCTTCATGGAACCGAGACAGCCCTGATTGACCTCAAGATCCAAATTGACGAGCTGAAGGACAATGGCAAATCAGCTATGCTACTCCTCCTTGACCTTTCTGCGGCCTTCGACTTGGTAGATCATGCAGTTTTATGCAATCACCTCAGTTCTGCCGCTCATTTTTCAAGTGATGCCATAGCCTGGGTACATTCCTTCCTGGCAAACCGGACAATGAGAGTATTTTCCCCCCTAGCAGCTGCTGATCCCACACAAGTTTCATGCGGTGTCCCCCAAGGGTCATGTGTATCTCCAACGATGTATAACATCTTCACTAAGCCTCTGTTCGACAAGTTGGATAGACTGGGTGTCATCTACACTAATTACGCTGATGACACGCAGATCCTTATTCCTCTCTCAGGCAACTTCTTGGCGGACACAGCCTTAGTGAACAAGATATATCTCCTCATTCAGGCATGGATGGCATCTCACGGCCTCTGCCTGAACGACGACAAAACTGAGCTACTGATCCTCGGCTCAGAGCTGGCCATCAAAAAATTGGACCCTAATTATGCCTCATTTAACATAGACAATAATATCATTAAAGTGATGCCTGCAGTTAAGACTCTCGGGGTCTATCTTGACTCAGCGCTCAACTTCAAGAAACAAACTAACTCACTAGCATCCTCCACTGCATACACCTGCAAACTGATCCGAGCATGCAGACCATTCCTAACGGAAGCTAGTTGCATTACCCTAGCGAACGCACTCATCATATCCAAGCTGGATTACTGCAATGCCCTATACGCTGGTTCTAACAAATACATCCATGACAAGCTCCAAACGCTCCAAAACAACACTATCAGAGCAGTCTTAAACATTCCTAACAGAGCTCATATCTCCACCGCTAGGAAGAATATTCACTGGCTAAAAATCAAAGACAGAATTGCGCTCAAGACCTTATCCCTTACCTCCAAATGCCTCAACAACATAGCGCCCCCCTACCTGGTAAACAGAATCAACAAGAGAATCTCAAACCGACCCACCAGAATGACGAATGCCTACACATTAGTGGTGCCCAGATATAAAAAGAGCACAGCGGGCGGCTCCAGCTTCCCGGTCATAGCTGCTCAAACCTGGAACAAACTCCCCCTTGACCTCAGAATAGACCAACCCTACACTAGCTTCAGGCGTAAAGCCCTCACCTGGATTCGCTCCCTCGACACTTAGCCCGTCCACCTTACCGCCACTTTTTCCAGAGACTGCGGATGTGCATAACTAGATTACAGGTCGCTAGACTACCTGCTCTATCCACATTTCTGTATTTTGTACTGCCTGTATATGCTTTCCTCTCATCTGTACAACCTTTTCTTGTATTGTAACTAAGTTCTCAAGTATCCTTGTACTGCCTGCGCCCAGTTACCCTCGCGGGTTTGGTTTTTCTGCGCTATACCAAATAAACAAACAAACAAACAAACAAACAAACTCCTGCCATCCCAACACAGTGCACAGCTTGCTGCCTGTCCTTTCCCCGCTCCTTCACAATTTTAAAATGTGTGATACATTTGTTTTAACGCAATTATTGGTTATAAATATTGTTTTGCCGCACGTTATGGATGTGAAGGTAACAATACATGAATACATATAAAATTGCAATAATACTTTGTAAAATTCAAGGTCAATTAAAATAATGTCTTTGTAGCAAGTATTAAATAACCCAAAAGTGAAAAATACAAACCTGAGCTGTTAGTGTCGCGCCTTGAAACACTTGTGTATGGGCGCGTTATAAATGCCATATCATATCATACATAACTGAAGAGAAGAACCCGAACAGCACAGTCAATAGCAGCTGGATATCTTCCAGAAACTCAGCGTCTTCATGGTGATAGTTTGCCAGAACATGTTCTGCTTTATAAAGTTTCTCATACAGCATGCACCTGGCTGAACGGGCGGCCATTTTCACTTATTCTGATTGTCTCTTTCATCTGTCTCTCCTGCCTGTAAGTAAAACATCTCTCAAAGCCATTCAATCACAAACTAATGAAGTGCCTTGAAATCTGCTTACCATATCTCCTCCCCCCATCATGTGCTGGGCTTTCAGACATATCTCCTCCCTCCCATCATGTGCGGAGGTTTCAGCCATATCTCCTCCGCCCATCATGTGCTGCGATTTCAGCCATATCTCCTCCGCCCATCATGTGCTGGGCTTTCAGCCATATCTCCTCCCCCCATCATGTGCTGGGCTTTCAGCCATATCTCTTCCCCCCATCATGTGCTGGGCTTTCAGCCATATCTCCTCCCTCCCATCATGTGCAGAGGTTTCAGCCATATCTCCTCCGCCCATCATGTGCTGCGATTTCAGCCATATCTCCTCCCCCCATCATGTGCTGGGCTTTCAACCATATCTCCTCCCCCCATCATGTGCTGGGCTTTCAGCCATACCCCCCCCATCATGTGCTGGGTTTTCAGCCATATCTACCCCCCATCATGTGCTGGGCTTTCAGCCATATCTCCCCCCGCCCTGCTAGGGAGAATTCTCCAGAATGGCTAATTTCCTTCACCTACTGAGTCCCTCAGCAGCTTTGCTGGATTTCTAGGAATTATTGTTTTCACCTGGTAAGAGGGTGAGCCTTTTATCCCACTCTTACATGTGTTTTGCTGTGTGTGTTTAACATAGTTGTGTTCATAGACTGTGGAGCCTCACCTACTCCATAGGCATCATCTGTTTACTGTGTGTCACACAGCACCTTTAGTGCAGTGACACTGGGTTGTCTTTTTCAGACTTCCCACTTTAAACTCCATTTTCTGGGACTGACTACTGTCTCGCAGAACATATAAAGTTGCCATTTACTTTATTAGTCTTTTAAAATTCACAGACCCAGTACAACCTATCTTACATAGAGTACTGGAAAGGGTTAATAGTTATCCCTTTTTGTCTGTCTCTCATGAAACATTGTTTCATTCCCTTTTCATTAAGACTCAGTGGTATCTACCATATGTTTCCTACCGCTGTTTATTTAAATAGCCTTGGTACTGTTTTAGGGGTTACCAGACATTTGGTCAGAAAAAATTGGTCGACCAGACAAATGGTCGAACCAATTTGGTCGAAAACCAAATGGTCGAATTTTTTTATTTTTTTATTTTCACTCTTTTTTTTGGGGGGGGTCCCCCCCAACCCCCTTTTTTTCTCTAAAAAACCCTTTTTTTAAAAAACAAAACCCCGAAAAATAAATATATAATTAAAAAAAAAAATCCATCAATTCCGTTTTAGGCTATCTTGGTAGCCTCGAACTTAAACCTGCTGCACCACATTTACTTTTATTTGGTTCTGGCTGGGTTTATTTGCCAATTATTTTTGTAAAGGCCTTTCTCGTGTTTTACTCTGCGCGCCAAACCAGGTTTGGTTCGTTTGTTCACCGTCTTTGGCGGGCTTATGCACAGAAGCCCTCATTAGGCGCCTGAATGTCTGGGTAGGCAGGATTTGAGGGAGGGGTTTTAGGACCCCTGCCATGGGTTCCCTTGGTAACCCAAGTCGCACTCCTGTTTGATTGGCTAGGTGACTGTCCTGCCAGGACAGCCACGCTGCCATGTGATTGACAGCCAGGCTGTGTGAATGGGGGAAAACTTCATAAAATGCAGGTCTCTGGGACTGGAAAGGCAGAGCCACCACTGGATCGAGAGAACCGAAGAGAAGCTGACAGAAGAGGACCTCTACCACGACTGAACCTCCTGGTGAAGCCCTGCTGCGGGTCTGAATCTTCAAACTTCGATGACAGGGAAGATCTGCAAGGAATCTTCTTCCCCTGAGCTGGTGGGACCGACCAGTTCACCAAACTCCAAGCCAGGCCTCCCTCCCCTGGTCGATTTTGCAGTGCACAGCTGCAGTGAAACGGATAGCCAGGAGGTTCAGTCCCTGTTAGGGTTTTAATGAACGCCCCTTTTATTTGTTGCTGTGCTCCGCTCCTGGTTTCCTCCCTCTGCAGTGCAGGACCCTCCAGTCTTCCTACTTCATGTCAGTCCGACAGTTGCTTCAGGAACCGTGAGCCTGCAGGACCTACCAGGAACGTCTGCCTCAGCTACAGCCTCCTTCTTCATTTAAGGTACTGTTTTAATCCGGTCGCCCGTCCAACCACGGTAAATGAGTTTTAAATCTTTTGCCAATCCGAGGGCTTGTCCTTCTCTAGTCTTTTGAATAACTTTTCTGACAACCAACTTCGTTTCAAACTCTTGGCAAACTACTCTGAACTGTGTGATCCTGAGCAAAGACAGTGACCCATTAACATTGGCCCAGGCCTATTGATTTGAATCCTCATTGTAGAACGCCTTTTCTAGATTGCCCTGTCTAAATACTTGTTGGTGCTGCTTAATTTTGTATAACCTTGTCTTTCCCTCCCTTTTTAATTGCTGGAGTGCCATTTTGTTCATACTTCATTCTGAGCTTAACTTGTCCAGAATTCAATGGGTGGTGTGTAATAGTGAATTGTTTTATAAATGATGTGTAAATAAATGTAAATAAATGTATATTCTTTTACTCATAAACCTTGTGTCAGTGTTTGTTTGAACCATAGTAAATGCTGTCCTTTGTGTAACTATTGATACTGCTCACTTTAGTCTTGAGGTAAGTCTGGCTGCTCTGCCATCGCTACCACTTTACTGTGTAGTACAGGCTTGTACCAAAGGTGAATTTGTACTGTCACTTGTAGTCTTAACTGTGTGTGGTGTTCCCAAAGGGTACTGCGTATGATTCTGCCTAACACCCCCCATCATGTGCTGGGCTTTCAGCCATATCTCCTCCCCCCATCATGTGCTGGGCTTTCAGTTTCTAATGTTTACACTTTGGTGCTTTTCTTTGCTCTGTTTGATCAAACATGGAGACCCATAAACATGAGAACAATGCCGATTGGTGCTTATTTTATGTGAACTGATTTGCATATTTAAACTTGCAGTTTTAATCCGTTTCTCAGACACCCTTGCAATCTAGACATTGGGCCTCATTAGGACCTTGGCGGAGAGGGTTTTACGCCAGCGTAGCGCATGGCGTACCTCTCCGCCATACTACGAGATTTTTTACCGCCATGGAGGGTTTTACGCCTGCTTTTTGCAGGCGGAAAAATCCATGGCGGTAATGAACCTTGTCGTTAATTACGCCACCGTACTCTACAGTGGCGTAATTAACTCCTTCCCCACTCCCATTATACCCTATGGGGCAAGAATGGGAATGGGGAAGGGCAAAATGGGGATTGGGGATTTACCGCTCCGCCAAGGTCGGCATGGGGTGGTAAATCCGCCAACCTCCATGGCGGTATTGGCAGCTCTGCGCCATGGTCCATGGTGCAAATTGCACCATGGACCTCCACCAAGGTCGTAATGAGGCCCATTATCTTCAGTCAAATGCTTAAAATGATATATGAGATGATAGGCGATGTGTGATAGTAAATATATCATAGAGATTGATTCAGACCACTGGCTTTCCGGAGGATAGCTCAGGGGCAACAGGCTCGCCTTGAAAGCAACACAATGCGGAGCAACACAGCTTTGATCCCCACATGTGCGTTTAGGAACCTCTGGGTATTAAGCTTGTTATAAATAACCAATTATAATTATTATAAATTCACTCATAACAATACAGTGTTGCAAATGCTTTGGCCTGACCTCACACCCATTCTAAGCAAATCACCCTGCCTGATAAGGATGTGTGACAATAACTTAGCGGTCTTATGCAGCAGGTGATCAAGGGATTAATTTTGTTGTTTCTCAATAATAACTTAATATGCATGAGAACATTGTGTTCCCATTGAGGCTGCCTCTGCCGGGTCATTTTGAAATAAGAACTAAGAACTAGTTTGGAGTTGAGTTAAAATATCTGTGGACATAGCTCGCTGGTCCAGCCTTTCCTCCAGTCGGTCACTCTATGCTTATGGGGAATGTTGGGCGGCAAAGAGTGTGAGCCAATGAGCACCTGGACAATTCTATACAACGATGTGGGTGCTTAGAGTGCTGGCCTGTGTGACTACAGGAGATCGTGGTCCCTGCCCTGTGTTCTTCCCAGAATTCCTTTGAGAGTAGATTCCGGAATAACAGTTCAATAATGAATTTACCTTCATCAATTACCTGAAGAATGCAGGTGCCTCCGCTTGAGGATTCAAGGCACAACGGGAAACCCTGTGCACAGTAATCAAATGTATCTGTAATTATTATAGTGTAGAAAGATAAATCAAATTGTAAAACGCATTCTGATAAAATAACTAACACAGTGATTGGGTATACTTTGCTATCAAAATTGTATTTGTTCAGACGATTGGACTAATTACACATAAAAGCATGAACTACTATGTGAACCATTCTGAAATGCTATAATAGGGCAAACATTAAAGTACCAAGCTAAAGAAAAAATGCATTCCAGTCCAACTTTCTACAGCAGCTACTACTAAGGTAGGGGTGGCCTGGGTGGGGAGTAGAGCTATCACTCTACCCAGGAAGCTCTGTCACATAGCAAACTTACCCGCATTGTGATAGTACTGTGATCATTAGCCTGCGGTGTATAGTACTGTGATCATTAGCCTGTGATGATCCATTAGAGATTTGTTCGTATTGTTTGAATCACATCTAGAAAACACTACACTGGAATAGTACTGTGATTATTAGCATGTCCCTCTCTGGAATAGTACAGTGATTATTAGCCTGCGCTTCTCTGGAATAGTACTGTGATTATTAGCCTGCACCGCATCCTTAGAGATTTGGTCATATTGTTTGAATTACATCTATAAAGCACCAAAGTAGAATAGTACTGTGATTATTAGCCTGTGCCGCACCCATAGAGATTTGTTCATATTGTTTGTATCAAATCTAGAAAACACCATACTGCAATAGTACTGTGATTATTAGCATGTCTCTCTCTGGAATAGTACTGTGATTATCAGCCTGCCCCTCTCTGGAATAGTACTGTGATTATTAGCCTGCCCCTCTCTGGAATAGTACTGTGATTATTAGCCTGCCCCTCTCTGGAATAGTACTGTGATTATTAGCCTGCCCCTCTCTAGAATAGTACTGTGATTATTAGCCCGCCCCTCTCTGGAATAGTACTGTGATTATTAGCCTGTCCCCTCTGGAATAGTACTGTGATTATTAGCCTGCCCCTCTCTGGAATAGTACTGTGATTATTAGCCTGCCCCTCTCTAGAATAGTACTGTGATTATTAGCCCGCCCCTCTCTGGAATAGTACTGTGATTATTAGCCTGTCCCCTCTGGAATAGTACTGTGATTATTAGCCTGCCCCTCCCTGGAATAGTACTGTGATTATTAGCCTGCCCCTCTCTGGAATAGTACTGTTATTATTAGCCTGCCCCTTGCTGGAATAATACTGTGATTATTAGCCTGCCCCTCTCTGGAATAGTACTGTGATTATTAGCCTGCGCCGCACCCTTAGAGATTTGGTCATATTGTTTTGAATCACATCTAGAAAACACCACACTGGAATAGTACTGTGATTGTTAGCCTGAGCCACACCCTTAGAGATTTTTTCATATTATTTTGAATCACATCTAGAAAATACCACACTTGAATAGTACTCAGATTATTAGCCTGCGCCGCAACCTCAGAGATTTGTTCATAATGTTTTGAATCGCATCTAGTAAACACCACACTAGAATAGTACTGTGATTATTAGCATGTCCCTCTCTGTAATAGTACTGTGATTATTAGCCTGTGCCGCACCCTTAGAGATTTGTTCATATTGTTTTGAATCAGATCTAGAAAGTTCCACACTGGAATAACACACTGAACACTAGCTGGCGTCACATCCTAAGACACTACTTGGTAACAGGGCCTTAACCCTCATCTAGAGAGTGCCACAACGAGATAACTCTATGGCTATTAATACATTTGTAAACTGCATTGTGAAACCTAGGCTTCTCTCCCACTATACAGGATTCACAAATCTAGGTGTGTTTTCTCTGTTCTCAAACCGCATTGTGAAACATAGACCTCTCTCTCACTATACAGGATTCTCAAATCTAGGTGTGTTTTCTCCCGTATGTAAACTGCATCATGAAACCTACGCCTCTCTCCCACTATACAGGACTCTCAAACCTTGTTGTGTCTTTCTCTTGTACTCAAACCACATTGTGAAGCCTCTATCCTCTGCCAGGTGTGATTCACACCTAGAAAGTCCCACACTGATATAGTACTGTGAATTGAGTGCCAATATAGAACAGCCCCCTGTATTAGGCCCTTTCTCCCTCTGTCCTGGGCTCCCGAGTCTGGGCCCTGCTGTTACATCTAGGGTGATTGTATACTACTTGATACTGCATTAGGTGGTGTCGCCATGTTAGATTGAAAATTGTTAATACTCCATTGTGTCACATCTATTGAGTAACACTTTAGAACTGCCCCCTGTGTTGGGCCCTTTCTCCCTCTGTCCAGGTGTCCCAAGTCTAGGAGCTGCTGCTTACACTTAGGCTGAGTGCATATTACTTGCAACTGTATTTCCTGTTGTCATAGTTGCTCTCTCCCTCGATCCTGGTACAGTGAATCTAGGGGCTGCTGTCACATCCAGGGTTCTTGCATTCTTTGTTACTGCATCTGCTAGTGTCCCGTGTTGGGCCTCTTTCCCTCTGTCCAAGTATCCCAAACCGAGGCACGGCTATTGCATGCTATTGCATGTAAGAGTTGCTGCATTCCACTGTTGCCCCCTATCTAACCCTCTCCCACTGCCCTGTTGTCCAGATTCTAGACACGGGTGTCACATCCAGGTTGCTGTATTTGCTGTTGTCACGTGTTAGGCCTTTCTCCCTCTGTCGAAAGTGTCTCAAATCTAGGCCCCGGCATTACATGCAGAACTGCTGCATTCTACTGCTGATCCCTGTTGAACCTCTCCAACCATCCTGGTCTCCAGAATCTAGACTCCGGTTCTATATTCTAGAGTCACTACATCTACTGTTACAAGTACATCAATCTCTAGGTGCAGCCCGTTAACCTCCCCCCGGGATGGAGATCCCACTTCATCAAAGACCACCTCTCTGACCTGTCCTCATTCCCTGCCTCCCTGCACCATACCCTCCTCCCTTAACTCACACCTCCTGGTGCGCAACCCACGCTCTAGCACCCAACTTCATGAACCCCCCTTTATCCCACATCTGGTCCCACTTCAACAAAGACCACCTCTCCGACCCGTCCTCATTCCCAGCCTCTCTGCACCATACCCTCCCCCCTTAGCTCACCACTCCCGGCGCATTACCCACGCTCTAGAACCCCCACTTTATCCCGCATCTGGTCGCAACCCACAACCCCTCCACCCAAACATCAATACACCTGGACACCACCTGTCCACCCTCCTACCATCACCCCCCCTCCAGCTCCAAGAGAAGAGGAGCACTCTGGCGCACCAAACATCTGTCTCCACAAATGATCATCCCCCACTCCTCAACCCACCCGAACTCAGCAAGATCCACCTTCCCTCTAGCATCTATTGAGAACAATCCCACAGCCCCAGTCCAGACAACACGCCCAATATCAAACTCACAAGCCAGAGTCGCCCTCCTCTACCACGCCACCCTTGTGCCCACTGAGGAACTCAACACCCTCTCAACCTACCTCGCATCGCATGCCACCCTCTCTGTCTCCCTCAGCCCCTACTCGACCCCCACCCACAGAACCACCCCCCTCATATCCCTTCCCTTCTCTGAAAGCAGTGCATCTCACCCTCTCTAGAATGGTAGCTTCAACCCCTTCCCCCTCTGACCCTCCTACCCTCTCCCACACTCCTATGGCACCAAAACCCACAAAAAGCCGAACGCGTGTTTGGTTCTCTCCATCATCCCTCCATGCCTCACCACTTTTCCATCGGGCCAACCTCCCAGCCTTTCCCACCCCTACCTTCAAACCCTCCCCTCCCCCTTTTTCCAGTCTCCATCCCTTTCTCTTGACTTCTCACCCAATACACCGAAACCTCCAGCACCATCCAGACTTGATGTAATGCTCACCTGATTCCCGTAGAGGCGCCGGTCTTGACTGGGCGTATACCGTATCTTCTAAGGTGATGTGTAACACACGGCTGGCTCTTTGGGCTGGACCCCTGTGCACTGTATGTCTGACTTGAAGGGTAAGGTGTCTGCAGATAGAAAATATGGGATTAATGAACTGGGTTATTGAATGTCTCTCTCTTCTTCCCTTTCTCTTCTCCTGTAGGACCCCAAAGGTTAACGCGCTCACCTTAGGTAAGTGAACGCCATGCTCTCCATCTGCTTCGGAGCAGGGTGCTGAAACCAGTTTCCTCACTGGATAAGGGAAGCAGGCCTCTTGACTTCAGAGGACTGCTGTCCGTCGTTTTCTTCACGCACGGTAAGTTTCGAGTAATTCAAATGTCTTTAAAAGTCTTTAGTAATGTTGTATCTTGTTTTGCAGGGTTCCGGCGATGGCGAAGATGGAGCCCGTGTGATGAATAAAAGCGCCTTGAAGCACGTAAGTAAGCACTTGCTGCCTGCTTCACGGCGCGCTCTAACTGTCTTTTTCCTTTGCAGGTATAAGTTCGGAGTGGCTGCAGGGTGCCCGAATACCCACTGGGTTAGATGTGAAAGGAGTAATGGCTCGTGAGTATTTAAGTTCCCCAAAGTCTTTAAACGCACCTTGTTTTATCTTTCAGATGCGGGATGCAGCGCTGAAGGCCTCCGGAGCGTGCGCAGAATTGGTAAGCTTTTGTCTTTCAGATGCCGGAATGCAGTGCGAGGCGTTGATGACAGCCGATGGATCAGGTAAAAGGAGCGCTGTCACTGAAGACCGTAATGCTAACCTGTTCTTTCTTGTCTTTATAGGTGTTGCTGAAGACTGGATTCAGGATGGAAGCCTTTTTCCTTAGGCACAGGATCAGATGCAGAAGACACGATGAGCGTTCTGCTGCAGAGGATGCAGAATAACACAAAGCAAGATTCATCCATCGGGTGTGGTTTAAATAGCCTCCTGTAGTGCTTAGGTGTCTCCTTCCACAGCCACGCCTAGGAAAGAAAAGAGTCCCTGCTTTCCAGAAGAGTTCCAGGGTTCTGAACCTAGGGAGTGGCTCCTGCCCCACCCAACAGGAAAAGTAGTCCCGAACAGAAGAGGATCAGAGGCTCAACTGGCAGGTAAGTAAGCAGCATGGTCTGCCGCAGGTAAGTCCACCCAAGCATTATGAGCCCGGCGCTTCCAGCGCTGGGACTGGGCACATTTATGAGCCTGGCGCCACCGGCGCCAGGACAGAGTCCAAAAGGTCCCAATTGGGACCGGCTGGCGCTCGGAACCTGGGTTATGGGTCTGCTTCCAAGGGAGTTGGGCAAGTCCTGACCTTTTGGAAGCAGAGATCATGACAGTACCCCCCCTCAAGGCCCCTCCCAAACCGGGCTTCTCCGGGGGTTTGGGTTTGTCAGGAAATGTTAGATGAAATTTTTTGATTAGGCGAGGAGCGTGGACATATTCAGCAGGTTCCCAGGATCTCTCTTGGGGGCCGTAGCCTTTCCAGTCAATTAGGTAAAATAGTTTAGATTTGGAGATCTTGGAGTCCAGAATGCTTTTGACTTCAAACTCGAGTTCTCCATCAACTAGGATAGGTTTTGGAGATTTAGTTAGTCGGGTTTGAGGTTGCACGGGTTTTAATAGAGAGACGTGGAAGACCGGATGAATCTTCATGTGCGGGGGCAAGTCCAACTTGACCGCTACTGGGTTTACTATGGTAGTGATGGAATAGGGACCAAGGTATCTTGGGTTGAATGTACGTGGCCCTTTTAGAGGTAGATATTTGGTAGATAACCAGACTTGATCCCCTACTTGATATTGAGGGGCTTCCTTCCGATGTTGATCTGCTCCTTTCTTGTATTGTTCTTTAGCCCTTTGAAGGTGAGAAACAGCTTCCTTAAAGGCTTGGGTGATTGTAGCATGCAGGTATTCTACTGCTGGTGTTTCAAGATCTTGGAGGGGATCCAACTCCGAGGTTCGAGGGTGACTGCCGTATAAAAGAAAAAACGGGGCTTTCCCAGTTCCCGAATGGACAGAGTTATTGTAGGCATATTCGGCTATCCAAAGTATGTCTTTCCAAGTTTTTTCAGTTTGTTGCAGCATGCAGCGTAAATACTGTTCCAGAGTTTGATTGGTCCTCTCGGTTTGTCCGTCGGTCTGAGGGTGGTGACTGGTCGATAGTCTCACATCAATTTGAGCCCACCGACAGCAACTTCGCCAAAAATGAGAAATAAATTGACTACCACGATCCGATATTAGAACCGAAGGAAAACCGTGCAGTCGGACAATGTTTTCCAGAAATTCACGGGCCAGAGTTGCTGCTGTTGGCAAGCCTTTGAGCGGAATGAAATGCGCCATCTTGGAGAATAAGTCCACGATTACTAGAATCGTATTGTATCCGGAGCATGGAGGTAGATCGGTGATGAAGTCCATAGAAAGCGTATGCCAAGGGCGAGGTGGGATGTCAATAGGGCGTAAGAGGCCTGCTGGTCTTTCCTTTTGACTCTTGTTTTGGGCGCATACTCCACAGGACATTATAAAGTCTCTGATATCTTTTTTCCAAGACGGCCACCAGAAGTAGCGCTTGATCTTTTCTGAAGTCTTGGTCATACCGGGATGTCCTTCCATTAAAGAATTGTGATAACAAGAGATTACTTTTTTCTGTAAATCTGTGCTGGGCAGGTATAATCGTTCTTGGAAATACAACAAGTTGTCCTTTACTGCAAAGTCCTTTCCCTTTAAAGGCCAATTCTGTATGTCTGCTGGAGTTACAAGTTGCCTGGCTTTATCCTTAACTTCCTCTATGGATTGTGTGGCGATTACACCCAGGATTCTTTGTTCGGGAATGATAGGTACAGGGTTAGGGTTGATCAAGTGTTCTTCCACTCCCATTCGAGAAAGGGCATCGGCTTTACCGTTTTTTGTACCGGGTCGATAGGTAATTATAAAGTCAAATTCGGCAAAGAATAATGCCCAACGAAGTTGTCTAGAGGATTGGGCTTTTGCCGTTTTCAAATATTGCAGGTTTCGGTGATCCGTAATCACAGTAACGGTGTGTCGGGCCCCCAGCAGATAATGCCGCCAAGCCTTAAAAGCAGACTTGATAGCCAGAAGTTCCTTGTCAGTAATCGTGTAATTGATTTCAGGAGGCGAGAATTTACGGGACCAAAATGCCACAGGATGCAACTGATTGGTTACCGGGTCCTTTTGTGATAGAACTGCTCCCATGGCAAGGCTTGAAGCATCAGTTTCCACGATGTAGGGGAGTTCGGGGCGAGGGTGTTTTAAGATTGGTGCAGAGATAAATTTAGTCTTCAAATCCTGGAAAGCTTGTTCCGCCTCGGTAGACCATTCAAAACGTTTGTTTTTCTTTAACAAGGCAGTGATGGGCTGGACTATTCGAGAAAATTCGGGGATAAACCTACGGTAAAAGTTAGCGAAGCCTAACATGCTTTGCACACCTTTTACGGAGGATGGTGATGGCCAATTGAGAATTGCATCGACCTTCTTTGAATCCATACGTACTCCGCTAGGTGATAATATGAATCCCAAGAATTCAACTTCAGTCACGTTGAAAACACATTTTTCCAACTTAGCGAAAAGTTTGTGTTGACGCAATCTTTCGAGGACCATTTTTACGTGTTTCCGATGTTCAGATTCCGATGAAGAATAAACGAGGATGTCGTCAATGTAAACAACAACACACACATCTATGAGCTCTCTGAGGACATCGTTCATAAAATATTGAAAGGCGGCCGGGGCATTGCAAAGTCCAAAGGGCATGACCTGATATTCAAATAGCCTATATTTGGTGCGGAAGGCCGTCTTCCATTCATCGCCCTCCTTTATTCGAACCAAATGGTAGGCTCCTCTAAGGTCCAACTTTGTATATATGCATGCTTTTCTGACCTGGTCCAAGAGTTCAGGGATCAAAGGTAACGGATATCTATTCTTGACGGTGATCTGGTTCAGGGAGCGATAATCTATACAAGTTCTAAGGTCTCCTTCCTTTTTTGGAACGAAGAACAAAGCTGAAGAAGCAGGGGACTTGGAAGGACGAATAAACCCATTTGCCAGGTATTGATCTAGGTATTGACGAAGGTGAAGGTTCTCAGGCTCGGTGAGGGCATAAATTCTACTACAAGGAGGAGTAGATCCAGGTATCAGGTCTATCTGGCAGTCATAAGACCTATGAGGAGGTAGAGAATTAGCCTGATCCTTCCGGAAAACATCTTGGTATTCTTGGTATTCGGGAGGTAACTGGGGAGTCGTCTCTGAAGAAGTAGCTGCCAGTGCAACATCAGGTGGAGGATGACAAGTAGAGACACATTCTGGAAACTGGACCGTTCTTGCTCGCCAATCGATCAGAGGATTGTGTTTCTCTAACCAAGGAATTCCTAGAATAACCTGAAACTGAGGGGCCTTGATCACATCGAACACGATCTTCTCATGGTGTCCATCTTGATTTACGAGCGTCACTTCTTGAGTGGTATGCGTTACTGGTCCGGAGGCTATCTCCGTTCCATCCACCGTAGTAATGACGTCCTTTACAGCCTTGGGACAAAGAGTTAGATTCATCCTCAAAACCATTGCATGATCCACATAATTGCCGATGGCACCGCTGTCGACGTAAGCTTCAATTGCATGTAATCGATCCGGATTATCAGGGCTAATGAGGACCATAGGTATCACGAAATGCGAGGTCACGGAACTGGTTTTCACGCTCGGCAAGAGGACCTCTATTCTTGTCGGGCGAGGTTGTTTCCCTGCTCAGAGTTTGTAACTTTGGTAACTGCAGCTCCTACTGCCTTCTTGGCAGGTTTCACCGGACAGTCTCGAAGAAAGTGCCCTGAGTTTCCGCAATAGAGTCATAATTGCAACTGTTTTCTTCTTTCCCGCTCCTTTTGTGTTAGAGGACCTTTCAGGCCCCCTATTTGCATGGGTTCCCCGGAGTCTACTCCTTTGGAAGGAGTTGGCGGTTTGGAAAATACTCGAGCATCAAACTTGGAACGATCAGCCTTCCTGTTCTGCAGTCTGCGATCTATTTGAACAACTAAATCTATATAGTCCGAACAATCTTGTGGGGGATTCACTACTTGGGCTAACACATATTTGAGCTCTCCACGTAGACCTCTATAAAACAGCGTAATCCTTTTGTCCTCAGGCCATTGAGTTTCCACTATCAGTCTGTTGAAAGATGCAATATAAGCCAAAAGGTCTTGATTACCTTGTCGCAACGAAAGAAGCTCATTGTCCAAAGCCTGCCCCTGTGAATGTCTTGCAAAAAGTTTTTCCATACTGAGCTGAAAAGCTTGAAAATCATGGAGGACCGGATCATCTTGATTTACTAGAGGGATCGACCAGTCTGCCGCATTACCACTAAGGTACGAAAGCACGAAAGCTACTTTAGCCTGATCAGTTGGAAATGCTGCTGGCCGGCATAAGAAATGCAACCGACACTGATTGATAAATACTGCAAACCTCTTTGGGTCACCAGAAAATCGTTCGGGCGGAGCCAGAGGTACATTCCCAGGTAGGTTGATCTGCACTGGACTCATAGAGGATGTAGAAGGAAGATTTCCCCCAGATGCGGGTAACGGGGTCTGTCCGGCTTGTGACTGTAGCAATTGCCTAGCAAGATCATCTGTTCGCTCCTTGGAAATAATCAGTTCCCTTTTTAGAGCGTTGGTTTCCTGACGGGCTGCATGCACTTCTTCCCTTAGTTCCCCAAGCAACTGGGCTAGCTGGTCGGTATCCGAGGTTTCCATAGCGCCTGGACGGGAGTTTTGTGGTAGGCTTTGTGTTCTGTAACGCTCACCTGATTCCCGTAGAGGCGCCGGTCTTGACTGGGCGTATACCGTATCTTCTAAGGTGATGTGTAACACACGGCTGGCTCTTTGGGCTGGACCCCTGTGCACTGTATGTCTGACTTGAAGGGTAAGGTGTCTGCAGATAGAAAATATGGGATTAATGAACTGGGTTATTGAATGTCTCTCTCTTCTTCCCTTTCTCTTCTCCTGTAGGACCCCAAAGGTTAACGCGCTCACCTTAGGTAAGTGAACGCCGTGCTCTCCATCTGCTTCGGAGCAGGGTGCTGAAACCAGTTTCCTCACTGGATAAGGGAAGCAGGCCTCTTGACTTCAGAGGACTGCTGTCCGTCGTTTTCTTCACGCACGGTAAGTTTCGAGTAATTCAAATGTCTTTAAAAGTCTTTAGTAATGTTGTATCTTGTTTTGCAGGGTTCCGGCGATGGCGAAGATGGAGCCCGTGTGATGAATAAAAGCGCCTTGAAGCACGTAAGTAAGCACTTGCTGCCTGCTTCACGGCGCGCTCTAACTGTCTTTTTCCTTTGCAGGTTTAAGTTCGGAGTGGCTGCAGGGTGCCCGAATACCCACTGGATTAGATGTGAAAGGAGTAATGGCTCGTGAGTATTTAAGTTCCCCAAAGTCTTTAAATGCACCTTGTTTTATCTTTCAGATGCGGGATGCAGCGCTGAAGGCCTCCGGAGCGTGCGCAGAATTGGTAAGCTTTTGTCTTTCAGATGCCGGAATGCAGTGCGAGGCGTTGATGACAGCCGATGGATCAGGTAAAAGGAGCGCTGTCACTGAAGACCGTAATGCTAACCTGTTCTTTCTTGTCTTTATAGGTGTTGCTGAAGACTGGATTCAGGATGGAAGCCTTTTTCCTTAGGCCCAGGATCAGATGCAGAAGACACGATGAGCGTTCTGCTGCAGAGGATGCAGAATAACACAAAGCAAGATTCATCCATCGGGTGTGGTTTAAATAGCCTCCTGTAGTGCTTAGGTGTCTCCTTCCACAGCCACGCCTAGGAAAGAAAAGAGTCCCTGCTTTCCAGAAGAGTTCCAGGGTTCTGAACCTAGGGAGTGGCTCCTGCCCCACCCAACAGGAAAAGTAGTCCCGAACAGAAGAGGATCAGAGGCTCAACTGGCAGGTAAGTAAGCAGCTTGGTCTGCCGCAGGTAAGTCCACCCAAGCATTATGAGCCCGGCGCTTCCAGCGCTGGGACTGGGCACATTTATGAGCCTGGCGCCACCGGCGCCAGGACAGAGTCCAAAAGGTCCCAATTGGGACCGGCTGGCGCTCGGAACCTGGGTTATGGGTCTGCTTCCAAGGGAGTTGGGCAAGTCCTGACCTCTTGGAAGCAGAGATCATGACACTTGAACTAGAAACAACCCGCCTAAACCCTCACACCTCAAGTGATCCACTCACCACCCTCCAAAATCGCCCTGATCCCCCCTCCTTGCCTGTCACATACCTACCACCGCCCGCCTACTCTTCCCGCCCCATCAACGTAACCCTCGCACCCAACACTCAAAATCCGCAGACTTCCAGCTCCTACTCTACCCCCCACCCAGTCTCCACCACCCAGAATGATCCCACCACATCCCCCTCCTCAACTGACACCCATCTCCACCGAGAACTCCCTGCTATGAGCATCTCAAAAACCACCTACCCTCACAAAGTCTCATGCATCCTCTTTAATGCCTTCTCCGTTGCAAGAAACAGACACAGCATCTTTGACCTCCTATCCTCTGGTCCACTGGTCCAACCCACTCAGGTGGGCACACCCTGAATGCGATTTTCAGCTCCTATGACATGGTTTATATATCCAGTCCCAAACCTCTTATCAGGACAGACCACCTTGCCATTCCTTTCACTATCCACACACCTACCCCTCCTCCTATAGCTCCTCCTACCCCACCCTTGATCACAAATGCTAGAACAAAGTCAAGGTACTCCACGACCTAGCCAAAGCCCTACTACTACATCCACCTGCAACGCTGCCCTGTGGTAGACCCTTAACCATCGATTCCTTCGACTCCTGGCTTAAGGGATCACTAATTCCTCTCACCCCCTTGCGCCCCACAACCTCACGCAAAGGACCATTCCCCAAATGGTTCACACCCCACTTGAGGGCTGTCAAAAAACAAAATAACTCTCTTGATCAGAAATGGCAAGCTTCTAAAACTGATCTCAGCAGATCCATGTTCGCTCACCACCACCGTAATTACAAATCCGAGATTAGAAAGGCTAAAAAAAGACTATTACAATAAACACATTCTGCCCCATGGCAGCAACAGCAAAGAACTCCACAAGATCATCTCTGAATTCATAAAACCTACCTCCACCTCTGTCCAATCCACTCCCACACAATCACTCTGCGACTCCCTCTCGCTACATTTCTACAACACTGCACTTGACAGGACTGCAACCCTTAACACAAAATTGTCCTCACTCACCCCTTACCTCACAACAACCCCTCTTGATCCAATTCCACCGAGGCTCTTTCAAACCCATCTCCAGAGACGAGTTCCGAGACCTACTATCAGCCAGCAGACCTTCTGGGTCGCCCCTCGACCCCTGCCCCGCCTCTCTCCTGAAGGAAATATTCTCCTCTACCTGCGCAGGAGAACATGTGAGAACCATACTAAATGATTCCCTCACCTCTGGCCTCTTCCCTGAAGCCTTTAAAATAGCGCATGTCAAGCCACTTCTAAAAAAGGCATCCCTTGATCCACTTGACCCTAAGAATTACATGCCTATCTCCAACACCAGATTTCTCGCAAAACTCATTGACCGGACAGCATACTCCCAGCTGAACTGATTTGTAGAATCCAACAAACTCCTCGACCCCGCACAATCAGGCTTCAGACCGCAAAATGGAACAGAAACCAATCTGATCTCGAACTGGGATGATCGCAAGGTCACACCAGACTCTGTGGGCTGCACAGAACGGATTCTCCTCGATCTCTCTGCTGCCTTTGACACAGTTAACCATTCAATCTTCCTTGACCACCTCCACTCACTAGGAATCCGTAACTCGGCAGTCAAATAGATCGTCTTCTCCCTCAGCAACACGAAACAAATCACCCTCCTCTCCCCCTTTGTCTCAACTGCTCACCCAAGTACCCCAAGGTGCATGCCTCTCTGCTCTCCTCTTCAACCTCTATCTGACCACTCTACCAGGAAGCATCCGCGCACGCAACCTCTACTGTAACAACTATGCAGATGATACCCAAATTAGCCTAAGAATTCCCAAGACAAACAACGACCCGCCATCCGACCTTGAAGCTTGTTTCTGTGATATTGACCGATGGATGACACGTAACCACCTCCTCCTGAACCCCCGGCAAAACTGAAATCATGGTATGCAGCAATACTTCCCTTCTCCCACAACTGCTCCCTCGGCCCCCCTCCCTCGGCCCACCACCCCCTACCTCCGATATAGTCAAAAACCTAGGCCACACGATGGACTCTGCACTAACCCTCTCCCGCCAGATCAATAATGTTTCAAAATGCTGTCTCTACCACCTCAAACTTCTTAGACGCAGCTTTCCTTACCTCTCCTCCAACAGACTTGCCCCTGTTATGTCTATTTTTATATCAAGACTGGACAATGCCAACTCCCTTTACCGGGGAGCATGGGCATACCAACTCAATAAACTCCAAAGAGCCCAAAATGCTACTAAAAACTCATCCTCACCCTGGGACACAGAGACCACGTCCCACCCGCTCTCCGAACCCTGCACTGGCTCCCAGTTGGACAAAGGGCTACCTTCAAGACACTTTGCATTACGCACCAAGCAGTGCACAAGACCGGCCCAACGTACATTCAAGAGAATCTAAAACCCTACCTCCCCACCCTAAGATCAAGCACTGCCCTCTTTCTAGTGTTTCCAACCTCTAATTCTGTAAGGATCGGAGGATCCGCCTCCTCAACCTTAGCCCCAACTCTGTGGAACTCACTCCCCCCTCATATTCGACACACCCAAGATTACATGACCTTCCGCAAAGCTCTAAAAACATGGTTCTTTCCATAAAACCGACTAAGACCATGTAAGGCGACTGAGACCAACAACGCAATGACAAATGTTCAATGAGATCAGGAGCAATGACGCCACTGAAAGCGCATATTAAGCCACTAATAAGTTTACTCTGAACGCAGCAATCACAAACGCGCACTTGAAATCCGGAAAACAGATCGTTAGATCAGAACTCGACCCAGACACTCACCTCTCCTATCACTATGCTCACTTTCTACTCCACAACAACACACAATTAGAGCGCCGCTACACCCCTCGATTAATTCGGCCTTGCTGCTCACATATGAACAATACTCCATTAACACCTGATCATTCCGATAAAATGCAGCTATACCCACGAAATTCATGCCGAGCTGCACACATAAGCGTCCTACACAGGCCTAACGCAGCCAAAACCCAGTCTTGCTGAACTCTCTCCAGACTGCACACATTCAACTGATATCAAATACCACCACACCGAATGCTAGGATGCAGCTACCATCAGGCATTCTCATCAGCTGCGCACATAATCGGTGCACCCAAGCACTCTATTACACCCTACTCTCTCGACTGACCTGGACTGCGGTCCCTGAGGGCGTTCAACCTACCAGCGCTTTGAGGTCATACCAATGATATATTGAGCGCTGTATAAATGCCAAATACCATAACATAACATAACCCTTTTTCTGTCAATGGTCTACCCTTACAGTAGATTCTAGCCTAGTGTGTGCTGCCGAACAATTAGGGCGGCGATATGAACTTAAAACATGAGAAAGTGGCTGCAAAAGATCACTCTGTAGCTGCGCACTGCCAGAAAGGTTGCTGAACCTAGCAGGTTTTGATGCTTGGCTTAATGCTACATTTCTCTTAAGGTTCAGTGACTGGATGACCTCTTTGAATGTTGCCTGGCTCAGGATAATGACTGGTCAAAGATGTGTAGCCCACTCTTTTTCATCGTCTTCCAATCGATGTTTCTACGCTGAATTCAACCCATACCTCTATCAGGAACACTGTACTTCCTTTGTGTCTCTTTTGCCCCTCTCACAAATCAGCCCAGTTATGGCTTTCACCTCATCTTCTCCATCATTAGTCACTGTCGTGGTGTGCTGAAAGACACTGGAAAAAAACACATCTACCCACCGATCGTATCCGCCTATCAGATCTACACTGTTTCTTTGGATTTGGTGGCATTTCTGCAAGAAAACTACACATTTCTGACCTCATTTGTTACCACTCCCCTCCCCAGTGTCTATTCCAACTTCACAATCATTTCGTCCCACTTCCAACCCATGATCCTTCACTATCTTCTTCTCTTTCGACTTATGATTTTGTTAATTACTTTGCTAGCATAATAATTCAATGATATCCTCTGCCTTGCTACCATTCCCTCATCCACAAAGCCTTCCTCCTCTGTTTCTACTTGTATCCCCCTCTCTGATCTTGACACAGCTTTCTTCCTATCTCATGCAAATCCAACTGCCTCTCATCTTAATCCCTTGCCTTCACCTACTGTGCCTAAAGGTCTATCCTCACCTTCCTGCCTTCCTGACTGCACTCATAAATACATCTCTCTCTCAGTTCACATCGGTACTGACTTCAGAACATCTGGTCATTCTCCCAATGCTAAAGAAACCTTCTCTAGTTCCTTCCCTTTGTGCTAATTCCTATCCTATTTCTCTTCTTTCTTTTCCCTCTAAGATCCTAGAGTGCGTCGCTTACTCACAGATTGCCTCTTTTCTCAATCACTGCTTTCTTCCTGCACACCATTCTGGATTCTGTCCTCTCCAATCCACAGAAATAGCTCTTCTGTCTGTCTGTCTCTAATATCTGCTAGACACTCGAAACTTTCTTCCATTCTCAGTCTTTTAGACCTCTCTGCTGCTTTTGATACAGTTTATTGCCCCACTCTATTTAGTTATTGCGTATTTATAAATAGATAAAGTGGGGCGATAAACTGTATCAAATTTCCTGTTATGGCCACCCAGCTGTGGAATTCCCTGCGTACAACTCTAAGAACTGATCAATCCTTCTTTAGTTTTCTGCCTGTAATGCTGGTGTCTTTTATCACCTATATATTTCCATTACAGCCAGGGATGGACTGGGAAACAAAAAAGGCCGGGATATCACTTTCAAAGTGGCCCCATATTACACATTTTCGCCAATCCCAAGCCCAAACCTTTTCCTATGATAAAATGTAGAAATATAATAGGTCACTTTACAAAAGAGGCCCAGGGTGCAGAGGCCTACCGGGAAATCTCCAGAGTTCCCAATAGGCCAGTCCACCCCTGATTATAGCCTATGCTGATATTACAATATCTGCAGTGCTCGTTCCGTACAGTCTTTCGTTGCCACCAAGCTTCTGATTTGAACACTGGTTCTTTTCTGAGTATACTACTGTTTTGGCCCATTCATTGGGCTTCCTGTCTACCATTTCTCCCTCTCCGCTCCATATTTAATTGTTCCATTTGCACCCTATGGAACGCTCATTTTGACCTCTGTGCGCAGCCTGCTGATGCAGGTTTGAATCCCTGCGGGGCCAACTCAGCCTTTTATCCTTCTGAGGTGGATACATTGTGTACAAGGAAGTGGGACAATAATATCAGCTGTTATTTCAGCGCTTAGGCACCTGTGTGTTTGAAGCGCTATATAAACGAGATATTATGGTATTATCTTTAAGTCATGATTGGCTAAATGCTAATTTTCAACATCTTAACCCCTGTAAAATTGAGATTCTTTTCCTTCCCTCCTCCACTAACTCCTCTCCAGCCCACTGCTAGCTTCTTCTCCCCATCTAATCTCTCTCTTTCCACCTCTGCCTGTAATCCGGTTGTATTTCTTTTACCACCTATATATTTCCATCACAGCCAGGGATGGACTGGGAAACAAAAGAGGCCCTGGATATCATTTTCAAAGTGGCCCCATATTACACATTTTCATCAAGCCCAACCCCTTTCCTATGAAGAGATGTAGAAATATAATAGGTCAGCATAAGGCACAGGGTGCAAATTTCCCAATAGGCCAGTCCATCCCTGATTACAGCCTATGCTATCAACTTTACAATACATGCAATGCGCGTCCCGTACAGTCTTTCAATGCCACCAAGCTGCTTATTTCAACACTGTTTCTTTTCCACATATTCTACTGTTTTGGCCTTCTCATTCGGCTTCCTGTCTACCATTTCTCTATGCTCCATATTTAACTGTTCCATTTGCACCCTATGCTGCCTCTCTTTCCATACATCCATATCTTCTTCTCTTTGCACATTGTCTTGGGCTATTCTTTGAATCCTGTCTACTTTTAATTTTTCCTTGCTTTGTATTTAAATGTATGCGCAGACTAGCTCCCCATCTCACTTTTTTGAATGATCTTCGTGTCCCCGCCTGCTCACGCCATTCTGCCTCACGACACCCAAACTAGCCTCTGCCTCTTCCCACTTCCAGTTCTTCAAGCTCCTGGCACATAAACCATGCAACTCCCTCCAGATTGAAATCTGATTCTCTATCGCTACATTTCATTTGAATCTTCAAATGTTCCTCTTTCCTCTGACCACTGAGTTGTAATGCTCAAAATTTAGCTCATACCTATTGTAACGTTTAAATATTTTGTGCAGCGCTTTGGTGAAAGCGCTATATAAATGAATGCTATATAAATACCGGTATCTGCAGCACTGTGATGCTAGAAATGACTTATGGAGGGACAGAGCCTCTTAGTCCTTGTCCTACCACTTTTCTGTGTGTGTTTTCTTTATGTTTTCTACAACTGAGGTCAAGCCTGATCCTCTGGTAGTGCAGCTCTTCATTGTATCTTTTGGTGAACAACACCCATGGGATACCCTTAAGGCACCCATGGGTGGGGGTACACCCTTGTACCCCTTATGTTTGTTTTGCGGCACCAATGTGTTGCCTACAGAGCTGCATATGGGATGGTGGCAGATACATGCTGACTTGGCAGTGGCGTTGAGTATCATCCATTTTGGGATACCCAGGCCCTGCTATAGGAATCAATGGATTCCTACACAAAGGCAAGATGGCCACTGTGGCCTCTTGGTTTCTATTGCCTTTTACCTTGTTTCCAAAAGTCCTGGGAAGCTCTGACCCTGTCCCTTCCTCCTAAATGGCTGTTGGGTGGAAAACTCATGTGTGGAAATATCATATATGGCTCTGGTGCTGCCTCCTGTCAGACTGACTGGAGCCTTCCCAGAGGCAGTGTGCTGTGGGTACACCCCTAGGGGTGGGACCTGTATGAATGGAGTCTGAAGTGAACTCACATTCTGTGTTATGGGTGTCTGGTTTCTGTGTGTGTGACACAATGAATGAGACAGGCCCGACTGAAACTGACATGGATGCAGTGTAGTGTGCTGAAAGGCTGGGGACTTACCCCAATCCACATTCTTTTCTATGGGTGTCTGGGTGGAGTGAATGGCCTGAATGCATGTGACAGACAGAACAATGTGTTTACCAAATTATTCCTCAAACTTAGTTCCCTATAGATTACTAAATGTCCCTACACAATACACTTTCAATCCCTGGGTATATGTAACTAACCCTGGTAGTGTGCTGATGTATCGACTATCAAGGTTAAGGGATGAAAGAGAAACTTACCCTAGCCTCTCTCACTACTTTTCTTGTCTACTAAAAATAGGAGCACACATATGGGAGTCAAATTCTTCTATATTTATTCGTATTGCTTCCAAATGTGTGACTTATCAGGTTAAAAAACACACACACACCAAATCTAGAACTTATGGACTAGTTAGATCGCTCCATATGTCTATTGGTGTTCACTTTTCGTTACTCATTAAAATCTGAATGTGATTCCGACAAGCTCAATCTTAATTTTGCTGAGTCAAGGGAGTCGGGTAATCAGCCTTACCCTCTACTAGTCAAACGGTTTCAGCGGAATAGATCCAGTTCTCTCCTTTCTTTAGGACTTGGGCTGTGGCAAATGTAGTCACAGTAGGTGGTTAAAAAAGACAATCTTCTAATTTCTTGTCTCGCGTGTCATCTCTCTTGATAGGGGAGGGCATCTTCATTAGATTGTGGGACGTCTCAATTTTCTTTTTCAATTCCTAAAATGGGGGAAATATACAGAGTGGGATTATCAAAACATATCTCATGTAAAATGCTTGATACTTTTGTCAAATCGTGAGGCTTACCTCTCTGGGTGTCTTGTATGAGTTTAGATGGTCAATACTCTGTATCATCAGAAATCCTTGGAAAAAGCTCTTTTATCCATAACCTGTTGGTACATGGTTCTTAATTACTCTTCTGTCCTCTAATGTCTATGCTATTTATTTATTCCTAGATGAGCACTGCGAGAGGTTGAAAAAACATTACGAGCCATACAAGCCCCTATTGAAATGCCCATCACTTTGATGATGGAGTTGGCAGAAATAGCACTAACGAGAAACTATTTCATGGTTGACGAAAGGTATTATGAACAGGTCTTGGGAACTGAAATGTGGGCAACTTTTGCCCCATCCCTGGCAAACTTATATGTAGCTGAGTGTGAGGAGCGCTATATCTATCATGGATCAAATCCCTACATATGTAATATCCTGAGCTGGCGTCGTTATATAGATGACATCCTAATGTTCTTTGAAGGAACAGAGGAGAATCTAAATTAATTCATGAACTGGTTGAATGGCTTGGACCCGTTCTTAAAATTCAGCCATGAATTCAGTAAGAACACAGCTATGTTCCTAGACCTCAAACTAACCAGGAATGGAACTCACATAGAAACCACAGTATTCCAAAAAATTACAGACATGAACTCCCTCTTAGAATTGACCAGCTTTCATCAAAGAACTTTATGGGAGAACTTGTCCTTTTGGCTGAGATTTAGACGTAACTGCACCACGAGGCAGGAATTCAATGTACAGGCGATAAAACTCAGCCAAAAACTCAGGAAAAAGATCAGGAAACTGTGGCATCTATTGAATGTTGGGGAAAACAAATTAAGTATCCCACTTTTCGCAATCAAAAGAAGGAGAAAGATTGGTGATGTTGTGGTACACACCTACAGAGAGGAGAAAGAAGAAATGGACAACCAACCAAGGCTGTGGCAACATCCCAAAGCCATAGGAGATGCACCATGCTGCATGTGCTCGGTATGTCTCTATGCGAAACGTTCTACAATTTTGAACATAGGTTGGACAACATTGTGGGAACAGAGAGTCTTTACAAACTGCAATACCACCAATGTGGTATACATGATCAAGTGCCCCTGTGGAAAAAACTATGTGGGTATGACTACTAGAGGTTTCAGAATCAGAATCTTTGAATACAGATCTAATATCAGAAGAAAAAGGCTAACTGCCCTGCTTGTAAAACATTTTGTATCGAACAACCACTCTGAGAACGACATACGTTGGACTGTACTAGAGAAAGTAGTGGTACCAAAGCCAAGAGGACATCTGGGAGCTATTCTGTTGAAAAGAGAACAGCAATGGATATTTAGACTTAGAAACCGTCTGGAGGGTCTGAAAGAGGAAATATGCTAGCAAACACTAGCAGTCCTATAAGACCTACCCTAACTATTGAAGGAGTGATAGGATGTATTTAAATCTCTGCAGAAGTTAGTAAATACTATCACAACTTAGACTGTTGAGCCATGATGTCTACAGGATAGACTATGTATGTACAATGCAAACATTTAGCTTCTAGAAACGAAATAGTCTCCAAATAATTCCCAGTCAAGTTGGAGAGTAAAAACCATCAAAGAAGATGCCCCTGGCCATGTTCAATGTCGATATGGCCACTGTTCAAAATAGGCATATACCTGGTTGGGCTATACTTCATTGGGCTTAGGAATTACATACAGAGACTCCCTAAAAGTTAAGTAATTAAAACTACAAAAATCAGAACAACTGGCTTATGATGCCAAAAACATTCATACAAAGAATATCTGAATTCAGATACAGCGTATTTTTCGATGCCCTTTTTTACTATGTTAAAAATATCTGTATTAATTCACAATATACTCTATATATATATATATATATCAGTGAAAACACTTTTTAAAGGGACGTTATGGTTAAGTTGCACTACGAAAAACCTATGAAATTCAGTAAAAAAACATTGTTAAAGGGACGTTATGGTTCAAAGTAAAACCGAAAAACCCCTGAAATTCGACAGTTATGGTAAGATAAGCAACCATAACTCGCGCCACTGTGCACTGCTAACACTAACACCCAGGACATCACTGATGACATCACATGTGCATTTACTTTTCATGAAAACTCTGTACAAGGGATTCTTATAATGCTGACCAAAAACTGTCAAGGATCATTGGGATAAATATCATGAGCTAATTAGTGCATTAAGCAATGCATTGATATAAATAGCATTCTATTATGAAGTTCTATCCAGTATACTAAGCTACTCATGCAGAAACATAGGCAGTGTGTGCAGCATACATGATGAAGGTGCCATTTTCATAATCTTGCCATGTTGAATACTGAAATGATAACTGCTTTCTTATTAGAGTTTTGCGTACTGTGAAACATGTAATAAGTAGATAATAAAACCCACTTAACACATAATTATTACAGACAAAACACAAAGCGACAACAACACATACAAATATGAGTATATACAGGGACAGTAAAGTAAACAAAAAAGCAGAAGTAGTAGCAGAAAGAGTTCATAACCTAACTGATTGTCTTTATGCAGAGAAACTATTGCTCTGTTTCAAAGCTGCTACTTACCATATGTATGTGTATCACATGATGTTACTGCACCCAAAGGAAAGGAGAGTGAGTACAATGTATACAAATATGAGCATATACAGGGAAGGTAGAGTAATAAAAATAAAACTATGAGAAAGTGCTTATAACCCTAATGATTATCTTCATGCACAGAAAGGATTGCTCTCTTTCAAGCCTGTGTCTTCCGCTATGTATATTTTTCATATGATGTGACTTGACCCTAAGTCTACAAATATAGTACCTTTTCAATTTTTACTTCCTGACTGTTACTGAAGAAAACTATATGGCCTAGATATGTCAGTAAAGGGAAAAAAGGGAGAGCCAGACATGTGATGTCATCAGTGATGTCATCAATGACATTTGTGATGTCATCTTTGATGTCCTGGGTGTTAGTGTTAGCAGTGCACGGTGGCGCGAGTTATGGTTGCTTATCTTACCATAACTGCCGAATTTCAGGGGTTTTTCGGTTTTACTTTGAACCATAACGTCCCTTTAACAACGTTTTTTTACTGAATTTCATAGGTTTTTCGTAGTGCAACTTAACCATAACGTCCCTTTAACAAAGTTTTTTCACTGAATTTCACAGGTTTTTAGTAGCGCAACTTAACCATAACATCCCTTTAACAAAGTTTTTTCACTGAATTTCATAGGTTTTTAGTACCACAACTTAACCATAATATCCCTGACTTCATATACATGTAACATAGAACATACTGAACCCTCACGTAGTGATTTTGATATCCGCGGACTACCGTCATGTCCGCGGACATATCGAGAATCTGAGCGTGGTGAATGTAAATTTAAATAGTGTGCCCCATTTCCCCTTTGAAGTTGGCTCTGAAAAGAGCCGTTTTTTTTGTTTTTTTTACAGATGCTTGACAGACACCTGTTATTTTGTATTTTTTTCTTGGTTTTTTTCTTACTTTACTCCTAAAATCTTCACATAACCTTCTCCAAAGCAATCCTTACATTCCAAAATAGAAAGGCATTTCCCGTAAAAGATAAAGAGATGCCACCTTCTTTAAAATTAACAGTATTACTGGCATCAATATTCTCATTATTACAGAAGAACATACCAGCTCTAAGCATGAAGGCACACATGCCTCGGTTGATGACACACCTAGCAATGTTTTGCTGAGGACAAAAAACTGAACTATTGTCCCATATTGCCCTAGGTAGTAATCCAGAAAAAATTACTTTCGCATTTGGAAGGATCTTCATTATGGCTTGAACCAAGCATTCCAAATCAGCCAACAAAGTAGGGGCACTGACGTTGCCCAAATGGAAAGCACCATAGTGCAAAACAACCACATGCGGACTGTTCATCGTGGCCATATCCTCACAAACTTGTACAATTCCCTGTACATTGCAATCAGGCACAGTGCTCCACACCACCTCCACTCCTTTCACATCAAAGTTCTTTTCAACATGCCTGCATCGAGCGTACTGTTGTAAACCATGCACAAACATATCTCCAAGCACCAACACCCTGACTTTCTCCACTTCTGCCATCTTCACCACACACAGTCTCTTTCAACACAAAACCACAACCTCGAAATCTGATTGGCTAATCCGTACAGTCTTCTTTCCATGTTGGATTTGCTGGAAAACCCCGGATGTAGAACGCCCTGTCCACGGAGAGCCGCGGTGTCCGCGGACCACGTAACTCTTCGACACCCCTTCTACCATTTCCACTTTACTCTGTGTGCCATTCCCTCATTGCATACAGCTAAGCAGTCACACAATACGAAGAACGTCCTCAGAACACCCCCATTTTGTTTTTTTTTTAACATTTCAGGACAATTATCATTTCATTATTCAACATATTAACATTACAAATATTATACTTTCATCTTGTACGCTGCACACAATGCTATGCTTCTCCATTAGTAGCTCAGTATACTAGATAGAACCCCATAATACAATGCTATTTATATCAATGCATCGTTCAAAGCACTAATTACGGTATGATATTTATTGCAATGATCCTTGACACTTTTTTCGCAACATTATAATAAAAATCCTTAGTACACAAATTTCATGAAAAGTAAATGCACATGTGATGTCATTAGTGATGTCATCAATGACATTTGCGATGTCATCTTTGATGTCCTGGGTGTTAGTCTTAGCAGTGCTCGGTGGTGGCGCGAGTTATGGTTGCTTAGCTTACCATAACTGGCGAATTTCAGGGGTTTTTCGGCTTTACTTGGAACCATAACGTCCCTTAAACAAACTTTTTTTATTAGCACGCAAACAATATACAAAGATGTAGTGTAAACAGCAAGTTCTCACAGATGGCATTACACAGAATGTTGCAAAGCAAGCATTTATGCTCGTTCACAGTGAAGGTCAGCTGCTTCCATTTTTTTCTCGCGGCCCCAAGAGGCCCACGACTCCCAGTATAAGGTTCTATTTTTTTTTTACCTTGACAGACAGAGATTGTGCTGAAAGACTTCTTTTGAAGAAGTGTAGCAAAAACGTAAGACACGATAAAGATGAAATTTCTGAAACGAAACCACTTTTGTACATAATATCACTTTGAGAAAGATCGTTGGCACACGCGGAGTCGTATTTTGGGACTGCACTACACTTGGACAATGGAAAATGCAATTATAATGTAAGTAACCCTTTAGATTATTTTATACCGGAATATAATAACAATAGCGTGGCATTAAAGCCCAGTCAAGTTGTACTTGTTCGTTCAATGTGGCATATTGTTTTCTACCGCGCACTATCACCGTCGAATTGATCCCCTGTCGTTTAGAGGGCTCTGAAAAAGGCAGACGACACATGGTGGGTTAATAGAAATAATTTAACCGGTCTGTAGCCGGTCAAGCACTCTACTTGCTGTGCCACTTCACTGTAGCCGGTCAAGTGGCACAGCGAGTACAGCGCTCACTTTGACATCCGTGCACAGCTTGCTAATGCAGGTTTGAATCCCAGCACGGCCAAACTCAGCCTTTCATCCTTCCGTGGTCGATAAATGAGCACCACACACCGTGGGTAATAATAAGCAGCACTGAGATACCTGACGGTTCTTAGCGCTATATAAATGCGAAAATATTATTATTTTATTATTAACATACACCGTTGCACTATCTTCGCTAGCAAATAGTTTCACGCCCTAATAAATAAAATGAATATTTTATTAAAGATTGGCTGGTGAGATTAATTTATGTTTTTTAAAACAGGTTTTTTGCCCCATTTTGCCAATGTCACGATTTTCAGACTCCAGCGGATGGATTTTTCAACTGCCAGGTGCAGCTCCATGTAAGCAAATTCATGACCCTCACCATTTTATGGGACAATCGCCAAGGACCAATATGCCCTTACGCAGTACTAGCGGCCAGAAGCAACATACCAACCATTATGGTGGTCTAATTCCTCGTTGTTGGGGCAACCTTTCGATTATCAGTGCGACCATTTACTGCTTTTATCATAAACCAACAGCCTATCTACCGCAAAAGAACAGCGCGTGGCTCAAAATAAACTTTTGCTGATCGACAGCAGAGACAATTGCAAATCGCTGAATATTCACTAAACATTTCATGTGAAATAAATGTACTTTACCAAATGTACAATCCTGCTGTTTACTTTTAAACCACAGTTTCATATTCTGAATTGTGTCTCACTGTGTACTAAGCTGATCTAACACCCTCTGTACCGCAAAGGAACATCGCGTGGCTCAACATAAACTTTTGCGGATCGACAACAAAGACAAATGAAAATCGCTGACTATTCTCTAAACATTTGATGTCAAATAAATGTACTTTACAAAATTTACAATCTTGCCGTTTGCTTCTAAATCACAGTTTCATTTTCGTAATTGTGGCGCGCTGTGTTGTGACATAATGTGTGTTGTCTTCCGGGTTCTGTGTAAAGTCGCGTAGGACTGGAGACGACTGGGCGCGTTTGATGACGCACCCTGTAAAGTAACAGAGAGAGGCGGGGAATATGAATGCTTTGATGATATCAGGCTTAGGGGCGGGAGATATGATTTAGTGTCGCAAAAGCAAGTCAGCCAGGTCAATAGCGCCAGTCATAGGATTATCACATAATGTCGGCGCACACCAGCCTGATTTATCGTTTCTTTAGTGGACAAAAAGTCGGGTGAGGCCCATAGGAAATTGTACTATCAGAGACAAAAGGAGGGTTCGTAGAACACTTTCAACCTGACAACGAACAATACAAACAACGTTCTCAGAACACCCCCATTTTGTGTAATTGCAACCATTTCGGGACACCGCGAGTGTTCTTAGAACACATTCAACTTGACAGATTACAATACGGACAGCGTCCTCAGGACACCCCCAGTTTGTGTATTTACGAACATGTAAATACACCGCCCGTGTTTTTAGCTCAATTTTACCTTCCTTGCGAACAAAAAGGACACATACTCCGTCCTCTGAACACCCCACCATTTAGTTTATTTACAAAATGTCAGAACAGCCGTGTTCTCCGCGGACAAATCGAACACAACAAAAGCGTATAGCACATAAAAAAAAACATTGAACCTATCTCATACTCCCCCACCCTCCCCAAACACTCTTACACACCAACATACTCCACTAAATACAATTTTTAATCCAAGTTTCACCGCACTGTACGCGGTTGACGGCGAATACAAGATGGCGGGCGCGACAAAAAATCTGCCGCGCATCACGCCCCACGTTGCCCAATCAGCAAACACGTTGCATGTCCGCAGACATGACGCAAGCCCATGGGCCAATCGGGGTGCTGTCCGCGGAGCGAACAGGAAAGTCCGTCCGCGAAGCGAACACAGATATCACTAATTTTTTTACCTTACATTTTTTTTAAAACTTTTGGACGGATTTACACCAAATTTGCAAAAGCACGCTTTCTGGACCAAGCCGCCGCTCCTGCCATAAATTTGGTGTAAATCCGTCGGGCTGTAGCCGTGCGCAAAGTTTTTTCCCATTATGTCTATAGGAAAAAACAAAAGTTTTAGGACCCCCCCTATAACTTTGCCCCCCGGACCAAACCTCTCCAAACTTAAAAATATTCAGAGTGGACCATATACTTTTTTTGCAAAGTTTGGTGAGGATTCGTCCAGAGGCAGCGAAGTTATAAGCCACCCAAAAAGTGCTCTTCCTATGGAAACACCAACTTAACCATAACTTGTAACCATAACATATATATATATATATACAGATATTCTGTATTTGAAAACAGTTAAAAATCAATGTTATCCATTTGGAGGCATTATGTAATCCAGGTATTAAAGTGATCGCCGTCCCAGTCACCCTGAGCATCAACATAAATACTAAAAACAAAATTAGGACAATTACATCCCTTGAATGCGGGATCACGTGTCAAAATACGTAAAAAGCTGGACCTCTCAATATGGCGGCTGGAACACCATTCGAGGAAGAAGCCGAATGAGTGCTCAGTGAAACAACAAAATAAGGTGAGAGGTTGATGCCCTTTATGCTCTACTTTTTGAATAAAGAATAAAAAACAGCCTGCACATATTGGTGGACGCTTAGAAGTGCTTTAAGTAATAGTACAGCTTGTAAGAATGAAATAGGCATTTATTTGTAGGTGCCTCTAAGGCTGCCCCCGTCCCATTAAAGGTTTCCTACAAAAGTGTTGGGCTCCTTGGTAAGACTTGGAGGCATTTGGAACTGAAAAAGGCAAGTGGGCGGGTTAGATCCTCATCTAGCTGTATACCCTATGTGGTAATACATATATTCTTGTCAATATTTTTATATTATTTGGTATGTCGCTGTTCAAAATTTGTTATCTTTTAATGTATGGTATAGCAAAGCCCTGAAGACGACCTGCGTCTATGGGTCATAACACGTGTCATACCTGAATAACTGGGCAATCATCTTTGAAGAACTAATCAAGAGTAATGGAAAATGTTATTTGGTTCAACATGCTACAGATAGGCCACATGGTTGATGGATCACTGTTCACTTTCTTGGAAATTTGGAGCTGGTTTCTACCCAAAAACAACATGTTGGCAAGCTCCTATGTGCAGGCTAAATGCTAGAAACTACTGGTAAAAAATAATTGGTCTCCAGTTTTGTGGCCTGTATGATTCCAGTTGTTGTGATATTGTCAGATCATTTAGCAAAGATTTACTTGATCTCCCTAGCTATACAAATTATCAAATGCTTATGATTGTTATTTACCAGATCCTTTACACCCACCCAAGCCTTGGTGCATAGGGCCATGTTGTAACCTTTCAATGCCGCTGGGACTTTTGGGATCACTCTCAGTTCTTTGAAGTGTTTAATTTACGAGGTGAATTTGGAAGTGAACTTGTAAAAGTGTTTGCCTCAGGCTATGCCTAACACAGCTAAAGGACCTGCAAAGTTGCCTTATTCCTCTCTCAGGTCAATTTCCCATGTTGTTAATGTCCTAGGCATGTCATCATCATGTGCAGCAGAGTCTCTTGCCCTGATTCATAGAATTATTTGTGCAATAATTAGGGACATTGTTTGCCAAAACCACGTGCAAAACCATGTTTGTCTATCCATGGAATCGACTGCGCAGGACTTTTTAGTACTTTGCAGGGACTGCACGCAGGCTCGACACATCTCTGCGAGTGGCTGAGTGCCTTGCACAAGACTCCTCACAAAGTGTGGGCATGGCCTGCGCATAGACTGGGGTAGGGGTCGGAACATGCGAAATGAGGAAGAACATGGGGAAATATGGGCGTTACAAGGGACGGCTTGCCGGCAGTCCATTGCACACCCACAAATTCGCATACCGAAGCGTATTCATGGATCTGTCAGCGCAACCTCTTGTCAAGGAAATGGCTGCGCAAAGCACTCAATCTATCTGCCGCCTGAAGGCAGGCATACAGGCACTTGCCGAAGGAATCACTGTGCAGAGGTAAGATCGGGTTTAGGGGTGCGTGCACGCAGTTAGGGTTCTGATCGGATTTGGAGGTGTGCATAAGCAGTGTAGCAGGGTGCAGGAATGGTTTACGGGGGTTTGCACGCATGTGCAGCAGGAAATTTTGACTTTTACCATACGTGGTACGCATGTTGAGGGGGTGCTGGGAATAGTTACGGGGGACACCACGCACGCCCGCCGGTTGCGGGCCTGGTCGTGGGGGTTTGCAGGCAGTTTTTCTCTGGGATGCGAGCACTGACTAGTCTGTGTACCATGTCCCAATAGGGCATTATCTTGGGGCATGACCCATAGCATGTGGTCCGTGGTGCCTGGTGTTTTACAACCACGCCAGCACTGGGGGTAGGAGGTAGTCCCATTTTGTACATTTTAGATGGCTTGTAGTATATGCGCTGACCCCTTCAGCCGGTGTGAAGACCCGGGAGCGGCTGAAGAAGGTGAAGAAGCAACCGATGGAAGCATGCTGCTGGTAAGGCTTAGCCGTTGTACTGACTTGTTTTTCCTCTGTCTTTTACCCTTCCAGGTACCGATGGATGAAGTCCTGGACGGGCGTGGCTGTAGACGTTTAGGAACAGAACAGACACGGTGACCGTTACGCTGCAGGAGTGCAGAATAACGTGAAGCGTGTTCTGTATGCAGGGCGTGGCTTAAATAGCCTTGCAAGTAGTCCCAGGTAAAGTAGTCCCTTTACCTTACCCTGTTCTTTGAATAAAATAGTCCCTCAGCCACACCCTGAGGAAACAGAAAGGTTCAGCCTGGCTAGTCTGGGCAAGTAGTTCCACATGATTTATCCCATATTATGAGCCTGGCGCCAACGGCGCCAGGACTGAGTACAAGAGGCTCTGGGGGCTTGAAAAGCCCTTATGGGAGTCGCTGACTGGGGGGGCCATCAGATCCATGGAGCCTTTAGTGCGAACCATGACACTTCCTAAATATCTTCCTTCTCGAGCTCTTCGCTCATCCGCCTCCAACTCCCTCAGGGTTGGTCGCTTCTCCAAGCAACGAGTTGCTGGTAGATCTCTTTCTTCGGCTGGGGCTTCCCTCTGGAACAGCCTCCCTGCTTCCATGAAACTTGAGGAGAACCATCTCCGGTTCCAGGAGCACCTCAAGACCTTCCTCTTTGCTTCTGCTTTCTCTCCTCCTCTCCCCTGCTGAACTCCTGACAGAAATGGCACTGGTCACCTGGCTACCCTCTGATCTCGGGCCCAGGTCCCATTCCCCGCCAGTTGCACACCTGCACTGCTTGCCGGGCAACCCTTGCACTTGGGAGATGTTTCTGTATCCCTACAGTCCCCTACCAGCTCTTGACACTTGATGTCTGCACTTACCCCTGTACTTGCCACGAGCTGTCCGCACTTTTCACCTATTGCTTTTATTTATTTTTTACTGTTGATCCTTTGTATTGCACTTCCCCTCCTCCCTTCCCCTCTGAACTTTTCCCTTTCTCCCCTCCCCTGCACTTGCACGATCTCAAGTCATCTGGCCTAGTAAGATTATTGTCTTTATCTTCCCTCAGTTCCCCCTCCCTTGCCTCGTCACGCCTTGAAACACTTGTGTATAGGCACGTTATAAATGCCATATCATATCATATCATATATCAAGAGCATACTTAAAACTCTACTTCAACTAATTATGTGATCCTCGGCAGCTCTCCTAAAGTGTTGTTCATCTAACCAAGGATATCCTACATAAATTGCAAATTGTTCACACGGAAACCCGCCTGGAACACCAAATGTATCTGCTTTACCTTTTAACGCAGCCTCTCGTACAATAAGCAGATGAGCAAAAAAAGTTCCTTTATTAATCATCGCTCAAATGAAAATAGACTTCAGGACCACTGTCTAATTGCCTAATACTCATTCAATCAAGGCCTTGAGCTCCGTCCTCCCAGGGATCCCTGGCATGTAGGATTGCTACATGCCACAGTCAGACTCATTTCTGGCCACTGGCTACCGATACCAGTGAAACTCCAGAAGTGTACTATCGTGATACTAGGCATCAAATGATGCCAGGAAGAAATAAAAGAAGCATTGGTAAGGCCAAAGGTTTTGGTGTTTTAATTCCTTTATTGAAGTTTGCATTTGTAAATAAGACTACACTGCATTTTTGGGCACAGCTTGGACAGTACCTCAAAGCATTTCTGGAAATGAGTGCTTGCAACCAAATAGCATTAGGAATAGACATGCAGAACAACCTCCCTTCATCACAGAGAACAGAACTATGTTTACTGCATGTATTACTAATGTTATATGTCAGCAACCAATCAAAATATTAAGATCATTTTAAAGTGAGCTAGGGTTGAGGGAGTAAGGGTGAGCGTAGATGGAAGGGAGAAGGGCTTAGCTAAGGTATGAGGCAGTAGGCATGGGTGAGCATGACAGGTGTGGCAATAGAGCGGGGTAGGAAAGGTATTGTGGGGAAGATAAATGTTGAGGAAAGGTGGGTGGGGATTGGAAGAGTGAGCTTGTGTGTGTGTAGAAAGTAGCATGGAAGTGTTTTTGGTATTAGAGGGGGTGTAAAAGGGTGGGCTGATGTGCATGGATAGGGGTTTGCAAGGGTGGGTAGGCTGGGGTAGGGGAAGTTGTGGAAGGGTGGGTTGGTGGTGTTGGGGAGCAGTTGGGGAAGGTTGGGTGGGATAGAGAAAAGTGAGGAAGGGTGAGTTTACAGATGGGTGAGGAAGGGTGAGTAGGGAAAGAGATTGGAGTGGAAAGGTGCGAGGGTGGGTAGAGATAGTGGTGTGAAATCATGGGGGTTAGAGAGCAATAGAGAAGGGTTTATTGATGGGACAAGATATTGGCGTGGAAGGTTGAATTGTGTGTAAAGTGGATGAGCAATGGTGGGTAGTTGACGGAGGGAGGTGCGAGGAAGGATGGGGAATAGAAGGGTGAGGAATGGGGTGAAAGTATATGGGTAAGGAATGGTGTGTGGGTGTGGTTAGAGGGGTACATAAGGATGGGTATATCAACAGCATCCAACACTACCTCAAAACCACTTTGAGTGGGGCACCTCAGATTGTTCAATAATGGCAAAGAGTCCAGAGCTGGCCTTGCTTATTTTGTTTTCTCTTTCCACTACACCAGATGGGCATGCTGTGTGAGCCAGAAGGAGATGGGAGCATGGGGCCAGTCTGTGGTGCTTGCCACTCGCAGGGGGGGCGTGTCATTAATAAATGTGTAACCTGTGACTTTTTATGGGACTACTAAACTATGTACATAGTTTATTCTGGATATCACAAGAGTCACAATGACAGCAAGGTTGTGTTGATGCTTGAGAATGGAAAGAGTTACATTTAAATGTTACATTGTATGATTGTAAGTCTTGGAGCATAGCTCAGGGGCAACGCGCTCGCCTTGGAATCAAGACGACGCGGTGCAACACATGTTCGATCCCCGGGTCCGTGCTTAGAAACCTCTGGGTATTAAGTCTGTTATAAATAACCATTTACAATGGTGTCTTCTGGATTAATTCCCAAACATATTGGGTCTCCTTACGAGTTTGGTTAATCCTCTGATTTGCCATTAAACTCAAACTCATTGACTGTTACCACCAATTCAAAATAGTGGATGGCGGGAGAATTTGACTTGCTCTAGATATGGAGACATAGATGCCAGTGTTAACTTCCTCTTGGTCATAGCGGGGAGTGGGAAGAGTGTGATACTGGTGTATTGGGTTGTTGGTTAGAAAGATTGTCAACTGCACTATATTCTGGTTAGACTGGGACTTGGGGCCATTACCTGGGTGTCATCACCATTGCAACGTGCTTAAAAACAATCTGCAGTACTTTAAATAGATGCATGCTATACAGCCTAGCAAAAGTCCACTTCCCTTTATTAGGCTGTATGAAAAGAAAGGTCCAGACACTTTTACGCTGCAGATCAAAATGTATACTCTGACAATAATCAATTCTTAAATTGAGCAACAATTAATCCAAAGGATTTTTTGTTTTGTTTTTAAACTAATTGTATGTCAATAATAAAAAAAACTAAATTATACAGCACTCAGTTGACATTGCCTACCAAAATGAGCAACGGTCAAATAACCGTGACTAGAAAGACTTTCATTGACATGGCTGAGAAAATCTCATAACTTGGAAAAAAATCCAATCACATAGGCAAAGAAACCCTAGCCTACTGAGATGAGCAACAGTCAAATAACCGTACATTCACTTAGGCGAGAAAAAAAAAAAACTTGAGCATAGCTAAGAAAGTCCCAACAGTAACTCATTGGATAGCATGCGCCAGTGTTTGGCCCACCTGGGTTTTGTCCAGGTAATTTTCAAGAATTATAGATACATGCATTTTTTTAAATATAAGAACAATCTTGCTTATTTCTTGAAAGATCATCTACACACTTGTACTTGTTACTGCGATTGGTTCCCTACACATGCGCTTTATAGTGCCACATTAAATCAAGTTTGCAATTTTGCTGAATGCCACTTTCTTGATTAGGAACCATCAGCTTTGCTTCTCCAATGTTGCCCTTGAGGGCATTATATTCCAAGATAGTTATCTGGTATACGGAAAGAGAGGGAAGAAAGAGGGGAAGAGAAGAGAGAAAAAGGGAAAGGAAAGGAAATCATTAGACCTATGGCTTCCAAAGCCTTAAACACATAAATGCTTGTCTTCCATATGTATGCAATTTATGATAACGACTCATACAGTGTTGGGCTAACATTTAAATTTAAAGTCTGGGAATTTGGGTTTGTTAGAGACTTGTAGCCCTCACCGGTCTTACTGCACCCAAAACAAAGGGGCTGTCGCAATGTTCACTGTCCACATTGTTCAATACTTGAATTCTAACCTCAGAATTGCGCTTGTATTTAATCACACGCTTGGCGTCATGATGTCATCCTGTGCTTGAGCACGGGACGTCCATTTTCTAACCTCTTATCTTGTCGCAATGGTCATAATTGGAAAAGAATTACTGATTTTGCCTGAAACCTGTATATTTGGTATCCATTTAAAAGCCTTGTAACATTCATCATAAGTTTAATTTCAGCCACAAATTAGGACGTAGTACCTAGGAAACATTGGGTTCATGTTACAACTATGGAGAACTATAAATGCCTAAATTGCCATTAAGACCTAGTATATTGTTAACTTGGACCACTCATATTGAGATGTCCATAAAGCAGGGTTAACATTACTATTCTGCATAGTTATCCAAGCCCATATTACTATAGTGAAACCCAGCTTGCTTCACATGGTCGGTTTGGACCTAGGTTTAATCATTTGAGAATTGTACCCCTGCCCCGTTCTAAAACGCATATCGTCCCTTCGTTAAGATGCAGTTCAACTGTAGCGGAAACAGAGCCCAATTCAAAGCCAGAACCTTTCACTATACATTCATCAGTGTTAATTGTCAAATTGGTCCACACACCATGAAATGCAGTGATAGACAGTTAAAACAGTACTTATAGAAATATCTCCATTTCGGTATCCTGATTTAATCCAATAGTGGTGCTCTGTAATTTACAGATGCTTCTGGCCTCCTCTTGCCTGAGTGTTCTTACACGATCTCAAGTCTGTGGCTTGGCCGTATATATTTCACTCCAATGAATTTCACTTGTTCCTTATTAAAAGCAGCTGCTCCCAGGTTTCCTGACACTTTGCAGTCTCAAGCGTTTGGTCTATTATTACGGGCCAAACGCTGGAACCACCGGGTCATTCGGAGTGTGGCAGCCATCTCCTGATGACTTTCCAAATCAGGAGAACCTCTTCCCACCCAAACTTCATAATCTGAGAGTGACACTGTGAACTGATTACTTTTCACTGTAGCATACCTTTTGATTACATTTATTTATATAAAAAGGGAAACAGGGAATTTAAACAATTTGAAATATTGTAACCGTGCAATGTTGATAACAGTCAAGGGTATTTAAAATATGATTCTATGAGCAAGTGTTAAATAAAACAGACCTTTCAATACACAAACCTGCCCAATACATACCCGAAGAGAAACTTTACCAGGGTTTTCAATATGGTGTTAACCAGTTCCAAGGGCTGGAAGAGGTGGGGGCATGTAACAAGGGCACCGGGCCGTTACCATCCGTTCGAGCCTTTGAACGGGTTGTCAACACTATTAGCACCCGACCGAAGTGCTGGACATGGATAATTGAAAGTATGTTCTTTCCGTGAATGGGTTGCATTGCAGCGTCTTATTCACGGAAAGAAAAGACTGTCAAAATATGGCCACCATGGAATGGGAAGGCAGGGCTCAGTATGGAGCCACTCTTCCCTTTCAATGGGGGGCCGTTGGGTCTGAGCATAAGTAGAAGCAGCAACTGCAGCGGCGGCACTGTCTGTCGCCGCAATGAGGGAGGTGGGAGGAGGGAAATTAAAAAAAGGGAATGGAGGGTGAGGGGAATATGGCAGGTGGGAGAACTGGCCATCTGGATGCTTGGAACGCGGGGTGAGATCGCTAGTTTCAGCCCACATTCCTTTGCTCCTGATTGGCTGACTCCCCCGCCAAGGGTGCTACTAACTCCATAAGGCAATCAGCTATATAGCCAGATTCTTCAGTGTAATATGTTGCCAGAATATTCTCTGAGATATCATATTTCTCATACAGTAAACACAGGGCTGAAATTGATGCCATTTTCAATAATTCAAGTTGTTGCTGTCTGTGAGATAAATAATGGTTTAAGCAACTCATAAAAGGCATCAATACAATGTGGTGGTTTGTGAAGCTATTTAACATATCTCCCACCAGCGTTTGCTCTGGGCTTTCACTTTATAAATATCTACCTTTTGATCTACTGCAGCTGGGGAACCATTCTGCTCTGGGATGATGAGTGATGCTTGTGTTATGGCCACTGGTCTGCATATTTATGAATGATGTTTTGACTTGACTGCGGCAAAAGACTACCTTGTGATCCTGATGTGTGCCTTCAATTGAAGGCGTAAGAGATGCCTGGAGTGTGCTTGGCATCACATTCTCAGAGCTGCGTGACATTTCGGAGTACAGAATGAAATAGGCATTTATTAGCAGGGACGATGTAGGTGCCTCTAAGGCTGCCCCAGTCCCATTAAAAGGTTTCCTAGAAAAGTGTGGGGCCCCTTAGTAAGACTTTTGGATGCAGTTGAAACTGAAAAAGGCAAGAGGGGTGCTAGATCCTCATCTAGCTGTATACCCTATGTGGTAATGCATATGTTCTTGTAATTTTTATATTATTTGGTATGTCGTTGTTTAAAATTGGTTATCCTTTAATGTAAGGTATAGCGAAACCCTGAAGACGACCTGTGTCGAAGGGTCGAAACACGTGTCGGCAGTATAACTGAATAACTAGACAATCAGCTGTGAAAAACCGATCAAGAGTTATGGAAAATGTTATTTGGTTCAACATGCGACAGACAGGGCACATGGTTGATGGATCAATGTTAACTTTCTTGGCATTTGGAACTGGTTTCTACCAAACAACAACTTGTTGACAAGGCTGAATGCTTGAAACTATTGGTAAAAAATAATTGGTCTCCAGTTTTGTGGCCTGTATGATTCCAGTTGATGTGACATTGTCAGATCATTTAGCAAAGATTGATGCCAAGTGTAGCGGAGGACTCTGGTGTACTGATCGAACATGATATGGCGGTAGATTTACTTGATCTCCCTAGCTATACAAATGATCAAATGCTAATGATAAGCCTTGGTGCATAGGGTCAGGTCGTAACCTTTTAATGCTGCTGGGCCTTTTGGGATCACTTTCAGATCTTTGAAGTGTTTCATTTAGGAGGTGAATTTGGAAGTGAACTTGTAAAAGTGTTTGTCTCAGGCTATGCCTAACACAGCTAAAGGACCTGCAAAGTTGCCTTATTCCTCTCGCAGGTCAATGTCCCATGTTGTCAATGTCCTAGGCATGTCATCATCATGTGCAGCAGAGTCTCTGGCCCTGATTCATGGAATTATTTGCACGATAAATAGGGACATTGTTTGCCAAAACCACGTGCGAAACCATGTTTGTCTCTTCGTGGAATCGACTGCGCAGAACATTTTAGTAGTTTGCGGAGACTGCGTGCAGGTTTGACATGTCTCTGCGAGCGGCTGAGTGCCTTGCACAAGACTCCTCACAGAGTGTGGGCATAGCCTGCGCGTAGACCGGAGTAGGGGGCGGAACCCGCATAATGGGGAAAATGAAGGGGAGATATATTGGCGTTACGAGGGACAGCCTGCAGGCAGTCCACCGCACGCCCACAAAAGCGCACACCCAAGCGTATTCATGGATCTGTCAGCGCAACCTCTTGTCAAGGAAATGGCTGCGCAAAGCTCTCGGTCTATCTAATGCCTCAAGGCAGGCATACAGGCACTTGCACACAGGAATCACTGTGCAAAGGTAAGATCGGGTTTAGGGGTGCAAGAACGGTTAACGGGGGTTTGCACGTATGTGTAGCGGGAAATGATGACTTTTACGATATGTGTTACGCATGTTGAGGGGGTGCTGGGAATAGTTACGGGGGACCCCACGCCCGCCCGCCGGGTTGTGGGCCTGGTCGCGGGGGTTCGGAGGAAGTTTTTCCAGGGTGCATTACATCGCGCGCAAGCACTGCGCAAACGTCTGTTTCCATGGCTGGAATGGCTCTGCATGTGGGCGTGTCATGGACGTCTGGCCGCGACTTGCGCATACTGTTACTTTGCGTGAACAAAACCATGCATACGTACATATTTTCTTATGTGTGACGGGCCGTGCAGAGCTGTTCTCAGCACACAGGATTTGCGGGATGAATGCACCTTTTTCCATGTATCTGGCACTGTGTCTCCTCTATGCCAAGTTCATGTATTTGATATTTCACGTTGCCATGAAGGTTATTGTTTCCTCCTCTCCTATGATAAAGCTACTTAGGTCTTCTATTTCGAGTGCTGCAAACAGGCTTGCCTTGCATATTTTTTATTAAATCGAAATGATGCATATTTTGCACTTCTAGCTTCTAGTACAGGGTCTGCCAAGTTACTTGTGACTATGTGACAAGCACCTCTATCCATGTGTTTCCTGTAACCCACTCCTCTACATTCTCTTTTACCCCTTAGAGATGCACTGTCCTTCTCGAAGCTGGTATGGAAGGGTTACCATTTCCCATTTCACGATGAAGATTTACTCTAATGATTAAACATTTAATATCAAATGAATTGAATGTGTTAATTCAGATCGATTGTTTTAAGTTGTTGTTTATGGTTCCGAGTATTTTGCGGGAAGATGTTGATTATTTAAGTGAAACGAAATCATGATGAAGAAGGTTTTGAATTACTCATAACCATGGGCACAGTCCTGGGATACCCTCCAGACCATCGTTTTTTAGCATGCCAAGCCATGACAGAAGGGGAAAGACCATAAGCAAATCAGGCATATTGCTACCCCAAAAGCGGCAGTCCAGCCCGAACTGCTATGTCACATCCCCTCTGCATGAGACCACAAGCATCCCCAGACATGTTTCAGCCTTGTTGGGCATCCTCAGTGAGGAGTAGCTTGGGTCTCTAGGCCCCTCAGACTCGGGACCCACGTCCCGGCATACCTGTCCCACTCCGGGTGTTGATTATTTTATCATGTATTTCAATTGTTTTATTTAAATGAACTTATGTGTATGACTGGACTTTTGTGCTGCTGGAGATGCCTTGGTAAATTGTTTTACTGCACATGTGCCTAAAACATCCTAGAAACACCTGTATACAGGTGCGTTATAAATGACATTTCATACCAACTTAAGTATTTTTGCACTTTGTAATTATAACATTTATTTCCTTTTTTTTATTTTTTTTTATTTTAGTTTTATTAAATTTTCAACAAAGCATAGTAGTTCGGTTACGCTTACATTCAAGGCATTTGCATTTGTGTTTGCATTTCAGATTATCACAATGGTTCCTTGCAACAATTAACTTTAAAGATGTAACTTATCTTTCCAACTGTTTCGTGTTTCCCCTTCCCATACCCTCCCTCCACCCTCCCCCCTAGCAGGGTTTCAGTAGAGAGTTATACATTTCGCATTTCAAAGGTGCCCTGGTTATTGGTCAGAACAGACAGTCTGCATTGTCTGCAATGTTCATTCAATTTAGGTAACAATGAGGCCAGTAGACTCAGCGGCTTGGGCCTCCCAGGGGCATATCTCACATCAAGAAGAATTCGGAGCATACTTTGAAGAGTCTACTGGTGTTCCTGTGGTTCAGTGACCGGGCTGGATTCAGTCAAGTGTTCCCTTACAAAATCCCACCATGGAGAGCAGCAGTGATTCGCTCCATTGTGTATATATTGGTCGCCACTGTAACCCACTCACCCAGGCTGGGGAGAATGTCTGCTTTCTACCTGGTGGCCAAACATGCCCGTGCACCTAGTAGGAGCATGGCTGCTTTACCTTTTAGTTTAGTCATCTCTACCGCAGATTGCTCGAGGCCGAGTAGTACCAGGAGCGGGGTGTTTTCCCTGGAAATCCTGTCCACTTTTTTGATCCAACTAAGAACTTCATCCCAGTATGTCCGGGCACGAGGGCACCCCCACCACATATGCCAGTAATCCGCTCGCTCCACGCACTGGCGCCAGCAGAGTGGGCTCCTTGTCTGATACATTTTAGATAGTCTATGGGGGTCGTATAGCCACATGTGGAGGAGTTTAATGGCGTGGAGTTTGTATTGTGCTGCTATTGATACCCAAGATACGCCCCACAGATGGTATTCTAATTGCTTGGGTCTAGTTCTATGACAAGGTCGCTTTCCCATCTATGTTTGAGATTGTCGGTCAAACCCTTTCCCACCTCCAATAGTGCTTTGTACATGCCAGATGTCATGCCCTTGGTTCCAGACATTGTATCTAGAAGCTTTTCAAAGGGGGTGAGATCTCTTTGGATTTTTTCAGCCCATTCTTTCCTCATGAGGGTGCCCTTTAGTTGTAGGAAGAAGAAGATGGGAGTGGCTGGATCCCTAGCGCTTCCTCAAGTTCAGTAATCGTGATGTATGTCCCATTTCTCCACAATGGTCCGACCCTCTCCAGACCTGCATTGAACCAGGATTGGAATCTAGGATGATCGTGGATTTCTTCTCGTATGCCCGGTGACCATATGTGGCCAATGGGGAGGGCCATATAGTGACTCCCTTCATGCCTGCGCTCTCTCTCCAAATATCCCAAATTGTGCCCAATATTGGGTGGGTCCGTAGTCTGCATGTGAGTTTGTGTCTGGGGACCCGCAGCCATTCTGCCAACGTAACAGGGGTCTGGTTGTGGTTGTCTAAGTGTACCCATTGGAGTTCATTTCTTTCTCTCAGGTGGGGGATTAGTATTCTCAGTTGCACTGCATTATAATACAGCTGGAAGTCAGGGAGACCTACGCCACCTTTTTCTTTGGGCAGGGTGAGAATGTCATATGATATCCTTGGTTTTTTGCCTAGCCACAAGAATTTAACGATATCTCTTTTCACTTCCTTGAAGAATGTGTCTGGGGGTTTTATGGGGTGCATTTGGAATGGGTGTAAGAACCTCGGAAGGTGGATCATCTTGATCGCATTAAGTCTGCCAATCCAGGAAATCGTGAGTTTTTGCCAATTTGCTATGTCGTTATGGAAGCCTGACAAGAGTTGGGGATAATTTGCCTCGTTTTTGGTTAGGTTTATACCTAAGTACCGGAGGATGTTACTCTCTATTACCCGCCCGAGTGCAGAGAGGGCAGAGGTATCTGCAGGGGTGAGCTCCTTCAGTGGAAACACTATTGATCTTGACTTATTAATTCTGAAGCCCGAGTGGGCACCATATTTCTCTATCAGTAGTATGGCCCTTGGTTTGGTCATAAGAGGGTTTTGGACGTGAAGTTGAATATCATCTGCATAAAAGGCTATTTTGTGTTCTCTTCCGGCTGTCTGGAGACCTTCAACTTGGGGATCTGCTCTTAGGACTTGGGCTTGGGGTTCTATTGAGAGGGCGAACAGGATTGCAGAGAGTGGGCAGCCCTGCCTCGTTCCTCTGCTCAAGTCAAACCACCTTAAGTATTCAGAGTTTACCATTACCGAGGCCTTGGGGGATGTATATACAGCCTTGATTCCTCTACGAAGGGCTGGGCCTACTCCAATCTTTTCTAGGACTGCTTCCAGAAAACTCCACTGTACCCTGTCAAATGCTTTTTCAGCGTCAAAAGACTGTCCGCCATTTTCTGCAAGTCATGAATGAGGTGAAGTGTTTTACGCATCGTGGCCGCTCCCTGTCGTCCTAATATGAATCCTACTTGGAGTGGATCACCGAGGGCATATGGGTTTCTAACCTGGCAGCCAGCTCTCTGGTGTATATCTTAGCATCTATGTTAAGAAGGGATATAGGACGATAGGAACCACAGTGTTTGGGATTGTTTCCTTCTTTTGGAATTACAGAGAAGAAAGCCTGGGAGAAGGATTCAGGGGCCAGCCCTGTTTGTAGGACGTGGTTAAATAGTTCAACCATGAAAGGGAGGAAGGGGGGTTATGAAGGTTTTATAGAATCCCGCTGTATAGCCGTCATTTCCCGATGCCTTCCCCAGTGGAAGCCTCTTGACTGCTCTTTCAACCTCTTCTGCCGTAATTGAAGACTCCACCTCTTCCGCCGTGTTTTGGGGGTGTCTGGGCATGTCTATTCCCTGCAAGTATTGATCAGTCTCCTCCCTGGCTTGTCCTATTTCTGATGTATAGAGGCGTTCATTGAATTTAGCGAATGCCTCCGAGATTCCCCCTGTTCCGATATCTGTGTCCCATCCTCCTCAATGGTCTTGACCCACCTTTCCACCCGCTGTCTCCGTAGTCTGGCTGCCAATAGGGCATCGGCCTTGTCTCCCTTTTCATGATGTTTCTGTTTGAGGAATTGGAATTTGCGCACCGCTAGGCCTTCCTCTAGTCGTTTTAATTCTTCTCTTTTCTGCATTGCCTCTGCGACTTTTGTAGCCCTATCTGTCTCATTATTCCATGCTATTGTATCTAGCTGTGTGATTTTGTTCCTCAGATTTTTCTCTATTATAGCCCTTTCCCTCTTTTTCGCTGCCCCCTCTCTAATCAGGACACCCCTCCATGTTGCCTTGCCCGCCTCCCACACTGTTCTCTTTGAGGTGTCGCCTGTGCTGTTTATTTTAAAGTATTCTTCAATTTTGTGGGCCATTTCAGCGCAGAAAATTGGGTCTTTCCAAAGAGATTCATTACATCACCATTTCGTGTTTTTAGATGGTAGGGCATCCAATTTAATACCAACCATAACTAAGTCATGGTCTGACCATGAGATTGCGATTATGTCAGCCGTGTTGGTGACTTCTAAGATATCCTTTGATAAGTACATGTAGTCTATCCTAGTGTATGTTAGGTGTGGGGCTGAGTAAAAAGTGAATCCTTTGTCGTTAGGGTGTAGATGCCGCCAGGTATCATGAAAACCATAGATCCGCATCATCTCTACCACTTCCGGTCGGCCTTTGTCTGGCAGACGGCCGGCATCTGGCTTGCCTGCCTGTCTGTCCATGGTGGGATCGGCCCATAGATTAAGGCCCCCCCAGGATAGTAGGTCCAGCATTATCTTCGGAACAGTGCGTTTCAGAAAGCGGGTCTGACCCGCATTGGGGAGTATGGTGTTGTTAAGGTAAGGGTAATGTTATGAATTCTGCCCACTAGTAAGATGGCTCTCCCCTCCTGATCGGGCCATGTCTTGGAGACCTCAAGGTTTAGCCCCTTCCTGACCAGTATACCTACGCCCGCCTTTCTCAAGGGACCAGAGCTCCAGTATTCCGAGCCCCAGCTAGCTTGCAAGAATTTTCGTTCTTCGCCCGCATGTATTTTGTTTCCTGGAGAAAGAGCACATCTGAGCTTGCTCTCCTGAATTCCCTGCACACTAGGGATCTTTTATTCGGTGAGTTTAAACCCTTCACATTCGGCATGCCAATCCTGAGCAGCCCATGTGCACTAACTGAGGGTGGTGCCGTCATTGTACTCCCATTTATTTTTATCGCTATGCGGACATCTCGTGCACCTGTTGTCCTTTGATTGCTCTGTGTCCTCCTTCCCATTTGTCGAACTCCCTGACTCTGCTGGCTCCCTTTCCCCGTCCCTACCCCTCCCACTCTCCCTCCCCTTTGGCATCCGATCTAGCTGGACCATCTCACCCTGCCAGCCTCGGACCACCTTTGTGGAGCGTGCAAACCACGGTCCAAATTTTAGACATCTCTAATAACCATGAGCCCCTTAATCCCCCACTTTATGAGTCTAGTACCGCGGTTCTTTCAGCACATTGCTAAATATTCATGGGCCATCCACCCTCTCAGTGAACACCTGACTATTAGTTTTGTGACTGGGTTCAAATGGCAGAACTCACTATGACAGTCCATGCCCCAGTATTTACCTGTGGGTCACTACTGCCATCAGCTACATTATTCATCTGAGGCATCCTGCGTAAGAGTCACATTCAGGCCCCCAGTTTCCTCGGGGGTTCTTTCTTGCCAAACCTTCAGTGTTCTCTGGGGTAGTGCCTCTCTGGGCCTCCCCTGTTCGACAATCACCACCATCAGTGCTCCATTCCTGGTAAGGCGTTCATCCCCCCATATTTCCTGGATCCCGGAATTTTCCTACGTCTGGGTCCCTGTAGTTTGCATGGTCGATCCTCATGGGGTCCTTCTTCCGGATTCTGTTTGTTGGGTCGGTTGCCTAGTAAGTCCGCTATGCAGTTCCGTATGTCCTTTTCTGTTTGTAGTCTAACGGTGCTCTCTTCGTGTTCCAACGTGAGGGAGAAGGGGTATCCCCACCAATATTGGATTCCTTTTTCTTTAAGCCATTTGGTCAGAGGTATGTATTTCCTCTGCATTGCCAGAGTGAGAGAGGATAGGTCCTGGAAGATCATCACGTTAGCCGTATAGTGAACTATTTGGGGGGTGTTTTTGGCCTTTTCCAGGATTCTTGCTCTGTCTGACTAATTGTGGAATCTCACGAGCACTGTCTTCGGGCCTCCGGGAGATCCCCCTGCCCTGTGTATACGGTCAATCTTTGGCTCGTCTACCGTGTCGTCCTCGAATAGTACTTTGAGAATCGCATGGAGGGATCTTTTTAAGTCTTGTTCTGTTTCTCCTTCTCACGTTGCTATTCTGAAGATTCTCAGGTTGTTACGCCTTTCGCGATTTTCCAAATCATCCATTTTTAGACGATATTCTTCTTCCCTTGTCTCGATGTCTGCGAGCCTCTGGTCCATTTGGGATTCAAATGTGTCTAGCGAGGTTTGGTTGGTCTTGACTCCCTCGAGCCTCTCCTCATGCTTGTCAATTCTGTTCGTTATCCTGTCGATCTTGCCCCCAATGTCTGCTCTCATGCTCTTCATCTCAGTAAGAAGAGACGCCACATCGGCCTTTGTGCGGCGCCTTCTGTTCCTGATGTTGCCATGATAGGTGTCGATTCGGGATCTGCTGCAGGGTGGAGTGGGGAGTAACGGTATTTGGCGAGTTGTTGGCGTGTGTCCATGCGCTTTTTTTTCCCGTTTGCTGCAGCTGTGGAGCAGAGACGGTACCTCTTGCTGGGTTTTGGTTGTGTAAGGGTACCCGGTCAGATCCTGCGCAACGGCTTTCGTGCCCAGGGGTTCTCTCCCCTTCCTCTGACTTATATTGTTAGTGTGTTAGCCCAAGGGAGGCACACGCCTCTGTTTACTGAGAGGGCTCTACCCCTTAGTGCACTCAGTTCTGCAGTGGATCTTGGGTAGCTCCTAACACTGGGGTTGAGGGTCCAGGGCGGGCTTGTGGTTCACATGCCGTGATCCAGAAAGTTTTGTGTGGTAAAGCACTGTCGTGGATTCAGAGTGCTGCCGTCCCCAGGCCGATCGGACAGAGGTACCTGTGAGGCAGGTTCAGTCGTGGGAGAGGTGTTCGCCTCTTCGGAACCTCCTCGCTAGTCCCCAGCACAGTGTTTTGTTCAGGCTTTAGGAGCATACGTGGTGCTGTGGAGATGACTTTGGGCATCCAAGTGAGCCACATGAGTTCCCTGTATTGTCTATCAGTTATGCTGTCACGGTCAGGAGGGCGCTATATGTCTGTGCCATTTCGGTTCCGGATTAGCAGCTTAGATGTCTCCAGACTGATTCCAGGAACATCGAGGGTCGAGGGTATAGGCAGAACACTGGCAGTGAATGGCTTCAGGGTTTGGAAAATTGCAGCGGCTTGTGTGGGTTGTTTTCACGTGGGGTACCTAGTCGAATGGTTGGGGGGAGGCCAGGTATTACAGCGAGAGTTCACCTTTATTGGCCGGAGATCAAAGTAAGAGCCCACGGTATGTCACAGCCGTATCTTTATGTTAATGCTGTGTTGTTGCGATGCCATCAACTTCATAGTCCAAATGTGTGTTTGTGCGCAGCTAGGAGCCTATGCTCTCTTCACCCGGGTGGTTCTAGTGGTAGATGTGGTGTTGCGTACTTTATTGTTGCAGGGGTCCACGTGGGGCAGCCAGCACGTAGTATTCCTTGTTGTGTTGGGGCTTATTCTACGGATCCGTGCACCACAGGGTACATGATCTCCCTTCCCCTCTGCGGTACCGCTGGGTCGCGTGACGTGGTTCTCTATCAATGCTGGGCCTTTAGAGGGTCGGCCGCGCCAGGGTGTTCAATATTCCGTTTAATCAGGCGAGGACCGGAGGGGTGCACTCACTGTATGCATTGGCAGCTGTGATTGAGCCTCTTCTCATGCACACTGGGATGCGTCTGTCGTCCGGTGTACCTCAAGAGTTCTGCTCTGATTCCGGTCGGTGCGTAGCTTTGGTTCTCTGTGGCTGCTGGACCATATGGAGGGGCTTCCTTCCTGATGATGTAGGGAACAGTTGGACAGGGTCCGTTGCCCTCCGATCTCAGCAGAGCCTGGTACCCGTTCTTGTTGTGGGCGCTTCTCTAGGGACCCAGTGGGTGCTTTTCTCACCGTGCGTGGGGAAGCTGCTTCACTTCGCCTTGTAGTGCGGTGAGCAGGTAGTGGAGCCGGGGCACGTGTGCACTGCTGTGCGGGTTGCCATGTAGTTGCTGTCTACTGCGGTTTCTCCGTAGTTTGAAGTCAGGGCCAGTGAGAGTTTCACTTTCGTTTATAGGTGGGTTTGGATGTCGTTGCAATCCTTTGAGGATTTTAATGGATTCCCCAGGCCAATGTCCTCCAGGATTTCTTCTGAGAAAGGGGGGGACCTTCCGACAACACCAAATCACTTTTTTTCCCATGGGGGGTCTAGAAGCAGGGGCTCATGCCTCTTCTCGGACCTCAGGGTTGGAGCTTACACGGAGGAGGACTTCATCCGTGCGCCCCCTGGTGGCCCACATGTATTTCCTTTAACAAATCTTTAAGGAACCATCATATGAATTCTGCTCTCTAATGGTTTGCTTTCATCTTGTTGGTCAAACAACAACTGGTTCATATGAGAAGTTTCAGATCAATGCGCCATACTGTCTCATGCAGAGAACAGCAAGTGTCCAGTCTGTCAGAGGTTATTTTTGACCTATTCACGGAGCCTCTTCTGCTGTCTTAAAGGATGTTGGGCCTCATAAGCCTGCTGGTCCGGAATCAACAGTGCCGGTAGAACGGTACCCACACCGTTTTCCCGGACCGGCACATTGTGATCCGCTATGGTGGAAACACCATCACTGCAAAGTGACCCCTGCGGTGCTACCGCACCCGGTAGCACCATGACTGCAAACAGCGCGTTGAATCACCGGACGTCCCTGAATTACTGCAATGCTGGTACCAGGTACATTATGAGTACTGTGTACATGGAAACACTGCCATAAAAATGGAGTTAGCACTGTGACCACAGCGCCTGTATTACCGCCACCATGGACCAGGCGTTAAACAGTGCCAGGTGAGCAGCAACAAGACTCAGGTGTGCAAAATTAGGCCAGCTGCGCATGATTTTCCACTGGGAACGTACAAAAAAGGGCCACACCCAACCGACCATCCACCAAAACCATGCTGACAGGCGGCCTAGCAGCAATTGGGATGGGGAACCTGCAAGCAGCAATGGAATTTGAAGCAGCACTGAGGCAGAGGAGGAGGCGTAGGCGTGGGAGGCAAATGAGGAACCCGGTTGCCATCCCAAACATCAATGTACAGCAGGTATGACTCCGCAGGCACCCACCAATACCCCGCATCAGAGCCATACCCTAGAACATAACCCCAAGTCAAATCCACACATTATACCGGCTTGACAGGGCCACAATAATATCAATTGTCACACTCATCAACGAAGACATCAGCAGCATAATCAACATCTGGACTGCAATTCCACCCTTGCTGAAGGTAGTCTCGGTACTGCACTTCCTTGCACTGGAACATATCAGCACACTGTAGAGGAGCTGCATGGGCAGTCACAACCCTGATTTTCAAGGGTACTCTTCCAGCTACTGGATGCGCTGCTGCGCCATGGGTCAGACCACATTGCCCTACCCTGAACATCTGCACAGGTCAATGCCCTTTCCGGCATGCCCAATTGCATTGGTGCATTAGACTGTACGCATGTGGAGATGACTTTCAGACATGCAATTGAGGCGGTCTATTGAAATCAGAAGCAATTTCAATACCTCAACGTGCAGATGGTCTGTGATGCACAACTACTAATCATGCATACCAGTGCACATTTCCCGGGAATGTGTGTAATATTGAACAGTTGAACAAAGTACAACTTTGCCGTTCCCAACACAACAGAGGTGGTAAGTTTACCGCCTCCGTAGTTTCTGGACAGGCAAAGTACAAGTCTGAGGCCGTGTGCCATCCCGCCCGCACTGTCTGCCCTGGCGGGAGATTTGGCACCTGGCCGCAGACTTTCACTGCTACACCGGCACCGTAATTACACGGTGCCATGGTTTCAGTGGTCCTCATTCCCATTGAGTCCTATGAGGTTCAAATGGGAATGGGGCCTAACAAATACAGCTGCCTGATTTACCGCACCGCCGGGGCTGTAATGCCCCAGTGTTTCCGGCAAGTCAGGCGGCAGGAATTCATCACAGGTCCTGCGTCTACCTGCCGGTTTTACCTGCATGTTTACCGCTGCACCTGTGATGAAGGACATTGTAACATATTGCACATTGAAATCTGTGGCCTGTACTATGTTGTGTGCTGATCTAATACAGAGACTGTGTGCATGCTACTAGGAGTAAATAAATGCCAGCACAAACATTCTTTCACCTTACTGTCACTGCCATGCAGGTGATGCCGGATACCCACTCACGCCATGGCTCATGACACCCATCCGACGACCCCGGAACAGGCATGAGGAGGCCTACAACCGGGCACACATAAGGACATGGGGCATGATAAAGAGGACCTTTGGACTGCTGAAGTCCAGGTGCCGCTGCCTCAGCAGATCCGGTGGCGCATTGCTGTACAACCCCGTAAAGGTAGGGAAGATTGTGCTGGCATATGCCATGCTGCACAATATGTGTATACGCAGGAACATTCCACTGCCCCCGTAAATGGAGCCAGCAGATGAGGATGAAGAAGATGAGGACGATGATGATGGGATGGGTGTACCACCAGGGCAGGGTCCCATGGATGGACTACATGCACGGGGAGCATTTAATGGGAAAAAAAAATTCTGATATGAACTGCACATGTAGCACATTAGTTTGTAACACTTGCATTAAATGATTGATACACACACGGAAGAAGATTGCCCACTCATAGTTATGATTTGCAACCTAGTGTATTACGGAAAAAAAATATAGGAATAGGTGCAACAAAAATACACACCCACCTTTCCAATGTACCCACCCACCACCCAAGCCCCAACTACTTATTCCTACTGTGGACCACCCCCACCTCCCCAATGTACCCACCCACCGGCCAGGCCCCAACTTATACCCACCATGGACCACCTCCACCTCCCCAACTTACCCACCCACCGCCCAGGCCCCAGCTACCTATTCTCACTATGGACCACCCCCACCTCCCCAACGTACCCACCCACCTCTGAGGCCCAAGACACTCTATTTCTTCCCACTCTTGGGGCCAGGTATGTCCCTCTGGGTTGGCCCAGACAACCGTGTGGACCTCTTGCTGGGGCTGCCAGCCTGCGAGCTGGATGGAGTGGTGCTGGTGGAGGGCATAGGGGGTTCTGTGTGGGTAGGTGGCTCATGATGGACTGCAGGGCCAGCAACATTGTTTCTACAATATTGGACTCACGCTGGTTCCCTCACGTACCCGTCATACCCGTCATGACTGAGACTCCTCACGTTGGAGCATGGACTCCTCCAGGTGTCGCTCCACCAGTGCGGCCACAGTGCCCTGACATTGCTTTATGTGCTGCAGACGGCTGGTTAACTCCTGGAGTGACGGTGTTGGGGAGCGCATCGGACTCCTTGTGCTCGTCGGGCTAAATGTGCCCAGTTGATCTGGGGTGTGGGAGTTCTCATCACTCCTTGATCCAGGTGCATCATCCACAGGTCCCTTGCAAGTACTGTCCACACCATCAGGCTCAGACAGGTTTGATTTTGGTGCTGCACTTCCCACTGGACTTGCTGTGGCAGCAGGGATGTTCTGCTGGGCTGCACGCTGGGGTGCTGTGTCAGCAGGGATGTTCTGCTGGGGTGCCTGCTGGGTTGCCAACACTGCTGGGGTGGTGGTTTCCTGAGCGTGGTACAAATGGGCCGTCGTTACGCCACAGGTGTCCAAGGTGCCTGCACCGGATGTCAATTGATGTCTTCGACGTTGGGCACGTCCAGTCCCCCTTGACGTCCCCGGATGTCCCCCGTTGGTCCCATGTGATGTTCCTGTAAGAGATAGAAAGGCATGCTGTTAGGGGTGTCACAGCATGTGTATGGTAAAATTACATGCAACACACTCCTCAAGCAGCATCAAAATGTGGTTACATGCATTGATGTGTGCTGCGGTCATGTGGGTGTGTATGGGCTTCCACTTTGCTGCACGCCATCTGGCTGGCCGGGGGTTGGGGGTGGGGGTATTGGGTGTGCTAGGGGTGATGGGGAATGTGATATGTGGCTTTTAGTGCATTGTTGGTGGGGGTTTAGCTTGATTCACATGCATGTCGTCGCACTTTCTGTACTCACCAGCCTCGCCAGGTGTCACTGCTCCAGCCTCTGCTCCACCAACTCCCTCAATGCCTTCGAGGTGCAGCACGTTGCTGCACTTTTCCTCCCACGGTAACATCTTCAGTGGGGAATGTGGTCCACCATCTCTAGCGTTGCACTGCTGCCTGTGGGCTGCCAGTATGTTGCGCACCCTGAGGCGCAGGTCATCCCACCTCTTGTGGCAGTCCTTGACCGAACGGGGTGTCACCCCCACAGCTGACACCTTCTGGGCAGCCTCAGCCCATATGGCCTTTCGCCTCAGCCCTCAGCCCTCAGCTGCGTGGAGCGCTTCTGATCTGCTGTGAATAACTTCCCTGCATTTTTGACTATGTGGTTGACAAGCAGGGTGAGCTCCGCTTCTCTGAAGCGGGGTTTGCGCTGCTGTCTCACTGGACTCCTGGATGACATCTCCCTCAGTGATTTTTGACTGTCAAAGTAGCTGTGGGCCTTCTGGTACCGGAGGATTGCAGTGGATTTGATTTATGTAATGTCCGACGTTCTCTTTCCAGTTTCAGTGATAACTGTATTTCCGGCTCTGGTGTTTCCAATGGTGCTATGTCCTGCATACACTAATGGTGGCAGTGGACCCCTGTCCGCCGGTGGTACCATAATGGCGGTGGCGCTGATTCCGCACGTTGATGATGCGTGTGGCCGCCAAGCCGTAATTCAACCTTTTTTCTGCCCCTCCCCCACACTTTCTCACTCCCCCCTCCCACGCACTTGCGCGATCTGAATGACACTTGGCCCAGTAGGATAGTTGTCCGTCTTCCCTCTGATACCCCTCCCTTGCCTCGTTGTACCTTGAAACACTTGTGTATAGGCGCGTTACAAATGCCATATCATATCATAATCACCACACGGGGACGGAAACAGTGCCCCCGCCATCACAGTAACACCGGATTTCTTATGCCTAACATGTAATGAGGCCTGTTGTCTTCTTGTTGCGCCTATATGTCAATGATGGACAGCTTTACCTAGACATCAGACAAATTATGGACATCTCATAACTAAACCCTGTATTATGCTCTTTCAACCATAGATGATTGTCTCCAGAGTTCTGGTTCTCTCTAGGTTGGACTAATGCAACAGCCTCTTTCTAAATCTTCCAGCTTCTACTCTCCGCCCTCTGCAACTCATTCAGAACAGGACTGCAAGACCTGTCCTCGGCCTCAAACCCAGAGATCGTATCTCTCCAGGATTGAAATCTATGCGCTGGCTCCCAGTGGCTGCGAGGATTAAGTTCAAAACCCTCTGCATTGTCAAAAAGGCCTTCTACGGCCTGGGGCCTCAATACCTTCAACTCTCTCTTCCCAAATATCGTCCTTCTCAACCTCTTCGCTCATCCGCCTCCAACTCCCTCAGGGTCACTCGCTTCTCCAAGCAATGAGTCGGTGGTAGATCTCTTTCTTCGGCTGGAGCCACCCTCTGGAACAGCCTCCCTGCCATCCTGAAACTTAAGGAGAACCATCTCTGGTTCTGGGAGCATCTCAAGACCTTCCTCTTTGCTTCTGCGTTCTCTCCTCCTCTCCCCTGCAGAACTCCTGACTGAAACGGCACTGGTCACCTGGCTACCCTCTGGCTACCCTCTGATCTCCAGCCCAGGTCCTCTCCCCGCCAGTTGCACACCTGCACTGCCTCCCCAGCAACCCTTGCACTTGGGGGCTGTTTCTGTATCCCTACAGTCCCCTACCAGCTCTTGACACTTGATGTCTGCACTTACCCCTGCACTTGCCACAAGCTGGCTGCACTTTTCACCTATTGTTTTTATTTATCGTATTTATTTTTTACTGTTGATCCTAGGTATTGTACTGCCTCCTCCCCTTTTTCCTCCCCTACTTACCCTTTCCCCCCCTCCCCTGCACTTGCACAATCTCAGTGTCACCTGGCCTAGTAAGATCGTTTTCTTTGTCTTCCATATGTTCCCCTCCCTTGCCTCGTCACGCCTTGAAACACTTGTGTATAGGCACGTTATAAATGCCATATCATATCATATCATATATTAAGAGCATACTTAAAACTCAACTCCAACTGATTGTGTGATCCTCGGCAGCTCTCCTAATGCGTTGTTCATCTAACCAAAGATATCCTACATGAATTGCAAATTGTTCACACGGAAACCTGCCTGTCGTACAATAAGCAGATGAGCAAAAAAAAGTTCCTTTATTAACCATCGCTCAAATGAAAATAGACTTCAGGACCACTGTCTAATTCCCTAATACTCATTCCACCAAGGCCTTGAGCTCTGTCCTCACAGGGATCCCTGGCATGTAGCATTGCTACATGCCACAGTCAGACTCATTTCTGGAATCAGAGGTTTGAGTGAATTTGGCTCTGCTCATGAACCTCCAGTGGCTACCGATACCAGTGAAACTCCAGAAGTGTACTATCGTGATACTAGACATAAAAAGTTTGCATTTGTAAATAAGAATACACTGCATTTTTGGGCACAGCTTGGACAGTAATTCAAAGCATTTTTGGAAATGAGTGCTTGCAACCAAGTAGCATTAGGAATAGACATGCAGAACAACCTCCCTTCATTGCAGAGAACAGAACTATGTTTACTGCATGTATTACTAATGTTATATGTCAGCAACCAATCAAAAAATTAAGATTATTTTAAAGGTGAGCTAGGGTTGAGGGAGTAAGGGTGAGCGTAGATGGAAGGGAGAAGGGCTTAGCTAAGGTATGAGGCAGTAGGCAAGGGTGAGCATGACAGGTGTGGCAATAGAGTGGATAGGAAAGGTATTGTGGGAAAGAAAAAGGTTGAGGAAAGGTGGGTGGGGATTGGAAGAGTGAGCTTGTGTGTGTGTGTAGAAAGGAGTATGGAAATGTGTTTGGTATTAGAAGGGGTATAAAAGGGCGGGCTGGTGTGGATGGATAGGAGTATGCAGGGGTGGGTAGGTTGGGGTAGGGAGAGTTGTGGAAGGGTGGGTTGGTGGTGTTGGGGAGCAGTTGGGGAGGTTGGGTGGGATAGAGAAAAGTGAGGAAGGGTGAGTTTAGAGATGGGTGAGGAAGGGTGAGTAGGGAAAGAGATTAGAGTGGAAAGGTGCGAGGGTGGGTAGAGAGAGTGGTGTGAAATCATGGGGGATAGAGAGCAATAGAGAAGGGTTTGTTGGTGGGCAAGATATTGGTGTGGAAGGTTGAATTGGGTGTAAAGTGGATGAGCAATGGTGGGTAGTTGACGGAGAGAGGTGCGAGGAAGGATGGGGAATAGAAGGGTGAGGAATGGGGTGAAAGTATAGGAGTAAGGAAAGGTGTGTGGGTGTGGTTAGAGGGGTACGTAAGGATTGGTATATCACAGGCATCAAACACTACTTGGAAACCACTTTGAGTGGGACACCTCAGGTTGTTGACTAATGGCAAAGAGTCCAGAGCTGGCCTTGCTTATTTTGTTTTCTCTTTCCACTACACCAGATGGGCATGCTGTGTGAGTCAGGAGAGAGGAGCCAGCTTCCTGTAATACATGTATAGTGTGGGGAGACTGAAAGCACCATGTGGGCACATATCACACAAGGGATCCCAAACTGTAGCCACTGGCCATGAACCAGTGAGCAGCTGATGGGGCTGCTCTCACCCCCCTCCTATGGGTAAATGCCCCCTGAGTTTCACTCACCCATTTTCGGTGGCAACTGCCCATTTATGCAGAGAGCATGGGGCCAGCCTGTCGTGCTTGCCACTCGCAGGGGGGCGTGTCATTAATAATAGATGTCCCAGTGAGCCTCTACACAGGAACAAGTCCACATTCTGCCATTTAATGATGTTCCTCACGTTAAAGAGCCATGCTGCACATTGACAGTAATTGGTTACTTGTTTAAATTACATTTTGCAAACATAGCCCTATAAAGATTTGTGTGTGTGTGTTTGTATTTATGTGTGTGTATTTGTGTGTATGGGTGTGCCTGTGTGTGTGTGTGGGGGGGTGTATATTTTAATAATGTGTAACCTGTGACTTTATATGGGGCTACTACTCTATGTACATAGTTTATTCTGGATAGCACAAGCGCCACAATGACAACAATGTGTTGCTGAGGTTTGAGGATGGAAAGAGTTACATTTAAATGTTACATTGCATGATTGTATGTCTTGAGAGGATAGCTCAGGAGCAAAGCGCTCGCCTTGGAAGCAAGATGAAACGGAGCAACACAGGTTCGATCCCCGGGTCCGCGCTTAGAAATCTCTGGGTATTAAGTGTGTTATAAATAACCAATTACAAGGGTGCCCTCTGGATTAATTCCCAAACATATTGGGCCTCCTTACGAGTTTGGTTAATCCTCTGAGTTGCCATTACACTCAAACTCATTGACTGTTATCACCAATTCAAAATAGTGGATGAGCCAAGGAGGAAGGGCTTGGCGGGAGAATTTGAATTACTCTAGATATGGAGACTTAGATGCCAGTGTTAACTTCCTCTTGGTCATAGCGGGGAGTGGGAAGAGTGTGATACTGGTGAATTGGGGTGTTGGTTAGAAAGATTGGCAACTAAACTATATTCTGGTTAGACTGGGACCTGGGCACATTACCTGGGGGCCATCACCATCACCAAAACAATCTGCAGTACTTTAGATGCATGCTATACAGCCTAGCAAATGTCCACTTCCCTTTATTAGGCTGTATGAAAAGAAAGGTCCAGACACTTTTACACTGCAGGTCAAAAGGTATACTCTGACAATAATCAATTCTTAAATTGAGCAACAATTAATCCAAAGGAATTTTTTGTTTTGTTTTTAATATAATGGTATGTCAATAATAAAAAATAAAAAAATATATACAGCACTCTATTGACATTGCCTACCAAAATGAGCAACAGTCAAATAACCATGACTAGAAAGACTTTCATTGACATGGCTGAGCAAATCTCATAACTTGGAAAAACCAATCACATAGGCAAAGAAAACCTAGCCTACTGAGATGAGCAACAGTCAAATAACCGTACATTCACGTAGGCGGAACATAAAAAACTTGAGCATAGCTAAGAAAGTCCCAACAGTAACTTTTTGAACAGCACGTGCCAGTGTTTCGCCCACCTGGGCTTTGTCTAGGTAATTTTCAAGAATGATAGATACATGAATTGTTTAATATGAGAACAATCTTGCTTATTTCTTGAAAGATCATCAACACACGTCTACTTGTTACTGCGATTGGTTCCCTACACATGCGCATTATAGTGCCACATTAAATCAAGTTTGCAATTTTGCTAAATGCCACTTTCTTGATTAGGAACCATCAGCTTTGCTTCTCCAATGTTTCCCGTGAGGGCATTATATTCCAAGATAGTTATCTGGTATACGGAAAGAGAGGGAAGAAAGAGGGGAAGAGAAGAGAGAAAAAGGGACAGGAAAGGACATCATTAGACCTATGGCTTCCAAAGCCTTAAACACATAAATGCTTCAATTTAAAGTCTGGGAATTTGGGTTTGTTAGAGACTCGTAGCCTACACCGGTCATACCGCACCCAAAACAAAGGGGCTATCGTAATTTTCACTGTCCACATTGTTCAATACTTGAATTTTAAGATCAGAATTGCGCAAAATAAGTTAGGATCTCAAGGCCCTCCCAATTTGACCATTGAGGATAGGCTCTTACCTAATAACTTGCATTTGCAGTCCTCATGTTGGTACTTGCATCAGTAGTATGTTTAGCCGCACTATGAACCTGCAACGTGTACATATATTGAATCGTCATCAGTTAAGCCACCTATTTCTATATTCAGATCAGAGAGTAGTGTAAGGCAGTTTTACCGGTTTATAATGATAGTCTCGACATCCAAAGCATCGAAAGCAAAAGCCTCGAAAAAAAATGTATCGAAAAAATGCATTTCTTTTCTCCATTTTTTTTAATGGGGGGTTCCCCCACAATGCCTGTTTTTTACCTCTTAAACCCCATTTTCATAAAAAAAACTTTACCTACAAAAAAATGCATTTTTTCGATCCATTTTTGCATTCGATGCTTTGTATTCGAGGGAATCACTGGATACCAGTTTTACCTGTGGTCACTAGTTGTCCCCCTTAAAGATAGTGTTTCTGGTAAACATATTTCAAAAGTTCCTCCTGATTGTTAATGTTAACTGTTTCAATTTTTCATAGCTCCTCCTAATTAGGATTGCTTAAGAAGAGATGTAACAGGTCATTAACTGATATAAGTTTAAGCACATTGTGGTGCAGCATTTCAAAGTTAGCATTAGTATTGGGCTGGATCACAGTCCTCCCGGCAGTCACCTCTCGTGCTGCTTGTGCGCCATCTTGAATTTGTATTTAAGCACTACATTAATGACGTCAAGGCGTGAGCGGCATCATGACGTCCTCACACGCTTGGCGTCATGACGTCATCCCGTGCTTGAGTGCGGGCCGGCCATTTTCTAGTCTCTTATTGCAATGAACATGATTGGAAAAGAATTACTGATTCTGTTGTGAAACTTGTATATTTGGTACCCATTTAAAAGCCTTGTAACATTCATCATAAGTTTACTTTCAGCCACAAATTAGGACGTAGTACCTAGGAAACATTGGGTTCATGTCATAATAATGGATAACTATAAATGCCTAAATTGCAATTAAGGCCAAGTATATTGTTAACTTGGACCATTCCTATTGCGATGTCCATAAAGCGGGGTTAACATTATTATTCTGGATAGTTATCCAAGCCCATATTACTATAGTGAAACCCAGCTTGCTTCACATGGTCGGTTTGGACCTAGGTTCGATCATATGGGAATTCTAACCCTGCCCTGTTCTAAAACGAATATCGTCCCTTTGTTAAGGTGCAGCTGAACTGTAGCGGAAACAGAGCCCAATTCAAAGCCAAATCCTTTCACTATACATTCTTGATTTTTAATTGTCAAATTGATCCACACACCATGAAATGCAGTGATATACAGTTAAAACAGTACTTATAGAAATATCTCCATTTCGGTATCCTTGTTTAATCTAATTGTGGTGCTCCGTATTTTACCGATGCTTCTGGCCTCCTCTTGCCTGAGTGTTCTTACACGATCTCAAAGTCTGTGGCTTGGCCGTATATATTTCACTCCAATGAATTTCACTTGTTCCTTATTAAAAGCAGCTGCTCCCAGGTTTCCTGACACTTTGCAGTCTCAAGCGTTTGGTCTATTATTACGGGCCAAACGCTGGAACCACCGGGTCATTCGGAGTGTGGCAGCCATCTCCTGATGACTTTCCAAATCAGGAGAACCTCTTCCCACCCAAACTTCATAATCTGAGAGTGACACTGTGAACTGATTACTTTTCACTGTAGCATACCTTTTGATTACATTTATTTATATAAAAAGGGAAACAGGGAATTTAAACAATTTGAAATATTGTAACCGTGCAATGTTGATAACAGTCAAGGGTATTTAAAATATGATTCTATGAGCAAGTGTTAAATAAAACAGACCTTTCAATACACAAACCTGCCCAATACATACCCGAAGAGAAACTTTACCAGAGTTTTCAATATGGTGTTAACCAGTTCCAAGGGCTGGAAGAGGTGGGGGCATGTAACAAGGGCACCGGGCCGTTACCATCCGTTCGAGCCTTGGAACGGGTTGTCAACACTATTAGCACCCGACCGAAGTGCTGGACATGGATAATTGAAAGTATGTTCTTTCCGAGAATGGGTTGCATTGCAGCGTCTTATTCACGGAAAGAAAAGACTGTCAAAATATGGCCACCATGGAATGGGAAGGCAGGGCTCAGTATGGAGCCACTCTTCCCTTTCAATGGGGGGCCGTTGGGTCTGAGCATAAGTAGAAGCAGCAACTGTTTCAGCCCATATTCCTTTGCTCCTGATTGGCTGAGTCCCCGACAAGGGTGCTAGTAACTCCATAAGGCAATCAGCCATATAGCCAGATTCTTCAGTGTAATATGTTGCCAGAATATTCTCTGAGATATTGTATTTCTCTTACAGTAAACACAGGGCTGAAATTGATGCCATTTTCAATAATTCAAGTTGTTGCTGTATGTGAGTTAAATTATGATTAAAGCAACTCATAAAAAGCATCAATACAATATGGTGGTTTGTGAAGCTATTTAACATATCTCCCACCAGTGTTTGCTCTGGGTTTGCATTTTATAAATATCTACCTTTTGATCTACTGCAACGGGGAACCATTCTGCTCTGGGGTGACAACCCAGATGATTCATGCTTGTGTTATGGCCCCTGGTCTGCATATTTATGACTGATGTTTTGACTTGACTGCGGCAAAAGACTACCTTGTGATCCTGATGTGTGCCTTCAATTGAAGGCGTAAGAGATGCATGGCGTGTGCTTGGCATCACATTCTCAGAGCCTTGTGATAGTAAATATAGAAAAGACGGCAACTTTGAGATGCATGTGATCCCTAACAAAAAGAAAAAGTAAATGTGATGCCTTGTGACGTCCCCCATCAATCATACACAATGCGCTTTGCTGATACACATCTTTTGAAGTGGCTTAGTGGTCTTTTGTGGCAGGAGGGAATGTGGTTGCCTTTATTGTTTTTCAAAAATCAGTTGTCTCCCATCGCTCTTGCCATTTCATGTAGGTGGGGGTAATTTTCAAAGCAGAACTAGTTTCGTTTTATCAGCTCCACGAAGGGCACCCGGGAAATGGGGCTTGTTTAATAGGTCACTATTATCAAACATGTAGTTGAGGGTTTCCTTTTCCATTGCTTAGTAGTAACAATGTTTGCAACCTTGAACATAGCTACCAACAAGGATGGAATGCCAATCTGCTGTGGATCGCTGCAATATCTAGATTTAATATTTTGATTCATTGGCAACAAGTTTTTTCTGAAAATGACCAGTGATGACACCATTAAATGACAAGCTATTTAACCATGGCCCCCTGTTGTAGAATCCTCCACGATCCACACATGAAAATATAGGGGTTTTCTCAAGGACATTGCTGTCCATGTCCTAGGAAATAGGTTGGGATTTCACTGTTTGTGGATATCCACATCCCCTGCAGGAGAGTAGTTAAAGCCTAACTGTGGTTTACCAAATCTGATACTGGCCAGAGGAATCCCATGACTTCTCAAGAGCCAGGTCCTTTCCCTGGTGCTTGGTGTGGCAAGCCGAGAATGGAGATCGAAGAGCGAAGCTCGAGTGCCAAGAGAAGGTGCAATGGTGAGACGGGGACGGGCCCAGGAGCTCGGGAGCCCGCAGTCAGATGCCCCATGGATGAGGTGGTATTGTGTGGCAGATACTGCAAACCCTGATCGGCCTTGACGATGTGCATACATGTGGGTGGCCTGCAGGTGCCTTGGAGGCGCCTTGGTGGAGCTTTGGTGGTAGGGAACTGCAGCAGTGACTTTCTAACGGGCTAGCCCCATACTGCAAACCTTTCAAGTCTATGGCTCTTTGACATGCTCGACCCTGGTTTGTTTTTGAGCTCTCTGGTGAGGGCAGGGGTCTCAGTGTCATCTAACTGTGGAATGCACACCTGTAGTATTGTGTTAGGTTGGCCTGCGCGCTTGTGGTGGGATCATAGTGTTATTTTATTCCTTCCTCTCTTTCAGAATATCCTGAGGTATTTAGTTATGTGAATTTCTACTTAATTGATGCCAGAGTGATTGTTTTCTCGGACACACTGTGCTACTCTCCGAGTGCACAGCGTATTGAACCTGAACCTGAAGAAGCTTGCCCCTGCGAGCTGATTGTGTGCCCACCCCATATCAGCCTATCAGGAGTGCCGGCAGGTGAAAGCCAGCCTTCCATTCAAGGCACAACTATCAAGGCCCCTGACTGAGCCGGATTCCCCATTTCATCACATCTCCTGAGCCCAGGAAGGCTCTGCCGCACCTGTGCGCAGCAGGAGCAGTGCATCCACAGCTGCCTGTTTTGCAGTACTATACGATGTAAGCCCAATTGGCTATACTGCCCTTGCATCGCATTTCGCTGCATACTTCAAATTTGGATCCTAGTTATAGGCATCGCACTGTGAAAGTGCCACTTCCCCTTCATCTTGTGTTTGTGGTTACATTGTGTTGAGCAAGATCTGTTCGATCCTTGGCAACCCATTTGAAACACGTTTGTTTGTACGCTACCAAGATGGCCGCCGCTTACTCCTCAATTGCACTGAACCTGAAGACGCTCTCCCCCGCAAGCTGATTGGGTGCCCACCGCATATCAGTCTATCAGGAGTGCCGACAGCCGAAAGCCGGCCCTCCATTCAAGTCCCCTGACTGAGCCTGACCGAGACTGAGGAGCGAGGAGTGACCGTACCTCTTCCTAATCTACCCTAACAGTAAGAATATATCCACGTACTCAGCTCCTGGTGAACGGCCTGCTCTACATCATTTAATGAGCCTCCTCTTTTTCTATCCTCCGACGCCTGTCCGTGAATGACTTCTCTCGCATGGTGAAGCGCAATCCACATAGTCATCCTTACTCCATTGCCACCGTTCTCAATCATCTAAACAACATTAGCACAATAACACCTGATGCTCTTCTCGCTGCTACCTTTACAACTGGCATCACTAAGTACATTTGCTATTGGTATTGTGAAAACAAAATCAAAATATCGAGGCTGAGTACCCCAAAAGGAAATACACCGAACACGGGTTACAAAGGAACATACAAAGTACTTTATTTTATACTGAATCCAGTTACGAAGAACAGAGCAAAAATCAGATAGCTATCGGCCCTCAGTGCAACACAACGAGATGCTGTACATTAGAATGCATTGGTCTTTTATACTCTTCGTGAGCACGATGTCCAGCCCTACTTCGGGTTAATATTCCGCTAATACATCACCGATCTAGGGTTCATGCCGAGTTTCACACATCCACATGTAACTGGTTTGCTTTTAATACATATATCAACAAGCCTATACGGCAACTGTGTGTTCTGGGATTTCCCATGCAGGTCTTCTCAAATATTAATACAATGTAGTTAAACGAGTGTTCTACGTTCAGTATTTGAATACATTGTTCTTAACATATGCTCGCGGATTAGTTTCATTGCATGAGTAATCCTTTACACACAGGTCAACGAAGGACAAGGTCTCAGTTCACAACCTCAACAAGTGGCCTGCAGGCAAGTTACATATTAGCTACATACAGAGGTCAAGACAGCCATGTTGTATTTTGGAATGACATCGTCCACCATTTTAACTCACAGGGTGACTTTACAAAGCAAACCTAAAATGGCGGATTGACCTAAAATGGCGGTTTGACCTAAAATGGCGGCTTGACCTAAAATGGCGGCTTACATTGATTCTAAGGTCAGGACCTTGCACAAGGATTTCTTCGCAAGTGACTTGTTAGCAGCTTGGCGTAGGCCAATATACATATATTTATTGTAATAGGATGCATGATATACTTTCTCATTTGACAGTATAGTCAGTACAGTGGTCTCTGTCTTATAATTGCGCCGCCCCACCCTGTTTGATTACCACATATTTGAATCAATAGCTTATTGTGTACCTTGTATCTGCACGCATGAACCGTACTCCAATAGGGTACCCATTCTAGTAATGGATGCCTTTGTTCTTGCCATAGCCACTAGTTCTGCAATTGTATTTGCAATACTCAACTATTCCCCTTTTTCGTTTGCTTACTGCCTTTCTAAAACTGTACTTTGTGCCCCTTATTGAAATCGCTTTGTGTGCCCAGCCATTCTCCTTGCTGTCACCCCAGTTTTGTGCCTGCGCCTCTAAGCCCCTGCTTTATCAATACTTTATTTAAAGTTGTTTTGAATGCTTGCTCGCTCTCTTGGCCATATTATGGTGCACTTACTTGGAACATTGAACCTATAACACTACTCATACCTAGCTCACTAGGGGGTGACTAATCACATATAACTTGTTAGTTATCACCAGTGCCTATTATGGCTGCATTGTTAAATTGCTCGGGGCGCTTTCACTGCCCCCTCCACTCGTTAGGATTAGGCGACCACCCACCACATATGGTCAGCACGTTGTAGACTCGCCCAGCATAACACCAATTACGCCCCAGCTCCATATCTAGCAGGCTGATACTATAGTTCCCACTTACAGTAGCATAGCCTCTAACCACCCTCTTTACCCATTACTCTTGGACCACCCATATTAGATACTAGTATGCTTTAACTCATCCTCCTCACACTATCATGACAAACGCACTGCCCTGTACAGCAGGTATGTTTGCCCCTTTCGGGAATGGCCTCGCTCGTCTTTGGTGTCCCCGTCACCACCTCCTGCCCTGCCCTACCCAAGGCCTCCCCCTTCACACCTCTCCCGAATAGAACATTGGCATCGACCGCTATCAGAACCAAAATTCTAGACATTAGGGATCACAAACTCGTGCCTAATTACCCGCTTGACTCCATAGCTCCCACCACCACCCCAACCCTTCCTCTCCCCTACTTACTACAGTACTACCCCCGCCCTCCCCTCCAAACCAGCTCCATACCACCTCACATCACTCATCACGACTTTCAGTACCCCCGACCCCATACGTTCCAATAGCCCCTGCTTAGGCATAACTAGATGTCTATGACTCAGCTCTAGAACTCCTAGAACCACTCCACCTACTCCCCTACCCATTCTAGGGACAATTAGACTTGAAAGACTATCAGCCTGGACACAAAAAAAGCATCACTGCCACCCCCCACTGAACATCCACTCACCCCCTGCGCCCCTCACATAATGCCCAAGACCCAGTTTTGCCCAAGAAGCACATTACGATCTCCCCCAGTACAAACACTACAGATCTGATAGCTTGTATCAGAGATGATAAGGTCAGCCTTAAAGGCGACCTGATAAACGCCCGTTCCTTAGGAGCTCATTCTATCGATATCCACAGTGTAATTCTCAACCAACACCTAGACTTCCTTGTCATCACAGAAACGTGGCTACACCTAGCTTCTGGTCCCACCCTTGCACTTGCCATTCCTCCTGACTTTACCATCTACAGAGCTGATCGTCAGGACAAAATAGAAGGGTGGAGTAGCTTTAATAGCTAAATCCACATTACAATTCAGATCCTGCCCTCTTGACCTTCTACCCGGATATGAACTCCTCTTGACAAAACTCACAAACAATCCTAACACAACGATCAACTTTCTCATCATCTATAGACATCCTAACAATCCTATATCCCGCTACTCATCACACCCCTGCTTAAACCAAAGACAAAATTCATTATCTTAGGTGATATCAACTTAGGGTACAATGAAACCTCGGACCAGAAAGCCTTTGCTTTTGCTGCAGCTCTGCAAGAAATGACGACTTTACCCAAACCGTTATTGCGACCACCCATTCCACAGGAAGAATTCTAGATTGGATCCTAACACTAAATATAAACTCAAACCTAGAATCTATCTCAGAAATCTCCTGGACAGATCTACCTTATTTGCTTCACCATCCAGTCCTAAAACCTTTCACCCCCATCACATGAGCCAGGGCCAAATCTCTATCAGAAATACTCGGAAACTCACTCCCAAAAAGGTTAATGCCCATTCTCTCCGAGTCTCTTAAGACTTACTTTTCGGTTGATACCCACCCAGACAACTTTTTACCACAATTGCCTCAAAACTACCATCAACCATCAACTCAGTAGCCCCCCTCACCTCTAAAACACCTCAGAAAGCCAAACAAGCTAATTTCTGGTTTGACGATGAGCACATCCTCTTGCGCGTCTCTAAAATCTACAAATCAGCTGTAATAGCTCATGAAGCTAATTCCATGAACACCTGCGTCAACAATGCCTCCTCCAATTCCAAAGAGTTGTTTTCTATCCTTAGAGAATTATAATCTCCTATCTCCCCAGCTACCTCTGTAAACACTGATAAAGCCTCGTGCACCACAATTCAGAATGCCTCAGCCCACAAAATCAACACATTACAAGAGAAAATACTGAACAAAAGGAAACTATTGGCCGGCAAAAGTGTGCCTCCCATCACACCTAATGCTTCTGCCATTATCACCACCACCAAATTCAAATGTACCCTTGTGTCCCAAGACCAGGTCATAGAAACCATTTCTACACTGAAACCATCTAACTGCACAGGAGACAGCTTCCCTGCCCAACTGTGTTTCATCATTGATTTATGCGCTATCAATAAGATTGTTGCTCCACAATTTCCTATTGTGCCTGATGTAACAACAATATTAACTATGATCCCAGCTTCTGCTGCTCATTTTACTGTCGTAGATCTTAAAAATGCTTTCTTTAGCATTCCTATTGTAGGGGAGGACTGGTCCAAGACGACCCCCCTCGCCTGCACTTTCTCCCCAGGTGAGGACTGTGGCTCTCTTGGGCGTCTCCTCGTGCCACCCGGGCCCAGGTGGTAGAGGGCACGCCCACTGGAGACATTGCCCGCACGTATCGAATGCCCACATCTATTGATCACAACACAAATTTAGTTAGGCCCAAAAACCATTCTCTGCCCAGTAAAAATGGTGTGAGCTCAGCGCACTGCAGCGCGGCCCCCACCCTTGGAGAACATCCCTGTTGCCGCAGCACCCTGGTAGATCCGCTGCGAGCCCGTTCCCACGAACCAGAAGGACATGAGCCAGCGTAATGCACTAACATTGTAACAGTCACCTTCCGTAGTGTATTGTATCCTCGCTCCCAGCATGACCCGGCCAGCAGGCTTAGGCAAGATGAAATGAACAATAAAAATGGTCGTCACAGGCCCGACAATCTTCGTATATTCATGTTTAAACTACTTGCAAGGGATGCTTTCCTCTCATATAATCCCTTACATTATATGAGCCTGTAAGAGGTATAACTAAAAGAGATCATGCCCCCATGATATAAGCAACAATGAACACACACCATTGCAGTTGGATGCTAATAACAAAGGAACACACCAAGAATCTACTTGTTACACGTATTGCTGAGATACTTACACCCCATGGGCTCGCGCCATAACTAAAGCTAATGCTGCTAGAGTACACGAGAAAGCGGATGCAACTATACTATGAACTCATTAAAGAATACGCGAGAGTGCACGTATCATGTGTGAATGTCTGAGCCTCTCATATGCCGCCACCGTCACAGACGGTGGCGGATCGTTTTTCGTGTACCCCACTGATCTAACCACTACCTCATTTACCGCGAATGTATATGCATGTAACTGAAACACTGTAGCTGCTAGAGTGTAATGTACAAATATGATGCTCGATCTGGGTATAATCAAAACGCACCCAGTAAAGGTTAAAAGCATGTTTTGTCGTGATTTTAAATAAGTATTATGGAAAGTGTTCAAATATTTGCAATGTCTTTTACTTATATTCAGCAACACACGAGGGAGATACCTTTGTGAAATATTTGCAAGGCCATTCCCCCTCCCACCCTGTGAAGGCTGCCAAAGGCATGAGAGCAGAGACCGCGCCGCGCTGCTTTACCTCCCCCAAACCAGCCTGGAGCTTCAAAGACTTGTAACCCCCTCTGTAGCGCCCAAGGCCACCACCCGCCACCTGCATTATTTACAGCACAGCAGTAAACCTCTGCCTGAACGTACGCGCTCCCCCTCGTAAACCTCACAACCCACCAGACCACCTCAGACTTATGGCCCTGTGCAATAAAGACACCCAACACTCTGACAACACACAGCGGAACATCCATAACAACTTCTAACAAGGCAAAAAGACATGTACCGCCCGTGCCAGGCCCTGAAGCTTAGCCCCTCGACCTACGGCCCCGGTCAACTGGACTCTAGTGACTATACCCTGACGTATTGCCTCCAGTCCCCGCACAAGGTGCATTCCTCCTGTGTTGCATTAACCTGTTGCATAACCTATTGTAAGATTTACTGAAGAAGAGAGTACTAAAAATACTCGAATGACTGCGGTGTGCATGGCATAGGGCTAATAAGTCAGGAAGAGACATTCATCTCTGCCACCGGCCACGATGGCCCCACAACACCGCCTGGATGAACTCTGCCACCCGGCCAGGCCCAGCCCAACCCACGAGGGCGACCAGTGACGTCCTTCAGCCAAGACCAACCACGCCGCAGCAGCACCTATAGTTAGTCGTCGCCACCCAATCCCAATGAACTTGTGCCCCCTATAGTATGTAGGTTTTGATGACGTTTTCTGTAAATATATACGCCTGTCTTTGCTATTGTCAGACAGAGCGCTCTCGGAGTTTGCAGAGTTCTTTGCATGCCCAATTCTGATTGATAAACTCCCATTTATGCTCACCCGCACTCTGTCTTGGCCTTATTCCCATTTTGGGAGAGTCCTTCATTGTCTCTCATTGCGGGGAGGATCGTGCTGTTTGGGGACGCTTGCCTTCAGTGGTGACCCCGATAGCGTGATTTTATTCCTAAACTCCTTATAACCGTCCCCGTTTGGCACGAGAATCTCCGGTCGAAAAGGGATACGCACGGTGAGCCGGCTCCGGGAGGCTGCCCGCCAACGGCGACCGGCACACTAAGAAGTGCGCACTCAATGAGAAAGGGTACGGGATCCCGATTGGAAAAAAATCCCCTTTGAGTGCCGCTCGCCGGAGCCGGGGCTGACCGTTGAGTTACCGGTGACACTGCCTGGACGGACCCAGTTTCGGAGACTATCGGTTCAAGACGGGCACGTGAGTACTGAGTGTGAGCGATTGTAAAGGGAGCGGGGAGAGAAGGGTAGGACAGGGAACGAGAAGGGGGTACGAAGATATACTAAGGATTACTCTGAAATTTTCTTTCTTTTTCTTTGCATATGGCCATTAGGATTACGAGGTGAAAAAAGAGATAGAAGTGACGGGAACCTAGCTCCGAAAGGGGGTGGAAGGCGGCGCCGCATAGTGCTATATTGACTAGTGCTGGGAATATATGACGAAGTGAAATACAAGATAAAAGTGTTCAGCAAAAGGGGGCACTGAGAATATATTAGTGATCGCTACTACTTCTTTTTCTTTTTCTTTAGGGGTAGGGGGAGAATAACAACGGAATTAGCACAAACTTGGGAGAAAAATAAGAGAACAAGGGTCCTACTAGGGGGGGAGAGAGAAGGTTAAAACCTATAAATATATGCACATGTGCTAAGCAAGATAGACAGGGACAGCCGGCTAGGGAGGAAAGGGAGGGCAGCGTGACTGGTGTACGGAGTGTTACCAAGAGGTGTGTGCGCCTCGTATGTGTCAAGGGACGACTTTGATGTTGCGAATGTGTAAAACGGCTATAAATGTATAATTGTCGAATGGTTATGGTAAGTGTGACCGGATAAAAACTCTTTTTTGAAGCAACGCTGAGACAGTGACGTGAGTGGGTACCCTTTGATTTCCGGGTTGATAGTGTCAAAATAAATGATGGATTGCTCTTGTATGTGTCCCCCGAAGAGAACAAAGTAGAAATTGTGTACAGACAATTTTGTATTGGACAATTAAGAGAGGGAGAGCCCAACCGAGCATAACACTGGATGTGAAGTAGAATACAAAAACAATATCGATACTACAGTAACATTGGAGTTGCAGACATACAGAGACACATAAGCACTAGGAGGGCACACAGAGATGGGACCTGAAACACCATTATCACATATTTGTAAAAGCCTTCCAGGGCACGCGGAGCGGATTAAAAAATACCACGACCAATGGGTAACCGAGCTGAAAGGAGAGGGGCTACCCCAGATATGGCCAGAGGGAGGGTCATTTGACAAAAGCGTTCTAGATATGGTGATGACATGCATTTTCTTGAAATACCGAGGGAAACAGCTGCAGAATAGGAGGGAAATATTAGATCTTTGGCGGTTATTCGAAGAGGTGCCACCGCCTAAAGCGCCGGCACCAAATCCTGATCTCCCATCTACTACAGACAATCCACTGATATTGCAGAAAGATACCAAAGAATTGCCAGGTGTCACACCACCAGTGGAGGTAATAAGTTTATACCCGATATTAAAGAAACCTGTACCCGCAGAAGGATACAGTGACCCAACGTATGTACCTCCCCCGACAACTACCACACCCCACCGGCCCACTGCACCCCCACCTTATGAAAGTACAAGGGAGCGAGGCCAGGCGGGTACACATAGGGTGGACATAGAGAAGCTCACAGATGATTTAGAATCAAGACTGACGATAGCAAAGGATGAGCTCTCGAGGATAAAAGACATATGTGAACGGACAGCACTAGATGCACCTAGATCAGGGCGTACGTCACGAGCGCTAGGTGAAAATAGAAAGCCCGAAGAGGGGTGGAAAAAAGGCGAGATTTTGTTCAGAATTGAGGAAGAACCAACGCGAATAATAGAAGTAGGACCCGGAGAGGGAGATAGTGCAAGCGAAGAAAGGCGGGGGGGAATTAGAGAGGAGTTGCTGTGTGACATAAGGGACGAGGTAGAAGAAAGTAACAGGTTGAGTATGGCGATAGGAGGGGGAAGCGAAGGAGGGGAAGGTACGTGTTCACTGAGAACCCTGGACGATGAGTGGACGGGGCGACTAAGGAACAGAGTGGGAAAAATGGCATCACTAGGGACAGCACCAGATCAACCAGGTCCGGACGGGACGACAAAAGGAAAACTACAGCTCCCATTAATACACAGGGGAGGAGGGAGGCCTAACTATATCCCGTGGGCACAGATGGATAAGGCAAATTTATTGAAGTTACTGCCCCCGTTGTCAGGAGGGGCAAGTAAGTGGATATACGCCTTCGAGAAACATACTGCCGGGGTACCCCTAGCCATAGGAGATGTGAAAAGTCTACTGGTATCAGCGGTAGGTGACCAGGCCGAGAGGGTATGGGTTAAAGCCGGGTTCCCGGGAGTAACGTTAGACTGCGACCGCCATGATGGGGCATCCTTTAACACGGTGCGTGCCAGGGTGTGGGATGCCTTACGCGAAACATTCCCAGACACACCGGACTTGCAGTCGGTGATGCAGTGTGCAATGAATGACGGGGAAGAGGCTATGGATTACATTTTTCGGGTCCAAGAGATGTGGAGAGCAGAAACGGGCACGCCCTGGTATCAATCGACATCTTTATTTTACTTCATTATAAAAAGAGGGCTCCCAAAGGAAGTACAGAAGGCGCTTGACAAGATAGCAGGTATTGAAGCAAAGGGATGGCCAGAAATTCAAAGCATAATAGTACACCATTGCAAAAGAATAAAGGAGAGGGAGAAGGAGGTGGCACAGAAAAGATTGGCAGACGAGGCGAAGTTAGTACAGTCAAAGTTAGTGAAGGTTGCAGCAGCAGTAGCCGCGCTCCCACACAGTAGGGAGGGAGATGAGGAAGAGGAGGGGCTGATAGCAATACAAGGAAGGATGGCAACTAATTGGGCGGGAACAGGACAGCGGCAGTGGAACGAGCAGGAACAGGGTGGAGGTCTGCAGTGGCAAGAGTGGACCCCTCGAGGGGGACGAGGTGGGTACAGGAGCAGAAGAGGAGGTGGACCACAGGGGTACGGAGGAATGGGAGGAAGTGGATGGCAGGGTCCCCGGGGCCCCCAGGGGAGTTGCTGGAACTGTGGGCGATGGGGACATTACTCCAGGGAGTGCAGAAGTAGACAAAACAACGGGTTCCAGGAGGTAGAACAGTACGGCCATCCCCACCCGGGAAGCCCATATGGCCTTCCGATGGGACAGCAGCAACTGAGAGAGCCAAGCCAGGGTAACACGAGCCAGCAACAAGGACCCCAATACAGAACACAGAACCACCCACAAAACATGCTTAACAACGACAGCATGCAATATACACCAGGCAACCCTTTCGCGACAGCAGCTAACGGGGCCCCTGCACCAGCACCTTATAACGGCATGTCAGTGGTCTCAGGTAACGTATTTAATGAAGGGGGGGCCATGAGACACCCCGCATAGGACAGCCCACAGAGAACACTTGCGTGTCCAGTTCTATCTACCACCCACAGTGCAGCAGAGGAACCATTGGTGGGGGCGCAGATAGGAGACAGGCAATTTATATTCATGGTTGATTCGGGAGCGGAGAAATCATGTGTCAGAGAGGGCCGATTCCCGTTATCTAACAGGAAGTTAGAGACGCAGGGGTTCTCTGGGGCTGTAATTGAAGTTCCTTACACAGAAGCTTTGGATGTGACCATAGGGGGCAAAACCGTAAAAGCACCCTTACTGTATTATGAACAGTCCCCGATAAATTTGCTGGGGAGGGATCTTATGAGTAAACTTAACATGACCATATCATTTACCGAAGGAGGAATAGTGTGTTCTACACCCGGGATATGTCCCTTGCGCGCAATGTTGGTAGTGCAAGCCTACACGACCACACAAGAGATACGAGGGCTGCCACAAAAAGAAGAGATGTTTATTGCAGGGCTAAAGACTTTGGCCCTCATAGTCCCAGAACTAAAAAACATGGATTGGAGGATTCCAGCAGAATTCCTCTTCCGCCCCATAGTGTGTCCGAATGCAACACCAGGGTCAGTGGTTTCGTTGGACTTGCACGCTGTGCAGGTATCAACGAAACGGATCGCTGTGATTGGAATGGACAGAGAAGGATGTGAGTGGCGCACCGTACTGTGTACAAACGCCAACCTTGCCCTACGCGAGGTAACAGATGAGGATCTTTTTTCAGACACAGAAGTTGATGGTGAGATAGTAATGGAAATAGCGATGCCCTGTGACATTTTGATCCAAGCCAGAGAGATCCCCGTCCAATTGATGGCAGTGGTAGGAACACCACCGTCGTTTTTTGATGACGACATGAGGCTAGTACCAAACAATTTATGGACAACAGGCCCACATGACGTAGGACTGTTGCATGGAGTACAACCTGTGAGAATAAACTTAAAACAAGGAGCTATCTTACCAAGAGTTAAACAGTATCCATTGTCCCGTGAAGCTGAAGAAGGGATAAAAGAGACGATAAATGCACTACTAGTACAAGGAATAATAGTGCCTTCAAACTCCCCATGTAACACATGTATTTATCCAATCAAAAAAGCAAAGGGGGGATCTTGGCGGATGATACAGGATTTACGCCCCCTCAATGATGTAATACAAAAAGAGTTCCCTCTAGTCCCGAACCCTGCATCCATACTATGCAGTATCCCAAAAACAGCATCACATTTTACAGTGGTGGACTTGAAAAACGCATTTTTCTCAATACCTCTGGCTGAAGAGAGCAGATACCTTACAGCGTTCACACTGGGGGGAAAAAGATATGAACACTGCAGACTGCCACAGGGATACTGTGAGAGCCCGAGCATATTCAATCGCATATTGCATGAAGACTTGGGGAACCTATCAGTAGAGAGTACGATTATTCAGTATGTGGACGATTTATTGGTGTGTGCACAAGACAAAGAAACGTGTAGAAAAGATTCAACAACGCTCCTGACTTTACTGGCCAACAAAGGATACAAAGTAGATAAGGAGAAGCTACAGTATTGTCTGCCTGAGGTCCTATACCTGGGACAGCTCATATCGAAAGATGGAAAAAGAATAATTCCCGACAGGGTAGAGGCAATAAGATCGGTAGGAGAACCCACAACAGTAAAAGATATGCAGAAATTTTTGGGGATGTGCAATTACTGCCGGGCATGGATACTAGACTATGCAGCATACACCCGGCCCCTCCTACAAGCACTGAAAGAAGCACAACAGGAGAATGTAAAAATAAAGTGGTCAGAAGAAATGCGCACATCGTTCAAAACACTGAAAGAACTAATTTCAAGCGCTCCAGTACTAGCAAACCCTGATTATGGACACGAATTTTACCTATTTTCCCATTGCAAAGGAACACTTATGACAGCGGTGTTGACACAAAAGACATCCTTAGGACACAAGCCTCTAGCTTACTATAGTGGTACTTTAGATGCCGTGATGCAGGGTCATTTCGCGTGCGAACAATCGCTCGCAGCAGCCGCATTTGCGATTGAAAAAAGTGCCACAATAGTAATGGGATGCCCTGTGACATTGTTTGTGGAGCACTCATTATTTGCAATACTTGAAAGATCAAAAAGCACACTGACCACACAGCGGGCAACATCATACGAGATTATATTGTCCAGCGCCAACATTCACATAGTGAGATGTAAAACAGTGAACCCCGCCATATTCATTACAGAAGCATGCACAGTAGAAGATATGCAAAATCACGACTGCGCAACCTACACAGGAGAAGGAGGGGAGGGCACAGTGGTGTGTGAAAATGCTCTCAGCGAGGGGGAGGTGTACTTTGTGGATGGGTCCGCATCAATTGATACGGACACCGGAGAAAAACACGTTGGCATGGCAGTAGTGAGATTAGAGGAAGGTGAGTTTGAGACATTAGTACAGTACCGCCTCCCGTCGCATTACTCTGCACAGGCAGCAGAACTGGTTGCGCTCATAGAAGCACTACACGCAGCAAAGGGCTGTGCAGTCACAATATACACAGACTCAGCTTACATGACAACAACCGTGCATGGAGGTCTAGCAAGATGGGGCCGTAGGGGTTTCAGAAGGGCAGATGGAACACCGGTGCAACATGCAGAATTATTAAAAGAATTAATAGAGGCCCTACAAAACCCTACTGCCGTAGCAATAGTGAAGTGCCAGGCGCATACCTCCAACTCAGATGTTGTGTCTTTAGGGAACGCGGCAGCAGACGCTGCCGCCAAGGAGGCTTCCTATTTTCAGAAATATGACACCGGTGAGTTCATGATCAAGAACACAACAACCAAAGAACTGTCCGAAGGGTACAACATGATGTCCCTATCACAAATACTAGAATTACAGGAAGGAGCTAGTGCAGAAGAAAAACTAACATGGACAAAACGGGGATGCAGCCAATCAGGGACAGATCTACTATGGCGGCAAAATAACTCAGGGAAAGTGGTAATGCCACTGCAGTTACTAGAAGTTGCATTTCAACAGTTACACTTCCCCGCACACAACACCAAGCAGCACATCGCAGCAGAGATACAGGAAGAATGGTTTGTGCCCTGTCTCCAGGAACATGTGTCTCGATTGACAATGGAATGTACAACATGCCAAATATACAACTCAGGAATGACATTACGCACACTCCGGGGAACAATTCCCAAACCCATTGGCCCCTTTAGAGAACTGCATATAGATTATGCAGACATGGGGGAAAGGTGTAATGGCTCGCGGTACATGATCGTGGTAGTGTGCCCATTTTCAAGGTGGGTGGAAGCGGGGCCATGTGCGCGACCTGATGCCAAAAGCGCCGCCAAGTTCCTAGTAAGGGAAGTGTTCCCACGCTGGGGAATTTGTGACGTAATACGCTCAGACAACGGCTCTCACTTTGTGAATGAACTTTTCAAGGAAGTTACCACGTTATTGGGTATCAAACATAAATTATGTTCGATTTATCATCCACAAAGTAATGGCATAGTGGAAAAGATGAACGGCCTGTTAAAGGGCAGATTATCAAAACTATGCTTCTCATTAAAGAAAAATTGGATTTACTGTCTACCCCTGGCTCTATTTGAGTTGAGAAATCAACCAAGTAAAGACCACCACTTGTCCCCACACGAGATCGTGACTGGGAGACGAATGAACACAGCACACTCTCCACTGCGTGAACACTCAGATGCTCACAGAAGCGCCGCAATATTGGGGGATGAGTTCACAGACTACCTAAGAAAATTAACAAGGGCAGCGCGCGCAATATCAAAGCAACTCTCCCCACCCTTCACTAGAGAAGAGGGAAATGTAACAGGATCTGTCACGGAGCCAGAGCAACAGCTACAGTTAATGCCAGGTGACTCAATTTATGTCAGAAGCTTCGTGCGTCGGTGGAATGCACCACGATTTCATGGCCCGTACGAAGTAATATTTTGTACGCCCACAGCAGTAAAGGTGAAGGGGTTGAGATATTGGGTGCACTTAACCGATGTACGCAAAGCATACAGCAATGTACACGAGGAAATAGACGAGGAGGCACAGACAACAGCAAACGATGCAAATGAGTAGGATGTCTAAATATCGGCTTGCGTGAGTGTGTGTGTGTCAACACTGGACCTGAATGGAATAATGTCAGCACTGAAATTGAATGAAAATAATGCCTGACAAGAATATTAAAAAAAAAAAAAAAAAAAAGAGGGGTGTGTATGTGGGATTTCTTTTTTTTTTATATGTAGGTGAGTGATGTATAATTAGTGAAATAATAATATTATAACTTGTATATACCCTTGTCTGTGAATACCCTTCCCCCGCACCCCCACCCGCTTCCATTCCCCGTCAAATGTATTGGCACAGATGGTGCCAGCAAAACGTTTACATGCATGCACTTAATGCACTTTTATATTTCAAACAGGAGCTTCCATGGCATCTAACGGGCAGCCTGCAACGGATAGAATTAGTAGAATGAGAGAATTAGTATATGAAAGATGTAGATATTCGTATGAGTGTGGATTATCAGTATGCATCACATTGTTTTTTATGATGATGTTTGGCTTGGTTACATATTGGTTTATAGCGTTCATCTCTATCGAGATGTACGAGGGGGGAGGGAGTAATAACACCACTGGACCAATTAACAGTACCACCGGGCCCAATACAACTGCAGATGTCAGTACCAGGGAAGGTGATTTTTTGATATGGGATGGAACTAAACTTGTCTGGGGGTATCATACCACACCATCAAGTGTTGTGACCGCACAAAGAGAAAAGCCACATGGTGAAATGCAGAGCAACACAGTATCTCCACCAGGGGTATCCAGTTACAATGCCCATAGTCTCAACGATCGAAACCCGTCTGCCATATCATGGTTGTATGACACCCCCACCAGCAAACTTGCCCACATTCCAAAAAACAATCTGCCAGATAGCGTCAGGAAAGAAAACGAAGAACTACTAGAAATGCACGAAAGACTATATGATGAATGGGCCCAGGGGGGCGGGAATGACAAAGGGGGGTCTAGTTTGCCCACTGCTCAGGGGGGTGGGAAGTACATGAGTAACAAGAACATCAGACGAAAGAGAGAAACAGGGAGGAAGAAGTATGATGAGTATTATGGGCTAGGTCTAGATAAGATGGAAGACCCACGACACCCCCATCAAACAAATAAGTGGTATGCAGACATGAGTGCCACAGCTAAACAGACTACAAACGAAAGCTGTTATGTCTGTTCCCTCATCCCCCATGCATCAGGCACACCCAAAGTATTGTTACCCAAAGAGTTGCCTATTGTGGATGCCCAATGTCTCCTTCATCTCACGCTGTGCAGGATTAAGAACACCTTCCAGGCACATGAAGTGACTTTTCGAATGCTGCAGAACGAGAAAACCTGTTACCCAAAAACGACAGGAGTAGTATGTTTGAAAGAACCATTTTTTGTGATAGAAGGGACACTTTTTTCTGACAACAAGCGGAAGGATGAAGAAGTGCTGTGCAAAGCGGAAGCACTACGAGGTGTGGCGCCGGATAAATTACAGTGGATAGAGGAAACATGTACACCAGTATGGAGAGAACACATTTCGAAGCTAACTTGGGTAACTGCCATTGAAAAGCCATTCAAACTACAGAGCGAAATGGACTATAACCTGTGCTTTAAAGGGGAAGGGAGAACCCCCATGGGAGCAAACAAGAACTGCAACAAGACCCTCACCATCCCAGACTTAAAGAAAGGGACTGCGGCCCTCATGGACACGTACTGGGTGTGCGGCAAACAAGCATACCTACACCTCCCCCAGTCATGGAGTGGCAGCTGCTCAATGGCCACTCTACATTCAGCACTAATGGTGATACCAGAAAGCCACATCGATGGGAGCAAAAGGACACCGGAACGCATGCAGAGTGTGGCTCAACCCACTGCAGAGTCACAAATATATGTCCTGTCTTCTGGAAGCAAGGGAGAAGTGCTGACCCATAAAAGACGAGCATCAAACTACATATCAAAAGCATCATCAGAACTATTGGCCCAGATCCCAGACAAATATCGATTATTCAGCTCAGCAGAAACATTCTTTGCCTCACTAGTCTCAAGTGTCCAAGCAAGGGCAAATGCAAAATGGCTTCAGATAACACGCTGGGAACTGATTCAGCTGGCAAACGACACTGAAGAAGGATTCAATATCATCAGAGTCGAACTAAGGGCTTTACGACTAATGACAATGCAGAACAGGTATGTCCTGGACCTGTTGACAGCGATGGACGGTGGTGTTTGCCGAAAAATAGGAAGTGCCTGCTGCACTTTCGTACCTTCCGAAGACGCAGAGAATGGCTCCCTGTCCCATGTAATCGAAGCAGTCCACAACCTAGGAGAAAAAATGAAAATGGAAGGTGGAGCAGAAGCAAGCACCTGGTTTGACAACATCTTCTCCTGGGTTCCCTCATGGCTTGGAACAACTGTGAAATTTTTAATACCAGCTGTTGTGTTCCTCCTTCTACTTTTTTGCCTGTGCCAGGTGGGTCTTCGAGTCTGTGCCAACGCCGTACCAAATGGTGCAATGATGATGGTGACAATGGGCAACTCACACGGTACAATAAAAACAATGCAAGAGGCACAAGTACAAACAGGGATAGATAATTCGCCCAGGTACCAACTGGTGCCCATATACCACGATAAAGATATTATAGATAAGTTGTGGCACACCACCATCAAAGAGCCTCGTATACTAGAATGGTATGAGGAAGTTTGGGTAGATTTAGAAGCAGATGGTGGGTGCATATATCTAACATGTACTCCAGATGAATATGCCCGGAGAGGTGAGAGCTTAAGAGCAGTGTGCAGAGCATGGATGCCCATCAAGGGAACTCCGGCATGGGATGAGGCGGTGATGGACGAGGCAGAATGTAGGAGGATAGAAGATTTAAAGAATTCGTTACTTAAGTAACGAAAGGGGGGAAATGTAGGGGAGGACTGGTCCAAGACGACCCCCCTCGCCTGCACTTTCTCCCCAGGTGAGGACTGTGGCTCTCTTGGGCGTCTCCTCGTGCCACCCGGGCCCAGGTGGTAGAGGGCACGCCCACTGGAGACATTGCCCGCACGTATCGAATGCCCACATCTATTGATCACAACACAAATTTAGTTAGGCCCAAAAACCATTCTCTGCCCAGTAAAAATAATGTGAGCTCAGCGCACTGCAGCGCGGCCCCCACCCTTGGAGAACATCCCTGTTGCCGCAGCACCCTGGTAGATCCGCTGCGAGCCCGTTCCCACGAACCAGAAGGACATGAGCCAGCGTAATGCACTAACATTGTAACAGTCACCTTCCGTAGTGTATCGTATCCTCGCTCCCAGCATGACCCGGCCAGCAGGCTTAGGCAAGATGAAATGAACAATAAAAATGGTCGTCACAGGCCCGACAATCTTCGTATATTCATGTTTAAACTACTTGCAAGGGATGCTTTCCTCTCATATAATCCCTTACATTATATGAGCCTGTAAGAGGTATAACTAAAAGAGATCATGCCCCCATGATATAAGCAACAATGAACACACACCATTGCAGTTGGATGCTAATAACAAAGGAACACACCAAGAATCTACTTGTTACACGTATTGCTGAGATACTTACACCCCATGGGCTCGCGCCATAACTAAAGCTAATGCTGCTAGAGTACACGAGAAAGCGGATGCAACTATACTATGAACTCATTAAAGAATACGCGAGAGTGCACGTATCATGTGTGAATGTCTGAGCCTCTCATATGCCGCCACCGTCACAGACGGTGGCGGACCGTTTTTCGTGTACCCCACTGATCTAACCACTACCTCATTTACCGCGAATGTATATGCATGTAACTGAAACACTGTAGCTGCTAGAGTGTAATGTACAAATATGATGCTCGATCTGGGTATAATCAAAACGCACCCAGTAAAGGTTAAAAGCATGTTTTGTCGTGATTTTAAATAAGTATTATGGAAAGTGCTCAAATATTTGCAATGTCTTTTACTTATATTCAGCAACACACGAGGGAGATACCTTTGTGAAATATTTGCAAGGCCATTCCCCCTCCCACCCTGTGAAGGCTGCCAAAGGCATGAGAGCAGAGACCGTGCCGCGCTGCTTTACCTCCCCCAAACCAGCCTGGAGCTTCAAAGACTTGTAACCCCCTCTGTAGCGCCCAAGGCCACCACCCGCCACCTGCATTATTTACAGCACAACAGTAAACCTCTGCCTGAACGTACGCTCTCCCCCTCGTAAACCTCACAACCCACCAGACCACCTCAGACTTATGGCCCTGTGCAATAAAGACACCCAACACTCTGACAACACACAGCGGAACATCCATAACAACTTCTAACAAGGCAAAAAGACATGTACCGCCCGTGCCAGGCCCTGAAGCTTAGCCCCTCGACCTACGGCCCCGGTCAACTGGACTCTAGTGACTATACCCTGACGTATTGCCTCCAGTCCCCGCACAAGGTGCATTCCTCCTGTGTTGCATTAACCTGTTGCATAACCTATTGTAAGATTTACTGAAGAAGAGAGTACTAAAAATACTCGAATGACTGCGGTGTGCATGGCATAGGGCTAATAAGTCAGGAAGAGACATTCATCTCTGCCACCGGCCACGATGGCCCCACAACACCGCCTGGATGAACTCCGCCACCCGGCCAGGCCCAGCCCAACTCACGAGGGCGACCAGTGACGTCCTTCAGCCAAGACCAACCACGCCGCAGCAGCACCTATAGTTAGTCGTCGCCACCCAATCCCAATGAACTTGTGCCCCCTATAGTATGTAGGTTTTGATGACGTTTTCTGTAAATATATACGCCTGTCTTTGCTATTGTCAGACAGAGCGCTCTCGGAGTTTGCAGAGTTCTTTGCATGCCCAATTCTGATTGATAAACTCCCATTTACGCTCACCCGCACTCTGTCTTGGCCTTATTCCCATTTTGGGAGAGTCCTTCATTGTCTCTCATTGCGGGGAGGATCGTGCTGTTTGGGGACGCTTGCCTTCACTATACACAAGGATAGCAGATACCTGTTCGTGTTCACCCTAGGGGGATGCTCGTTTACATTCACCCATGCACCACAAGGATACACGAAAAGTCTGAGTATTTATAGTAGGGCTTTGAAAGAGCAGCTTGATACACTCGAGTTGCCTACCACTTGTACATTGCTTCAGTACGTAGATGATCTTCTTTTAGCTGCTGATTCAGAAAGTGTCTGTAAGGAGGGCACTGTGGTGTTGCTTATTCACCTAGCAAAACATGGACATAAAGCTTCAATCAAAAAGTTTCAATATTGTCGACAGGAGGTCGCCTATTTAGGCTATCTCCTGTCAAAGGAGGAAAGAAGGTTGACGCCTGAACGGATTAAAATAATTTCTAGCATGTCTGTCCCAAATACACAGAAGGAAGTCAAAGCCTTGATAGGAATGGCTTCTTACTGTAGGCAGTGGATCCCCAATTTCCCACTAGTGATTAAACCAATGTTGGCTTTGACAAAGAAGGGCATTTCTTTGCCATTGCCGTGGAACTTGTAACACCAGAAAGCTTTTGATCTGCTCAAGACTGCTCTATGTTCAGCACCAGTTTTGGGCACACCAAATTATGAAAAGGTCTTTGAGTTGTATATGCATGAACGTGATGGATGTGCTTTGGCTGTATTAACGCAGGTACATGGAGGGAAGAATAGGCCGTGCGGTTACTTTTCTTCCACCCTTGATCCTGTTGCATGCGCTTTGCCGAGATTTCAGAGAGCTGTCGCTGCTGCTGCTGTGTCTGTAAAACAGAGCGAGGGTATGGTCCTAGGCCATGCTTTAACCTTCTTGGCACCTCTCTCTGTAGATGTTCTATTAAATAGAACACAAACACAACACCTCACCTCCGCACGATTAACGAGATATGAATTGATTTTGTTTGCACCGCATATACAAATCAAGAGGTGTTGTGTATTGAATCCGGCTGAACTATTACCTTTCCCGCAAGGTACTGCTTGTAGTTACAAAATGTCACATGACTGCCGTTACACCACAGAACAAGAGACTAAAGGCAGGATTGATCTGAAAGATACACCTTTGAACGACCCACAAGGGGAGCTGTTTTGCGATGGCTCCTGTTTCAAACTTCCGGAAGGTACATCCACAGCCGCTTATGCCATCACCACACTAAGCACGATTGTGGAAACCAAAATAATTTTGCATAACTCTGCGCAGGCTGCAGAGATTATTGCATTGACTCGAGCTTGTGAAATTTCTGAAGGGCTTAGAGTAAACATATATACTGATAGTCAGTATGCTTTTGGAGTAGTTCACAACTTCGGTAGACTTTGGGCAGAATGAGGTTTGTTGACCTCACATGGAACAAAGATTCAATATGGCTCCTTGATAGTGCGGTTACTTTCAGCGCTTGCACTTCCCACTCGGTTAGTGATTGTTAGGCAGAAACCTGTGCAGTTCCCTTTGGGAACACTGCAAAAGATTTAGGACTTCAGGTGTTAGCAGTTAAGCCACTTGGTAGCAGTCTGTACCACCCAGATTTACCTGGTAGCTGTGGCTGAGCCGTCAGACTTCAAGAAGAGTTAGGCAGTATGCAAAGTATACACAATAGGCACTCACATACAATAGCACAATCAAACACTGACCAGAACTTTGGTATCAAAGTACATAATTATTTATTTAAACACACACTGTTTGAAACACTCCAGCACTCTTATTGTAAATCACTTTAAACACAGTTACTATTATGATATATACAACCCTTATTCCTTATCAGACAAGTCTTAGTTAACACCACTTATTTCCAGACAGAGGCGAGCGTTTAACTATAGATGGCACTCCAAAAAGTTCATGAAAAGGGAGGGAAAAAGGCAGAATATGTGAAGATACACCACTCTAAGATTTAGGAACACTTTTAGCAAGGCTGAAGAGCAAAAGTCACTTGTGAGCCAAAGTCCATAGGCTGGGCCCACTCTTAGAGAGAGCAGAGTACAAATGCGCCCAAGATCACACAGTTACACTAGGCTTTGAAAGTCTTGCAGAGAGTTCGAAAAGAGTTTAGAGAGGCTCAGAAAAGTTTAGCCAGGGTGTCCCAGGCTAAACCAGGTTCGAAAGCCAGGGACTAAATCTACCCCGTACAGTCGGTGGCAAGGGAAGCCAGGCGGAACACGGTACCTTAGTGGGAAGGATCCTCCAGCGGTGGCAGTTGTTCCTGGCAGCGGGTGCAAGTCTCAGCATCGTCCAGAGGAAGAGAAGATCTCGACTTGGAGGAAAGATGAAGGTCGTTGCACTGCCAGGGAAGAAACCAGCCGCAGAGTTTTCCGGTTAAAGGTATTACCCTTTATTTCGCGGTCGTGGTAAAAAGTGGTATTCTGGTTGCCGGGGTGCTTGGCCCAGGCAAGGCGGCCACGAGATGGGTTGGGAAGGTGAAAAGATGGTGAAACTGGTTATCCCCACCAGTCAAAGGAAGAAAACTCTCCGGCGGGAGATCTCCTCTGTCGTTGGGAAAAGTGGTGAGACGGTCCAGCAGGGCTCCACCGGTGGTGTCGTCGTGGCAGGTCAGCTCAGCTTCTTCCTCGTCGGATTCTTAGGTCCTGTGGCGACTTCTGAAGTTCCAGTCCCCAAAGCCCTGCTTTTATGCAGAAAACCCCCATTCACTCAGCCTAGCTGTCACTCAAACATGCTCAGGACGGAGTGCAACTTGAGTTGCCTAGGCAACTCAGTCCAGGGTGCCTAAATCCCCCTCCACCCCTCCTAAGTACCCCAGACAGAGTGGCACTACTTTGGAGGCTTCTGTGGAGAAGCCCGCCAAAATAGTGGAACAAAGGGCTCGACTTGGGCTAGAGTCACAGAAGGGAACACAAACGCCATTTTAGAACAGAGTTTTGGCAAAAAATACCAACCGGAGAATTAATAATAAATAAATAAACCAGCGGCATGTTCGAGGCTATCGTAATTAAATGAATAAAGATAGTAGCCTCGAACAATGGGAAAATCCCATAAAGAAATATTTGCGGCTGAATATAAAAAGTAGTATCCACTGCCACCAGCCAAAACTCGATCAGGGGGGACGGAGACGTGCCCCCTCGACTAACAGACCCCGGGGCAATCAAATTGCCCCAGCCAGTACGTCCACAATATGATGGTTTGTACTGGTTCTGTTCAGAATTCAAGACTAGTAAAGTCAATGGTGACTTTACATGCCCTGGGAGACAGTAGTCAGTTCCAGGGTATGGAGTCTATGTTTGGGGGTCACTATGACACCCCTGGGTTACTGCACTCAGGGTGCTGTGTAACCCATATCATAAAAACACATGAAGCCCTATGGAGTAAAAGGCCCCATAGCCCATTAAACACATCTAGAGTCAAAGGAACACACTCAAGTCATGTCCAAGAGTGAGGGTAAAAGAGTCTCACTATTGGCAGGAGAAAAAAAATAAACCCCATAAAATCCAGCAAAGCTGCTGGGGGACTCACTAGGTTAGGAAATTCAGCCTAAACAGAGAATTCTCCCTAACAGCGATCATGATATGCGCAGCGCATCAGAAAATCATGAATGATGTAGGAAAAGGGAATGCTTTCGCTGACCAGATAGCCAAACAAACTGCTACTGAACTCTATTCAGATATGTACACTTCAAGGGAAGCCACAAATGTTTGTACCATAGATGAAGGTATTGAATCTGTAAAGAATATCCAAGCCGATGCCACTTTAGAAGAAACTAAGCAATGGGCTGAGGGTATGGTGAGGTTGGATGATGATGGGTGCTGGGTGGATAAATTAGAGGGAAAATGGATGCTGCCAGATGCGTTCATTACTAGGATGGTCGCAGTGGCTCATGGGCCCACCCACATCTGTGCGAGGAAGATTTGTAAAATGTTAGAAAATGTCTGGGTGAACGATAACATCTCGAAAACAGCTGAGCGTTTTGTCCAAAGTTGCATGATCTGTCTACAACACAATATGGGAAAGGGCCATCGACACCAAGGGGTAGTTTTGGTCCACCTTCTGTCCCCTTTGAAGTGATCCACTTTGATTATTATTTATTTTTTTTTAAATCAAATTTTATTAGGTTTCACACCTGTGTTACAACAATGCAGAGCATATTTAAACATGAATAAACAGGAAACCAGTTATAACCCCTCACCCCCCACCCATTCCCACCCCCCCCATCCCCCACCAGTTCAAGTTCTCAATAATTGCATATTTGACGGGTTCCGAAAAGAGCATAGCAAAGTCTACATGTTGTTGCACGCCGAAGTCATGGGCCGAGCTTTGAAAGACTCGGAGTTGGACCAGTGAATGCTGGCCTGAGGTCCCCAGATGGGGGTTCTTCGGGTCCGGAGCCTAAGATTACACTGTGCGGCCGTATTTTTCGAAGAAGGGTAGCCATATTTCCTCGATGTTGGATCTAGATTCATGCATGAGGAATTCCATGTCGTAAATGGCCCGTACCTTTTTTACCCATGCTTTTTCCCCAGGCATTCCGGGGTTCTTCCATTTTTGTGCCAGGCAGCATCTGGTCGCCAACAACATAACCTGGAGCATGTGGTGATGGGTATTTTCATGATCGTCCCCAATGTCAATTCCGAAAAGAAGAAGCCAGGGGCAGGAAGGCCGCTCCACCCCATCTATCCCCTTAATCCATGTCAAAACCTCCTCCCAGTACTTTTGGACCACCGGGCACCTCCACCACATGTGAATATAATCCCCCCTTTCGGTCCTACACTTTCAGCAATGTGGATCGTACCCCGGCCTCATTCTAGCAATCCTCTGCGGGGGGTAGTGCCAGCGATGCAATACCTTGAGGGCCTGGTGGCGATACTGGAGTGAGGCCGTGGAGTGGTTGGCCCGCCTACACATCTCCCTCCACCTCTCGTCATTGATCTCCTCACCCAGGTCCTTTCCCCATTGTGTGCGTGCAGGTGGGGGGTCTCGCGGGACAGAAAAGAGGAAGATCTTGTAGAGGCGGGATATTGTTCCCTTGGAGCCCCTCGCCGAAAGGAGGAGTTTTTTGAAGTCTGTAAAGACTTTCCTGAGGGTGTCCCCCCAGGATGGTTCGGTCAGGACTCCCTTAAGCTGGAGATAGCAAAAGGGGGACAGGGTGCCTATCCCCAGGGCCTCCTCCAGATCTTTCAGGGGTAAGAAAGAGCCCCTCACCCACATGTGACCAGTCCTGCTAAGGCCTGCCTCAAACCACGTCTGGTACGCCGCTGGCTCCGCTACCTTGGCCAGGAAGGGGGGCCCCAATGCAGCTCAAGGGGGAGGGCCAGGTTGTGAGCCAGCGGTAGTAGCCCCCTCCCTCTTTCCATAGGGACCACAACACTTTTAGGACTGGGTGATACAAGGCACTTCTGGGGATCTTTTTCCTCGGGACCCAGAGCCATTCCTCTATGGTGACGGGCGCGAGAGGCCCGTTGTCCATGGCTACCCATTGTTTTTTCGTCCCCGGGGCAAAGTGGTCAACCAGGACCCTCAGTTGGGAGGCCCTATGGTATGTTTCAAGGTTAGGGTATCCCACCCCTCCATCCTCATTCGATCTGGTCAGCACCTCGTAGGAGATTCTGTGTTTCTTCCCTGACCAGAGAAAGTTGAGGAGGACTCGCTTCGTTTCCTTGAAAAACGTTTTGGGGATCAGCACCGGGAGCATTTGGAAAAGAAATAAAAACTTGGGAAGGATTACCATTTTTATGAGGTTGAGATGTGCCATCCAGGAGAGCCCCGACCCTGACCATCGCTCTGTCTTTCCGGATTGCTGACCAGAGGGGAGGGAAATTGGCCAGGTATAGGCCCTAGGGGTCACAGGTTACCTGGACTCCAAGGTACCGGAATCCGTCTTCTCTCAGCCTGAAGGGGAGCCCGTTAACAAAGGTCATCTCTGAGTCTGGTAAATTACCCCCTAAGAACGCCACCGATTTCTCCAGATTAACTTTGTACCCCGATAGGTCCCCATAGCGCGAAAGACCCTGCAGCATTCAGGGGACTGTTTGGGATGGGTTTGTGATGTAGAGCAGTACATTGTCAGCAAAAAGGCAGACTTTGCACTGCATCTATCCGACCTGTACTCCCCTGATGGCCGCATCGTTGCAGATCGAGATTGCCCATGGTTCCATCACGAGCTCGTAAATTAGGAGGGACAAAGGACATCCCTGCCGTGTACCAGGCTCGAGGGGGAACATCCTCGACTCGGTCCCATTTGCCACCACTCTAGCGGAGGGGGAGGAGTAGAGCGCGGAGATCCAACCCAGCCACCTCGGGCCCATACCCAGAGTCGTGAATACCTCCGTCATAAAGGCCCAGCTGACCCTGTCAAAGGCCTTCTCCGCGTCAAGGGCCAGCAGAAGCGTGCCTTCGTCGCGGACCCCTCTCGAGGCAAGCACATGGAGCGTCTTCTGCATATTATCAGACAGAACCCTGTCTGTTCAAGACAAATCCCGCTTAGTCAGGGTGTACCAGGCGCGGGAGGCAGCCCTCAAGTCTGGTGGCCAGGATTCTGGCAAAGATTTTAGCGTCCAGATTGAGGAGTGAGATGGGTCTATAAGACCCACATTCCCCCTGGTCCTTGCCGGGTTTGGGTATAACAGTGATGAGGGCCTGCAAGAATGTCGGTGGAAGGACTCCCGGTTCCTGATCTGGTTAAACAATTTGACCAGGGGCTTCAGCAGGACGGGTTGAGTCTGTTTGTAAAAGTCAGCTGTGTAGCCGTCTTCCCCCGGTGCCTTTCCCACCTTCAGTCTTTTGATGGCGCCCTCCACCTCCTCCTCCGATATCTCTCTCTCCAGGACCTCTAGCTCCACATCGGACAGCCTTGGCAGAGGGTGTTCTGCCAGGTAGGCGCGGATGTCCTCCAGTGATTCGCCTACCTTTTTGGAGTAGAGTTTGCTGTAATAGTCAGCGAAACACACCACTATTTCCTCGCGGCCCCCGTGAATCCCGCCCACTCCATCCCTGAGACGAGTGACTCCCCTCTCATCCCTGCAGCTCCGATCCCTCTGTGCCAGTAGGGTTCCCACCTTGTCTCCCCGTTCATAGTACCTCTGCTTAGTGTATCTCATTTTCTTGATGACTTCCCCTATGAGGACAGTATAGAGTTCCTGTCTTTTGCCCTGTATCTCCTCCAGGAGAGCCCCTCGATCCACCCCCGGGAGGCCCAGTCTGGCTCGCAGAGCGCCCAACTCTGCGCGGAGTTTACCTTCGATTAGGCCTCTCTCCCATTTACGTCTCGAACGCTCCACTATGAGAAGGCCCCTGAAAGTGGCTTTTGCGGCATCCCATTCCATGGACATATCTGTCTCGCCGGTGTCGTTTGTCTCAAAGTAGGCCAGCATTTCCTGACTCATGAAATCACGAAATACTGGGTCCCTGAGGAGTGTACCATTGCAACGCCATCGGGAAGATCTTGGGGAGATGGGCAGTGACCAATTGGCTATGAGGAGTTCGTGGTCCGACCAAGTTATGGCTTCCACCTTCGGCTGTTGTGCCACCACCTTCCCCTCTTCCGAGATTAACAAAAGGTCGATTCTGGTGTAGGTGCAATGAGGGGGCGAGAAAAAGGTGTACCCACCCTGGTTCGGGTTTGCTGTTCGCCAGATGTCCACCCAATAGTGCTCTCTCAGGAGGGCCTGGAGGGCCAGATTATCCTTGGAGATGCCCCTGGGTGTCCCCCCTCTCGCGGACCACCAGTCAAGCCTCGGGTCCATTATAAGGTTGAAATCCCCGCCCAATATCATGGCTCCCTCTGCCCACTCATCATTGACATGAAAGACCTGGGTGAGAAAGTGTATTTGTTTTGAGTTGGGCGCGTATAGAGTGGCCAGGGTAACGCGCTCTCCCTCACAGGTTCCCTTAATGCCCAAAAAACGACCACCAAAACCCCTCTTGGTTTCTATGTCTGGAACACCCTGCTCAGGAGGATTCCCACCCCTTCCTTCTTAGAAATTCTGTGTGAGGCCCAGTAATTGCACCCAATGTCTTTCCCCTTGATCTTCGATTCCCTGCCTTGTCTGTAATGTGTCTCCTGTAGGAAGAGAACCGTTAGGTGTTGCTTACGGAACATGTTGCTTGTGAGAGATCTCTTATTCTGGGAGTTAAGGCCCTTGACGTTCAACGTGCCTATCTTTGCTTCAATCATTGTCATTTTTCGTTACGCGCACTGAAATCACCTCTAAATGTCTGCTACTCGGAGCCCATTGCAAAAAAAGTGTCCATAGTTTGAGCTGGTTTTCCCTTTCCCTTCGAGCCCCAAGTTGTTTCTCCTCTCCCAGTTCTCCATGTCATCGACCTTGAGCCGGAGGTCCTCCTCGCGGCGGTGTAGTTCCTGAAATCTAGTTTCCATTTGTGCCTCGAGGATGTCCGTCGATGCCTGATTGCACTCGACCCCTTCTCCCCGATCCTCCAGCGTTGAAACCTTGGCCGTGAGGTCCGCCAACTTGGCCCCCATGTCTGTCCTCATACCCCTAATATCTTCTAGGATCGTTTGGATGTTGCTCTGTATGGCATTCATGTCCGAGGGTTGCGAGGCTGCAGGGCCGGTCTCCATTTCGATGGACCCAGGCGTGTATTGGTATTGCGCAAGGGTCTCCCTCCAGTTCATGGGGTATCGATCACACCAAGCTATAGGGTTCTCCTGAGGTGTCTGCCGGGTGGCGGGGTGGCCCAGGCTCGCTCCCGCGACGGCCTGAGCCTTCTCCGGTGGTCGGGTGGGCGCCTTCGCCACTAATCCGGAGCCCTGTGGGTAGGTAGGCCGTTGGGGTGGTGGTCAGGTGTGGAAACGTGGGCCGTTGAGATGGTTCCGTGTTGCGCCGGGCACAGGTGAATCACTGGTGGTGAGAGCGGAAGGTGTGGCGGTGGTGCCCCCGTACCCCCAATGATGGATGGGCCGGTCGCCGGCAGCCGTTGGAACTTCTCGGAAGGCCCACCCGGTGTTGGGCCCTGTGTGTTGGTCGCACGGGCCGTTACTCCTCTCTGGTGGGGTCGGATGACCCACCGCATCCGGTGTGGGGGCTCCTCTGAGATGTCCGGAGAGGCTGGGGCCCCAGCCGCTGAAGGAGATCTCTGCAAGGCCCACCCGAGCCGTCGAGAGGACCTCAGGCCTCGGTGCGCGAGTCAGAGCGGGTGGGGAATTCGACTCCTCCCACCGCTACGCAGCTAGGCGATGTGCGGCTCCCGCCCGGGGCCTTCCCTTACGGGCAGGGGGGGTCGCTGTTCACGGGTCGTTATCTCGGGAACGGGGGCATCTCCGAAGCCTGGACCAGCTTCTGGGTAGTCCACAGCGGTTCCCCTTCTCAACGATCTCTGATAGATGGGGTTAAAAAGCACTTAAGGCATGTTTTTCCGTGAGTTTCCCGGGCTATACGGGGAGCTTGAGATTCAGGCGGCCATCTTGCCCACGCCCCCTGATGGCCTCCCGATCCACTTTGATTTTATTGAAATGGAGCGTTGTAACAATTTAAAGTTCGTTTTGGTTGTTATTTGCGCCTTTAGTAAATGGGTTGAAGCCTTTCCTGTAAAAGATGCCACAGCAATGACAACGGCAAAAACCATGTTTAAGGAATATTTTCCTAGGTTTGGTTTGCCAAGGGTAATCTGGCCGGATAATGGTCCACATCTCATCGCTACTGTAATTCTGCAGATATGTGCGGGATTACAGGTCGATAAACGGTTCCATTTGGCTAGACATGCTCTGAGAGCTGGATTGGTAGAGAGACACAATGGAATTCTAAAGAACAAGCTCGCTAAGACGTGTGCCGGCACCAAATTAAAATGGCCGGACGCCTTACCGATAGTGTTACTATCAATGTGCACCACCCCACAGACTAAGACTGGGCTCTTCCCATATGAGGTGGTAATGGGTATGCCAGCTAACATTTGGAACCTCCAAAAACCCAGGACTCTGAGGGACATTGAGCTTGTACTTCTTTCTGATTATTGTGATCGGTTAACTAAAAATCTGTATTTGATTTACCAACAGGTGCAAGAAGCCCTCCCAGCAAAGTACGAAGGGCCAGGTCATAGTATCCGACCTGGTCAATGGGTGCTCGTTAAGGCATTCGAACGAGCATCCTGTCTCGCACCGCGGTGGAGAGGGCCGCTCCAGGTCCTCCTGTCCACACAGATGGCGATTCGGGTGGAGAGCAAGAGGCACTGGATACATGCGTTGCATGTCAAGAGGATACCCTTCCCTTTGCCACATGATAAAGAAGATATGGAAAAACGTACTTGCTCTGCTCCCAAAGATCACTCAGCATTGAGCAGTACTGAGAGCGCTTCGGAGACACTCCCCGAGCCTGTGGGGCCTGGGGAAACAGCTGCTTCATCTCCACACTCTCCTGCAGATCCTTTTTCACCGCTGTTAGGTTCTGTTGCAAATTCACCACTTCCATCAGGAAGCAACGACACACTGTTCGCAGAGGTCAGGAGTCACAAGGTACAATCTGCGTCCACGAAGCTAGACTTACTGCACGGTTCGGCTGTGCCAACAGGAAAATCATCATAGGGCTTGTCCTTTGCCCTGTCTTTTGCATACAAAGGAACGTTGTTGGCTGGGGATAGGGAAAGAATAAGAAAACACGTGATCCTGAGATCACCAGCAAATTAACTATAGTAATTTAGTTTCAAAGGAACAATGCATGTTATCGCCTCTACTCGTACGGAACAAATAGCCAAAGTAGGCCAGCATTTCCTGCCTCATGAAATCACGAAATACTGGGTCCCTGAGGAGTGTATCATTGCAACGCCATCGGGAAGCTCTTGGGGAGATGGGCAGTGACCAATTGGCTATGAGGAGTTTGTGGTCCGACCAAGTCATGGCTTCCACCTTCGGCTGTTGTGCCACCGCCTTCCCCTCTTCCGAGATTAACAAAAGGTCGATTCTGGTGTAGGTGCAATGAGGGGGTGAGAAAAAGGTGTACCCACCCTGGTTCGGGTTTGCTGTTCGCCAGATGTCCACCCAATAGTGCTCTCTCAGGAGGGCCTGGAGGGCCAGATTATCCTTGGAGATGCCCCTGGGTGTCCCCCCTCTCACGGACCACCAGTCAAGCCTCGGGTCCATTATAAGGTTGAAGTCCCCGCCCAGTATCATGGCTCCCTCTGCCCACTCATCCATGACATGAAAGACCTGGGTGAGAAAGTGTATTTGTTTTGAGTTGGGCGCGTATAGGCGAATTACTGGTGGTGAGAGCGGAAGGTGTGGCGGTGGTGCCCCCGTACCCCCAATGATGGATGGGCCGGTCGCCGGCAGCTGTTGGAACTTCTCGGAAGGCCCACCCGGCGTTGGGCCCTGTGTGTTGGTCGCACGGGCAGTTAATCCTCTCTGGTGGGGTCGGATGACCCGCCGCATCCGGCATGGGGGCTCCTCTGAGATGTCCGGAGAGGCGGGGGCCCCAGCCGCTGAAGGAGATCTCCGCAGGGCCCGCCCAAGCCGTCGAGAGGACCTCAGGTCTCGGTGCGTGAGTCAGAGCGGGTGGGGAATTCGACTCTTCCCACCGCTACGCAGCTAGGCGATGTGCGGCTCCCGCCAGGGGCCTGCCCTCAGGTGCAGGGGGGTCACCGTTCACGGGTCATTATCTCGGGAACGGGGGCATCTCCGAAGTCTGGACCAGCTTCTGGGTAGTCCACAGCGGTTCCCCTTCTCAACGATCTCTGATAGATGGGGTTAAAAAGCACTTAAGGCATGTTTTTCCGTGAGTTTCCTGGGGTTATGCGGAGAGCTTGAGATTCAGGCGGCCATCTTACCCACGCCCCCTGGTGGCCTCCCGATCCACTATGATTTTATTGAAATGGAGCGTTGTAACAATTTACAGGATAATTCATAGAAAATCGCACAAAAGTGGCGCACGCGGCTGGTGCACAGCGTGCCCGTGCGAATGTCTGCGCCAGCCGCGTGCGCTAAAATCGATTTCCGCGCACAGCGTATTCATGGATTTTCCCATCCAAAACCAGCCGTGGCGCTGCGTGGCGCAGCGACCCTGCAGCAGCGCCAGTTATGCCCCCAAGAACGCCCTCGCGCAAGGAAAAGCCTTCTAAATCCCCAAATAATCGCAAAGGGCTGCGCTAACCCTGGACCAGTTCACAGGGCTGGCAAACAGCAAACGCCAAGCGGGGAACGTGTATTTCAGTGGTTCGCGGGAAGTTCCACACGCGATTGTCCTGTGTACGTGTGCATCAGGGGTGCGTGGGAAGTAACACACGCAAAAGCAGCAGGGTACGTGTATTTCAGGGGTGCGCGGGAAGTATCACACGCAAATGCAGCAGGGTACGTGTATTTCATGGGTGCACGGGAAGTATCACATGCGATTCCATCAGGGTACGTGTATTCCAGGGGTGCACGGGAAGTATCACACTCAAAAACAGCAGGGTACGTGTATTTCAGGGGTGCGTGGGAAGTATCACACGCAATAGCAGCAGGGTACGTGTATTACAGGGGTGCGCGGGGAGCACCACACGTGAATTGCACGTGTGGGTCCTCCCAGGTGTTCCCTCTACACCCTCCACGGCCCCTGCAGGTGGCCCACACCACAGGGGCCTACCCTGCACATGTCCTGAAGGCACCCCATCCACCATGGCCATGCCCCCCAGCCAACCCACATGTCACCTTGCACTACTGCCCACCAACGCATGTCCCCCTGCACCCCCAGCCACCAGGGGCAGCCTCCACCAGGCCCCCACCCATGTCTCCCATCACCCCCACCCCCCAGCCACCTGGGGCAGCCTCCACCAGGCCCCCACTCATGTCTACCACCACCCCCACCCCCCAGCAGTGCAGGGGCAGCCTCCACCAGGCCCCCACCCATGTCTAACACCACCCCCACCCCCCAGCCACCAGGGGCAGCCTCCACCAGGCCCCCACTCATGTCTCCCATCACCCCCAGCCCCCAGCAGTGCAGGGGCAGCCTGCACCAGGATCCCACACATGTCCCCCTGCACCCCCACCCCCAGCCACCAGGGGCAGCCTCCACCAGGCCCCCACTCATGTCTCCCATCACCCCCACCCCCCAGCAGTTGAGGGCAGCCTCCACCAGGCCCCCACTCATGTCTCCCATCACCCCCACCCCCCAGCCACCAGGGGCAGCCTCCACCAGGCCCCCACCCATGTCTCCCATCACTCCCACTCCCCAGCAGTGCAGGGGCAGCCTCCACCAGGCTCCCACCCATGTCCCCCTGCACCCCCACCCCCCAGCAGTGCAGGGGCAGCCTCAACCAGGCCCCCAGTCATGTCTCCCATCACCCCCACTCCCCAGCAGTGCAGGGGCAGCCTCCACCAGGCTCCCACCCATGTCCCCCTGCACCCCCACCCCCCAGCAGTGCAGGGGCAGCCTCAACCAGGCCCCCAGTCATGTCTCCCATCACCCCCACTCCCCAGCAGTGCAGGGGCAGCCTCCACCAGGCTCCCACCCATGTCCCCCTGCACCCCCCCAGCAGTGCAGGGGCAGCCTCCACCAGGCCCCCGACTCATGTCTCCCATCACCCCCCAGCAGTGCAGGGGTGTTAGGCGGAAACCTGTGAAGTTCCCTCTGGGACCACTGCAAAAGATTTAGGACTACAGGTGTTTGGCAGTAAACCCACTTGGTAGCAGTCTGTACCACACAGATTCACTTGGTAGCTGTGGCTGAGCAGTCAGACTTCCCTCAAGAAGAGTTAAGCAGTATGTGGAGTATACAAGATAGGGCAATTCTTCACAGTAAGACAAGCAAACACGCAACAAGGCTTCAGTGTAAAGATATAAAGGTATTTATTTATAACGGCACATCTATCGAAAAACACTTTGGCACTATCACGGCAAACACTTCAATTACAATTACTCTACGAAGAGAACAGATCAATCCCCCTAACAATAGTTCGACAAGTCTAGGTTCTACCAGCATCACTTATTTGCAGACAGAGGTGTATGCCTCAACCTAGATGGCACACTAGTGTTTGTTAGGACGGGAGAGAAAAATAAGCAGGTTACGAAATCAACACAGTTCAATACTTCACGGGAAAAATGCAAGGCAAGAAGGCAAGAACCATGATAGATCATAAAGTTCAGAGGCCAGGCCCACTCGGCGAGAGGCAAGGCGATATGTCCTAAAAAGTCTCCTTGTGGAAATGCGTTCAAGTCTGTGAAGCAAATTGTTATCGGAAGATTGGACCATTTCAGTACAACACGCTAAAGAAAGCTTGGAGGCGACCCTATGGAGAGGCGAGGATTAAGACACCTCACTCTATCCGGCACAAGGGAAGCCAGGTGGACACAGTACCTTGATTGTGGAGAGACAGCTCCGGCGGGGGCAGTTGTTCCTGGTGGTGGATGCACGTCCGGTCTTTGCCAAGAGAAGAGAGGATCTCGTCGTCGAAGGAAAGTTGATGATCGTTGCACCACCAGGGAAGAGACCAGCCGCGGAGTGCTCCGTCAAAAGGCACCACCTTTTGGTCGCGGTACAGGGGTAGTGGCTATCCGGTTGCCGAGGTGCTCTGCACGGGCAATTCGACCACTGCGTACTGAGGTGAAGAAAAAGCAAAAGGGACTGGTTGTTCCCACTCTCCGGTAGTTGCATCATCAAGAAAAGCACTAAGGGAGGAAATTGATTTATATCTGGAGACACGTAAATTTGACCCTCCAGTCTTTCCGATCATAACTAATGGGCCAGCAAAATTTTCAACTCTTAATTCTCCGGATCTTGTATCTTATGCGATGCCTAGTGAATCAATAAAGCCATCAGTAAAACGAGTATCGTTTGCTGACTCATTGTCACATGAGAAAACAACACGGGAGGGGTTAGCTAATAATAACATGTCACAATCAGATCTAAATGAAATTAAAGAGTCCATTGCACGCCTATGGATGCTAAATTCCAAAGCTCAAATGCAAAACTATCCGAAAGATGAAAGATTCAAAAAACAACCAAACCCACATCAATTTGATAACCAAGCAGTGGCAGACCCAAAGCCTACTTCTGATAAACCAACAAAGTCTGGTAGAAGACAGCAAACAAAAGTAGAAAACAGACACTCCTTGCTCTTAACAGCACAAGAAGATTTAACTACATCATACAACATGAATCGACAAAGTATTCTTAGACTTTTCTCAGATGTGAAATCCTTGCGAGAGATTGACTCTAATGATATTGATCAGATTGAATTCCCCCGCAGTGAGGATCTGACAACAGTCCTTATATGGTGTCGGTCTCAAATTATTCATAACATCATTTGGGCTGCCCGGGACGAACTATTTGATTTAGGATTTGCACTCTCACGTAATAACAAAGATGAAGGACCTATCAAATCTTGCTTGAAATCTAGAGTGTCATTACTAGAGTATAACTAAATCGAAATAGGGAGCAGGTTGGTTTGTCGGTGCTAAGTTGGAACACTCAAGGTTTCTCTCATTTTATTAATAACCCTGAAAGCATACTGGGCGATTATGATTTGGTTTTTCTACAAGAGACTTGGCTGTCCACTGCACCAACTTGGAACAATTATGATATATTACTTGAACCAGCATTGCGTGCTTTGAGAGGTAGACCTATGTCAGGTCTGCTTATTGCATCAAATTCTCTAACAAATATCCATCTCTCTCCATTGCCTTTTAGCAATCCGTTCATCCAATGCTCCTATATTTCGGTCAGTTCTTTTAAAATTGCTTGTATTAATGTTTACTGGAATCCAATGGGCATTACAACTGCCAAATTTTTGAAAGATATAACAGCTGTCCTGGAAAATGTTATGCTTGTGCGAGAAATTGTACATTTTGTTATTGCGGGTGACCTGAATTTGCATCTTCTCAACAAAGAAACCTCAAAAGATCTTGAGCGTATAAGATTATGGAACAAATTAATGAAGTCATGGAATTTAATTATGCTGAATGGCACAAGTGCAGCGGATTCCCCTCCATTACCGACATGGCATAGCCAAAAACAGTCAGCAACTATTGATTTTATTTTTGTTTCCAGAAATCTATTCGCGCATACTACTGATTTTGCCATCAAGTCATCGCAATACAGTGACCACTGTCCATTAACATTTAAGATCATGCTGTCCCCAGTACCGATTGTAGAAAGTCAATCTCTTATGGGCCAATATGAAACTAATAATTCTCTAAACCAATTAAAATGGTCTCACGAGTCCTTAACATGCTATCGTGACCATATAAGATCCTATGCAGAAATCTCTCAAATGTCAGTAGAATCATATAGATTGGTCCCTTTTGATCTTATGCAATTATATGCTACAAAACAAAACATCAAACTAAAGTCCGCTCAACCATATGATACTGCAATTCGCACTAGGAAAGCTCTGTTTAAAACACAAAAGCGACAAGCTCTCAAATTATCTCCACTTTTAAGGATTCACACATTAAGAGCTATCAAAACTGCATATAGAAATTGGATAAAAGAATACAAAATAACAAAACAACAAAAAGAAGGAGAAGCTATGTTAGACCAAATTAAGAATAAAAATACAGCACAAATTTGGCAATTCTTAAACTCAGTTACCAACGCATCGCAAGTATCATCTCATATAAATGGAGTGTCGGAAAACGATTGGTGCAACCATTTTTCATCCATATATGTTGCTCCAACCGTAAGTGAGCCCTCGGACATGATAGTGTCACCCTTTACTTTAAAATTTGATCAAGATGACATTTTTTATTATATTAATAAAACAAGCATGTTGCGGGCTCCAGGTCCTGATGGACTCTCGAATGCGGTCTTAAAGAAACATATCGATATGTGGGCACCAATTCTGTACTCACTTTTTCAACTAATCATATATCTTCAAAAAATTCCAAGTTCCTGGACACATTCTATCATTGTCCCTATCTATAAAAAAGGTGATAGGCAAAATCCTTTGAGCTATCGACCTATCGCCTTATTACATGTACCGGGAAAAATCTTCTGCAGGCTAATATTACGTGATCTAAACAATTGGTCTCTCCAGTATAAGCGAAGAGACCCGTTTCAATCGGGTTTTGTAGCAGGACTCGGAACAGCCATTAATCTGACCATTCTTAATGCAATTAATCAATCCTATGCCATGCGAAAGCAACCCTTATATGTTGCATTTGTGGACTTTCGCATGGCATTTGATTCCGTTGACCGAGTGCGCCTTTTGAGGAAATTGGCGTATTATGGTTGCCCAGGGAGACTGTTAAAAATTGTGAGTTTGCTACACTCTAACACCTCTGTCCAGGTGAAACTTAATCTAGAGGGCCTTTTATCTAAATCTATCCCAACTGAGAGGGGACTCAAGCAAGGATGCATACTCGCCTCTACTCTTTTCAATCTATTTTTGCTTGAGTTGGCGGATGACCTTGCGGTGGCACACTCTGATCCCCCAAAGTTGGGAAATCAAGCTGTTGCTTGGCTTCTTTATGCTGACAATCTAGTCCTCATTTCCCAAACTCCCAGTGGGCTCCAACATTTATTAAATGTCCTCAATCTTTATGTAGCAAAAAATAATCTCACAGTGAATGAACACAAGACGCAAATTATTATTCTTGGGAAACCAAAGTCGTCTCTACGGACTAAATATACATGGTCGATATGTAATAAAAAATTGCAGATCGTGAACGAATATAAATATCTAGGAGTATATTTCAACAACTTCGCCTCAGAAAATGCATTTGAGACAACAATTCAAACCAAATTAACAGGATTAATTTCACAGGCCAGAATAATTCATGCAAGATTTGGTAAATTTACTTGCATTCCGATCATGAAATTTTACCAGCAAAAGGTAATACCTGTTCTCATATATGGTTTGGAATCTCTGCTCCCACGAACCATTAAATTCTGGAATGGTATTGAAGCAAAATTTTGGAAACGTGTACTTGGACTGCCCAAGTCCACACCTAACATGTTACTGAGATTTGAACTTGGCCTGTTGTCCATTCATGCTCAAGTTACATGGAAAATGTGCAGCCTTCTAAGAAAATGTCTTATGGGGATAAATAAGCGAGATAGCCTTGCCATCTTGGCAAATTACCTTTTATTCTCCACTCACTCATTTCCACAAAGATGGAGAACACATGTTATGAATGCCCTTGTTGAAGCACATATATCAATTGATCTTTTGATTACAAATCCGAATCGAGCTAAGACTAAAATGTACCAAACCGATTGGTTAACCACTCAAGAAAAGTGCCTAAGACTAAAAGATTTTAATAGATCTCTCTTTGGTCACAAGGAATTTGGTAGTATGGCTGAATATCTCATTAAATGCCCATATGTAAATTTAAGATCGTTTTAATCTATGGCCAGTTAATGAAATTTTGGTAAGATGTGGTGTGGTCACAAAGAAGCAGAGCCATTGTCGGTTTTGTAATGATAAATCTCAAACAGAAACGCTTGCTCATATCATTATCCAATGTAATGCCTTTGTTCCACATCGATTCAAACTGATGAAAGAAATGGCATGGAAACATGTTAGTCGATCCTATGATGAAATATGGTGTGAAATTTTCAGTGCAAGAAAAATATTGATCAGCATTGCTGCTATACAATTGCTGGACATAGCATTTCCTTGTGCAAAAAGAATTTCCTAAAAGTTGCACCTTGTGTACCAGAAAATAGGGAAAAAATACTTATTTGTAATTTTATATAGTTATTTTTATATGTTGTAACTAAATGTTGATTTTATCTGCTCATCTGTAAAAATGAAAATTTGTAAAGTTGTACTAACAACTAAATCAAATAAAAAAATTTAAAAAAAAATTAAAAAAAACATTGAATTTTGAAGAAAAAATATGTATTAAAAGCAACATAAATTGAATCAAAAATAAACAAACAATAATAGAAAGTTAAAAAAAAAACAGCAGGTCTGTGAAATAATGCAAAACCACAAATCATAATGCAAAGGAAAGGTGTCCAAAGTCACAGTCCACAAAAGTAAATCCAATGGAAAATTAAAATCGAAAACCATTGCTCCATGGCGAAATCATAATAAAAATTGAAAATGCAAAAGTCAACTATGTACAGATGAACAATCCAGGGTCCATGATCCCAACCGAAGAAATGAAACCTATCTAATAACACTACCTAAAAAAAATAACTATATACAAAAATGTGGCCCATTGTCCAAAAGGTCCAAAAAAATGATAAACCAAAGGAAACCTAACACTAACTATAGAACTATTTACAAGGGCAGAGGGCTAGTCCGACGGCTCACTTCGGGATGTTCCAGGCCAGGGCATCATCGAACTCCTGCTCAATGTCCCGGAGGCGCTCCTCCTCCATGGCCCCGAGGGTCCGCAGGGCCGTCCACATGTTCTCCCCAAACTCCCTGCGGATTGCCTCGAGGCACGCCTCAGGGCCCTCCACATGGGGTTCTCCGCACTGACCATCGTGAGCCGTGCCTCTTCCGCCCGCTGGCGCTCCGCATCTATGGCGTGGCCCAACCACTGCCACACGGAAGACACTTACCGTCCTGGGTCCTCCTGCCCTCCGACCAATGCCTGCCCCTCCGATGTGGAAGGCCCCGAGCCATCATGGCTCCCACCACTTTGCTGCTGCTGCGCCTCTGCCTGTGCACTGTCTCCTGCTGGCTGGGGTGCAGTCGTTGATGTGGCCACCCCTGCTGGACGTCCGACTCCCGACTGTGGCAGGGATGCCTCCTCCACCAGCCTGGCCGCACCGTCAGAGGCAGCTCCACAGGGCACCCAGGTGACTGATTGGTGGGAAGATGGCACGGAGGACGACTGGCGCATAGGGGGTTCAGTTGAGGAGTGGGTCGTAGCAAGCCCCATCAAACGGAGGAATCCGGCCTGGGTGACCTGTCCCAGTAGGCCGACGCGGTCAACGAGCCATTCGAGATGACGTGCAGTCTCCTCATGAAAAGACTTCAGGTCACCTCGCATGGCCCGTTGACGCAACGCCACACCAGTCAGGACAGGCTAAACCCGGACCCGGATAGCCACGTCCGCAGGCAGAGGAAGGCCAGTTGGCGTGAGCTTATCCCCTGCCTGAAAACGGGTCTGGACGTAGGCATCCCTGCTGGTACAAGATGATGCAGTGACAGGATCATGGACAGCATTGCACACAGGCAGCTCCGCGGCGACCTGTGCTGCCTCCTGTCCCTGATCCTGCACTGCACCACTAGCACCAGTGGAATCCCCACCTCCAGACCCTGTCTCTGTTGCTTGCACGGCCTCCTCCTCCACCAAACCCCCCACCAACCTAGATGACTCTATGCCATCTTCCTCCGTTGGGCCCTGTGGGGTCCCAGCTGCCCCTTCTGCTGCCGAAGAGTCCAACTCCGACCTCTGCCTCTTGGACCTCCCCCCGGCAGCTGCCGCCTGGGACGCGGCACCGGACTCCTCACTCCCCGACGAGATCACAACCTGGGAGGGGAGCCGGGCCTTGCGTCTCCGGCTGGCGGTGCGATCCCCGCCGCTGTGCTCCACAGCACCTTCTCCGCCCTCTTCATCAGTTGACGCTGCAGACAGGGAGAAATAAAACACAGGCATCAGGGCACTGTACAATGGACATATACACACATGACAGTTGCACATGAGTGGCATTGGCAAACCTCAGACATGGCATCACAATCAGCAACACACATGTCATTTCAACTTGCACACATGAGCCATACCACAGCCACATCGCAACTGCCAGCACCATCCATACTCATGCAACAGCATGAGCAGGCAAAGGTGAGCCAGACATCACATGCAACACAGGGAATGCACTACACATGCACGCACACCACCACACTTGCATGCATGTGTACACCTCAGCCCACTGTCGCAGTGTTCCAATGGGCATCCATGTCACATCTGCCAATCAGGCTTCCACATCCCGCTGTCACATGCATCCATGTTGCATCACTGTTGCACCCTTGTCAAATACACACACATGCACATGTACACAGTGCTGATACATGCAGCTGAAAACAACATACATGCGTGACATCACGAACATGCCCACTTACATACACATTCATCCATACATGTGTGCCCACACAACTGCATTTGGCATGCAAGCCTACACACACAAGCACCATCCATGTCTCACACATGACAGCCCTCGCATGTGTTAGCCTCACGGTCCTGTACACCCCCACCCATACTCGGCCCCATACAAACAGATGTGCAACTGGCACACTACTGGCACATCACCACATGCACAGCTTACAATCATGATGCATGTACACTTACCGCTCGACTCCAGACGGGTCTGCCTCTCAAGGACTTGGACGTGGAGCGCTGGGGATATGCGTTCCAGGACCCTCATCTGATCTTCCGACAAGTGGCCCCGGCGCCCCTTAGCATCCGCTGCCTTCAAGAGGCGCCGGGCCTTGTTCAGGGTCCTGGACCTGAAGTCCTCCCAGCGCTTCTTGACATGTTGGAAGTCGCGGACTGCCATCCCCTCCGCGTTGATGGCAGTCACGATGTCCATCCAGATCCGAGTCCGTCCTTCCTTGTCGGCGTGCACACTTCCGTAGAGGGCATCATACTGCCCCAGGACTTGCTCCACCAGGACACCAACTTCCCTGGCACTGAAGCTGGTGCCCCTCTGCCTCTCTGGCCGGGGGTTGTCAGTGGTGCCAGATGTTGCAGTGCCCAACATGACAACCCCAGAGGCAGGAGTGGGTGGGCAACTGGGTCCTGGGGCTGGGCTGTGGAGCGATGGAATCCCAGTCGGGAGTCTTCGGTTCCAACAGGGGTGGTCACAGCAACAGCACCCCCTGGCTAATGTGCAGGCAGCAAATGGCAGGGCACGTGGGCAGCAGGCAGTCAGGCAGCAGCAGATGGCAGGTGGGAGCGTGCTCGGGGCTCTGGGGGGCAGTAATTCGGCCTTGTGGGCAGGAGCGTGGTCTTCCGTATGCTTACGCGTGGCCAGCTTGATACGGAGTGATTTGGCACGTGAAAATCCTGCACGTCTGCGTGTAAATCGAGGAAAGGCCCTTAGCGTGTATGCACGTCAGCACGCATATGCAATTTCATTGGACCAAAGGCCCTTAGCGCGTAAGCACGTCTGTGACGTGACCCGCGCGGGTGTTTCCCTCATTACACATGATGACAGAGCACACGTGGATTTCCACCAATCGCGTGTGAAACTTCCTGCGCACCCCAGAAATACAAGTACCCAGGCCAATCGCGTGTACGCTCACTTCCCTCCGATTACACGCGATGACACTCGGACATGCAGTTTTACAATGTGTGCTACCATATGTGATTTCATTGCCCCAAAGACCACCATGCTCAGCTGTGACGTCACGCGCATGGCCGTAGAGAATGGCGCGTGTAAAAAAAAAGAGATACACGTCCGAGTGTCAAAGCGCGTAATTGGTGGAAATGGCCTCCTCGCGTATGCGCGTCTTTGACGTGTGTATAAAAGGTACATGTAGAACGCCATTTCCTTGTACGTGCTTTTCGTGGAGAGCGGTTGGGTGAAATCTGTACCTTCCTCAAACAGCGTCCCCTTCTACTGTTGTCCTGTCTCCTCAGACAGCGTACAATTCGTCTTTTGGCGGGGTGTTGCCAACGCGCACATGCGCATATTTTTCACGCTTTTGTTCCTGGCAGACGGTGAGTCACGCACGTATTTAACATCTGTGCTTGCCCCGTGTGTCGCGTACCTCTTCAGAGGTCATTCTAGGCTGCGTGTGACACGCATAGGTTCATTCTTGTGTTTCTGGGTGCCACAGCATAGTGCAGGTTTATTTTTCCACGCACGTGGTCTAGGAGGGGTTGCGTGCACCTTACTTCCCTTTTTTGGGGTGCCTGTGCGTTGCGTGACCCGTCATCTTTCCCCAGGGGTGACATACAGCCTTGCTAGAGCACTAGGGTATGATTACCATCTGGTACCCAACCCCTTTGACCCCCAATTGCCCAGGACAATAGTTCACATCGACTCCCATATGCACAATAACATCAGTGCCATGGCTGGGAGGCAACCAAGCCGTAAGGGTGGCAAAGGTGGCCGAGCCCCAAGTGGTGGCCGTGGTGGATCCGGTAGGGGACGTGGCCGTGACTTGCAGGGTGCCCCTAGCCCCCATGTGTGGAGGAGCAGTCAGGGACACCCATGCCCCCCCCGGTTGAGGTTAACGTGGCTGACACCATCCATGCTCAGCCCTTGTTGGACCAGCCAACTGTGGAACCAGACCTGGCACAGGGTGTCTCCATGGCTGACTTCCAGGTCAGCAGGTCTAGGCCACGTGCGCCGGTGAACGTTGGTGTCATCAGGCCACGTGGATCAGGGGCAGCTAGGTCATCTGCTGCCCCACGTAGGCAGGCTGGGGAGGCTGCAGGGGCAGCTGCGGCTCCATCCACCCCACCTCTCACACACCCAGCCAGGACAGTGTCGGTCCAAGTCCATCATGCTGACATTCCCCCTGACACCATCACACTTGAGCTAATGCCTGCACCAACTCCCATGCTGAGTGTGCAATCCCACGCTCCTGCCCCTAGTGTCCAGAGTGGCGTAGGACACTCAGGATCCCCACCACCTTCCAAGCGGAAGAGGAAGAGTGCTCGTCCAGTAGAGGCTGATGCCCCAGACACGGCTACACAGTCCGGCCCGTCAAGGAAGCCCAGCTTCAATGAGGCCGAACTCAATGCACTTGTAGAGTATGTATCCGCACATGACCGCGAAATGGTGATTGTTGCAGGATCCAAGACCACACCTGCACAACGTCAGGCACACTGGCAGACCATTGAGGACACGGACATCATAAGTGCCCTTGGAATCGTGAGGCGCACAGCTAATGAATGCTACAAGCGCTGGAATGACCTGAAGTGCAGGGCAAAGAATAAGCTGGCCTCAAGTCATGCCGCAACTCTAGTGACTGGAGGTGGGTCTCCAGCAGACGACATAGAACTCACTCCACATGAGCAGGTTGCTGGGACCTACGTCACGGAGGAACAGATCCAAGGCGTGAGAGAACTGGCAGATTACGAGGCATTGTCCGGTGAGTGCACATGCATGTGTGTGTCCTCCATGTGCATGGTGTGTGTGGGAGGGCTTCTGTTTGGGTGCCAGGTGAGGGTGTGTGTGCCTGAGTGGTTTGGGTCACCCATGTGCATCTTCCTATACATTCTTGGCACCGGCATTTGGGTATAGCAGCATCCCTTCTGCCAACATTAGACATCCAGCCCAACACCACGCCAGTTGCCCTTGGAGTGTCATCTTGCCACAACATTGTTGCTTATTTACCTCTGTTTATTCAGGCAGATTGTTTGCACACCACCACTTTTACTCAGGATTTCTCAGTCCTATTGTCACATGTCTGACATGGCTATGGTACAGTGGACTGGCTTAGTTTCCTGGACATGATTAGTTTAGACATGTCCCTGTGCTATAGGACCATTTTGGACTGGCAGCTGCAGGTTAAACATTTGAACCATTTCAATTAAAAAATCAATTACATGAGCAAACTGGACTGAATGAACAATTGGTGACCTCCTCTACCTCTTCACTTCATGGCTAGGGTACATGCCATCTGTGTGATGGCATGTGTATTTGACCTGCCAATCACTGGCCAATGTGTGATGCCACTGTTAGGCAGCATGCAGCAAATATGTTCATCTTCCATCTTGGTGTCATCAATGTGTGCCATCTGCCTCCCCTTCACACGCAGTGACGGTGCATGCATGGGAGGGTTTTAGTCATGTGGGACATATGTCAATCAAGTACTGTTTCTGTAGCCTCTCAGCCCTAATTGTGTGCCATAGTGCTAATGCCTGTTTCCATTTGTTTTCTTTTATGTCTTTGCAGGGGATGACGCACTTGATACTGCTGGGGTTGTGGAGATGGTGCAGACCCAGGAGGGGTCTGAGGGCCGACTGACCACCAGTGAGGGACGTGGTGTGGTGGTGGGTGAGAACCCACAACTGCTGCAGGTCGTGCTCTCAAGGGGTGTCTCTGGCTGCACCTCCCCCGAGCTGTATTCAGGTGTCGATTCGGATGATGAGACCTATGTGCCATCGCAGGTGAGTGTTCCTGGGAGGGATTCTGTTCTGTCAGACCCACCTGCACCAGGGTTAGAACCCTCAATGGGGGAAGCCATTTCCACAGAGTCCCAGGGCCACAGGGAAGCCCTGAGGTTGGAACTCCTTCACCTCAGGACGACTCTTGTTGAGCTTGAGGCTTCAACAAACAGAAGGACAGAACAGCAGCTGGAGCGTCTCACACGTACGCTCTCAGCTGAGATGCAGGCAACTAGGGCGGAGTTCCGGGCATCCCGTGAGTTGTTGCATGGGGACCTCCGCACACTTATCCTCCAGAACGAGACCTACCACACCTGCATGCTTGCAGCCATGGAGGAACAGAGTAGGGCTTTGCGTGGGCTGCCTCCCATAGTGCCACCACCTCCTGATGCAGTTGCAGAGGGTGAGAAGAGCGACAGCAGTGATACTCCCACAATAGGTAGCCGTGTAGGCCAAGAGCCCATGGAGGTGTTTTTTTCCGCAAGATCCACACAGGTGGGTTTTGGTGTGCACCCTGTCCTCGGACCTCCTGGGTGGCCTCCCCCACCCCTCTGGGCCCATTAATGGCCATTTTTGATTTTTTTTTAAAACATGTTTTTAAATTTCTTTTTATTTTTTGGGACAGTGTGTTGCCTTGTGTGGCTCCCGTGGGCATACGCTGCATTGTGGCTGGGCACATGCAGACTTGTCATGAATTTGGTTCAGATGCTTGGGTTTTTGTGACACACACCCCTCCTGCTTCCCGTTTCCATGGGCTTGCAAAGGGTGTGCCCAAGTGACATTGACGTACATGGTGACATTGGACTCCCATGAGCTGTGTGGGCAGTCTGTAGTCAATACTGTGTATACATTCATAGTGCATATTGTTGTTGTATTGTACACTGCACGGTGTATTGACATGTGCCTCTGCATCCATCTCATCCTCCTAATTTGCAGGTCCATTCCTCATGTCTTCACAATGCGGTCCACCTTGGAACTGGAGTTCATGTTGTAAGCAGTGCATCTACACTCTTGCGTGGCACTAACACTGGATACTTGGAAGTGTTCGGAGGGCTGGCATCATCAGGTACTGAGGCTAGCAAATTTTTAAGTCTGTAATGTCATGTTTAAGGTAGGCTGGAGGTTGTGTAGGTGATTGGTATTCTTGGTAAGTATTTGGTAATGTGTGTTGTAGGCCCTGCATTACTGTGAGCATTTCATGTGTGGACATGTTTCCATTAGGGACACTGTAGCTGGTGACACTTGAGGCATGTTGTGGGGATTCATTTCTTTCCTCTCACATTGCATGACATGCCATGGTGTGTTGTGTGGCCGTGCCGGGGAGGGGTTGGGTGACATGGCACTGTTTTCATGTAGTATTTTGCGAGTGGGTATTCATTTCTGCAGCATGGAAGTGTCTTTTGATGACACTGCATTGGTGGTGTTTGTGTAGGTAGGGATGCACACATTGTGACACTGCCATATGAACAATCTCAGGCTGCTATGGTTCTGACAGTTGACTGTCCCTTTGTTCGTCTTAATTGTCAGGTCGAGTCATCATTGCTTATCAGATGGTATGTGCCAGGGCTGTGTGCACTCCACTGGGGTGTGATTTCTATGTGAAGTAATTAGCCACCAGCTGCGTACGGGCTGCCTCACACCGTGCCCTCTCCCCTCCCATGCGCAGCGGGCGTGCATGTGGTTGGGGATGTGGGGGCACCACCATGTCCTCAGCCAGGCCCCGGCATGTTGCAACATTGTGCAGGATATGCTGCCACTATGATCCTGCACACTACTGGGGGCGCATATAACAGCTGCCCGCCAGAACGGTCAAGGGAGCGAAAGCGTGACTTGAGCACTCCGAATGTGCGCTCCACTATGCCCCGGGTTGCAATATGGGCTGTGTTGTATCTTACCTCTGGAGGCGTGATGGGGTTCCGAATTGGCGTCATTATGTGGGTGCTCAGATGGTAGGCACTGTCCCCTGGTGAGGAGGTGATGGGTATCATTAGTGGGGTAGTGACATGACTCTGCATCTGACATGCATGCATGTGCAGTGGCATTCGTACTCATCAAGCAGCCATGTATCGCCATGCCGCCCAGCTTCTAGGTCCCGGCTTAGGGTAGACATTCGGTAAATTAAGCTGTCGTGGGTGGACCCTGGATAGTTGGCATATACTGAGGTGATGATTCCCTTAGCATTACATACTACCTGCACGTTGATGTAATGCCAGTGCTTGCGGTTCCTATAGATGTGCTCAGATGCCCTGGGGGGACGTAGTGCCACATGGGTGCAGTCAATGGCACCTAGCACTTTTGGGAATTGTGCCACACCGTAGAAATCGAGGGTGGCAGCCTGCCTTTCTGCAGGTGTCCTGGGCAGGTATATGTGCCTACGGACTGATGGGCATGCAGTGATGATTTTCAAGACCTGGTGTAGGCAGCGTGACTGCGTGGCCTGTGACACCCCACCCACTACGGCACTTGTCCGCTGAAATGATCCTGTGGCCAAGAAGTGCAGTACATTGAGGACCTTCTCCAGGGGGCTGAGTGCTTGGGAGCACAGGGTGGGTGATGTGAGGTCATCCTCCCACTCACTGACCAGGTCCAGTATTATGTGTGGTGGAAACCTGTACCTCCCATACACCTGGTCATCAGGCATCCCAAAAAGGCTGGTTCTGGGAGTGAAAATTCTGGCCCTCACTATCCTCCTCCTCCTCCTTTGGTAACCCACGGCCACTGCTGCTAGGAACGGTATATTCATCCTGCCGTATGAGCTTGTTTGTTGTTTGCGTGCACTTTTATGCTGCGCGGGTCGATGTACGCCTGCTTCAAGCTGGTGTACGTGTTTCAGGATTGGACCATTTATTTTTCGGCACGTCGTAGGCGAACGTGTGAATCTTCCCGCCCACCCCTCGAATACACGTACCCCACTCTCACAGGCCCAGTCGCGTGTGGAAGTTCACGCGCACCCCGAAGTACACATTCCCAGGCCAATCGTGTGTGGAACTTCCCGTGCACCCCGAAGTACACGTACCCAGGCCAATCGCGTGTGGAACTTCCCGCGCACCCTGAAGTACACGTACCCAGGCAAATCGCACGGCTGGGGGGTGGGGATGGTGGTAGACATGGGTGGGAGCCTGGTGGAGGCTGCCCCTGCACTGGTGGGGGGTGGGGGTGCAGGGGGACATGTGTGGGAGCCTGGTGGAGGCTGCCCCTTGTTAGGGAGAATTCTCTGTTTAGGCTGAATTTCCTAACCTAGTGAGTCCCCCAGCAGCTTTGCTGGATTTCTGGAGTTTGTTTTTTCCATCCTGCCAAGAGTGAGACTCTTTTTCTCCCACTCTTGGACATGAATGTGTGTAATTCCTTTGAATGTCAATGTGTTCTATGGGCTATGGGGTCTTTTACTCCATAGGGTCTCATAGGTTTTTCTATGTGTGTTACACCGCACCCTACGTGCCGTAACACTGGGGCGTCCTAGCAGACCTCCATCATAGACTCCATACCCGGGGACTGACTACTGTCTCCCCGGGCATGTAAAGTCACCATTGGCTTTACTAGACCTAAATTTACTAACAGAACTAGTACAAACCATCCTATTGTGGACGTACTAGTACGGGTAATTTGATTAATCCTAGGTCTGTTATTCGAGGGGGCACTGTCCCGTCCCCCCTTGTCGAGTTTTGGCTGGTGGCAGTGGAAACTACTTGTTATATTCAACCCCGAATATAACCCTATGGGATTCTTCCCATTGTTAGAGATTGATACTGTTTCTCGTTAATCTCTAACATACCACCGGTCTACTTATCTTAAATAAGTGTATCGGATGGTATTTTCTGCCAGAACTCGGTTTTTAAAATGGCGTCTGTGTTCGTCTCTGTGACTCCTAAACCAAAGATCGAGCCCTTTGTTCCACTTTTGGCGGGCTCTGTACAGAGACCCTCCAAAGTGGTGCCATTCTGTCTGGGTTACCACAGGGGTGTGGGAGGGGGTTTAGGCACCCTGGACCGAGTTGCCTTGCCAACTCCGGTCACACTCTGGTGTGATTGGCCCAAGTGGTGAGCCTCCCTGCTCACCACTTAGCATGTGTTGATTGACAGCTAGGCTGAATGAATGGGGGTTTTCTGCATAAAAGCAGGGCTTTTGGGACTGGATCTTCAGAAGTCGCCACAGGACCTAAGAATCCGACGAGGGTAAAGCTGAGCCGACCTGCAACTACGACACCTCCGGTGGAGCCCTGCTGAACCGACTCGCCACTTCCCGACGACAGAGGAGATCTCCCTGCCAGAGAGTCTCTTCCCCTGACTGGTGGGAACAACCAGTCCCTTTTGCTTTTTCATCACCTCAGTACGCAGTGGTCGAATTGCCCGTGCAGAGCACCTCGGCAACCGGATAGCCACTACCCCTGTACCGCGACCAAAAGGTGGTGCCTTGTGATGGAGCACTCCGCGGCTGGTCTCTTCCCTGGTGGTGCAACGATCGTCAACTTTCCTTCGACGACGAGATCCTCTCTTCTCTTGGCAAAGACCGGACGTGCATCCACCACCAGGAACAACTGCCCCCGACGGAGCTGTCTCTCCACAATCAAGGTACTGTGTCCACCTGGCTTCCCTTGTGCCGGATAGAGTGAGGTGTCTTAATCCTCGCCTCTCCATAGGGTCGCCTTCAAGCTTTCTCTAGCGTGTTGTTCTGAGCTGGTCCAATCTTCCGATAACAATTTGCTTCACAGACTCGAACGCATTTCCACAAGGAGACTTTTTAGGATATATCGCCATGACTCTCGCCGAGTGGGCCTGGCCTCTGAAGTTTATGATCTATTGTGGTTCTTGCCTTCTTGCCTTGCATTTTTCCCGTGAAGTATTGAACTGTGTTGATTTCGTAACCTGCTTATTTTTCTCTCCCGTCCTAACAAACACTAGTGTGCCATCTAGGTTGAGGCATACACCTCTGTCTGCAAATAAGTGATGCTGGTAGAACCTAGACTTGTCGAACTATTGTTAGGGGGATTGATCTGTTCTCTTTGTATAGTAATTGTAATTGAAGTGTTTGCCGTGATAGTGCCAAAGTGTTTTTCGATAGATGTGCCGTTATAAATAAATACCTTTATATCTTTACACTGAAGCCTTGTTGCGTGTTTGCTTGTCTTACTGTGAAGAATTGCCCTATCTTGTATACTCCACATACTGCTTAACTCTTCTTGAGGGAAGTCTGACTGCTCAGCCACAGCTACCAAGTGAATCTGTGTGGTACAGACTGCTATCACGTGGGTTTACTGCCAAACACCTGTAGTCCTAAATCTTTTGCAGTGGTCCCAGAGGGAACTGCACAGGTTTCCGCCTAACACTGGTGTACAGCGGTGGGATTTGTCTCGAGTATACAGTTTAGAGTGCTTTTCGACACTTTAGGATAACTAACCACAAAGCTTAGCACTAAAAAGCAACTTTCAAAAAACATGTCTACGATGGAAACTTACAGTCAAGAGTCCTTGTCAGGTGAAAATACTGAGAGTTTGCGAGCTCTCTGTAGGCAAGAGAATCTTCCTGTAAGAGGCAAGAAGTTAGAACTAATAGAGAGATTGCTGGCGAACCAAAGTCTAGGTACTGGTTTAGAGGAACCAATTTCTCCAGCAAATGGAGATAACAGTGATGGTGTTGATCTAAATCGTAATTCTGATGATAGCGATGAAGAGGCTGAAGAGGAAGGAGAGGCTAACAAAACTGTCTCCCCTGCCTCTACCTGCCTTACCAGCTGTACCTACGGGGCCCATACCAGGTCCCACATGTAATCCTGCTTATTTTCAACTCGAAAAAATGAAGCTCGAATTAGAATACAAACGGTTCTTGGCTCAATCTGAACGAAACCAGGAGCTCGAGTTCAGACGGATGAATGCCCAGGCTGAGCAGAAGCAAGCTGAGTTAAGACTCAGGGAAATAGAACTTAATCACGAGTTAGAGATGAAAAAGTTGTCTATGGAAATTGCTTCTCTCTCCTCTGGTTCCTCTAGGAGCTCCAGTCCCAAAAGACCCCAGATGCCGAAGGAATTAGTGGGTATGTATGAACCGAGATTGGATGTGTTGGATTGGTTAAAACTGTTTGAATACACTCATGGGCTCCAGGACATCACTGGGGACCGATTTACTTCCCAGGTGGTTCTCTAGGCTCCCTCCTGTTGCGACTGATGTGGTAATGGGATTGGGGGAGGCGGATAAGACGGATTACGAAAGTGTGAAACTAGCTTTGATAGCTAGATTCAGGAAGACCCCTTCCCAGTATATTAAGAGGTTTAGAACCCTCAAAAAGCATGATGATACCCCTTGGGCTACCTGGGTGAGTGAAGGGTTGAAAAACTTAGAGGGATGGATTAAGGGTTACAAAGTGAACACTTATGAGGGTATGAGGAATCTTTTTATGTTGGAGTCTATTTATGATGCCTGTTCTCCTGAGCTCAGACAGCACTTGGCTGATTCGAAGGAATGGGATTCCCGGAAGCTAGCTAAGGCTGCTGACTTATGGGCAGGGGCGTTGCTAGGGGGGGGCTAAGGGGGCTATAGCCCCTGATGTTTTGGTTGTAGCCCCTGATAGAATCTCAGGAGCTACAGCCAAAAGGCCAGCTAGCCCCCAGTCTCAACAGTTCCGACATCAGCTTAGCCCCTGGTCTTTTCCAGACCTAGCAACTCCCCTGCTTATGGGTTGCCAACAGGGCTACTCATAAGGATTCTGGGGCAACTCAGAAAAAGGATGAGGGAAAACAGCCTAAAAAAGACTCAAAAGAGAATTCTAATAACTCAAATTCCAAAGAGGGCCCCAAACAAAACCAGAAGGGTAAGCCACAAGGAAAACCACAGCAGAATAGTGTGTCTTCTGGTGCCAAACCGGAAGGAGGCCAGAACAAGCCACCATTCCAGAAAGCATTCGGTAAATGCTTTGTTTGTGGCTCGACTGACCACATGAAAGGAGATCCCAGATGTAAGGGTAAACCTTCAGGGGTCCAGCTTGTCTCCTTAGCCTTCGCTCCAGAGGAGGAAGTCCAAATGGCAAGTGGAAACTTTATACTGCTAGCTGACGAACCCATTGGAGTCTCAGCCAGCGTTTCTTTAGTATCTCTGGGGTTGTGGGAACAACAGAATTTAGATGTCTATAATTCTATCCCCGATAAAACTAAAGAGTATTATAAGGACAGTGTCCAGGTGAATGGTCAGGAGACTCCTGCAATTAGGGACACTGGGGCCAGCATAACTGTGGTGGATAAATCGTTTTTTCAGGCTGAGGATGTTGCTAAGGCACCCAAACGCCTCACCAAGTTAGCTGGAGGGCCTGTGCAGATGCTTCCCCAATTACCAGTTCTCATCCAGTGTAACGACATGACTGTGAAGATACCTGTCAGCATTCAGAGTGAGGTACCAGGACGCGTACTGTTGGGTAACGATTTGAAAACTCTCGGAGTTGTATCGCATACTCCCAGACCTCCTAGTAAACGGTTACAGGAGCTAACCAGACCCGCAAGAGAGAGGATCATGCGCTGTACTCTCCAGGAGATGATGAAGAAATAAATCATTCCTGCTCCACTGGAATTGTCGGCCGCTGTCTCCAAGAAATCAGAAGCGAAAGGGCAACCTAAGACTTCTATCCCGAAACCAGCAGCCCGCATTACAGTGCAGCCAACACGGACTTCCCCGCGGTTGTCCAAAGTTACACCCGTAACTCCACCTCCAGCTGAGGCTGAGAGGGAGGTACAACCCTGTGTGGTAGAATTAGAGTCTGAGGAAGAGCTAATGGAAGGCCAGGAACTCATTGGAGATCTGGATCCTGTTGACCATCCTGAACTGCAGTCTTTACTGGCAGAAGGTGGACCCAGCAGGGCAGACTTCAGTAAGGGACAGAGAGAATGTCCAACTCTGGAAGGTCTTCGCCACCAGGCAGAAGCTCAGGCTGAAGGGCAAGAGCCTGGGAAATACAGGTTGCACTGGGAAGATGGCCTCTTCTACAGTGAACCGACCGAATCTGCACCTGGAGACTACAAACGACTTGTAGTACCCCAAGAGAACAGACCACAGTTCTTGCAGTTAGCCCATGAGATTCCTTTGGCTGGTCACTTGAGTTTCAAGAACACTAAGGAAAGGCTTTCTCTCTACTTCTATTGGCCGAAGATGGGGGCCGAAGTGGAAAAACACTGCAGGAGCTGCCACACCTGCCAGACCTCTGGTAAGGTTGGCTCCAAGAATGTGGCACCTTTAGTGCCTCTCCCAGTTGTGGGAGTCCCATTTGAGAAAGTAGGGATTGACATTGTTGGTCCCCGTGATCCTCCAACCTCCTCAGGCAACAGGTTTATACTTGTTGTAGTAGACCATGCTACTAGGTATCCTGAGGCAATTCCTATGAGGACTGTTACAGCTCCGGCTGTGGCTAAGGCCCTCCTTGGTATTTTTACTAGGGTCGGGTTTTCTAAGGAAGTAATCTCTGACAGGGGGTCAAACTGTATGTCCCACTACATGAAAGCCATGAGGAAAACCTGTGGAGTTACTTACAAGTTCTCAACAGCTTACCACCCACAAACCAATGGGTTGGTAGAACGGTTCAACCGAACCATGAAGAGCATGATAGGTGCTTTAGAAGAACCCCTTAAGCGTAAGTGGGACCTTCTACTGCCATGCCTTCTCTTTGCTTATAGAGAAGTCCCTCAGGAGGGAGTAGGTTACTCTCCCTTTGAGCTTCTCTATGGTCATCCCGTCAGAGGTCCATTGGCCCTGATTAAGGAGGGGTTGGAGAGTGCTCCTTCCCCCAAGCCAGTCAGAGTGACTGACTACGTGATAGGTCTCCGGAGAATGTCGCACGTGATGACGGAAGCAAGCGATAACTTGAAAGCTGGACAAGCATTGGTCAAGCACTGGCACGATCAAAAGGCTAACATGGTTGAGTTCGCTCAAGACCAGCTCGTTCTCGTTATGATCCCAACAAGGCAGAGGGCCTTGCAAGACAAGTGGATGGGACCCTTCAGAGTTGTGGGTAAACTCGGAGAGGTCAACTATCTGGTGGACTAGGCCAATCCCAAGGAGGCTCCGACAGTCTTCCACACCAACCGACTCAAAGCGTATGTCTCAAGACCCGATGTAGGAGCGTTGCTTCTAGCATCATCCGAGGAAGAAGAAGAGAGTGAAGCTCTTCCGGATCTCCTCAGAGGCTTACCTTTAGATGAAAAAATTGAAGGAGTAAATCTCTCCTCCAATCTGACACCCGAGCAACAAGAAGAGTGCAAATCTATGTTGAATCAGTTTGCCTCTCTGTTCTCGCTTTCACCAGGCTTGACCCCTTGGGGCCAGCACGACATGCTCACTGGTGACTGTCTGCCGGTCAAAAGCAGAGGATACAGAATGTCAGAAAACGTACCAACCCACATCAAAGGTGAGGTCAGCAAGATGCTCGATCTCGGGGTAATAGAGCCCTCTACTAGTCCATGGTCTAGCCCAGTTGTGTTAGTACCAAAGGCTGGATCTAAAGAGCTTAGATTCTGCGTGGATTATAGAGCTCTTAATGCCGTCACCAAGACTGATGCCCACCCTTTGCTAAGAACAGATGAGTTGGTGGATAAACTTGGCGCCGCCAAATTCCTCAGCACATTTGACTTGATGTCAGGCTATTGGCAAATAGCCCTGACAGACCATGCCAAGGAGAAAACTGCATTTTCTACCCCCGTTGGCTTATACCAGTTTAAGGTAATGCCTTTCGGATTGAAGAATGCACCTGCTATGTTTCAACGGATGGTAAACCAGGTTCTGAATGGGATGGAGGACTTCTGCATGGCATACTTGGATGACATTGCAGTGTTCAGCAATTCCTGGGAAGAACATGTAACCCACCTGAGAGATGTTTTGCAGGCTCTTGGATGAGCCAATCTGACCATAAAGGCGAGTAAATGCCAAATCGGACAGAGTAAGGTAGTCTATCTTGGACATGAGGTAGGAGGTGGAGAAATAAGGCCTTTGCTCAGTAAGATTGAAGCTGTGCAAAATTGGACAACACCTACTACTCAAACCCAAGTGAGAGCCTTCCTAGACCTCACTGGGTACTACAGGAATTTCATAGAGAACTATGGGACCATAGCTTCTCCACTGAATGTCATCTCCTCGCCCAAATTTCCTAAAAAGGTTAGATGGAACGAGGAGTGCAATCAGGCTTTTGAAAACCTGAAAAAGGCTCTTTGCCAAGCCCCAGTACTCAGAGTTCCTGATTACCGCCAACACTTCATTGTGCAGACAGATGCTTCAAATGTAGGAATAGGTGCCGTACTCAGTCAACTGGATGGGAAAGGTAGGGAGCACCCCATTTGCTTCATCAGCCGCAAGCTGAAGGATCCTGAAACAAGGTGGGCAACAATCGAAAGAGAGTGCTTTGCTATCGTGTGGGCTCTGAAGAAGTTTAGGCCGTACTTGTATGGTTCTACTTTTGTCATTCAGACTGACCACCAACCCTTGAGATGGTTAATGCAAATGAAAGGGGAAAACCCAAAACTATTGAGATGGTCGATCTGCCTGCAAGGGTTTGATTTCACCATTGAGCACAGGTCAGGGTGTCACCACCAAAATGCTGATGGTCTCTCTAGGATGTATGTCATCGACTAGAGGTATGAGATTCATCCAGGAGTGGATTAAATCTTCCTGTCCCTTAGTCTGGGGGGGGCGAGTGTTAGGGAGAAATCTCTGTTTAGGCTGAATTTCCTAACCTAGTGAGTCCCCAGCAGCTTTGCTGGATTTCTGGAGTTTGTTTTTTCCATCCTGCCAAGAGTGAGACTCTTTTTCTCCCACTCTTGGACATGAATGTGTGTATTTCCTTTGAATGTCAATGTGTTCTATGGGCTATGGGGTCTTTTACTCCATAGGGTCTCATAGGTTTTTCTATGTGTGTTACACCGCACCCTACGTGCCGTAACACTGGGGCGTCCTAGCGGACCTCCATCATAGACTCCATACCCGGGGACTGACTACTGTCTCTCCGGGCATGTAAAGTCACCATTGGCTTTACTAGACCTAAATTTACTAACAGAACTAGTAAAAACCATCCTATTGTGGACGTACTAGTAGGGGTAATTCGATTACTCCTAGGTCTGTTATTCGAGGGGGCACTGTCCCGTCCCCCCTCGTCGAGTTTTGGCTGGTGGCAGTGGAAACTACTTGTTATATTCGACCCCGAATATAACCCTATGGGATTCTTCCCATTGTTAGAGATTGATACTGTTTCTCGTTAATCTCTAACATGCCACCGGTCTACTTATCTTGAATAAGTCTATCGGATGGTATTTTCTGCAAGAACTCGGTTTTTAAAATGGCGTCTGTGTTCGTCTCTGTGACTCCTAAACCAAAGGTCGAGCCCTTTGTTCCACTTTTGGCGGGCTCTGTACAGAGACCCTCCAAAGTGGTGCCATTCTGTCTGGGTTACCACAGGGGTATGGGAGGGGGTTTAGGCACCCTGGACCGAGTTGCCTTGCCAACTCCGGTCGCACTCTGTTGTGATTGGCCCAAGTAGTGAGCGTTCCCGCTCACCACTTAGCATGTGTTGATTGACAGCTAGGCTGAATGAATGGGGGTTTTCTGCATAAAAGCAGGGCTTTTGGGACTGGATCCTCAGAAGTCGCCACAGGACCTAAGAATCTGACGAGGGTAAAGCTGAACCGACCTGCAACGACGACACCTCCGGTGGAGCCCTGCTGAACCGACTCGCCACTTCCCGACGACAGAGGAGATCTCCCTGCCGGAGAGTCGCTTCCCCTGACTGGTGGGAACAACCAGTCCCTTTTGCTTTTTCTTCACCTCAGTACGCAGTGGTCGAATTGCCCGTGCAGAGCACCTCGGCAACCGGATAGCCACTACCCCTGTACCGCGACCAAAAGGTGGTGCCTTTTGACGGAGCACTCCACGGCTGGTCTCTTCCCTGGTGGTGCAACGATCATCAACTTTCCTTCGACGACGAGATCCTCTCTTCTCTTGGCAAAGACCGGACGTGCATCCACCACCAGGAACAACTGCCCCCGCCGGAGCTGTCTCTCCACAATCAAGGTACTGTGTCCACCTGGCTTCCCTTGTGCCGGATAGAGTGAGGTGTCTTAATCCTCGCCTCTCCATAGGGTCGCCTCCAAGCTTTCTTTAGCGTGTTGTACTGAAATGGTCCAATCTTCCGATAACAATTTGCTTCACAGACTCGAACGCATTTCCACAAGGAGACTTTTTAGGACATATCGCCTTGCCTCTCGCCGAGTGGGCCTGGCCTCTGAACTTTATGATCTATCATGGTTCTTGCCTTCTTGCCTTGCATTTTTCCCGTGAAGTATTGAACTGTGTTGATTTCGTAACCTGCTTATTTTTCTCTCCCGTCCTAACAAACACTAGTGTGCCATCTAGGTTGAGGCATACACCTCTGTCTGCAAATAAGTGATGCTGGTAGAACCTAGACTTGTCGAACTACTGTTAGGGGGATTGATCTGTTCTCTTCGTAGAGTAATTGTAATTGAAGTGTTTGCCGTGATAGTGCCAAAGTGTTTTTCGATAGATGTGCCGTTATAAATAAATACCTTTATATCTTTACACTGAAGCCTTGTTGCGTGTTTGCTTGTCTTACTGTGAAGAATTGCCCTATCTTGTATACTGCACATACTGCTTAACTCTTCTTGAGGGAAGTCTGACTGCTCAGCCACAGCTACCAAGTGAATCTGTGTGGTACAGACTGCTACCAAGTGGGTTTACTGCCAAACACCTGTAGTCCTAAATCTTTTGCAGTGGTCCCAGAGGGAACTTCACAGGTTTCCGCCTAACACCCCTGCACTGCTGGGGGGTGATGGGAGACAAGAGTCGGGGGCCTGGTGGAGGCTGCCCCTGCACTGCTGGGGGGGTGCAGGGGGTACATGGGTGGGAGCCTGGTGGAGGCTGCCCCTGCACTGCTGGGGAGTGGGGGTGATGGGAGACATGACTGGGGGCCTGGTTGAGGCTGCCCCTGCACTGCTGGGGGGTGGGGGTGCAGGGGGACATGGGTGGGAGCCTGGTGGAGGCTGCCCCTGCACTGCTGGGGAGTGGGAGTGATGGGAGACATGAGTGGGGGCCTGGTGGAGGCTGCCCCTGGTGGCTTGGGAGTGGGGGTTTTGGTAGACATGGGTGGGGGCCTGGTGGAGGCTGCCCCTGGTGGCTGGGGGGTGGGGGTGATGGGAGACATGAGTGGGGGCCTGGAGGAGGCTGCCCTCAACTGCTGGGGGGTGGGGGTGATGGGAGACATGAGTGGGGGCCTGGTGGAGGCTGCCCCTGGTGGCTGGGGGTGGGGGTGCAGGGGGACATGTGTGGGATCCTGGTGGAGGCTGCCCCTGCACTGCTGGGGGCTGGGGGTGATGGGAGACATGAGTGGGGGCCTGGTGGAGGCTGCCCCTGGTGGCTGGGGGGTGGGGGTGGTGTTAGACATGGGTGGGGGCCTGGTGGAGGCTGCCCCTGCACTGCTGGGGGGTGGGGGTGGTGGTAGACATGAGTGGGGGCCTGGTGGAGGCTGCCCCAGGTGGCTGGGGGGTGGGGGTGATGGGAGACATGGGTGGGGGCCTGGTGGAGGCTGCCCCTGGTGGCTGGGGGTGCAGGGGGACATGCGTTGGTGGGCAGTAGTGCAAGGTGACATGTGGGTTGGCTGGGGGGCATGGCCATGGTGGATGGGGTGCCTTCAGGACATGTGCAGGGTAGGCCCCTGTGGTGTGGGCCACCTGCAGGGGCCGTGGAGGGTGTAGAGGGAACACCTGGGAGGACCCACACGTGCAATTCACGTGTGGTGCTCCCCGCGCACCCCTGTAATACACGTACCCTGATGGAATCGCGTGTGATACTTCCCGCGCACCCCTGAAATACACCTACCCTGCTGCTATTGCGTGTGATACTTCCCACGCACCCCTGAAATACACGTACCCTGCTGTTTTTGAGTGTGATACTTCCCGCGCACCCCTGGAATACACGTACCCTGATGGAATCGCATGTGATACTTCCCGCGCACCCATGAAATACACGTACCCTGCTGCATTTGCGTGTGATACTTCCCGCGCACCCCTGATGCACACGTACACAGGCCAATCGCGTGTGGAACTTCCCGCGAACCACTGAAATACACGTTCCTGCTTGGCGTTTGCTGTTTGCCAGCCTGGTGGAGGCTGCCCCTGGTGGCTGGGGGTAGGCATGATGGGAGACATGAGTGGGGGCCTGGTGGAGGCTGCCCCTGGTGGCTGGGGGGTGGGGGTGGTGGTAGACATGGGTGGGGGCCTGGTGGAGGCTGCCCCTGCACTGCTGGGGGGTGGGGGTGCAGGGGGACATGTGTGGGAGCCTGGCGGAGGCTGCCCCTGCACTGCTGGGGTTTGGGGGTGATGGGAGACATCAGTGGGGGCCTGGTGGAGGCTGCCCCTGCACTGCTGGGGGGTGGGGGCGCAGGGGGACATGGGTGGGAGCCTGGTGGAGGCTGCCCCTGCACTGCTGGGGGGTGGGGGTGATGGAAGTCATGAGTGGGGGCCTGGTGGAGGCTGCCCCTGCACGTCTGGGTGGTGGGGGTGATGGGAGACATGAGTGGGGGCCTGGTGGAGGCTGCCACTGGTGGCTGGGGGGTGGTGGTAGACATGGGTGGGGGCCTGGTGGAGGCTGCCCCTGCACTGCTGGGGGGTGGGGGTGATGGGAGACATGAGTGGGGGCCTGGTGGAGGCTGCCCCTGGTGGCTGGGGGGTGGGGGTGCAGGGGGACATGTGTGGGAGCCTGGTGGAGGCTGCCCCTGGTGGCTGGTGGGTGGGGGTGAATGGAAACATGAGTGAGGGCCTGGTGGAGGCTGCCCCTGGTGGCTGGGGGGTGGGGGTGGTGGTAGACATGGGTGGGGGCCTGGTGGAGGCTGCCCCTGCACTGCTGGGGGGTGGGGGTGCAGGGGGACATGTGTGGGAGCCTGGTGGAGGCTGCCCCTGCACTGCTGGGGGGTGGGGGTGATGGGAGACATGAGTGGGGGCCTGGTGGAGGCTGCCCCTGCACTGCTGGGGCATGGGGGTGCAGGGGGACATGGGTGGGAGCCTGGTGGAGGCTGCCCCTGCACTACTGGGGGTGGGGGTGATGGGAGACATGAGTGGGGGCCTGGTAGAGGCTGCCCCTGCACTGCTGGGGGGTGGGGGTGATGGGAGACATGTGTTGGTGATCAGTAGTGCAAGGTGACATGTGGGTTGGCTGGTGGGCATGGCCATGGTGGATGGGTTGCCTGTGGGACATGAGCAGGGGTGCAGGGTAGTACCCTGTGGTGTGGGCTGCCTGCAGGGGCCGTGGAGGGTGTAGAGGGAACACCTAGGAGGGCCCACATGGCCAAATCACGTGTAGCATTCCCCGGCACCACCAAAATACACGTACCCTGCTGAAATCGTGTGTGAATCTTCCCGCGCACCTCGGAACACACGTATCCAGGCCAATCACGTGTGGAACTTCCTGCGCACTCTGAAGTACACGTACCCAGGCCAATCGCGTGTGGAACTTCCCGCGCACCCCGAAGTAAACCTACCCAGGCCAATCGCGTGTGGATCCTCCCGCGTACCCCGTAGTACACGTACCCAGGCTAATTCCGTGTGGAACTTCCCGCGCACCCCGAAGTATACTTACCCAGGCCAATCGCGTGTGGAAGTTCCCGCGCACCCAGGAACACGCGCACATGCTATTTTTCACACAGCGGGTGTCCGTGTTTGTCGGTGCCCCTTTGCACCTCATTTGTCCTAGAGGGCCACTGTATGGCCCATTCATCATGGCTGTATATGGGTGCTTTTTGTTAGCGCACATTTTGGCGCACATTTTCTTCAGTCGCAGGGGCGCTACCGCCTGCTTTCTTGTGGCGTACTTGTTTGGCCCTGTGCGCGTCTTTGACCGTGCGCTGGTTTGCCCTATTCGATTCCATGAATACGGTTGTAGGCGAGCGTGTGGGCGTTCCACGCACTTGCCTCATGTACTTCCCCCGTGACGCCCATATTTTCACGCGTTGTTCCCCATTCCGAGTGTTACGCCCCGTGTTCCGCCTACTTTTGTGATGTACGCCGCGCTATGTGCGATTTCGCAGTGGGCGTGGCGCACGCTGTTGGATGACCTGTGCGCCGGCGTGCGCGGCGCACATTTTTAGCGCACATCCAATGTTTTTCTCGCGCACGGACTTCCATGAATCGATGTGTGCTGGTTTCCCTGCGATTTTCGCACTTGCACTGCGATTTTCGTACTTTTACTGCGATTCGCACATTTTGGCACCTCTGCGTGGGAATTTTCGGCGCACATTATTTCCATGAATCGACCCCTTAAAGTTTGTTTTGGTTGTTATTTGCACCTTTAGTAAATGGGTTGAAGCCTTTCCTGTAAAAGATGCCACAGCAATGACAACGGCGAAAACCATGTTTAAGGAATATTTTCCTAGGTTTGGTTTGCCAAGGGTCATCTGGCCGGATAATGGTCCACATCTCATCGCTACTGTAATTCTGCAGATATGTGCGGGATTACAGATCGATAAACTGTTCCATTTGGCTAGACATGCTCTGAGAGCTGGATTGGTAGAGAGACACAAGGGAATTCTAAAGAACAAGCTCGCTAAGATGTGTGCCGGCACCAAATTAAAATGGCCGGACGCCTTACCGATATTGTTACTATCAATGCGCACCACCCCACAGACTAAGACTGGGCTCTTCCCACATGAGGTGGTAATGGGTAGGCCAGATAACATTTGGAACCTCCAAAAACCCAGGGCTCTGAGGGACATTGAGCTTGTACTTCTTTCTGATTATTGTGATCGGTTAACTAAAAATCTGTATTTGATTTACAAACAGGTGCAAGAAGCCCTCCCAGCAAAGTACGAGGGGCCAGGTCATAGTATCCGACCTGGTCAATGGGTGCTCGTTAAGGCATTCAAACGAGCATCCTGTCTCGCACTGCGGTGGAGAGGGCCACACCAGGTCCTCCTGTCCACACAGACGGCGATTCGGGTGGAGAGCAAGAGGCACTGGATACATGCGTTGCATGTCAAGAGGATACCCTTCCCTTTGCCACACGATAAAGAAGATATCGAAAAACGTACTTGATCTGCTCCCAACGATCACTCAGCATTGAGCAGTACTGAGAGCGCTTCGGAGACACTCCCCGAGCCCGTGGGGCCTGGGGAAACAGCTGCTTCATCTCCACACTCCTCTGCAGATCCTTTTTCACCGCTGTTAGGTTCTGTTGCAAATTCACCACTTCCATCAGGAAGCAACGACACACTGTTCGCAGAGGTCAGGAGTCACAAGGTACAATCTGTGTCCACGAAGCTAGACTTACTGCACGGTTCGGCTGTGCCAAAAGGAAAATCATCATAGGGTTTGTCCTTTGCCCTGTCTTTTGCATACAAAGGAACGTTGTTGGCTGGGGATAGGGAAAGACTAAGAAAACGCGTGATCTGGAGATCACCAGCAAATTAACTACAGTGTTTTAGTTTCAAAGGAACAATGCATGTTATCGCCTCTACTCGTACGGAACAAATAAGTGACTGTGTGGCCAGCAAAGACAATGGACGATCAAATACATGGGCCCTCATTCCGAGTTAGGACTACACCATGGAGTAAATAGCTCCATGGTTGGCAACCATGGAGCTATTTACTCCATGGAATACCGGCATGGTGAATGGAGTAATTACCGGTCCATTCCAAGGTTGGATGGACCGGTAATTCCCCATTCACCATAGCCCTTCCCCATCCCCATTTCTGCCCCCATAGGGCTCAATGGGAATGGGGAAGGAGGTAATTACGGCACCGTAAATTACGGTGCCGTAATTTACTCCAAGGTCACTTTGCGGGTCCCGTAATTTACTCCTGCTAAAAGCAGGGAACTCGGAATACGGAGGTAAGGGATTACCGCCATCGGTGCCCTTACAGGCGCCGGTAATCCCTTACCTCCAACCTCGGAATGACCCCCGTGGTCTTTTAAAACGTATGGCTTTCTTTTAATCATGTTAGCCGGTTTCACAATAGTAATTGCTTTAAGATTTTGGTACATGGAAGAAATACGTCCGCTCGAAACACTTTTGCCCACTGAAAATGTACCCACTGTACCTACACCTTCTCCTAGAGACTCTCAAAACAGACAGAGTTACCACAATAATACACTACTGCTTATAATGAATGCAACACATGCCATTTTGAACAGGTCTAATTGTTGGGTATGCTCTCATTTACCGCAACATGGAGACAAAGGGTTGGGCTGGTATATTCATCCTTTGCCTCTAACTACTACATCTTATGCTTCTCTAAGGGCACTATTCTTTGGCCGATGAAATAATAGCATCTCGGGGAACTTTGATGGAACAAATTTGAATGAGTTTGAAAGACAAGTTCTAACGCCCCTAGGATGCTCACTTTTTGCAAATAGAAGCAAGTTAATGTTGCTTCCATTAGGCCTTCTGATAGACTGTCTCAACCTTTTCAATCTCTGATCTCTTTCAAGATGGCTCCTATAGGCAATAGGGATGCCATGCCACCTTCCTACACTGTTAACCATAGTACCGACTCAGTTTCTTTCTGCATACAGAGGAATGGCGCTCAGTCAATGGGTGATTTCAAGGGTTGCACCAATGTTGCGAACTTGAGCAGTGAGGACAGACCTTTGTATGTAGGCAAACCTGTCTACTTCGTTTGCGGTAATGAAGCTTTCCCATGGCTATCTAGGCATTGGCGGGGAACCTGTTATTTAGGAATTCTGTTGCCAGGGGTATTTATAGCTAGTACCACAGAAATCTCTAGGGCTTGTCCAAGACGGGATGAGAATGGCGATACTTCGTCACAAGTTCTGGGTGATGTAGCAAAACCCTTTGTACTTTTTTGGGGCAAATACTAAACTCTGAGGATATCAGAAGACTAGCGAGAGTACTGGAGAGAATCATCAACCGGACCACTGACATACTCTATAACATGACTCTAGAACAGAAAGCAATAAGGTTAGTGCCATTACAGAACCGGATGGCATTAGACGTCATCCTGGCTGAGCGTGGTGGAGTATGTAAATTAGTGGGGTCTGCTTGTTGCGTTTTTGTACAGGATTCCTCCCCAACCAGCTTTAAGGCATACAAAATCTTCACGTCCTTAGTTCAGAAGTGCATGTTCCCGAGGGAGATTGGGATCTTAGTGCTTGGTTCTGGGATGTCTTACGATCTTGGGGATGGAAGCTACTTTCAGTCTTATTGATTATTTTGGGTATTCTGTTGTTCTGCTGTTGCTGTATGCAATGTCTTCCTGCCATATGTTCAATGTTAGGGGGATGTTGTGCACAGACTATGGGAACATTAGGACAAAAGGTATGCGCACCGGAAAGAATGACCAACAAATTTGTGTTGAAGGAAATTTCTGTTACAGACCTTATGGCGATTGATATCTCTGATGATTGTGATTCAGGTTGTAAGGACATTGAGACGTGGAATTACTCATAAAGTGACTTGTTGTAGTTTAGCGCTTGGCTTAGGCTAAAAGGAGGGTTTGTTAAATGGGAAATCATATCATGCCTCCTTTTTGATTCATATTGGCCTAAGCCTAGTCGCTCTGCGAAGAAAACCATGTTGCAAAGTTCCAATTTTAGATCGACTTTGCCGCCATTTTAGAATCATCTGCCATTTTGATTCCTGTTCGTATGTGATTCTCTGTTCTTAAATGGTGGACTGTGTTTCTAACTTGCAACCAAGCCTTCCCGACCTTTAAGTTCTGTTAATTGTTAGACTGTCCGAGGGCCGACTGTTTAGACTAGGTAATGAGACCTTGCACCAAGCATAACTTGTTGTCCTAGGATTGTCTGCACTAACAAGCCTCATCCACGAATACACATCGAGGACAATACTGTGTAAATGTCGAGCGTGGACACTGGCAGAACTACATTGTGAAGGGATATGTACTAAGACTCACTGCTAAATCCAGGAATACACTTCGACATTGTAACTTGTTGGAAACACAAACCTATGTAATCCGGGTGCATATTATTGTATGAGCTATATGTGAACTCGGCACAAACTCTAGATCGCAGATTATTTACCTGAAGAGGGGCTGGACAATATTGTAGGAAATGTATAAAAATGCGAATGTTTAGATGTCCAGCACTCTCCCTCCTCACTCTGACGGGCTGGTACTCATTGTGGGGTGTTGAGAGCCAGATAGCTATGTGTATCAGATCTGTGTTTCTTTGTAACTGTGCAGTATTAAAGATCTGTGAATCTTTATAGCCCGTGTTTGGTGTATTTCCTTTTGTGGTACTCAGCCTCGATATTTCCTTGCTTTTACATGACTTGCATGATTGTCCCTGAGAAAACTGTCTCAAGGACGAAAGTCTCAAAACCCAAGACAACATGTAGGCGTACCTGAATTCCCCACACAAGTTCTACGAAGAAGACACGTGCAAGGGGATGCCCACAGTTTATGTGGACGGGTGCTCCTACCATGTTGACAACAACGGGGAAAAGGAACTGGTGGCAAGCACTGGGAATGCCTCGGTGGATGATGCCCCGGGGCCCTCCGCTGGGTACAAGATCGGTCACTGCAGTAGTCAGGTGACGGAGTTGATGGCCGTTCAGCAGGCAATCTTCACTGCCGTGGAATACCGACTCCACGAACTGGTCATAATCACTGATTCAGATTATGTCCGGAATAGGTTCGTCAAGCACCTGATTAATTGGAAAACCAGAGGCATGCTGTGTGCAAATAATAAACGACTCAAGCATGGAAAATGCATACAAAATGTTGATGATCTGGTCACCTCTAATGGTATGACCATCTATTGGAAAAAAGATTAAGGGTCATTCCAGAATAGAGGGACCAGACAAAACTGGAAACGACCTGGCTGATCAGTTGGCCAACATCGGAGCCATCCAGGGGGATCTCCTTGAAATCGAGTCCCTTTTGGGGGAAATCCAGGTCACTGCTGTCACCAGGTCCCAAACACTTGCCCACAATAAACTTGCAAATGCCCAGTGGAGTAAGCAGACCCCAGATGCTCATTTGATCACAGCACAAAAAGCGGATCCGATTATTGAGAAATTTTACCAACACATTGAGGACCCCATGAACTTTCCTCTGACAGAAACTGATTACATTGGGAAAAAGGATCTCCAGGTGTTGATGAAGTTTACCAAAATGTTCAGAATTCAAGACGGTTTGTTGGTAAGGAGATCCATCTCTGGATATGACCAGTGGGTGGTACCTACCTCATTCCGAAGCATGATGCTAAGTTACACCCATGACACAGCCACAGCCAGTCATCAGGGGTTGCATACTACTTTAGAAATCTTGCGGAAGGTTGCATACTGGCCACAAATGGGGCAGGACCTCAACCAATATTTGAAGGGGTGTCTTATGTGTGCCCAATTTCAGCCAAGTTCACTGACACATCGAGCTCCCCTCCAGAAGAGGGGGATGACAAGGCCTTGGTCAGATTTATAAGTTGATTTCATCAGGCCTGTGATTCACAGTAACATGCTTGTTAACCAAATGGGTGGAATGTTTCCCAGCCCCAAATTGCAAGGCAGAAACACCAGCTGCCCTGATGATCAACAACATCTTCTTGCGTTATGGCCTTCCCCAAAGAATTAAGTCAGACCGAGGAAGTCACTTCACCAGCGAAGTGATGACAAAGATGTGGGAGATCCTTGGAGTGAAGAGAAAACTCCATATTGCATACCGCCACCTCTAGTGGTGGAGTTGAGAGATACAATAAAAACATTGTGAGCATTCTTAAGAAGTTTGTGGCGGAGTCTGTGCCAAGTTGGGACATCCGATTGCCCCTTGTCCTGATGGCCATCAGATCTACACTATCTTCTGCAAATAAAATGTCTCCATTTGAGCTAACGACTGGACGAGAAATTGTGCTACCTCAGCATCTGCTCTATAGAACACAAGAGCAGACACTGATTAACGCCTCCACAACACATGAATATGTTGAGAATGTAAGAAAACACCTTCATCATGCTTTTGTGTACGCTCAGTGGAATCTGGAGATATCAGCAGAGAGGATGAAAATCCACTACAATTTAAAAACAACTAAAAAATAATATCAAGTGGGAGACAGGGTCTACTTGTACAATTTTCAGAGGAAGCAGACTAAGGAGAGAAAATCCTCCCTTCCTGGCGCGGTCCCTTTGAAATTGTAGTTAGAATTTCCCCTGTCGCCTACAGGATACGCATCCCCAAAGGAGAGCTTTCAGAAGAGAAATGGGTCCACATCAATCAGTTAAAAAAGTTGTCACCCCAAACACACTCTGCAGCTGATTGATGAGCCAAAGTAAAATCAAACAGAGGAACCATCGGACGAATGAGAAGAATGGAAAAGAAAGATCAGAGGGACGTATTTAGGTGCATAGGTATATTTATATAACAGGGAGTAATATACTTGATGTTATCATAAATAGAAGAAAAAGATGTTTTAAAAGTCAAGATGTTGTCCTTATCCGGCTGAATAATTACTGTGAAAATGAGGAAAAGAGATCACAGAAAATTGTAAAACTGCAATCATTGTTCCTCTGTTGTAAATCTTCCGGGAATAACGCCCATAAAATGTACTAAAACTTGTTTTTGTATCTATCTTCTATTAGATAATTAACTCCATTACCTCCTAGCCTGGTGAGGACCCCCTCAGGGACTGGGAAAGGAAGGAAGGAAAGAGGGTGCCGCCTCATACCCTCCAACTGAAAGACAGAAGAGGATCCTGATGAAGGGGAACTCCACCAAATGAACCCCACTCTGCCCTTCTCTTCCTCAACAAGGAGTCATGGAAGAGCGGTGGGTGGGGATTCTGTGGGGTACATTTAAGGCCCATGACAGAAATCCCCTTCACCTCAAAACCGCACTTCCACATTTCACCCAAAAACAGATGTGCTTTCTTTCCCTGGCACATGGGTGGCAAGCTTTAAACACTAAAGTTTTTTTTGTGTCAACCACGACTACTTGTAAAAGAGTCTTATTAATCCATACACATATTCCTGCCATACATGACTATAGGTGTTTCTCCGATACTCCATCACAGAGTTTTGTTTTTGAGATTTAGCACTCACTCACTTTAGCACTCACAATGACACTGCCCTTCTGCGCATGCGCGTTCGGGCCACGTTTAAGCCTCATTCTGGTTAAATAACCCTCCAGGGCACACATGCGCACAACAAGCCTGCAGTGACATAGCTCATTTTCAATTCGGCACAGGTAAGAACGAGGTAAGAACGAGTACGGTCACGCTTTTTGATTCACTGCCGTTGGGCTCAGCACTTATTTATCAAGTGGCCTTCCTCACCGCTCTCACACTTAGAGTCGTGGTAGAATGTTCATCGTCACAATCCGATCATGACCTAGCCTTTTTCCCTTGGCCGCCATTACAATTGTAAAGGGCATTTTCAACAACAGCCCTCCTATATTCCGGCACCAACCGCACAGTCCAGTTCTTTTCAGCACGTCCAAAAATTAAAATCCATGAATGGCATTCACTTTATGCACCTTTCTCGTAAATCACAAATACCTTGGACGACAAGACCTGTGCCCTAATTTATCTTAGCTCACCGCTAACCATCGCACTGTCATTTTTGACCCCCTTCCAACTAGATTTGGGCATCTGACTAACGCAGACTGCCCACCCCAGCCGTATTTACCGACAGCTGGACTAAAACAAGACCACCGCAATGGCATCAACTTACTTACACATGGTAGGTCCACTCCTTGCAGCCCTACTTTCACTATGTTTCAAATCTTGCATCACCGTTTCTAATTAGCGTTCTCCACCCTTAAACTTCAGGATGACGCTCTTCTTACTTAACTAAGTCCGACCACGACTTGATGTCCTGAAGACAGTTCGGTACTACCTTGCAGCGCTGCCTCATTTCATCCAGCCACTGCCCTTTGTAAACTACCGAACCAGAAACACCCACCTAAGTGTCGACAACGTTAAATGTATTGTGAATGTAAACAATACATAGAATATCTGGTCACTATTGTATGATTACTAACTCACCGATATGCAACCTGTAAATGTATTCCAAGTATGCATACACTATGTGCCACGGCACATAAAGAATTGTGTAAACATGTCTTCCTGTTAAAATAAACCTTCCTGTTTATTATACTCCACGGTGATCCTTTTTTCTCCAGCTAGTATTTTCCTAGCTCCACTGCAAGGAATATTGCGACCCCCTGTCACGCCTTAGGCCTGGGTAGCCGTCGACTCTACTTCCTCTCTATCTCTAAGCTTTAAACACTGCCACACAAAGAATGGCTGCATTTGCTTATTCAATTTAAATCAAGAAGAAAATAACTTACATTCAAAATGGTTCTGCATTGACTGTTTTGTTATTTGAAAACTAAAGGCTGTGTACAGCATTTCAGACGGCATTGCAATTTGTTATTTTTCTTCATTTCAACACTACAAAGTGCACGCTCTATTTAAATACAGCCCTGCGTGTGTTTTTGCCTTTCATATGAAACTTCACAAAGTTATGCACTGCTTTGAAAAATAGCCGTGCGTGCTCATTCCATCTGAAATGCCAAAGAAAGTTAGGCAATCCATCCCAAAAACAGCCGTGGCTGACTGTTCATTCACTTAAGGAGCAAGAATCTCACACTGTAACTGACACAGCCTTGCTTTTCCTTTGATATGAATCACTGCACTCTGAAACTCAGAAAAAAAGAATACAGTGTTCTGTTTTATTCCGTGTCAAAAGCAAAGAAACTCCCTGTAGATTCCCTTCCGTGTTCATGCACCAATATTACCTGCAAATTTGCTCAAAAAGGTTCAATGGGAAGAGAATATTATTTGTAAAACCGCATTGGGAACAGGAAATGTAAAGCTTGCACACGTGTTAATTTGTTGTTTGTAACATGAAGGAAAAATGACATTTAAAGTCAAATGACAGCTGTTGCTCCCACAGGAATATTATTGCACATGTGGGTGGGGGGCTGCAGAGCGCTAGCTTTGACATCTGTGCAGAGCCTGCTAACGCAGGTTTGAATCCCCGCAGTGCCAAATTCAGCCTTTCATCCTTCAAAGTTCGATAAATTAGCACCACATGCCGTGGGTAATAATAAGCAGTGCTCAGATGCCTGAGGGTTTGTAGCGCTATATAAATGCTACATTTTTTATGAATACTGTGCTCTTCCTCCCATAAGACTTCAATCAGCCTGGCAAAGGAAACCAGTTTGGCAGGAGGTCTTGCCTCCTACTTTCACATCCTCAAGTGAACTAATTCTCCACCAACATGTGCTGTGGCTGAGGGTGTGATAATTACTGGTTGTAACTAGACTGACCAGCAGGACCAGAAAATACAAAGGAAGTGACTGGGCCCTGTGTTTGACCCAGAGGTGCGATTTCCTTCAGCACCCATTCCCAGGAGATCCTTTGTGTGAGCTGAGCCAAGAGCAGACAATTTGGCTGTGGGGGTTTTGCAGCACTGCTCTCCCATTGAAACAAAGACTGCTGCAGTTTAAGACATTTTTCTCGGCACTCTGAATGAATAAGAATTATTCTGTTATGCTAGTTTTCTATGGAAATGATTGGTGAATTGAAAGAGACCAGGGGCCTCATTAAGACCTTGGCGGTAGCCATGCGGCTATTGGCAGCATGGTTGCCACCGAAATGGCGTCCGGGTCCGTGTCCGCGAAATGAGGAATTGCCGGGCCATTCCGAGTTCGGAAGGCCCGGTAATTTCTCCCTCAAAGGACTCAGACCCGGTCCTTCCCCATTCCCATTTCAGCCCCCATAGGGCTGAATGGGAATGGGAGAGGGAGCAAACAATGGGCCATTACGAGTTGGCCCGTTGTTTGCTCCCTCTTCCCCTCACGGGACCTGGTAAGCAAGCCTGGTTTGACCAGGCCTTACTTCCTGGGTCCCGCGAGGGGACCTCGTAATGAGTCGGTATGGGGTAAACGGCTTCGGCACCTTTTACCGTGCCATTAACCCCGTACCGCCAAGGTCATAATGAGGCCCCATGTGTATCTTTTGAACCCATGGTGAACTGAAATGGCCAGGAAAAATGCGGTTCTGGCTGCTCTATAAATGGGATCAATGTGAAACTTGGGGAAAATATGCAAAATGTACGTATTTGCAAATGTACGTATTTGCACTCATTGCCATAATTTTAAATGTTATATATCTCCTACAAAGGGCAAACATGTGCCAAAAAGTGATGCTACCTCACACAAAGTCAGCGATCGGCTTGCCCAATTCCCTTTGACCCACTGAATCTGCACATCTATTTTTCATGACGGTGGCTAGTATAAATCTGATGTTTTGATCCATAACAAATTTTTGGCAAGAAATAGGCTTTCTGGGACTAAGAAAAGTCATAAATGCACACACTTGAATGATGTCACTTCCCCATAACCAATCAGCCCAGGGAAAGGAGGAGGACACCAGCATATCCCGCTCTTTTAATTTTACATCCCATAGAAAATCCCATTGAAAGTCCCATATTGCATACCCCTCTCGGTTGAATCCTTGCATCCTATTCAAATCGCATTGAAATCCTAGTCAAATTCCAATTTGCAGTATCAACTGTTCACCTTTTTCATAGAAGAATCTGTGTTAGTCTATGGGCCTCATTACGACCCTGGCGTTAAGGGGTTAACGGTGCCATAAAAGGTTGCGGCGCCGTTAACCCCTTAACGCCTTACTACGAGGTCCCTTTGCAGCTCCCGACCTTAACGGCTGGTCTGTACGAGCCATTAAAGTAGGGACCCACAAAGGGACCTTGAAGGTAATTACGGTACCGCAATTTGCAGTACCGTAATTACCGCCTTCCCCATTCCCATTGAGCCCTATGCGGCAAAAATGGGAATGGGGAAGGGCCAATGGTGAATGGGGAATTACCGTCCGCCAACCTTAGAATGGGGTGGTAATTCCCCATTTCACCATGGCGGATTCGGTAAGTTACCGGCGTTAACCATGGCGCTAATAGCGTCATTGGTTAACGCCGGGGTTGTAATGAGGGCCTATGTCCGTTAGGGCATTCTTTTTATATTTCTTTCAGTTATCTGTGTAAGTCTGTAGTATCATTTGAAGTAAATCAATTAATTACCCCATTGAAAATTCACGTGCATTATTGTTGCCCTTCAAAAGTAACAATTTTGTCAAGTGTTTTTACTAATTATAGCCATTAAAATATAGGGCCTTATTACATGGTATGCGGTAACCATGGCGCTATTAGCGCCATGGTTGCCGCCGGTATTTTACTGTGTCCGCCTTGGTGGATGGCGGAATTACCGCCCTACTCCAAGGTGAGCGGGGGCGGTAATTCCCCATTCACCAAGGCACTTCCCCATTCCCATTTTTGCCCCCATAGGGCTCAATGGTAATGGGGAAGGAGCTAATTACGGTACCGCAAAATGCGGTACGGTAATTAGCACCAAGGTCCCTTTGCGGGCCCGTTCCTTAACGGCTAGTAAAACCAGCCGTTAAGGTCTGGTCATGCAAAGGGACCTCGTAGTAAGGCGGTAAGGGTTTACCGGTACCGGTGCCCTTACCGGTACAGATAAACCCTTACCGCATACCGTGTAATGAGGCCCATAGTCTCAACAGAAATAGTCTAGTGCAACAAAAACCGAATGTGCATTCTGCTGTTCTATACATTCCGATTTGCATTTCCCATAGAAAAACCCACACTATCATCCAATTAAGAGTAATCCCTTTCCCTCAGAATCCTATCTGTTATGTGCCAGAGTTTCTGATCCTAAAAACGGATTTCTAATTTTGACAGTTAAGCCCTTCTCCGTGGCTGCCTGTCAGCAGAAGTTCTGTGTAGAAAAGAATTGCCATTCTGCCGCGTGTGTTTTCTTTTGCATTGTTTTCTTCCCAAATCAATTTTCTCACCTGTGTTCAAATTGCCTTGGTACCCTACTCAGTAGTTTGTGAGCTTCCTTGTCTCTTAAAGTGCAGCCACACAAATTTCTGTCCCAGCTATCCCACTGCAATTGTAAACTGATGCACAATAATAAGTAAAATCTAAGTATGCCATTTTGCTCTTAAATAAGGTTTTCAATTTTGTTTCTGGCCTCCCATCTTGGGTTAGTGGCTGGAATCACATTCTGATTTTTCCCTCTTCCTACTGACTCCTTGCCACTACATTCCATCCACAAAGAATTTAGTTAGCCAGTGTTTGGGGGAAGTGTTGCAGGGGGAGTGCATTACCTGTGTGCTATCTCTTATTCTTAGGAACCCCTTCTCCTAGGTGCTAGACATAAACACAGACCACTCTGTAACCCGGTCCATCCTTTAAGTCTGGTGCTGTTCTCTGAATCGGACCATCCTGTAACCTTGTCCTCATGCTATTATTGTATTTATTTTGGTCATCTGTTTTGTACTACATGTATAACCTTTGTAACATCTGTAGCCTATGTTGTTCTTTAAGTCTAATGCGGCCAGTTACCCCAGGGTTTGGCTGCGCTAAATAAATAAACAAACTAAACTAAACAGCAGCGGCTTTCAGCGGTCACAAACGCATGTCCAAACCCTGGGTGACAACTTTTTCGACTGAAGATGTCCGGGCACTCCTCTTCAGGACCACACAAAGACCCCTTATACGGACCGCAGGCACAGAGCACTGACTTCCAGGGCACTTTGTATACAGAGCCTCAGTTTGCACTATAGTCGCTCATAGCCCGGGAAGAGGTCTCCTTTGCAAGTCCTCTCTGGATCGGTCCTTGGAAGAACACGGCAGCTTTTGGATTACATGAAGAAATTCAGCAGCAGACTTCTTCTCCAGCTGGCCTTCAAGGAACAGCTTCTTCTTGCTTCAGCTTCGACTTCAGCTTCAACAAATTGTTAAGCGAGAGATCCCCAGATATACACATCTGTTCCGCATTCCCTCTGTCTGAGTTAGGCTCAGTCAGCCAATCACACAGAAGGGCATTAATGCAGGCAGGCAGCCAGCCAATCAGGCTCGCATGCATTCAGGTCATTCACTCCACCCAGACACCCATAGAAAAGAATGTGGATTGGGGTAAGTCCCCAGCCTTTCAGCACACTACACTGCATTTATGCCAGTTTCAGTTGGGGCTGTCTCATTCATTGTGTCACACACACAGAAACCAGACACCCATAACACAGAATGTGAGTTCACTTCAGACTCCATTCATACAGGTCCCAATCCTAAGGGTGTACCCACAGCACACTGCCTCTAGTAAGGCTCCAGTCAGTCTGACAGGAGGCAGCCCCAGAGCCATATATGAGCCATATATGATATTTCCACCCAACATCCACTCAGGAGGAAAGGGAACAGAGACATATATGGTGTTTCCACCCAACAGCCATTTAGGAGGAAGGGACAGAGTCAGAACTTCCCAGGACGTTTGAAAACAAGGTAAAAGGCAATAGAAACCAAGAGGCCACAGTGGCCGTCTTGCCTTTGTGTAGGAATCCATTGATTCCTATGGCAGGGCCTGGGTATCCCAAAATGGGGTATACTCAACGCCACTGCCAAGTCAGCATGTATCTGCCACCAGCCCATACCCAGCTCTGTAGGCAACACACTGGTGCCCCAAAACACACATAAGGGGTACAAGGGTGTAACCCCACCCATGGGTGCCTTAAGGGTATCCAATGGGTGTTGTTCACCAAAAGATAACAATGAAGAGCTGCACTGCCAGAGTTCCAGGCTTGACCTCAGTGGCAGAAATCAAAGAGAAAACACACACAGGGAAGTGGTAGGACAGGGACTAGGAGGGCCTGTCCCTCCAAAAGGCATTTCCAGCATCACAGTGCTGCAGATACCAGTATTTATATGGTATTCATTTATATAGCGCTTTCAGCAAAGCGCTGCAAAACATATTTAAACGTTACAATTGGTATGAGTAAAGGGCTTTTAGCATTATAACTCTTATAACTTTTAAGATTCAAATGAAATGTAGAGATAGAGAATCAGATTTAAATCTGGAGGGAGTTGCATGGTTTATGTGCCAAGAGCTTGAAGAACTGGAAGTGGGAAGAGGCAGAGGCTGGTTTGGGTGTCGTGAGGCAGAATTATTCTTGAGAACGGTGTGAGCAGGCGGGGACACAGAGAGCATTCAAAAAGGTGAGATGGGGAGCTAGTCCGTGTATCCATTTAAATACAAAGCAAGGAAAAAGTAAAAGTGGACAGGATTCAAAGAATAACCCAGACAATGTGCAAAGAGAAGAAGATATGGATGTATAGAAAGAGAGGCAGCATAGGGTGCCAATGGAACAGTTAAATATGGAATCGGAGAGGGAGAAATGGTAGACATGAAGACCAATGAATGGGCCAAAACAGAAGTATACTCGGAAAAGAACCAGTGTTCAAATAAGCAGCTTGGTGGCATTGAAAGACTGTAAGGGACGAGCATTGCATATTTTGTAAAGTTGATAGCATGGGCCAATCAGGGTGGACTGGCCTATTGGGAACTATGGAGATTTCCTGGTAGGCCTCTGCATCCTGGGCCTCTTTTGTGTAGTGACCTATTATATTTCTATATTTCTTCATAGGAAAAGGGTTGGGTTTGGTGAAAATGTGTAATATGGGGCCACTTTGAAAATGATATCCCGGGCCTCTTTTGTTTCCCTGTCCATCCCTGGCTGCAGTGGAAATATATAGGTGGTAAAAGAAAGACATCAGCATTACAGGCAGAGATAGAAAGAGGGAGAGTAGATGGGGAGAAGAAGATAACAGTGGGCTGGAGAGGAATTAGTGGAGGAGGGAAGAAAAAGAATCTCAATTTTACAGGTGTTAAGATGTTGGAAATTAGCATCCGCAAGCTGTGCACAGAGGTCGAAATGAGCGCTCAGATCACTGTGCTATCTGACTGGCTGTACAGCAGGAAATGGCCGAATGAAATGAATCAGAAAAAGAAGAGAAGGAAACAAAGAATTGAAAATCATTAGCATGAAAGTATGAGGAAAGACCAAAAGATGACACAATTGAGGATAGAAGAGACGTATAGAGTGAAAAGAGTAGAAAACCTAGAACAGAGCCCCGAGGGATGCCATAAAGCAATAGAAAGGCAGTAGAACCTTTACTTGCGCGTGAAATAGAGAAAGAATAATTGGCAAGATAGGAATGAAACCAATGAAGAACAGATCCTGCGATAAAAGCCCTGGAGATGGAAGAGTGCAGAGTCTCTAATATCTGCTAGACACTCTAAACTTTTCTCCATTCTCATTCTTTTAGACCTCTCTGCCGTATGTGTTTGTATTTGGGCGCATTTAAAAGAGTTTTTGAGTAGAGGTTGCATAAAAGGTTACATACATAGTGCAGTGGTTACATTATTTAAATAAAAAAGATATTCACAAATAGTATACAAAGGATATATACAATAGGCAGTATACGTGGACACAAGCAGAAACATTCTGAGGAGGGTTAAGAATCTTTGGCAGCGAGCCACCTTTTAGTGTTTTTTTTAAAACTAAAGAAGGATTGATCAGTTCTTACAGCTGTACGCAGGGAATTCCACAGCTGGGCAGCCATAACAGGAAATATAATACAGTTTATCACCCCACTTTATCTATTTATAAATACTCAATAACTAAAAAGAGTGGGGCAATAAACTGTATAAAGAGTAGCAGAGAGTTTAGAGTGTCTAGCAGATATAAGAGACAGACAGACAGAAGAGCTATTTCTGAGGGGCAGGCTAATAATCACAGTGCTATTCGAGAGGGGACAGGCTAATAATAACAGTACTGTTCCAGAGAGGGGCATGCTAATAATCACAGTACTATTCTAGAGAGGGGCAGGCGAATCACAGTACCATTCCAGAGCGGGGCAGACTAATAATCACAGTACTATTCCAGAGAGGGGCAGGCTAATAATCACAGTACTATTCCAGTGTGGTGTTTTCTAGATGTTATTCAAAACAATATGAACAAATCTCTAAGGGTGCGGCACATGCTAATAATCACAGTACTATTCCAGAGAGGGACATGCTAATAATCACAGTACTATTCCAGAGAGGGACATGCTAATAATCACAGTACTATTCCAGAGAGGGGCAGGCTAATAATCACAGTACTATTCTAGAGAGGGGCAGGCTAATAATCACAGTACTATTCCAGAGAGGGGCAGACCAATAATCACAGTACTATTCCAGAGAGGGACAGGCTAATAATCACAGTACTATTCCAGTGTGGTGCTTTATAGATGCGATTCAAAACAATATGACCAAATCTCTAAGGGTGCAGCGCAGACTTATAATCACAGTACTATTACAGAGAGGGGCAGGCTAATAATCACAGTACTATTCCAGTGTGGTGTTTTCTAGATGTGATTCAAAACAATATGACCAAATCTCTGAGGGTGAGGCGCAGGCTAATAATCACAGTACTATTCTAGAGAGGGACATGCTAATAATCATAGTACTATTCCAGAGAGGGGCAGGCTAATTATCACAGTACTATTCCTGAGAGAGGTAGGCTAATAATCACAGTACTATTCCAGCTAGGGACATGCTAATAATCACAGTACTATGCCAGTGTGGTGCTTTATAGATGCGATTCAAAACAATATGACCAAATCTCTAAGGGTGGGGCGAAGGCTAATAATCACAGTATTATTCCAGAGAGGGGCAGGCTAATAATCACAGTACTATTCCGGAGAGGGGCAGACTAATGATCACAGTACTATTCTAGAGACGGGCAGGCTAATAATCACAGTACTATTCCAGAGAGGGGCAGGCTAATAATCACAGTACTATTCCAGAGAGGGGCAAGCTAATAATCACAGTACTATTCCATACTATTCCAGAGAGGGGCAGCCTAATAATCACAGTACTATTCCAGAGAGGGGCAGGCTAATTATCACAGTACTATTCCAGAGAGGGGCAGGCTAATTATCACAGTACTATTCCAGAGAGGGCCAGGCTAATAATCACAGTACTATTCCAGCATGGGACATGCTAATAATCACAGTACTATTCCAGTGTGGTGTTTTCTAGATGTTATTAAATCAATATGAACAAATCTCAAAGGGTGCGGCGAAGGCTAATAATCACAGTACTATTCCAGAGAGGGACAGGCTAATAATGACAATACTATTTCGGTGTGGTGCTTTATGATGCAATTCAAAACAACATGACAAAATCTCTGAGGGTGCGGCGCAGGCTAATAATTACAGTACTATTCCAGAGAGGGGCAGGCTGATAATCACAGTACTATTCCAGAGAGGGGCAGGCTAATAACCACAGTACTATTCCAGTTTGGTGCTTTCTAGATGTGATTCAAAACAATATACCCAAATATCTAAGGGTGTGACGCATTATAATAATCACAGTACTATTCCAGAGAGGGGCTGACTAATAATCATAGTACTATTCCAATATGGTGTTTTCTAGAAGTGATTCACAACAATATGACCAAACCTCTAAGAGGGCGGCACAGTCTAATGATCACAGTACTATTCCAGAGAGAGGCAGGCTAATAATAACAGTACTATTCCAGATAGGGACATGCTAATAATCACAGTACTATTCCAGTGTGGTGCTTTATAGATACGATTCAAAATAATATGACCAAATCTCTAAGGGAGCGGCGCAGGCTTATAATCACAGTACTATTCCAGTGAGGGGCGGGCTAATAATCACAGTACTATTCCAGTGTGGTGTTTTCTAGATGTGATTCAAAACAATATGACCAAATCTCTAAGGGTGCGGCGCATGCTAATAATCACAGTACTATTCCAGCGAGGGGCAGGCTAATAATAACAGTACTATTCCAGAGAGGGGCAGGCTAATAATCACAGTACTATTCCAGAGAGGTGGAGACTAATAATCACAGTACTATTCCAGAGGGGACAGGCTAATAATCACAGTACTATTCCAGAGAGGGGCAGGCTAATAATCACAGTACTATTCTAGAGAGGGGCAGGCTAATAATCAAAGTACTATTCCAGAGAGGGGCAGGCTAATAATCACAGTACTATTCCAGAGAGGGGCAGGCTAATAATCACAGTACTTTTCCAGTGTGGTGTTTTCTAGATGTGATTCAAAACAATATGACCACATCTCTAAGGGTGCGGCGCATGCTAATAATCACAGTACTATTCCAGCGAGGGGCAGGCTAATAATAACAGTACTATTCCAGAGAGGGGCAGGCTAATAATCACAGTACTATTCCAGAGAGGGGCAGACTAATAATCACAGTACTATTCCAGAGGGGACAGGCTAATAATAACAGTGCTATTCCAGAGAGGGGCAGGCAAATAATCACAGTACTATTCCAGAGAGGGGAAGACTAATAATCACAGTACTATTCCAGAGGGGACAGGCTAATAATCACAGTACTATTCCAGAGAGGGGCAGGCTAATAATCACAGTACTATTCTAGAGAGGGGCAGGCTAATAATCACAGTACTATTCCAGAGAGGGGCAGGCTAATAATCATAGTACTTTTCCAGTGTGGTGTTTTCTAGATGTGATTCAAAACAATATGACCAAATCTCTGAGGGTGCGGCGCAGGCTGATAATCACAGTACTATTCCAGAGAGGGGCAGGCTAATAACCACAGTACTATTCCAGTTTGGTGCTTTCTAGATGTGATTCAAAACAATATAACCAAATCTCTAAGGGTGTGACGCAGGCTAATAATCACAGTACTATTCCAGTGTGGTGTTTTCTAGATGTGATTCACAACAATATGACCAAACCTCTAAGAGGGCGGCACAGTCTAATGATCACAGTACTATTCCAGAGAGGGGCAGGCTAAAAATCACAGTACTATTCCATATAGGGACATGCTAATAATCACAGTACTATTCCAGTGTGGTGCTTTATAGATACGATTCAAAATAACATGACCAAATCTCTAAGGGAGCGGCGCAGGCTTATAATCACAGTACTATTCCAGTGAGGGGCGGGCTAATAATCACAGTACTATTCCAGTGTGGTGCTTTCTAGATGTGATTCAAAACAATATGACCAAATCTATAAGGGTGCGGCGCATGCTAATAATCACAGTACTATTCCAGCGAGGGGCAGGCTAATAATAACAGTACTATTCCAGAGAGGGGCAGGCTAATAATCACAGTACTATTCCAGAGAGGGGAAGACTAATAATCACAGTACTATTGCAGAGGGGACAGGCTAATAATCACAGTACTATTCCAGAGAGGGGCAGGCTAATAATCACAGTACTATTCTAGAGAGGGGCAGGCTAATAATCACAGTACTATTCCAGAGAGGGGCAGGCTAATAATCACAGTACTATTCCAGAGAGGGGCAGGCTAATAATCACAGTACTTTTCCAGTGTGGTGTTTTCTAGATGTGATTCAAAACAATATGACCAAATCTCTAAGGGTGCGGTGCATGCTAATAATCACAGTACTATTCCAGAGAGGGGCAGGCTAATAATCACAGTACTATTCCAGAGAGGGGAAGGCTAATAATCACAGTACTTTTCCAAAGGGGACAGGCTAATAATCACAGTACTATTCCAGAGAGGGGCAGGCTAATAATCACAGTACTTTTCTAGAGAGGGGCAGGCTAATAATCACAGTACTATTCCAGAGAGGGGCAGGCTAATAATCACAGTACTATTCCAGAGAGGGGCAGACTAATAATCAAAGTACTATTCCAGAGGGGACAGGCTAATAATCACAGTACTATTCCAGAGAGGGGAAGACTAATAATCACAGTACTAATCTAGAGAGGGGCAGGCTAATAATCACAGTACTATTCCAGAGAGGGGCAGGCTAATAATCACAGTACTATTCCAGAGAGGGGCAGGCTAATAATCACAGTACTATTCCAGAGAGGGGCAGGCTAATAATCACAGTACTATTCCAGAGAGGGGCAGGCTAATAATCACAGTACTATTCCAGAGAGGGGCAGACTAATAATCACAGTACTATTCCGGAGAGGGGCAGGCTAATAATCACAGTACTATTCCAGTGTGGTGCTTTATAGATATGATTCAAAATAACATGACCAAATCTCTAAGGAAGCGGCGCAGGCTTATAATCACAGTACTATTCCAGTGAGGGCGGGCTAATAATCACAGTACTATTCCAGTGTGGTGCTTTCTAGATGTGATTCAAAACAATATGACCAAATCTCTAAGGGTGCGGCGCATGCTAATAATCACAGTACTATTCCAGCAAGGGGCAGGCTAATAATAACAGTACTATTCCAGAGAGGGGCAGGCCAATAATCATAGTACTATTCCAGAGAGGGGCAGACTAATAATCACAGTACTATTCCAGAGGGGCCAGGCTAATAATCACAGTACTATTCCAGAGAGGGGCAGGCTAATAATCACAGTACTATTCTAGAGAGGGGCAGGCTAATAATCACAGTACTATTACAGAGAGGGGCAGGCTAATAATCACAGTACTTTTCCAGTGTGGTGTTTTCTAGATGTGATTCAAAACAATATGACCAAATCTCTAAGGGTGCGGTGCATGCTAATAATCACAGTACTATTCCAGAAAGGGGCAGACTAATAATCACAGTACTACTCTAGAGAGGGGAAGGCTAATAATCACAGTACTATTCCAGCGAGGGGCAGGCTAATAATCACAGTACTATTCCAGAGAGGGGCAGGCTAAAAATCACAGTACTATTCTAGAGAGGGGCAGGCTAATAATCACAGTACTATTCCAGAGAGGGGCAGGCTAATAATCACAGTACTATTCCAGAGAGGGGCAGGCTAATAATCACAGTACTTTTCCAGTGTGGTGTTTTCTAGATGTGATTCAAAACAATATGACCAAATCTCTAAGGGTGTGGCGCATGCTAATAATCACAGTACTATTCTAGCGAGGGTCAGGCTAATAATAACAGTACTATTCCAGAGAGGCGCATGCTAATAATCACAGTACTATTCTAGCGAGGGTCAGGCTAATAATAACAGTACTATTCCAGAGAGGTGCAGGCTAATAATCACAGTACTATTCCAGAGAGGGGCAGACTAATAATCAAAGTACTATTCCAGAGGGGACAGGCTAATAATAACAGTACTATTCCAGAGAGGGGCAGGCTAATAATCACAGTACTATTCCAGAGAGGGACAGGCTAAAAATCACAGTACTATTCCAGAGGGGGACAGGCTAATAATTACAGTACTATTCCAGAGAGGAGCAGACTAATAATCACAGTACTATTCCAGAGAGGGGCAGACTAATAATCACAGTACTATTCCAGAGAGGGACAGGCTAAAAATCACAGTACTATTCCAGAGAGGGGCAGGCTAATAATCACAGTACTATTCTAGAGACGGGCAGGCTAATAATAGTACTATTCCAGAGAGGGGCAGGCTAATAATCACAGTACTATTCTAGAGACGGGCAGGCTAATAATAGCAGTACTATTCCAGAGAGGGGCAGGCTAATAATCACAGTACTATTCCAGAGAGGGGCAGGCTAATAATCACAGTACTATTCCAGAGGGGACAGGCTAATAATCACAGTACTATTCCAGAGTGGGACAGGCTAATAATCACAGTACTATTCTAGAGAGGGGCAGGCTAATAATCACAGTACTATTCCAGAGAGGGGCAGTCTAATAATTGCAGTACTCGTCCAGTGTGGTGTTTTCTAGATCTGATTCAAACCAATATGACCAAATCTCTAAGGGTGCGGCGCATGCTAATAATCACAGTACTATTCCAGAGAGGGACAGGCTAATAATAACAGTACTATTCCAGAGAGGGGCAGGCTAATAATCACAGTATTATTTCAGGGAGGGGCAGGCTAATTATCACAGTACTATTCCAGAGAGGGGCAGGCTAATAATCACAGTACTATTCCAGATATGGACATGCTAATAATCACAGTACTATTCCAGTGTGGTGCTTAAAAGATGTGATTCAAAACAATATGACCAAATCTCTAAGAGTGCGGCAAAGGCTTATAATCACAGTACTATTCCAGAGAGGGGCAGGAAAATAATCACAGTACTATTCCAAGAGGGGCAGGCTAATAATCACAGTACTATTCCAGAGAGGGAAATGCTAATAATCACAGTACTATTCCAGTGTGGTGTTTTCTAGATGTGAATCAAAACAATATAACCAAATCTCTAAGGGTGCGGCACAGGCTAACTATCATAGTACAATTCCAGAGAGGGACAGGCTAATAATCACAGCAGTATTCCAGTGTGGTGTTTTCTAGATGTGATTCAAACAATATGAACAAATCCCTAAGGGTGCGGCGCAGGCTAAAAATCACAATACTATTCCAGATAGGGACATGCTAATAATCACAGTACTATTCCAGTGTGTGGTGCTTTATAGATGCGATTCAAAACAATATGACCAAATCTCTAAGGGTGCGGCGCAGGCTTATAATCACAGCACTATTATAGAGAGGGGCAGGCTAATAATCACAGTACTATTCCAGTGTGGTGTTTTATAGATGTGATTCAAAACAATATAACCAAATCCCTATGGGTGCGGCGCAGGCTATTAATCACAGTACTATTCCAGAGAGGTGCAGGCTAATAATCACAGTACTATTCCAGTGTGGTGTTTTATAGATGTGATTCAAAATAATATAACCAAATCTCTACGGGTGCGGCGCAAGCTAATAATCACAGTACTATTCCAGAGAGGGGCAGGCTAATAATCACAGTACTATTCCAGAGAGGTGCAGGCTAAAATTCACAGTACTTTTCCAGTGTAGTGTTTTCTAGATGTGATTCAAAACAATATGACCAAATCTCTAAGGGTGCAGCGCATGCTAATAATCACAGTACCATTCCAGAGAGGGGCAGGTTCATAATAACAGTACTATTCCAGAGAGGGGCAGGCTAATAATCACAGAAATATTCCAGAGAGGGGCAGGCTAATAATCACAATACTATTCCAGAGGGGACAGGCTAATAATCACAGTACTATTCCAGAGACGGGCAGGCTAATAATCACAGTAGTATTCCAGAGAGGAGCAGACTAATAATCACAGTACTATTCCAGAGGGGACAGGCTAATAATCACAGTACTTTTCCAGAGAGGGGCAGGCTAATAATCACAGTACTATTCCAGAGGGGCCAGGCTAATAATCACAGTACTATTCCAGAGAGGGGCAGGCTAATAATCACAGTACTATTCTAGAGAGGGGCAGGCTAATAATCACAGTACTATTACAGAGAGGGGCAGGCTAATAATCACAGTACTTTTCCAGTGTGGTGTTTTCTAGATGTGATTCAAAACAATATGACCAAATCTCTAAGGGTGCGGTGCATGCTAATAATCACAGTACTATTCCAGAAAGGGGCAGACTAATAATCACAGTACTACTCTAGAGAGGGGAAGGCTAATAATCACAGTACTATTCCAGCGAGGGGCAGGCTAATAATCACAGTACTATTCCAGAGAGGGGCAGGCTAAAAATCACAGTACTATTCTAGAGAGGGGCAGGCTAATAATCACAGTATTATTTCAGGGAGGGGCAGGCTAATTATCACAGTACTATTCCAGAGAGGGGCAGGCTAATAATCACAGTACTATTCCAGATATGGACATGCTAATAATCACAGTACTATTCCAGTGTGGTGCTTAAAAGATGTGATTCAAAACAATATGACCAAATCTCTAAGAGTGCGGCGAAGGCTTATAATCACAGTACTATTCCAGAGAGGGGCAGGAAAATAATCACAGTACTATTCCAAGAGGGGCAGGCTAATAATCACAGTACTATTCCAGAGAGGGAAATGCTAATAATCACAGTACTATTCCAGTGTGGTGTTTTCTAGATGTGAATCAAAACAATATAACCAAATCTCTAAGGGTGCGGCACAGGCTAACTATCATAGTACAATTCCAGAGAGGGACAGGCTAATAATCACAGCAGTATTCCAGTGTGGTGTTTTCTAGATGTGATTCAAACAATATGAACAAATCCCTAAGGGTGCGGCGCAGGCTAAAAATCACAATACTATTCCAGATAGGCACATGCTAATAATCACAGTACTATTCCAGTGTGTGGTGCTTTATAGATGCGATTCAAAACAATATGACCAAATCTCTAAGGGTGCGGCGCAGGCTTATAATCACAGCACTATTATAGAGAGGGGCAGGCTAATAATCACAGTACTATTCCAGAGAGGGGCAGGCTAATAATCACAGAAATATTCCAGAGAGGGGCAGGCTAATAATCACAATACTATTCCAGAGGGGACAGGCTAATAATCACAGTACTATTCCAGAGACGGGCAGGCTAATAATCACAGTAGTATTCCAGAGAGGAGCAGACTAATAATCACAGTACTATTCCAGAGGGGACAGGCTAATAATCACAGTACTTTTCCAGAGAGGGGCAGGCTAATAATCACAGTAGTATTCCAGAGAGGAGCAGACTAATAATCACAGTACTATTCCAGAGAGGGTCAGACTAATAATCACAGTACTATTCCAGTGTGCTGTGCTTTATAGATGCGATTCAAAACAATATGACCAAATCTCTAAGGGTGCGGCACAGGCTTATAATCACAGCACTATTCTAGAGAGGGGCAGGCTAATAATCACAGTACTATTCCAGTGTGGTGTTTTATAGATGTGATTCAAAACAATATAACCAAATCTCTACGGGTGCGGTGCAGGCTATCAATCACAGTACTATTCCAGAGAGGTGCAGGCTAATAATCACAATACTATTCCATTGTGGTGTTTTATAGATGTGATTCAAACAATATAACCAAATCTCTACGGGTGCGGCGCAGGCTAATAATCACAGTACTGTTCCAGAGAGGGGCAGGCTAATAATCACAGTACTATTCCAGAGAGGTGCAGGCTAATAATCACAGTACTTTTCCAGTGTGGTGTTTTCTAGATGTGATTCAAAACAATATGACCAAATCTCTAAGGGTGGAGAGCATGCTAATAATCACAGTACTATTACAGAGAGGGGCAGGCTAATAATAACAGTACTATTCCAGAGAGGGGCAGGCTAATAATCAAAGTACTATTCCAGAGAGGGGCAGGCTAATAATCACAGTACTATTCCAGAGGGGGCAGGCTAATAATCACAGTACTATTGCAGAGAGGGGCAGGTTAATAATCACAGTACTTTTCTAGAGAGGGGCAGGCTAATAATAACAGTAGTATTCCAGAGAGGAGCAGACTAATAATCACAGTACTATTCCAGAGACGGGCAGGCTAATAATCACAGTACTATTCCAGAGGGGACAGGCTAATAATCACAGTACTATTCCAGAGAGGGGCAGGCTAATAATCACAGTACTATTGTAGAGAGGGGCAGGCTAATAATCACAGTACTATTCCAGAGAGGGGCAGGCTAATAATCACAGTACTATTCCAGAGAGGGGCAGGCTAATAATCACAGTACTTTTCCAGTGTGGTGTTTTCTAGATGTGATTCAAAACAATATGACCAAATCTCTGAGGGTGCGGCACATGCTAATAATCACAGTACTATTCCAGAGAGGGGCAGGCTAATAATAACAGTTCTATTCCAGAGAGGGGCAGACTAATAATCACAGTACAATTCCAGAGAGGGGCAGGCTAATAATTACAGTAGTATTCCAGTGTGGTGTTTTATAGATGTGATTCAAAACAATATGACCAAATCTCTAAGGGTGCGGCGCATGCTAATAATCACAGTACTATTCTAGAGAGGGGCAGGCTAATAATCACAGTACTATTCCAGAGAGGGGCAGGCTAATAATAACAGTTCTATTCCAGAGAGGGGCGGGCTAATAATCACAGTACTATTCCAGAGAGGGGCAGACTAATAATCACAGTACTATTCCAGAGGGGACAGGCTAATAATCACAGTACTATTCCAGAGAGGGACAGGCTAATAATCACAGTACTATTCCAGAGAGGGGCAGACTAATAATCACAGTACTATTCCAGAGAGGGGCAGGCTAATAATCACAGTACTATTCCAGAGAGGGGCAGACTAATAATCACAGTACTATTCCAGAGAGGGGCAGGCTAATAATCACAGTACTTTTCCAGTGTCGTGCTTTATAGATGCGATTCAACAAAATATGACCAAATCTCCAAGGGTGCGGCGCAGGCTAATAATCACAGTACTATTCCAGAGAGGGGCAGGCTTATAATCACAGTACTATTCCAGAGAGGGGCAGGCTAATAATCACAGTACTATTCCAGAGGGGACAGGCTAATAATCACAGTACTATTCCAGAGTGGGACAGGCTACTAATCGCAGTACTATTCTAGAGAGGGGCAGGCTAATAATCACAGTACTATTCCAGAGAGGGGCAGGCTAATAATCACAGTACTATTCCAGAGAGGGGCAGGCTAATAATTGCAGTACTCGTCCAGTGTGGTGTTTTCTAGATCTGATTCAAAACAATATGACCAAATCTCTAAGGGTGCGGCGCATGCTAATAATCACAGTACTATTCCAAGAGGGGCAGACTAATAATCGCAGTACTATTCCAGAGAGGGACATGCTAATAATCACAGTACTATTTCAGAGAGGGGCAGACTAATAATCACAGTACTATTCCAGAGAGGGACAGGCTAATAATCACAGTACTATTCCAATGTGGTGTTTTCTAGATGTGATTCAAAACAATATGACCAAATCTCTAAGGATGCAGCGCAGGCTTATTATCACAGTACTATTCCAGAGAGGGGCAGGATAATAATCACAGTACTATTCCAAGAGGGGCAGGCTAATAATCACAGTACTATTCCAGAGAGGGACATGCTAATAATCACAGTACTATTCCAGTGTGGTGTTTTCTAGATGTGATTCTAAACAATATAACCAAATCTCTAAGGGTGCTGCACAGGCTAACTATCATAGTACAATTCCAGAGAGGGACAGGCTAATAATCACAGCAGTATTCCAGTGTGTTGTTTTCTAGATGTGATTCAAACAATATGAACAAATCCCTAAGGGCGCGGCGCAGGCTAAAAATCACAGTACTATTCCAGATAGGGACATGCTAATAATCACAGTACTACAGTACTATTCCAGTGTGTGGTGCTTTATAGATGCGATTCATAACAATATGACCAAATCTCTAAGGGTGCGGCGCAAGCTTATAATCACAGCACTATTAGAGAGAGGGGCAGGCTAATAATCACAGTACTATTCCAGTGTGGTGTTTTATAGATGTGATTCAAAACAATATAACCAAATCCCTATGGGTGCGGCGCAGGCTATTAATCACTGTACTATTCCAGAGAGGTGCAGGCTAATAATCACAGTACTATTCCAGAGAGGTGCAGGCTAAAATTCACAGTACTTTTCCAGTGCAGTGTTTTCTAGATGTGATTCAAAACAATATGACCAAATCTCTAAGGGTGCAGCGCATGCTAATAATCACAGTACTATTCCAGAGAGGGGCAGGCTCATAATAACAGTACTATTCCAGAGAGTGGCAGGCTAATAATCACAGAACTATTCCAGAGAGGGGCAGGCTAATGATCACAATACTATTCCAGAGGGGACAGGCTAATAATCACAGTACTATTCCAGAGACGGGCAGGCTAATAACCACAGTAGTATTCCAGAGAGGAGCAGACTAATAATCACAGTACTATTTCAGAGGGGACAGGCTAATAATCACAGTACTTTTCCAGAGAGGGGCAGGCTAATAATCACAGTAGTATTCCAGAGAGGAGCAGACTAATAATCACAGTACTATTCCAGAGAGGGTCAGACTAATAATCACAGTACTATTCCAGTGTGTGGTGCTTTATAGATGCGATTCAAAACAATATGACCAAATCTCTAAGGGTGCGGCACAGGCTTATAATCACAGCACTATTCTAGAGAGGGGCAGGCTAATAATCACAGTACTATTCCAGTGTGGTGTTTCATAGATGTGATTCAAAACAATATAACCAAATCTCTACGGGTACGGTGCAGGCTATCAATCACAGTACTATTCCAGAGAGGTGCAGGCTAATGATCACAGTACTATTCCACTGTGATGTTTTATAGATGTGATTCAAAACAATATAACTAAATCTCTACGGGTGCGGCGCAGGCTAATAATCACAGTACTGTTCCAGAGAGGGGCAGGCTAATAATCACAGTACTATTCCAGAGAGGTGCAGGCTAATAATCACAGTACTTTTCCAGTGTGGTGTTTTCTAGATGTGATTCAAAACAATATGACCAAATCTCTAAGGGTGGAGCGCATGCTAATAATCACAGTACTATTACAGAGAGGGGCAGGCTAATAATCACAGTACTATTCCAGAGGGGACAGGCTAATAATCACAGTACTATTCCAGAGAGGGGCAGGCTAATAATCAAAGTACTATTCCAGAGAGGGGCAGGCTAATAATCACAGTACTATTCCAGAGGGGACAGGCTAATAATCACAGTACTATTCCAGAGATGGGCAGGCTAATAATCACAGTACTTTTCTAGAGAGGGGCAGGCTAATAATAACAGTAGTATTCCAGAGAGGAGCAGACTAATAATCACAGTACTATTCCAGAGACGGGCAGGCTAATAATCACAGTACTATTCCAGTGTGGTGTTTTCTAGATGTGATTCAAAACAATATGACCAAATCTCTAAAGGTGCGGTGCATGCTAATAATCACAGTACTATTCCAGAGAGGGGCATACTAATAATCACAGAACTATTCTAGAGAGGGGCAGGCTAATAATCACAGTACTATTCCAGAGAGGGCAGACTAATAATCACAGTACTATTCCAGAGAGGGGCAGACTAATAATCACAGAACTATTCTAGAGAGGGGCAGGCTAATAATCAGAGTACTATTCCAGAGAGGGCAGACTAATAATCACAGTACTATTCCAGAGAGGGGCAGGCTAATAATCACAGTACTATTCAAGAGAGGGACATGCTAATAATCATAGTACTATTCCAGAGAGAGGCAGGCTAATTATCACAGTAGTATTCCGGAGAGAGGTAGGCTAATAATCACAGTACTATTCCAGATAGGGACATGCTACTAATCACAGTACTATTCCAGTGTGGTGCTTTATAGATGCGATTCAAGACAATATGACCAAATCTCTAAGGGTCCGGCGAAGGCTAATAATCACAGTACTATTCCAGAGAGGGGCAGGCTGATAATCACAGTACTATTCCAGAGAGGGGCAGGCTAATAACCACAGTACTATTCCAGTGTTGTGTTTTCTAGATGTGATTCAAAACAATATGACCAAATCTCTAAGGGTGGGGTGCAGGCTGAAAATCACAGTACTACTCCAGAGAGCGGCAAGATAATAATCACAGTACTATTCCCGAGAGGGGTAGACTAATAACCACAGTACTATTCCAGTTTGGTGCTTTCTAGATGTGATTCAAAACAATATAAAAAAATCCCTAAGGGTGCGACGCAGGCTGATAATCACAGTACTATTCCAGAGAGGGGCAGGCTAATAACCACAGTACTATTCCAGTGTTGTGTTTTCTAGATGTGATTCAAAACAATATGACCAAATCTCTAAGGGTGGGGTGCAGGCTGAAAATCACAGTACTACTCCAGAGAGCGGCAAGATAATAATCACAGTACTATTCCAGAGAGGGGCAGACTAATAACCACAGTACTATTCCAGTTTGGTGCTTTCTAGATGTGATTCAAAACAATATAAAAAATCCCTAAGGGTGCGACGCAGGCTAATAATCACAGTACTATTCCAGAGAGGGGCAGAATAATAATCACAGTATTATTCCAGTGTGGTGTTTTCTAGATGTGATTCAAAATAATATGACCAAACCTCTAAGAGTGCGGCACAGTCTAATAATCACAGCACTATTCCAGAGAGGGGCAGGCTAATAATCACAGTACTATTCCAGATAGGGACATGCTAATAATCACAGTACTATTCCAGTCTTGTGCTTTATAGATGTGATTCAAAATAATATGACCAAATCTCTAAGGGTGCGGTGCAGGCTTATAATCACAGTACTATTCCAGCGAGGGGCAGGCTAATAATCACAGTACTATTCCAGACAGGGACATGCTAATAATCACAGTACTATTCCAGTGTGGTCTTTATAGATCCGATTCAAAACAATATGACCAAATGTCTAAGGTTGTGGTGCAGGCTTATAATCACAGCACTATTCCAGAGAGGGGCAGGCTAATAATCAAAGTTCTATTCCAGTGTGGTGTTTTATAGATGTGATTCAAAGCAATATACCCAAATCTCTATGGGTGCGGTGCAGGCTAATAATCACAGTATTATTCCAGAGAGGGGCAGGCTAATAATCACAGTACTATTCCAGACAGGTGCAGGCTAATAATCACAGTACTTTTCCAGTGTGGTGTTTTCTAGAGGTGATTCAAAACAATATGACCAAATTGCTAAGGGTGCGGCGCATGCTAATAATCACAGTATTATTCCAGCGAGGGGCAGGCTAATAATAACAGTACTATTCCAGAGGGGACAGGCTAATAATCACAGTACTATTCCAGAGAGGGGCAGGCTAATAATCACAGTACTATTCTAGAGAGGGGCAGGCTAATAATCACAGTACTATTCCAGAGAGGGGCAGGTTAATAATCACAGTACTATTCCAGTGTGGTGTTTTCTAGATGTGATTAAAAAAAATATGACCAAATCTCTATGGGTGTGGTGCATGCTAATAATCACAGTACTATTCCAGAAAGGGGCAGACTAATAATCACAGTACTATTCCAGAGAGGGTCAGGCTAATAATCACAGTACTATTCCAGAGACGGGCAGACTAATAATCACAGTACTATTCCAGAGAGGGACAGGCTAATAATAACAGTACTATTCCAGTGTGGTGTTTTCTAGATGTGATTCAAAACAATATGACCAATTCTCTAAGGGTGCGGCGCAGGCTAATAATCACAGTACTATTCCAGAGAGGGACATGCTAATAATCACAGTATTATTCCAGAGAGGGGCAGGCTAATTATCACAGTACTATTCCAGATAGGGGCAGGCTAATAATCACAGTACTATTCCAGTGTGGTGCTTTATAGATGTGATTCAAAACAATATGACCAAATCTCTAAGGGTGCGGCGAAGGCTTATAATCACAGTACTACTCCAGAGAGGAGCAGGATAATAATCACAGTACTATTCCAGAGAGGGGCAGGCTAATAATCACAGTACTATTCTAGAGATGGGCAGGCTAATAATCACAGTCCTATTCCAGAGAGGGGCAGGCTAATAATCACCGTACTATTCCAGAGAGGGACATGCTAATAATCACAGTACTATTCTAGAGAGGGGCAGGCTAATAATCACAGTACTATTCCAGTGTGGTGTTTTCTAGATGTGATTCAAACAATATGAACAAATGTCTAAGGGTGTCACAGGCTAATAATCACAGTAGTATTTCAGAGAGGGGCAGGCTAATAATCACAGTATTATTCCAGTGTGGTGTTTTCTAGATGTGATTCAAAACAACATAACCAAATCTCTAAGGGTGCTGCGCAGGTTAACTATCATAGTACTATTCCAGAGAGGGGCAGGCTAATAATCACAGTACTATTCCAGAGAGGGGCAGGGTAATAATCACAGTACTATTCCAGAGGGGACAGGCTAATAATCACAGTACTATTCCAGAGAGGGGCAGGCTAATAATCACAGTACTATTCTAGAGCGGGGCAGGCTAATAATCACAGTACTATTCCAGTGTGGTGTTTTCTAGATGTGATTCAAAAAAATATGACCAAATCTCTATGGCTGTGGTGCATGCTAATAATCACAGTACTATTCCAGAAAGGGGCAGACTAATAATCTCAGTACTATTCCAGAGAGGGTCAGGCTAATAATCACAGTACTATTCCAGAGACGGGCAGACTAATAATCACAGTACTATTCCAGAGAGGGACAGGCTAATAATAACAGTACTATTCCAGTGTGGTGTTTTCTAGATGTGATTCAAAACAATATGACCAATTCTCTAAGGGTGTGGCGCAGGCTAATAATCACAGTACTATTCCAGAGAGGGACATGCTAATAATCACAGTATTATTCCAGAGAGGGGCAGGCTAATTATCACAGTACTATTCCAGATAGGGGCAGGCTAATAATCACAGTACTATTCCAGTGTGGTGCTTTATAGATGTGATTCAAAACAATATGACCAAATCTCTAAGGGTGCGGCGAAGGCTTATAATCACAGTACTACTCCAGAGAGGGGCAGGATAATAATCACAGTACTATTCCAGAGAGGGGCAGGCTAATAACCACAGTACTATTCTAGAGATGGGCAGTGTCATGGTCTCTGCTTCCAAGAGGTCAGGGTTTTCCCAACTCCCTTGGAAGCAGATCCATAACCCAGGTTCCGAGTGCCAACCAGTCCCAATTGGGACCTTTTGGACCCAGTCCTGGCGCCAGTGGCACCAGGCTCATAAATATGCCCAGTCCCAGCGCTGGAAGCGCCGGGCTCATAATGCTTGGGTGGACCTACCTGCAGCAGACCATGCTGCTTACTTGCCTGCCAGTTGAGCCTCTGATCCTCTTCTGTTTGGAACTACTTTTCCTGTTGGGTGGGGCAGGAGCCACTCCCTAGATTCAGAACACTGGAACTCTTCTGGAAAGCAGGAACTCTTTTCTTACCTAGGCGTGGCTGTGGAAGGAGACACCTAAGCACTACAGGAGGCTATTTAAACCACACCCGATGGATGAATCTTGCTTTGCGTTATTCTGCATCCTCTGCAGCAGAACGCTCATCGTGTCTTCTGCATCTGATCCTGGGCCTAAGGGAAAAGGCTTACCATCCTGAATCCAGTCTTCAGCAACACCTATAAAGACAAGAAAGAACAGTTTAGCATTACGGTCTTCAGTGACAGCTCTTCACTTACCTGGTCCATCAGCTGTCTCCAACGCCTCGCGCTGCATTCCGGCATCTGAAAGACAAAGGCTTACCTACTCTTCGTGCGCTCCGGAGGTCTTCACACTGCATTCCGGCATCTGAAAGACAAAGGCTTACCAACTCTTCGCACGCTCCGGAGGCCTTCGGCGCTGCATCCCGCATCTGAAAGACAAAACAAGGTGCGTTTAAAGACATTGGGGAACTTTAATACTCACGTGCCATTACTCCATTCCACATCTAACCCAGTGGGTATTCCGGCACCCTACAGCCGCTCCGACCTTGTACCTGCAAAATAAAAAGACAGTTAGAGCGCATCGTGAAGCAGGCAACAAGCGCTTACTTACGTGCTTCCAGGCGCTTCTATTCATCACACGGGCTCCATTTTCAACTCACTTCAGCCCGTCATCCGCCATCGCCGGAACCCTGCAAAACAAGAGACATCATTACTAAAGACTTTAAAGACATTAGAATTACTCGAAACTTACCGCTCGTGCAGTAAACGATGGACAGCAGTCCTCTGAAGTCAAGAGGCCTGATCCCCTTATCCAGTGAAGAAACTGGTTACAGCACCCTGCCCCGAGGCAGATGGAGAGCACAGCGTTCACTTACCTAAGGTGAGAGCGTTAACCTTTGGGGTTCTACAGGAGAAGAGAAAGGGAAGAAGAGAGAGACATTCAATAACCCAGTTCCTTAATCCCATATTTTCTATCTGCAGACATCTTACCCTTCAAGTCAGACATACAGTGCACAGAGGTCCAGCCCAAAGAGCCAGCCGTGTGTTACACATCACCTTTGAAGATACGGTATACGCCCAGTCAAGACCGGCGCCTCTACGGGAATCAGGTGAGCGTTACAGGCAGGCTAATAATCACAGTCCTATTCCAGAGAGGGGCAGGCTAATAATCACCGTACTATTCCAGAGAGGGACATGCTAATAATCACAGTACTATTCTAGAGAGGGGCAGGTTAATAATCACAGTACTATTCCAGTGTGGTGTTTTCTAGATGTGATTCAAACAATATGAACAAATCTCTAAGGGTGTCACAGGCTAATAATCACAGTACTATTCCAGCGTGGGACATGCTAATAATCACAGTAGTATTCCAGTGTGGTGTTTTCTAGATGTGATTCAACAATATGACCAAATATCTAAGGGTGTGGCGTAGGTTAATAATCACAGCACTATTCCAGTGTGGTGTTTTATAGATGTGATTCAAAACAATATAACCAAATCTCTACGGGTTCGGTGCAGGCTAATAATCACAGTACTATTCCAGAGAGGGGCAGGCTAATAATCACAGTATTATTCCAGCAAGGGGCAGGCTAATAATAACAGTACTATTCCAGAGAGGGGCAGGCTAATAATCACAGTACTATTCCAGAGAGGGGCAGGCTAATAATCACAGTACTATTCCAGAGGGGACAGGCTAATAATCACAGTACTATTCCAGAGAGGGGCAGGCTAATAATCACAGTACTATTCCAGAGAGGGGCAGGCTAATAATCACAGTACTATTCCAGAGAGGGGCAGGCTAATAATCACAGTACTTTTCCAGTGTGGTGCTTTATAGATGTGATTCAAAACAATATGACCAAATCTCTAAGGGTGCGGCTCATGCTAATAATCACACTACTATTCCAGAGAGGGGCAGGCCAATAATCTCAGTACTATTCCAGAGAGGGGCAGGCTAATAATCACAGTACTATTCCAAAGGGGACAGGCTAATAATCACAGTACTATTCCAGAGAGGGGCAGGATAATAATCACAGTACTATTGTAGAGAGGGGCAGGCTAATAATCACAGTACTATTCCAGAGAGGGGCAGGATAATAATCACAGTACTATTCCAGTGTGGTGTTTTATAGATGTGATTCAAAACAATATTACCAAATCTCTATGGGTGCGGCGCAGGCTAATAATCACAGTACTATTCCAGAGAGGGGCAGGCTAATAATCACAGTACTATTCCAGAGAGGTGCAGGCTAATAATCACAGTACTTTCTAGTGTGGTGTTTTATAGATGTGATTCAAAACAATATGACCAAATCTCTAAGGGTGCGGCGCATGGTAATAATCACAGTACTATTCCAGAGAGGGGCAGGCTAATAATCACAGTACTATTCCAGAGAGGGGCAGGCTAATAATCACAGTACTTTTCCTGTGTGGTGCTTTATGGATGTGATTCAAAACAATATGACCAAATCTCTAAGGGTGCGGCGCATGCTAATAATCACAGTACTATTCCAGAGAGGGGCAGACTAATAATCTCAGTACTATTCCGGAGAGAGGCAGGCTAATAATCACAGTACTATTCCAAAGGTGACAGGCTAATAATCACAGTACTATTCCAGAGAGGGGCAGGATAATAATCACAGTACTATTGTAGAGAGGGACAGGCTAATAATCACAGTACTATTCCAGAGAGGGGCAGACTAATAATCACAGTACTATTCCAGAGAGGGGCAGGCTAATAATCACAGTACTATTCCAGAGAGGGGCAGGCTAATAATCACAGTACTATTCCAGAGAGGGGCAGGCTAATAATCACAGTACTTTTCCAGTGTGGTGCTTTATAGATGTAATTCAAAACAATATGACCAAATCTCTAAGGGTGCGGCGCATGCTAATAATCACAGTACTCTTCCAGAGAGGGGCAGGCTAATAATCACAGTACTATTCCAGAGAGGGGCAGGCTAATAATCACAGTACTTTTCCAGTGTGGTGCTTTATAGATGTGATTCAAAACAATATGACCAAATCTCTAAGGGTGCGGCGCATGCTAATAATCACAGTACTCTTCCAGAGAGGGGCAGGCTAATAATCACAGTACTATTCCAGAGAGGGGCAGGCTAATAATCACAGTACTTTTCCAGTGTGGTGCTTTATAGATGTGATTCAAAACAATATGACCAAATCTCTAAGGGTGCGGCGCATGCTAATAATCACAGTACTCTTCCAGAGAGGGGCAGGCTAATAATCACAGTACTATTCCAAAGGGGACAGGCTAATAATCACAGTACTATTCCAGAGAGGGACAGGCTAATAATCACAGTACTATTCCAGAGAGGGGCATGCTAATAATCACAGTACTCTTCCAGAGAGGGGCAGGCTAATAATCACAGTACTATTCCAGAGAGGGGCAGGCTAATAATCACAGTACTATTCCAGAGAGGGGCAGACCAATAATCACAGTACTATTCCAGAGAGGGGCATGCTACTAATCACAGTACTCTTCCAGAGAGGGGCAGGCTAATATTCACAGTACTATTCCAGAGAGGGGCAGGCTAATAATCACAGTACTATTCCAGAGAGGGGCAGACTAATAATCACAGTACTATTCCAGAGAGGGGCAGGCTGATAATCACAGTACTCTTCCAGAGAGGGGCAGGCTAATAATCACAGTACTATTCCAGAGAGGGGCAGGATAGTAATCACAGTACTATTCCAGAGAGGGGCAGACTAATAATCACAGTACTATTCCAGAGAGGACATGCTAATAATCACAGTACTCTTCCAGAGAGGGGCAGGCTAATAATCACAGTACTATTCCAGAGAGGGGCAGGCTAATAATCACAGTACTTTTCCAGTGTGGTGCTTTATAGATGTGATTCAAAACAATATGACCAAATCTCTAAGGGTGCGGCGCATGCTAATAATCACAGTTCTCTTCCAGAGAGGGGCAGGCTAATAATCACAGTACTATTCCAGAGAGGGGCAGGCTAATATTCACAGTACTTTTCCAGTGTGGTGCTTTATAGATGTGATTCAAAACAATATGACCAAATCTCTAAGGGTGCGGCGCATGCTAATAATCACAGTACTCTTCCAGAGAGGGGCAGGCTAATAATCACAGTACTTTTCCAGAGAGGGGCACGCTAATAATCACAGTACTTTTCCAGTGTGGTGCTTTATAGATGTGATTCAAAACAATATGACCAAATCTCTAAGGGTGCGGCGCATGCTAATAATTACAGTACTCTTCCAGAGAGGGGCAGGCTAATAATCACAGTACTATTCCAGAGAGGGGCAGGCTAATAATCACAGTACTTTTCCAGTGTGATGCTTTATAGATGTGATTCAAAACAATATGACCAAATCTCTAAGGGTGCGGTGCATGCTAATAATCACAGTACTCTTCCAGAGAAGGGCAGGCTAATAATCACAGTGCTATTCCAGAGAGGGGCAGGCTAATAATCACAGTACTTTTCCAGTGTGGTGCTTTATAGATGTGATTCAAAACAATATGACCAAATCTCTAAGGGTGCGGCGCATGCTAATAATCACAGTACTCTTCCAGAGAGGGGCAGGCTAATAATCACAGTACTATTCCAGAGAGGGGCAGGCTAATAATCACAGTACTTTTCCAGTGTGGTCCTTTATAGATGTGATTCAAAACAATATGACCAAATCTCTAATGGTGCGGCGCATGCTAATAATCACAGTACTATTCCAGAGAGGGGCAGGCTAATAATCATAGTACTATTCCTGAGAGGGGCAGGCTAATAATCACAGTACTATTCCAAAGGGGACAGGCTAATAATCACAGTACTATTCCAGAGAGGGACAGGCTAATAATCACAGTACTATTCCAGAGAGGGGCATGCTAATAATCACAGTACTCTTCCAGAGAGGGGCAGTCTAATAATCACAGTACTATTCCAGAGAGGGGCACTCTAATAATCACAGTACTATTCCAGAGAGGGGCAGACTAATAATCACAGTACTATTCCAGAGAGGGGCATGCTAATAATCACAGTACTCTTCCAGAGAGGGGCAGGCTAATAATCACAGTACTATTCCAGAGAGGGGCAGGCTAATAATCACAGTACTATTCCAGAGAGGGGCAGACTAATAATCACAGTACTATTCCAGAGAGGGGCAGGCTAATAATCACAGTACTCTTCCAGAGAGGGGCAGGCTAATAATCACAGTACTATTCCAGAGAGGGTCAGGCTAATAATCACAGTACTATTCCAGAGAGGGGCAGACTAATAATCACAGTACTATTCCAGAGAGGGGCATGCTAATAATCACAGTACTCTTCCAGAGAGGGGCAGGCTAATAATCACAGTACTATTCCAGAGAGGGGCAGGCTAATAATCACAGTACTTTTCCAGTGTGGTGCTTTATAGATGTGATTCAAAACAATATGACCAAATCTCTAAGGGTGCGGCGCATGCTAATAATCACAGTACTATTCTAGAGAGGGACATGCTAATAATCACAGTACTCTTCCAGAGAGGGGCAGGCTAATAATCACAGTACTTTTCCAGTGTGGTGCTTTATAGATGTGATTCAAAACAATATGACCAAATCTCTAAGGGTGCGGCGCATGCTAATAATCACAGTACTCTTCCAGAGAGGGGCAGGCTAATAATCACAGTACTATTCCAGAGAGGGGCATGCTAATAATCACAGTACTCTTCCAGAGAGGGGCAGGCTAATAATCACAGTACTATTCCAGAGAGGGGCAGGCTAATAATCACAGTACTATTCCAGAGAGGGGCAGACTAATAATCACAGTACTATTCCAGAGAGGGGCAGGCTAATAATCACAGTACTCTTCCAGAGAGGGGCAGGCTAATAATCACAGTACTATTCCAGAGAGGGTCAGGCTAATAATCACAGTACTATTCCAGAGAGGGGCAGACTAATAATCACAGTACTATTCCAGAGAGGGGCATGCTAATAATCACAGTACTCTTCCTGAGAGGGGCAGGCTAATAATCACAGTACTATTCCAGAGAGGGGCAGGCTAATAATCACAGTACTTTTCCAGTGTGGTGCTTTATAGATGTGATTCAAAACAATATGACCAAATCTCTAAGGGTGCGGCGCATGCTAATAATCACAGTACTCTTCCAGAGAGGGGCAGGCTAATAATCACAGTACTCTTCCAGAGAGGGGCAGGCTAATAATCACAGTACTTTTCCAGTGTGGTGCTTTATAGATGTGATTCAAAACAATATGACCAAATCTCTAAGGGTGCGGCGCATGCTAATAATCACAGTACTCTTAGAGAGAGGGGCAGGCTAATAATCACAGTACTATTCCAGAGAGGGGCAGGCTAATAATCACAGTACTATTCCAGAGAGGGGCAGGCTAATAATCACAATACTTTTCCAGTGTGGTGCTTTATAGATGTGATTCAAAACAATATGACCAAATCTCTAAGGGTGCGGCGCATGCTAATAATCACAGTACTATTCCAGAGAGGGGCAGGCTAATAATCACAGTACTATTCCAGAGAGGGGCAGGCTAATAATAACAGTACTATTCCAGAGAGGGGCAGGCTAATAATCACAGTACTCTTCCAGAGAGGGGCAGGCTAATAATCACAGTATTATTCTAGAGACGGGCAGGCTAATAATCACCAGTACTATTCCAGAGAGGGTCAGGCTAATAGTCACAATAGTATTCTAGAGAGGGGCAGGCTAATAATCAGAGTACTATTCCAGAGAAGGGCAGGCTAATAATTACAGTACTATTCCAGAGAGGGGCAGACTAATAATCACAGTACTATTCTAGAGACGGGCAGGCTAATAATCACAGTACTATTCCAGAGAGGGACAGGCTAATAATCACAGTACTATTCCAGAGAGGGGCAGGCTAATAATCACAGTGCTATTCCAGATAGGGACATGCTAATAATCACAGTTCTATTCCAGTGTGGAGCTTTATAGATGTGATTCAAAACAATATGACCAAATCTCTAAGGGTGCGGCGCAGGCTAATAATCACAGTACTATTTCAGAGAGGGGCAGGCTAATAATAACAGTACTATTCCAGAGAGGGGCAGGCTAATAATAACAGTACTATTCCAGAGAGGGGCAGGCTAATAATCACAGTACTATTCCAGAGGGGACAGGCTAATAATCACAGTACTATTCCAGAGGGGACAGGCTAATAATCACAGTACTATTCCAGAGAGGGGCAGGCTAATAATCATAGTACTATTCCAGAGTGGGGCAGACTAATAATCACAGTACTATTCCAGAGAGGGGCAGGCTAATAATCACGGTACTATTCCAGTGTGGTGTTTTCTAGATGTGACTCAAAACAATATGATCAAATCTCTAAGGGTGCAGCGCATGTAATATTAATAACAGTACTATTTAGGAGAGGGGCAGACTAATAATCACAGTACTATTCTAGAGAGGGGCAGGCTAATAATTACAGTAATATTCCAGAGAAGGGCAGACTAATAATCACAGTACTATTCCAGAGAGGGGCAAGCTTATAATAACAGTACTATTCCAATGTGGTGTTTTCTAGATGTGATTCAAAACAATATGACCAAATCTCTAAGGATGCGGCACAGGCTAATAATCACAGTACTATTCCAGAGAGGGACATGCTAATAATCACAGTACTATTCCAGAGAGGGACATGCTAATAATCACAGTACTCTTCCAGAGAGGGGCAGGCTAATAATCACAGTACTCTTCCAGAGAGGGGCAGGCTAATAATTACAGTACTATTCCAGAGGGGACAGGCTAATAATCACAGTACTATTCCAGAGAGGGACATGCTAATAATCACAGTACTCTTCCAGAGAGGGGCAGGCTAATAATCACAGTACTATTCTAGAGACGGGTAGGCTAATAATCACAGTACTATTCCAGAGAGGGGCAGGCTAATAGTCACAATAGTATTCCAGAGAGGGGCAGGCTAATAATTACAGTACTATTCCAGAGGGGACAGGCTAATAATCACAGTACTATTCCAGAGAGGGACATGCTAATAATCACAGTACTCTTCCAGAGAGGGGCAGGCTAATAATCACAGTACTATTCTAGAGACGGGTAAGCTAATAATCACAGTACTATTCCAGAGAGGGGCAGGCTAATAGTCACAATAGTATTCCAGAGAGGGGCAGGCTAATAATCAGAGTACTATTCCAGAGAAGGGCAGGCTAATAATTACAGTACTATTCCAGAGAGGGGCAGACTAATAATCACAGTACTATTCTAGAGAGGGGCAGGCTAATAATCACAGTACTCTTCCAGAGAGGGGCAGGCTAATAATCACAGTACTCTTCCAGAGAGGGGCAGGCTAATAATCACAGTATTATTCTAGAGACGGGCAGGCTAATAATCACCAGTACTATTCCAGAGAGGGTCAGGCTAATAGTCACAATAGTATTCTAGAGAGGGGCAGGCTAATAATCAGAGTACTATTCCAGAGAAGGGCAGGCTAATAATTACAGTACTATTCCAGAGAGGGGCAGACTAATAATCACAGTACTATTCTAGAGACGGGCAGGCTAATAATCACAGTACTATTCCAGAGAGGGGCAGGCTAATAATCACAGTAGTATTCCAGAGAGGGGCAGGCTAATAATCACAGTACTATTCCAGAGAGGGACAGGCTAATAATCACAGTACTATTCCAGAGAGGGGCAGGCTAATAATCACAGTACTATTCCAGATAGGGACATGCTAATAATCACAGTTCTATTCCAGTGTGGAGCTTTATAGATGTGATTCAAAACAATATGACCAAATCTCTAAGGGTGCGGCGCAGGCTAATAATCACAGTACTATTCCAGAGAGGGGCAGGCTAATAATAACAGTACTATTCCAGAGAGGGGCAGGCTAATAATAACAGTACTATTCCAGAGAGGGGCAGGCTAATAATCACAGTACTATTCCAGAGGGGACAGGCTAATAATCACAGTACTATTCCAGAGGGGACAGGCTAATAATCACAGTACTATTCCAAAGAGGGGCAGGCTAATAATCATAGTACTATTCCAGAGTGGGGCAGACTAATAATCACAGTACTATTCCAGAGAGGGGCAGGCTAATAATCACGGTACTATTCCAGTGTGGTGTTTTCTAGATGTGACTCAAAACAATATGATCAAATCTCTAAGGGTGCAGCGCATGTAATATTAATAACAGTACTATTTAGGAGAGGGGCAGACTAATAATCACAGTACTATTCTAGAGAGGGGCAGGCTAATAATTACAGTAATATTCCAGAGAAGGGCAGACTAATAATCACAGTACTATTCCAGAGAGGGGCAAGCTTATAATAACAGTACTATTCCAATGTGGTGTTTTCTAGATGTGATTCAAAACAATATGACCAAATCTCTAAGGATGCGGCACAGGCTAATAATCACAGTACTATTCCAGAGAGGGACATGCTAATAATCACAGTACTATTCCAGAGAGGGACATGCTAATAATCACAGTACTCTTCCAGAGAGGGGCAGGCTAATAATCACAGTACTCTTCCAGAGAGGGGCAGGCTAATAATTACAGTACTATTCCAGAGGGGACAGGCTAATAATCACAGTACTATTCCAGAGAGGGACATGCTAATAATCACAGTACTATTCCAGAGAGTGGCAGGCTAATAATCACAGTACTATTCCAGATAGGGACATGCTAATAATCACAGTTCTATTCCAGTGTGGAGCTTTATAGATGTGATTCAAAACAATATGACCAAATCTCTAAGGGTGCGGCGCAGGCTAATAATCACAGTACTATTCCAGAGAGGGGCAGGCTAATAATCACAGTAGTATTCCAGAGAGGGGCAGGCTAATAATCACAGTACTATTCCATAGAGGGACAGGCTAATAATCACAGTACTATTCCAGAGAGTGGCAGGCTAATAATCACAGTACTATTCCAGATAGGGACATGCTAATAATCACAGTTCTATTCCAGTGTGGAGCTTTATAGATGTGATTCAAAACAATATGACCAAATCTCTAAGGGTGCGGCGCAGGTTTATAATCACAGTACTATTCCAGAGAGGGGCAGGCTAATAATCATAGCACTATTCCAGTGTGGTGTTTTCTAGATGTGATTCAAAACAATATAATCAAATCTCTACGGGTGCGGCACAGGCTAATAATGACAGTACTATTCCAGAGAGGGGCATGATGCTAATAATCACAGTACTATTCCAGAGAGGGGCAGGCTAATAATCACAGTACTATTCCAGATAGTGACATGCTAATAATCACAGTACTATTCCAGTGTGGTGCTTTATAGATGTGATTCAAAACAATATGACCAAATCTCTAAGGGTGCGGTGCAGGCTTATAATCACAGCACTATTCCAGAGAGGGGCAGGCTAATAATCACAGTATTATTCCAGTGTGGTGTTTTATAGATGTGATTCACAATAATATTACCAAATTTCTATGGGTGTGGCGCAGGCTAATAATCACAGTACTATTCCAGAGAGGGGAAGGCTAATAACCACAGTACTATTCCAGAGAGTTGCAGGCTAATAATCACAGTACTTTTCTAGTGTGGTCTTTTCTAGATGTGATTCAAAACAATATGACCAAATCTCTAAGGGTGCGGCACATGCTAATAATCACAGTACTAATCCAGAGAGGGGCAGGCTAATAATCGAAGTACTTTTCCAGTGTATTGCTTTCTAGATGTGATTCAAAACAATATGACCAAATCTCTAAGGGTGCGGCGCATGCTAATAATCACACTACTATTCCAGAGAGGGGCAGGCTAATAATAACAGTACTATTCCAGAGAGGGCCAGGCTAATAATCACAGTACTATTCCAGAGAGGGGCAGGCTAATAATCACAGTACTATTCCAGAGGGGACAGGCTAATAATCACAGTATTATTCCAGAGAGGGGCAGGCTAATAATCACAGTACTATTGTAGAGAACGGCAGGCTAATAATCAATGTACTATTCCAGAGAGGGGCAGACTAATAATCACAGTACTATTCCAGAGAGGGGCAGGCTAATGATCACAGTACTATTCCAGTGTGGTGTTTTCTAGATGTGACTCAAAACAATATGACCAAATCTCTAAGGGTGCGGTGCATGTAATATTAATAACAGTACTATTCCAGAGAGGGGCAGACTAATAATCACAGTACTATTCTTGAGAGGGGCACGCTAATAATTACAGTACTATTCCAGAGAAGGGCAGACTAATAATCACAGTACTATTCCAGAGAGGGGCAGGCTAATAATAACAGTACTATTCCAATGTAGTGTTTTCTAGATGTGATTCAAAACAATATGGCCAAATCTCTAAGGGTGCGGCGCAGGCTAGTAATCACAGTACTATTCCAGAGAGGGACATGCTAATAATCACAGTACTCTTCCAGAGAGGGGCAGGCTAATAATCACAGTATTATTCCAGAGAGGGGCAGGCTAATAATCACAGTACTATTGTAGAGAAGGGCAGGCTAATAATCACAGTGCTATTCCAGAGAGGGGCAGACTAATAATCACAGTACTATTCCAGAGAGGGGCAGGCTAATGATCACAGTACTATTCCAGTGTGGTGTTTTCTAGATGTGACTCAAAACAATATGACCAAATCTCTAAGGGTGCAGTGCATGTAATATTAATAACAGTACTATTCCAGAGAGGGGCAGACTAATAATCACAGTACTATTCTTGAGAGGGGCACGCTAATAATTACAGTACTATTCCAGAGAAGGGCAGACTAATAATCACAGTACTATTCCAGAGAGGGGCAGGCTAATAATAACAGTACTATTCCAATGTGGTGTTTTCTAGATGTGATTCAAAACAATATGACCAAATCTCTAAGGGTGCGGTGCAGGCTAATCATCACAGTACTATTCCAGAGAGGGACATGCTAATAATCACAGTACTCTTCCAGAGAGGGGCAGGCTAATAATCACAGTACTATTCTAGAGACGGGCAGGCTAATAATCACAGTACTATTCCAGAGAGGGGCAGGCTAATAATCACAATAGTATTCCAGAGAGGGGCAGGCTAATAATCACAGTACTATTCCAGAGAAGGGCAGGCTAATAATTACAGTACTATTCCAGAGAGGGGCAGACTAATAATCACAGTACTATTCTAGAGACGGGCAGGCTAATAATCACAGTACTATTCCAGAGAGGGGCAGGCTAATAATCACAGTACTATTCCAGAGAAGGGCAGGCTAATAATCACAGTACTATTCCAGTGTGGTGTTTTCTAGATATGATTCAAAACAATATGGCCAAACCTCTAAGGGTGCGGTGCAGGCTAATAATCACAGTACTATTCCACAGAGGGGCAGGCTAGTAATCACAGTACTATTCCAAAGAGGGACAGGCTAATAATCACAGTACTATTCTAGAGACGGGCAGGCTATTAATCACAGTACTATTCCAGAGAGGGGCAGGCTAATAGTCACAATAGTATTCCAGAGAGGGGCAGGCTAATAATCACAGTACTATTCCAGAGAAGGGCAGGCTAATAATTACAGTACTATTCTAGAGAGGGGCAGACTAATAATCACAGTACTATTCCAGAGAGGGGCAGGCTAATAATCACAGTACTATTCCAGAGAGGTGCAGACTAATAATCACAGTACTATTCTAGAGAGGGGCAGGCTAATAATCACAGTACTATTCCAGAGAGGGACAGACTAATAATCACAGTACTATTCTAGAGAGGGGCAGGCTAATAATCACAGTACTATTCCAGAGAGGGGCAGACTAATAATCACAGTACTATTCTAGAGAGGGGCAGGCTAATAATCACAGTAGTATTCCAGAGAGGGACAGGCTAATAATCACAGTACTATTCCAGAGAGGGGCATGCTAATAATCACAGTACTATTCCAGAGAGGGGCAGGCTAACAATCACAGTACTATTCCAGTGTGGTGTTTTCTAGATGTGATTCAAACAATATGAACACATCTCTAAGGGTGTCACAGGCTAATAATCACAGTACTAATCCAGAGAAGGGCAGGCTAATAATTACAGTACTATTCCAGAGAGGGGCAGACTAATAATCACAGTACTATTCTAGAGAGGGGCAGGCTAATAATCACAGTAGTATTCCAGAGAGGGACAGGCTAATAATCACAGTACTATTCCAGAGAGGGGCATGCTAATAATCACAGTACTATTCCAGAGAGGGGCAGGCTAATAATCACAGTACTATTCCAGTGTGGTGTTTTCTAGATGTGATTCAAACAATATGAATACATCTCTAAGGGTGCGGCACAGTCTAATAATCACAGTACTATTCCAGAGAGGGGCAGGCTAATAATCACAGTACTATTCCAGTGTGGTATTTTCTAGATATGATTCAAAACAATATGGCCAAACCTCTAAGGGTGCGGTGCAGGCTAATAATCACAGTACTATTAAAGAGAGGGGCAGGCTAGTAATCACAGTACTATTCCAAAGAGAGACAGGCTAATAATCACAGTACTATTCCAGAGACGGGCAGGCTAATAATCACAGTACTATTCCAGAGAGGGGCAGGCTAATAGTCACAATAGTATTCCAGAGAGGGGCAGGCTAACAATCAAAGTACTATTCCAGAGAAGGGCAGGCTAATAATTACAGTACTATTCTAGAGAGTGGCAGACTAATAATCATAGTACTATTCCAGAGAGGGACAGGCTAATAATCACAGTACTATTCCAGAGAGGGGCAGACTAATAATCACAGTACTATTCCAGAGAGGGGCAGGCTAATAATCACAGTACTATTCCAGAGAGGGACAGACTAATAATCACAGTACTATTCTAGAGAGGGGCAGGCTAATAATCACAGTACTATTCCAGAGAGGGGCAGACTAATAATCACAGTACTGTTCTAGAGAGGGGCAGGCTAATAATCACAGTAGTATTCCAGAGAGGGACAGGCTAATAATCACAGTACTATTCCAGAGAGGGGCATGCTAATAATCACAGTACTATTCCAGAGAGGGGCATGCTAATAATCACAGTACTATTCCAGAGAGGGGCAGGCTAATAATCACAGTACTATTCCAGAGAGGGGCATGCTAATAATCACAGTACTATTCCAGAGAGGGGCAGGCTAATAATCACAGTACTATTCCAGAGAGGGGCATGCTAATAATCACAGTACTATTCCAGAGAGGGGCAGGCTAATAATCACAGTACTATTCCAGAGAGGGGCAGGCTAATAATCACAGTATTATTCCAGCAAGGGGCAGGCTAATAATAACAGTACTATTCCAGAGAGGGGCAGGCTAATAATCACAGTACTATTCCAGGGAGGGGCAGGCTAATAATCACAGTACTATTCCAGAGGGGACAGGCTAATAATCACAGTACTATTCCAGAGAGGGGCGGGCTAATAATCACAGTACTATTCTAGAGAGGGGCAGGCTAATAATCACAGTACTATTCCAGAGAGGGGCAGGCTAATAATCACAGTACTATTCCAGTTTGGTGTTTTCTAGATGTGATTCAAAACAATATGACCAAATCTCTTAGGGTGCGGCGAAGGCCTATAATCACAGTACTACTCCAGAGAGGGGCAAGATAATAATCACAGTACTATTCCAGAGAGGGGCAGACTAATAATCACAGTACTATTCCAGAGAGGGGCAGGTTAATAATCACAGTACTATTCCAGAGAGGGATGTTCTAATAATCACAGTACTATTCCAGAGAGGGGCAGGATAATAATCACAGTACTATTGTAGAGAGGGGCAGGATAATAATCACAGTACTATTCCAGAGAGGGACGTGCTAATAATCACAGTACTATTCTAGAGAGGGGCAGGCTAATAATCACAGTACTATTCCAGTGTGGTGTTTTCTAGATGTGATTCAAACAATATGAACAAATCTCTGAGTGTGCGGCGCAGGCTTATAATCACAGTAGTATTTCAGAGAGGGGCAGGCTAATAATCACAGTACTATTCCAGTGTGGCATTTTCTAGATGTGATTCAAAACAATATAACCAAATCTCTAAGGGTGCTGCGCAGGTTAACTATCATAGTACTATTCCAGAGAGGGCCAGGCTAATAATAACAGTACTATTCCAATTTGGTGTTTTCTAGATGTGATTCAAAACAATATGACCAAATCTCTAAGGGTGCGGCGCAGGCTAATAATCACAGTACTATTCCAGAGAGGGACATGCTAATAATCACAGTACTCTTCCAGAAACGGGCAGGCTAATAATCACAGTACTATTCCAGAGAGGGGCAGGCTAATAATCACAGTACTATTCCAGAGAGGGGCAGGCTAATAATCACAGTACTATTCCAGAGAGGGGCAGGCTAATAATCACAGTACTATTCCAGTTTGGTGTTTTCTAGGTGTGATTCAAAACAATATGACCAAATCTCTAAGGGTGCGGCGAAGGCCTATAATCACAGTACTACTCCAGAGAGGGGCAAGATAATAATCACAGTACTATTCCAGAGAGGGGCAGACTAATAATCACAGTACTATTCCAGAGAGGGGCAGGCTAATAATCACAGTACTATTCCAGAGAGGGATGTTCTAATAATCACAGTACTATTCCAGAGAGGGGCAGGATAATAATCACAGTACTATTGTAGAGAGGGGCAGGCTAATAATCACAGTACTATTCCAGAGAGGGACGTGCTAATAATCACAGTACTATTCTAGAGAGGGGCAGGCTAATAATCACAGTACTATTCCAGTGTGGTGTTTTCTAGATGTGATTCAAACAATATGAACAAATCTCTAAGGGTGCGGCGCAGGCTTATAATCACAGTAGTATTTCAGAGAGGGGCAGGCTAATAATCACAGTACTATTCCAGTGTGGCATTTTCTAGATGTGATTCAAAACAATATAACCAAATCTCTAAGGGTGCTGCGCAGGTTAACTATCATAGTACTATTCCAGAGAGGGCCAGGCTAATAATCACAGTACTATTCCAGTGTGGTGTTTTCTAGATGTGATTCAAACAATATGAACAAATCTCTAAGGGTGCGGCGCAGGCTAATAATAACAGTACTATTCCAATGTGGTGTTTTCTAGATGTGATTCAAAACAATATGACCAAATCTCTAAGGGTGCGGCGCAGGCTAATAATCACAGTACTATTCCAGAGAGGGACATGCTAATAATCACAGTACTCTTCCAGAGAGGGGCAGGCTAATAATCACAGTACTATTCTAGAGACGGGCAGGCTAATAATCACAGTACTATTCCAGAGAGGGGCAGGCTAATAGTCACAATAGTATTCCAGAGAGGGGCAGGCTAATAATCAGAGTACTATTCCAGAGAAGGGCAGGCTAATAATTACAGTACTATTCCAGAGAGGGGCAGACTAATAATCACAGTACTATTCTAGAGACGGGCAGGCTAATAATCACAGTACTATTCCAGAGAGGGGCAGGCTAATAATCACAGTACTATTCCAGAGAAGGGCAGGCTAATAATCACAGTACTATTCCAGTGTGGTGTTTTCTAGATATGATTCAAAACAATATGGCCAAACCTCTAAGAGTGCGGTGCAGGCTAATAATCACAGTACTATTCCACAGAGGGGCAGGCTAGTAATCACAGTACTATTCCAAAGAGGGACAGGCTAATAATCACAGTACTATTCTAGAGACGGGCAGGCTAATAATCACAGTACTATTCCAGAGAGGGGCAGGCTAATAGTCACAATAGTATTCCAGAGAGGGGCAGGCTAATAATCACAGTACTATTCCAGAGAAGGGCAGGCTAATAATTACAGTACTATTCTAGAGAGGGGCAGACTAATAATTACAGTACTATTCCAGAGAGGGGCAGGCTAATAATCACAGTACTATTCCAGAGAGGTGCAGACTAATAATCACAGTACTATTCTAGAGAGGGGCAGGTTAATAATCACAGTACTATTCCAGAGAGGGACAGACTAATAATCACAGTACTATTCTAGAGAGGGGCAGGCTAATAATCACAGTACTATTCCAGAGAGGGGCAGACTAATAATCACAGTACTATTCTACAGAGGGGCAGGCTAATAATCACAGTAGTATTCCAGAGAGGGACAGGCTAATAATCAAAGTACTATTCCAGAGAGGGACATGCTAATAATCACAGTACTATTCCAGAGAGGGGCAGGCTAATAATCACAGTACTATTCCAGTGTGGTGTTTTCTAGATGTGATTCAAACAATATGAACAAATCTCTAAGGGTGTCACAGGCTAATAATCACAGTAATATTCCAGAGAAGGGCAGGCTAATAATTACAGTACTATTCCAGAGAGGGGCAGACTAATAATCACAGTACTATTCTAGAGAGGGGCAGGCTAATAATCACAGTAGTATTCCAGAGAGGGACAGGCTAATAATCACAGTACTATTCCAGAGAGGGGCATGCTAATAATTACAGTACTATTCCAGAGAGGGGCAGGCTAATAATCACAGTACTATTCCAGTGTGGTGTTTTCTAGATGTGATTCAAACAATATGAACAAATCTCTAAGGGTGTCACAGGCTAATAATCACAGTACTATTCCAGAGAAGGGCAGGCTAATAATTACAGTACTATTCCAGAGAGGGGCAGACTAATAATCACAGTACTATTCTAGAGAGGGGCAGGCTAATAATCACAGTAGTATTCCAGAGAGGGACAGGCTAATAATCACAGTACTATTCCAGAGAGGGGCATGCTAATAATCACAGTACTATTCCAGAGAGGGGCAGGCTAATAATCACAGTACTATTCCAGTGTGGTATTTTCTAGATATGATTCAAAACAATATGGCCAAACCTCTAAGGGTGCGGTGCAGGCTAATAATCACAGTACTATTCCAGAGAGGGGCAGGCTAGTAATCACAGTACTATTCCAAAGAGGGACAGGCTAATAATCACAGTACTATTCCAGAGACGGGCAGGCTAATAATCACAATACTATTCCAGAGAGGGGCAGGCTAATAGTCACAATAGTATTCCAGAGAGGGGCAGGCTAATAATCAAAGTACTATTCCAGAGAAGGGCAGGCTAATAATTACAGTACTATTCTAGAGAGTGGCAGACTAATAATCATAGTACTATTCCAGAGAGGGGCAGGCTAATAATCACAGTACTATTCCAGAGAGGGACAGACTAATAATCACAGTACTATTCTAGAGAGGGGCAGGCTAATAATCACAGTACTATTCCAGAGAGGGGCAGACTAATAATCACAGTACTATTCTAGGGAGGGGCAGGCTAATTATCACAGTAGTATTCCAGAGAGGGACAGGCTAATAATCACAGTACTATTCCAGAGAGGGGCATGCTAATAATCACAGTACTCTTCCAGAGAGGGGCAGGCTAATAATCACAGTACTTTTCCAGTGTGGTGCTTTATAGATGTGATTCAAAACAATATGACCAAATCTCTAAGGGTGCGGCGCATGCTAATAATCACAGTACTCTTCCAGAGAGGGGCAGGCTAATAATCACAGTACTCTTCCAGAGAGGGGCAGGCTAATAATCACAGTACTTTTCCAGTGTGGTGCTTTATAGATGTGATTCAAAACAATATGACCAAATCTCTAAGGGTGCGGCGCATGCTAATAATCACAGTACTCTTCCAGAGAGGGGCAGGCTAATAATCACAGTACTTTTCCAGAGAGGGGCAGGCTAATAATCACAGTACTTTTCCAGTGTGGTGCTTTATAGATGTGATTCAAAACAATATGACCAAATCTCTAAGGTTGCGGCGCATGCTAATAATCACAGTACTCTTCCAGAGAGGGGCAGGCTAATAATCACAGTACTATTCCAGAGAGGGGCAGGCTAATAATCACAATACTTTTCCAGTTTGGTGCTTTATAGATGTGATTCAAAACAATATGACCAAATCTCTAAGGGTGCGGCGCATGCTAATAATCACAGTACTATTCCAGAGAGGGGCAGGCTAATAATCACAGTACTATTCCAGAGAGGGGCAGGCTAATAATAACAGTACTATTCCAGAGAGGGGCAGGCTAATAATCACAGTACTCTTCCAGAGAGGGGCAGGCTAATAATCACAGTACTATTCTAGAGACGGGCAGGCTAAAAATCACCAGTACTATTCCAGAGAGGGGCAGGCTAATAGTCACAATAGTATTCTAGAGAGGGGCAGGCTAATAATCAGAGTACTATTCCAGAGAAGGGCAGGCTAATAATTACAGTACTATTCCAGAGAGGGGCAGACTAATAATCACAGTACTATTCTAGAGACGGGCAGGCTAATAATCACAGTACTATTCCAGAGAGGGGCAGGCTAATAATCACAGTAGTATTCCAGAGAGGGGCAGGCTAATAATCACAGTACTATTCCAGAGAGGGACAGGCTAAAAATCACAGTACTATTCCAGAAAGGGGCAGGCTAATAACCACAGTACTATTCCAGATAGGGACATGCTAATAATCACAGTTCTATTCCAGTGTGGAGCTTTATAGATGTGATTCAAAACAATATGACCAAATCTCTAAGGGTGCGGCGCAGGCTAATAATCACAGTACTATTCCAGAGAGGGGCAGGCTAATAATAACAGTACTATTCCAGAGAGGGGCAGGCTAATAATAACAGTACTATTCCAGAGAGGGGCAGGCTAATAATCACAGTACTATTCCAGAGGGGACAGGCTAATAATCACAGTACTATTCCAGAGGGGACAGGCTAATAATCACAGTACTATTCCAGAGAGGGGCAGGCTAATAATCATAGTACTATTCCAGAGTGGGGCAGACTAATAATCACAGTACTATTCCAGAGAGGGGCAGGCTAATAATCACGGTACTATTCCAGTGTGGTGTTTTCTAGATGTGACTCAAAACAATATGATCAAATCTCTAAGGGTGCAGCGCATGTAATATTAATAACAGTACTATGTAGGAGAGGGGCAGACTAATAATCACAGTACTATTCTAGAGAGGGGCAGGCTAATAATTACAGTAATATTCCAGAGAAGGGCAGACTAATAATCACAGTACTATTTCAGAGAGGGGCAAGCTTATAATAACAGTACTATTCCAATGTGGTGTTTTCTAGATGTGATTCAAAACAATATGACCAAATCTCTAAGGATGCGGCACAGGCTAATAATCACAGTACTATTCCAGAGAGGGACATGCTTATAATCACAGTACTATTCCAGAGAGGGACATGCTAATAATCACAGTACTCTTCCAGAGAGGGGCAGGCTAATAATCACAGTACTATTCCAGAGAGGGGCAAGCTTATAATAACAGTACTATTCCAATGTGGTGTTTTCTAGATGTGATTCAAAACAATATGACCAAATCTCTAAGGATGCGGCACAGGCTAATAATCACAGTACTATTCCAGAGAGGGACATGCTAATAATCACAGTACTATTCCAGAGAGGGACATGCTAATAATCACAGTACTCTTCCAGAGAGGGGCAGGCTAATAATCACAGTACTCTTCCAGAGAGGGGCAGGCTAATAATTACAGTACTATTCCAGAGGGGACAGGCTAATAATCACAGTACTATTCCAGAGAGGGACATGCTAATAATCACAGCACTCTTCCAGAGAGGGGCAGGCTAATAATCACAGTACTATTCTAGAGACGGGTAGGCTAATAATCACAGTACTATTCCAGAGAGGGGCAGGCTAATAGTCACAATAGTATTCCAGAGAGGGGCAGGCTAATAATCAGAGTACTATTCCAGAGAAGGGCAGGCTAATAATTACAGTACTATTCCAGAGAGGGGCAGACTAATAATCACAGTACTATTCTAGAGAGGGGCAGGCTAATAATCACAGTACTCTTCCAGAGAGTGGCAGGCTAATAATCACAGTACTCTTCCAGAGAGGGGCAGGCTAATAATTACAGTACTCTTCCAGAGAGGGGCAGGCTAATAATCACAGTACTATTCCAGAGAGGGACATGCTAATAATCACAGTACTCTTCCAGAGAGGGGCAGGCTAATAATCACAGTACTATTCTAGAGACGGGCAGGCTAATAATCACAGTACTATTCCAGAGAGGGGCAGGCTAATAGTCACAATAGTATTCCAGAGAGGGGCAGGCTAATAATCAGAGTACTATTCCAGAGAAGGGCAGGCTAATAATTACAGTACTATTCCAGAGAGGGGCAGACTAATAATCACAGTACTATTCTAGAGAGGGGCAGGCTAATAATCACAGTACTATTCCAGAGAGGGACATGCTAATAATCACAGTACTCTTCCAGAGAGGGGCATGCTAATAATCACAGTACTATTCTAGAGACGGGCAGGCCAATAATCACCAGTACTATTCCAGAGAGGGGCAGGCTAATAGTCACAATAGTATTCCAGAGAGGGGCAGGCTAATAATCAGAGGACTATTCCAGAGAAGGGCAGGCTAATAATTACAGTACTATTCCAGAGAGGGGCAGACTAATAATCACAGTACTATTCTAGAGACGGGCAGGCTAATAATCACAGTACTATTCCAGAGAGGGGCAGGCTAATAATCACAGTAGTATTCCAGAGAGGGGCAGGCTAATAATCACAGTACTATTCCAGAGAGGGACAGGCTAATAATCACAGTACTATTCCAGAGAGTGGCAGGCTAATAATCACAGTACTATTCCAGATAGGGACATGCTAATAATCACAGTTCTATTCCAGTGTGGAGCTTTATAGATGTGATTCAAAACAATATGACCAAATCTCTAAGGGTGCGGCGCAGGCTTATAATCACAGTACTATTCCAGAGAGGGGCAGGCTAATAATCATAGCACTATTCCAGTGTGGTGTTTTCTAGATGTGATTCAAAACAATATAATCAAATCTCTACGGGTGCGGCGCAGGCTAATAATGACAGTACTATTCCAGAGAGGGGCATGATGCTAATAATCACAGTACTATTCCAGAGAGGGGCAGGCTAATAATCACAGTACTATTCCAGATAGTGACATGCTAATAATCACAGTACTATTCCAGTGTGGTGCTTTATAGATGTGATTCAAAACAATATGACAAAATCTCTAAGGGTGCGGTGCAGGCTTATAATCACAGCACTATTCCAGAGAGGGGCAGGCTAATAATCACAGTATTATTCCAGTGTGGTGTTTTATAGATGTGATTCACAATAATATTACCAAATTTCTATGGGTGTGGCGCAGGCTAATAATCACAGTACTATTCCAGAGAGGGGAAGGCTAATAACCACAGTACTATTCCAGAGAGTTGCAGGCTAATAATCACAGTACTTTTCTAGTGTGGTCTTTTCTAGATGTGATTCAAAACAATATGACCAAATCTCTAAGGGTGCGGCACATGCTAATAATCACAGTACTAATCCAGAGAGGGGCAGGCTAATAATCGAAGTACTTTTCCAGTGTATTGCTTTCTAGATGTGATTCAAAACAATATGACCAAATCTCTAAGGGTGCGGCGCATGCTAATAATCACACTACTATTCCAGAGAGGGGCAGGCTAATAATAACAGTACTATGTAGGAGAGGGGCAGACTAATAATCACAGTACTATTCTAGAGAGGGGCAGGCTAATAATTACAGTAATATTCCAGAGAAGGGCAGACTAATAATCACAGTACTATTTCAGAGAGGGGCAAGCTTATAATAACAGTACTATTCCAATGTGGTGTTTTCTAGATGTGATTCAAAACAATATGACCAAATCTCTAAGGATGCGGCACAGGCTAATAATCACAGTACTATTCCAGAGAGGGACATGCTTATAATCACAGTACTATTCCAGAGAGGGACATGCTAATAATCACAGTACTCTTCCAGAGAGGGGCAGGCTAATAATCACAGTACTATTCCAGAGAGGGGCAAGCTTATAAAAACAGTACTATTCCAATGTGGTGTTTTCTAGATGTGATTCAAAACAATATGACCAAATCTCTAAGGATGCGGCACAGGCTAATAATCACAGTACTATTCCAGAGAGGGACATGCTAATAATCACAGTACTATTCCAGAGAGGGACATGCTAATAATCACAGTACTCTTCCAGAGAGGGGCAGGCTAATAATCACAGTACTCTTCCAGAGAGGGGCAGGCTAATAATTCCAGTACTATTCCAGAGGGGACAGGCTAATAATCACAGTACTATTCCAGAGAGGGACATGCTAATAATCACAGTACTCTTCCAGAGAGGGGCAGGCTAATAATCACAGTACTATTCTAGAGACGGGTAGGCTAATAATCACAGTACTATTCCAGAGAGGGGCAGGCTAATAGTCACAATAGTATTCCAGAGAGGGGCAGGCTAATAATTAGAGTACTATTCCAGAGAAGGGCAGGCTAATAATTACAGTACTATTCCAGAGAGGGGCAGACTAATAATCACAGTACTATTCTAGAGAGGGGCAGGCTAATAATCACAGTACTCTTCCAGAGAGTGGCAGGCTAATAATCACAGTACTCTTCCAGAGAGGGGCAGGCTAATAATTACAGTACTCTTCCAGAGAGGGGCAGGCTAATAATCACAGTACTATTCCAGAGAGGGACATGCTAATAATCACAGTACTCTTCCAGGGAGGGGCAGGCTAATAATCACAGTACTATTCTAGAGACGGGCAGGCTAATAATCACAGTACTATTCCAGAGAGGGGCAGGCTAATAGTCACAATAGTATTCCAGAGAGGGGCAGGCTAATAATCAGAGTACTATTCCAGAGAAGGGCAGGCTAATAATTACAGTACTATTCCAGAGAGGGGCAGACTAATAATCACAGTACTATTCTAGAGAGGGGCAGGCTAATAATCACAGTACTATTCCAGAGAGGGACATGCTAATAATCACAGTACTCTTCCAGAGAGGGGCATGCTAATAATCACAGTACTATTCTAGAGACGGGCAGGCCAATAATCACCAGTACTATTCCAGAGAGGGGCAGGCTAATAGTCACAATAGTATTCCAGAGAGGGGCAGGCTAATAATCAGAGGACTATTCCAGAGAAGGGCAGGCTAATAATTACAGTACTATTCCAGAGAGGGGCAGACTAATAATCACAGTACTATTCTAGAGACGGGCAGGCTAATAATCACAGTACTATTCCAGAGAGGGGCAGGCTAATAATCACAGTAGTATTCCAGAGAGGGGCAGGCTAATAATCACAGTACTATTCCAGAGAGGGACAGGCTAATAATCACAGTACTATTCCAGAGAGTGGCAGGCTAATAATCACAGTACTATTCCAGATAGGGACATGCTAATAATCACAGTTCTATTCCAGTGTGGAGCTTTATAGATGTGATTCAAAACAATATGACCAAATCTCTAAGGGTGCGGTGCAGGCTTATAATCACAGTACTATTCCAGAGAGGGGCAGGCTAATAATCATAGCACTATTCCAGTGTGGTGTTTTCTAGATGTGATTCAAAACAATATAATCAAATCTCTACGGGTGCGGCGCAGGCTAATAATGACAGTACTATTCCAGAGAGGGGCATGATGCTAATAATCACAGTACTATTCCAGAGAGGGGCAGGCTAATAATCACAGTACTATTCCAGATAGTGACATGCTAATAATCACAGTACTATTCCAGTGTGGTGCTTTATAGATGTGATTCAAAACAATATGACAAAATCTCTAAGGGTGCGGTGCAGGCTTATAATCACAGCACTATTCCAGAGAGGGGCAGGCTAATAATCACAGTATTATTCCAGTGTGGTGTTTTATAGATGTGATTCACAATAATATTACCAAATTTCTATGGGTGTGGCGCAGGCTAATAATCACAGTACTATTCCAGAGAGGGGAAGGCTAATAACCACAGTACTATTCCAGAGAGTTGCAGGCTAATAATCACAGTACTTTTCTAGTGTGGTCTTTTCTAGATGTGATTCAAAACAATATGACCAAATCTCTAAGGGTGCGGCACATGCTAATAATCACAGTACTAATCCAGAGAGGGGCAGGCTAATAATCGAAGTACTTTTCCAGTGTATTGCTTTCTAGATGTGATTCAAAACAATATGACCAAATCTCTAAGGGTGCGGCGCATGCTAATAATCACACTACTATTCCAGAGAGGGGCAGGCTAATAATAACAGTACTATTCCAGAGAGGGCCAGGCTAATAATCACAGTACTATTCCAGAGAGGGGCAGGCTAATAATCACAGTACTATTCCAGAGGGGACAGGCTAATAATCACAGTATTATTCCAGAGAGGGGCAGGCTAATAATCACAGTACTATTGTAGAGAGGGGCAGGCTAATAATCAATGTACTATTCCAGAGAGGGGCAGACTAATAATCACAGTACTATTCCAGAGAGGGGCAGGCTAATGATCACAGTACTATTCCAGTGTGGTGTTTTCTAGATGTGACTCAAAACAATATGACCAAATCTCTATGGGTGCGGTGCATGTAATATTAATAACAGTACTATTCCAGAGAGGGGCAGACTAATAATCACAGTACTATTCTTGAGAGGGGCACGCTAATAATTACAGTACTATTCCAGAGAAGGGCAGACTAATAATCACAGTACTATTCCAGAGAGGGGCAGGCAAATAATAACAGTTCTATTCCAATGTAGTGTTTTCTAGATGTGATTCAAAACAATATGACCAAATCTCTAAGGGTGCGGCGCAGGCTAATAATCACAGTACTATTCCAGAGAGGGACATGCTAATAATCACAGTACTCTTCCAGAGAGGGGCAGGCTAATAATCACAGTATTATTCCAGAGAGGGGCAGGCTAATAATCACAGTACTATTGTAGAGAAGGGCAGGCTAATAATCACAGTGCTATTCCAGAGAGGGGCAGACTAATAATCACAGTACTATTCCAGAGAGGGGCAGGCTAATGATCACAGTACTATTCCAGTGTGGTGTTTTCTAGATGTGACTCAAAACAATATGACCAAATCTCTAAGGGTGCAGGGCATGTAATATTAATAACAGTACTATTCCAGAGAGGGGCAGACTAATAATCACAGTACTATTCTTGAGAGGGGCACGCTAATAATTACAGTACTATTCCAGAGAAGGGCAGACTAATAATCACAGTACTATTCCAGAGAGGGGCAGGCTAATAATAACAGTACTATTCCAATGTGGTGTTTTCTAGATGTGATTCAAAACAATATGACCAAATCTCTAAGGGTGCGGCGCAGGCTAATAATCACAGTACTATTCCAGAGAGGGACATGCTAATAATCACAGTACTCTTCCAGAGAGGGGCAGGCTAATAATCACAGTACTATTCTAGAGACGGGCAGGCTAATAATCACAGTACTATTCCAGAGAGGGGCAGGCTAATAGTCACAATAGTATTCCAGAGAGGGGCAGGCTAATAATCACAGTACTATTCCAGAGAAGGGCAGGCTAATAATTACAGTACTATTCCAGAGAGGGGCAGACTAATAATCACAGTACTATTCTAGAGACGGGCAGGCTAATAATCACAGTACTATTCCAGAGAGGGGCAGGCTAATAATCACAGTACTATTCCAGAGAAGGGCAGGCTAATAATCACAGTACTATTCCAGTGTGGTGTTTTCTAGATATGATTCAAAACAATATGGCCAAACCTCTAAGGGTGCGGTGCAGGCTAATAATCACAGTACTATTCCACAGAGGGGCAGGCTAGTAATCACAGTACTATTCCAAAGAGGGACAGGCTAATAATCACAGTACTATTCTAGAGACGGGCAGGCTATTAATCACAGTACTATTCCAGAGAGGGGCAGGCTAATAGTCACAATAGTATTCCAGAGAGGGGCAGGCTAATAATCACAGTACTATTCCAGAGAAGGGCAGGCTAATAATTACAGTACTATTCTAGAGAGGGGCAGACTAATAATCACAGTACTATTCCAGAGAGGGGCAGGCTAATAATCACAGTACTATTCCAGAGAGGTGCAGACTAATAATCACAGTACTATTCTAGAGAGGGGCAGGCTAATAATCACAGTACTATTCCAGAGAGGGACAGACTAATAATCACAGTACTATTCTAGAGAGGGGCAGGCTAATAATCACAGTACTATTCCAGAGAGGGGCAGACTAATAATCTCAGTACTATTCTAGAGAGGGGCAGGCTAATAATCACAGTAGTATTCCAGAGAGGGGCATGCTAATAATCACAGTACTATTCCAGAGAGGGGCAGGCTAACAATCACAGTACTATTCCAGTGTGGTGTTTTCTAGATGTGATTCAAACAATATGAACAAATCTCTAAGGGTGTCACAGGCTAATAATCACAGTACTATTCCAGAGAAGGGCAGGCTAATAATTACAGTACTATTCCAGAGAGGGGCAGACTAATAATCACAGTACTATTCTAGAGAGGGGCAGGCTAATAATCACAGTAGTATTCCAGAGAGGGACATGCTAATAATCACAGTACTATTCCAGAGAGGGGCATGCTAATAATCACAGTACTATTCCAGAGAGGGGCAGGCTAATAATCACAGTACTATTCCAGTGTGGTGTTTTCTAGATGTGATTCAAACAATATGAATGCATCTCTAAGGGTGCGGCACAGTCTAATAATCACAGTACTATTCCAGAGAGGGGCAGGCTAATAATCACAGTACTATTCCAGTGTGGTATTTTCTAGATATGATTCAAAACAATATGGCCAAACCTCTAAGGGTGCGGTGCAGGCTAATAATCACAGTACTATTCCAGAGAGGGGCAGGCTAGTAATCACAGTACTATTCCAAAGAGAGACAGGCTAATAATCACAGTACTATTCCAGAGACGGGCAGGCTAATAATCACAGTACTATTCCAGAGAGGGGCAGGCTAATAGTCACAATAGTATTCCAGAGAGGGGCAGGCTAATAATCAAAGTACTATTCCAGAGAAGGGCAGGCTAATAATTACAGTACTATTCTAGAGAGTGGCAGACTAATAATCATAGTACTATTCCAGAGAGGGACAGGCTAATAATCACAGTACTATTCCAGAGAGGGGCAGGCTAATAATCACAGTACTATTCCAGAGAGGGACAGACTAATAATCACAGTACTATTCTAGAGAGGGGCAGGCTAATAATCACAGTACTATTCTAGAGAGGGGCAGACTAATAATCACAGTACTGTTCTAGAGAGGGGCAGGCTAATAATCACAGTAGTATTCCAGAGAGGGACAGGCTAATAATCACAGTACTATTCCAGAGAGGGGCATGCTAATAATCACAGTACTATTCCAGAGAGGGGCATGCTAATAATCACAGTACTATTCCAGAGAGGGGCAGGCTAATAATCACAGTACTATTCCAGAGAGGGGCATGCTAATAATCACAGTACTATTCCAGAGAGGGGCAGGCTAATAATCACAGTACTATTCCAGAGAGGGGCATGCTAATAATCACAGTACTATTCCAGAGAGGGGCAGGCTAATAATCACAGTACTATTCCAGAGAGGGGCAGGCTAATAATCACAGTATTATTCCAGCAAGGGGCAGGCTAATAATAACAGTACTATTCCAGAGAGGGGCAGGCTAATAATCACAGTACTATTCCAGGGAGGGGCAGGCTAATAATCACAGTACTATTCCAGAGAGGGGCGGGCTAATAATCACAGTACTATTCTAGAGAGGGGCAGGCTAATAATCACAGTACTATTCCAGAGAGGGGCAGGCTAATAATCACAGTACTATTCCAGTTTGGTGTTTTCTAGATGTGATTCAAAACAATATGACCAAATCTCTTAGGGTGCGGCGAAGGCCTATAATCACAGTACTACTCCAGAGAGGGGCAAGATAATAATCACAGTACTATTCCAGAGAGGGGCAGACTAATAATCACAGTACTATTCCAGAGAGGGGCAGGTTAATAATCACAGTACTATTCCAGAGAGGGATGTTCTAATAATCACAGTACTATTCCAGAGAGGGGCAGGATAATAATCACAGTACTATTGTAGAGAGGGGCAGGATAATAATCACAGTACTATTCCAGAGAGGGACGTGCTAATAATCACAGTACTATTCTAGAGAGGGGCAGGCTAATAATCACAGTACTATTCCAGTGTGGTGTTTTCTAGATGTGATTCAAACAATATGAACAAATCTCTAAGGGTGCGGCGCAGGCTTATAATCACAGTAGTATTTCAGAGAGGGGAAGGCTAATAATCACAGTACTATTCCAGTGTGGCATTTTCTAGATGTGATTCAAAACAATATAACCAAATCTCTAAGGGTGCTGCGCAGGTTAACTATCATAGTACTATTCCAGAGAGGGCCAGGCTAATAATCACAGTACTATTCCAGTGTGGTGTTTTCTAGATGTGATTCAAACAATATGAACAAATCTCTAAGGGTGCGGCGCAGGCTTATAATCACAGTACTATTCCGGAGAGGGGCAGGCTAATAATAACAGTACTATTCCAATTTGGTGTTTTCTAGATGTGATTCAAAACAATATGACCAAATCTCTAAGGGTGCGGCGCAGGCTAATAATCACAGTACTATTCCAGAGAGGGACATGCTAATAATCACAGTACTCTTCCAGAGAGGGGCAGGCTAATAATCACAGTACTATTCCAGAGAGGGGCAGGCTAATAATCACAGTACTATTCCAGAGAGGGGCAGGCTAATAATCACAGTACTATTCCAGAGAGGGGCAGGCTAATAATCACAGTACTATTCCAGTTTGGTGTTTTCTAGATGTGATTCAAAACAATATGACCAAATCTCTAAGGGTGCGGCGAAGGCCTATAATCACAGTACTACTCCAGAGAGGGGCAAGATAATAATCACAGTACTATTCCAGAGAGGGGCAGACTAATAATCACAGTACTATTCCAGAGAGGGGCAGGCTAATAATCACAGTACTATTCCATAGAGGGATGTTCTAATAATCACAGTACTATTCCAGAGGGGGGCAGGATAATAATCACAGTACTATTGTAGAGAGGGGCAGGCTAATAATCACAGTACTATTCCAGAGAGGGACGTGCTAATAATCACAGTACTATTCTAGAGAGGGGCAGGCTAATAATCACAGTACTATTCCAGTGTGGTGTTTTCTAGATGTGATTCAAACAATATGAACAAATCTCTAAGGGTGCGGCGCAGGCTTATAATCACAGTACTATTCCAGAGAGGGCCAGGCTAATAATCACAGTACTATTCCAGCGTTGGACATGCTAATAATCACAGTAGTATTCCAGTGTGGTGTTTTCTAGATGTGATTCAAACAATATGAACAAATCCCTAAGGGTGCGGCGCAGGCTCATAATCACAGTACTATTCCAGATAGGGACATGCTAATAATCACAGTAAAATTCCAGTGTGGTGCTTCATAGATGTGATTCAAAACAATATGACCAAATCTCTAAGGGTGCGGTGCAGGCTAATAATCACAGTACTATTCCAGAGAGGGACATGCTAATAATCACAGTACTCTTCCAGAGAGGGGCAGGCTAATAATCACAGTACTATTCTAGAGACGGGCAGGCTAATAATCACAGTACTATTCCAGAGAGGGGCAGGCTAATAGTCACAATAGTATTCCAGAGAGGGGCAGGCTAATAATCACAGTACTATTCCAGAGAAGGGCAGGCTAATAATTTCAGTACTATTCCAGAGAGGGGCAGACTAATAATCACAGTACTATTCTAGAGACGGGCAGGCTAATAATCACAGTACTATTCCAGAGAGGGGCAGGCTAATAATCACAGTACTATTCCAGAGAAGGGCAGGCTAATAATCACAGTACTATTCCAGTGTGGTGTTTTCTAGATATGATTCAAAACAATATGGCCAAACCTCTAAGAGTGCGGTGCAGGCTAATAATCACAGTACTATTCCACAGAGGGGCAGGCTAGTAATCACAGTACTATTCCAAAGAGGGACAGGCTAATAATCACAGTACTATTCTAGAGACGGGCAGGCTAATAATCACAGTACTATTCCAGAGAGGGGCAGGCTAATAGTCACAATAGTATTCCAGAGAGGGGCAGGCTAATAATCACAGTACTATTCCAGAGAAGGGCAGGCTAATAATTACAGTACTATTCTAGAGAGGGGCAGACTCATAATTACAGTACTATTCCAGAGAGGGGCAGGCTAATAATCACAGTACTATTCCAGAGAGGTGCAGACTAATAATCACAGTACTATTCTAGAGAGGGGCAGGTTAATAATCACAGTACTATTCCAGAGAGGGACAGACTAATAATCACAGTACTATTCTAGAGAGGGGCAGGCTAATAATCACAGTACTATTCCAGAGAGGGGCAGACTAATAATCACAGTACTATTCTAGAGAGGGGCAGGCTAATAATCACAGTAGTATTCCAGAGAGGGACAGGCTAATAATCACAGTACTATTCCAGAGAGGGACATGCTAATAATCACAGTACTATTCCAGAGAGGGGCAGGCTAATAATCACAGTACTATTCCAGTGTGGTGTTTTCTAGATGTGATTCAAACAATATGAACACATCTCTAAGGGTGTCACAGGCTAATAATCACAGTAATATTCCAGAGAAGGGCAGGCTAATAATTACAGTACTATTCCAGAGAGGGGCAGACTAATAATCACAGTACTATTCTAGAGAGGGGCAGGCTAATAATCACAGTAGTATTCCAGAGAGGGACAGGCTAATAATCACAGTACTATTCCAGAGAGGGGCATGCTAATAATCACAGTACTATTCCAGAGAGGGGCAGGCTAATAATCACAGTACTATTCCAGTGTGGTGTTTTCTAGATGTGATTCAAACAATATGAACAAATCTCTAAGGGTGTCACAGGCTAATAATCACAGTACTATTCCAGAGAAGGGCAGGCTAATAATTACAGTACTATTCCAGAGAGGGGCAGTCTAATAATCACAGTACTATTCTAGAGAGGGGCAGGCTAATAATCACAGTAGTATTCCAGAGAGGGACAGGCTAATAATCACAGTACTATTCCAGAGAGGGGCATGCTAATAATCACAGTACTATTCCAGAGAGGGGCAGGCTAATAATCACAGTACTATTCCAGTGTGGTATTTTCTAGATATGATTCAAAACAATATGGCCAAACCTCTAAGGGTGCGGTGCAGGCTAATAATCACAGTACTATTCCAGAGAGGGGCAGGCTAGTAATCACAGTACTATTCCAAAGAGGGACAGGCTAATAATCACAGTACTATTCCAGAGACGGGCAGGCTAATAATCACAATACTATTCCAGAGAGGGGCAGGCTAATAGTCACAATAGTATTCCAGAGAGGGGCAGGCTAATAATCAAAGTACTATTCCAGAGAAGGACAGGCTAATAATTACAGTACTATTCTAGAGAGTGGCAGACTAATAATCATAGTACTATTCTAGAGAGGGGCAGGCTAATTATCACTGTAGTATTCCAGAGAGGGACAGGCTAATAATCACAGTACTATTCCAGAGAGGGGCATGCTAATAATCACAGTACTATTCCAGAGAGGGGCATGCTAATAATCACAGTACTATTCCAGAGAGGGGCAGGCTAATAATCACAGTACTAGTCCAGAGAGGGGCATGCTAATAATCACAGTACTATTCCAGAGAGGGGCAGGCTAATAATCACAGTACTATCCCAGTGTGGTGTTTTCTAGATGTGATTCAAACAATATGAACACATCTCTAAGGATGCGGCACAGGCTAATAATCACAGTACTATTCCAGAGAGGGGCAGGCTAATAATCACAGTATTATTCCAGCAAGGGGCAGGCTAATAATAACAGTACTATTCCAGAGAGGGGCAGGCTAATAATCACAGTACTATTCCAGGGAGGGGCAGGCTAATAATCACAGTACTATTCCAGAGGGGACAGGCTAATAATCACAGTACTATTCCAGAGAGGGGCGGGCTAATAATCACAGTACTATTCTAGAGAGGGGCAGGCTAATAATCACAGTACTATTCCAGAGAGGGGCAGGCTAATAATCACAGTACTATTCCAGTTTGGTGTTTTCTAGATGTGATTCAAAACAATATGACCAAATCTCTAAGGGTGCGGCGAAGGCCTATAATCACAGTACTACTCCAGAGAGGGGCAAGATAATAATCACAGTACTATTCCAGAGAGGGGCAGACTAATAATCACAGTACTATTCCAGAGAGGGGCATGCTAATAATCACAGTACTATTCCAGAGAGGGATGTTCTAATAATCACAGTACTATTCCAGAGAGGGGCAGGATAATAATCACAGTACTATTGTAGAGAGGGGCAGGCTAATAATCACAGTACTATTCCAGAGAGGGACGTGCTAATAATCACAGTACTATTCTAGAGAGGGGCAGGCTAATAATCACAGTACTATTCCAGTGTGGTGTTTTCTAGATGTGATTCAAACAATATGAACAAATCCCTAAGGGTGCGGCGCAGGCTCATAATCACAGTACTATTCCAGATAGGGACATGCTAATAATCACAGTAAAATTCCAGTGTGGTGCTTCATAGATGTGATTCAAAACAATATGACCAAATCTCTAAGGGTGTGGCGTAGGCTTATAATCACAGCACTATACTAGAGAGGGGCAGGCTAATAATCACAGTACTATTCCAGTGTGGTGTTTTATAGATGTGATTCAAAACAATATAACCAAATCTCTACGGGTTCGGCGCAGGCTAATAATCACAGTACTATTCCAGAGAGGGGCAGGCTAATAATCACAGTACTATTCCAGTGTGGTGTTTTATAGATGTGATTCAAAACAATATAACCAAATCTCTACGGGTGCGGCGCAGGCCATTAATCACACTACTATTCCAGAGAGGTGCAGGCTAATAATCACAGTACTATTCCAGTGTGGTGTTTTATAGATGTGATTCAAAACAATATAACCAAATCTCTACGGGTGTGGCACAGTCTAATAATGACAGTACTATTCCAGAGAGGGGCATGATGCTAATAATCACATTACTATTCCAGAGAGGTGCAGGCTTATAATCACAGTACTTTTCTAGTGTGGTGTTTTCTAGATGTGATTCAAAACAATATGACCAAATCTCTAAGGGTGCGGCGCATGCTAATAATCACAGTACTATTCCAGAGAGGGGCAGGCTAATAATCACAGTACTATTCCAGAGAGGGGCAGGCTAATAATCACAGTACTATTCCAGAGAGGTGCAGGCTAATAATCACAGTACTTTTCTAGTGTGGTGTTTTCTAGATGTGATTAAAAAAAATATGACCACATCTCTAAGGGTGCGGCTCATGCTAATAATCACAGTACTATTCCAGAGAGGGGCAGGCTAATAATAACAGTACTATTCCAGAGAGGGGCAGGCTAATAATCACAGTACTATTCCAGAGAGGGGCAGGCTAATAATCACAACACTATTCCAGAGGGGACAGGCTAATAATCACAGTACTATTCCAGAGAGGGGCAGGCTAATAATAACAGTACTATTCCAGAGAGGGGCAGGCTAATAATCACAGTACTATTCCAGAGAGGGGCAGGCTAATAATCACAGTACTATTCCAGAGAGGTGCAGGCTAATAATCACAGTACTTTTCTAGTGTGGTGTTTTCTAGATGTGATTAAAAAAAATATGACCACATCTCTAAGGGTGCGGCGCATGCTAATAATCACAGTACTATTCCAGAGAGGGGCAGGCTAATAATAACAGTACTATTCCAGAGAGGGGCATGCTAATAATCACAGTACTATTCCAGAGAGGGGCAGGCTAATAATCACAACACTATTCCAGAGGGGACAGGCTAATAATCACAGTACTATTCCAGAGAGGGGCAGGCTATAATCACAGTACTATTCCAGATAAGGACATGCTAATAATCACAGTACTATTCCAGTGTGGTGCTTCATAGATGCGATTCAAAACAATATGACCAAATCTCTAAGGGTGTGGCGTAGGCTTATAATCACAGCACTATTCTAGAGGGGCAGGCTAATAATCACAGTACTATTCCAGTGTGGTGTTTTATAGATGTGATTCAAAACAATATAACCAAATCTCTACGGGTTCGGCGCAGGCTAATAATCACAGTACTATTCCAGAGAGGGGCAGGCTAATAATCACAGTACTATTCCAGTGTGGTGTTTTATAGATGTGATTCAAAACAATATAACCAAATCTCTATGGGTGCGGCGCAGGCCATTAATCACAGTACTATTCCAGAGAGGTGCAGGCTAATAATCACAGTAGTATTCCAGTGTGGTGTTTTATAGATGGGATTCAAAACAATATAACCAAATCTCTACGGGTGTGGCACAGTCAAATAATCACAGTACTATTCCAGAGAGGGGCAGTCTAATAATCACAGTACTATTCCAGAGAGGGGCAGGCTAATAATCACAGTACTATTCCAGAGAGGTGCAGGCTAATAATCACAGTACTATTCCAGAGAGGGGCAGGCTAATAATCACAGTACTATTCCAGAGAGGGGCAGGATAATAATCACAGTACTATTCCAGAGAGGGGCAGGCTAATAATCACAGTACTATTCCAGAGAGGGGCAGGCTAATAATCACAGTACTAATCCAGAGGGGACACGCTAATAAACACATAACTATTCCAGAGAGGGGCAGGATAATAATCACAGTACTATTGTAGAGAGGGGCAGGCTAATAATCACAGTACTATTCCAGAGAGGGGCAGACTAATAATCACAGTACTATTCCAGAGAGGAGCAGGCTAATAATCACAGTACTATTCCAGTGTGGTGTTTTCTAGATGTGACTCAAAACAATATGACCAAATCTCTAAGGGTGCGGCGCATGTCATATTAATAACAGTACTATTCAAGAGAGGGGCAGACTAATAATCACAGTACTATTCTAGAGAGGGGCAAGCTAATAATTACAGTACTATTCCAGAGAGGGGCAGACTAATAATCACAGTACTATTCCAGAGAGGGGCAGGCTAATAATCACAGTACTCTTCCAGAGAGGGGCAGGATAATAATCACAGTACTATTCTAGAGACGGGCAGGCTAATAATCACAGTACTATTCCAGAGAGGGGCAGACTAATAATCACAGTACTATTCTTGAGACGGGCAGGCTAATCATCACAGTACTATTCCAGTGTGGTGTTTTATAGATGTGATTCAAAACAATATAACCAAATCTCTACGGGTTCGGCGCAGGCTAATAATCACAGTACTATTCCAGAGAGGGGCAGGCTAATCATCACAGTACTATTCCAGTGTGGTGTTTTATAGATGTGATTCAAAACAATATAACCAAATCTCTACAGGTGCAGCGCAGGCTATTAATCACAGTACTATTCCAGAGAGGTGCAGGCTAATAATCACAGTACTATTCCAGTGTGGTGTTTTATAGATGTGATTCAAAACAATATAACCAAATCTCTACGGGTGTGGCACAGGCTAATAATGACAGTACTATTCCAGAGAGGGGCATGATGCTAATAATCACAGTACTATTCCAGAGAGGTGCAGGCTAATAATCACAGTACTATTCCAGTGTGTTTTTTTCTAGATGTGATTCAAAACAATATGACCAAACCTCTAAGGGTGCGGCGCAGGCTAATAATCACAGTACTATTCCAGAGAGGGGCAGGCTAATAATCACAGTACTATTCCAGATAAGGACATGCCAATAATCACAGTACTATTCCAGTGTGGTGCTTCATAGATGCAATTCAAAACAATATGACCAAATCTCTAAGGGTGTGGTGCGGGCTTATAATCACAGCACTATTCCAGAGAGGGGCAGTCTAATAATCACAGTACTATTCCAGTGTGGTGTTTTATAGATGTGATTCAAAACAATATTACCAAAACTCTATGGGTGCGGCGCAGGCTAATAATCACAGCACTATTTCAGAGAGGGGGAGGCTAATAATCACAGTACTATTCCAGAGAGGTGCAGGCTAATAATCACAGTACTTTCTAGTGTGGTGTTTTCTAGATGTGATTCAAAACAATATGACCAAATCTCTAAGGGTGCGGCGCATGCTAATAATCACAGTACTATTCCAGAGAGGGGCAGGCTAATAATCTCAGTACTATTCCAGAGAGTGGCAGGCTAATAATCACAGTACTATTCCAAAGGGGACAGGCTAATAATCACAGTACTATTCCAGAGAGATGCAGGATAATAATCACAGTACTATTGTAGAGAGGGGCAGGCTAATAATCACAGTACTATTCCAGAGAGGGGCAGGCTAATAATCACAGTACTATTCCAGTGTGGTGTTTTATAGATGTGATTCAAAACAATATTACCAAATCTCTATGGGTGCGGCGCAGGCTAATAATCACAGTACTATTCCAGCGAGGGGCAGGCTAATAATCACAGTACTATTCCAGAGAGGGGCAGGCTAATAATCACAGTACTTTTCCAGTGTGGTGCTTTATAGATGTGATTCAAGACAATATGACCAAATCTCTAAGGGTGCGGCACATGCTAATAATCACAGTACTATTCCAGAGAGGGGCAGGCTAATATTCACAGTACTATTCCAAAGGGGACAGGCTAATAATCACAGTACTATTCCAGAGAGGGGCAGGCTAATAATCACAGTACTATTCCAGAGAGGGGCAGGCTAATAATCACAGGACTATTCCAAAGGGGACAGGCTAATAATCACAGTACTATTCCAGAGAGGGGCAGGATAATAATCACAGTACTATTGTAGAGAGGGGCAGGCTACTAATCACAGTACTATTCCAGAGAGGGGCAGACTAATAATCACAGTACTATTCCAGAGAGGGGCAGGCTAATAATCACAGTACTATTCCAGAGAGGGGCAGGCTAATAATCACAGTACTATTCCAGAGAGGGGAAGGCTAATAATCACAGTACTATTCCAGAGAGGGGCAGGCTAATAATCACAGTACTTTTCCAGTGTGGTGCTTTATAGATGTGATTCAAAACAATATGACCAAATCTCTAAGGGTGCGGCGCATGCTAATAATCACAGTACTATTCCAGAGAGGGGCAGGCTAATAATCACAGTACTTTTCCAGTGTGGTGCTTTATAGATGTGATTCAAAACAATATGACCAAATCTCTAAGGGTGCGGCGCAGGCTATTAATCACAGTACTATTCCAGAGAGGTACAGGCTATTAATCACAGTACTATTCCAGAGAGGTACAGGCTAATAATCACAGTACTATTCCAGAGAGGGGCAGGCTAATAATAACAGTACTATTCCAGAGAGGGGCAGGCTAATAATCTCAGTACTATTCCAGAGTGGGGCAGGCTAATAATCACAGTACTATTCCAGAGGGGACAGGCTAATAATCACAGTACTATTCCAGAGAGGGGCAGGCTAATAATCACAGTACTATTGTAGAGAGGGGCAGGCTAATAATCACAGTACTATTCCAGAGAGGGGCAGACTAATAATCACAGTACTATTCCAGAGAGGGGCAGGCTAATAATCACGGTACTATTCCAGTGTGGTGTTTTCTAGATGTGACTCAAAACAATATGATCAAATCTCTAAGGGTGCGGCGCATGTAATATTAATAACAGTACTATTCAGGAGAGAGGCAGACTAATAATCACAGTACTATTCTAGAGAGGGGCAGGCTAATAATTACAGTACTATTCCAGAGAGGGGCAGGCTAATAATCACAGTACTATTGTAGAGAGGGGCAGGCTAATAATTACAGTACTATTCCAGAGAGGGGCAGACTAATAATCACAGTACTATTCTAGAGACGGGCAGGCTAATAATCACAGTACTATTCCAGAGAGGGGCAGGCTAATAATAACAGTAGTATTCCAGAGAGGGGCAGGCTAATAATCACAGTACTATTCCAGAGAGGGGCAGGCTCATAATCACAGTACTATTCCAGAGAGGGGCAGGCTAATAATCACAGTACTATTCCACATAGGGACATGCTAATAATCACAGTTCTATTCCAGTGTGGAGCTTTATAGATGTGATTCAAAACAATATGACCAAATCTCTAAGGGTGCGGCGCAGGCTTATAATCACAGTACTATTCCAGAGACGGGCATACTAATAATCACAGTACTATTCCAGAGAGGGGCAGGCTAATAATCACAGTACTATTCCAGTGTGGTGTTTTCTAATTGTGATTCAAAACAATATAACCAAATCTCTACGGGTGCGGCGCAGGCTAATAATGACAATACTATTCCAGAGAGGGGCATGATGCTAATAATCACAGTACTATTCCAGAGAGGGGCAGGCTAATAATCACAGTACTATTCCAGATAGGGACATGCTAATAATCACAGTACTATTCCAGTGTGGTGCTTTATAGATGTGATTCAAAACAATATGACCAAATCTCTAAGGGTGCGGTGCAGGCTTATAATCACAGCACTATTCCAGAGAGGGGCAGGCTAATAATCACAGTATTATTCCAGTGTGGTGTTTTATAGATGTGATTCACAATAATATTACCAAATCTCTATGGGTGTGGCGCAGGCTAATAATCACCGTACTATTCCAGAGAGGGGAAGGCTAATAACCACAGTACTATTCCAGAGAGTTGCAGGCCAATAATCACAGTACTTTTCTAGTGTGGTCTTTTCTAGATGTGATTCAAAACAATATGACCAAATCTCTAAGTGTGCGGTGCATGCTAATAATCACAGTACTAATCCAGAGAGGGGCAGGCTAATAATTCACAGTACTATTCCAGAGAGGGGCAGGCTAATAATCACAGTACTATTCCAGAGAGGGGCAGGCTAATAATCACAGTACTATTCCAGATAGGGACATGCTACTAATCACAGTACTTTTCCAGTGTATTGCTTTCTAGATGTGATTCAAAACAATATGACCAAATCTCTAAGGGTGTGGCGCAGGCTAATAATCACACTACTATTCCAGAGAGGGGCAGGCTAATAATAACAGTACTATTCCAGAGAGAGCAAGGCTAATAATCACAGTACTATTCCAGAGAGGGGCAGCCTAATAATCACAGTACTATTCCAGAGGGGACAGGTTAATAATCACAGTATTATTCCAGAGAGGGGCAGGCTAATAATCACAGTACCATTGTAGAGAGGGACAGGCTAATAATCACAGTACTATTCCAGAGAGGGGCAGACTAATAATCACAGTACTATTCCAGAGAGGGACAGGCTAATGATGACAGTACTATTCCAGTGTGGTGTTTTCTAGATGTGACTCAAAACAATATGACCAAATCTCTAAGGGTGCGGCGCAGGCTAATAATCACAGTACTATTCCAGAGAGGGACATGCTAATAATCACAGTACTATTCTTGAGAGGGGCACGCTAATGATTACAGTACTATTCCAGAGAAGGGCAGACTAATAATCACAGTACTATTCCAGAGAGGGGCAGGCTAATAATAACAATACTATTCCAATGTGGTGTTTTCTAGATGTGATTCAAAACAATATGACCAAATCTCTAAGGGTGCGGCGCAGGCTAATAATCACAGTACTATTCCAGAGAGGGACATGCTAATAATCACAGTACTCTTCCAGAGAGGGGCAGGCTAATAATCACAGTACTATTCCAGAGGGGACAGGCTAATAATCACAGTATTATTCCAGAGAGGGGCAGGCTAATAATCACAGTACTATTGTAGAGGGGCAGGCTAATAATCACAGTACTATTCCAGAGAGGGGCAGACTAATAATCACAGTACTATTCCAGAGAGGGGCAGGCTAATGATCACAGTACTATTCCAGTGTGGTGTTTTCTAGATGTGACTCAAAACAATATGACCAAATCTCTAAGGGTGCCGTGCATGTAATATTAATAACAGTACTATTCCAGAGAGGGCCAGACTAATAATCACAGTACTATTCTTGAGAGGGGCACGCTAATAATTACAGTACTATTCCAGAGAAGGGCAGACTAATAATCACAGTACTATTCCAGAGAGGGGCAGGCTAATAATAACAGTACTATTCCAATGTGGTGTTTTCTAGATGTGATTCAAAACAATATGACCAAATCTCTAAGGGTGCGGCGCAGGCTAATAATCACAGTACTATTACAGAGAGGGACATGCTAATAATCACAGTACTCTTCCAGAGAGGGGCAGGCTAATAATCACAGTACTATTCCAGAGGGGACAGGCTAATAATCACAGTATTATTCCAGAGAGGGGCAGGCTAATAATCACAGTACTATTGTAGAGGGGCAGGCTAATAATCACAGTACTATTCCAGAGAGGGGCAGACTAATAATCACAGTACTATTCCAGCGAGGGGCAGGCTAATAATAACAGTACTATTCCAGAGAGGGACATGCTAATAATCACAGTACTCTTCCAGAGAGGGGCAGGCTAATAATCACAGTACTATTCCAGAGGGGACAGGCTAATAATCACAGTATTATTCCAGAGAGGGGCAGGCTAATAATCACAGTACTATTGTAGAGAGGGGCACGCTAATAATTACAGTACTATTCCAGAGAAGGGCAGACTAATAATCACAGTACTATTCCAGAGAGGGGCAGGCTAATAATAACAGTACTATTCCAATGTGGTGTTTTCTAGATGTGATTCAAAACAATATGACCAAATCTCTAAGGGTGCGGCGCAGGCTAATAATCACAGTACTATTCCAGAGAGGGACATGCTAATAATCACAGTACTCTTCCAGAGAGGGGCAGGCTAATAATCACAGTACTATTCTAGAGACGGGCAGGCTAATAATCACAGTACTATTCCAGAGAGGGGCAGGCTAATAGTCACAATAGTATTCCAGAGAGGGGCAGGCTAATAATCAGAGTACTATTCCAGAGAAGGGCAGGCTAATAATTACAGTACTATTCCAGAGAGGGGCAGACTAATAATCACAGTACTATTCTAGAGACGGGCAGGCTAATAATCACAGTACTATTCCAGAGAGGGGCAGGCTAATAATCACAGTACTATTCCAGAGAGGGACAGGCTAATAATCACAGTACTATTCCAGAGAGGGGCAGGCTAATAATCACAGTACTATTCCAGAGAGGGACAGGCTAATAATCACAGTACTATTCCAGAGAGGGGCAGGCTAATAGTCACAATAGTATTCCAGAGAGGGGCAGGGTAATAATCAGAGTACTATTCCAGAGAGGGGCAGGCTAATAATCACAGTACTATTCCAGAGAATGGCAGGCTAATAATTAAAGTACTATTCCAGAGAGGGGCAGACTAATAATCACAGTACTATTCTAGAGACGGGCTGGCTAATAATCACAGTACTATTCCAGAGAGGGGCAGGCTAATAATCACAGTAGTATTCCAGAGAGGGGCTGGCTAATAATCACAGTACTATTCCAGAGAAGGGCAGGCTAATAATCACAGTACTATTCCAGTGTGGTGTTTTCTAGATATGATTCAAAACAATATGGCCAAACCTCTAAGGGTGCGGTGCAGGCTAATAATCACAGTACTATTCCAGAGAGGGGCAGGCTAGTAATCACAGTACTATTCCAAAGACGGGCAGGCTAATAATCACAGTACTATTCCAGAGAGGGGCAGGCTAATAGTCACAATAGTGTTCCAGAGAGGTGCAGGCTAATAATCACAGTACTATTCCAGAGAAGGGCAGGCTAATAATTAGAGTACTATTCTAGAGAGGGGCAGACTAATAATCGCAGTACTATTCCAGAGAGGGGCAGGCTAATAATCACAGTACTATTCCAGAGAGGGGCAGACTAATAATCACAGTACTATTCTAGAGAGGGTCAGGCTAATAATCACAGTACTATTCCAGAGAGGGACAGACTAATAATCACAGTACTATTCTAGAGAGGGGCAGGCTAATAATCACAGTACTATTCCAGAGACCGACAGACTAATAATCACAGTACTATTCTAGAGAGGGGCAGGCTAATAATCACAGTAGTATTCCAGAGAGGGACAGGCTAATAATCACAGTACTATTCCAGAGAGGGGCATGCTAATAATCACAGTACTATTCCAGAGAGGGGCAGGCTAATAATCACAGTACTATTCCAGAGAGGGGCAGACTAATAATCACAGTACTATTCCAGGGAGGGGCAGGCTAATAATCATAGTACTATTCCAGAGAGGGGCAGACTAATAATCACAGTACTATTCCAGAGAGGGGCAGGCTAATAATAACAGTACTATTCCAGAGAGAGCAAGGCTAATAATCACAGTACTATTCCAGAGAGGGGCAGCCTAATAATCACAGTACTATTCCAGAGGGGACAGGTTAATAATCACAGTATTATTCCAGAGAGGGGCAGGCTAATAATCACAGTACCATTGTAGAGAGGGACAGGCTAATAATCACAGTACTATTCCAGAGAGGGGCAGACTAATAATCACAGTACTATTCCAGAGAGGGACAGGCTAATGATGACAGTACTATTCCAGTGTGGTGTTTTCTAGATGTGACTCAAAACAATATGACCAAATATCTAAGGGTGCCGTGCATGTAATATTAATAACAGTACTATTCCAGAGAGGGGCAGACTTATAATCACAGTACTATTCTTGAGAGGGGCACGCTAATGATTACAGTACTATTCCAGAGAAGGGCAGACTAATAATCACAGTACTATTCCAGAGAGGGGCAGGCTAATAATAACAGTACTATTCCAATGTGGTGTTTTCTAGATGTGATTCAAAACAATATGACCAAATCTCTAAGGGTGCGGCGCAGGCTAATAATCACAGTACTATTCCAGAGAGGGACATGCTAATAATCACAGTACTCTTCCAGAGAGGGGCAGGCTAATAATCACAGTACTATTCCAGAGGGGACAGGCTAATAATCACAGTATTATTCCAGAGAGGGGCAGGCTAATAATCACAGTACTATTGTAGAGGGGCAGGCTAATAATCACAGTACTATTCCAGAGAGGGGCAGACTAATAATCACAGTACTATTCCAGAGAGGGGCAGGCTAATGATCACAGTACTATTCCAGTGTGGTGTTTTCTAGATGTGACTCAAAACAATATGACCAAATCTCTAAGGGTGCCGTGCATGTAATATTAATAACAGTACTATTCCAGAGAGGGGCAGACTAATAATCACAGTACTATTCTTGAGAGGGGCACGCTAATAATTACAGTACTATTCCAGAGAAGGGCAGACTAATAATCACAGTACTATTCCAGAGAGGGGCAGGCTAATAATAACAGTACTATTCCAATGTGGTGTTTTCTAGATGTGATTCAAAACAATATGACCAAATCTCTAAGGGTGCGGCGCAGGCTAATAATCACAGTACTATTCCAGAGAGGGACATGCTAATAATCACAGTACTCTTCCAGAGAGGGGCAGGCTAATAATCACAGTACTATTCCAGAGGGGACAGGCTAATAATCACAGTATTATTCCAGAGAGGGGCAGGCTAATAATCACAGTACTATTGTAGAGGGGCAGGCTAATAATCACAGTACTATTCCAGAGAGGGGCAGACTAATAATCACAGTACTATTCCAGCGAGGGGCAGGCTAATAATAACAGTACTATTCCAGAGAGGGACATGCTAATAATCACAGTACTCTTCCAGAGAGGGGCAGGCTAATAATCACAGTACTATTCCAGAGGGGACAGGCTAATAATCACAGTATTATTCCAGAGAGGGGCAGGCTAATAATCACAGTACTATTGTAGAGAGGGGCACGCTAATAATTACAGTACTATTCCAGAGAAGGGCAGACTAATAATCACAGTACTATTCCAGAGAGGGGCAGGCTAATAATAACAGTACTATTCCAATGTGGTGTTTTCTAGATGTGATTCAAAACAATATGACCAAATCTCTAAGGGTGCGGCGCAGGCTAATAATCACAGTACTATTCCAGAGAGGGACATGCTAATAATCACAGTACTCTTCCAGAGAGGGGCAGGCTAATATTCACAGTACTATTCTAGAGACGGGCAGGCTAATAATCACAGTACTATTCCAGAGAGGGGCAGGCTAATAGTCACAATAGTATTCCAGAGAGGGGCAGGCTAATAATCAGAGTACTATTCCAGAGAAGGGCAGGCTAATAATTACAGTACTATTCCAGAGAGGGGCAGACTAATAATCACAGTACTATTCTAGAGACGGGCAGGCTAATAATCACAGTACTATTCCAGAGAGGGGCAGGCTAATAATCACAGTACTATTCCAGAGAGGGACAGGCTAATAATCACAGTACTATTCCAGAGAGGGGCAGGCTAATAATCACAGTACTTTTCCAGAGAGGGACATGCCACTAATCACAGTACTATTCCAAAGAGGGTCAGGCTAATAATCACAGTACTATTCCAGGTAGGGGCAGGCTAATAATCACAGTACTATTCCAGGGAGGGGCAGGCTAATAATCATAGTACTATTCCAGAGAGGGGCAGACTAATAATCACAGTACTATTCCAGGGAGGTGCCGGTTAATAATCACAGTACTATTCCAGAGAGGGGCAGGCTAATAATCACAGTACTATTCCAGAGAGGGGCAGGCTAATAATCACAGTACTTTTCCAGAGAGGGACATGCCAATAATCACAGTACTATTCCAAAGAGGGTCAGGCTAATAATCACAGTACTATTCCAGGTAGGGGCAGGCTAATAATCACAGTACTATTCCAGAGAGGGGCAGACTAATAATCATAGTACTATTCCAGAGAGGGGCAGGCTAATAATCACAGTACTATTCCAGGGAGGTGCCGGTTAATAATCACAGTACTATTCCAGAGAGGGGCAGGCTAATAATCACAGTACAATCATGATGCGGGTAAGTTCGCCATGTGACAGGGCTTATGGGGTAGAGTGACAGCTCTACTCCCCACCCAGGCCACCCCTACCTTAGTAGTAGCTGCTGTAGAAAGCTGGACTGGAATGCATTTTTTTTTTAGCCTGATACTTTCATTTGTGCCCTATTATAGCATTTCAGAATGGTTCACATAATTGTTCATTCTTTTATGTGTAATTAGCCCAATCGTCTGAACAAATACAATTTTGATAGCATTATACCCAATCACTGTGTTAGTTATTTTATCAGAATGTGTTTTATAATGTGATGTCTCTTGCTACGCTATAATAGTTACAGATACATTTGATTATAGTGCACAGGGTTTCCCGTAGTGCTTCGAATCCTCAAGCGGAGGCACCTGCATTCTTCAGGTAATTCATGAAGGTAAATTCATTATTGACTTTTTATTCCGGAATCTACTCTCAAAGGAATTGTGGGAAGAACACAGGGAAGGGACCAATATCTCCTATAATCACACAGGCCAGCACTCTAAGCACCCACATCGCTGTATAGAATTGTCCAGCTGGTCATTGGCTCACACTCTTTGCCTTCCAACATTCACCATCAGCATAGAGTGACCGACTGGAGGAAAGGCTGGACCAGCAAGCTATGTCCACAGATATTTTAACTCAACTCCAAAGTAATTCTTATTTCAAAGTGATCCGGCAAAGGCAGCCTCAATCGGAACACAATGTCATCGTGTATATCATGTTATTAATGAGAAACAACAAAAATAATCCCTGTATCACCTGCTGCATAAGACCACTAAGTTATTGTCACACATCACTATCCGGCAGAGTGATTTGCTTAGGATAGGTGTGAGGTCAGGCCAAAGCATTTACAATACTGTATTGTTGTGAGTGAATTTATAATAATTATAATTGGTTATTTATAAAGAGTGTAATACCCAGAGGTTTCTAAGCGCAGACATGGGGATCAAAGCTGTGTTTCTCCTCGCGTTGCTTCCAAGGTGACCACATTGCCCCTGAGCTATCCTCCAGAAACTCATTGGGCTCAATCAATATCTATGACATATTTGCTATCACACATCGCCTATCATCTCATATATCTTTTAGGAATGTAACTGAAGATAATGTCTAGATTGCAAGGGCGTCTTCCGTGAGAAACGGATTAAAACTGCAAGTTTAAACATGCAAATCAGTTCACATAAAAAAAGCACCAATCGGCATTGTCCTCGTGTTTATGAGTCTCCATGTTTGATCAAACAGAACAAAGAAAAGCACCAAAGTGTAAGCATTATAAACAGAAAGCCCAACACATGATGGGGGGATGAGGTATGGCTGACACCCCACCACATGATGGGGGGAGGAGATATGGTAAGTAGATTTCAGGCACTTTATCAGTTTGTGATTGAGTGGCTTTGGGAGATGTTTTACTTACAGGCAGGAGAGGCAGACTAAAGAGACAATCAGAATAAGTGAAAATGGCCTCCTGTTCAGCCAAGTGCATGCTGTATGAGAAACTTTATAAAGCAGAACATTTTCTTGCAGCATATCACCAAGAAGCCGCTGAGTTTCTGGAAGACATCCAGCTGCTATTGACTGAGCTGTGTGGGTTCCTCTCTTCAGGTATGTACAGCTGCTTATGTTTGTTTTTTACGGTATTTGGTTATTTAATGCTTGCTACAAAGACATTCTTTTAATTAACATTGAAACTTGTGAAATTCCAAATCATAACATCATTGTAGCATAATGGTGAAGTGCTGCGGCTTGAGCTCTTCAAGGCCAGGGTTCTTAAATAGCAGTGTTCAGCATAAATCAGATTGTTTTTATTAAATTGTTTCTGTTTTATAATGTTACCCATAGAGTCCTGTTTTTGAATATATGTGCAGTATACGTGCAGTGTAAGGGGGAATGTTTGGTGTGAGGGTGGGCATGTCATCTGAGAGGGTGTATATGCAATGTGTGTGTGTTTGATGTGAGCGTTTGTGTGTGTACATGGTGTGAAGTTGTTTGTGAGGGATAGTTGCATGCAGTTGATAATGTTGCAGTAAATAAATGTGTTTCATGTTTAATATGTGTTCAATTCTGCAACGACAGCGTAATACAAGCCCCATCCTGTTTTATAATGTTGTAGTAAATAAACCTTTTTCACGTTCAAACCATATTATAAAATGCAAATTGCCTGCAGGTTCATGACAATTGTGACGGCTCGCGCCAAAACCTTGCGCAGAGAGATCGCTGCCCCAAATGGCTGCGTCTAAATGGGCGCGCCAAAACAGGACCTGCAGCGAAAAGGTCATGCCATAACAACCTGCACCTAACTGGCCATGCCAAAATGTCCGGTCCTGTGCTCCAAGCCCCTTGTTTTATGGCCGGTCTCTTTTTGACTGTTGTGATATATCGCACAACCCAAACTAACCACATTTAAGCGGCACAGAAATGGAAATAAATGACCAGATGCAAGAATAACATATGCCCAGCTACTTTCTGCACCCATGGCGAAAATCAAAAGCTAGCACCCATGAATATAAGCACAGTACTGCTTAGCTTCAAAGTGAGGAAGGGGCCAGCCCCCTCGGGCCATGTTGCTCTAAGTGGTCTTGTAACTTTGTCTTGGTTCTTAGGCACCATGGCCTGAGGGGGGCTGGACTTTTCCTCATTTGAAGCTAAGCAAAATCAATCTTGGTTACTGCATGGATGGGAGACCTGGGTCACCCTTGATGTCACTGTAGCTGTAAACAAATCTATTTCTTTTATTATGTATAAAACATTGCAGGCTTTGAGAACTCCCAATGTGTTTAGTTAATGCCCTGTGCGGTTAAATTATTTGCCGAGGATCACACACTTTGGTCAAGCAGCATGCTACATGCCCCTTGTTTTATGGCAGGTCTCTTGGAGACTATTGTGATACATCACACGACCCCAACTACCCGCATTTAAGCAGCACACAAAAGGGTAAAAAATGATTGGCTGCAAGAATAACATATGCCCAGTTTCTTTAGCCCCCATAGCGAAAATCAAATGCTGGCACACATGAATATATGCACAGTAAGTGGCCACATAATTTAAAGTGAAATATAAAAATGCAGTTCAATTGACCTTCTCCTTAGAAGAAACTGAGCAAGACAAAATAGCATTGTACATTTAAAAACAAGTAATGAACACCAGAAAAATAACAGCAGAGAGGAAATTTTTCAATAAATATGCTGGCAAAATATTAAAGGTGCTCACCTTTTAAACCCAGCAATCTGTAGTGATATATTCCATGGAAAACAAAATCCCAATATGAAACAAGTGCTTGTGGTCTTGTAGGTAAGCGTCTGCCCTGGGAACATGACAACCCATGTAAAATCCTGGTATCCAAATACTTGAGCAAGCTTACCAACCTCAAAAAAACACAAGGGGTTGCACACACCCTCTGAAAAAAAGTTACGCTCTCCACCCACATGTGTCCTTTGCTGGTGCCCTGAAAAGCAACCACAATCAGGGTAAAATAACTGCATCAGTGCCTAGGATTGCAAACTCTCTTGCCACATTGAGGCTTACTTGCCCTCTCATCATTTTCCCTCCTCACCCCATGTCTGGATTTCAACAATACTCTGCTTTATAAAGATAACTTCAAAAGTACACATACCATAGTGTCACTCAAATATATGAATCCTTATAGAACTATGTTAGGCAAAAGTGTACAATTGTGGCATCATTCCCCCCATCCTGACTGTGAGACTACAAATACCAGAATGCAATTCAGCAAAAGGCAAATTGTCTCTTGAGTGCAAATCTTTCAAGGACTGACAGAAGCATGGTTAAAAATAAAATAATGTGGATGCTGTGTGCTATGAGATATTTAAAACTTTGAGAACTCGCCATGTTTTTAGGCAATGCGCAGTAAAATGAATTTATTTGCCACAGATCACACCCTTTTAAGCAGCGTTCTCCAAGCGATACACCCCTTTTCGGTGCCATCATTTTGGCATGGGCCGATTTGGCACGGGCATTCGGCTGCAGCGCCCATTTTGGCACACCCTTTTCTGCACGAAAGCCACTCCGGTGGTGTTATTTTGGTGCGAGGGATGTTGCTTTTCAATTAATTAAATTAAATGAGTTAAAAAAAACATACAGCCTTGAACCCTGGGTTTGAGGCCCAGCATTTAACCACTATGCCACGATGTCTTGGTGTTTGATGGGGCATACATTTCATACTTAGCCTATCATTTAATATGTTCAATGATAAAAGACTAGTTGGGTAATTCATAGAATTTCGCACAAAAGTGGCGCACGCGGATGGCGCACAGTGTGCGCGTGCGAATGTCTGCGCCAGCCGCGTGCACTAAAATCGATTTCCGCGCACAGCGTATTCATGGATTTTAGCCTCCAAAACCAGCCGTGGCGCAGAGTGGCGCAGCGACCCTGCAGCAGCGCCAGTTACGCCCCCAAGAACGCCCTCACGCAAGGAAAAGCCATCAAAATTTCCAATTCAGCGCAAAGGGCTGCGCTAACCCTTGACCAGTATACAGGGCTGCCAAACAGCAAACGCAGAGCGGGGAACGTGTATTACTGGGGTGCGCAGGAAGTTCCACACGCGATTTCAGCAGGGTACGTGTATTTCTGGGGTGCGGGGAAGTTTAACACGCGATTTCAATAGGGTACGTGTATTTCTGGGGTGCGCAGGAAGTTCCACACGCGATTTCAGCAGGGTACGTGTATTTCTGGGGTGTGGGGAAGTTTAACACGCGATTTCAGCAGGGTACGTGTATTACTGGGGTGAGCGGGAAGTTCCACATGTGATTTCAGCAGGCTACGTGTATTTCTGGGGTGCGGGGAAGTTTAACACGCAATTTCACCAGGGTACGTGTATTACACGGGTGCGCGGGAAGTTCCACACGCGATTTCAGCAGGGTACATGTATTTCTGGGGTGCGGGGAAGTTTAACATGCAATTTCAGCAGGGTACGTGTATTACTGGGGTGCGTGGGAAGTTCCACACGCGATTTCAGCAGCTTACATGTATCTCTGGGGTGCGGGGAAGTTTAACACGTGATTTCAACAGGGTACGTGTATTTCTGGGGTGCGCGGGAAGTTCCACACGCGATTTCAGCAGGGTACGTGTATTTCAGGGGTGTGGGGAAGTTTAACACGCGATTTCACCAGGGTACGTGTATTACTCGGGTGCGCGGGAAGTTCCACACGCGATTTCAGCAGGGTACATGTATTTCTGGGGTGCGGGGAAGTTTAACATGCAATTTCAGCAGGGTACGTGTATTTCTGGGGTGCAGGGAAGTTTAACACGCGATTTCAGCAGGGTACGTGTATTACTGGGGTGCGTGGGAAGTTCCACACGTGATTTCAGCAGGGTATGTGTATTTCTGGTGTGGGGTGAAGTTTAACACGCGATTTCAGCAGGGTACGTGTATTACTGGGGTGTGCGGGAAGTTCCGCACACAATTTCAGCAGGGTACGTGTATTTCTGGGGAGCGGAGAAGTTTAACACGCAATTTCAGCAGGGTACGTGTATTTCTGGGGTGCGTGGGAAGTTCCACACACGATTTCAGCAGGGTACGTGTATTACTGGGGTGCGCATGAAGTTTTACACACGATAGGCCCTGTGTGAATGGGGTACGTGTATTTCGGGGGTGCATGGGAGTCCTACACGTGAATTGCCAGTGTGGGTCCTCCCAGGTGTTCCTTCTACACCCTCCAAGGCCCCTGCAGGCAGCCCACACCACAGGGGACTACCCTGCACCCCTGGTCATGTCCCACAGGCAGCCTTTCCACCATGGGCATGCCCCCCCAGTCAAGCCACATGTCACCTTGCACTAGTGATCACCAACGCATTACCCCCTTGCATCCCCACCCCCCAGCAGTCAGGGGCACCTGCCGGCAGGCCCCCACTCATGTCCCACTCATGTCTCCCTGCACCCCCACACCCCAGCACTGAGGGGTACCTGCCAGCAGGTGCCCACTCATGTCCCCTTACACCCCCACCCCCCAGCAGTGCAGGGCACCTGCCAGCAGGCCCCCACTCATGTCCAACTCATGTCCTCTTGTACCCCCACCCCCAAGCAGTGCAGGGCACCTGCCAGCAGGCCCCCACTCATGTCCCCTTGCACACCCACCCCCCAGCAGTGCGGGGCACCTGCCAGCAGGCCCCCACTCATGTCCCACTCATGTCCCCTTGCACCCCCACGCCTCAGCAGTGCAGGGCACCTGCCAGCAGGCCCCCACTCATGTCCCACTCATGTCCCCTTGCATCTCCACCCCCCAGCAGTGCAGGGCACCTGCCAGCAGGCCCCCACTCATGTCCCCTTGCGCACCCACCCCCCAGCAGTGCGGGGCACCTGCCAGCAGGCACCACTCATGTCCCACTCATGTCCCCTTGCATGCCAAACCCCCAGCAGTGCAGGGCACCTGCCAGCAGGCCCCGACACATGTCCCCCAGCCAACACGTCATCATAATCTAGCCTCCACATGCCAAAGACCCACCCAAGTATTGCATCCACCCACATAGAAATGCCAATTACATGATACAACCCCAATGGCAAGTATGTAAATGAACACATGTCCGTCACACACACACAATGGGTGCAAGTGAATGTCAAAACACATATCATGACATGCATGAAACCAATGAGATAATACCACAAATGGAAGTATAAAAAAATATATATTAAAGATAACATGAACGTAAATCAAATTAAACAAACAAAAATGGGAATAACAAAAGAAATGGTCCATGTCCAATAAATAATGAAAATCAAGAAAACATAAGCAAAAGAAATCCAAAAAGAAATGTTGTCCAAAGTCACAGTCCAAAAAATCAAATCCAAGGGAAAATAAAAAGTAAAAACCATTGCTCCATGGTGAACCCAAAAAAAATATTAAAAAAGATGAATCCAATGTAGAACTATGTACAATTGAAGGATCCAGGGTCCATGAGCCCAACTTAAGAAATGAAACCTACCAAAAAGTACTATCTAATAAAAAAACGGTATACAAAAATGTGGTGCATTGTCCAAGCGGTCCAAAATAAAGAAAAAACGAAAGGAAACCTAATACTAACTAACTAACTATTTACAAGGGCAGCGGGAAAGTCCAACGGCTCACTTGTTTAGGGTATCATCGAACTCCTGCTCGATGTCCCAGAGGCGGTCCTCTGCTATGGCCACGAGGGTTTACAGGGATGATGACATCTGGATCTCCTGGTCCCTGTGAATGTCCTCGAGGCACTCGGCACGCCTCAGGGCCCTACACATGGAGTTCTCCGCCCAGACCATCGTGAGCCGTGCCTCTTCCGCCCGCTGCCACTCCGCATCTATCGCATGGCCCAACCGCTGCCACACGGAAGACACTTCCCGTCCAGGATCCTCCTGCCCTCCAGCCGATGCCTGCCCCTCCGATGATGAAGGCCCAGAGCCATCATTGCTCCCACCTTGTTGCTGCTGCTGCTGTGCCGCTGCCTGTGCCCTGGATCCTGCTGCCTGCACATCCTCCTCCAGCTGGGGTGCAGTTGTTGAGGTGGCCACCCCTGCTGGATGTCCGACTCCCGACTCTGGCGGGGATGTGTCCTTCACCAGCCTGGCCGGAGGGTCAGAGGCAGCTCCACAGGGCACCCAGGTGACACATGGGTGGGAAGATGGCATGGAGGACGACTGACGCATAGGGGGTTCAGTTGAGGAGGGGGTCGGAACAAGGTCCAGGAAACGGAGGAATCCGGCCCTGGGGAGCTGTCCCAGTGGGTCAACGCGATCAATGAGCCATGCGAGAAGACCTGCAGTCTCCTCATTAAAAGACTGCAGATCAGTTCGCATGGCACGTTGACGCAACGCCACCCCACCCAGGACAGGCTCAACCCGGTGTTAGGGAGAATTCTCTGTTTAGGCTGAATTTCCCTACCTAGTGAGTCCCCCAGCAGCTTTGCTGGATTTCTGGGGTTTAATTTTTTCTCCTGCCAAGAGTGAGACTCTTTTACCCTCACTCTTGGACATGTTGAAGTGTGTTTTCTTGGTTAAACCTTGTGTTGAATGGACTATGGGGTCTTTTACTCCATAGGGCCTCATGTATTTTTGTGATGTGGGTTACACAGCACCCTCTGTGCCGTGACCCAGGGGTGTCCTAGGGACTCCCCAACATAGACTCCATACCCTGGGACTGACTACTGTCTCCCAGGGCATGTAAAGTCACCAAAGACTTTGCTAGTCTTGAATCCTGAACAGAACCAGTACAAACCATCATATTGTGGACGTACTGGCTGGGGCAATTCGATTGCCCCAGGGTCTGTTAGTCGAGGGGGCACGTCTCCGTCCCCCCTGATCGAGTTTTGGCTGGTGGCAGTGGAAACTACTTTTTATATTCGACCGCGAATATTTCCCTATGGGATTTCCCATTGTTTTAGGCTAACACATTTAATTATTTATTTACGGTAGCCTTAAACATACCGCCGGTTTATATATTTATTTTTATAACTCCGGTTGGGACTTTTTGCCAAAACTTGATTCTAAAATGGCGTTGGTGTTCGCCTCTGTAACTCTGACCCAAAGTGGAGCCCTTTGTTCCACTTTTGGCGGGCTTCTCCACAGAAGCCCTCCAAAGTGGTGCCACTCTGTCTGGGGTACTTAGGAGGGGTGGAGGGGGATTTAGGCACCCTGGACTGAGTTACCTTGGTAACTCAAGTCGCACTCCGTCCTGATTGGCCCAAGTGGTGAGCCGCCCGGCTCACCACTTAGCATGTTTGAGTGACAGCTAGGCTGGGTGAATGGGGGTTTGCTGCATAAAAGCAGGGCTTTGGGGACTGGGACTTCAGAAGTCGCCACAGGACCAAGAATCCGACGAGGGAAGAGCTGAGCCGACCTGCTTCGACGACACCACCCGGTGGAGCCCTGCTGAACCGTCTCACCACTTTTCCCGACGACCGAGGAGAACTCTTAACGGAGTGGCTCCTTCCCTTGACTGGTGGGGACAACCAGTTTTCGCCTTCTTTTCGCTTCTCGAGGTATCTCGTGGCCGCCTTGCCAGTGCCAAGCACCCCGGCAACCGGAACCCCACCACTTTTACCCCAACCACGAAAGTCGGTACAACCCTGTAACCGGAGGACTCCGCGGCTGGTTTCTTCCCGGGCAGTGCAACGACCCTCTTCTTCTGCTCTTCAGCGAGAACTTCTTCTCCCCTGACCGACGTCGAGCCCTGCTGCCACTGCCTGGAACAACTGCCACCGCTGGAGGGTCCTTTCCGCTTAAGGTACCGTGTTCCGCCTGGCTTCCCTTGCTACCGACTGTACGGGGTAGATTTAGCCCCCGGCTTTCGAACCTGGGAGTGCCTGGGACACCCTGGCTAAACTTTCTAAGCCACTCTAACCTCTTCCTAACTCTTTGCAAGACTTTGAATCCCTAATAACAGTGTGATCTTGGGCACATTTTCGCTCCGGCTACTCTGAGAGTGGGCCCTGCCTAGTGACTTTTGCTCACCTGTGACTTTGTGCTTCTTTGAGCCTATTGCAAGTGTTCTGGACCTTAGAGTGGTGTGTTTAACCCATTTCTGCTTTTTCTCTCCCTTTCTTGGAAACTACTAGAGTGTCATCTAAAGTTAAGCACTCACCTCTGTTTTAATTAAGTGGTGTTAACCTAGAGTTGTCTAGATAGGAGAAAGGATTGAATCTACTTTCGTTATAACTGTGTTTGAAGTGTTTACTATATTTTGCTAGAGTGTTTTTAACTTATGTGTATTTTAAATAAATAACTATATACTTTTGAAACCAAGCTCTGGTCAGTGTTTGCTTGTGCTATTGTATGTTGGTACATATTGTGTATACTTTGCATACTGCCTAACTCTTCTTGAGAGAAGTCTGACTGCTCAGCCACAGCTACCAGGTAAATCTGGGTGGTACAGACTGCTACCAAAGGGGTTTACTGCTCTACCTGTAGTCTTAAATCTTTTGCAGTGTTCCCCAAGGGAACTGCACAGGTTTCTGCCTAACACTGGTGTACAGCGGTGGGATTTGTATTGAGTATACATTTTATTGTGCTTTAGATACCTTAGTGCAACTAACCACAAAGCTTAGCACTGAAAAAGTAAAACCTCTAACATGTCAGTTATAGAAAGCTATAGTCAAGAGTCCCTTGCAGCCAAAACTGCTGATTGTTTAAGAGTGCTCTGTAAACATAAGGATCTCCTGACTAAGGGCAAGAAAATGGAGCTGATTGAAAGATTGTTAGCTAACCAAAGTCTGGGTGATGGTTCAGAGGAACCTACCACTCCAGCAACTGTAGATGACAGTGTTGAAATTAACATGGAGCAAAATGTTGATGATTCTGAGGAAGAGTCAGAAGAGGAGGGTGAGGCTGTTGTAACTGTCCCCCCTAGGCCTCTGCCTGCTCTACCTGCTGTGCCTACTGGACCTTTACCAGGTCCCACATTTAGTCCTCAGTACTTTGAACTGGAGAAAATGAAGCTAGAATTGGAGTATAAGAAACTTAATGCTCAAACTGACAAAGAACTAAGGCTAAGGGAAATGGAGCTCAAGTATGACTTAGAAATGAAGAAATTATCTGTTGAGAATGTTTCTCTCTCTGGCTCCTCTAGAAGTTCCAGTCCTAAAAGACCCCGGATGCCTAAGGAATTGGTTGGTATGTATGAGCCTAAGTTGGATGTGTTGGATTGGTTGTCTCTGTTTGAATATAATCATGGGCTCCAGAACATCACAGGAAATGACTTACTCACCTGGTTGTTCTCTAGGCTTCCCCCTGTTGCAACTGATGTGGTAATGGAGATGGGGGAGGAGGATAGGAAGGACTATGAATGTGTGAAACTAGCTTTGATAGCTAGGTTTGGGAAGACCCCTTCCCAGTATCTTAAGAGGTTTAGGAACCTCAAAAAGCATGATGGTACCCCTTGGGCTACCTGGGTGAGTGAATGTTTGAAAAACTTAGAGGGATGGATTAAGGGTTACAAGGTGAACACTTATGAAGGTATGAAGAATTTGTTTATGTTGGAGACTATTTATGATGCCTGCTCTCCTGAGCTCAGACAACACTTGGCTGATTCCAAGGAATTGGATTCCCGGAAACTAGCTAAGGCTGCTGACTTGTGGGTTGCCAACAGGGCCACTCACAAGGATTCTGGGGTAACTCAGAAGAAGGATGGGGAAAAACAGTCTAAGAAGGACTCCAAAGAGAATTCTAATACTACAAATTCCAAAGAGGGCCCCAAACAAAACTATAAGGGTAAGCCACAAGGGAAACCAAATCAGGCTAGTGTACCTTCTGGTCCCAGACCAGAAGGAGGTCAGAACAAGCCTCCATTCCAGCGAGCCTTTGGCTCATGCTTTGTTTGTAAGGCTACTGACCATGTGAAAGGAGATCCCAGATGTAAGGGTAAACCTTCAGGGGTCCAGCTTGCCTCCTTAGCCTTCGCTCCAGAAGAGGAAGTACATATGGCAAGTGGAAACTTTCTATTACTAGCTGATGAACCCACTGGAGTCTCAGCTAGTGTTTCTTTAGTCTCTCTGGGGTTGTGGGAGCAACAGAATCTAGATGTCTATAACTCTATCCCAGATAATACTAAAGAGTATTATAAGGACAGTGTCCAGGTGAATGGTCAGGAGACTCCTGCCATTAGGGACACTGGAGCCAGCATAACTGTGGTGGATGAATCATTTTTCAAGGCAGAGGATGTTGCTAAGGCACCCAAATGCCTCACCAAGTTAGCTGGTGGGCCTGTGCAGATGTGTCCCCAGTTACCAGTTCTCATCCAATGTAATGATATGGCTGTAAAAATACCTGTCAGTGTACAATGTGAAGTGCCAGGTAGGGTTCTGTTGGGTAATGACCTCAAAGCTCTTGGAGTTGTATCTCATACCCCCAGACCTCCTAGCAAAAGGTTCCAGGAACTCACAAAACCTGCAAGGGAGAAAACCCTGAGAGGGTTATCTCAGGAGATGATGACAGAAATCACTCCTCTACCACTGGAGCAACTTACTGCAGTAACTACCAGATCAGGAGCAAAGGGGCAACCCAAGACTCCTAGGAAAAAGCCAGCAGCAAGCACTCCAGTGCTTCCAACAAGGACTTCCCCTAGGTTGTCCAAAGTTACACCTGTAACTCCACCTCCAGCTGAGGCTGAGAGGGAGGTACAACCCTGTGTGGTTGAGCTAGACTCTGAGGAAGAGCTAGAAGGAGGCCCCAACCTTATTGGAGATTTGGACCCTGAGGACCATCCTGAGCTGCAGTCTTTACTGGCAGAAGGTGGGCCTAGCAGGGCAGCTTTTCGTAAGGGGCAAAGAGAATGTCCAACTCTGGAAGGTCTCCGCCACCAGGCAGCTTCTCAAGCTGATGGGCAAGAGCCTGGGAAGTATAGGTTGCACTGGGAAGATGGCCTCTTCTACAGTGAACCCACTGAGTCTGAACCTGGAGACTACAAACGCCTTGTAGTCCCACAAGAAAACAGACAACAGTTCTTACAACTAGCCCATGAGATACCTTTGGCTGGCCACTTGAGTTTCAAGAAGACCAAGGAAAGGCTCTCACTCTACTTTTATTGGCCAAAGATGGGGGCCGAAGTAGATAGATATTGTAAGAGCTGCCATACCTGCCAGACTTCTGGTAAGGTTGGTTCCAAGAATGTGGCACCTTTAGTGCCTCTCCCAGTTGTGGGAGTCCCATTTGAGAGGGTAGGGATTGACATTGTTGGTCCCCTTGATCCTCCAACCTCCTCAGGCAACAGGTTTATCCTTGTTGTAGTAGACCATGCTACTAGGTACCCTGAGGCCATTCCTATGAGGACTGTTACAGCTCCGGCTGTGGCTAAGGCCCTCCTTGGTATTTTTACCAGGGTTGGGTTTCCTAAGGAGGTAATCTCTGACAGGGGGTCAAACTTTATGTCCCACTACATGAAGGCCATGTGGAAAACCTGTGGAGTTACCTACAAGTTCTCAACCGCCTACCACCCTCAGACAAACGGGTTGGTTGAAAGGTTTAACAGAACCATGAAGAGCATGATAGGTGCTTTGGAAGAACCCCTTAAGAAAAAGTGGGACCTTCTACTGCCATGCCTTCTCTTTGCTTATAGAGAAGTCCCTCAGGAGGGAGTAGGTTATTCTCCCTTTGAGCTTCTCTATGGCCATCCAGTCAGAGGTCCATTGGCCCTGATTAAGGAGGGGTTGGAAGGTGCTCCTCCCCTCAAGCCAGTCAGAGTGACTGACTATGTGATAGGTCTCCGGAGGAGAATGTCACACATGATGGCAGAAGCAAGTGACAACTTGAAAGCTGGTCAAGCCCTGGTCAAACATTGGCACGACCAGAAGGCTAACATGGTTGAGTTTACTCAAGACCAGCTAGTTCTAGTTATGCTCCCAACAAGGCAGAGGGCCTTGCAAGACAAATGGATGGGACCCTTCAAGGTCGTGGGAAAACTTGGAGAGGTCAACTATCTGGTGGATCTGGGCAGACCCAGGGAAGCTCCTAGAGTCTTCCACACCAACCGACTAAAAGCCTACATCTCCAGACCTGATGTAGGAGCCTTGCTTCTAGCTTCAGCTGCAGAGGAGGAAGAGAGTGAATCTCTCCCTGATCTCCTCAGAGGTGTACCTTTAGATGAAAAAGTTGAAGGAGTCAATCTCTCTTCAGACCTGACACCTGAGCAACAAGAGGAGTGCAAATCTATGTTAAATCAGTTTGCCTCCCTGTTCTCACTGTCACCAGGCTTGACCCCTTGGGGCCAGCATGAGATACTCACTGGTGACTGTCTGCCAGTCAAAAGCAGAGGATACAGAATGTCAGAACATATCAGAGCCCACATCAAAGGAGAGGTCAAGAAGATGCTTGATCTCGGGGTAATAGAGCCCTCTACTAGTCCATGGTCTAGCCCAGTGGTGTTAGTACCAAAGGCAGGATCCAAAGACTTGAGATTCTGTGTGGACTATAGAGCTCTAAATGCAGTCACCAAGACTGATGCCCACCCTTTGCCCAGGACAGATGAGTTGGTGGATAAACTTGGTGCAGCCAAGTACCTCAGCACATTTGACCTGACGTCAGGCTATTGGCAAATAGCCCTGACAGACCATGCCAAGGAGAAAACTGCATTTTCGACCCCAGTTGGCTTGTACCAGTTTAAGGTCATGCCTTTTGGACTAAAAAATGCACCTGCCACATTCCAAAGGATGGTGAACCAAGTTCTGGCTGGGATGGAAGATTTCTGCATGGCATACTTGGATGACATTGCAGTCTTCAGCCACTCCTGGGAAGAACATGTGAACCACCTAGGACATGTGTTGCAGGCTCTGGAACAGGCCCATTTGACAATCAAAGCCAGTAAGTGCCAGATTGGTCAAAGTAAAGTGGTCTACCTTGGACATGAGGTAGGAGGTGGAGAAATAAGGCCTTTGCCCAGCAAGATTGAAGCTGTGCAAAATTGGACAACACCAACTACTCAAACCCAAGTGAGAGCTTTTTTAGGCCTCACTGGATATTACAGGAATTTCATTGAGAACTATGGGACCATAGCTTCTCCACTGAATGTAATCTCCTCTCCCAAATTCCCTAAAAAGGTAAAATGGAATGAGGAGTGCAATCAGGCCTTTGAAAAACTGAAAAGAGCTCTTTGCCAAGCTCCAGTATTGAGAGCTCCTGACTACCACCAACCTTTCATTGTACAAACTGATGCTTCCAATGTAGGTATAGGTGCAGTTCTAAGCCAACTGGATGAGAAGGGTAGGGAGCACCCCATTTGCTTCATCAGTAGGAAACTGAAGGATCCTGAGACAAGGTGGGCAACTATCGAAAGAGAATGCTTTGCTATTGTGTGGGCACTGAAGAAGTTTAGGCCATACTTGTATGGTTCTACTTTTGTTATTCAGACTGACCACCAACCCTTGAGATGGTTAATGCAAATGAAAGGGGAAAATCCAAAACTATTGAGATGGTCAATCTGCCTGCAAGGGTTTGATTTCACCATTGAGCACAGGTCAGGGTGTCACCATCAAAATGCTGATGGACTCTCTAGGATGTATATCATCGACTAGAGGTATGAGGTTCATCCAGGAGTGGATTAAATCCTCCTGTCCCTTAGTCTGGGGGGGGCGAGTGTTAGGGAGAATTCTCTGTTTAGGCTGAATTTCCCTACCTAGTGAGTCCCCCAGCAGCTTTGCTGGATTTCTGGGGTTTAATTTTTTCTCCTGCCAAGAGTGAGACTCTTTTACCCTCACTCTTGGACATGTTGAAGTGTGTTTTCTTGGTTAAACCTTGTGTTGAATGGACTATGGGGTCTTTTACTCCATAGGGCCTCATGTATTTTTGTGATGTGGGTTACACAGCACCCTCTGTGCCGTGACCCAGGGGTGTCCTAGGGACTCCCCAACATAGACTCCATACCCTGGGACTGACTACTGTCTCCCAGGGCATGTAAAGTCACCAAAGACTTTGCTAGTCTTGAATCCTGAACAGAACCAGTACAAACCATCATATTGTGGACGTACTGGCTGGGGCAATTCGATTGCCCCAGGGTCTGTTAGTCGAGGGGGCACGTCTCCGTCCCCCCTGATCGAGTTTTGGCTGGTGGCAGTGGAAACTACTTTTTATATTCGACCGCGAATATTTCCCTATGGGATTTCCCATTGTTTTAGGCTAACACATTTAATTATTTATTTACGGTAGCCTTAAACATACCGCCGGTTTATATATTTATTTTTATAACTCCGGTTGGGACTTTTTGCCAAAACTTGATTCTAAAATGGCGTTGGTGTTCGCCTCTGTAACTCTGACCCAAAGTGGAGCCCTTTGTTCCACTTTTGGCGGGCTTCTCCACAGAAGCCCTCCAAAGTGGTGCCACTCTGTCTGGGGTACTTAGGAGGGGTGGAGGGGGATTTAGGCACCCTGGACTGAGTTACCTTGGTAACTCAAGTCGCACTCCGTCCTGATTGGCCCAAGTGGTGAGCCGCCCGGCTCACCACTTAGCATGTTTGAGTGACAGCTAGGCTGGGTGAATGGGGGTTTGCTGCATAAAAGCAGGGCTTTGGGGACTGGGACTTCAGAAGTCGCCACAGGACCAAGAATCCGACGAGGGAAGAGCTGAGCCGACCTGCTTCGACGACACCACCCGGTGGAGCCCTGCTGAACCGTCTCACCACTTTTCCCGACGACCGAGGAGAACTCTTAACGGAGTGGCTCCTTCCCTTGACTGGTGGGGACAACCAGTTTTCGCCTTCTTTTCGCTTCTCGAGGTATCTCGTGGCCGCCTTGCCAGTGCCAAGCACCCCGGCAACCGGAACCCCACCACTTTTACCCCAACCACGAAAGTCGGTACAACCCTGTAACCGGAGGACTCCGCGGCTGGTTTCTTCCCGGGCAGTGCAACGACCCTCTTCTTCTGCTCTTCAGCGAGAACTTCTTCTCCCCTGACCGACGTCGAGCCCTGCTGCCACTGCCTGGAACAACTGCCACCGCTGGAGGGTCCTTTCCGCTTAAGGTACCGTGTTCCGCCTGGCTTCCCTTGCTACCGACTGTACGGGGTAGATTTAGCCCCCGGCTTTCGAACCTGGGAGTGCCTGGGACACCCTGGCTAAACTTTCTAAGCCACTCTAACCTCTTCCTAACTCTTTGCAAGACTTTGAATCCCTAATAACAGTGTGATCTTGGGCACATTTTCGCTCCGGCTACTCTGAGAGTGGGCCCTGCCTAGTGACTTTTGCTCACCTGTGACTTTGTGCTTCTTTGAGCCTATTGCAAGTGTTCTGGACCTTAGAGTGGTGTGTTTAACCCATTTCTGCTTTTTCTCTCCCTTTCTTGGAAACTACTAGAGTGTCATCTAAAGTTAAGCACTCACCTCTGTTTTAATTAAGTGGTGTTAACCTAGAGTTGTCTAGATAGGAGAAAGGATTGAATCTACTTTCGTTATAACTGTGTTTGAAGTGTTTACTATATTTTGCTAGAGTGTTTTTAACTTATGTGTATTTTAAATAAATAACTATATACTTTTGAAACCAAGCTCTGGTCAGTGTTTGCTTGTGCTATTGTATGTTGGTACATATTGTGTATACTTTGCATACTGCCTAACTCTTCTTGAGAGAAGTCTGACTGCTCAGCCACAGCTACCAGGTAAATCTGGGTGGTACAGACTGCTACCAAAGGGGTTTACTGCTCTACCTGTAGTCTTAAATCTTTTGCAGTGTTCCCCAAGGGAACTGCACAGGTTTCTGCCTAACACCCGGTGCCGGATAGCCACATCCGCAGGGAGAGGAAGGCCAGTTGGTGTAAGCCGATCCCCTCCCTGAGAACGGGTCTGGACGTAGGTATCCCTGCTGGTGCAAGATGATGCAGTCACAGGATCGGGGACAGGATTACACGCAGGCACCTCCGCGGCAGCCTGTGCTGCCTCCTGTCCCTACCCCTGCACTGCACCACTAGCACCAGTGGAATCCCCACCTCCAGACCCCGTCTCTGTCCCTTGCACGGCCTCCTCCTCCACCAAACCCCCCACCAACCTGGATGACTCCGTGCCTTCTTCCTCCGTCGGGCCCTGTGGGGTCTCAGGTGCCCCTTCGGCTGCGGAGGAGTCCAACTCCAACCTCCGTCTCCTGGACCTCCCCTCGGCAGCTGAGACCTGGGACACGGCACCAGACTCCTCACTCCCTGATGAGAGGACAACCTGGGAGGGGAGCCGGGCCTTGCGTCTCCAGCTGGCGGTGCGTTCCCTGCCGCTGTGCTCCATAGCACCCTCTCCGCCCTCTTCATAAGTCGACACTGCAGACAGGGAGAGATAGGACACAGGGATCAGGGCACTGTACAATGGACTCATACACACATGACAGTTGTCATTGTCAAACTTCAGACATGGCATCACAAACCCCAACACACATGTCATTTCAAATCACACACATGAGCTATTCCACAGCCATATCGCAACAGCCAGCACCATCCATTGGATTTGGACGTGGTGGGCAGTAGTGCCCAGGACAATAGTTTACTGCTCCTCCCATACGCACAACAACATCAGTGCCATGGTTGGGAGGCGACCAAACGGTAAGGGAGGCAAAGGTGGCTTACCTTCAAAAGGTGGACGTGGTGGGCACGGTAGGGGACGTGTCCAGGATTTGCAGGGTGCCTGTAGACCCCCATGTGTGGAGGACCAATCAGGGACACCCATGTCCCCCCATGGTTGAGGGAAACGTGTCTGAGACCATCCCAGCTCAGCCCCTGTTGGACCAGCCCATTGTGGCACCTGACCTGGCACAGGATGGCTCCCTGGCTGACTTCCAGCAAGTCTAGGCCACTTGTGGCAGTGCAAGTTGTCACCAAGGCACGTGGATCTGGGGCAGCTATGTCATCTGCTGCCCCAAGTATGCAGGGTGGTGAGGCTGCAGGGGCAGCTGCAGCTCCATCCGCCCCAGCTCTGACTCTCCCAGCCAGGACAGTGTCGGTCCTGGTCCATCATACTGATGTTCCCCTTGCCAACATCACACTTCAGACAATGCCTGCACCAATTCCTATGGTCAATGTGCATTCGCACACTCCAACAACCCAGTCCACCGGTGATTTTGCCCCTACTGACCAGAGCTGCGTTAGCCACTCTGGCTCCGCTCTACCTTCTAAAAAGAGGAAGAAGGGTGCTCTGGCACGACAGGCTGAGACCCCAGGCACGGCTACACACTCTGGCACGTCAAGGAAGCCTTGCTTTAATGACAAGGAGCTTAATGCACTTGTGAGCCATGTGTTGCAACATAGCCACAAAATGGTGGTGACTGCAGAGTCCAAGACAACACCTGGTCAACGTTAGGCACACTGGCAGACCATCGCCAATGACATAAGTGCCCTTGGATTTGTGAGGCGCTCAGCTGATGATTGGTACAAGCGGTGGAGCAACCTGAAACGCAACTGGATTAAGTCCCAAATCCTCCCAGTGAACAATATTTGCTTGCGACACACCTGTGCTCAGTTCCAGTTTACCTGGTGTCCGGAACGGATGAAATATCTGGGTATTTGGATTGGTCCTGAAGTGATGAGGTTGCCAACGATAAACTTCAAAATGATCTTACCGAAACTCAAACCTAACCTAGATAGATGGGGACTTTTGAAACTGTCCACGTGGGGAAAGATCAATTGTATAAAAATGCATTTGGCACCATGGGTAAATTATATTTTATCTGTGCTTCCTATCAAAACGCCAGGATAAATTTTCACAGAAATTGACAGAATCATGCAAAAGTTAATTTGGGACGGTAAACCGCCAAGACCAGCATTTTGGAAAATGCCGCTCCCTTTAAATCAAGGGGGAATGTACCTACCGAAGTTTGTCGACTATCACCTATCATTTACAACTCACCATCTATGTAAGATCATAGGAGCAGGTGAGGAACAGACACAAAATGTAAGCGCTTTGTCGCAGTTGGAATCAAAAGCTCAATTGACGACCAAAAAAAAACATCTAAAGTGATTAATCCACTGACTGGGTTCTTACAGGACTGTTGGCGTGATATTTCTAAACGCATGAACACTGAGACTTACTTTTTCCCTGATGCCTCCATCTGGCTCAACCCGGTTTTAAAATCACAAGGGCAAGTTCTATTTGGGCCAGGATGGTTTTTTGGGGCTATAAAATACCGTAAAGACCTGATTGAAGGTGACAAATAGATATCATATGCACAATTATGCAGTTCATTTGACATGTCGGATTGCTCATACGCAGAATATCGGAGGTTAAAGGGCATTATTACTGCAGGTTTGGATGTGTCTCGATTGGCGGCTCAGAACACTGCTTGGTCGACTTTACAGATCTGCAGAGGTGTCTCTGATCCTGCAGCAACTATGTATGGTGTCTTAAAGGCTTGCCATAAGGGAGACCTAAGGTTACCGACCATCTGGGCTGAGGAACTAGGGGAAGATGTTGATCAGAATTGCTGCCGGCGTTGCTGTGAAAATACACACCTGATGAGTATGGACTGGAGCCTCAGAGCCTCACAGACAAAAGCTTCTTTTTCGGTCCTACTGGACGCCCGTGAGGTTATTCAAAAGACACCTTCTGGAGAACGAACTTAGTTGGAAATGTAAAAACTCAAGGGGCACCCTCTGTCATCTTATTTGGTTCTGCCCAAAGACTAAAACGTTTTGGGAGGTTGTATGTGAGAGGTTGGGTTTGATTCTATGCTGTGCTGTCCCCATGACTGCCTCTCTGTTGGTTCTGGAAGATGTATCTCTGATGGAGGAAATGTCATTCAGCAAAAGGATCTGGCTTCTCCGCGCTTGCATGATTGAAAACAAATGATATTAAGATCTTGGAAATCAAGTGGCTCCTTTTGTATTGATGACTGGGTGGAGGAGCTGCTCATCGTCTCCACTTATGAGAAAGCTATTCACAAACAGGCGGGAGACATTTATACATTTTGGGACATATGGGGAAGCTTCCTTGATGTTTATGGGTGATTATGGGTTAAGTTTGTATAACTCAATCTCCTGGAGATTGCCATTGTTTCATGACTTACTATACTTTTTACCCGTATATATCACAGATCTGCAATCCTTATGAATGTGTGATGCTTTCCATAATTCATACTTTTGAAGTTATTTGAGACACTGTTTTCAACTTTTCACTATTTTTCCTTTTTCTTTTCTTTATATATTTCTTCTCTTTCCATTGACTTCATTAGATGGTCTTTATTATGATATCATTTGAGTGATTGTTGTTGTATCTTATTTGTTTATATTGCAAAATAAAACATTATATATCATGAAACGTTAAAAAAAAATATTAAAAGCTGTGGTGTCCTCCATTATCAACGCAATGTATATTGCATCTGTATATTGTATTAGCTAAAAAATACGGATGTCACTACAAACAGAAACCTATTACACAGGATACGTTTGCAGATGGCGAATAAAATCCCTGGGTGGATAGCTTAACTGTATGCAAACGTTATGTGCTGAGAGTGCACCAGTTGATATGCTGATAGTAAAACGAGACATAGGATGATGGCTGACAATGACTAGAAAACATACACAGATAAGATATTCACAATGGAGCTAGTTCGATAATCTGCTTGCCTGTGTGTTTTCAGCTGACATTTCTATGCTCTATTTTTAAAAACTTGTTATGTATTTTCTAGCTATACAATGCCGGGGAAGAAACCTGTCCCTGTCCGTCTACCCACCTCCACCCTTTCTCCATCTCATATTGCCTCACCCAACCCTCATAACTTGCATTTTGCTGCAGAAATGTGATACAAAATGTGGTAACTAATCTGCAGTTACATTTCTGCAGTAAAAAGACTGGACACCCAATAATCTAAATTGGACAATATAAACATTTACAATCATATGTGCCAGCTAATTCATCTTGGGGATCAGTGTCATCTATACATAACACAGATAACATATACCTCTCAAAAATGTTGACAATGTCAATGCATGTTGCTGGACATTTATTTATTTGTTTATTTGGAGGTTTTATACTGTGCCATTTGTGCAACATTCTGCTCCAGGGTTCCCCAAACAAAAGGTGGATGGGAGAGGGAATCTAAGAGGAGAAGATGGTGGTAGGGAAGTGGCAATGAAAAACAAGCAGATGGAGATAGACACTACATTCCCTCATTGACCAGTGGTCCTATCTCTGAAGCCATTGTGGTATTCTGTGGGAAACACAGATGATCTGTCCAAATACGTTTACCTGAGCAACAACGTCTACTTAAATGAAGCGGGTATGATGATCGAGAGCAATTCATAATTATTACATATAAATGGGGATAGTCTCTGTGTCGGCTGAGATGTATTTAACAATTTATCTGGACTGCTGAGCAAATGTGAAAGTATGTAAGAGCGTGTAGAAGCTACGGTCTATGCATAAGCTGCCAGTACAGGAAATATTTGTTTTTTTTAAATGGAGTAATTTTATTCAGTGTCAGCATATTACAATCAATTTCAATAGTACATGTATAACACACACTAACACACAACATAATATCCTTAATATATATTATATTATATCAATATCAAATAATCTATGCAAAAAACAGATGCATATTTTATATTTATAACACATTTATAACACAAAATGATCACCTATAACTTATTTTATATGATATATGTATAACCAAAACTACTTTAAGATACATAAGATACACAGGGCCTCATTACGACCCAGGCGGAATGGGTTTAACGGCACAGGTAAAGGTGCCGGTGCTGGTAAACCCTTCTGCCCTATTAGGAGGTTCCCTTGCGGGACCCGCTCTGGACGTCTGGTCAGACCAGATGTCGTTTGCGAGTCCCACGAGGGGACCCAGGAGCTAACAACGGGCCTGTTATTAACGGTTCCGTTGTTAGCTCCCTCCCCATTTCCATTGAGCCCTATGGGGGCTCGAATGGGAATGGGGATGGGTAAATTGAATGAGGAAGTACCGGGTCCTCCAAGGTTGGAATGGCCCGGTAATTCCTCATTCAAGGAACCCGGACCCGAGTTTGGAGGCAGCCATGCCCTTATTAAGGGCATGGATACCTCCAAACTCGCAATGAGGCCCACAATTACGAACATGCCCTGTATATTCATCAAACATTAATGGGTTAAAAAATGTCATCTATGTAACATCTCTCTTCCTTGAGTACATGACATACCGGGATGTGAAATTAAATCACAAGACACAACATCACACACAAACAGACAGAGGTGGGGAATAGGGAAGAACAAAATGGAGGCAATGGGAACATAAAAGAAAAGCAACGGAACAACATTAAGCAGAATATGAAAAAGCAATATTATATCATCCTGGCAATCATTCAACATTGTATTACCAGTATAACCTTTAAAGATTCAATTATGTGGTCAACATAAAATCAACATAAAAACTCTAATAATTGATTAATAAGTGTAATTTAATTTCCATTCTATGAAAATATATATATATATATATATATATATATATATATATATATATATATATCAGTGAAAAAACATTGTTAAAGGGACGTTATGGTTAAATTGCGCTACTAAAAACCTATGAAATTCAGTGAAAAAACTTAGTTAAAGGGACGTTATGGTTCAAAGTAAAACTGAAAAACCCCTGAAATTCGGCAGTTATGGCAAGATAAGCAACCATAACTCGCGCCACCGTGCACTGCTAACACTAACACCCAGGACATCAAAGATGACATCACAAATGTCATTGATGACATCACATGTGTATGTACTTTTCATGAAAACTCTGTACAGGGGATTCTTATAATGCTGACCAAAAACTGTCAAGGATCAATGGGATAAATATCATGAGCTAATTAGTGCATTAAGCAATGCATTGATATAAATAGCATTCTATTATGAAGTTCTATCCGGTATAGTAAGCTACTCATGCAGAAACATAGGCAGTGTGTGCAGCATACATGATGAAGGTGCAATATTCATAATCTTGCCATGTTGAATAGTGAAAAGATAACTGCTTTCTTATTAGGGTTTTGCGTACTGTGAAGGTACCGTAATTAGCACCAAGGTCCCTTTGAGGGTCCAATCCTTTATGTTAGGAAAGATTTCTTAATTGTGGGTAATTTTCCTTCCATGTGGCAACCCCTAAACTTTTTGCTGTTGTTTTCACCATGATCTAGACTTTGCCAGAGAAGTGCAACCTTCTGCCGCACTCCTCTGGGCTTTCGCTCCATTCTTACGGGGAAACTGACATGCCCTTAAGACAGTCAGTACCGGGAAACGCTGTTTTCCGTAGTTTCTTTATCATGTTGCAGCTTTTGTGCAACATGACACAAGAGGGCACTGTAAGCTAAGTTACTGCTCTCTTGGGTCTCTAGCCTTCTACAGGCCCTAGATACTCTGGATTGTAACTGATCGGTGCAAGTGAATCACGGACGGGAATGGTGGCAGCGATTGTTTCTTGTGTTTTGAGCTCCTTTTGGCGTTTTAAGCGCGTTTCTCGCGCTTGCCCCAAAATGGTGGCCTGGCTCCCAAAATGACCAGACCACGAGGCTCCTTTGTCCTTTGTCCTGTCCGATGACCGTCCTGCCCCCTTCACCTTCCCCAGGTCGAGCCGACCCAGGGCCTTCCTTATTTGGGTATGTACTTTCCCGCGATGCTTTCGCGGGCTTCTACAGGCCTTGTGTGTGCCTCCAGGATGTCTGGTCCCAATACACATCCTGGGTGCCAGAGAGTCTAGTGTGGTATGAATGCCTGGGACCACCGTGGACCGTGATAGGTCCACGTATGGTGTGAGTGTTTTATGAGCGGATCTCCCATTGGGTCCCCTCCGTTTTGGTGCGAAGGGAACCGTGGATAAGAGGGGGCTGGAAACGCCACTACCATGTCGATCTCCTGAGTTCTCACGAACAAAGGAATACAGGAGCCAAGTATCCTACAACCACGAGGCTGAACCGAGGAATCGCTGGTGACCCGCTGAAGGACTGCTCCTCTGCACTGCTGTTGCCTTGTGAAACCCTTTTTACCTCTGATGGAACCAGAAGGCCTGTACTGGTACTTCGACCCTTGGAATAGCGGAGACAGCTATTCTCGGCATCTTCACCATCTCCTGCACGTAAACCTTCGGAAGTGTCTCTGGGCCATCCAGCAGACTGACCAGCCTACCCAGGAGTCTTGCTCTGTAACCGCCGCCAGGTTGTGTGGTATTTCGAGTCCTTGTCACTCTCACACGATTCGTACACTTGGCATTCCCAGGTCTGAAGTGAGTAGTGTACATTTGGCTGAGATACACATGGCCGCTCCGTTGCCCTGCTGTGGTAACAGACTGTGCGGGTTCACTTCGTTTGGGACATCTTTAACTCAACTCTGCTGCTGCAGAATCTACACGATGACGAGACGTCCCCTGCTCCCCTGAACCTGCCAGCACTGAAACTGACGCGGAGAAGCCTGGGTCTGCTTGCATCGGGGACCGGTGAGTAGCATAGCTAGGAACTGGTCGCCCTCCTGCAGGAGCCCATAGCTTTTCCCCGCTGTGTCAAACAGCACGCCTTTCCGTACTCGCACTCTGCTTCTGCCCACAGTGGAGGCTGCGCTTGTGTCGCGGAACTCTGTTCTTCTTCATTTGTGCACCAAACTGAACTGCCTGATTCCCTCGAAGAGACCCGCCTTTTTGCCCGTTGGCACCAGCGTGTGCAGGTACTTTTGAGCACAAGGCTCCACTCTTCGTAGGGCTTGGACTTCCTTTTAGTTAGGTGCCCCTGAAGGCGGACTGGGTCTAATCATTATTTCGCACTGCCTGTTTTCCTCCCCTTCTAGGTGGACTACACATTTCGTGCATCTAACGCTTTAGACTCGTTTGTATTTGTATTTATATTGTATTGGTTTGGTATGTGTTGGTTTACTAGAGTTTTATTGTGATTTCTCGCTACGGTCATTGTTGCAAAGGCCTTGGAATAAATGTGTATATATTTTTAATATAACACCTGTTTGGAGAAATTTGTAAGTGTCCTTGCTTTGTGTGCTCATTGCGGGCTTTCAGTCACCCTCACCCCTCTTGAGACCTAGTCTTGACCGCCGCGATCGCTACCCTGATTGGTCTGGCTTGTCCAGAGGTTACCCTGTTCCAAGTAATTAGGTTGGCCTTCTGAACTTCTGCGCCGCCAGGACAGAGTTCAGAAATCCGTTTTAACACTTTACGGCTGGTAAAACCAGCCGTTAAGGTGGGAACCTGCAAAGGGACCTTGTAATCAGGCGCTAAGGGATTACCGGTACCGGTACCTTTACCGGTACCGGTAATCCCTTAGCGCCAGGGTCGTAATGAGGCCCCTTGACTGTTACTGAGCAAAACCATGTGGCCTAGATATGTCAGTAAAGGAAAAAAAGGGGGAGCCAGACATGTGATGTCATCAGTGATGTCATCAATGACATTTGTGATGTCATCTTTGATGTCCTGGGTGTTAGTGTTAGCAGTGCACGGTGGTGCGAGTTATGGTTGCTTATCTTACCATAACTGCCGAATTTCAGGGGTTTTTCAGTTTTACTTTGAACCATAACGTCCCTTTAAGTAAGTGTTTCCACTGAATTTCATAGGTTTTTAGTAGCGCAACTTAACCATAATGTCCCTTTAACAAAGTTGTTTTCACTGAATTTCATAGGTTTTTAGTAGCACAACTTAACCATAATATCCCTGACTTCATATAAATGTAACATAGAACATACTAACCCCCTCGTAGTGATTTTCATGTCCGCGGACTACTGCCACGTCCGCGGACATATCGAAATCTGAGCGTGGTGAATGTAAATTTAAATAGTGTGCCCCATTTCCCCTTTGAAGTTGGCTCTGAAAAGAGCCGTTTTTTTTGTTTTTTTTTACAGATGCTTGACAGACACCTGCTATTTTGTATTTTTTTTCTTGTTTTTTTTCTTACTTTACTCATAAAATCTTCACATAACCTTCTCCAAAGCAACCCTTACATTCCAAAATAGAAAGGCATTTCCTGTAAAAGATAAAGAGATGCCATCTTCTTTAAAATTAACAGCATTACTGGCATCAATATTCTCATTATTACAGAAGAACATACCAGCTCTAAGCATGAAGGCACACATGCCTCGGTTGATGACACACCTAGCAATGTTTTGCTGAGGACAAAAAACTGAACTTTTGTCCCATATTCCCCTGGGTAGTAATCCAGAAGAAATTACTTTCGCATTTGGGAGGATCTTCATTATGGCTTGAACCAAGCATTCCAAATCAGCCAACAAAGTAAGGGCACTGACGTTGCCCAAATGGAAAGCACCATAGTGCAAAACAACCACATGCGGAATGTTTATCGTGGCCATATCCTCACAAACTTGTACAATTCCCTGTACATTGCAATCAGGCACAGTGCTCCACACCACCTCCACTCCTTTCACATCAAAGTTCTTTACAACATGCCTGCATTGAGCGTACTGTTGTAAACCATGCACAAACGTATCTACAAGCACCAACACCCTGACTTTCTCTACTTCTGCCATCTTCACCACACACAGTCTCTTTCAACACAAATCCACAACCTTGACATCTGATTGGCTGATCCGTACAGTCTTCTTTCCATGTTGGATTTCCTGGAAAAACCCGGATGTAGCATGCCCTGTCCACGAACCGCCGCGGTGTCCGCGGACAGCATCCACTTTACTCTCTGTGCCATTCCCTCATTGCATACAGCTAAGCAATCACACAATACGAATAACGTCCTCAGAACACCCCCATTTTGTGAATTTTCGAACATTTCAGGACAATTATCATTTCATTATTCAAGATATTAACATTACAAATATTATACTTTCATCTTGTACTCTGCACACAATGCTATGTTTCTCCATTAGTAGCTCAGTATACTAGATAGAATCCCATAATACAATGCTATTTATATCAATGCATCGTTCAAAGCACTAATAACGGTATGATATTTATTGCAATATCCTTGACACTTTTTTCGCAACATTATAATAAAAATCCCTAGTACACAAATTCCATGAAAAGTACATACACATGTGATGTCATCAGTGATTTCATCAATGACATTTGCGATGTCATCTTTGATGTCCTGGGTGTTAGTCTTAGCAGTGCACGGTGGTGGCGCGAGTTATTTTTCATAGCTTACCATAACTTGCGATTTTCAGGGGTCTTTCGGCTGTACTTAGAACCATAACGTCCCTTAAACAAACTTTTTTTAATATCACGCAAACAATATACAAACATGGCGTGCAAAAACCAACTCCTCACAGATGGCTTTACACAGAATGTTGCAAAGTAAGAATGTATGCTCGTTCACAGTGAAGGTCAGCTGCTTCCATTTTTTTCTCGGGCCCCGGAGAGGCTCACGAAGCGGACTATAAGGTTGTATTGTGTTTTGACCTTGACAGACAGAGATTGTGATGAAAGACTTCTCTTGAAGGAGTGTTGCTAAAACGTAAGAGAAGATAAGGATGACATTTCTGAAACAAAACCACTTTTATATATTATATCACTATGCGAAAGATCGTTCGCACACGCATAGTCGTATTTTGGGACTGCACTACTCGTAGACAATGGAAATTGCAATTGTACTGTAAGTAACCCTTTAGATTATTTTATACCAAATATAATTACAATAGCGTAGCATTAAAGACCGCTCAAGTTGAACTTGTTCATTCAAAGTGGCATAATGTTTTCTACCGCGCACTATCACCGCCGAATTGATCCCCTGTCATTTAGAAGGCTCTGAAAAAGGCAGACGACACAGGGTGGGTTAATAGAAATAATTTAACTGGTCTATATTGCGGTCAAGCTCTCTACTCGCTGTGCCACTTCACTGTAGCCTCTCAAGTGGCACAGCGAGTACAACGCTCGCTTTGACATCCGTGCACAGCTTGCTAACGCACGTTCAAATCCCCGCAAGGCCAAACTCAGCCTTTCATCCTTCCATGGTCGAGTAATGAACACCACACGCCGTGGGTAATAATAAGCACCGCTTAGATACCTCACGGTTCTTAGCGCTATATGAATGGGAAAATATTATTTTATTATTAACATACTCCGTTGCACTATCTTCGATAGCAAATAGTTTCACACCCTAATAAATAAAATGATGATTTTTAATGAAGATCGGCTGGTGAGACTAATTTATGCTTTTAAAAACAGGTATGTCGCCCCAATTTGCCTATGTCACGATTTACATACTCCAGCGGATGGGGTCTTCAACTGCCAGGTGCAGGTCCAAATATGCAACTTCATGACCCTCAGCATTTTATGGGACAATCGCCAAGGACCAATATGCCCTTACGCAGTACTAGCGGCTACAAACAACATACCAACCAATAGGGTGGTCTAATGACTCGTTGTTGGAGTAACCTTCCGATTATCAGTGCGACCGTTTACTGCTTTTATCATAAACCAACAGCCTATCTACCGCAAAGGAACAACGCGTGGCTCAAAATAAACTTTTGCTGATCGACAGCAGAGACAATAGCAAATCGCTGAATATTCACTAAACATTTCATGTGAAATAAATGTACTTTACCAAATGTACAATCCTGCTGTTTACTTTTAAACCACAGTTTTATATTCCGAATTGTGGCGCACTGAGTTGTAAACTGATCTAACACCCTCTGTACCGCAAAGGAACATCGCATGCCTCAACGTGAACTTTTGCGGATCAACAACAAAGACAAATGCAAATTGCTGATTATTCTCTAAACATTTGATGTCAAATAAATGTACTTTACAAAATTTACAATCTTGCTGTTTGCTTTTAAATCACTGTTTCATATTCCTAATTGTGGCACGCTGTGTTGTGACATAATATGTGTTGTCTTCCGGGTTCTGTGTAAAGTCACTTAGGACTGAAGAGGACTGGGCGCGTTTGATGACGCACCCTGTAACGTCACGTAGAGAGGTGGGGAATATGAATGCTTTGATAATATCAGGCTTAGGGGCGGGAGATATGATTTAGTGTCGCAAAAGCAAGTCAGCCAGGTCAATAGCGCCAGTCATAGGATTATCACATAATGTCGGCGCATACCAGCCGGATTTATAGTTTCTTTAGTGGACAAAAAGTCGGTTGACGCCCATAGGAAATTGTACTATTAGCGGACAAAAGGAATGGTCTTAAAACACTTTCACCCTGACAAAGGAACAATACAAACAACATTCTCAGAACACCCCCATTTTGTGTAATTGCAACCATTTCGGGACACCGCGAGTGTTCTTAGAACACATTCAACTAGAAAGATTACAATACGGACAGCGTTCTGAGGACACCCCCAGTTTTTGTATTTTACGAACAATTAAGTACACCGCGAGTGTTGATAGCTCATTTTTACCTTCCTTGCGAACAAAAATGACACATACTCCGTCCTCTAAACACCCCACCATTTAGTTTATTTACAAAATGTCAGAACAGCCGTGTTCTCCGCAGACAAATCGAACACAACAAAAACATCTAGCACATAAAAAAACAAAACATTGAACCTATCTCATACTCCCCCACCCTCCCCAAACACTCTTACACACCAACACACGGCACTAAATACAATTTTTATCCATGTTTCACCGCGCTGTCCGCGGTCGTCCGCGAATGCAAGATGGCGGGCGCCACAGAAAATCTGACGCGCTCCACGCCCCTCGCCGTCCAATCAGCGAACACATTGCATGTCCGCGGACATGACGCAAGGCCATGGGCCAATCGAGGTGCTGTCCGCGGAGCGAACAGGGAAGTCCGTCCGCGGAGCGAACAGGGAAGTCCATCCGCGAAGTGAACACAGATATCACTAATTTATTTGCCTTACGTTTTGGTCATTTTATAAAAAACTACCGGATGGATTTACATCAAATTTGCAAAAGCATGCTTTCAGGACCAAGCCTCCGCTCCTGCCGCAAATTTTATGTAAATACGTCCAGCGGTTTGGCCTGTGGCCGTGCGCAAAGTTTTTTCCCATTATGTCTATAGGAAAAAACACAAGTTTTGGGACCCCCCTATAACTTTTCCCCCCCTGGACGAATCCTCACCAAACTTTGCATTGAATTGGGCCATATACTTTTTTTGCAAAGTTTGGTGAGGATTCGTCCAGAGGGAGCGAAGTTATAAGCCACCCAAAAAATGCTCTTCCTATGGAAACACCAACTTAACCATAACTACATGGACGCTACCGCGTCCATGTAATGTGTGTATATATATATATATATATATATATATATATATATATATATATATATATACATACATATATATATATATATATACATATATATATATATATATTCAGTGAAAAAACATTGTTATAGAGACATTACGGTTAAGTTGGACTAATAAAAACCTAACAAATTCAGTAGAAAACTTTGTCAAAGGGATGTTATGGTTACAAGTAAAATATAAAACCCCCTAGCAATTTGCCAGTTATGGTAAGATAAGCAGCCATAACTTGCGCCACCACTATGCTGCTAGGACTAATACTAATACCCAGAACATCAAAGATGACATCACAAATGGAAGACGTGCTACCCTCTCTTCCTATAAACCACAACCAGAACACCTCATTGGCTAATCACAAAGTCCCCTTTCCATGCCAGGCATCCTTAAAAGAACAGATGTGGCACGCCCTGTCCACAGACTACTGCGCTGTCCGTGGACCTCGTAACACAGAGCAGCCCTTCTTCCCTTTCCACTGCTATCTTTCATGGCAACTTTCAAGAAGTCACACACCCATCCACCAATCACATTCAAAAACTCTACATCTAACCCTGTCATCTTAGTTCAACACTTCAGATGTATTGTTGAACTTTCAGACTACATGTCTCCTGTTACTCACAAGCACCTGCATCAAAAACTACTATAGAAATCTACAAGATTTCTATTTGCAGATTCAACCACACCCGCATCTATCAACACAAAGTACAGGTATGCTTAGATTTTTAAAATATTTCCAACTCTTTTACACATGCATTTACACAGGGTTCCCGCCACTTACCCTGCATTAACCTAGTCAATAATCCTACTCTCTTTTGTCGCACCTCCTGACATCGAGTGGCAGTTACTTACAATGCAGTGTGTTTGCAAAGTTTTCTTTTAATGAGCATTTTCATAACAATTTAAAAATACATATTTTTCAAAGAACAGCATGTGACTCTACAACATTTAATTACACAATGTCCAGCAGTGATCTCATTCAGAGTGAAATCCTTTTTGAAACATTGTGAGTATTTCAAAAACACTGATCCTGAAGCTGTGTGGCACATCATTTTTTTGTACATCAAGTCTCACGCTCAGAATAGCCACCATGAACTTTTTAACTGCCTTACTAACAGAGAATTGACAGCACCATGAAATATGATTATAAATGGTTCATATCATTAACTCATTTTTAAGAATATAACATCAATGTACATTTATCAGTATTCAACAATTACATCACGATACTTGTCACCAATATTCAATAACTCAATTGTTGTAAATGTGATGTTTTACTTGAATCTTATTACTTAATGAATCTTCTTTAATTGACTTCAAAGTGATGAATGGTGAACTATTTGCAAACTTACTGACATTCTCAATACTGATTTTGATAATCTGTGAGGCTCTTTGATTTCAATCTGTTAATATGTTAGTATTCTTTATGACGTTGCTCAGTTTTATTCATCTTAAATTTGTGTCTTGGATGTACTTTCCTTTTTTACAAAAGTAATTCTTGTTTGTAATGTACTATGGAATTTAAGTGAATTTTTAGATTTCTGTTGTATTAGTAACTTGTAATTTGAGTTTTCATTTATATAAAAAATATTGTAAAGTTGATTTATTCAGCTATAACATTAAAATGAAAATAATACATATTTGCAATTTCAGCAGCGCTGTCTGGGCCTCATTACAGGTCGGGCGCTCTGGAAATAAAGGTGGCGATAAACCCACCGCCACTGTTAATTCCGGACCGCCCGATCCCAACTCCTGCAGGAGGGAGGTGATGTTCCCACCAGGTCTGACCTGGCGAGTTTAACACCACCCGCCTGCAGGCGGATGTGGAAACACCAGCACCATCACGAGATGGTGCCAGTGTTTCCACATCCCCATTCCCATTGAGTCCTATTGGACAATGGGACACCAGGGTCGTAATGCACTGGTATTTCCGGGAGTCACGGAGGCGGAATGGTAATACGAGACCGGCAGTAACCAGGCGGTTTTACCGCCTCAGTTACCGCCGGACTCGTAATGAGGCCCTCTGTCTTTTTGTGAAAGAAAAGAAAACCATATTTAAAACATTTCTACAGCATTTTTAAAAGACAGATCCTGTGTGAAGGTTCAATATATTGACAGTACATGTATACTTGCCAATATGACCCATTATAATCTACAAGGTGTTGTTTTTTTCTTTCATTCTGTCACTTTTAATACCACTTCTCCCACTAAAGAAGTTACACTAAAACTCCCACAATGCAAAGTCAAAACGAAAACGGGATGTATGTTACTAAAGCTTGGCATGTACATGGAATGAAAAATGTCAAAATGCAATGCGTTGACTTTTTTTATTTCAGCACCATTTTAAGTCAAACTAATAAATGGATGTAAACATTTACAACAGAACTGTTTATAATTTTTTAAAAATAAATGGAAGAAAATGGAAATAATTCTGCAACATTTTGAAATAACACTCAGTATGTGCAATTTTATTAACTTTGACACACATGCATACTTGCTAACATTCCCCTTTCTAATTTGTATGTGCTTATTGGCTCCTCGATTTTTCTCTGCATTCTGGGACTTGTATTGAACCTTTTCTAATGCAAAAAGTGCAACCAAACTCCCACAAAACAAACAAAAGAACCTTCATTTAATAAGCAACTACACATTGGAATGCATCACATTCTCAAGTAAGCATGTACTCACAACAAAATAAAAGATCACACAAGTGCCACGTAAAAGTGTTCTTTTTTGTATACAAAAGTTACGCACAGTACTGCTATGAATCCACAAAACCATTTTTTTACTTTCATGTCTCCCCACCCCCAGCAGTGACGGCAACCTGCAGACAGGCCCCGACTCATGCCCCCCCAACACATTGGCCTAACATGCAATCATGTAGCATATGTCCACTAAAATGCCACCACATGCTGCCCCCCACAGTGCACCTCAACACCCATCCATTGCTCCTGCTCCCCAGTACATGCCCCATGGCATTGGAATCACAAATTCACACATGCATGTTTGCACACACATGTACAACATTGTTCAACAGCTGGGACATGTAACAGAGCCAAGTAAGAGTGAGACATGCACCAAACCATTGAGAACAGACACCACTTGGATTAAAAGGAATAAAATAAAATGTATTGAATCATAAAACGCACACTAACTAAAAGACAACTAGTAAAATCAACATGAATGTAATCCAAATGAAAATCAAATTGAAAACAAAAAGAAATGTGATGTAAAAAATGAAAAACCCAAACAATATGTCCATGTCCAATGATTCTTCTCAAAATGTAAACAGAAATCATAAAAAACCATTCCTCCATGGTGAAAAACAAATGTGTCCAACTATAGACAAAACATAAATCAACATCCATAACAATTCCAAGAAGAAATAACTATTTACAAGATGTGGAGCAAAGTCCATGAACTCCAAATAAAATAAGTGGGCTAGTCCTACGACTCACCATTTTCCTCAAGAGTTTCGTTTAGGGCATCATCTAACTCTGCGTCGATTTCCCTGAGGTGGGCCCGTGCTCTCCCCTTGAGGGCCCACAGGGACTCCAATGTGCTCCTCTCAAACTCCCTGTGAGCCTCCTCGAATAACTCGGCTCGGCGCGGAGTGTTCTCCGCCCCTGTGCCCGCTGCCGCTCTGCTCCACTCTGCTGGCCCATTCGCTCCAACCTGGAAGACATCCTCGTGTTAAGGTCCACGTTTCCCTCCTGCCCAATGATCGATACCTGCCCCTCCGATGTTGAGGGCCCCGAGTTCTGTCGCCTCCTACGTCGAGCCTGCTGCCGCCAAAAAGCCCAGTGCATTTGCCTCCGGGACAGCCTCCGGGATGATGACAACCCCCGGGCTGCCGTGCAGGTGCCCTGCTGCTTCCTCCATTGCCATTGGTCCTGTTGGTGTGGTGACCACCTCTGATGATCCTCCTTCGACTTCTGACTGTGGCAGGGATGTGGTTTCCCAACTATTATGACAGTTTTTCTGAAGTCCAACTAAGGGCTTAGTAAAACCATCCTGCTGTCGCAGTACAAGACTCCACTCTTAGTATAAGGCTGTACCACCTGAGTAAATTGGTGCGTAGACAGAGCAGCCAGGCTTATTTTAGGAGGGAGAGAGGGCTGTAGAATCAGTACAAGTGAAATTGTCATACAAATCATCCAAAGAAACACTGAAACACTTTAGAAATAAAGGATGTTTTTAAATACGAGTAGGCCCAGATAAATCTAGAGGTAAGTAAGCACTAAAACATTATGTGAAATCACAGTATAAAGACACAACACTATACTTGAACGTACACAGACCCAAGTATAGACCTTATTTGAAGTACCTAACAGTAGTTCTAGGGAAGTCAAAACCTTTTCATAAACATTCAGTATAGATCAAGCCTATTCTTGCGGAGTAAAAACCAATGGTTACTTTTTACAATTACAGTCAGTAATGCAAGGGCAGTAAACCCTTCCAGTTGTATACTGATGCTCTGCACACATCACGTAATCAGTCAACTGGACAACATACTTGTGATGAATAGTGAAACACTTATTCTAGGTGCAGTAAAAACCTATTATTACTTTTGTTATAACGCACAGTTATACTAGGTGAGTAAAACCTAATGATGTAATATACAATTACAGGTACTTTTGAAATCAAGGAACCCCAGATTGCGGTAAGTAGTAACTCTTTTAACTTATTTGGGATGGCACACGGCCACCACAAGGTAAGTAAAACCCACATACTATGTTTAACCTGACAATGGAGGGGGGAAGTAAAACCCAATGTTACACTTTACTGAATAGTTATTCTAGGTAGGCAACAACCTAATGCAGACTTATTCTGGACAGGCTAGCAGCAAGTCAGGGGAGGCAAGACCCAGTTGGGGGGCACTCATACAATTATCCTCAAGGGACTAATCTGGTGAAACCAACACTTTACTTTTGGGAAGAGGCACAACCTAATCACAGGAGAGTAAAATACCTTCACATCGACTTTCTATTAGACTGGCAAGACAGTGGTTAAGGAAGAAAGGATGTTAACCATACTTTTAAGACTAGTCCATCACACATTCAAGATCAGTGAGAGCTTTTGCAACTGTTCACTCTTAGAATTACAGTTACCAAGCAACACTTTACAAGTAAGTAACTTTTAAAACACATATTCTTTTCTGGGCAGAAGTCCCAATCCCTTGACAGCCTTTCCCTTATTCTTGGAGCATGAGGGTTCTCAGTGGCAGAAGGTGGGGGGGTCACTAGGACTAGTGACCAACAGGCAGTGTCAGAATAGGTTCTTTAGTAGCAAAAGTCAGAGTTCCTTAGGAAAACTGGGCAAACAGGTACGTATTTCACTTTAGAGTTAGAAGAGGGTCCAGGGGCTTCACAGAAGACACCCTAGCAGGATTCTAGCAGTGGGACTGGGTGCACTGGACGAAGGACCTCCAAATCACAGAAAACACCACTTAACTACACAGAAATCCTAACAGGCTTAAGGTAAGTACATACCCAAGCCAACACAGTACATCAGCGTTGAAGAAGCTTTTGCAGCAGGAGAACTTCAGGGTCTGCAGCCAAATATCCGGTCAATGGATTCCTTGTCATGGAGACTGAAAACAAGACCTCAGAAGGGACTTTGCAGCAGGGATCGATGACGAAGGCTCTAGGCAAGGTTTCCCTCGTGGCTGAATGCGGTTCTGCGGGTTTGGCGCCTTTTCAAGGAGCACAGAAGAAGACAGAAAATTGATGTTGAATTCTCATCGTTTTAAAGGTCCAGTATTGGACTTGATTCGTGTCTCTGGAGATTCACCAGGATGCCCACGAAGTTTCAGCGAGATTCGGAATTCGGAAGACCGTGCACTGCATGATGGCTCGAGATCCTAGGGTATTACAACAGCGCAAGGTTGTAGCACTGCGTGGGCTGGCTCAAAATGCAGGTCTTCTTGAGTCTAGTGGGTCTCACCATGCTCTGGGTTGGGGTCATCGTTTTCGGAAACCCCAGGTTGATTGGAAGGAAGGGCTATAGCAGGCTCTGGTGAGACAGCAGGCTCTCCGGTCGCTGGAAATCGTCTCAGCCGCTTTTCCTTCATCTTCCCCTTCGGTTTAATTTCCAGTGGTCAATATATCTTCAGCTTCCAGGTTCGCAGTATTTATCAGGAACTACAGCACAACCTCTGCATTCTCTTCCCACTTTTTTTTAAGAAGGGGCAGTCTGGTTGTCCAATTAGGACAGCCAGCCCCACACTGGGATGTGTCCCCATTCAAGCCTGCGGTAAAGGTGCACCAAATTAATACAAGGTATCACTGCCACCAGCCATTGAATGTAAGCATGTCACTGTAACAGAATTGTTACAGTTTAAGTGTGAAAGGGGATATATTGTATCTCCCCAGCACTCCACATAAGGTGGTGCATGCTGGTTTCACCGATTAAAATGGAAAAGGGATCCAAAGATCCTCTCTACCCTTAGGATACCGTAGTTCACTCAAGGTTAGCACATGAAAGTTAAAAGGGGAGTCTCTAGGTCAACCCAGCAACAACAGGGACTTATTGCCAATAAGTTGTTAGACATGATAACTTTAAAAAGACACTATGGAGAGTCTTAAAAATGACACCCATAAAAAGAGTTAAAGATTATGTGAGTGTGGAAAAAGGTCCCCACTCCCTGAGGTATTAATGAAAAATATCCCACTAGTAAAGCGGGAAGTTCTGCGGTTGAGCCAGGAAAGGAAGATTTAACAGTTCTGTGCAAATCTTACCTAACACCATCCCTGCAGTAATTGCGTCAAACCCTGCTTAGCTTCAAAGGGAGAAAGGGGTCAGACCCTAAGGCAACGTTGCCTAATATATGGGGCCAACCGTTAGAAGAACATTTAGAGCAATATGGCCTAAGGGGGCTGCTTTGAAACTAAGCAGGGCCGGTCCTGGCTACTGCATGGATGGCAGACAGTCCATGGTCCTGAATGTGTTTTCTTAGTTTTAAATATCTCATAACACACAGCATCTGCATTTTTATAAAACAGAAAAAATGTAATGAAAGAAAATCACATTTATGCTGATCACTGCTATCAGAGAACCCTGGCCTTAAGGGGTTTGAGACGCAGCACTTCACCATTATGCTACAATGATGTTGTTGTTTGGGTTTTTGCAAGTTTCTCACCTGTTTGCAGCCCGATTCATGGAATTAATGTGCGCTGAAACTTCCCGTGCAAGCGTGCGAAACCGTGCGAATCGCAGTGCAAGTGCGAAAATCGCAGCAAAACCTGCGCACATCGATTCATGGAAGTCCATGCGTGAGTAAAATGTGGGATGTGCGCTGAAAATCTGCGTGGTGCACGCCGGCGCACAGGTCATCTAACGGCGTGCGCTACGGCCACAGCGAAAGCGCACATACCGCGGTGCACATAACAAAAGTAGGCATAACACGGGGCGTGACACGCGGAATGGGGAACAACGCGTGAAAATGTGGGCATCACGGGGGAAGTACAGGAGGCAAGTGCGCGGAACGCCCACACCCTCGCCTACAACACGTATTCATGGAATCGAATAGGGCAAACCAGTGCACCGGCCAAGACGCGCACAGGCCTAAACACGTACGCCACATGAAGGCAGGCGGTAGCGTCCCTGCACATGAAAAAAATGGGCGCCAAAATGTGCGCTAACAAAAAGCACGTATATACAGCTCTGATGATTGTCCCATACTGTGGCCCTGTAGGACAAATGACGTGCAAAGGGGTACGCGACAAACATGAACACCCGCTGTGTCAAAAATAGCGTGTGCGTGTATTTCAGGGGTGCGCGGGAATTTTCACACGCGATTGGCCTTGGGCGAGCGGAGTGCGTGTAAATCTGGGGTTGCGGGAAGTTTCACACGCGATTGGCCTGGGTACGTGTAAATCTGGGGTGGGCAGGAAGTTTCACACACGATTGGCCTTGGGCGAGCGGGGTACGTGTATTTCGAGGGGTGCGCGGGAAGTTTCACACGCGACAGGCCCTGTGCGAGTAGGGTACATGTATATCTGGGGTGCAGGGGAGTCCTACAAGTGAAATGGCAGTGTGGGTCCTCCCAGGTGTTCCCTCTACACCCTCCACGGCCCCTGCAGGAAGCCCACACCACAGGGGACTACCCTGCACCCCTGGTCATGTCCCGCAGGCAGCCCATCAACCATGGGCATGCCCCCCAGACAAGCCACATGTCACCTTGCACTACTGATCACCAACGCATGACCCCCTCCACCCCTACCCCCCAGTAGTGCAGTACACCTGCCAGCAGGCCCCCACTCATGTCCCACTCATGTCCCCTTCCACCCCCACCCACCAGCAGTGCAGGGCACCTGCCAGCAGGCCCCCACTCATGTCCCACTCCTGTCCCCTTGCACCCCCACCCCCCAGCAGTGCAGGGCACCAGCCAGCAGGCCCCCACTCATGTCCCCTTGTACCCACACCCCCCAGCAGTGCAGGGCACCTGCCAGCAGGCCCCCACTCATGTCCCATTGCACCCCACACCCCAGTAGTGCAGGGCACCTGCCAACAGGCCCCCACTCATGTCCCCTTGCACCCCCATCCCCCAGCAGAGCAGGGCACCTGTCAGCAGGCCCCCCACTCATGTCCCATTGCACCCCCACACCCCGGCAGTACAGGGCACCTGCCAGCATGCCCCCACTCATGTCCCACTCATGTCCCTTTGCACCCCCACCCCCCGGCAGTGCAGGGCACCTGCCAGCAGGCCCCACTCATATCCCCTTGCACCCCCATCCCCCAGCAGAGCAGGGCACCTGTCAGCAGGCCCCCCACTCATGTCCCATTGCACCCCCACACCCCGGCAGTACAGGGCACCTGCCAACAGGCCCCCACTCATGTCCCACTCATGTCCCATTGTACCCCCACCCCCCAGCAGTGCAGGGCACCTGCCAACAGGCCTCCACTCATGTCCGATTGCACCCCCACCCCCCAGCACTGAGGGGCACCTGCCAGCAGGCCCCCACTCATGTCCCCTTGCACCCCCACCCCCCAGTAGTGCAGGGCACCTGCTAACAGGCCCCCACTCATATCCCTCTCATTGCCCATTGCACCCCCACCCCCCAGCAGTGCAGGGCACCTCCCAACAGGCCCCCACTCATGTCCCACTCATGTTCCATTGCACCCCCAACCCCCAGCAGTGCAGGGCACCTGCCAACAGGACCCCACTCATGTCCCATTGCACCCCCACCCCCCAGCACTGAGGGGCACCTGCCAGCAGGCCCCCACTCATGTCCCCTTGCACCCCCACCCCATAGCAATGCAGGGCACCTGCCAACAAGCCCCCACTCATGTCCCCTTGCACCCCCACCCCCAGCCGTGCAGGGCACCTGGCAGCAGGCCCCCACTCATGTCCCCTTGCACCCCCACCCCCTGCAGTGTAGGGCACCTGCCAGCAGGCCCCCACTCATGTCCCACTCATATCCCCTTGCACCCCCACCCCCCAGCAGTTCAGGGCACCTGCCAGCAGGCCCCCACTCATGTCCCCTTGCACCCCCACCCCCCAACAGTGCAGGGCACCTGCCAGCAGGCCCCCACTCATGTCCCATTGTACCCCCAGCAGTGCATGGCACCTGCCAGCAGGGCCCCACTCATGTCCCACTTATGTCCCCTTGCACCCCCTCCCACCAGCAGTGCAGGGCACCTGCCACAAGACCCCCACTCATGTCCCCTTGCACCCCCACCCCCCACCAGTGCATGGCACCTGCCAGCAGGCCCCCACTCATGTCCCACTCATGTCCCCTTGCACCCCCACCCCCCAGCAGTCAGGGGCACCTGTCAGCAGGCCCCCACTCATGTCCCACTCATGTCCCCTTGCACCCCCACCCCCCAGCAGACAGGGACACCTGCCAGCAGGCCCCCACTCATGTCCCCTTGCACCCCCACCCCCAGCAGTGCAGGGTACCTGCCAGCAGACCCCCACTCATGTCCTCTTGTACCCCCACCCCCAGAAGTGCAGGGCACCTGCCAGCAGGCCCCCACTCATGTCCCACTCATGTCCCACTCATGTCCCCTTGCACCCCCACCCCCCAGCAGTCAGGGGCACCTGCCAGCAGGCCCCCACTCATGTCCCACTCATGTCCCCTTGCACCCCCACCCCCCAGCAGTCAGGGTCACCTGCCAGCAGGCCCCCACTCATGTCCCATTGCACCCCCACCCCCAGCAGTGCATGGCACCTGCCAGCAGGCCCCCACTCATGTCCCACTCATGTCCCCTTGCACCCCCACCCCCCAGCAGTGCAGGGCACCTGCCAACAGGCCCCCACTCATGTCCCACTCATGTCCCATTGCACCCCCAACCCCCAGCAGTGCAGGGCACCTGCCAACAGGCCCCCACTCATGTCCCATTGCACCCCCATCCCCCAGCACTGAGGGGCACCTGCCAGCAGGCCACCACTCATGTCCCCTTGCACCCCCACCCCCCAGCAGTGCAGGGCACCTGCCAACAGGCCCCCACCCATGTCCCCTTGCACCCCCACCCCCCAGCAGTGCAGGGCACTGTTAGGGAGAATTCTCTGTTTAGGCTGAATTTCCTAACCTAGTGAGTCCCCCAGCAGCTTTGCTGGATTTCGGGAGGTTTTTTTTTTTTCCATTCTGCCAAGAGTGAGACTCTTTTTCTCCCACTCTTGGACATGTATGTGTGTAATTCCTTTGAAATGTCAATGTGTTCGATGGGCTATGGGGTCTTTTACTCCATAGGGTCTCATATGTTTTTCTATGTGTGTTACACCGCACCCTACGTGCCGTAACACTGGGGCGTCCTAGCGGACCCCCACCATAGACTCCATACCCGGCGACTGACTACCGTCTCCCCGGGCATGTAAAGTCACCATTGGCTTTACTAGACCTAAATTTACTAACAGAACTAGTACAAACCATCTTATTGTGGATGTACTAGTAGGGGTAATTCGATTACTCCTGGACCTGTTACTTGAGGGGGCACTGTCCCGTCCCCCCTCGTCGAGTTTTGGCTGGTGGCAGTGGAAACTACTTGTTATGTTCGACCCCGAACATAACCCTATGGGATTTGTCCCATTGTTGGAGATTGATACTTTTCCTCGTTAATCTTTAACGTACCACCGGTCTACTTATCTTAAATAAGTTTACCGGATGGTATTTTCTGCCAGAACTCGGTTTTTAAAATGGCATCTGTGTTCGTCTCTGTAACTCCTAAACCAAAGGTTGAGCCCTTTGTTCCACTTTTGGCGGGCTCTGTACAGGGACCCTCCAAAGTGGTGCCATTCTGTCTGGGTTACCACAGGGGTGTGGGAGGGGGTTTAGGCACCCTGGACCGAGTTGCCTTGCCAACTCCGGTCGCACTCTGGAGTGATTGGCCCAAGTGGTGAGCCTCCCCGCTCACCACTTAGCATGTGTTGATTGACAGCTAGGCTGAATGAATGGGGGTTTTCTGCATAAAAGCAGGGCTTTTGGGACTGGATCTTCAGAAGTCGCCACAGGACCTAAAAATCCGACGAGGGTAATGCTGAGCCGACCTGCACGACAACACCTCCGGTGGAGCCCTGCAGATTCGACTCACCACTTCCCGACGACAGAGGAGATCTCCCTGCCGGAGAGTCTCTTCCCCTGACTGGTGGAAACAACCAGTCCCCTTTGCTTTTTATTCGCCTCAGGGCGCAGTGGTCGAATTGCCCGTGCAGAGCACCTCGGCAACCGGATAGCCACTACCCCTGAACCGTGACCAAAAGGAGGTACCTTGTGACGGAGCACTCCGCGCTGGTCTCTTCCCTGGTGGTGCACCGGACTTCACTTTCTTCGACGACGAGAACCTCTCTACTCTTGGCAAAGACCCGACGTGCATCCACCACCAGGAACAACTGCCCCCGCCGGAGCTGCCCTCCACAACAAGGTACCGTGTCCGCCTGGCTTCCCTTTCGTTCGGTTCGAGTGAGGTGTCTTAATCCTCTCCGTTCCGTTGGGTCGCCTCCAAGCTTTTCTCATTTGTCGTTCTGAACTGGTTCAATCTGCCGATAACAATTTGCTACAAAGACTTGAATGCATCTCCACTAGAGACTTTTTGGGACATCGCGCCTTGCCTCTCTCCGAGTGGGCCTGGCCTCTGAACTTTATGATCTATTGTGATTCTTGCCTTCCTGCCTTGCATTTTATCCGCGTAGATTTGAACTGTATTGATTTCATAACCTGCCTATCTTTTTCTCTCCCGTCCTAACTAATGTTCGAGTGTCATCTAGGTTGAGGTATACACCTCTGTCTGAAAATAAGCATGATGGTACCCCTTGGGCTACCTGGGTGAGTGAAGGGTTGAAAAACTTAGAGGGATGGATTAAGGGTTACAAAGTGAACACTTATGAGGGTATGAGAAATCTTTTTATGTTGGAGTCTATTTATGATGCCTGTTCTCCTGAGCTCAGACAGCACTTGGCTGATTCGAAGGGATTGGATTCCAGGGCACTAGCTAAGGCTGCTGACTTGTGGGTTGCCAACAGGGCTACTCATAAGGATTCTGGGGCAACTCAGAAAAAGGACGAGGGAAAACAGCCTAAAAAAGACTCAAAAGAGAATTCGAATAACTCACATTCCAAAGAGGGCCCCAAACAAAACCAGAAGGGTAAGCCACAAGGAAAACCACAGCAGAATAGTGTGTCTTCTGGTGCCAAACCGGAAGGAGGTCAGAACAAGCCACCATTCCAGAAAGCATTCGGTAAATGCTTTGTTTGTGGCTCGACTGACCACGTGAAAGAAGATCCCAGATGTAAGGGTAAACCTTCAGGGGTCCAGCTTGTCTCCTTAGCCTTCGCTCCAGAGGAGGAAGTCCAAATGGCAAGTGGAAACTTTCTACTGCTAGCTGACGAACCCATTGGAATCTCAGCCAGCGTTTCTTTAGTATCTCTGGGATTGTGGGAACAACAGAATTTAGATGTCTATAATTCTATCCCTGATAATACTAAAGAGTATTATAAGGACAGTGTCCAGGTGAATGGTCAGGAGACTCCTGCCATTAGGGACACTGGGGCCAGCATAACTGTGGTGGATAAATCGTTTTTTCAGGCTGAGGATGTTGCTAAGGCACCCAAACGCCTCACCAAGTTAGCTGGAGGGCCTGTGCAGATGCTTCCCCAATTACCAGTTCTCATCCAGTGTAACGACATGACGGTGAAGATACCTGTCAGCATACAGAGTGAGGTACCAGGACGCGTACTGTTGGGTAACAATTTGAAAACTCTCTGAGTTGTTTCGCACACTCCCAGACCTCCTAGTAAACGGTTACAGGAGCCCTGCGGAACCGACTCACCACTTCCCGACGACAGAGGAGATCTCCCTGCCGGAGAGTCTCTTCCCCTGACTGGTGGGAACAACCAGTCCTCTTTGCTTTTTATTCACCTCAGGACGCAGTGGTCGAATTGCCCGTGCAGAGCACCTCGGCAACCGGATAGCCACTACCCCTGTACAGCGACCAAAAGGTGGTGCCTTGTGATGGAGCACTCCGCGGCTGGTCTCTTCCCTGGTGGTGCACCGGACTTCACTTTCCTTCGACGACGAGATCATCTCTACTCTTGGCCAAGACCCGATGTGCATCCACCACCAGGAACAACTGCCCCCGCCGGAGCTGCCCTCCACAACAAGGTACCGTGTCCGCCTGGCTTCCCTTTCGTTCGGTTCGAGTGAGGTGTCTTCATCCTCTCCTTCTGCTGGGTCGCCTCCAAGCTTTGCTCATTCTTTGTTCTGAACTAGTTCAATCTGCCAATAACAATTTGCTAAAAAGACTTGAATGCATCTCCACTAGAGACTTTTCGGGACATCGCGCCTTGCCTCTCTCCGAGTGGGCCTGGCCTCTGAACTTTATGATCTATTGCGATTCTTGCCTTCCTGCCTTGCATTGTATCCGCGTAGGATTGAACTGTGTTGATTTCATAACCTGCCTATCTTTTTCTCTCCCTTCCTAACTAATATTCGAGTGTCATCTAGGTTGAGGTATACACCTCTGTCTGAAAATAAGTGGTACCGGTAGAACCTAGAGTTGTCGATATTTTGCTAGGGGGATTGATCGTTTTCTACTTCGTAGAGTAATTGTGTTTGATTTGTTTGCCGTGATTTGCTTTAGTGTTTTCCATAGATGTTGTGTTATAAATAAATACCTTGATATCTTTACACTAAGCCTTGTTGCGTGTTTGCTTGTCTTGCTGTGAAGAATTGCCCTATTTTGTATACTCCACATACTGCTCAACTTTTCTTGAGAGAAGTCTGACTGCTCAGCCACAGCTACCAAGTGAAACTGTGTGGTACAGACTGCTACCAAGTAGGTTCACCGCCAACGCCTGTAGTCCTAAATCTTTTGCAGTGGTCCCAGAGGGAACTGCACAGGTTTCTGCCTAACAGTTGGGGATGTGGGGGCACCACCATGTCCACAGCCAGGCCCCGGCGTGTTGCAACATTGTGCAGGACACATGCTGCCACTATGATCTTGCACACTACCGGGGGCGCATATAACAGCTGCCCGCCAGAACAGTCAAGGGAGCGAAAGCGTGACTTGAGCACTCCGAATGTGCGCTCCACTATGCCCCGGGTTGCAATATGGGCTGTGTTGTATCTTACCTGGGGAGGCGTGATGGGGTTCCGAATTGGCGTCATCATGTGGGTGCTCAGAGGGTAGGCACTGTCCCCTGGTGAGGAGGTGATGGGTATCATTAGTGGGGTAGTGACATAACTCTGCATCTGACATGCCTGCATGTGCAGTGGCATTCATACTCACCAAGCAGCCATGTATCGCCATGCCGCCCAGCTTCTAGCTCCCGGCTTAGGGTAGACATTCGGTAAATGAAGATGTCGTGGGTGGACCCTGGATAGTTGGCATATACTGAGGTGATGATTCCCTTGGCATTACATACTACCTGCACGTTGATGGAATGCCAGTGCTTGCGGTTCCTATAGATGTGCTCAGATACCCTGGGGGGACGTAGTGCCACATGTGTGCAGTCAATGGCACCTAGCACTTTGGGGAATTGTGCCACACCGTAGAAATCCAGGGCGGCAGCCTGCCTTTCTGCAGGTGTCCTGGGCAGGTATATGTGCCTGCGGACTGATGGGTGTGCAGTGATGATGTTCAAGACCTGGTGTAGGCAGCGTGACTGCGTGGCCTGTGACACCTCACCCACTATGGCACTTGTCCGCTGAAATTATCCAGTGGCCAAGAAGTGCAGTACATTAAGGACCTTCTCCAGGGGGCTGAGTGCTTGGGAGCACAGGGTGGTTGATGTGAGGTCATCCTCCCACTCACTCACCAGGTCCAGTATTATGTGAGGTGGAAAACTGTACCTCCCATACACCTGGTCATCAGGCATCCCAAAAAGGCTGGTTCTGGGAGTGAAAATTCGGGCCCTCACTATCCTCCTCCTCCTCCTTTGGTAACCCACGGCCACTGCTGCTAGGAATGGTATATTCATCCTGGCGTCTGAGCTTGTTTGTTGTTTGCGCGCACTTTTGTGCTGCGCGGGTCGACGTACGCCTGTTTCCTGCTGGCGTACGTGTTTCCGGATTAGCACTTTTTTTGTGCGCATGCCTTAGCCCCGTTCAATGCCATGGATACGTGTTGTTGGCGAGCGTGTAAAACTTCCCGCGCACCCCTGTATACACATACCCAAGCAAATCACGTGTGAGAATTCCCGCACACCCCAGTAATACACGTACCCAAGCAAATAGCGTGTGAGAATTCCCGCACACCCCTGTAATACAAGTACCCAAGCAAATCGCCTGTGAGAATTCCCGCACACCCCTGTAATACACGTACCCAAGCAAATCGGGTGTGAGAATTCCCGTGAACCCCTGCAATACACGTACCCAGGCCAATTGCGTGTACGCGCACTTTCATCCAATTACACGCAATGATACTCTGACGTGCAGTGTTTCCACGTGTGCTCTGTCATCACGTGCTATGAGGGAAACACCTGCGCGCGTCACAGACGCGCTTACGCGCTGAGGGCCTTTGGTCCAATGGAATCGCGTATGCGTGCTGACGCGCTTACACGCTAAGGCCCTTTCCTCGAATTTCACGTTGACGTGCAGGATTTTCACATGCCAAATCACTCCGTATTAAGCTGGCCACGCGTAAGCACACGGAAGACCACGCTCCTGCCCAGAAGGCCGAATTACTGCCCCCCAGAGCCCTGAGCAGCCTCCCACAAGCCATCTGCTGCTGCCTGCCTGCCTGCTGCCACCGTGCCCTGCCATTTTGTTCCTGCACATCTGCCATCTGCAGGGGTCCAGTTGCTGTGTCCACCCCTGCTGGAACAGAAGACTCCCGACTGCTATACCATCGATCCACAGCCCAGCCCCAGGACCCAGTTGCCCACCCACTCCTGCCTCTGGGGTTGCCATGTTGGGCACTGCAACATCTGGCACCAGTGGCAACCCCCGGCCAGAGAGGCAGAGGGGCACCAGCTTCACCGCCACCGAAGTTGGTGTCCTTTTGGAGCAAGTCCTGGGGCAGTATGATGCCCTCTTCAGATCGTCATATGCCAACAAGGAAGTACGGAACAGGATCTGGGACGACTTGGTGGTTGCCATCAACGCGGAGGGGGTGGCAACCCGCAACATCCAGAAAGTCAAGAAGCGCTGGGAGGACTTGAGGTCCAGGACCCTCTTGAAGGCCCGGCGCCTCATGGAGGGGGGCCGGGCCATATGAGTACCATCCAGGTGAGGGTCCTGGAACGTGTAGACCCAGCGCTCCACGCCCAGATCCTTGCGAGGCAGACCCGTCTGGAGTTGAGCGGTAAGTGGGCAAGCATTGCTGTGTGAGGCAGGGCATGTTGCAGTGTGCTGGTTGTCTGATGCTTGCCTGTATGTGTGACATAGGCCATGCACGCATGTATGTGTGCAGGGACATCATGGTCATGCATGTGAGACCAGTAATGTGTGAACCACACGGTTGGTGCATGTGTTTAAATGCATCATGGGAAGCCCTATGCGGATTGGACACATGAGAGCATGCCAGTCTCTGTTCCTGGACATGGGTGGGGGTGAGGGATGGGTGCTGATGCCATGTACATGTATGGTATCCATGTCTGTGTGTCTGACCTGCGTGTCTGTGACTTGTGAATGCCATGGATGCATGACACATGTCTGTGACTATGTACAGATTCACAGATGCTGCCTAGTTATCCTTGTATCCACTGTGTCTGGGGTGTACAAGGCCAGATGGATGAAATAACATTGATGTGTGTGCATGTGATAGGCATGACCCATGATGCATGTGAGTTCCATCACAACATTGTATGTTTGGAGAGTCCCAGGGACATGTATGCAAATGTCCATAGCATGTGCCATGCCTGTTACTGCGTGTGTTTTGCCTGCACTGACCCATGTTTTGTGGAGGGACATGATGGAAGTGATCTTTGACAGTGCCACTCATCTGCTATTGCTTCCTGTCTAGGGGACCATTGTACAGTACCCTGATGCTTGTGTTCCTTGTCTCCCTCTACACAGCGGCAAGTGAAGAAGAGGGCGGAGACGGCGCTGTGGAGCAAAGCGGCGGGGATGCACCCACGGCTGCATCGGAAGGGGTGGGTGAGCCCCCACAGGGGCTTGCAATGGTGGAAGACGGTGTGGAGCCATCCAGGTTGGTGGTTTCCACAGAGGAGGAGGAGGCCGCTACTGAGGGGCACATGGGGCCTGGTGGGGGCATCCCTGCTGGTGCAATTGGTGCAGTCCAGGGGCAGGGGCAGGAGGCAGCACAGGTCGCCGTGGAGGGGCCTGTGCATGTCACTGTCCCTTACACTGTGACTGCACCACCATGCACCAGCAGGGATGCCTCATCCCAGGCCCGTCCGCAGGTAGGGGGGATGTCCATGTCATCTGACTCCCCTCCACCTGCGGACGAGGGGACCTGTGGCCATATGGAGAAGGTCCTGATTGGTGTCGCGTTGCGCACAGGTGTCATTCGTGATGACGTGCATGCTTCCCGGGAGGAGCTTGCACATCATCACCAAGAGCACCGTGCCAACGTGGCCCAGTTGGGATTGGCCGTGGTCGGGGGTTTCATACATGTGTCGACCAATCTGGCGGCCCTCTCCTCCTCTGTGGAGACTATACGCCAGTTGTTCTCCATGCCGTCTTCCGGCCCAGATGCCACCAGGGCCCCCTGTGGACCTGCCCTGACCAACGCAGCCGACTTGGTGGGGATCCCATCCCTGCCACAGTCGGGAGTCGGAGGTCCAGCAGGGGTGGACACCACAGCAACTGGACCCCAGCAGATGGAGGATATGCGGCATCATTGGGCAGGGCACGTGCACGACGGCGTCAGTGGATTCCATCAGCCTGGATGCCGTTGTGCTGGCAGAGGCAGTTGTGTCAGAGGCAGCAGCGGAGTCAACGTGGGAGGCATCATGGCTCGGGGCAATTTACATCGGAGGGGCAGGCATCGGCCGGAGGGCAGGAGGACCCAGGACGGGAAGTGTCTTCTGTGTGGCAGCAGTGGGGCAAGCAGATAGGTGCGGAGCGGCGGCGGGCGGAAGAGGCGCAGCTCACGATGGTCAGGGCGGAGAACTCCATGCGGAGGTCCCTGAGGCGGGCCGAGTGCCTCGAGGGAATCCGCAGGGAGTTGGAGGAGGACATGTCGGCGTCCCTGCGGATCCTCGGGGCCATGGAACAGGACCGCCTCCGTGACATCGAACAGGAGTTCGATGATGCCCTGGCCCAGGACACCACGGAGTGAGCCGCTGGACTAGCCCGCCGCCTTTGTACATAGTTAATTAGTGTTAGGTTTTATTTCTTTTTTGGGCTGCTTGGACTATGCCCCACTTTTTTGTATATAGTTATTAGTTAGGTAGGTTTTATTGTAGGTTTCATTTACATCGTTGGGATCATGGACCCTGGATTTGCTCTTTGTACATGCTTGACAGTGGATTTGCGGCCTTCATCTTTTATTATTTTTTTCACCATGGAGCAATGGATATTCACTTTACTTTCCCTTTGGATTTGCTTTGTTGGACGGTGACTTTGGACACAATTTCTTTACGGCTATTTTGGAGTCCCATTTTCGTTATTTATTATTTTTGTGGACATGCTGCTTTTTGATTTTTGTTGCCATTAGTGTTTGTTTATATTTCATTCACTTCATTTACACTATAATACATTTTTGTTTCTTACTTCAATGTGTGGACTTCTCTCATTGGTTTCATGCCTGTCAGGATGTGGGTTTTCACAGTCATGTGTTGCCATTGTGTGGGTCTGACGGACCTGTACTCATGCGTATACTGCTTATTTCTTATCTATCATGTAATGGGTAGTTCCATTTTGAATGGATGTAAAGCTTGGTTGGGTGTTTGGACTGGGGTGGCGTGGGGTGGGATTTGGGTGGGCATAGGAGCCTGGGATCTGGATTGTGATGACGTGTTGGCTGGGGTATATGAGTGGGTGCCTGGTGGAGGCTGCCCCTGACTGCTGGGGGGTGGGGGTGCTGGGAGACATGAGTGGGGGCCTGGTGGAGGGTGCCCTGCACTGCTGGGGGGTGGGGGTGATGGGAGACATGTGTGGGGGCCTGGTGGAGGGTGCCCCTGGATGCTGGTGGGTGGGGGTGCAGGGGGACATGAGTGGGGGCCTGGTGGAGGCTGCCCCTGACTGCTGGGGGGTGGGGGTGGTGGGAGACATGTGTAGGGGCCTAGTGGAGGGTGCCCCTGGATGCTGGTGGGTGGGGGTGCAGGGGGACATGAGTTGGACATGATTGGGGGCCTGGTGGAGGCTGCCCCCGACTGCTGGGGGGTGGGGGTGAGGGAGACATGTGTGGGGGCCTGGTGGAGGGAGCCCCTGACTGCTGGGGGGTGGGGTGCAGGGGAACATGAGTGGGGGCCTGGTGGAGGGTGCCCTGCACTGCTGGTGGGTGGGGGTGATGGGAGACATGTATGGGGGCCTGGTGGAGGGTGCCCCTGGATGCTGGTGGGTGGGGGTGCAGGGGGACATGAGTTGGACATGAGTGGGGGCCTGGTGGAGGGTGCCCCTGGATGCTGGTGGGTGGGGGTGCAGGGGGACATGAGTTGGACATGTGTGGGGGCCTAGTGGAGGGTGCCCCTGGATGCTGGTGGGTGGGGGTGCAGGGGGACATGAGTTGGACATGAGTGGGGGCCTGGTAGAGGGTGCCCCTGGATGCTGGTGGGTGGGGGTGCAGGGGGACATGTGTGGGGGCCTGGTGGAGGGTGCCCCTGACTGCTGGGGGGTGGGGGTGGTGGGAGACATGTGTGGGGGCCTGGTGGAGGGTGCCCCTGGATGCTGGTGGGTGGGGGTCGAGGGGGACATGTGTGGGGGCCTGGTGGAGGCTGCCCCTGGTTGCTGGGGGCTGGGGGTGGTGGGAGACATGTGTGGAGGCCTGGTGGAGGCTACCCCTGGACGTTGGTGGGTGGGGGTGCAGGGGGACATGAGTGGGGGCCTGGTGGAGGGTGCCCCTGAATGCTGGGGGGTGGGGGTACAGGGGGACATGAGTGGGGGCCTGGTGGAGGGTGTCCTGTACTGCTGGGGGTGGGGGTGATGGGAGACATGTGTGGGGGCCTGGTGGAGGGTGCCCCTGGATGCTGGTGGGTGGGGGTGCAGGGGGACATGAGTTGGATATGTGTGGGGGCCTGGTGGAGGGTGCCCCTGGATGCTGGTGGGTGGGGGTGCAGGGGGACATGAGTGGGGGCCTGGTGGAGGGTGCCCCTGACTGCTGGTGGGTGGGGGTGCAGGGGGACATGAGTGGGGACTGGTGGAGGCTGCCCCTGACTGCTGGGAGGTGGGGGTGCAGGGAGACATGTGTGGGGGCCTGGTGGAGGGTGCCGGTGACTGCTGGGGGGTAGGGGTGCAGGAGGACGTGAGTGGGGGCCTGGTGGAGGGTGCCCTGCACTGCTGGGGGTGGGGGTGGTGGGAGACATGTGTGGGGGCCTGGTGGAGGGTACCCCTGACTGCTGGGGGGTGGGGGTGCAGGGGGACATGTGTGGGGGCCTGGTGGAGGGTGCCCCTGGGTGCTGGTGGGTGGGGGTGCAGGGGGACATGAGTGGGGGCCTGGTGGAGGGTGCCCCTTACTGCTGGTGGGTGGGGGTGCAGGGGGACATGAGTTGGACATGTGTGGGGACCTGGTGGAGGGTGCCCCTGGATGCTGGTGGGTGGGGGTGCAGTGGGACAGGAGTGGGGGCCTGGTGGAGGATGCCCCTGACTGCTGGTGGGTAGGGGTGCAGGGAGACATGAGTGGGGGCCTGGTGGAGGGTTCCGCTGGCTGCTGGGGGGTGGGGGTGCAGGGGGACATGAGTGGGGGCCTGGTGGAGGGTTCCCTGCACTGCTGGGGGTGGGGGTGATGGGAGACATGTGTGGGGGCCTGGTGGAGGGTGCCCCTGGATGCTCATGGGTGGGGGTCCAGGGGCACATGAGTGGGGGCCTGGTGGAGGCTGCCCCTGACTGCTGGGGGGTGGGGGTGGTGGGAGACATGTGTGGGGGCCTGGTGGAGGCTGCCCCTGGATGCTGGTGGGTGGGGGTGCAGGGGGACATGAGTGGGGGCCTGGTGGAGGGTGCCCCTGACTGCTGGGGGGTGGGGGTGCAGGGGGACATGTGTGGGGGCCTGGTGGAGGGTGCCCCTGGATGCTGGTGGGTGGGGGTGCAGGGGGACATGAGTTGGACATGTGTGGGGACCTGGTGGAGGGTTCCCCCGGATGCTGGTGGGTGGGGGTGCAGGGGGACATGAGTGGGGGCCTGGTGGAGGGTGCCCTTGACTGCTGGTGGGTGGGGGTGCAGGGGGACATGAGTGGGGACTGGTGGAGGCTGCCCCTGACTGCCAGGGGGTGGAGGTGCAGGGAGACATGTGTGGGGGCCTGGTGGAGGGTGCCCCTGACTGCTGGGGGGAAGGGGTGCAGGGGGACATGAGTGGGGGACTGGTTGAGGGTGCCCTGCACTGCTGGGGGGTGGGGGTGGTGGGACACATGTGTGGGGGCCTGGTGGAGGGTGCCCCTGACTGCTGGGGGGAGGGGGTGCAGGGGGACATGAGTGGGGGCCTGGTGGAGAGTGCCCTTGACTGCTGGGGTGTGGGGGTGCAGGGGGACATGAGTGGGGGCCTGGTGGAGGGTGCCCTGCACTGCTGGGGGGTGGGAGTGATGGGAGACATGTGTGGGGGCCTGGGGAGGGTGCCCCTGGATGCTGGTGGGCGGGGGTGCAGGGGGACATGAGTTGGACATCTGTGGGGGCCTGGTGGAGGGTGCCCCTGGGTGCTGGGGGGTGGGGGTGCAGGGGACATGAGTTGGACATGTGTGGGGGCCTGCTGGAGGGTGCCCCTGGATGCTGGTGGGTGGGAGTCCAGGAGGACATGAGTGGGGGCCTGGTGGAGGGTGCCCCTGACTGCTGGGGGGTGGGGGTGGTGGGAGACATGTGTGGGGGCCTGGTGGAGGGTGCCCCTGGATGCTGGTGGGTGGGGGCCAGGGGGACATGAGTGGGGGCCTGGTGGAGGCTGCCCCTGACTGCTGGGGGGTGGGGGTGGTGGGAGACATGTGTGGGGGCCTGGTGGAGGGTGCCCCTGGATGCTGGTGGGTGGGGGTGCAGGGGGACATGAGTTGGACATGAGTGGGGGCCTGGTGGAGGGTGCCCCTGGATGCTGGTGGGTGGGGGTGCAGGGGGACATGAGTTGGACATGTGTGGGGGCCTAGTGGAGGGTGCCCCTGGATGCTGGTGGGTGGGGGTGCAGGGGGACATGAGTTGGACATGAGTGGGGGCCTGGTAGAGGGTGCCCCTGGATGCTGGTGGGTGGGGGTGCAGGGGGACATGTGTGGGGGCCTGGTGGAGGGTGCCCCTGACTGCTGGGGGGTGGGGGTGGTGGGAGACATGTGTGGGGGCCTGGTGGAGGGTGCCCCTGGATGCTGGTGGGTGGGGGTCGAGGGGGACATGTGTGGGGGCCTGGTGGAGGCTGCCCCTGGTTGCTGGGGGCTGGGGGTGGTGGGAGACATGTGTGGAGGCCTGGTGGAGGCTACCCCTGGACGTTGGTGGGTGGGGGTGCAGGGGGACATGAGTGGGGGCCTGGTGGAGGGTGCCCCTGAATGCTGGGGGGTGGGGGTACAGGGGGACATGAGTGGGGGCCTGGTGGAGGGTGTCCTGTACTGCTGGGGGTGGGGGTGATGGGAGACATGTGTGGGGGCCTGGTGGAGGGTGCCCCTGGATGCTGGTGGGTGGGGGTGCAGGGGGACATGAGTTGGATATGTGTGGGGGCCTGGTGGAGGGTGCCCCTGGATGCTGGTGGGTGGGGGTGCAGGGGGACATGAGTGGGGGCCTGGTGGAGGGTGCCCCTGACTGCTGGTGGGTGGGGGTGCAGGGGGACATGAGTGGGGACTGGTGGAGGCTGCCCCTGACTGCTGGGAGGTGGGGGTGCAGGGAGACATGTGTGGGGGCCTGGTGGAGGGTGCCGGTGACTGCTGGGGGGTAGGGGTGCAGGAGGACATGAGTGGGGGCCTGGTGGAGGGTGCCCTGCACTGCTGGGGGTGGGGGTGGTGGGAGACATGTGTGGGGGCCTGGTGGAGGGTACCCCTGACTGCTGGGGGGTGGGGGTGCAGGGGGACATGTGTGGGGGCCTGGTGGAGGGTGCCCCTGGGTGCTGGTGGGTGGGGGTGCAGGGGGACATGAGTGGGGGCCTGGTGGAGGGTGCCCCTTACTGCTGGTGGGTGGGGGTGCAGGGGGACATGAGTTGGACATGTGTGGGGACCTGGTGGAGGGTGCCCCTGGATGCTGGTGGGTGGGGGTGCAGTGGGACAGGAGTGGGGGCCTGGTGGAGGATGCCCCTGACTGCTGGTGGGTAGGGGTGCAGGGAGACATGAGTGGGGGCCTGGTGGAGGGTTCCGCTGGCTGCTGGTGGGTGGGGGTGCAGGGGGACATGAGTGGGGGCCTGGTGGAGGGTTCCCTGCACTGCTGGGGGTGGGGGTGATGGGAGACATGTGTGGGGGCCTGGTGGAGGGTGCCCCTGGATGCTCATGGGTGGGGGTCCAGGGGCACATGAGTGGGGGCCTGGTGGAGGCTGCCCCTGACTGCTGGGGGGTGGGGGTGGTGGGAGACATGTGTGGGGGCCTGGTGGAGGCTGCCCCTGGATGCTGGTGGGTGGGGGTGCAGGGGGACATGAGTGGGGGCCTGGTGGAGGGTGCCCCTGACTGCTGGGGGGTGGGGGTGCAGGGGGACATGTGTGGGGGCCTGGTGGAGGGTGCCCCTGGATGCTGGTGGGTGGGGGTGCAGGGGGACATGAGTTGGACATGTGTGGGGACCTGGTGGAGGGTTCCCCCGGATGCTGGTGGGTGGGGGTGCAGGGGGACATGAGTGGGGGCCTGGTGGAGGGTGCCCTTGACTGCTGGTGGGTGGGGGTGCAGGGGGACATGAGTGGGGACTGGTGGAGGCTGCCCCTGACTGCCAGGGGGTGGAGGTGCAGGGAGACATGTGTGGGGGCCTGGTGGAGGGTGCCCCTGACTGCTGGGGGGAAGGGGTGCAGGGGGACATGAGTGGGGGACTGGTTGAGGGTGCCCTGCACTGCTGGGGGGTGGGGGTGGTGGGACACATGTGTGGGGGCCTGGTGGAGGGTGCCCCTGACTGCTGGGGGGAGGGGGTGCAGGGGGACATGAGTGGGGGCCTGGTGGAGAGTGCCCTTGACTGCTGGGGTGTGGGGGTGCAGGGGGACATGAGTGGGGGCCTGGTGGAGGGTGCCCTGCACTGCTGGGGGGTGGGAGTGATGGGAGACATGTGTGGGGGCCTGGGGAGGGTGCCCCTGGATGCTGGTGGGCGGGGGTGCAGGGGGACATGAGTTGGACATCTGTGGGGGCCTGGTGGAGGGTGCCCCTGGGTGCTGGGGGGTGGGGGTGCAGGGGACATGAGTTGGACATGTGTGGGGGCCTGCTGGAGGGTGCCCCTGGATGCTGGTGGGTGGGAGTCCAGGAGGACATGAGTGGGGGCCTGGTGGAGGGTGCCCCTGACTGCTGGGGGGTGGGGGTGGTGGGAGACATGTGTGGGGGCCTGGTGGAGGGTGCCCCTGGATGCTGGTGGGTGGGGGCCAGGGGGACATGAGTGGGGGCCTGGTGGAGGCTGCCCCTGACTGCTGGGGGGTGGGGGTGGTGGGAGACATGTGTGGGGGCCTGGTGGAGGGTGCCCCTGGATGCTGGTGGGTGGGGGTGCAGGGGACATGAGTGTGGGCCTGGTGGAGGGTGCCCCTGGATGCTGGTGGGTGGGGGTGCAGGGGGACATGAGTGGGGGCCTGGTGGAGGGTGCCCCTGACTGCTGGTGGGTGGGGGTGCAGAGGGACATGAGTTGGACATGTGTGGGGACCTGGTGGAGGGTGCCCCTGGATGCTGGTGGGTGGGGGTGTAGAGGGACATGAGTGGGGGCCTGGTGGAGGGTGCTCCTGACTGCTGGTGGGTGGGGGTGGTGGGAGACATGTGTGGGGGCCTGGTGGAGGGTGCCCCTGGATGCTGGTGGGTGGGGGTGCAGGGGACATGAGTGTGGGCCTGGTGGAGGGTGCCCCTGGATGCTGGTGGGTGGGGGTTTAGGGGGACATGAGTGGGGGCCTGGTGGAGGGTGCCCCTGACTGCTGGTGGGTGGGGGTGCAGAGGGACATGAGTTGGACATGTGTGGGGACCTGGTGGAGGGTGCCCCTGGATGCTGGTGGGTGGGGGTGTAGAGGGACATGAGTGGGGGCCTGGTGGAGGGTGCTCCTGACTGCTGGTGGGTGGGGTTGCAGGGGGACATGAGTGGGGGCCTGGTGGAGTGTGCCCCTGGCTGCTGGGGGGTGGGGGTGCAGGGGGACATGAGTGGGGGCCTGGTGGAGGGTGCCCTGCACTGCTGGGGGGTGGGGGTGATGGGAGACATGTGTGGGGGCCTGGTGGAGGGTGCCCCTGGATGCTGGGGGGTGGGGGTGCAGGGGGACATGAGTTGGCCATATGTGGGGGCCTGGTGGAGGGTGCCCCTGGATGCTGGTGGGTGGGGGTGCAGGGGGACATGAGTGGGGGCCTGGTGGAGGGTGCCCCTGGATGCTGGTGGGTGGGGGTGCTGGGGGACATGAGTGGGGGCCTGGTGGAGGGTGCCCCTGACTGCTGGGGGGTGGGGGGGTGATTGGAGACATGTGTGGGGGCATGGTGGAGGGTGCCCCTGGATGCTTGGGGGTGGGGGTGCAGGGGGACATGAGTTGGACATGTGTGGGGGCCTGGTGGAGGGTGCCCCTGGATGCTGGTGGGTGGGGGTCCAGGGGGACATGAGTGGGGGCCTGGTGGAGGGTGCCCCTGACTGCTGGGGGGTGGGGGTGGTGGGAGACATGTGTGGGGGCCTGGTGGAGGGTGCCCCTGGATGCTGGTGGGTGGGGTCCAGGGGGACATGAGTGGGGGCCTGGTGGAGGCTGCCCCTGACTGCTGGGGGGTGGGGGTGGTGGGAGACATGTGTGGGGGCCTGGTGGAGGGTGCCCCTGGATGCTGGTGGGTGGGGGTGCAGGGGGACATGAGTGTGGGCCTGGTGGAGGGTGCCCCTGGATGCTGGTAGGTAGGGGTGCAGGGGGACATGAGTGGGGGCCTGGTGGAGGGTGCCCCTGACTGCTGGGGAGTGGGGGTGCAGGGGGACATGAGTGGGGGCCTGGTGGAAGGTGCCCTGCACTGCTGGGGGGTGGGAGTGCTGGGAGACATGTGTGGGGGCCTGGTGGAGGGTGCCCTGCACTGCTGGGGGGTGGGGGTGCTGGGAGACATGAGTGGGGGCCTGGTGGAGGGTGCCCTGCACTGCTGGGGGGTGGGGGTGCTGGGAGACATGAGTGGGGGCCTGGTGGAGGGTGCCCTGCACTGCTGGGGGGTGGGGGTGCTGGGAGACATGAGTTGGACATGAGTGGGGGCCTGGTGGAGGGTGCCCTGCACTGCTGGGGGGTGGGGGTGCTGGGAGACATGAGTGGGGGCCTGGTGGAGGGTGCCCTGCACTGCTGGGGGGTGGGGGTGGTGGGAGACATGAGTTGGACATGAGTGGGGGCCTGGTGGAGGGTGCCCTGCACTGCTGGGGGGTGGGGGTGCTGGGAGACATGAGTTGGACATGAGTGGGGGCCTCGTGGAGGGTGCCCCTGGATGCTGGGGGGTGGGGGTGATGGGAGACATGAGTGGGGGCCTGGTGGAGGGTGCCCTGCACTGCTGGGGGGTGGGGGTGCTGGGAGACATGAGTGGGGGCATGGTGGAGGGTGCCCTGCACTGCTGGGGGGTGGGGGTGCTGGAAGACATGAGTTGGACATGAGTGGGTTCCTGGTGGAGGGTACCCTGCACTGCTGGGGGGTGGGGGTGCTGGGAGACATGAGTGGGGGCCTGGTGGAGGGTGCCCTGTACTGCTGGGGGGTGGGGGTGGTGGGAGACATGAGTTGGACATGAGTGGGGGCCTGGTGGAGGGTGCCCTGCACTGCTGGGGGGTGGGGGTGCTGGGAGACATGAGTTGGACATGAGTGGGGGCCTGGTGGAGGGTGCCCCTGGATGCTGGGGGGTGGGGGTGATGGGAGACATGAGTGGGGGCCTGGTGGAGGGTGCCCTGCACTGCTGGGGGGTGGGGGTGGTGGAAGACATGAGTGGGGGCCTGGTGGAGGGTGCCCTGCACTGCTGGGGGGTGGGGGTGCTGGGAGACATGAGTGGGGGCCTGGTGGAGGGTGCCCTACACTGCTGGGGGGTGGGGGTGCTGGGAGACATGAGTGGGGGCCTGGTGGAGGGTGCCCTGCACTGCTGGGGGGTGGGGGTGCTGGGAGACATGAGTTGGACATGAGTGGGGGCCTGGTGGGGGTGCCCTGCACTGCTGGGGGGTGGGGTTGCTGGGAGACATGAGTTGGACATGAGTGGGGGCCTGGTGGAGGGTGCCCCTGGATGCTGGGGGCTGGGGGTGCAGGGGGACATGCGTTGGTGGGCAGTAGTGCAAGGTGACATGTAGGTTGGCTGGGGGGCATGGGCATGGTGGATGGGCTGCCTGTGGGCCATGTGCAGGGTAGTCCCATGTGGTGTGGGCCGCCTGCAGGGGCCGTGGAGGGTGTAGAGGGAACACCTGGGAGGACCCACACGTGCAATTCACGTGTGGTGCTCCCCGCGCACCCCTGGAATACACGTACCCTGATGGAATCGCGTGTGATACTTCCCGCGCACCCCTGAAATACACGTACCCTGCTGCTTTTGCGTGTGATACTTCCCGCGCACCCCTGGAATACACGTACCCTGCTGCTTTTGCGTGTGATACTTCCCGCGCACCTCTGGAATACACGTACCCTGATGGAATCGCGTGTGATACTTCCCGCGCACCCCTGAAATGCACATATCCTGCTGTTTTTGCGTGTGATACTTCCCGCGCACCCCTGGAATACACGTACCCTGATGGAATCGCGTGTGATACTTCCCACACACCCCTGAAATGCACATACCCTGCTGTTTTTGCATGTGATACTTCCCGCACACCCCTGGAATACAGGTGCCCTGATGGAATCGCGTGTGTTACTTCCCACGCACCCCTGATGTACACGTACCCAGGACAATCGCATGTGAAACTTCCCTGAGAACCACTGAAATACACGTTCCCCGCTTGGCGTTTGCTGTTTGGCAGCCCTGTGAACTGGCCCAGGGTTAGCGCATCCCTTTGCGATGATTTGGGAATTTTGAAGGCTTTTCCTTGCGCGAGGGCGTTCTTGGGGGCGTAACTGGCGCTGCTGCAGGGTCGCTGCGCCACTCTGCGCCATTGCTGGTTTCGGAGGCTAAAATACATGAATACGCTGTGCGATTAAATGGATTTTTTCGCACGCGGCTGGCGCAGTGTATCGCACGGGGACACAGTGCGCCAGCCGCGTGCGCCACTTTTGTGCGAATTTCTATGAATTACCCTCTTAATCAGAGTATGTTGCAAGGACAGACAGAGAGATACAGGTGCGTGGTCTGACAAGGCAATGAACCCAATACTTGAATCAAAACAACTGGAAGTCAATTGTCCCAAGGTCAAAAAGAAATCAATGCAGGAGTATGTATCATGACACAATGAGTGAAAGCTATAGTCTCTTTCAGAGGGGTGTTCCAAGCGTCATATATCCGCTAGATTGAATTCATTCATCAGACTTTCCAAAGATCTCCTTCTTTTCTTTGGGATCTGCGTACATTCCCCATTTGAGCAGTCTAATGCTGGATCCAACACTTGGTTAAAGTCACCAGCTAACACAATTGCACTTACATTGTCGCTTTGAAGCAATTGCACCAAAAGCTCATGGGAGAAAAGAGGATCGTCTAAATTAGGCGTATACACATTGCATAAGAGCATCGCTGTATCCTGCACTTTAATAAAAACACAGACAATTCTTCCTTCCTTGTCCATTTTGCTTGAGAGGACTGATAAAGGCAAACTTTTCTTAATGAGTATCGACACACCTCTTTTGCTGGTCGAGTAGGTTGAGAAAAAGGTCTGGCCAACCCATCCCCGTTGAAGTTTCTCAGCCTCTTTAGTCTAGATGTGTCTCCTGGAGGAAAGCGATGTCACAAGAAGTTGATCTCAAATAAGACAAGATTTTAGTCAATTTCACAACTGTCTTTAGGCCAATCACATTCCAGGAAACAATCTTAAAATGGTTCACTGATCTAGTATTCATGTTTCTAGTCTTAGATAAAGTCCAAAAATAAGTGTGATCAGTATAAAACAGTAAGAAAAAAGAAAGACAAGGAAAAGGAAAGATGAAAGGAAAAAACCCACACCCCACCTGGGCATGAGTCAGCCAGATAACTCACAAACCCCTGGCGCTCCACCCTATAGATATATATCTAAGCTGACACCAATGTATAAGAAGAATTGGTATCCCCAATATACCCCTTATTTCTAAACAACTTAATCCACGGAGCATATGCCATATAGAACTGAGAAATTGACCAAATAATAACATGTGCGGTGCAGCTGCGACAGACTCATCAGACGCCATACAATGTGCGTAAGCAGATGACACAATAACCAAAGTAAAGCATGCAGTCAAAGTGATTTTTGTTACGTCAGTGTTCATATCCATTACCCATGCCAAACCACTAAATAAGAGCACATTTTCAAAACCAGCCCCATGTGATCACAGAATACGGACAAAAACAGCATAGCGTGCTTTCCCTCTACAACGCATCATCAATGTCACCACCTGAAACATAAATGACATGGCACCAAAAAAGAAACAAAAATATACACTCAATGAGGTGTTGACAAATGAGCAGGATCTATAAATCTAATATGTCAGCAGCCCAACGGAACAAGTCAACCTGTTCAGCTCTGAACATACCCAAACAAACTTCCAGGCACACAAATCACCCCATCAGTATTACCTAATTTAACCCAGATGCGAGCAACATCTGTAAATTAGTGCCATGTATACATGTCTCTTCAAGGGCAGCGCCCCAAAACCCAAAAAGTACATCCAATGATATGTGACCTCAGGAATGAACAATGCAATACAGGTTCCTATTGGCCCACTCTTCCCTTTATACTCACATCCCACGCAAAACAACTCTGCGCGCCCCCGGGGTACCACTCCCCCACGTGACACCAACACCAGAACCACCCCATCCCTCCACGCCCTGTGCGCCCCAAGGCGGCCAGCGCCTCACCACACACACATCACACAATCCTGCGAACCCCCAATCAAACCCATGCCCGCATAGGCCACTCCGCGCAATCCCACCGCCCCCGACAGAACAGCACCGCGTCCATCAGCACGCCGCACCACCATATCGGTATCATAACACCCCGCCAAGGATAATGGAGCCGCACAGAACAGCCCACGCAAGCATGAGCGTGATTAAAGGTCCATAAAGACCACGCAGCGCACGCACAATGAAGCACAAACCGCTATAGAACACCCAAAGCAGAACAGGGCCACACAAGGGAACACCCTGGAAACACACAGAACCACTCCGAGTACAAAGTCAAATTCCATAAAATGCCATCCCTTCACAATCACCAGTACCCCGTAATTAAAAGTGGTTCTGAATGCAACATTCCGTGATATAGCACATGAAGCCCCGTCCTACGCCCAAAGAGCCTCCTGTCACGACCCTCGCCCAAAACACCCTCTGGCAAACCCATTGGCCAGGTGGAGTCAGGACTCGGGCCTCTAGAGCCTGTCATCCTCTTCAAAAGCCCTCAGGGGGCGAGTCCTGGCGCCTATAGATACACCATGAAAAACAATGTGCTTGGGAACTACTTTATTGTATTGTCAGCCAACATGGAGGCATCCACATAGCTTGGTTCCTAAAAACCAAGCTATGCAGTCTAGTGTTTTGGGTGTGGTAGCCTAGGGACTACTTTACCTAGACTATTTTGTTGGGGCTATTTAAACCACACCCGAGCAAGACAACACGCTTTGCGTTACTTCGCAGCTTGCAACGTGACGCTCACCGTGTCCAGCTATTCCCTCGAACCTCAGAGAAGCAGAACCTGCAAGGAGACAAAAGGAACATCATTAGCAGCAGCATCTTACCTGCAGTCTTCATCTTTAAACACTCGCAGCTACTGAGAACAGATTCCTCAAATCTGCACTGTTCCCGGACAGAACGACCTGAAAGAGGAAGATAGAGGCAACATTAAAGAAAGCTGTAGAGACATTTACAAATTACGAACTGCTCAAAAGGCTTACCTGGCTGGTCGCCTCTCGCTGGCACCACTCCGGACATTCCACTCGTGCTGAAGAACACTGCAACCTATAAGGAAGGAAAACACAGGTTAGCAAAGGACAGACTTCACAGCGCTGCGCATAGTGCTTACTTACCGCATCATAGCACTCTTGAGGCGCCATCATTTACCAGCGGGGCTCAACCAAGCCAGTTTGCCGCGCTGAAGCTCTGCATACCTAAGGGAGAAAAAAAGAGACATTTTAAACAAAGAGAAAGGCATGCAGGATAGCAACCAAACTAAAGAACATCAATAAGACCTACCTGAACAATATCAAACGGGCCGGCATCAGTGAAGTAACTGGACCGCATTCGCCCATGAAAGACAACGCGCCCCTGCAAAGAAGACAGGATGGAGAGCACGCCTAATTCTACCACAAGGCAGAACCTTCCCCACAGACAACATCAGGGCAAAGCTGAGAAGCATACCAGCGAGTAACCCGGCTGGGTGCGTCCCTGTGGATACCAGGTGAGCGTAACACCTCCTCATCTAAATATGCGTGCTGTACAGTTATTAGTGAGGAAATGCACTTCCTAAAAAGGGAAGGTCCGATTCTCCACATCACATCACCTAAGATGGGGGGTATCGCTACATGAACGTGGATTAACTTAAAATGCTGCACAAGGAACCCCGTTAATCATTGTATCCTGCACATATCATACGCGGCTCACCGAATCAATCACAGGCAGCGCCGCCGGCTCCAGTTACATGAACATTAAGCCTCATGCAATCAGATGGCACAACCCGGAAGACCGATGCTACGAAATGCTAGCATCATCACGCACGCAACGTGCCTCCTCATCAAAGTCCCTTTTTCGAAAGTCCATCCATGCAAATGATACGCAACAATATGACACTGAGTAGTTGCTAAATGCTAAAAAATGCTAAGTGCAGCACGCGCAACACTGTTTAATGGAAAATGCCAAAATCATTAAAATAATGAAATGAAAGCAAATTTTAAGCATATAAATATAATAACAATAAAAATAACACATATTAAAGTGAAGTACTCAAAGCAACTAACCAGGAAAGAAAAGGGGAGAGGTAAAAGAGCACATAAAACCACCTACGGTGGTGAAATTATACAGGGATAGTTTCTGAGCCAAGCACAGGCTTGATCCGGGGTATCAGTAAATTTAATCCCTTCTGGCAGGAAAAGCTTCAGGACAGCAGGTTTCAATAGTGAAGTTGTAAGTCCACGTTCCTTGGCAAGGACATCACAGCTTGTAGAGAACAGTACATAATGATGTCAGTGTAACAGATTTGAAGGTACAATGCAATGAAGGTAAGGGTCCAGGGGGAGAATGGATGAAGAAGAACAAGCTGTAATATAGAGATTATGAGTCAATGCAAGAGAGTGGTTCTAGATCACTAGTCATCTGGCTCGGGTAACCGAATAGTCCCACTGCTGTTAACTCCTGTAGAGCAGTGGGGCTAGAAAGGGAAGTCTCCAATGATCACATGGAAAGGTGATAATCTTGTCAGCTTTGTGAGGGGGTCAGAAATAATGTGAGTCAGACAACTTTGTAAAGAGTTTTCAAATTTAGCCATTTCATTAAATAAAAAGGATGGATAAACGCTTCACTATCCTGACCCTGCCGATGATTTCCCCGCATAAAATAAACTAAAGGAAACACTCTAACAGAAGGGTATCTGTCCCTCAGACTTGTACAACCAATAAAGCAATGAGGAAATATAGGGAAATTCAATTCAACAATAATATGTAACATTTGATTAGATTCACAATATGATCAATGTCTCTTCTCACAACCTGGGCTAGTTTCCCTTTGCCAGATCTGAACAGGGGTTTTCTCCACAGTTCAAAAGAAACAAGGAAATCTGGTCTGACACACAGTTCCAATAAGGTTCTTAAGGGTTTGACCTTAATCACATAAAGTTCAGTTGCTTTAGTAAGGTATCAAAAATGATTCTAATTTCCAACTCCTCCCGGAGTAAAAACTGTCACACATGTGTCTTCTCCAAGCAGAAAACAGAATAGTCTTGGCAAGGATAATTTGTCAAAAGGTTTGTCTGAGAAAAAAAAAAGTCTATTCCAACTCTTCCAGGTTTCACCTTTGTATTTGTTTAGATGAGTAACAACAAATGTCTTTGTCAGAATGGTTTTCCACAACTTTTGTTTCAAAAAGCTTTGTAACTTTTTCTGGACAAGCTTTCACAATTCTTCTTTGAATGTCACAAATTAACATGAGTTGTTTCTGTTAGAACCACGGTTCAGCGCTTGCATCAACTTCTACCTGGTTATTCCTTTGCCAGGCCCTTTTAGGCAACAACTTCTTGCCATACAGGTATACTCGCCTGCCTGTCTACTTCTTCACCAAAAAGAACAAAAAAGTGCTTCACTGGTAACTTCCAACTTAGAATAACAATAACTTCATTAGACTTCTTTGGCATCAAACTTTAAAAAAGTTCCGGGGAAACAAGGAACCACATTAGTGCTCTTCAGGACTCTGTGGCAACTATGCTCCTCTCTCTCTGGATAACCTTCTCCAGAAGGTCAGCCTGTTTGCCACCTTCCCTTCCTCTTTACACCAACAATAACATTGCCAAATGCTAGTCTCACTTTTCATCTGTCTTGGCTCTGGCAATGCAGGTTTCTATCACTTGATGATCTGTGTTTCATAGCACATAAGCAGTAAGTCTTACCACCAATAAGCCTCTCAGTATTCCGCGATTGCCTTGAGCACTGTTTGTTATGTTGGGATGGCTGGTTGTTAATACACTCTTGGCTTGGGTATTGCTTGTAATCTTTTGGATCATCTACAGCTTCTCCACTGGGTGTTTGGGCGTTCCACAATCTATTGTGCTTTTATACACAATCACTGCTTCAACGGGTATAACGTTTGTTAGTTTTGTACAGTGCGGTGTAACACACATAGAAAAACATATGAGACCCTATGGAGTAAAAGACCCCATAGCCCATAGAACACATTGACATTCAAAGGAATTACACACATTCATGAGTGGGAGAAAAAGAGTCTCACTCTTGGCAGGATGGAAAAAACAAACTCCAGAAATCCAGCAAAGCTGCTGGGGAACTCACTAGATTAGGAAATTCAGCCTAAACAGAGAATTCTCCCTAACAGTGTTGGCCCCCTTTAGTTGGTTTAAGGGTGTGTACAAGATCAGATGGCCTACTTGGAATTAGGTATTCTCAGGGATTAGAAATAATAATTGATAATAAAGCACTCAACACAATAAACTTAGTAAACTATTTCTGTTGCATTTTTCTCCATGCAATATGTATGTGCTATTTCTGAGACCTGTGCATTCCACGTTCTGCAACTTTGAGCAACTGAAGCAATGGCAACTCAGCGAGGCAGACAGCCATTAGAGGTAGGACAAATGTCGCATTAATTAAGTGGTTAAAAACTAAAGTAATATTTTAGCTTAGTTTCCCCCTTTCAGAAAATGCCTACAATCCCACTTTAGTAAGAGGATGAGCGCATGTGAATGCCAGTAACAGCATAACAAACATATGTTTCCATCATTAGTGACTATATAATGAATTTCTTTATGCATACACCATAGTACCAGCTATTCTCAATACAAGCTGCTGTAAAATACACCATCACACTTGCACACGTAAGAATAGTGTACCACCATTAATATGTAAAACCGAATGCTTTTTTCATATTTCGGTGGGTTTTTTGGACAGTAAATTGCACATTTTGTAGGCCATTTTTCCAAAAATTTTGCTAGGGAGAATCCCCCCGAACCTCCCTCGGGGGGGTGGGCTCGCGCGCTGCGCGCGCTCGCTACTAAATTTGCCCTGGGAAATTTACGCCCCACCAGCTTTCAAACTCACCAGCCGCCACTGAAGAAGAGGAACTCTGGACATAGTTTAGAGACTTCAAGCTGTATACCTTAAAGAATAATCATATCAAATGTAATATGCAAGAAACTTGATTTGGATATATTGGGGGTCATTACGACCCAGGCGCTAATTGCGCCAACTTTACCACCATGGTGTAAACTATGTTTACACCATGGTGGATGGCGGATTTACCGCCCCATTCCAAGGTGACTGGGGCGGTAAATCCCCATTTCCCATTTTCCCTCCCCCATTCCCATTTTTGCCCCATAGAGCATAATGGGAGTGGGGAAGGCGCTAATTACGCCACCGTAAATTACGGTGGCGTAATTAGCATCATGGCAGGTTAGCGCCATGGATTTTAACGGCTGCTAAGAGCAGCCGTTAAAATCAGAATAGGCGTTAAGGGTTAACGACGGCGTTAACCCTTAACGCCTGGGTCGTAATGAGGCCCATTGTGTTAATGCCCACATGTGCAGAGGAATGACAGGCATTCAAGTGGCTGCTGCTTATCACATGTTAACCTTTTTATTACCTCCCACTCCATCCCTGAGTCCAGGGAATAATGAGTGGATATGTTTATTCATTTTGTTTAATGGGGGTCACAGAATTTACTGTATCCCAATCAAAACCACAGTTTTGGGCCCACCAAAGGTTAATGCGTTAGTGATCTAATGACAGTTATGGTATAGAAAAACCTGATACACAATATATTGGTGGTTGTGACTACACCCATTTTGTTTTACAAAGCCACATAATTATTAGTTTCTCCTTTTCAAATGTTCTATAGAGCCATCGACAGAAGTGAGCACACCATTACATTTATAGAAATACAGTGTTCACCTTTACACATGAACATAGAATTCAATGTGTTTTTCTAATTTGTTCACACATGTCATATACATAAAATCAACCAGTGATGAAAATAATTTCCCAACTGTGTGGGCTATATACACACTTTTTCATTTATTAAAAACATTTTTATTGTATGTGAACCACATTTTATTACTGGTCTAGTCGTGAAAATAGAATACACACCCAACCAATCTGATAAGCGCATTCTCTTTTGTTCCCTTTCAACCAGGTGATGTGAAGGGAGACACCTTAATTAATTACGGAGGATGTGAAATTCTAGGTTTCCTTTTCCCTGCATGTAGATTCTTCAAAGAGATCATTTTGGCAGAATTCCTTGAGTCCAGGCTACAGGCGGCTAGAACATGGATTAATAAGGAACCTGGAGCGTTTGACTGGAGTCTGGCTGCAAAGTATGTCTGTGAACTGGAAGGAAACAGGTAAGAATGGGATAAGTGGGCGGTGGGCAAAGCCTCAAACATGTCCTTTCCATTTCAAGCTAATGTGACTTTTCATTCGATCTGAATGAAGGTCTGAGCTATTTAGTCATGATGGAATGAGCATCTACAGTGTGACTAAATGAGCAAGGAATGACAAAAGCCATTGCCAAACCAGAAGGCGGTGCATAAAGGAAATGAGCTTTCCAGGGCTGCACTAACACAGCTTTGGGGTGCACTTGGCTGGAAGGCACACAGAGACTGTGCAAGATGCAACCCATGGATGTGTACCCCTTTTTTCTAAAAGAAAATCAGTTCCGGAGCCCACGTGCAGTACTCAGGTACATTGCAATATTTGGTTAATGCTGACCCCAGGGCTTTTTTGAAAGTGCAAACAAACTCTTTTTTTACAGATGAAGGCAAACACAATTTATAAAAAGATTTCAATGTTGGTAATGTGCAGACCTAGATGAAATTTCCCACATAAACCTTGAGTCACATGAATTTCAAGTGATTGAACTAAGCTTTTTAAAATGTCATCAGGAGTTCAAGCACATGGCTTAAAAGGGGGAAACAAGGTTGGGGCTTTTTACAGTGTACGGCAGCTTTCATAGATGCACAGGATCATTCCTGGAGGCCGGCTAAGGAAAGGGTAGGATTCATACAATGGGGTGCAGTTAGAGTAGTTGAGTAGGAAGAATGAGGGGGAGCGGTAGTGTGTGACTGGGGCCCTGTCAAAGAGTTAGATTTAAGGATGGTTATGCTTACCTGGCACTGTGTTACACAGTCATCGATTTAAAGTGGACAAACAACACATGTGTCATATGGAGGGGGATAAAGGAGGGGGAATCCCTGAAAAGAGGAGCTGGTTGGGTGACTGCAAAAGACTCACGCATGGGACCTCTTATTCTAAACACACCTGCAAGGAGGAGCAGGGGCAGCAAGGAATCCTTGAGGGCAGGTTGTGGGAGAGTCAGGCTTGCCTCATATTTCTGGGATGAATGTCCGTCTCATGAAGTGAATGGGTGAGACATGGCCAACACTGATTCTGGGAGGCAGTTGAGACATGTGCCATTGGGTGACACCTTTTCAGAGGTTGAACAGCCTCCAACCTTGCAGACAGCTTGTTGAAGAGTTAGACTCACCAGATTTTGATGTGAGTGAGCAGCAGAAGATCAGAGGGTTGGGGTGACACACCAGTCAGAGTCTGTCTCTTCAAGTGAGTGGAAGAAACATGTGCCATCAGGTGACACCTGGGGGGTATAGCTGGAAATCCCAAAAGGAAGATTGTGGATTTGCTAGGGAGGAGCAGCAAAGATTTGGGGATGCTGGTGACTCACCAGTCACTCCCATCTCTCGACATAAGTGGGCTAGACACCTGCCATTGGGTTACACCTGGGAGGAATCTCTGAGGTCAGCTTGTGGGAGAGTCTCACTGATGTACATTTGCTGGGAGTGAGCAGAAGTGATTCAGGGATGTGGGTGACTCACAGAGAGAGGTTTGATGGTCATTGAAGAATAATTCCAAAAAGCATACAGACAAAAATGGATGTGAACTGGGGGACTACCAGCCCTGATGAGGTAGCAATACCTTTCAGATAAATGGGGATGCAGAATTTACTCAAAAATCAATAATCGAAACGACCCAGAAAGTTGGCCTAAAGATAACTGTTTTAATGTCAATTATCTAAAACAAGGAGTACAACGAACGTCTGCGGACATTCAACCATATAATCTCAACAAGTTTAATAAAAGATTACACTCTTATACTGAAACCTCGTCATAGGTGACGTCAACCTACGTATTACTAACGTCATCCTAGGTGGCAGACTACAAAAACCTACTGGTAAGTGTGATTGGGTCTAACGGAACACCTAAGTACACGTTCCATACTCAACTAAATGGGCAAAGAGGAGTGATAGGTTTCTTAACGTCAGGTGGGGCAACTAAGCCCTCACCTGAAACAGGTCACCATGAACGTCACTAAATACATGATGTTCTATTGGTTACACAAACTATAGGGCCCTCAACTATGTGGCCCCCTACACTTGGTTGGCTTCTAACCTCCGTCAGTTGCTGGTGAGCTAGGGCCTCATCAAGAGTCTGGCGGTAACCCTTCAATGCAGCGGTAGCATTATTACTGCCGCATTTAAGGGTCCACCAGATCATGGCTTCAGCTGATTTCCCCCAGCTCTTAGCTGGGAGGAAATCTGCTGAAATTTCACACTCATACCGCCAGCGGAAAATCCGCCGGCGCTAAGAGTGCAAAATTTCCCTATTGAGCTAAATGGGGAATGGGGCATTCCTGAATGGGCTCAATGGGGAATGGGGATTTCCAGTTCCGCCAAACCCTTGATCCGGCACTAATAGCACCGGTCGGTTTGGCGGTAGGGCAACGTAGTGGAACCATCCATTCTTTACTCATTCCTATGTATCTATACATTGGCGCTTGCCGCAATCAATTCACTATAAACCTAGCCTCATGAAAACATTGTCTGGTTGCTTTACTTTGCATCTGTACACGTGTTAACTGGCTTGATATCATCATTGTTTCTGTAACCTAAGCCTCTTCATCTCGAGCGAGGTGTCGCTTATCTTTGATACTTTCTTTGATGCCTTATAAAATATCTGCATTCTCTAGTCTCTGCATCTCTTCTTTGCACGTCAACTTGACTCTGTGGGGATGATTCATGGAACAAATGTGCGCCGAAAATCGTGGCGCAAGCGTGAAAAAGCAAGCTCACGCGCACGCGTGTGATTCATGGAAGGACCTGCGCGTGTTTTCCCCGGGATGTGCGTCAAATCCGACCGTGGCGCACACAGACGCACATGTCACTGCAACATCCCGAACGCCATGCGCGACGTTCACAGCAAAAGCACACAACGTCAGCACACATACCAAAAAGGGGGCAGAACACGGGGCGGAACACGCAGAATGGGGAACAACGCGTGAAAGTAAGGGCGTAACTGGGGAAGTACTGCTGGGAAGTACACGGAACACCCACAGGCACGCAAACTACACGTATTCATGGAAACAGGCCTAAACACGTCCGCCACATGAAGGCAGGCGGTAGCGTCCCCGAGCATTATAAAAAGTGTGCGCAAACAACAAACACGTATATACAGCTACAATGAATGTCCCATTTCTCGCAGTACTGATCATGGGACACCGCAGGAGGAGAAGAATAGGCAGGCCGCGCATTTCTTTTGCCCAGGTCCAACCTTATTGGGATGCCTGATGACCAGGTCTATGGCAGGTATAGGTTTCCACCTCATATCTTGGAAGCAGAACTATGAGGGTCTACTCAGACCAAGCATCAGCCACCCCCTCCCCTATCAACTGTGGAAGTACCACAAGGGTCCTGCACCTCCCCGACTCTATACAACTTATTCACACTCCCACTATTCAACGACTTAGAAGAATTCGGCATAACGTTCACCAACTATGCCGACGACACTCAAATCCTTCTCCCACTAACTGATGACTATGAGCAAGACCTGAAAACCCTACAAAACACTTATGCCATCATCCAGGCATGGATGGCAGCCAATGGCCTCTGTCTCAATGGAGATAAGGCATAGATCCTACTAGTTGGCCCTAAAGAAACTCTCAGCAAGCTAGACAATAAATACAGTACTTTCCTCATCGAGAACTCAGTAATCTCCGTCTCCCCGGCTGTAAAAACACTGGGGGTATACCTAGATTCCACCCTGTCCATGGACAGACATGTCAGTTACATCTCCTCCTCAGCAGCTCTTACAACCAAGATAATCAATGCAGTAAAACCTCACCTGTCCACCACAAACTGCCTCAACATCGCCAGAGCCACTATGGGCGCGAAACTGGACTACTGCAACGTCCTCCTGCTAGGTACCTCAGCCAAAAACATTAATAGACTCCAGATTGCACAAAACAACGCTCTGTGAGCAGCCCTCAATATACCAAAGAGAGAACACATCTCCCTAGCAAGACAAAATGCCCACTGGCTCCCAGTTAAAGAGCGCATCCAGTTCAAGACCCTAACCATTACCCACAGATGCATATCCCAATCTGCCCCTAGCTACCTTACTGATCGGATACAACCAGTCCAATCACTCAGACCCAAAAGGGACCTATATGCCAACTTGCAATTCCTAACTTCACTAGGGCCAAAGCTGGCGGCTCGAGTTTCGAAGTCCTAGCACCAAAAGCCTGGAACTCCCTACCGCCCAAACTAAGAGCTGAAACATCCCACACAGCTTTTAGAAAAGCTCTGAAAACCATCCTATTTAAGTGAATCTCATTTTTTAATTCTATTGCATGCAACAATGTCTGTAAACTACAACTGTTCCATGATCACGGTTCCCATGTAACCCTGGAACCACAGCCATTCCTGTAACCGAATCAACATGTCAAGTAAACTTTCTTGTAACAGCGCCACGATGCCCGAGGGCAGCTGCTGCGCTTTAAAAATGCAAATAAATAAAATAAATAAATAAATAAATATCATCCTAGGCCTGGTCCAGGAGTGGGGGGATGACCTCACATCACCCACCTTGTGCACCCCAGCACTGAGCCCCTTGGAAAGGGTGCTCAATGTACTGCATTTCTGGGCCACTGGGTCATTTCAGCGGACCACTCCATAATGGGGGGGGGTGTTTCATCACAGCCCACACAGTCACGCTGCCTACACCAGGTGTTGGCAATCATGATTAGGCGACCCCCAGTCCGCAGGCACATATACATGCCCAGAACACCCGCAGAAAAGCAGGCCATGGTCCACACTTCCCCAAAGTGCCCTGGATTGCACCCATGTGGCCCTACGTCCACCTCTGGCCACGGAGAATATCCACTGCAACCGCAAGCACTGGCATTCCGTCAATGTGCAGGTTGTATGCTATGCACCGGGGATCATCACCTCAGTATATTTTAAATATCCTTCGTCCAACCATTAAATTTTCATGTGCAGAATGTCCACCCTGAGCCGGGACCTGGAAGCTGGGAAGCATGGCGACACATGGCTCATTGGTGAGTACAAATGCCTGTGCACATGCATGCATGTCATACACAGACAAATACATAAACCAAACTAATGACAAACATTATCACTTCCCCAGGGGACAGTGCCTACCATCTGAGCACCCACATGGTGACGCCAATACGGAACACCACCACCCCACCCCTGGTAAGATACAACACAGCCCATATTGGAACCTGGCCCATAGTGGAGGGCACATTTGAAGTGCTCAAGTCACCCATCTGGTCCCTTGACCGCTCTGGCGGGCAGCTACTGTATGCACCTCCAGTAGTGTGCAGGATCATTGTGGCAGCATGTGTCCTGCACAATGTTGCAAGACGGCGGGGCGTACCGGTGGACATGGTGGTGCTCCCACATCCCCAACCACACGCACAGGCGCTGCGCATGTGAGGGGAAATGCCTCACCTTTGTGGCCTCCCAACCATGGCACAGATGTACAAGTACCAATGGGAGGTGCACACAACAATTGTCCTGGGCAACTTGGTTGGGGGGGCAAGGAACGTGATGCAAACAGCACCCCTGTGCTCCTGCAAGGCTGCATGTGGCCCCTTAGGCAAAATGACGGGTCACGCGTCGTTCATTCATCCCAAAATATCAAGAAAAAGAGATACGCAACCCCTGTAGCCCACATGCATGTAAAAAAACACACGGAGCATGCTGTTGCAGCCAGGAACACAAAAAATGCGTACGTGGTCAACACGCAGGCTAGTATGACCGAAAAAAAGGGGTATGCCACAAACAGGGACACCCGCAGTGGGAAAAAAAGTGTGCGCGACTCACCGTCTGCCGTACGTGTAGAAGAAGAATGTGTAGGCAACACCCCCGCCAAAAGAAGAAGTACGCACTGTAGCCGCTGTGAAGTAATCGCGTGTGAACCCCAACATCTGGAAAACACATGCACTGCTCTCAAAGAAAAGCACGTACAGAGTGATGGAAAGCCACGTGGGACCTTTAACCCGTGCCGAGGGAAGTGCCTGTGCGTGTTACGTCACATACGCACTTACGCGCTAAGGGCCTTTCCTCGAATTACATGCTGACATGCTGTTTCTTTACATGCCAAATCACTCTGTATCAAGCTAGCCATGCGATTACACACGGAAGACCACGCTCCTGCCCAGAAGACCGAATTACTGCCCCCCTGAGCCCTGAGCAGCCTCCCACGAGCCATCTGCTGCTGCCTGCCTGACTGCTGCCACTGTGCCCTGCCATTTGGTGCCTGCACATTTGCCATCTGCAGGGGTGCAGTTGCTGTGACCACCCCTGCTGGAACAGAGGACTCCCGAATGGTGTTCCATCAATCCACAGCCCAGCCCGAGGAGCCAGTTGCCCACCCACACCTGTCCCAGGGGTTGCCATGTCCGACGCAACACCATCCGGCACCAGTGGTAACCCCCCAACAGAGAGGCAGAGGGCTACCAGCTTCAGTGAAAAGTAAGTTGGTATCCTGGTGGAGCAAGTTCTGGGGCATTATGATGCCCTCTTCACACCATCGCGTGCCGACAAGGAAGGACGGAAGAGGATCTGGAAGGACATAGTGGGTGCCATCAACACGGAGGGGGTGGCACCCCGCAACCTCAAACACGTCCAGAAGCGCTGGGAGGACTACAAGTCCAGGACCCTCAAGAAGGCCCGGCGCCTCTTGGAGGCAGCGGATGCAGTGGGACGCTGGGTCCAGTTTACCACCCAGCAGATACGGGTCCTGGAGCGCATTCACCCTGTGCTTCACCACCAGATCCTCAAAATGCAGGCCCGTCTGGAGTCGAGCAGTAAGTGCCCATGCATAAACGTTTAAAACAGTGCAGTGGTAGTAGTTAGCTACTCGGTTGCATGTGTCACATGGGTCATGTATGGATGTGTGTGTGCAGGGACGTGATGGTGCTGCATGTGAGTCCAGTCAGGCATGACCCACATGGATGGTGTATGTGTTACAATGCATCATGCAGAGCAGCATGCGGAACGCACACATGTATGCATGCCTGTGTCTGTATCGTGATATGTTTGTGGTGTGATAGATGTGTGCTGCTGTCATGGACATGCATGAAGTACATGTCCGTGTGTCTGAGTAGTTTGCGTGCCATGGATGCATGACACATGTCCGTGACGATGTGCTGAATCACTGATACACCCTAGTCATCCTTGAATCCACTGTGTCTGGGGGAATACAGGCCCAGTTGCATGACCCCACGGTGATGTGTGTGCCTGTGATCAGCATGTCCCATGATGCATGTGAGTTTCAGCCCACCATTGGGTGTTTCTACGGTGCCTTGGACATGGATGCAAATGTTCGTTGTATGTGCCATGCCTGTTTCTGCATGTGTTTGCCTGCACTGACCCATGTGTTGTGGAGGGACATGATGGAAGTGTTGTTTGGCAGTGCCACACATGTGCTATTGCTTCCTGTCTAGGGGACTATTGTACAGTACCCTGATGCTTGTGTTCAATGTCTCCCTTTACACAGCGGCGAGTGAAGAAGAGGGCGGAGATGGCGCTGTGGAGGAAAGCGTCAGGGGTGCTTCCATCGGCCGGCGACACAAGGCCCAGTCACCCTCCCGGGAAATTCCATCATCCGGGAGCGAGGGAACTGGTGCTGCGTCCGCCGCTACAGCTGCAGCGGAAGGGGCGGGTGATCCCCCACAGGGGCTTGTGACAGCGGAAGATGGTGCGGAGCCATCCAGGTTGGTGGTGCGTGTGGAGGAGGAGGAGGCCGCTTCAGAGCCGCACATGGGGCTGTCACGCTCACCTGATTCCCTCGGGGGCACTGGCCTGGTTTCGAGTGCTGATGCCTCTTCAATGGTGAAGCGCAGGGCTCTGAAGATGGATAGGACGGGCCCCTCTACTCTGGCTAAACTGGCTCGCAGGAATATCCTCCTGTACGTGAAAAGGGAGTATTACAATCTGGCGGAATAATGCTCGAGCCTCCCACTTCCTTCCAACCCTCCTCGATACCCTTCCACGATCCCCCGTGAAGTCTCACCTTAGGGTCTGAAAGGACGAGCTCTCCATCCTGCTTCTGACGAAGGGGCGCGTTGAACCCAGTTACTTCACTGGATTGAGGTTGGATGGGAGTTCAGGTAAGCTTGATTATACTGGTAAGGCGCTGTAAAAGTTCTGTTGCAAGTTCAAAAGTTCAAGCTTTAAATAATAATGTTCATTGTCTTTTTCAGGTGATAATGAAGATTCCTTTGGAGACTTCTTGCAACAAAGCGCTAATGTTGATGTCTTTTCCCCATAGGGGCCGGGGTTCGGAATGCCGGAGATATGGCGCCGACCCGAAGTGAAAAGTGCAGTTCCAGTAAAGATCAGGTAAGTCCTAGATGAGCGCTCAGGTAATGTTTTTGCATTCGCTCATCTAATGTCTTTGTCTTTTTTCCCCATAGGGGCCGGGGTCCGGAAAATGCCTGGAAGCAGCAAGACCCGAAATGAAATGGGAATGACCCAACAGGTAAGTCTTAGAAGGAAACTGAGCTTTTCCTATTCCCTTCCTTCTCTCACCTTGTGTTCTTGTCTTTCTCTCTAGGCTCTGGGAAGTGGCTGCGGATCCGGTTGATCGCTGCTGAAGATGGAGGCGCCCAAGAAAGGTGAGTGAAATGCAGCGCTGCAGCGATCAGAGCGAAATGCTTTTAAAATGATGTCTTCCTTTTCAGGATCGTTGGTGAAATGTCTCTGTGATGCAGGTTTAGCAGGTAAGGCCTTTTTCCTCTCGAATTCTCTTCTTATCACCCTTTGCAGGTGTCCCAGGATGCTGACAGGCGTGGCTGGAGTCCAGAAGCAGGAGCAGACACGGTGAGCATCCAGCTGCTAGGTGCAGAACAACGCGAAGCACGTGTGGCTGTTCGGGTGGGGTTTAAATAGCTTTGGAAGAAGTTCCAGGTATGTATCCTTCCACCGATCAGGTATGTATCCTTCCCCGACCACACCCAGGTGGAAAGTAGTCCCACAGGTAAAGTAGTCCCATTCAGGCATCAAGAGGTCCTGGATGTAGCAGCATGGTCTGCATCAGGTAAGTGCACATAAAAACACTTGAACACATGTCCAGCTTTATGAGCCTGGCGCCTAAGGCGCCAGGACTGGGGTCCAACATGAGCCTGGCGCCTAAGGCGCCAGGACTGCGTCCAAAGGGCCCCAGCTTGGGCCCGCTGGAACTTCCCTGGGGGGAATGATGCCTGCCTCTGGGGTTGCTGGGTCGGACCTGGCTCCTTGGAGGTAGGCATCATGACAGGGGCCTGGTCGGGGTGGTACCACTGGTGCAAGTGGTGCAGTCAAGGGGCAGGGGCAGGAGGCAGTACAGGTCGCCGCGGAGGTGCCTGTGCATGTCACCATCCCTGACACTGTGACTGCATCACCATGCACCAGCAGGGATGCCCGTCCCAGGCCCGTCCGCAGGTAGGGGGGAGGTCCACGTCATCCGGCACTCCTCTACCTGTGGACGAGGGGACCCGTGACAGGATTGAGTCTCTCCTGATTGGGGTCACGTTGAGCACACGTGACATTCGTGATGACATGCGTGGTTCCTGGGGGGACCACTCACGTCATCACGAAGAGCTGTGTGGCAACATGTCCCAGTTGAGAGGGATGATGGTCGAGGGTTTCCTCCATGTGTCGGCCAGTCTTGCGGCCCTCTCCTCCTCTGTGCACAATATACGCCAGTCGTTCTCTGTGCCGTCTTCCGGCCCAGATGCCACCAGGGCCCCCTGTGGACCTGCCCCAAACAACGCAGCCAGCCTGATGGTGATCCCATCCCTGCCACAGTCGGGAGTCGGAGGTCCAGCAGGGGTGGCCACCCCTCCAACTGGACCCCAGCAAATGGAAGATGTGCTGGCATCATCAGGCAGGGCATGTGCATTATGGCGCCTGGGGATTTCATCAGCCGGGAGGTCGTCGTGGTGGCAGAGGCAGTTGCGTCGGAGGCAGCAGCAGTCTCAGCGTGGGAGGCATCATGGCTTGGGGCCATCAACACCCGGGGGCAGGCATCGGCCAATTGGCAGGAGGACCCCGAAATGGGAGTGTCTTCCATGTGGCAGCGGTCGGGCCAGCACATAGATGCGGAGAGGCGGCAGGCGGAGAGGGCACGGCTCAGGATGGTCAGGGCAGAGAACTCCATGCACCGGCTTTGGGGCGGGTGGAGAGCCTCGAGGAAACTCGCAGGGAGTTGAGGGATTCCATGGCTGCATCCCTGCGAGACCTCGAGGCCAGGGAACAGGCCCGCCTCCGGAACATCGACGTGGAGTTCGATGATGCCCTGGCCCGGAACATCAAACAATGAGCTGTGGTACTAGCCCGCCTTTGTAAATAGTTTTGTAGTGGTAGGTTTCCTGAGTCAGGGCCTGCTGGCAGGTGCCCGTCAATGGTGGGTGGAGTGGGGTCATGAGTCGGGGTCTGCTGGCAGGTGCCCATCAATGGTGGGTGTGGCGGGGGTCATGAGTCAGGGCCTGCTGGCAGGTGCCCATCAATGGTGGGTGGGGTGGGGGTCATGAGTCGGGGCCTGCAGGAAGGTGCCCGTCAATGGTGAGTGGGGTGGGGGACATGAGTTGGGGCTCCCAAGTGCATGGTGCCATGTGGCCTGGGGTGATGGGCTGCCTGCAGGGCATGCCCAGGGGTGATGGGCTGCCTGCGGGACATGGTATGGGGTGATGGGCTGCCTGTGGGGCATGGCAGGGGTGTGGTGTGGGCTGGCTGCGGGGCCTGGGGGAAGCACACCCGGGAGGGCACACACTGCCAAATCGCATGTGAAACTCTCTGTGCACCCCCGTAATATGTGCAGGCAGCCCATCCACCCTCCCCATGCCCCGGAGGCAGCCCATCCACCATGACCATGACCCGCAGGCAGCCCATCACCTCAGTCCATGACACGCAGGCAGCCCATCACCCCAGTCCATGACCCACAGGCAGCCCATCACCCCAGTCCATGACACGCAGGCAGCCCATCACCCCAGTCCATGACCCACAGGCAGCCCATCACCCCAGTCCATGACCCGCAGGCAGCCCATCCACCATGACCATGACCCACAGGCAGCCCATCCATCCTCCCCATGCCCGGCAGGCAGCCCATCCACTGTGACCATGACCCACAGATAGCCCATCCACCTTCCCCATGCCCGCAGGCAGCCCATCCACCATGACCATGACCCACAGGCAGCCCGTCCACCCTCCCCATGCCCCGCAGGCAGCCCATCCACCATGACCATGACCCACAGGCAGCCTGTCCACCCTCCCCATGCCCCGTAGGCAGCCCATCCACCATGACCATGACCCACAGGCAGCCTATTCACCCTCTCCATACCCCACAGGCAGCCCACACCACAGGGGGGACTTTCTCCATGCATTTTACCTGATGCGAGCGGTGTACACGTATTCGGGGGGGTGGGTGTGGAGTTTCACATGCGATAGGTCTGATGCGGGCGGTGTACATGTATTCTGAGTGGTGCGCGGGGAGTTTTACACGTCATTTTGCTGGCGCCAGCGTGGTACATGTTTTCCGGGGGTGCGGGTGGAGTTTCACACGCGATAGGCCTGGCGTGAGCGGGGTACGTGTATTCCAAGGGGTGCAGAGGGAGTTTTACATGCGATTTCGCTGGCGCGAGCGGGGTACGTGTATTCCGGGTGTGCGCGTGGAGTTTCACACACGATAGGCATGGCACGAGCAGGGTACGTGCATTCTGAGGGGCGCGCAGGGAGTTCTACACATGATTTTGCTGGCGTGAGCGGGGTACGTGTATTCCGAGGGGTGCACAGAGAGTTTTACACGTGATTTTGCTGGCGCAAGCAGGGTACGCGTATTCCGAGGGGTGCACGGGGATTTTTCCATGCGTTTTCGTGGTTGGGGGCTGTATGCTGGTCCACTGGCCTTTGCGCCATGTACTGGATTTGTGCGATGTTCTTGGCGCACGGGGCAGGGTTGGGGGAATAACTGGCTCTGCTGCAGGGTCGCTGCACCACTCTGCGCCACGGCTGGTTATGGATGTAAGTATCCATGAATACGCTGTGCACTGAAATGGGTTTTGGTGCCCACGGCTGGCTCAGACTGCCGCACGCGCACTCTGTGCGTCAGCCGCTTGCACCACTTGGGTACTAAATTCTATGAATTACCCCCTGTGAGATGTCCCCAATCTGTTCTCTCGTTCATTGTCCTGTTTCTTCTGGGATTTAAATCAAATGGCCATCAAATCGTCTTGTATGCAGCTATGGTTTTCTCCTTGCTTCCAGGATTCTTTTTGGTATCTGTATTTTCAAGGGTTCTGTACACGTCTCATTCTCTGGTTTCCAACATATAGGCACTATGGGTGAAGTAGTTGAAGTGGGCCTACTTAGCTCCTTCTCTACATATGACCTGGATTCTGGAAATGCCCTTTTGGAAGGCCTTGTGGCGACTACCATGGCACCTCTGAGATGTGTCCTGCATGTACCAGCATGACTCATTGAAGGGCTCCATAAGTTAGACTAAATCATGATCATCGTACTGCACTGCCTCCTGCTGCAAACCTGTATCCTCTTCAAATCATCTTCTAAACGTGTTGCATTGTCTATATGGCTGTCACCCTGAAGTCCTCAAGTTACCTCACTGAGAAACTCAGAATCTCCGGAGGCCTGTGAGGAACTAGAATTAAGGACATGTGCAGACTGGAAGTTTGCCGGTGCAAGAAGGAAAGAACCAGAAGTAAGGCCTTCTCTGTGTATATCCCAAGACTCTAGAACATTCTCCCCATCAACATCAGGCTCACCCCATCGCTTCTGCAGTTCAGGAAAGAGCTCAAGACATTCCTCTTCAAGGAATGGTTCCTCCTGAACACATAGGTCAGCAAATCTTCCGATACCCACCTCATGTGAGTCTTGGTGATCTGCTCCTCACTGGTACCTCCCCTGGTTGCTTGGAATACCTTGCTGCAAGTTGCCTGCTCCCCTGTTGTTAGCCCTGCTCCCCTTTGCTCTGCTTCCCTCATTGTGTTCTGTAGAGCACTTTGTTTTGCACTTTGTTGCGTCCCGGCGCAAGGTCCATGTTCAATTAATACAATAAGAATATTAATATATAATATATAAGAATAATAATAAAAAGAATAATAATATCAATAATATCAATAATAATAATAACAAATACCATATAAAGGTGCTTACTAAAAATAGTTTCAAATCTATTTACCATAACAAGAACACATTTTATCAATCGGACTAATTTCTATTACAAATATGAAACAAATAATTGCTTGTTAGTTAATAATCCATTATAGTAGATTACACAAATAATTAAATATAAACAACCTGGAAGAAACAATAATGAAAGAACCAAATTGTGTTTACAACATCTTAGTCACAAAAATGGTATAATATATTACTATAGTGACAACCAAACTCCTGGGACCTCTACAAGCATAGTATGATATGATATGATATGACATGATATGATATTTTATTTATATCGCGCTCGTACACTGGTGTTTCAGCGCGTGACCTGGCGAAGGGAGGGGAACAGGGGAGAAACAAAAAAAAACACAACGATCTTACTAGGCCCAGTGAAATTGAGAAAGCGCAAGTGCATGGGAGGGGGGGGGGTGCATGGAAGGGGGGAGAAATTGGAAAGTGCAGAGCGTAGGATAGAAATATGCTGGTCTACAGATCACAACATTTGACATTCGTAACAGTTGTTTTACATTTTATTTGCAAGGAGATCAATCCCATTGTGCATATTAATATCTAGAGATTTCCATTAGATTGACAGAAGAGATTAGTTGTTACTGTACACGTTGTTCATTGACGGCTAATGAAAGCTGTCATTGGTGCCCTTGTTTTACAGTTATTGGGCCTCATTACGACCTCGGCGGTAGCCATGTCGCTATTGGCAGCATGGCTGCCGCCGAAATCGCGTCTGGGTCCGGGTCCTCAGAATGAGGAATTACCGGCCCATTCCGAGTTCGGAAGGCCCGGTAATTCCTCCCTCCAAGGACCCAGACCCGGTCCTTCCCCATTCGCATTTCAGCCCCCATAGGGGTACGACAGAACCAAATGTACCTATATGGCCTCTGTGGACCGCTCCACAGAATTTGATAGTGTAGACTGTAAACAGCTTTTGAGGCCATTGGATGCATGGGGGATCGCACCAGGCCTCTTAAAATTACTCTTGGGGTACATGAGGAGTTGGGTATTTGTGTGAGATTAGATAAAGACTGTACACAATCTGAATCGAGATTGAGGCAGGGGTGTGTTTTGGCCCCCTGCCTCTTTCGCTTACATGTCTCTGATGTCAATGAATACTTGGGAAAAGTGGCCCTTATCTCTCCCAAACTAGGTGGACAAGAAATTCCTTGGTTAGTTTACGCTGATGATTTTCTTCGTTTAGAGAACTCCAGCGTAGGCTTGAAGTGGCTGGTGGCAGCCTTTCTCAGTAATGCTGCAGAAAATGGCCTGCGGCTCAATCCCTCTTAAACTAAGATCCTGGCTTTCTATAGGAGTAGGAATAAAGCTGTGATGCCCTGGTCTGTGGCAAAGTCAGTACTAAAAACATCTCAAAACCTTATTTATTTTGGCATTTTTATCTCTTCTCATCCTGCAATGAACAATGGGCCTCATTACATGTGTGCCAGTCCGGAAACAACGATGCCGGTAAGCCTACAGGCACTGTTGTTTCCGGACCCGCACACTAGGGGTTTGCCTGCCAGAGCCACTGTGCCCGACAGCACAGCAGCCACGGTAGGCAAGCCGTCACGGAAGCACAGCAAGGAAGCACCGTCACGGAAGCTGTCATGGAAGCACCGTCACCGTTAATGACGGTGCCTGTGCTTCCGTGGTCTTCATTCCCATTGAGAACTCTATGCTTCCGTGGTCTTCATTCCCATTGAGAACTCTATAGGACTCTATGGGAATGGGGACTTACACATTAACCGTGCCTGACTTCCCAGACCGCCGGGGTTGTATTCCACTGGTGTTACCGGGAAGTCAGGCGCTGGTAATTTCTTTCGGGTCTGGTGGCAACCCACCGGTATCACCGTCAGGGTTACCGCCAGACCCATAATGAGGCCCAATGTGTCAGATGCTGGTTGTTAGGCAGAATCCTGCGCAGTGCCCTTAGGGACTATTACACACGATTAAGACTACAAGTGGTAATAAAAGTTCACCTTTGGTACAAGCCTGTACTACTATGTTAAAGTGGTAGCAGTAGCGGAGCAGCCAGGCTTATCTCAAGAGTATATGAGCAGTAGCAGAGATTACACAAAGGGACCACAAATACTGTGACTCAAGCAAACACTGACTCAAGGTTTTTGGTTGAAAAGTAAAATTACATTTATTTCTAGACCATCTGTTCGTAAAACACTTCACTTCTATTAATGAAAAACCACACTTAAAATACACTACACACAACCAATGCTCCTTGTGCAGAACAAATCAAGGAAAGTACCTTAGGATTTGACAGACCGGTGTTATGAAACAAAAGCGTTACTGGGAATACATATGCGATCACTTTTTGACAGTAATGACAGTTCGGTCTTACTAAAGATACGCGTACCCGCGGGGAGAGAGTTGGGGACAAAAATCATATGCAATACTTTTGTCAAGGCAGACAGAATCAGAGAACACTTTCTGACAAGAAGATAAAAGTCAATAGGCCTGCGCCAGTCTCAAGTGGAACCGGGTTCCTGTTGTCGAGGATCACACAGTCAGATATTTCACGATTCAAGGTTGCCAGGAGTACTTGGATATTGTCAACAGAGGAAGAAAAAGTTATAAGAAGGAAGGAAGACATGGGCAAGTCTTGGGTGAGGAGAAAAGGGTTCACCCTAGTTCCTCGAAGCTGGACACAGTACCTTATTCTTTGAAGGAGCTGGTGCTATGGCAGTTGTTCCTGGTAATTTCCTGCAGACTCACGGTTCCTGGAGCTTCAGTCATGGGGACAAGAAGGAGGACGTCTGGAGTGATCTGCACTACCCAGGGATGAGGCCAGCAGCAGCGACAGTGAATAGAAGGTGTGCTCCTTTAAAACAGGAGAGGCTCTACAGATGGCTACCCGGACCACTACAGCAGTGTGCAGTGATTTCGACCAAGAAGAGGATCCTCTGCCTGTGGAGGATGAGCTGGTTAATCCCACCAAGCTCAAGGGAAGAAGACTCCGGACTGGATCTTCTCTTGTCGTCAAAGGGTAGATAGCTCAGGACTGCAGCAGGTCTACACGGGACTCGGTAGTTGCAGCAGCCATCTTCTTCTACGCTTCTCTTCGGTTCCTTGCTGTTCCAGTGGCGACTCTGACTTCCAGCCCAAGAGTCCTGCCTTTTATGCGAAAATCCCCCATTCACACAGCCTGGCTGTCAATCACCCAGCATGGGGGTTGTCCGGGCCGGACAACCACCTTAGCCAATAATGACAAAGTGCAACTTGGGTTTCCAAGGATACCCTGCGCAGGGGGTGACTACACCCCTCCCTCACATTCATCCCACCTAGACACCCAGGTGCCAAAAGGGGGGCTTCTTGAGAGAAGCCCGCCAAAAGACGGTGAACAAAGAAGGCAAACCTGGTTTGCGGCACAAAGGAAAACACAAGAAGGATTTTAACAGAAAGAAATGGCGATTAAAACCAACCGGAGCTGAAATAAAAAGTATTTGGTCAAGCGGGTTTAAAGTTCGAGGCTACCAAAATAGCCTAAAACATTACCACGTTATATAGTATAATCGCGGTAGAAAAGTTAGGGTAGATACCACTGTCACCAGCCAAGTCTCAATGTAAAGGGAGTGTAACAAAGCTCCAGGAGACACAGATAAAAAGGGCTAGGAATTAACCCTTTCCAATACTCCATATAAGATGGGGTGTACTGGATCTGTGGTTAAAGTGACTATGTAAAGTTAATGGCAACTTCACCTTTTTTGGGGGACAGTAGTCAGCCCCAGAAAATGGAGTCAGTGGGAGTCTAAAAGACAACCCTGTGTCACTGCACTGAAGGAGCTGTGTAACCCACAAAAAGAGTGGGGCTCTTGAAGTGGTGTACTCCAGAACCCACAATCACACAAACAGTAAAAATACACATGGCAAAACACTTGTAAGAGTGGGAAAAGGGGTCACAAATTTACCAAGTGGAAAAAATAAACTCCAGAAATCCAGCCAAGCTGCTGGGAGACTCACTAGGTGAGGGAAATTAGCCATTGAATGAGGATTCTCCCTAACACTGGTACAAAAGGGGGCCTTTTTAATTAATCAAATGACTTTACTTAATTGCAATTTTGGTCGCGTTTCTATAATTCCCGCAAGGAACTTCTATGAGGGGAAAGCAGAGGCAAAGTTAACTTATGGCATGGAACTATATGGAGAACAGCCTTATAAGTGGCTTGATAAACTGGAAGCTGCTATATGAGAATTCTCCCTAACACTCGCCCCCCCCCCTAGACTAAGGGATAGGAGGATTTAATCCACTCCTGGATGGATCTCATACCTCTAGTCAGTAATAAACATCCTAGAGAGACCATCAGTATTTTGGTGGTGACTTCCTGCTCTGTGCTCAATGGAAAAATCAAACCCTTGCAGGCAGATTGACCATCTGAGTAGTTTGGGGATTTCCCCTTTCATTTGCATCAGCCATCTCAAGGGTTGGTGGTCTGAATAATGAAGGTAGAACAAGTATACAAGTATGGCCTAAATGTCTTCAGTGACCACACAATAGCAAAACATTCACGTTCGTTTGTTGCCCACCTTGTCTCAGGATCCTTTAACTTCCTGCTGATGAAACAAATGGGGTGCCTCCTACCTTTCTCATCCAGTTGATTAAGGACTGCACCTATAACTACATTAGAAGCATCAGTCTGTACAATGAAGGGTTGGTGATAGTCAGGAGCTTTTAGGACTGGAGCTTGACAAAGGGCTTTCTTCAGACCTTCAAAGGCTTGATTGCACTCCTCATTCCAGCCGACCTTTTTAGGAAATTTGGGAGAGGACATGACATTCAAAGGAGAAGCTATGGTCCCATAGTTCTCTATGGAATTCCTGTAGTACCCAGTGAGACCTTGGAAGGCTCTCACTTGGGTTTGAGTAGTAGCAGTTTCCCAGTTTTGTACAGCTTTTACTTTGCAAGGCAATGGCCTTATTTCACCTCCTCCTACCTCATGTCCAAGGTAGACCACTGTGCTCTGACCAATTTGACATTTACTTGCGTTTATGGTGAGATGGGCCTGTTCAAGAGCCGGCAAAACATATCGTAGGTGATCAATATGATCTTTCCATGTAGGGGTGAACACTGCAATGCCATCCAAGTATGCCATGCAAAAGTCCTCCATCCCATTCAGAACTTGATTGACCATCCTCTGAAATGTAGCAGGTGCATTCTTTAGTCCAAAAGGCATTACCTTAAATTGGTAGAGGCCAGCTGGGGTGGAGAATGCAGTTTTCTCCTTGGCATGGTCTGTCAGGGCTATTTGCCAATAGCTTGAAGTTAGGTCAGATGTGCTGAAGTACTTGGCTGCACCAATTTTGTCCACCAGCTCATCTGTCGTAGGTAAAGGATGGGCATCAGTCTTAGTGACTGCATTTAGAGCTCTATAGTCCACGCAGAATCTCAAATTCTTGGATCCTGCCTTTGGTACAAGCACAACTGGGCTAGACCATGGATTAGTAGAGGGTTCTATAACCCCGAGATCAAGCATCTTGTTGACCTCATTCCTTATATGGGTTCTTACATTGTCTGACATTCTGTACCCCCTGCTTTTCACAGGCAAATAGTCACCAGTGAGGATATCATGCTGGCCCCAAGGGGTCAAGCCTGGTGAAAGTGAGAACAGGGAGGCAAACTGATTTAACAGTAATTTGCACTCATCCTGCTGGTCAGATGTGAGACTGGAAGAGAGATTAACTCCTTCCACTTGCTCATCTAAAGGTAAGCCTCTGAGGCGGTCAGGCAGAGGTTCACTCTCCTCCTCCTCCTCCTCCTGAGCTGAAACTAGGAGCAATGCTCCCATGTCAGGTCTAGAGATATAAGAATTTAAACGGTTGGTGTGAAAGACTCTAGGAGCCTCCTTAGGATTGCCTAAATCCACCAGATAGTTCACCTCTCCAGGTTTACCCACAACTTTGAAGGGTCCTATCCATGTGTCCTGTAAGGCCCTCTGCCTTGTAGGTACCATAACGAGAACAAGCTGGTCTTGAGTAAACTCAACCATGTTAGGCTTCTGGTCATGCCAATGCTTGACCAGAGCTTGACCAGCTTTCAGGATATCACTTGCTTCTGCCATCATGTGTGGCATTCTACTACAACCAGGATAAACCTGTTAGCTGAAGATGTGGGAGAATCAAGAGGACCAACAATGTCAATCCCGACCCTCTCAAAAGGAACTCCCACCACTGGGAGAGGCACCAAGGGTGCCACATTCTTGGCTCCACTCTTGCCAGAGGTTTGGCAAGTGTTACAGCTCCTACAGAATTTGTCTACTTCTGAACCCAACTTAGGCCAGTAGAAGTAGAGAGAGAGCCTTTCCTTAGTCTTCTTAAAACTTAAGTGACCAGCCAAAGGTATCTTGTGGGCTAACTGTAGGAAATGGAGTTGGTTCACTAGAGGTACTACAAGTCATTTGCAGTCTCCAAGGGTTGACTCAGTCGGTTCTCTATAGAAGAGGCCATCTTCCCAGTGCAACCTATACTTTACAGGCTCAGTCCCATTGAGCTGAGAAGCTGCCCATAGGTGAAGACCTTCAAGAGTAGGACACTCCCTTTGTCCTCTGCTGAAGTCTGCCCTGTTGGGTCCACCTTCTGCCAGTTAAGACTGCAGCTCAGGAGGTTCAACAGGGTCAAGATCTCCAACCAGAGTAAGATCTTCTTCTAGATCTGATTCCTCAGTATCTAGTTGAACCATACATGGTTGAACCTCACACTCAGCCTCAGCTGGTGGAGGAGTCACAGGTGTGACTTTGGACAGTATTGGAGATGTCCTTCTGGGCACAGGGGTGCTTGCTGGTTTCTTGCTGGCAGACTTGGGTTTCCCCTTTGTCTCTTTCTGTCCTGCAATAGCAGTAAGTAAGTCTTGTGAAATTGGGGTGATAGTTTCTTCTACCAATTCCCCAGGAGAGCCTCTCAAGGTTCTCTCCCTAGCAGACCTTGTGAGCTCCTGCTTCCTTTTGCTGTGGGGCCTGGGGGTACTAGACAACTCCAAATGTTTTGAGATCATTACCCAACAGGACCCACCCAGGTACATTATTTTGCACACTTACAGGTATTCTGATAGTCATGTCATTACACTGGATGAGAGCTGGTAACTGGGGAACCATTTGCACAGGGCCTCCAGCTAACTTGGTTAGGTGTTTGGGTGCCTTAGCAACATCCTCCGCCTTGAAAAAACATTCATCAACCACAGTTATGCTGGCTCCAGAGTCTCTGATGGCAGGGGTCACCTGACCATCCACAAGAACACTATCTTTATAATACTCTTTAGTATTATCTGGGATTGAGTTATAGACATCTAAGTTCTGTTGTTCCCAAAGACCCAAGGACACTAAAGAAACACTAGCTGCGGCTCTCATGGGCTCATCAGCTAGTTACTGAAAGTTTCCACTGGCTATAGGTACTTCATCCACCTGGGAGAAGGCTAAGGAGACAGTGTGGACCCCTGAAGGTTTACCCTTACATCTGGGATCTCCTTTCACATGGTCAGATGACCCACAATCAATACATTTTCCAAATGCTTTCATGAATGGGGGTTGTTCTGACCTCCATCTGGTTTGGGACCAGGTGGTACACTAGCCTGATTCGGTTTCCCTTGTGACTTACCCTGGTTATGTTTGGGGGCCTCTTTTGGATTGGAATTATTGGAATTCTCGTTGCTGTCTTTCCTTGGCTGCTTTCCCTCATCCGTCTTCTGAGTTGCCCCAGAATCATTGTGAGTAGCCCTGTTGGCAACGCACAAGTCAGCAGCCTTAGCTAACCTCTTAGAATCTATCTCCTTTGAATCAGCCAAGTGCTGTCTGAGCTCAGGAGAGCAGACATCAAAAATAGACTCCAACATTACAAGATTTCTCAAACCTTCATAAGTGTTGCCTTTGTAACCCTTAACCCAACCATCTAGGTTTATCAAACATGCACACACCCAGGTAGCCCAAGGGGTACCATCATGCTTCTTGAGGGTCCTAAACCTCTTAAGGTACTGGGAAGGGGTTTTCCCAAATCTAGCTATCAAAGCTAGCTTCACACACTCATAATCCTGCTTCTCCTCCTCTCCCAACTCCATTACAGCATCACTTGCAACAGGTGGAAGCCTCGGGAAAATCCAAGGAATCAGCTGATACCCTGCGATACCCTGAATCCCATGATTGTACTCAAACATTGCTAACCAATCCAAAACATCAAGTTTAGCCTCATACATACCAATCATTTCATTTGGCATACAGGGTCTATTAGGGCTGGAAGACCTAGAAGACTCTGGGAGAGAAGCATTTTACAAAGACAATTTCTTCATTTCTAGAGCATGAGCCATCTCCATTTCTCTGAGCCTCAATTCTTGATGTTTCATGTCAGTTTGTGCCTCTTCTTATTCAAGTCTCATTTTCTCTAGTGCAATAAATTCAGGAGTGAGTGCAGGACCTCTGGGGGTCCCTGTGGACAGAGGTTGTGGTTTCTGAGCAGGAAAGGGATTGTTAGGGCCTCATAAGAAAGACTCATCTACTTCTTCTTCAACACTCTCAGAATCAGAAACATCAGTAGCCACGTTTGCTGGAGGGGTAGGCCCTTCTGACCCACTCTCCAGACTTTGTTTTCCCAATAACTTAGCAACCAGTTCAGATTTTGTTCCTTTACCAGAGATGCTCCTCTCTCTGCACATGGTTCTCAGAACCTCAGCAGTATAGTTTAAGAGACTCTCTTCACTGTAGTTTTCCATATTTGACATGATTTTTCAGTTAAAAGAATAAGTGGTGTTTAGCCTTGTGGTAAGTTGACCCAAGGTAACAGCAGCACTCTAAGTGTAATCACTATTCTTAAAAATCCTCACCGCTGTACACCAGTGTTAGGCAGAATCCTGTGCAGTGCCCTTAGGGACCACTACACACAATTAAGACTACAAGTGTTAATACAAGTTCACCTTTGGTACAAGCCTGTACTACACTGTTAAAGTGGTAGCAGTAGCGGAGCAGCCAGACTTATCTCAAGAGCAAATGAGCAGCAGTAGAGATTACACAAAGGACCTCAATTACTGTGACTCAAGCAAACACTGACTCAAGGTTTTTGGTCGAAAAGTAAAATTACATTTATTTCTAGACCATCTGTTCGTAAAACACTTCACTTCTATTAATGAAAAACCACACTTAAAATACACTACACACAACCAATGCTCCTTGTGCAGAACAAATCAAGGAAAGTACCTTAGGATTTGACAGACCGGTGTTATGAAACAAAAGCGTTACTGGGAATACATATGCAATCACTTTTTGACAGTAATGACAGTTCGGTCTTACTAAAGATACGCGTACCCGCGGGAAGAAAAGTTACCGGAGTTAAAACACACTTAGCACCTGAGTTTACACAAGAGAGTTGGGGACAAAAATCATATGCAATACTTTTGTCAAGGCAGACAGAATCAGAGAACACTTTCTGACAAGAAGATAAAAGTCAATAGGCCTGCGCCAGTGTCAAGTGGAACCGGGTTCCTGTTGTCGAGGATCACACAGTCAGATAGTTCACGATTCAAGGTTGCCAGGAGTGCTTGGATATTGTCAACAGAGGAAGGAAAAGTTATAAGAGGGAAGGAAGACAAGGGCAAGCCTTGGATGAGTAAAAAAGGATTCAACCTTGTTCCTCGAAGCTGGACACAGTACCTTATTCTTTGAAGAAGCTGGTGCCACGGCAGTTGTTCCTGGTAGTTTCCTGCAGACTCACGGTTCGTGGAGCTTCAGTCGTGGGGACAACAAGGAGGACGTCTGGAGTGATCTGCACTACCCAGGGATGAGGCCAGCAGCAGCGACGGTGAATAAAAGGTGCGCTCCTTTAAAACAGGAGAGGCTCTAAAGATGGATATCCAGACCACTACAGCAGTGTGCAGCGATTTCGACCAAGAAGAGGATCCTCTGCCTGTGAAAGATGAGCTGGTTAATCCCACCAAGCTCACGGGAAGAAGACTCCGGACTGAATCTTCTCTTGTCGTCGAAGGGTAGATAGCTCAGGACTGCAGCACGGCTCCACCGGGACTCGGTAGTTGCAGCAGCCGTCTTATTCTCCGGTTCTCTTTGGTTCCTTGCAGTTCCAGTGGCGACTCTGACTTCCAGCCCAAGAGTCCTGCCTTTTATGCGAAAATCCCCCATTCACACAGCCTGGCTGCCAATCACCCAGCAGGGGGGTTATCCGGCCCGGACAACCACCTTAGCCAATCATGACAAAGTGCGACTTGGGATTCCAAGGATACCCTGTGCAGGGGGTGACTACACCCCTCCCTCACATTCAGCCTACCTAGACACCCAGGCACTAAAAGGGGGGCTTCTTGAGAGAAGCCCGCCAAAGGACGGTGAGCAAAGAAGGCAAACCTGGTTTGCTGCGCAAAGGAAAACACAAGAAGGATTTTAACAAAAAGAAATGGCGATTAAACCCAACCAGAGCCGAAATAAAAAGTATTTGGTCAAGTGTGTTTAAAGTTCGAGGCTACAAAAATAGCCTAAAACATTACCACGTTATATAGTATAATCGCGGTAGAAAAAGTAGGGTGGATACCACTGCCACCAGCCAAGTCTCAATGTTAAGGGAGCGAAACAAAGCTCCAGGAGACACAGATAAAAAGGGCTAGGAATTAACCCTTTCCAATACTCCATATAAGATGGGGTGTACTGGAACTGTGGTTAAAGTGACTATGTAAAGTTAATGGCAACTTTACCTTTTCTGGGGGACAGTAGTCAGCACCAGAAAATGGAGTTGGTGGGGAGTCTAAAAGACAACCCTGTGTCACTGCACTGACGGTGCTGTGTAACACACAAAGCGAGTGGGGCTCATGAAGTGGTGTACTCCAGAGCCTACAATCACACAAACAGTAAAAATACACATGGCAAAACACATGTAAGAGTGGGAAAAAGGCTCACACTCTTACCATGTGGAAAAAATAAACTCCAGAAATCCAGCAAAGCTTCTGGGGGACTCACTATGTGAGGGAAATTAGCCATTGAATGAGGATTCTCCCTAACACTTGTACAAAAGGGGGCCTTTTTAATTAATCAAATGACTTTACTTAATTGCAAATTTGGTCGCTTTTCTATAATTCCCGCAAGGAACTTCAATGAGGGGAAAGGAGAGGCAAAGTTAACTTATGGCATGGAACTATATGGAGAACAGCCTAATAAGTGGCTTGATAAACTGGAAGCTGTTATATGGTAACACATCTTAAGAGTTCCTAACGCTGTTCCACTTCCTGCAATCAGGTTTCCCTCAGAGGTCGAGTTGCTTTGAACTCGCTATCTCTATTCTGTAAAATGATCTCGCTTATTCGGGACCTTTTGTATGAAGTGCTCAACTGTCACTTGGAAAAACACTTGTCTGGTAAGGGTATAGTAATGGATTAGGTTTCATATGCTGGGTCTACTAGTAAGATTATTTTGACAAAATTAAATTTAGACCATGAAACTGTGATTGTAAATCCTGAGAAAGTTAAAAAAGCACTGTATGATCAGGATTGGATCGAGACTATAGAACGTTTCCATGGATACACTTCTATGCAACTTCTAGTACAGGAACATAAAAAACCTGGGAATCTGTTGCCCTGTCTTATACAGTTTCCAAAAATCCACTATAGATCGATTTTATTCAGCTTTAGATGGAACCTGCTAGCGACTAAAGAGGGTTTATTGAGGAGGGGAAAGATTGAGTTGGATGAGACGAGAGGCAGGTACTGTAACAAAGTAATGAAACTCTTAGGCACATTCTACTGTTCTGCGCTCCTTGAACTCTCAACGACTGAGCTGCCTAGTAAAACTATCTTATTCTATTCATTGGATTGATACAGACAGTTTGTGGCAGCGGTGCCTATATAGTATGAACGTTGGGGACACCTTGGCTGTGGCAGCATTTTTTAATGCAATTCCATTTTTATGATCTAACCAAATAAATTCTTGTATTGGGCTGTTAGTACATTCAAATATTACATCAAGTGTGTCTCTTTTTTTTTCATTGATTGTTTTTGATGTGATTTTTATTTTGTTTTAATGCATGAAGAGATTGTGATGTTTTAGATTTTTTATTGATTTGTAATATATTGTTTTCCTTTTTTTTCTGAAACAATGTAATATTTTTTATCTGTACAATAATTCTCTTTTGTAAAGGTTTTCTTAACTATATACAATAAAAAAAACTATAGAAACTCCCCCCTGTAAGAGAGAACACAGAATATGCAAAAGATAAGACAAGGCGGCACTCTGGGTAATGAAAAAGGGGACAAAAAGGGAATAAGCAACCACAAGGAATATAGTTTTAGTTTTTTATTACAATTTTTACTATACGTTATAGGTAAACATACAACAATCTTCATGACTAAAGATCATTGAGCTAAAAACAGAATAAAACATTTACAAAATGCTGTGCATGTAAAACTGATTAGCTAATGAGGCCCAACAGTGTTTCAAGATTATAGGGCGGCGGTCACTGCCCCATGGTTAAGGTGAGTCAGACTCCAATAAGAACCTCGAACAATTCTATTGATAATTACTTTTAATTTGTAGGACGGATTTGACCAAAATGTTGCAACCAATTAGGGCCATGTGCACTCAACCCCCCGCACCTGCCGTGCCCACTCAGACTGCCAAGTTTAGTAAAGATTCATTAATAAATAGAGAAGTTATTAAGAAAACTAATACATAAATCAAAGTGGAAGCCTACATCGCATTAGTTTTCCCATAGACAAACAAGGTAAATTTTTGCCGGTCGGCACAGCCCAAACCGCTGGACAGATTTGAAACAGGTCTAAAACAACTTGGGCATGAAGGGTTTACTGGATGCCTTTTTGTGGTTTGAGGCTAATTTGTGCAGTAGTTTTTTAAGTGCCCCCTTGTCCAAAATAGATAGCTATATCTCTGGCAAATTGTAAACTGGGTTTTCTTAGAAATGAAACAGCTGCCATCTTTGTTTTTGCTTCTTGCGAGAGATATCCAGAGATATAGCCGAGGATATAGCAAAATAAAACACAGGTAAAAAGCCATTTGCAGGTCAAAAAACATGCAAATGCTATCAGTCTAGAGGTGGGAGTGCTGATAAGAGGATACCGAGTAAAATTGGGAGTTGGAAGGGGTCGAGGGACTGATTTAGCAATGCAAATCCTTTCTGTAGCCACGGCTATGGACAGAATATCTGTGAATAGCTGACATTTGTAAGCAAAATGCATGACAGAAACAACGTGTGTAATGAGGGGGATGGGAGAGGGAAGGGGAGGTAAGGAGACCATCAGCTGTGTATGGGGAGCAGGCACAGAGGAGGGCGACACTCGGTGGGGGCCTGGAGGGGCAGAAAAGCATTTCTTGTTTTCGCCTGTCTTTCCTGATAGTCGTGGCTATAATATGACTACAGATAACCACGGGTATCTGTAGCTCTGTACTCACGGTTATAGAAAAAAAAGTAAAAATGGCCTCCCATCCATGCAGTAACCAGGACATTTGGATTCAACGCCAGGAATGGCCCAGCCCCCTCAGGCCATGTTTCTATAAACCCAAGTTACAAGACCACTTAGAGCAATATGGCCTGAGGAAGTAGGCCCCTTCCTTCCTTTGAAGTTAAGCAGGGTTGGTCCAGGTTACTGGATGGGTGAAAGTCCACAATACAATACACAGCATCCGCATTCATTTTTTAAAACCGTGCTTATGTCAGCCCTTGAACTTTTTTGCTGAATTGCATTCTGGTATTTGTAGTCTCCCAGTCAAAATGAGGGGAATATTGCCACAATTGTACACTTTTTGGCCAACGTAGTTCTATAAAGATATATATATATTTGAGTGACACTGTGGTTTGAAAAGGGGAAATGATGAAAGGACAACTAAGTCATGAGTATTTGCCCACATTGTGGCAAGAGAGTTTGCAATCCTAGACACTGGTGCAGAGTTTTGACCGATTGTGGCTGCTTTTGAGGCCACAAGTAAAGGACACATGTGGGTGGACAGTGTAAAATTTTTTCAGAGCGCTGATGACAACACTTGGGTTCTTTTGAGGTTGGCAAGCTTGCTCGAGTTTTTTCTACCAGGATTTTGCTCATGTTGTCATGTTCACAGTGCAGACACTTACCCACAAGACCACAACCATTTGTTTCGTAGATTATTTTTCTGGTGTCCATTACTTTTTTTAAAAGCTCATTGCTTTGTTGTGTTGCACACTTTCTTCTAAGGGGAATGTCAATTGAACTACATTTGCATATTTCAGTTTAAGATATATATTCACTTACTGTACGTATATTCATTGGTGCCAGCTTTTTATTTTCCAAATGGGACAAATGAAACTGGGCATTTGTTATTCTTATAACAGGTCATTTTGTTCCCTTTTCCGTGCTGATTAATTGTGGTTAGTTGGGGTCATGCAACGTATCACAACAGTCATAAGAGACCGGATATAAAACAAGGGGCTTGTAGCATGCTGCTTAACCAAAGTGTGTGATCCTTTGCAAATAATGTAATTTCACTACGCATTTCCTAATACATTTTATACATAACAATAACACTGTAAAGACAGGTCAAAATCAGTTTGTGACTAATGAGCGTCTTTGAGTGATGGGTTGCAAGTGTTTTAAAATGTAGAGTGGACGTGCCTACCAGCCATGGCCAAAGGCCATGGCTAGTGGTCCAGTAATGTTTTAAAATAGACAGCAGGCAAGTCCTGTTGACATGATTTACTCTGTCTTCCGCAACCTTGGGCTCACCACTAGTGGTTGGCTGTACTTTGTGTATATGTGCATCTCCTGTTCTTCTACTGTGTTACTGTTGTTCTGTGTTACTGTTGGTCTAGGTCCCCTATAGTGTGTTACTGTTGTTCTGTGAACCTGTGCCCCAATAGGCTTCTCTCTCACTTCTTGGCCCCCCTTACTGCGTTACTGTTGATCTGTGTTACTGTTGATCTAGGTCCCCTCTAGTGTGTTACTGTTGATCTGTGATTCTGCGTCCCACTAGATTTCTCTCCCACCTTTAGGTCCCCTTCTGAAGTGTACTGTTAATCTGTGAATCTGTGTCCCATTGGCTCTCTCCATCCCCTAGATCCCTGTCACCTGTGGTCACTGTTGAACTGTTGTGTGCCACCTGTCTGCTCCCTGTTGCGAACCCTATTTTGACTCCTCTCATCGCCCCCCCCCTCGCTGTTGTGCTTCCTGTGTTTCGGCGTGGGCTGTGCATCTCACCTTTCTCTTCTCACTCCCTCCTCCTACTCATCTCCTCGCACCCTCCATGGTACTTTCTGTATCTCCCATCTTCTCTAACTGCTATTCTATCTCCTATTCAATCCCTCTCAACAAGACTGGAAGGAAGATGTTCAAGATGGACATCCTGGTTTCCAACCCAGGCCTCCCTATCACTGATGCCTACATTAGTACTTTCTCCAGACAGACTCTCATATGGTCTCTGCTGTCTCTCATATCTCTTCCTCTCCCATTAATGGTGACACACGGTGGGAGGCCTTCTTGGCCTCCTTCCACTCCTCCAAGAACATCATTAATGTCTATCTGAATGGCAACATCTTGGTCCAGGGCCCTCAGCCCAATCTCCACCTGTTAGATAGGTGTCTCCCACATCTTATCAACTTCCTTCCTTCTCCTGCTACTCCTAATAGCGCCTCTCTGGCTCCACTGCCACCCCTTGCTTCCTCCTCTGCCCACTCTCAGGTCCTGCTTCCACTTCCATTGGGTGCACCTCAAGCCTGTACCCCAGCCCAGAGGTCCTTCAAATGTGGCAACCTCCTCCACGTCAATACTCTCAACTCTTGCTCTGCTGTCAAAAACACTCCTCTGACATCTGTCACCTCCTCAATGAACGTTACCTGGATGTCCTCACTGCGACATGGTTCACTGCCACCTCTGTCATGAGTTTTGGCACTATCTTCACTGGTGGCTACAAGATCCTCTCCGAGCCCAGAACGCACCGACCCAGAGGTGGAGTAGCTCTGACATTTCCCAAGTGGCTACCAGCTTCTGTCATTCCTGTGCAGGCCTACTCCTCCTTTGAATGCTTGGTCTGCAGGATCTCCATCTCGCCTGGCCTCTCTCTGACTGTGGCCACAATCTACATGCCACCTGGTCAGAGCAGATTGCCATCTTCCTCTCAGAGTGGGCCGATCCCTCCTCTTCTCTCCTTGCCTCTCCCTCTCAACTTTTCCTCCTCAGGGGCCTCAACATCCAACTGGTTGCTTCTAACCCAACCTCTGGTCGTTTCCAAAACCTCTGCGACATGCTCTCGCTATCCATTCTGCCCTGTGGTCCAACTCACTCTGCCATACATACTTTGGATGTTCTCATCTCCTCAGACATCCCCCTAGCTAACCCTCTCACGACTGCTCTTTCTTGGACTGACCACTTTCTTCTCTCCTCTCACCTGAACCCCTCTATACCTCAGGTAAAGCCTCCCCTCCCTCTAGCACTGTCACCTACCTTCCCGGTCATTTGGCCCATGAACGTGTGCATGTGAATGCCTTTACATCTACCTTCTCTGCTCCTCCTACTCCTGCGACTGACTCACACTCTGACACATCCCTCTCTAATCTGCATCTTTCTATCTCCAACACTCTGGTCATCCTTGCCCCATGAGAATCTGGCTGAAGCCTACCTCCCAGTGCAACTCTTGGTATGACTCCAACCTCGTCGTCCTGAAACGCAAGTGCAGGGCCTCGGCGCATCCTATGACAAACTAGCCTGCCGCCTGCTCCAAAGGCAATACAGACTCTCTGTTCTGTCCAAGAAGGGAGCCAACATTAAAGCAGGCATCTCTGTGGCCTCTAACAACACAGCCTAACTCTTTAAAATCTGCAAGGAACTGGACAATCCTGCTGCAGTCTCTACCTCTCGTGTTCCCTCCCAGGCCCTCTGTATGGCTCTGGCCTCTCACTTCACCACTAAAACACAGGGCATCCTGTCCTCTATCTCCTCTTCCTCTCTTGGCCCCCCTTTGGCCAACACTCCCTCTCCTCCTCCTTTCTCCTTGTTCTCTCTGACTACACCTGACAAGGTTTCTAGACATCCGATCTATGAAAGTGTTGTCCAAACAGGTGCTCCCCTGCTCCTCCAGAACCATCAAGGACCATATTGACACCCTCGCTCCAGCCTTGGCCAATTTCTGTAATCACTCTTTCGCCACTGGAGCCTTCCCCTCTCTCCTCATGCATTCCATTGGGCAACCCCTTCTCAAGTACCCTTCTGCAAATTCTACCTGTCCAGCAAACTATTACCTGATCTCTATCACCCCTTTCATGGGCAAACTCCTGGTAAAGCTGGCCGTCTCCCAGCTTACTCTCCACACTGAATCTATTGGTTGCCTTCATGACCATCCGTCTGGCTTCAGAGCTGCCAGATGCATGGAAACTGAACTCTTTAACACCTGTGATGATCTGCTCTCCCACCTTGACTGCAGCATTCCTTCTGGCCTCATCCTCCTTGATCTTTCCTCTGCTTTTGACACGGTCAACCACACCTTCCCGATCAATCGACTCTGTGGGAACCTGTGTATCACGGATAAGGTCCTGGAGTGGTTGACATCCTTCCTCTTGTACTGCCCCTCCCAGGTCCAACTTGGGTCCTTTCTCTCTGCCACCTCTCTCTCCACCTTTGGCGTTCCCCGGAGCTCTATCCTCTTATACTGTATTTTCAACCTCCACTTGGCCCCTTTGGCCCACTTGATCTCTACCTTCTCCTCTGACTTTCACTGTTATGCGGATGACACTCAGCTTTCCTTCAGGCTCCGCTCAGCCTTCTCTCCTCTTTCGCTCATTTCTGACTGTCTATCTGCGATTCAGGATTGGTGCGCCTCCAACGATATCTGCCTTAATGGCAGTAAAACAGAGCTCCTTCTCATTGGGACCCCTGCTCCTGCTTTCCCGCTCTCACATTGACTGCCCTCCTTGGACCCTCTTCTTCACCTTCATGTGAGGCTAAAGACGGTGTCATCTTCCCCTCCACTCTCTCTTTCTCTGCTCACATCTCGGACGTCTCCAAGAAGTCCCACTACCAGCTGCACCTCCTCACAGGTACTGTTCCCTTTCTCACCTTCCGCCAGAAGCTCACTGTCTACAGAGCCCTGGTTCTCTCTAGGCTGGACTACTGCAACAACCTCTTTCTCAATCAGCCTTCCTCTACTCTCAGGCCTCTGCAACTAATCCATAACAGGACTCCGAGACCTATTCTTGGCCTCAAGCCCAGGGACCGTATCTCTCCAGCCTGAAATCTCTCCACTGGCGCCTGGTGGCTACAAGGATCAAGTTCAAGACCCTTTGCATTTTCCACAAGACTTTTTGAGGCCGGGGACCACACTACATCCAACGCTCTCTGACAAACTACCTTCCTTCTCAAGCCCTTTGCTCAGCTACCTCCAACTCTCTAAGGGTCAGACACTACTCGTCACCAGAGGATAGCTGAGGGGCAACGTGCTTGCCTTGGAAGCAAGACGATGAGCAACACAGGTTCAATCCCAGGGTCTGCGCTTAGAAACCTCTGGATATTAAGCATGTTATAAATAACCAAATACAATCACTCCAAGCAGAGAGTGGGGGTAGATCTCTCTCCTCTGCAGGTGCCTTCCTCTGGAATGGCCTGCCTGGCCCTCTCAAACTTGAGCCGGACCACCTGAATTTCCAGAAGCAGCTAAAACATTCCTCTTCTCCTCTGCTTTGTCTTTCTCCTTCCCCTGCTGACCTTCCTGACCACCTGTCTGCTGCACCGACTGGTTGTTGGCAAGCTCTTTCCTGATCAGTCACCCCCTGCACTGCCTCCAGGCACTCCATGCACATAGGGGCTGTAACTGTAACCTCTACAGTCCCTGCCTCCTTGCACTTACCCAGAGCTGGGCTACCCTGGCCGCACTTACTCAGAGCAATGCTGCCCTGTTTCACATTCCCTCTCCCTGGCACTCCCTCCGTCCCCTTTTCCCCTTGCACGTCTCATTCTCGCACTTGCATGATCTGAATGACACAAGACCTAGCAAGATTGTTTGTCTTGTCCTCCCTCTGCCTCCCCTCACTTGTCTTGTCATGCCTAGAAACACTTGTGTACAGGCGCAATATAAATGACTTATCATATCATCTACCTTTTAGTGTTTCTAATAATAATGATAATAATAATTTGCATTTATATAGCGCAACAAACCCTCAGGCATCTGAGTGCTGCATATTATTACCCAGGGGGTGTGGTTCTCATTTATCAACCTCAGATGGATGAAAGGCTGAATGCACGGGTGTCAAAGTGTGCGCTCTACTAGCTGTGCTATCGGACTGGCTGAATGCTTATATGACTACTTGAAGCACTCCTCGTGTCTGTGTCTTGCTTCCTTGTGTGTGCATGTCTGATTACATCTAATGTTTAGCTGTGCATTAATTAACATTGACATCATCCAACTTGAACTAAATTCTAAATGTGTGTGTGTGTATGTGTGTCTTGCTGGCTCCTGTCGATCACGCATTGGAGGGAGATGGTGGGAGTGTCAGTGTATCATGCATGATGTCTAAACCCCTGGCGTTCGGTGTGGTTTCAGAATTGGGTTTTATGGATTTTCTTAGTTTATATTTCCTCTCCCATGTGGGACGTTGAAAGTTCATCCAAACAAGAGGGCACAGGAAGCATTATGACTTGAGTATTACTGAAGCTACACCCTTAGATAAAGAAATTTGCAAGCCGTAGGAAAGGCCAATACATTGATTTCTCTGGTGCCAGCTCTGTTAGGTAAGAATTGATGCAGTCACACTGTGTGAGACCACATATCCCTTATTTGCTTGGTATTAGGTAACCCACCTTTTGGTATATGTCTGTACTACAAACGTTGGTAGTGTGCCTGAGCAGCCAGGCCTCAAGAGGGGTAAATGTGAGCTGTAGAGCTGTACAAATGAAATTCGTAAATACAAGTAGCCAAGTAACACTTACACTCAACGTTTCTGTTATAAATAGTTATTTAATTAGCGTTCTTTAAAAAGGCAATTCATGTAAAGACGTCAATGGGACTCATTACGAGAATCCCGTTAAAAACAGGCCCATTACTGGCATGGAGTAAGTAGCGGGTCTGTGCTCATTTGACACCGCTAATAGCGGCTGATTATGAGTGCGCGAAAACGCGCGAAACGCCATGCCGATAATGGCCATACCGCCATGCCGCTAAAGGCACTACAACCCCCCGATAGCGGCATTACGGGACCCGCCGATACCGCCTCCGCCTAGGAGGCACCCCTTAATACCGACCCGGCAATAACATCATGCTAATACTGTGCTTGTAATACCGGACTCAGAAGTAAAGTCATCGCGTTGGAACGGGAAATGCGCCGGCAGCCATCTTCAAAAACACAATCCATTGCAATCCTCCCAAACCACCAGTGTTGCACAGGAGAGACCAAGGTCTTTCTAAACAACATGTCTAAGGCTACCCAAAAATCCAACCCCGGCCTGCGCAAGAAGTGTTTCTCTGATGAGGAACTTAACATGTTGGCGGACACCCTTGCTGCACATGCTGATGAGATCAACACCCATAACCTCAAAAGGGAGACGCAGCAGAGAAAGAAGGAGATATGGGAGGAGGTAGCCCGCACGGTATCTGCAGTCAGAACCACCCCACGGGCAGTCAAAGACTGCAAAAAAAGATAGGATGACATCCGCCTCAGGGTCCGCAACATCCTGGCCAGCAATCGGAGGGAGGACATGGCCACAGGCAGGGGTGCCCACTCCCCAGTAAAACTCATGCTCTGGGAGGAGACATGCAGCACTACCATCCAGATGGAGTGGCTTCGGGGAGATGGAGACGGGTGCTGCAACATCTGGAGATGGAGGTGAGTGACCCTGCAGACCCCAGTAGGGCAAACTGTTAGGCAGAATCCTGTGCAGTGCCCTTAGGGACCACCACACACAATTAAGACTACGGGTGGTGATACAAGTTTTACCTTTGGTACAAGCCTGTACTACTATGTCATAGTGGTAGCAGTGGCAGAGCAGCCAGGCTTATCTCAAGAGTATATGAGCAGTAGCAGAGATTACACAAAGGGACCACAATTACTGTGACTCAAACAAACACTGACTCAAGGTTTCAGGTAGAAAAATATAAGTACATTTATTTTTAAACCATTCGTTATAAACACAACACTTCTATTAAACTTCAATAAAAACCACACGTTAAATATACTACAACTAACCAATTAACTTTGTACAGTAAGTCTCAAGGTAAGTACCCTGTGATGGCATGAACCGGTGTTAGGCACAAAAACACGTTACCGCGGATACGATTGCGATCACTTTTTGACAGTTCGGTCTACTAAACAAACGCGTATCCGTGACATGAACTGCTACCGGGGCAAAAGCACATTTAGCACCTGAGATACCGAGAGGGAGTTGGAGGCAAAAATCACAGGCAATATTTTGGTTAGGCAGGCAGAATCAAGAAACACTAAGAGACAGGAGTTCGAAAGTCAAAGGGGTCGAAAGACACCGGAGCCAGTTGCCGAAGATCACACGGTCTAACAGTTCACGATTCAACAGAGCCAAAAGTACTTCGATATTGTCAATGTTCGGAAGCAAAAGTTATAAGAAGAAGGGAAGACAAGATCAAGCCTTGGAAATGAAGAAAAAGGGATTCACCCAGTTTCCTCAACAGAACACAGTACCTTGTTCCAATGGTGCAGCTGGTGCCCTGGCAGTTGTTCCTGTTGGTTTCATGCAGATCCACGATTCATGGAGCTTCGTAGAGAAGGAGGACGTCTGAAGGGGGTCTGCACCACACAGGGATGGAGCCAGCAGCAGCGACACGGAATAAAAGGTGCGCTCCTTAAAAACAGGAGAGGCTCTTCAGGTGGCTATCGGGACCACTACAGCAGTGTGCAGCGATTTCGAGCACGGAAGAGGATCTTCTGGCTGTAAAAGATGAGCTGGTTATCCCCACCAAGCTCAAGGGAAGAAGACTCCGGACTGGATCTTCTCTGAGTCGTTGAAGGGCAGATAGCTCAGGACTGCAGCAGGGCTTCACCGGGATGTGTAGTTGCAGCAGCCGTCGTTCTCTCCGCTTCTCTTCGGTTCCTTGTAGTTCCAGTGGCGACTCTCTGACTTCTAACCCAAGAGACCTGCCTTTTATGCGAAAAACTCCCATTCACGCAGCCTGGCTGTCAATCACCCAGCAGGGGGGTTGTCCAGCCCGGACAACTACCCTGGCCAATCATGACAAAGTGCAACTTGGGTTTCCTAGGATACCCTGTGCAGGGGGTGACTAAACCCCTCCCTCACATTCAGCCGACCTAGACACCCAGGCGCCTTGAGGAGTGCTTCTGGGCAGAAGCCCGTCAAAAGACAGTGAACAAAGAAGGCGAACCTAGTTTGCCGCACAAAGTAAAACACAAGAAGGACTTTAACAAAAAGAAATGGTGAATAAACCCAACCGGAGCCAAAAGAAAGACGATTTGGTCAAGCGGGTTTATGTTCGAGGCTAATATCATAGCCAAGAACAGTACCACGTTTATCTAATATAATCACGGTAGAAAAGTTAGGGTAGATACCACTGCCACCAGCCAAGTCTAAATGTTAAAAGAGCAAAACAATGCTCTAGGAGGTACAGATTAAAAGGGATACGAGTTAACCCTTTCCAGTACTCCATGGAAGATGGGGTGTACTGGATCTGTGGTAGATTGACTAAGTAAAGTTAATGGTAACTTTACCCTTGTCTGGGGGACAGTAGTCGCCTCAGAAATGGAGTTGAAGGAAGTCTCAAAGACAACCCTGTGCCACGGCACTGAAGGTGCTGTGTGACAAACACAAAGAAGGGGGCTACAGAAGTGGTGTACTTCAGAGTCCACAATCACAAAAACAGATGGAAACACATAGCAAAACACAGGTAAGAGTGGAGGAAAAGCTCTCACTCTTACCAGTTGGAAAAAATAAACTCCAGATGTCCAGCAAAGCTGGGGGACTCACTAGGTGAGGGAAATTAGCCATAAATGAGAATTCTCCCTAACACAAACCATGACGTAGCACAAGTGATCTGGAATAAAGCCTAGGCAAGGCAATACATGTCCCAACACACACACATCAACATATCCATGTCCAGATGGAGGCCCAAACCGTGCTACACTGAAATGCATGCTGAGTGCCAATCCCATTACCAAAAGTTGAGCAGTATGTGGAGTATACAAAATAGGGCAATTCTTCACAGTAAGACAAGCAAACACGCAACGAGGCTTAGTGTAAAGATATTAAGGTATTTATTTATAATGAAACATCTATGAAAAACACTAAGGCAAATCACGGCAAACAATTCAAACACAATTACTCTACGAAGTAGACGATCATTCCCCCTAGCAATATCGACAACTCTAGGTTCTACCGGTACCACTTATTTTCAGACAGAGGTGTATACCTCAACCCAGATGACACTCGAATATTAGTTAGGACGGGAGAGAAAAAGATAGGCAGGTTATGAAATCAACACAGTTCAATCCTAGCGGATAAAATGCAAGGCAGGAAGGCAAGAATCACAATAGATTGTAAAGTTCAGAGACCAGGCCCACTCGGAGAGAGGCAAGGCGCGATGTCCCAAAAAGTCTCTAGTGGAGATGCATTCAAGTCTGTATAGCAAATTGTTATCGCTAGATCGAACCAGTTCAGAACAAAGAATGAGCAAAGCTTGGAGGCGACCCAACGGAACTGAGAGGAATTAAGACACCTCACCCGAACCGATCGAAAGGGAAGCCAGGCGGACACGGTACCTTGTTGTGGAGGGCAGCTCCGGCGGGGGCAGTTGTTCCTGGTGGTGGATGCACGTCGGGTCTTTGCCAAGAGTAGAGATGATCTCGTCGTCGAAGAAAAGTGAAGTCCGGTGCACCACCAGGGAAGAGACCAGCCGCGGAGTGCTCCGTCACAAGGCACCACCTTTTGGTCGCGGTACAGGGGTAGTGGCTATCCGGTTGCGGAGGTGCTCTGCACGGGCAATTCGACCACTGCGTCCTGAGGCGAATAAAAAGCAAAGGGGACTTGTTTTTCCCACCAGTCAGGGGAAGAGACTCTCCGGCAGGGAGATCTCCTCTGTCGTCGGGAAGTGGTGAGTCGGTTCCGCAGGGCTCCACCAGAGGTGTCGTCGTGCAGGTCGGCTCAGCGTTACCCTCGTCGGATTCTTAGGTCCTGTGGCGACTTCTGAAGATCCAATCCCAAAAGCCCTGCTTTTATGCAGAAAACCCCCATTCATTCAGCCTAGCTGTCAATCAACACATGCTAAGTGGTCAGCGGGAAGGCTCACCACCTGGGCCAATCACTCCAGAGTGCGACCGGAGTTGGCAAGGCAACTCGGTCTAGGGTGCCTAAAGCCCCTCCCACACCCTTGTGGTAACCCAGACAGAATGACACCACTTTGGAGGGTCTCTGTACAGAGCCCGCCAAAAGTGGAACAAAGGGCTCGACCTTTGGTTTAGGAGTCACAGAGACGAACACAGACGCCATTTTACAAACCGAGTTCTGGCAGAAAATACCACCCGATAAACCTATTTAAGATAAGTAGATCGGTGGTACGTTAGAGATTAACGAGAAAAAGTATCAATCTCCAACAATGGGACGAATCCCATAGGGTTATGTTTGGGGACGAACATAACAAGTAGTTTCCACTGCCACCAGCCAAAACTCGACGAGGGGGGACGGGACAGTGCCCCCTCGAGTAACAGATTCAGGAGTAATCGAATTACCCCTACTAGTACGTCCACAATACATTGGTTTGTACTAGTTCTGTTAGTAAATTTAGGTCTAGTAAAGCCAATGGTGACTTTACATGCCCGGGGAGACAGTAGTCAGTCCCCGGGTATGGAGTCTATGGTGGGGGATCCGCTAGGACGCCCCCGTGTTACGGCACGTAGGGTGCGGTGTAACACACATAGAAAAACATATGAGACCCTATGGAGTAAAAGACCCCATAGCCCATAGAACACATTGACATCTCAAAGGAATTACACACACATACATGTCCAAGAGTGGGAGAAAAGAGTCTCACTCTTGGCAGGATGGAAAAAAACAAACTCCAGAAATCCAGCAAAGCTGCTGGGGGACTCACTAGGTTAGGAAATTCAGCCTAAACAGAGAATTCTCCCTAACACCAATCACTACGGCATCCACCTCATCCAACACACCCACATCCTCTACACCCTCCAGCCCTGTGTGACAGACAAGGCGTAGTACGAGGCAGTCCAAAATGCTGCCCCCGGACACAAAGAAAGCACGTAAATAGTGTGGGACAACAATGGGAGTGGGGGAGGTGGTGTCGGTGGTGTGTAGGGGAATAAAGGGGTGTTCATGGGGGGGTTTGCGGAGTTCATTGGGGGCTATGGAGAGTTCATTGGGGGTATGGGGAGTTTATTGGGGGTATGGGAGTTTTGGTGTGTTGGGGTGGAGGTGTGAGGCACTTTTCTGTTGTTTACATTAATACACCGTTGTGTCAAAAATCATTCAATGCCGGGACATTGTTCATTTTGTGTGTATTCATTTCATTCATGTCAGTGCACAGTGGCCAACTCCCCACATTCCCTGTGTGCATGTCCACATGGACCCAGTGTTCAGTGTAGCGCTGACACATATCCATCAACGTCCCTGTGGTTCAGAAGTATTCGTCAATCAGTGATTGGCGTACAGCACGGCCATCTTGTGCATCACGTACTGGCAAGGGTGCTGCTTCTCCTCCATCTTCATCCTCATCATCCTCACCCAGTGCATGCATGTCAATGTCAGGTGGCAGTGGTACATTTCTCCGGACGCACATGTGCAGCATGACACAGGCCATGGTGATCTTTGCCACCTTCTCAGCCCTATAAAGGAGTGCTCCACCAGACCTGCTGAGGATGCGGAACCATGCCTTCAACAGGCCAAAGGTCTGCTCAATCACGACACGGGTTCGGGTATGAACCTGATGGTACTCCTGTTCATGGCTCTTACGCGGGATCCGCACAACTGTAAGTAGCCACAGCTTCAAGGGATATCCTCCATCACCTTCATGTGAGTACAAAGAGGTCTGTGTGAGTCATTCTGAGCGGCCTCCTTCAGGATTCACAGCCATGGCCCCAGCTATTTGCTGTTGACATGCACATGTCCCTGTACATATGCACAAAGATTATTTGGATGCATTGTGTACTGCAGTATGGTCTTCTAGTCTGGATGGCGTTGTACAGATGATGCAGGGTGTTAACTTGCATGCTGATGCGGATGTACTGTGGATGCGGAACAATGTCTTGCCTCCCATAATTGCAGTGTATGCTACTCTGTGCCTAATCACACTAGCGACATTGGCACAGTTGTAATCATGTTTAGTCATGCATCGCTTGACATACCCATGGTGGCCTGCTTGTGCATCTTACATGTTGTCATTGATTTACGGCAGTGGTCCAATGTGTGGCAGTGATGTGTCATGTTCGGGTTGGGAGGTTCAGGTCAAAAGTGTTTAGCTCTGAGTGCATTGTCCACTCACTGCCCATTCCCACCCTGGTGGAGTATGCATCCCCCCATTCCCACCCAGGTGGAGTATGCAACCCCCCCATTCCCACCCAGGTGGAGTATGCATCCCCCCATTCCCACCCAGGTGGAGTATGCATCCCCCCATTCCCACCCAGGTGGAGTATGCATCCCCCCATTCCCACCCAGGTGGAGTATGCATCCCCCCCCATTCCCACCCAGGTGGAGTATGCATCCCCCCATTCCCACCCAGGTGGAGTATGCATCCCCCCCTATTCCCACCCAGGTGGAGTATGCATCCCGCCACATCACAACCCTGATGCACTGCCATGGGCCAGTCAGGCAACTCACCAAGCAGCCAGGCACTTCGTCCAACATGTCGCTCCATGGAATCATGTGTCGATCCGGGATATCGGGCATATCAATGTGTGATGATCTTGCTGGAGTCACATACCATCTGCACATTGATGGAGTGGTATAGCTTGCGATTGTGGTACACCGCCTCTATGGCATGAGGGACTACCAATTCGACATGGGTGCAGTCGAGGGCACCAACGCAATTGGTGATTGCCTGCCAGTGCATGGAAGCCTACTTTGGTGTCGGCAATCTCCTGGGCAGACAGTGGTAGGGATATGTGGGTGCTAGCGTGCTTCAGGGGGGCATCCAGCACTTGGGTCAGCATGCATGAAAAGAGTGGTTGTGATATACCATGCAGCTGGCCCACTGTGTGCTGGTAGGTGCCTGTGGCCAGGAAGTCGAGCACAGAAACCACCTTTAGTAGCAGGGGGATGGCAGTGCTTATTTCAATGAGGCTGACCAATGTCGTCATGTATCATGTCCACAATGGTGGTGATGGTGGCCCGGTCCAACCGGTACAGGGTGTGGATCTGCTCAGGGGTTAGATTGAATGGACCGGGTCTGATGCGAGGGATTGGTGGCTGCCTATGAGGTACTACTGGCTGTACTGGTGGTAATTGCTGGGCCTGTCTCACCCTCCTTCTCCTCCTGCATCTCCTCTGTGCAGCCTGTTGTTGTGCCTGTAGTTGTTGTTGTAGTTGCTGTTGTTGCTGTAGTTGTAGCAGTATAGGCATGTCCTCCAGTCCCATGATTGCAACAGCTGGTGGTATCATTTTGGTGTGGGAAGGGTGTGGTGAGTGGGTGTACTCCTTTTATACTGGGACGGGCTCCATTGACTCCACCTGTGGTGACTGCGTGCACCTGTGGCAGTTGCCTTCACTGCAGGTTGCTATTTATGGGTGGTCTGCGATGCCTGTATGGCCGCCGTTGTGCAGGCCCTATTTACCTCCTTCGGGATGCCGGTAAGTGCATGCCTGCGTAACTTGTGATGTCCTTCTATTACCGAAATCCCAGTATTTCCTCCACGGAGGGGCACGTGTATGCGCGCATGCCGGTATGAAGAGGCACGGTACGGGCTGTGGCGGTATTGGCGGGTTGTCGGGTCGTAATGGGCCGGACCCGTTAACGATGCCGGTAATACCATTCCGCCTTCCTATTTTCATTATCTCAATTCTCGTAATGAGGCCCAATATACTTTAAAATTACTTTTCAGAATCAGAACAAGTTTAGTGGATACTCTTTGGATATGCTTCTTACACAATTCCTACACCCTGAGGTGACTTCATTCACAAGGACAGTAATGTCATTTATATATCACATTAGTTACTTTGCAGATTCGGAGGTTGCAGAAAAGAAAAGGTTAAACAGGTTCTCAGTAAATGTGAGAACAATTACATCTTCCAATGGAATCTAGACAATGCCTGAAAGGACAGCCAGCCAGCCAATCAGGACTGGTTGCATTCAGGAATTCCTAGAGACAAAGGACAGGGGAGTTTCGGGAACCTACCTCACATCCTGCCCTTTCAGACACACTGGAGCCAGAGGCTGGCTTCAGGGCTGAAGCCCACCAAAGGCAAGACAAAGGGCTTGAATCTGTTGGGACGCACAGAGTAAAACCCAAGAAAGACCTCACAAACAGAAAATGGCGAAAAAAGATGGCAGGGGCCACTCTTGGTGCTGTACTGCAGCTGAGGGTTCAGCCTGCAGTAGAAAAGCACAATGGTAGGAAAAATTAAACCACTGCGACCAGCCATTTAAAGTAACAGGGGTAACATAAAAATGTTACATAAGAGTGTATGAAAAGGGGCTACTAAGTAACCCCCCAGCACTCCACATAAGATGGTGTGGGCTGGACATACAAAGAGAAAAGCTAAGTAAAGTCAATTTCACTTTACTATTCTTGGGAACTGTAGTTCACACAAGAAAAGGTATTTAAACCTTATGAGAAATCTAAAGGATTTATCAGGGACGCTGCACTGAAGGTGCTGTGTGTCACCATACAAAAAGTAGACGCCTATGGAGTTTGTCAGACTCCACAAATAGTGAAAACACAAAATCCAAATCAGGTCAAAACACATGAGAGAGTGAGAAAAAGGTATCACTCACTCCAGGGTTACAAATTAAAAGGTCCTAAAGATGTTATTTCATCGCTGGTAATTTAAAAGCCTGGCATTTAAATGAGTACATAAGTATGAAAATGTTCATCCAATTTTTTTTTTTTTTAGGGGTGGGCACCCCCTCTTCCCCCACCTATTTTTACCTATTCTCTGCCCCCCAACCCCTTATCTGCCCTTTCCCACCCCCCTAAAAATTAACATTTTCATAATTATGTACACGTTTAAATTCCTGGCGTTTAAATTACTGCTGATGAAAGGATGTCGTACCCTCTAAGGTTGAAGGGAATTAGCACAGAAATTTGAATTCTCCATAACAAGCTCCACATCTTTTTTCCACAGATTCCTACTATACTGTATAGTGAAGTTTTACTTTCAACGGTTGTGGCTGATAAGTCTTGTGGTCACATTTCTGAGTTGCCTGCTCTAACTTCACCATCGAGGGAAGGTCAGGAACAGGCAAATTCCTCTTTAATTGATGCCTACTTGAGTCTCGAGGAAGGAATATGAGATATGGTTGTGCCTGCTACTCACCTGAGTGCTTCTCTGAGTCTTTTCTTTCAATCTGTGTGGCCGTCTGTAGCCCCTTTGGCAAATCTGAGTTTGGGTAATCCTGTTGCGCTTAGTAGTGGAACACGCTGTTCATTTCCTACCCTGAGAACGGCCTCTGGAATGCTGAGCGCTCTCCCCTAGCCCCCCACGGCTGGACCACACGCAGTACCACGCTAGCGGTTTCCAGCTGAGCCGCCCACATAGCGACGCACGGGCAGGCGGTACACAGTGGCAGTGGGGTGCAGATAGGGACTTGTCCCCCCCACACCTGGCAAGGAGACCCGGACCCTGCTAGGGCCCCCGACAACGCCTGCGCTCCGAGGGTCGGGGATAACGGGACTGCCTGCCTCCTGGCTTCTGCAGGAGAAACGTGGAGAAACATTTCCGTGGTCACAGCCGTGATTATAGAGATCTGCTGGGGGTGAGGCTGCCGTAGCACCACTGGCTCGAGGGAACCCCCGAGCAGGAAACCAGTGGCTGCAGGATGACCTTCTCTCTCAGCGGTGCTTGCAGTTTGTCCCTGGATGACACGGGAGAGCGCCCATGCTCACACCTGCAGACCTCCCAACCGGGTACCGCAGCGCTCCGCTGATGGGAGAAGAACCTTAAGGACACGGCTGCAGCTCCTGGGTTCCCCCCCCGCTCCTTTGGAAACCTCTCTTGACCCAGGCCGATGCAGGAGCGTGCCTGGGTGCCACTTTCAGTAGATGGACAGGACAGGGGAAGTGGCATAACAGAGGTTGGGAGGCCGCTAGAGATGATCCCCTACATCTTGCAGCAGCATTGAGGGCCAGTGATCCCCAAGCGTACCGGTGCGCTTGGGGGGGCCACCCTGACTATTGAAGGGGGGGAAGTTGCCTGGGGAGAAGACACACCTGGACCACCAGCGAGACCCCGTGGGGGGGTAACTGTTGTCGAGGACATTTGTGGGGGAAATCCCTACCCAGGGAGTACTAGGCACTACAACCTGGCAGTAACACAGGGTGGTACCACGGAGGGCCGAGTGGAGGAGGGAGGGGTAATTAAGGGCCCCTGAGCCCTATGCCTGATGAACAGTGGGAAGGATCACCTGCAGCCGGGTGCCACGAGGAATGGTAAGCACAGAAACATATTAAGCAGTCCTGGTCCGTTACTGGACTGCACCCGAGGAAAAGCGAACGGGGGGACCGATTCAGGAGAGGCAGGGGAGACAGCGCAGTAAGGGTCACTGTAATGGGCGGGAAGGCCCATGCAGGGTTAGCGCCCCCCCCAGTGGTATTGTGACCGGCAGAGGCCAACCTGCACACGCTGGGTGACTTACATTGGACAAAAGTGGAAAGACAGAGAGGTCCAGCGCTGTGAAGGTGGCAGCACACAGGGGCATATCAGGTTGGTACCCCACGCATCAGGAGTAGGCCTTGAGGATTGGAACAATACAAAAACTGGACACTTGACAGGACATACCGCCTCACTCTCAGCTATGCTGAGGCAACTCTCCCCCTTTTTGGGCTAAAGGCCTCACCATCCATAGCCACTGAAGTAGACCCCTGGGGACAGACTCACACCTCAGTGAGACCGAGCTACAAACTCCTGGTGGATACAGGAACGCTGGGGGAGGGGCGAACTATGAGTTGGAGAAAGGCCCAGGCAAAGCACCAGTTCAAGACAGGAGGTATAGAGATGGAGGCCGGCTCTCCCCCCAATGGCCGCGCCGGATATGGGCACCATGCAAAACAACATCCAGACAATCCTATACGCAATGCAGGGTTTGAGAACGGATATGGGAGCCAAATTGGCCATCCTCACGGCTAAGGTAACCACGTTAGAAGACCGGATGGACGGAGTTGAGAACAATCAAATATCTAAGGTGGGTTTTCCAGTCTCACTGCGCCAACACAATAATCAATCATATACTGTTTGAGTTGCAGATTTATTGCACAAACCAATGAACAGCCTGACGCATGTTTCGAGCAGTCCTTGCTCTTCCTCTGAGGCTGATACAAATCATATAGGTTATATTCAGAAATATTCCAAATTAGTTGCATTCAAAAGCAAAAACAAAACAAAAGAAAAGAGTTTTGTGTTAAACGTAAGAGATTCAACATATTAAAAAGTGGTGTTGCAATGTAACATACAATTGGCATGTGTCCATTGTCACATGGTCAGTTAGTAAAGAAGTGGGGCGGGCGGTGTAGCAACCTCAAATAAAAAGATGATTTCCATTTGGTTTAGACCAAAACAATTATGGGTTACCAAACCCAAATTTAGCAATTTTGCATATGATCAAACAAGAGACAATTTTTCAATAGGGTACAATTAGTCATAAATTCACAGGTGGTCATCTGTTATATATAAAAAGAATTTTGTTAAATACCATGAATTGGATGTATTGGTGAGTGCACCATAGCACAATTTGTTGTATGACGAATTGGTGAAGCCGAGTACACATAGAAAAAAGAGGGAGAGGGGAGAAACAACACGGTGACAATTGAGGACCCCCACCATAGACTCCATACCCGGGGACTGACTACTGTCTTCCCGGGCATGTAAAGTCACCATTGGCTTTACTAGACCTAAATTTACTAACAGAACTAGTACAAACCATCCTATTGTGGACGTACGGGTAGGGGTAATTTGATTAGCCCTGGGTCTGTTATTCGAGGGGGCACTGTCCCATCCCCCCTCGTCGAGTTTTGGCTGGTGGCAGTGGAAACTACTTGTTATATTCGACCCCGAATATAACTCTATGGGATTCTTCCCATTGTTGGAGGTTAATACTTTTTCTCGTTAATCTCTAACATACCACCGGTTTATTTGTCTTAAATAAATCTACCGGTTTGTATTTTCTGCCAGAACTCGGTTTTTAAAATGGCGTCTGTGTTCGTCTCTGTGGCTCCTAAACCAAAGGTTGAGCCCTTTGTTCCACTTTTGGCAGGCTTCTGCACAGAGGCCCTCCAAAGTGTGGGAGGGGGTTTAGGCACCCTGGACTAAGTTGCCTTGCCAACTCAAGTCGCACTCTGGTGTGATTGGCCCAAGTGGTGAGCCCCCCCGCTCACCACTTAGCGTGTTTTGATTGACAGCTAGGCTGAATGAATGGGGTTTTTCTGCATAAAAGCAGGGCTTTTGGGACTGGATCTTCAGAAGTCGCCACAGGACCTAAGAATCCGACGAGTGTAAAGCTGAGCCGACCTGCAACGACGACACCTCCGGTGGAGCCCTGCTGAACCGACTCACCACTTCCTGACGAAAGAGGAGATCTCCCGCCAGAGAGTCTTCTTCCCCTGACTGGTGGGCACAACCAGTCCCCTTTGCTTTTTCTTCGCTTCCAGGGCGTAGTGGTCGAATTGCCCGTGCTGAGCACCCTGGCAATCGGATAGCCACTAGCCCATACCGCGACCAAAAGGTGGTGCCTTGTGACGGAGCACCCTGCAGCTGGTCTCTTCCCTGGTGGTGCAACGATCTTCAACTTTCTTTCTTTTCTTGGCAAAGCCCCGACTTGCATCCACCACCAGGAACAACTGCCCCCGCCGGAGCTGTCTCTCCACATACAAGGTACTGTGTCCGCCTGGCTTCCCTTGTGATGGTTAGCGTGAGGTGTCTTAATCCTCGCCTCTCCATTGGGTCGCTTCCAAGCTTTCTTAACTTTCTGTTCTGAACTGGTCCAATCCTTCCATAACAATTTGCGACAAAGACTCGAAGTGCATTTCCACTGTGATACTTTTGGGACATATCGCCTTGCCTCCCTCCGAGTGGGCCTGGCTTCTGAACTTTGCGATCTACAGTAGACCCTGCCTTACTTGCCTTGCATTTGTTCGTAAAAGTGTTGGTACCGAGTTGATTTCGTACCCTGCCTTTTCTCTCCCATCCTAACGAATATTAGAGTGCCATCTAGGTTAAAGCATTCACCTCTGTCTGCAAATAAGTGGTGCCGTTGAACCTAGACTTGTCGAACTATTGTTAGGGGGATTGATTTACTTATAGTAATTGTAATTGAAGTTGTTTGCCGTATTAGTGCCAGAGTGTTTTTCATAGATGTGTTGTTCTAAATAAATACCTATATATCTTTACACCCAAGCTCTGTTCCGTGTTTGCTTGTTCTACTGTGTGAATTGCCCTATTTTGTATACTCCACATACTGCCTAACTTTTCTTGAGAGAGGTCTGACTGCTCAGCCACAGCTACCAGGTGAATCTGGGTGGTACAGACTGCTACCAAGTCGGTTAACTGCCAACACCTGTAAGCCTAAATCTTTTGCAGTGGTCCCAGAGGGAACTGCACAGGTTTTCCGCTTAACAGTAGCAAAGTTAATAACAAGCAATGGTAAATTCACATTGGGTCATACTGTGTACAGGGTACCTTATGATTGAAGCCGCGCTAACGCGTTCATTTAAGTAGTAGGTTTACTGTAGGGGAAAATTTCAAGATTAGTGTATTATCATATATTGCCGTTTTGATGAATGGAAATAACGAATCACATTGGTATATTGTGATTCAGTGTAAAGAGTATTTGAGCGGGTACCAGAATTATTTTTAAATTATAATTCTTCGCAGTTGCGGCAAATGTTGTGTGACCCTTCGTGCTGCATGCATTAATTGAGAATGTGGCGTGATTTCAGCCGGGCAGATGCACACCGAATTGCCCCCGAAGTGACGAAAATAATTGAAGAAAAGAAAGTGTCAACATGCCTTATTACAGACTTGGCAAATAGTCTAACATTGCGGCTGTCACTGCAGGTGCTGACTATGCGCTCCCCTGTCAGTGGGCCGTGGTCTAAGGGACCAGGTTGAAAGTGCTTACCTCAGGGGTCTGCAGGACGGCGTGGCTGGTTCCGATGCGACCGCTAGACTGACTGTGATTTAATACGGTCACGTGTGCCGGGCATGAATGCGGCAGTCCACAACGGGTGTTGTATGGGATGGCCATCTTGGAAGGGGTTCCCACATCATAATTAGTCATTAGCATTGCATGGTAAACTATAGATATACCTGATACTTACTGGATTAGTTATGAAAACTGAGTTGTGCCTAAATGTTGTTTAGTAAGTATAAATTCTAATGAATTACGACTGACAGGAATATATAATGTGAAACTCGCAGCTTATACGAATTTTGGAAGTTATCACAGTTGTGATTATGTCATAGTAAAGTAACTGTACGGCGTACGGTAATCAAATGTGCACGCCCAATTGTTTCACGCACTGATTGGAGAGGCATGAAGTAAGAGGGCAAGAACTATATTGTGACTGGTTGCTGTTGCTTAGTCTGTGTCATGTGATCTGACATGCAAATGACCCATGTGGTTTCTGAAGATTCCCTCTCAGTTTGTACCCATTGGCAAAATATGTATGACTGATCAATTGATAGGTACGCTAAAGGGCACAAATTCATACTAGAATGTGAATAATAACCTAAATAGACTAGAGAACTGATTAGACTGCAGGTAAAAAGGTATTATTCAAACAGAGCAGTGCATCACTTAAAGAAAGACACTAAGTTCATGATCTGTGTTGAGTCCACAGTACACAGTCCTGTACAGCCAAATAAGTCTGGCTTCAAGTCTCCTTAACATTGGTGTAAGTCCCATGAATCTGATATCTTTGTTTTGATCCAATTGGAGATTTTTTTGCCAATGATTGGCAAGTGGGAATTTAGCGTCCTGACTGGATATGGTGGACAGATGTTCTCTGATGTGTATTTTGAGAGGTCTTATGGGGCTGCCAATATATTTTTTGTTGCAAACACAAATAATGCAATATACAGTGAATTTGATGTTGCAGTTCATAAAAGTTTCAATGTGATGAATTTCTCCTGGGTTGAACAGAACATTCTTAGTTTCTAATACGTACGGACACATTGAACAATTTCCACATTTGCGAAAACCTGTGAGGTGATCCTGACTGAGCCAAATGGATGGTCATTCTTGCTGTTGCATGAATGACGGGCTCAGTAAGTTTTTTCGAGTGGTTCCTTTGCTGTAGGTGAAATTAGGAAAGGGATCAATCCATTTGATAATGTCCACATCTAGATGTAATAGGTGCCAATGTCTTTTCATGATATTGTACAGTAGGTTGCTATCTTTGTTATATATAGTGATAAGTCGAATCTTGTTAGGTTCTTCTTTAGTGGTGCCAGTTTTATGTTGAAGTAATACATCTCTCTTGTACTCGCTGACATGTTTGATGGTATCTCCAACTTGTCTGCAGTTATATCATCTTTGTAAAAATCTTGCTTGGATGAATTTGGCTCCTGTGGCAATGTACAATTGCGTCGTGCTCTGATGAGTTCCCCCTTGGGATGTTTGAGATAACCTGTTTTTTGTGACAGCTTTTTGAGTGCAAGATCGAATTGACTGAAGTACTTTTTCTGAAGGTTTTGGTAATGAACCCATCCTTGGTGTTCATAATGGTGAGGTCGAGAAAATCAATACTGCTTGTGCTGGATCAAATCAAATGTCCACCGACCTCTTGAATTCGCAGATGGAGAAAAAATTCATGGAGATACAGCGCCGAGAGGAGGAGCTCCACTTTAAAGTAGGTGACATTGAGAACCACAAAAGGAGAAATAATCTGTCCTTCTTCGGCCTGGCGGATACAGAGGGCGAGACCCAGTTGGGACTTGAGGGCAAGGTGCAGAACATAATACGGATCATCCTGGGAGCAGACACAAGAGAAGGGGTTGTGATAGGCAGAGTCCACCGGGGGGGGGGTGTGGGAGAGGCCCGCGCTCAGTGCTGGCACGGCTACATTACTATAGAGACAAAGCCAGGATACTGGAGAAGGCAAATAATGTTCGAGACATACAAAACGAGGACTCCAGAGTGTCCATCTTCCAGGATCTCTCTGCCCTCACACTGTTGATGAGGAAAGAATGTGGGGCCCTCACCAAATTGCTACAGAGAAGGGGGTGAGATACTGTTGGGGGCACCCATTCTACTTGGCTTTAGAATGGCAGGGGGAGAGACATCACCTTGTGGCTGAGGAGGACATCCAAAAAGTCACGGACGACCTGATTGGTGGCCGTGCGAGCTCCTCAGGAGAGCAAACCGAGGGTAACCTGGATCCCACTTGGGGTCCTAGAGGCCCGGGCTTGGCCGAGGGGAAACATAAGGTGAAAGGGACCCAGAAATTTCAGAAAACTAGACACCCCCCTGCCGATTGTGGGGGTCATTTAAAGTGAGATGGAAATGCCTTATGAGTGATCTGCACAATAACGTGCTCTATGGTGTCCCCGCGCGGACCTAGAGGACTGAGGAGAAAATGCACTGCCCGGACAAATTGCCACAGTTGGCTTGTTCTTGTATCTGGGTACGAGCTAGCGCCGTTGGGGCTGACGATCCACTGTTTGTAAGGTTGTGACTGTTGTGGTTCGTGAGTTGGGCCAAAACGTTTTTTAGGGCTGTTCATGGAAAGGTAGGTTGAGACTGTGGGGTGGGACTTGGAGGGCTACTATCCGGGGCCATTGTGACATACTTAATGCAACAGTTTGGTTTAGAAAAGGGGGAGCGGGTTCCCTCTTAGATATGTAACCCGGGGCAAGGGATGAGCCCCTGATGGTTCGCCGACCGATCCCAGCAATCCTGGGGGATGGAGGTGGATGCCTCAAGAAGGATGGCGGGGGGGCGTGGCTAGCATGCGAGCTGTGAGGACATGAGTCTGTCGGAGCTCCTGCGATCGCCGAAGATATCCTGAATAATATCCTGATTCCGTGGAAAGATGCAGGAAGAAAACTCACCTGCCGAAAGGGGAAAGTATACACCACCGCAGGGGAGAAGAGGATAGGAGAACGAACTGCCCCTGACCGAGAAAACAGAGACAGACCAAAGCACCTCCTGGCCGCGAAACATCTTCCCAAAATGGCCCCCACCGCCTACCCGGACTACCCAGGCCCAGGAGATGCCCTGCCCACAATGTCAACACTGAACCGGGGCTTTTGAATCTGTGCGCGGTGTCTGTGTCTGACGGGCCCTAGAGGAGAAGACCGGACCTGCCTGCAGAGATACGCCTGGCCAGGAACACATTGCCGTTGGCACCCACTTGGGTGAGCCTGAAGACGGCTGCCGGATACAACGCCACAGCCATGGATACAAGTGGGGACAGCAGCGAGCGACCCCCCCGTCCTGTGGAACCATAGCCTGAGAAACAGGCTGGGAAGAGACGCAGACGGCGCAAGGGCAGTGGTAGACCCGCGGGCTGACGGCTCAAGTGCAGCTGGTGCACAGAATGTGCGTGATTTGCTTGAGCCCGGGTGGAAGACCGTTAAGAGCTGTGGTGGCCCACCAGGACTGCCAGAGGGGAATTCCCCCCATACTCACACTGGACTAACCCTGGCATAAGTGAGCTGCACAGGAACGTGGACACTGTGTGGCATGATCCTGAACAAGGAGCCAATCTCCGTCAACGCCATCGACAGACCACAGGTGAGCGCAGTAAAATAAAGACTGACCCAGTCCAGTACTGCCCTGCAGTGACAACAGCATTACTGGCAGAGTGGGCATCAGGGAAGGGACCCCACATCGGTGGGTTTTGTGGAATGGGCTGGGCTTATGATGCAACACATCAAATAATAGGAGCACAGCTGGTAATAGCCTCCAAACAGTGGGGGCACTCGCAACGGGGGGTTTAAATCGTGAGCGAACACTGCAGCTGACCACACCCTTACGCCCCAAAGCTTTGCTCCTTGTTGACCTTGGACACTGTGCCCCATCCGTGACTCTTGAGGATGGAATCAGTGCACCGTAACACTGCATACCTACCTGGGAACACCACAAAGTGGGTGACACCTTCAGTCGCTGCAAACCCACACTGGAAAGTTGTTGGGACGGAGTCTCCTTCCACCAGACGGCTCGGCAAGACCATAACAGCAGGGAAGGGATCAATACCGGCGACCAGTGCCCTGAACCGGGCCCATTCGACCAGGGCGGTTGCAGATCGCTCTAAACTGCCCTAACCTCAGCGTACCAGAGCCGACCTACAACCTACAGCAGCCTCCGGACCTCCCGGGGAAGACCCCCGACCCCGCAGAATTTATTAACACTGGCGCCAAACACTGTCACAAAAACAGCGAACCCATCTCCCACCTCCGAAGATGGGTAAAGACAAACTGAAAAAAGCCTCAACGCAAAGCAAGACCAATTTGCGGTGGCACAGGCCCAGGCCTCTCAGAGCCACATACCACAACCAGCCTCCCCCGGAGATGAGACTGCCCTCTCCCTAAGAGATGTGATGGCTGCCATAGCTAATTCCTGCTCCTCGATGGAGATGAAAATGGACAGCATAGCGGTGGACATCTCCTTTCTGCGCCACGACTTACAGAAGCTCACCGCCCACACGGGGGAGGCGGAACAGCATATTTCGGGAACCAAAGACAACATCAGAGGCATCAGCCAGCAGCTTTCACAAACACTGAGCCGTCTGAAGACACTAGAGGCCCGCTTGGAAGAGGGGGAGGGAAGATCTCCCCGTTACAACGTAGGCATCCTCAGCCTTCCGGAGGGAGAAGAGGGGCCCAGCATGGAGCTCTTCTTGGAGCAATGGTTGGTAGACATCTTTGCACCCCACCCCTTCTCCAATTCTTCTCAGTGGAGAGAGCTCATAGGATGCCATTGGGCAAACCTATACGAGGCGCACCACCCAGAACAGTGTTAGCCAAACTTTGATAATTACCGTGACAGGGACGCACTCCTCCAGATGGCCCGCTCCAAGGCAACAATCAGCTATAATGGGTCCCGAATCGCCTTCTTCCCCGATTACACCCGGGAGGGGCAGCGGGCGAGACAGTCTTTTGAACCGCTGGAGCGGCAACTATTTCAGATGAAAATAAAATATGGACTGCTGTTTCAGGCCCAACTCGAAATTCACCACAAAGGAACCACAGTTCATTTCACAGATCCGAAAGAAGCCTGGACATGGGCGGAAACGCACATTGAAGGGGACTGGATGGCAAGGCCGACAGACCAAGGAGGGAGATTCCGGCCCAGACCGAATCGCGCCCCTCCCGAGAGGCACTCCGAAGCCCTGGAACCAGCGATCCTTGCAAACCCTGCCAACTGAAGAACAGAAAGCCAACCAGCAGTAAGATGCAGCGGAGAATCGAGCTGATGAGACACTGGCGCCACATGCAGATCTCAAGAACCACGGAATGATCAAAAGGTGGCAGGAGCTGCGGACCCAAGGGGACTCTCTTGCTTCCCTGTTTGTCAGAACCCAAAGTTTAAGCTGACACTCTAGTTTTGAGTGTCAATCATGTTCGGGTGACAGGTACTTCGTGTTGGGGTGGAGTATAGGGAGGGGGGAAGGGAAAGTTTATGTTGTTTTTGTATTGATCTACATTTACTATGCATTCACAAGACCAATGAATCATATCAACCTGCATTTGCTGTCACATATCAATGCCGACTGGCAACACCCCCCCACTGCAACCAACCCCTGCATAATACTACTATAATGCGACTCCACAAAACCTGCAAAGCAGAACTATATACTACAAATGGCACCCACACTGACCCATGTACCAACCCCTGAGCACCCTAGATCTCTCAAACTAATCACGTGGAACATGAACGGGTTGGGCTCTCAAATCAAGAGACGCCTTGTTATGCAATTCTTGAATAGGCACTCCCCTGACATTGCCCTGATTAGTTTAGTTTAGTTTAGTTTAGTTTATTATGTGTAAGGCGCGCCTTGCCCTGGAGCATCAGAGCGCACAAGACAAGAATATGCTCAACTTCGTTGCAGGTACATCTACATGGTCATAGTACAGTAGGCAATAGACAAAATATGTACAGGTACATGTGCGTGGTCATAATACAGTATACAATAAGCAAAATATGTACAAGGCTGGAACTAGGTCCAGCAAGCAGGTGATACAGGTGAGGGTATACTTAAGAATATAAAGGTAATATACAGTGGAATAAATACAGTAATATACATTGGTGTAAATACCGACCAAGGTATTGGTACTGGTGGCATGCAGGTGGATCGCCAGTGGGGACAGTCTGGTCCAGCAGGTCAGAGTAATTAGCTGTCATTGGCTCTCAGCCATTTGGTCAAATTCTGCCTGAATTTCAGGAAGGGCTGGGGTTCTCTTATGTCATGTGGCAGTGAGTTCCACAGCTGAGCTGCTTTGACTGCAAAGCTGTGTCCTCCAATAGTGGTACGTTTAAAGCAAAGGACATGAAGGCAGTTCGCGTTGGCCATTCATGTAGGTCTAGATGAGGTTCTCAAGTGTAGCCTGTCCATGAGGTAGGGTGGTGCCATGTTATTAAGACACTTGTGAGTAAGGGAGGCAATTTTGAGTTGGATTTTATCCTGAGTGGATAGCCATTTATATTCTCTTTATGCTCTTTTCTGTTTATCTTGAGAGCAGCTCTCAGGGCATTATTCTGGAGGATCTGGATTTTGTGGATGGTCTGTTTGTTAGCCCCAATGTAGAGACCATTACAATAGTCCAGTTTGGACAGTATGAGGGCTCTGGCAAGCGTGATGCAGCTGTCTGTGGAGAGGAATTGTTTGCTGGCTCTAATGAGTTTGCAAGTATATGCCGTCATTGAGGCTAGGGAATTGACTTGCTTGACAAAGTTTATAGTGGCGTCAAGGTAAAAACCTAGGGTCTTGACTTCATTTGCCACTTTGATATTATTACCGTCGATAAATGAGACACACTTAGCAGGAACCAACTGCACTTTCTTTCGCAGAACCAACTCCCGATTGGCACTACACGCGGGATACACAATGGGATCCAGAGGGACTCTCATCCTGATACACAAACGCGTCCCATTCATGCCGCTGACAGTAGACCAAGATCCCAGGGGTTGCTATGTGGTGGTCATAGGAACACTGGGGGAAGAAAAACTGGCCACTGCGTCAGTGTACTCCCCGCCGGGGCTGGGGGAGGAACTGCTAGACGACCTTGTTATCCTTATGGCAAAACACCAACCTGATATGTGGATCTTAGGTGGTGATTTTAACGATGTCATGTGTAACATTAAAGACCGCACTCACATCAGGGACCGCAACCCGAATACCCCCACCAAATTAGCTAAATTTGCGTCGCCCCTTGGCCTTCGAGATGTGTGGCAGCACTTCCCCCCTGGAGTCGAGGCTTTCTCGTTCCACTCGGGAGCATACGGCTCCTTGTCCAGATTGGACTATCTCTTCCTCCCAGGCACCGATGTACATAGGGCAACCACTGCGGATTTACTCTCCCGTGGCATCTCAGACCACTCACCTTTGATGACGATACTGAGTATACAAAGCAAAACTCCCCCCAAGTCATGGAGATTGAATAGCTACTATCTGGGCTTCCCTGATCTTGTCCACCATTTTACGGAAGTAACTAATGAATACTTCGAAACCAATACCACCACGTCGATAATCCAGTCACGATATGGGAAGCATACAAAAACGGTACTGAGGGGGGAAATAATCTCCTGGATAGCAAATAAGAAGAGGGAACGGCTTCGGAAATTATCGGAAGCAGAAGCCGATATGAGTGACTGGGAGGCCAAATATGTTCTGGACCCAAGCTCTGAGATCCTAAGATCCCTTAAGGGCACTAGAGAGCGGATTTGGGACATTGAGCTAGACAACGCTAGACAAGCCCACCAAGAGTCCAGAGCAAGGGTCTATGAACATGGGGACAAAGCCGGGAAAATGCTGGCCTGGCTTGAGAGAAGATACAAGGGTCAATGCCATGTTAGAGAGATTATAACCCCGCAGGATAGGAAATGTCACTCAGATCGAGATATAGCAAAAGCTTTCTCTGACTTCTATGCTACTCTGTATGGCGCTCCGGTATCCCCATTGGATCCCTTCCTCCTAGAAAACATCACTCTGCCACACCTATCGGAACAGCAGGAAACACAACTGGACGCTGCTCTTACCGAAGCAGAGATTGCTGAGACTATAGCCCAATTACAGTCAGGGAAAACGCTGGGCCCCAACGGATTTCCGGTCGAGACCTGGAAGAAACTGGGTGGGGAGAAGTTAGCACCATACCTCCACAAAATGTTCCTCGGGGCCCGTGACCAGGGCGCTCTCCCACCGGATCTGCGTAAAGCCACGATTGTCGTTATTCCCAAACTGGGTAAACCACCTGAGCGATGCGCCTCCTACAGGCCTATTTTATTACTCAACAGCGAAACCAAAGTCCTTGCCAAACTCCTAGCTAACCGGCTACAATCAGTCATTACCTCTCTGGTCCACCTGGACCAATGCGGGTTTATGCCACACAAATCAACACATATGAATATACGGCGCCTCCACCTACTACTGGAAAGGGCCCCTATTATAGACAATCTGCTTGCACTACTAGCCATAGACTTTGAAAAGGCATTTGACTCGGTTCGTTGGGACAGCTTCTGGGAAACTATGCGAAGAATGGGTTTTGGAGCCAATTTTCTGGGATGGGTACAACTCCTCTACACAGATCCACTAGCAGAGGTGAAGGTAAATGGGTGGCCCTCTGAGCCCTTCCCCCTTGGCAAGGGCACACAGCAGGGATGTCCCTTGTCCCCCCTTCTCTTCACTCTTGCGATAGAGACACTCGCTTTGTGGCTTCGTCAGAGCGAGGATTGGATTGGATTTGGATGGCCGGAGGGACATGAAGACAGGGCGTCCTTGTACTCTGACGATCTCTTGGTGTATTTGGGTGATCCGATACAAACCTGTCCCATAGTGATGCAGATGCTCGTCCGCTTTGGTGAATTCAGTGAACTGAGAATCAACTGTAACAAATCTATCCTTTTCCCGGTGAAGGGCGGTACATAGGCCATTCCCCAGGAATGCCCATATAAAGTGGAACCAAATGGCTTTCGATATCTGGGGATCTGGATATTGGAGGACCTGACATGCTACACAACCCATAACCTCCAGCCAATCATGGACCGTTTTAAAGACGATGTCCGCCACTGGAGACTTCTTCCCCTGACACTTATGGGTAGAGCCGCCCTATTTAAGATGATCACCCTACTTAGATTTCTTTATGTATTACAAAACGCCCCGCTTGAGATTCAAGATGCCGAATTTGACCGCCTTGACAGTCTCCTTAGAGAACTCATATGGGGAGGGAAACAGCCCTGCATTGCACTGGCCACGCTCCAAAGATCGATCTGGGAGGGATGCATTGGCGTGTCCCGCCTCTGGGCCTACTATCGGGCTTCCCAACTGGCAGTGGACAACGACCTACTACACAGGGACTGGGAGCTGCCACATATAAGGGCCGAAATTGCTGCTATTCATGACACAGATCCATTACATCTGCTCTATCAGCCCCTTCACAGACCCCCACCACAAACAATGGCAGCACACGTTTCAATGGTCTGGAGACGGGCACACGCTTTTGTGGGGTGGAAAGACAGGACCACCACTGCACAACCCCTATGGCACAATAGTAACCTAGTTGAAATGGGGAAACTCAGACCGTGGCCCAAATGGGAGGAGGCCGGAATCACAAAGATCAGGGACGTCCTGGTAGGGGGGAAAATCCCCTCCTTCGAGGCACTCCGGTTGAAATTCCAGCTTCCAACAACTGAACAATATCATTATACTCAACTGGCTCACGACCTACGTACACACATCCAGAAGAACTCCACTATTCCCGAGAACACACCCATAGAGCTCAACATATTCCCAGCATATATCCCTGCTAAATGCACTTCTATATTATATAATGCCATGTCCTCCTTTGCCACTCCGGAACTCTCTCATCTTAAATCCAAAGGGAAGAAGATGTGGGCACCATAGTCCCGGAGGACTGGCTCCTGATCCTAATGCATCCCAGGGAAATCGCTATCTCCACCAGACTCCGCATGGTGCAATTAGAAATCCTAGAACAACAAACAGGGTTACGTTGTTGTGGAAAAGCAAGGGAGGGCACGGGCAAGCCGTTGGTTTCCTGTTAACCGTTAAAAGGGGTTAGACGTGGTAGCACAAAAACAACGGTTGTGTAGGAAAAATGTTTAATTATTCGAAATATCTGAGGTAAAAAAATGGAAGTTCATATCCTCAAGCTCAAGTGCAGGGTGTGACAACAAAGCGGCAAATCCAACGAGGTTGGTATATCGCTGTCCAGAAATAAAGATTAACTGCGGTAACTGTATGATGGTGCTTCAACCTAGAAAAGGTCAATTGTTCATATTCTGTTTTCCTGTGTTATTTATTTTAATGGTTCCCGTGGGACACAGGTAGGTAGAAAACTTAGGGGTCAACAGTTGGAGATGCACAAATAAAAGTGGCCGAGGGGCCAAAATGGTGAGGTGAAGCTCTTGTAAAAATTGCACACTCTTTTCATCTGGGTGCGCACAGGAGTAGTTGTTCTGTGGCAATATCTGATCTCTTTCCATACAGATATTTGATGTAGGTCATGAGAGCCCTCATGACCTATTAGGCCGACCGGTTTCAATGGCACTCGTCATTGGGGCCATCTTCCTCAGGACAATGATTCCAAAGAAGGAAGATAAATCCAAAAGTTTCAGAGATGTCTGAAACGGGGCCAGGTGACTCCTGTAGGGATACAGAAAAGAGGGAAGGGGTGGGAGAGGGGAGACAATTGCATGAAGAATCTAGCCTTGTCAGAAAGTGTAATCTAAACCTTACACCGAGAGTGAGAGGATCGATGTGGATAAACATTCAATCTAATTGCGATGAAGAGTACAGGACTATTGGTGGTGCCTGGTCACCGGTGTCTAAACATATCTCATTGGGAAGGGGGGGGGAGGGGAGAAGTGCTGGAGTGAGTCGACTAAGTCACAGAGGGGAAGTGCTCAGTGGCAAAATGGGAGAAGAATAGCCAAAGGTACCTCTACACACCTTGTGTGTTGGAGGAGGTCTGTCTGTCACAAGCTGGCTGGTGGCTCTGAAAAGCAAGACAGAGGGTCTGTAAACAGACAGCCAGGTGGCAGAAGTGAAAATTGAAAAAATGCAGCTGGAGTGCTGAGAAAAAGGTCTGTAAACAGACAGCCAGATAGCGAAAATTGCAGATGCAACTGCAGCACTGACAGCTCTGTAAGGCCAGAGTGACAATTGGGGCTGTACCTGTGTCTTCCGTGGAGACGGCTGACGGGGACTGCAGCTGTGTAGGACTAGGAGATGGGAGTGGACTCCCAGACCAGTGTGGATGGCGGGGGGGGAGGGGAAGAAGAGAGAAGAGGGGGGACAGAGAGGGGGGGGTGGGTGGGGGAGAGAGAACAAAAAAGAGGGGGTGGGAGGAGGGGGGCGGGTGTTGGGGGTTTAGCAGGATGACCAGATCTAGGTCAATGCCTGGTCATGTTGTGAGTACTGGTCTGTTCCTACTGTGACTTAGTCGACTCACTCCAGCACTTCTCCCCTCCCCCCCCCTTCCCAATGAGATATGTTTAGACACCGGTGACCAGGCACCACCAATAGTCCTGTACTCTTCATCGCAATTAGATTGAATGTTTATCCACATCGATCCTCTCACTCTCGGTGTAAGGTTTAGATTACACTTTCTGACAAGGCTAGATTCTTCATGCAATTGTCTCCCCTCTCCCACCCCTTCCCTCTTTTCTGTATCCCTACAGGAGTCACCTGGCCCCGTTTCAGACATCTCTGAATCTTTTGGATTTATCTTCCTTCTTTGGAATCATTGTCCTGAGGAAGATGGCCCCAATGACGAGTGCCATTGAAACCGGTCGGCCTAATAGGTCATGAGGGCTCTCATGACCTACATCAAATATCTGTATGGAAAGAGATCAGATATTGCCACAGAACAACTACTCCTGTGCGCACCCAGATGAAAAGAGTGTGCAATTTTTACAAGAGCTTCACCTCACCATTTTGGCCCCTCGGCCACTTTTATTTGTGCATCTCCAACTGTTGACCCCTAAGTTTTCTACCTACCTGTGTCCCACGGGAACCATTAAAATAAATAACACAGGAAAACAGAATATGAACAATTGACCTTTTCTAGGTTGAAGCACCATCATACAGTTACCGCAGTTAATCTTTATTTCTGGACAGCGATATACCAACCTCGTTGGATTTGCCGCTTTGTTGTCACACCCTGCACTTGAGCTTGAGGATATGAACTTCCATTTTTTTACCTCAGATATTTCGAATAATTAAACATTTTTCCTACACAACTGTTGTTTTTGTGCTACCGCAATTAGAAATCCTACACAGAATATACTATCCTAGAACTATGATACACAACTGGAAGCGAGCCCCAAACCCGAACTGCCGCCGATGTGGTGGAGAGGTTGGAACATTCATGCACATCCTGTGGGAGTGTCCTCGAATCCAGACCTTCTGGGGTGAATGCTGCAATGTACTATCCAGAGTCTAGGCCGCAACATACCACTAGATCCGAAAGTGTTGATATTGGGTAAACCCGACGAGAACACTGCTAATAAATGGGAAGGATTGCTCCTATCTACGGCTGCAGGACTGATGAAGCGAAATATCGCACAAAAATGGGGCGCCCCAGAATCTCCAACACTGGATCAATGGGCCTCCAAAGTATGGGGAGAATGGGAAGAACGGGGATTTCGGTAATTTCTGATGCCCAAAAATACATGATCAAATAACACATGGATGTGGCTGCATGTGGAAAACAATTGACTCTAACCATGCTTTAATTTACTGATTCGTTCTTTGAATGCGTATGTTTTGACCTTGTTTCTTTGTTTTCGTTGACTGTGATTGTTGTTAAAACCAATAAAATGTATTACAAAAAAAAACAAGGAGGGAGGGAGAGTGGGAAGGGAGGGAAGGGTGAGGGGAGAGGAAACTGAGGGGGGTTTTCAGGGTGGAGGAGTAGGGTGGGAGTAAAGGGGAAGGGGGTAAACAGGTCAAGCCATGGACCTTCAGGTTACTGAAAGCCTTGAAACGAGGGGGACACATGGAAATCTTAGAGTACAGGGTTAGCAACGATAATGGTTGAAGGAGGGGTGGGTACGCTGAACGTTAAGGGCCTGAATTCGCCAAATAAACTGTCTCTTACCGGCAACAAGTTCCGTAAACAGAAATTAGTGGTTCTCTTCCTACAAGAACCGCATTATAGGCGGGGGGCTGAATGACAGTAAAGGGGAAGGAAATCGGGAAGAACTTTTGGGCTTCCCATAAATCCTCTAAAAAAGGGTGGGCATACTTTTGGGTAAATCATTGCACCTCACAGAGGTTGAGACAGAGAGGGGTTTCGGAGGAAGGTTCCTGGTGATTAAGGGAACATCCCAGGGTACACGGATCACCGTGGTCACTCTCTACGCGCCCAATGTGGGTCAGAAAAAGTTTCTGCACTGGGTGTTCAGGGTAATGGAGTATCCAGTTAAAATGTCGAATTTCTTTTTTGAATGCAATAATGTCGAAAAAAATAATGGCGAAAAAAAAATTCATATGTGTTTTCTTTTTATTTGTATGTTTTTTTTTGGTTTAGCTGTAAAAATAAATTGTAAAGAAAATAAAACAGGAGGTTAGGGAGGGAACACCCCCAGAAAAAAAAAAATCATTTTTTTCAGCATTTATTTTTTGACATGGCATTTGAAAAAATGTCATTTGACATGTTCTCTATATACCGGGTAATGGATGAGAGGGCAGAGGGAGCCATCGTCCTGTGGGGGACTTTAACCTTATAGCGGACCCCCGTCTAGATTGTTGGTCGGCAAAGGGCAAGGGGGTGAGGGAACCTGCGAAGGATTACCTGGCCATGAGGGACATCTTGCAGGAATATTACTGGGTAGACGTGTGGCGTAAGTCATGGCAGGGCCCGGGAGGTTATCATTTCTTTTCTTCCCCACATCAAACGAACACAAGAATCAACCTTTTATTGATATCGGAGGAGGGAGGGGGGAAGGTAGCGGTGCCGAGTGTGGAGGCCATCACCTGGTCGGATCATAAGCTGCTGGTGGTTGATTGGAAACTGCCAAAGGCCACGAGGAATTACAGGTGGCGGTGTAACAATACCTTAATGAGGGACCCAGTATTTAAAGAATTCCAGAGGGAATAAATTGAGGCCTACTTTGAGATTAATGACAATGGGGAAACTGAGATGATGGTGGTATGGGAGGCGGCAAAGGCCACCTTTCGGGGCCTTCTCATTGCGGAGGGGTCACAAAGGAAGCGTGAGAGGGCACTGATCTTGAGCAGACTTCGTGAAGAACTGAGAGGTATGAGGGCACGGCTCACCCGCAAGTATGAGAATCGAGAGGCTCTCCTGGGAGAAATGCGGGAGAAGAGGCAGGCTCTGCATACAGTCCTTATTGGGGAGGTGATTAAAAAGATGAGGTACATGCGGCAGAGGTACTACGAAAGGGCGTATAAGGTGGGGACCCTGTTGCCGCATAGAACTAGAGGAAGTAGGATGGAAAGGAGGGTGGGAGGCATCCGGGAAAAAGGGGGTAGGATGTATAAAGAGGGGGTGAGTGTAGCAGAATGCTTTGCAGACTTATATAAGGAACTGTACACTAAACGGGAGGGTGAGTCGAAAGAAGACATCCACAATTACCTGGAGGGGCACCCCCTTCCCAAACTCAAAGACTCAGAATGAGAGGCCCTGGAGGGGGTGATATTGGAAGAAGAGGTGAAGGGAGCTATTAAAAGGCTGAGGACAGGAAAGGCTCTGGGAGGGGCTGGCTATACGGCTGACTTCTTTAAACAATATCAATCCATCCTGGTGAAACCAATGGCTAAATTGTTTAACCAGATCAGAGGGCAGGACACAATACCACCGATATTCCTCCAGGCCCTGATTGCTGTGATACCCAAACCAGGGAAGGACCCAGAAGAATGTGGCTCATATAGGCCCATCTCCCTCCTGAATGTGGATGTAAAAGTTAGGCAAAGTTTGAATGCAGTACCCTCTGGGGACACTACAAACAACTATGACTACAGGTATAGGCAACCAAACCTTTGGTATAAGCTTGTACTACACAATTTTGGTAGCGTGTTGAGCAGCCAGGCACGCTATCTCAAGAGGGGAAATGTGAGCTGTAGTGGAGTTACACAAAGATTCACAGTTACAGGTATTCAAACAAACTCTTACACTCAAGGTTTCTTGCATAAACAATTATTAATTAATTTATCAGTCAGTAATAAAGCCTTCCTCAGAAGGGAGCAATAGAATAGTAACAAACAAATATACTTCAATATATGGCCCTCATTAGGACTCCGGCGGAAAACCATGGTGCTATTAGCACCATGGTCGAATGCCGGAGTCCGCCATGGCGGAATGGGGAATTACCACCCCATTCCAAGGTTGGCGGGGCAGTAATTCCCCATGCCACCATGGCCCTTCCCCATTCCCATTTTTGCCCCATAAGGCATAATGGGAATGGGGAAGGCGGTAAGTACGGTACTGCAAATTGCGGTACCGTACTTACCTCGAGAGTCCCTTTGCGGGCCCCTACTTTAACGGCTGGTCTAGACCAGCCGTTCATGTCGGGTCCCGCAAAGGGACCTCGTAATCAGGCGTTAAGGGTTTAAGGGCGCCAACACCTTTTACGGCGCCGTTAACCCCTTAACGCCAGGGTTCTAATGAGGGCCAATGACTCCAATATCCATCATCTAGATGGCTGTGAATACCTTATGATAAAAATGAAAATTAACCCAAATATTTCTCTCGCTATAATTCTACTTTATAAACCTTTATAAACCTCACCACTCTATTCCATTTGTTGAAGAACAGCTTATAGGAGTATTGAATAGCATCACTGAAGTGAATTCACCAGTCATTGTTATAGGTGATTTTAACGTATGGGCCGAAGATCTATCAGACACTTCTGCCACTTCTCTCCTATCCTACTTGAAGTGATAGGTTATACCCAACTGATACAGGTACCAACACATCAAGGTGGCCATGCCTTGGACTGGATGCTATCACATAATGTCCAGTACCCTAGGCTGCCACTTCTCTCCTATCCTCCTTGGAAGTGATAGGTTACACCCAACTGGTAAAGGTACCAACACATCAAGGTGGCCATGCCTTGGACTGGATACTATCACATAATGTCCAGTACCCTAGGATGTCCTTGGTCGAATCATCTTTTTGTAAACACTACGATCATACTGCCAAGTCCCCCATTAAGACTTGATACCAATGCCAGGTCTATGATTACTTGTATACATATTAAAAAGGTCACACTGATTGTTATTTCCTCTCTGGTGTCCACCAAATTGGGTGTTATTGATTCATTCAAAGAGACGTCCAAGTTATTCAGTCACTTATCATCTACCATTAACGATACCATCAATAATCAGGCCCCAGAAAAAAATAAGATGATGAAAACGGAGACTACCAATAAAATCTGGTTCTGTGATGAGATCGTGGAAGAAAGAAAAATTCAAAGAACATATGAGCGAGAATGGAGGAAGGACCCTTGCCCAATTACTTTGGAAAAATATAAAAAATCGGTTCAAAAATATAAAAATGTCATAAGTGAGTCTAAAATGAAAACATACAACGCTTGCATTGATAATGCTAAATCCAACTCAAAAGAATTATTTAAAATTCTTAGATTTTGAAAATCATACATCCTCTTTCCCTCCTATTTCCAAGGACTCTGTTTGGTGTCAACAAATCCAAGACAAATTTATGAACAATATTGCCGGACATCGTCTAGCTATTTTTGACCAACTGGCCAATCTTGACACCAAAAAATACTATATCAAGGCAAATTGTCAAAATAAAACCTTGTCGGCTAACCTTCCGGAATTTGAATTTCATATTTGTACCGAACAAGAGATCAATAAGATTGTCATTGACATGAAATCCACATCTTGCCTAGGGGACTCTTGCCCTCCAAGCCTGGATGGCACAGAATTCATTAGTACATAACGACTCAAAAACTGAGCTGCTTATCTTGGCCTCCGGTCCTCGATTAAAGAAACTCACCCATCAATATGATTCTTTTGAGGGGGCTGGTAACATAATCCCTGTGAGCAAATGAGAAATGAGTGAAAACCTTGGAAGTGATGTTGGATGCCAATCTCTCAATGAAAAAACAGGTTTCTCAGATTCGCTCATCATGTGGACATAAATTGCTTCACCAAATTAGGCCATATCTCTCATTTAATAACTGATCACTCTTGCAATAATATTAATAAATTCATGATTAGACTACTGTAATAGATTGCTAATCGGCTTCAAACTGCTTAGAATGGAGCCGTTAGGGCTGTATTTGGCTGAGCCAGACAGGACCACATTACTGCCTTCAGGAGGAAATTACACCGACTTCCAGTGAAATATAAATGCCAGAATTCAGATGCGCCACACTATCTAACCACACGATTAGTGAGGAAATCATCCAGCAGAGTGCTACGCTCCTCTGACACTCGTCAGCTTAGTCAGCCACGATCTCGTCTAAAAAACGTCGGCGATTGCAGCTTTGAATTCAATGCTCCACTTCAATGGAATGTCTTGCCCCTGAATATTAAACATCTCAATTGGTTATTATGTTTAAGAAAAATGTAAAGACATTCCTGTTTAATCTACCCGAATAGAAATCTGTCTTTTTCCTCCGCTTCTGCACTTTCCTTCCTTCATTCCTCTTCTCTTGGTGCGCTCTGAGGCGTACGGGCATGTAGCGCCTTATAAGAAATACAATAAATAAATAAACGGATGAGGAGGATTGATGATGATGCCTCATTTCCATTGGGCTGCTACAGCCCTGGTCACTGCACAGCCGTCTACCTCTGCCTCTGTCCACTTTCTCATCCATGAATGCACCCCTGCGTGCCAATGAGGTGCGCCAGTGTGCCATGGCGAACTTGTAGGCCAGCAGCTCCAGGAAATGCGTCCAATGCATGAAAGTGTGCCACTGCTGCCATGGTCATTCTCGCCCAGTGAGTGCAGGAGCACACCGACTCCTCCTCGGCCACTGCTGAGGTGATCTACCAGGCAATACACTGTGCCTGCAGCACATGCAGGCCCAGGGCTCAGAGACCACCTAACTGGAACGGAGCACCAGAAGAGTCCCATAACCAGGAGGCACAGGAAATAACATTTGGACATTACTAGGGTCTGTACACTGTATGTGTTTGGGCAGGGTGTGTAGAGGATGGGTGTTTGGTGAGGCTGTGCTGAGGGTGGGGAGTTGGGAAGCTGTTTTTGGGTTGTGCATTTCCGATATCACGTTCAAACATAAATCACATTTTTACTTGACACAATGACACGTAAATAACATTTGTATTTGTGTACAAGTGTTGGAGGTGAATGTGCAGAACACATACATAGATGCAAGGGGGGTGACATGTGGATGTGGGAATCAGAAAACATTCTCAAACAGTTCCTGCCAGGCCATGCACCCATCCCTGGCCTCCATACACTCAGTTTGCACATACATAGGTTCCGCAAGCACTGCAGCATCATCTTCAGGGGAGGCATGTCCAGATCTGGGGGCAGGGCATGTTGCGCATGTCCAGATCTGTCCCACCTTGTCAGGCCTCTACATTAGCACACCACCAGAACAGGGTAGATATCTGAAGCGGGCCTTCCACAGGCCGAAGGTGCGCTCAATAGTCACCCGAGTCCACACATGGGACATGTTGCATGCCACTTCCTGTGGAATCTGGGGATTCCTCAGAGGGGTCAAAAGCCACGGTAGCTGCAGGCGTCCAGAGTCACCTACAAGGGGCGAAGACACATGTGTGACTCATGATCATCTGCAGATGTGTTCCCTGTTATAGCAGTAGCTCCATACGCCATCTGTGCATGCATCTCCCATGTGTCATTGCACCACACTGCTTCACATTGCAGTCATTGCATGTTGATTACATTTCACAGGGGGGTGTCCAGTCTGACATGGTGCTATTTACACACAGCTCACAGCCAACACTCATTGCTTTCAGGGTCCATGACAGACAGGGCAGCATGCCACTGTGGGTGGTTTCGTGCTGTGCATTGCTCCGATGCAGTGTCCCTGATGGGAGTCTGGGTTAAATGTGTAGGTTGTCTGTGTGGCATCTAGGATGTGGTGGATTACATGGGGAACTAAGTGCATCCCATGTCAACTGCAAGGGACATGTCCCTCATTTGCAATGTTGCAATATGTCATCCCATGTATGGGGTTTTTATTGGGAGCTTCATTTCATGGGCACCCCATGGGCTCCATTGGTCCTCGTGGGTCCTGCACCTAGTAAATTCCCACCCCCTCACCTCCCATCATGGGTGTCTGGGCCTGGGCAGGCTATTCAGGACGACTGAGTGTGTTTGGGGCAACTGAAGTATTTGTGTGGCATTGTACTGTGTGGATTTTACTGTGCATGGACGTCAACCTTGCTCATTGTTCTTGTTGTCCTATGTCATCTTCACCCTTATCCCCTGGTTCTTGGAGGTACCCCTACACATACCTTGGACACCGCTAGGTGGAGGACCACCACTTTGCCACCCATGCATGTTGTGGGATGTGTGGTGTTTTTATTCTGGTACCTGTAGTGCATTGTGTGTTGCTGGCCTGTTCAGGTTGCATGGTGTGGCCACTGACAGCTGCATCTACAGTCATGCACTCCTCATCTGGGTTCCAACAGTCCATCTGTGGGTGTGCTGGTAGGTCCTGCATGTACAGGGCCTTGCCAGGTCATGCAATCACAACCTTTGACCCCCCATTTGCATGCCACTCATACAGCAAGGTAAGATTGGACATGCACTCACCCAATATCCAGGTCTGTTCCCTCTGTGTACCTCCATGTATGCTGCCAGCGCGCTGTTCAGCAGGATCATTGCATCATATGTTGAGCCTTGGAACCGGGCACAGCAGTGAGTGATGATGAGTTTGGCATCACAGGTGGCCTGGACATTCAGTCAATGGACTTGCTTCCAGTTCCTGTATACCTCCTCTGAGGCCTGGGGGGCCACCAGCTTGACATGTCTACAATCCAAGGCTGCCACCAACTTGGCCATTCCTGCAAGTGTGAATAAACATGCCATAGTTGCATTCACCTGTGCCTGGGTCGGACTGGGCAGGAAATAGGCCCGGTCACCCAAAGAAAAGTGGCCCACGCCTTGTCTCAAAAAAGTGGCCCCCTTCTCGCCTCACGACCCTTGACCTCTGATAACATCACCGGAAGTGATGTCATTTGACCCCAAACCAAAGTGACATCCCGGGAAGCGATGAAACAGGACCTTTCACCCCTTGACAAAACAGGAAGTGGCATCAAATAGCCTTGTTCCTAAGTGCACTAAAGGACTGTGAATCCAAGCAGACATCCAAGGCCAAATGATAATATGTTATTGTACAGCACTTATGCTTAAGCTCTTTTTTTATAGAACAAATATGCATAAGATTTCACCCAACCTGTGTTGGTACTCATTTCTTCACCTAAAAAGGATGAAAGGCTTTTTGAAAAAAATTAATAAAAAAAAAATAAAAAAAATTCTCAATTTTTTCCCTTCCAAACCGGCCCAGGCATGACCAGAAACTGGCCCCCACTCCCCAGGGACAATTTCGGCCCGGCCACGGGCTGTAAGGCCAAGGGGCCAATCCGACACTGATGTGCTGGCCCACATGGTGCAGGAGTGGATCCAGCACCCGGCCCAGTACTCTGGAGAAGACAGACTGCGAAATGCCATGTATTTGGCTCACTGAGTGTTGGAATGTGCCTGTAGCCAATAAGTGCAGGACAGACACCAGATTGACCAATGGTGGTATGGCTTTCCTGATGCTGATCCTGCTCCCTATGTCCTCCTAGATGTGGGTGAGGAGGTCTGTCATTGTCTCCCTGTTCAGGCGGCACAGGTGAGGATTTCTGTGTCTGTTAGGGTCCATAGTGTGTCTCTTTCATAGGGTATGGCTGCATACCTTGCCTGGTGTAGAGGAGTAGACCAAAAAAGCGACTACCCCTCCCCATTCGGTGAAGGACAGGTGAACATGTCACTCAGGGCCCGTGCCCTGCCCCCCTCTCCAACATTGTAACAGTGAGAAGCATTATTCATTGAGGCGGCCATACCACTCTTATCCCAGGCAAGTGCATTAGGGAATGGATACAATGTAAATTGAAAGTGGCAATGATAAGTGATAGGGGGAACATGGGCACGTTGAATAGACATGAAACAAATTGCATTCATCATGAAGCTACATGAACAATAAGTTAAAGAAGGAAGAATATTACACTGCACCCATTCATGTAGGAAACACATATATAAAGAAATGCACACATTTGCACACAACATGAATAACATGAATATATTTTATTAACATAGAAATGCGATAGCAAAAGGTATCCATCTCATTTAAAATGGATGCCATAAGCATGCATTATAAATAAATACAGGCTTTAAGCCTCAGGAAAGTTAGAATTGCTTAAGCCACAGAATTATTGGTCCAAACAGGGTTGAGAAAGTAGAAAAAGGAGGGTCTGTTCCGGCAGAGCCAGGTGCATGAACTTGGCAGCATGAAAGAGTAGAATGGACACTTTTAGCAGTGTTTCTCAAGAGCTTTATTATAAAGGAAATTGGCAGTAAGTGAGAAATTGATAAAATATACAATGAGCCAATGAGACTGAGACAGCAAGTTTGCATCCATGGCATGTTGGCTAGAGCCTAGGTCATCTCAAAACCGCTTCCATCCAGCCTCTGAGTTGCAAAGCATGTCCTGTGTTCATTAAAATGAGAATAGCACGTTTTATGCTGGTCAGTGGGAGATGAAATAATGATGCATTTCAGGAAGCATCTGTACCCAATAAGAGAGGGCAATTTATTTTGTTCATAGAAATTAGACCAATGCGATTGTAGGATTCATTTTGGAACAGGACTGATGTATGTTGATGTTTTTGTTATAAATTGGAAATTAGAGGGATTTGAGACTTTCTTCTTTTCACCTTAAACACCATGGTTGACAGAACAAATGCTCCCAGCCGTTGGGGGAAATAAAGATATCTGTACCTTGCACAATTGTGTGTTTCTATCCTTGGATGGCTTTATTGGGCTATGTCTGAGAAATGGCCCCATCTACAGTGGTGTCTCCTTTCAAGCTGCATTTTCCTCCTCCTCCCCAATGCCTCCTGCTGCCTCTGGTGGTCCTCCAGCCCCTGCAGCTCTAGGTTGGCTTGGAGCAGCTCCATGTCCATGTACACTGTGATGAGTGACAGCATGGTTGTGCAGGGAATCGTTTTCGAGGAATGGCTGGCCATTTTGTACTCTTTCTGTCTGCATTGGATGCACCTGGGTGAATTGGGTGCACCAGTGGCCTCATTTCCATCATCTGTGTGCTTTTACTGCCTGCTAAGAGGTGCAGGTATCTTTGCCTTGGTTTTGCCAGTATTACTGGCTAAAAACGCTGGTATTACCAGTGTTTGCCTTCTCGCAATCAGCTGGTACTAACGTTGTGCCGGTAATATCAGGGCTGGTGGTTGGGTCATCCGTAACACTGTTGCCGATATTACCGTAGCTGATATGTATGGTGGTGAGTGTACCGGCGCCGGTAATACCAGGAACCAGGTTACTGCTGACTCGTAACCGGAATTACCAGCACTTTTACTGTATACTGGCAATCTCGTAATGAGCCCCAATGTCTTTATGCTTGTACAAAACATGATGTGCATCTTTCTTTATAAAAAAGGGTTAATTAATAAAATGTTTACCAATGCAATTCCGTATTCACTTTGTAGATTAATTCAAATGAACTGATATAATTTAAACAAGAACTAGTTTGGACATTTGCAGTTTTTCATTGCATTTTGAATTTATAGGCATGCATTTGTGTTGACCCCATAAAGAACAGGTCCAGATCAAAGATAATGCAAGCTACTGGTCAGGTCATCACATGGCTATTAGTTACAGGAGCTGTTACACTCTGCTCGTTGACTAATTAATGCATTGGCGACCGAGGCACAACACCCAAAGCTTACACAGCCTGTGGTGAAGGTCCTCTTTCCTATCTGACTTCTAATCATCAATAATGTTTAAAAGAAAACAGCGTAAAGCCTCAATTACCAAGGGCCATAACTATGTCCAAAAGAATGAGGTCAATCATAATTATCCATATGTTACAGGTATGACAGCCCTACTCCAAAAAAGAATGCAGACAGCAGAGCATGTGTAATTGTTTTCAGAAAGATGACATGTTTGTGCTGTAACATGTCCCAGCACAGCACCAGAAGTATCCATCAGACGTGATGGACTTGGTGTAATAAGAAGGACAGGAGCAGCAACAAGGACTGTGATGAGGAGGGAGAAGAGGGAGAGGCGCAGGTATTTAGGAAGAGGGACTGGGACAAGAAAGAGGGAAGAACACCAAGGATGAGGAATGGGGACTGGAGTTAAAAGAGTAACTGAGAAGAGTGGGATTAGGAAGAGAATGAGAAATGGGATGAGAAAGAGGGACTTGCAACAGAAAGAAGAAAAGGAAGTGTTCAGGTGATAAGGAATAGGCAGTAGAAGGAGGAAGAGGAAAAAACATAGAGGGACTGATAATGACGAGATAAGGAAATTGGAATAGGATGATGAGAAGGGACTGGGCAAAGAAGAAGAGGGACTGGGACTATGAAGAGAAACATTGGTTTCAGGGAGAGGGATGGGAAGTCGAAGAGGGTCAGAGAGAAGACAGGGGAATGGGGAATAGGAAAAAGAAGAGGGACAGTGATGAAGGGAGGGACATCTGAGGAAGAGGAAGGGGTCATTGGCTCAGAAGAGGGACTGGGATGAGCAAGAAGAGGGATTGGAATGAGAAAGAGAGTCAGGTCAAGGAAGAAAAAGTGGGACCATGATGAGTAACATAAAAAGAGTGTGAGAGAAGGAAGGTGTAGGAGGCAGGCAGAGTGGTTACAGGGAGATAAATGTGTTGGGAGGGAGGGATTAGGATGTGAAAGAGGGTCTATGCAAAAAAAGGAAGATCGATTGGGATGAGGAAGAGGGACAAGGAAGATGAATTGGGAAAATGAAGGTATGCAGAGGACAAAGAGGGTCTAGGGTATGGAAGAGAAAGATGGACTTAATGTGTGGAAGAGAGAAAAAGAAGATGAGGAGCTGTGATGAGGAAGATGGACTGGGACAAGAAAGAGGGTCATGAAAGAGGACGAGAGATCTGGGTGATGAAGATGGACTAGAGGTTGTATGATTGGACCGAAAAAAAAGGTCTGACCGTACAGATTGACCGAAAAATGCTACCACCAAAGGTTCGAACACCAAAAGTTCGAACCTCTGGGGGTAGCATTGCAGGTAAGTAATAAATAAATAAATAAATAAATAAAAAGAAAGAAAGACTGCGGGGGTTGCGGAAGTGTCACCCGCAACACCCCGCTCGCTATACTGTGTGGAATATACAGGGGGTGTCCCCCACAACTCCCCGCTCACTATTTTATTTTTTTTTTTTTTTTTTGCATTTAATTGTTTTACAATTTTTACAAAACTTTCTGATGCCCAGTGTTTTTCGGACATTTCCATTGTGAATCCTTGATTTGGTAAAATTAAAGTTCTCCCCTTTCCTGTATTTCTTTCTTTAAAATCCATGTTTTTTGTTTTTCTTTGCTCACTCTCGACTTAATTTTTCTTCCAGTTTTAGACCTTCGAAGAATTTGGCTGTTGCTACTGTCAATGTTGTGGATTCTCCGCTCATTAGTATGTTCCACCAATCTTCGTCACTAGTGGTAAGATGTTTCATTTTGTGTGATCGTAGGTAGGTCGTTCTAAGACTGTTTGTACCTGGACAGTAAAGAAGTAGGTGTCACACTGTTTCGATTTCTAGGGTGTCACAGTACCGACAGTTTTTATCTTGAACCTGTTTTCTGAGGTATAAGTAATTCCTTGTCTCGTCTATCCTTTGTATGTTGATTGTATGATGACTCTGTGATGTGTGCTTCTCTGCTTTTTCCAGGGTCTCGATCCAATCATAGATTTTTAATTTTTTCTTGATTTTTTCTGGGATGCGTTCTATCTCCCATTCTGAACATCCGATTTTTTCTGAGTGCTCTAATAGGTTTTTGTTCCATTTTGTCATCATGTTGTTTTTTTGGTTCGTCATTTCTTGGTAGATGGTGTCCAGAGTAGTAGGCCGTGGAGTTCTTAGAATTTTTCCCAGGAACAGGAGTCCGTTTCTGACTACTACCGATTCCAGCGATTGAAGACATAGTTCTCTTTGGATTACTGCTGTTGGAGTTGAATTGGGTAGTCGTAAGACTTTGCGCCAGAACGCGCCTTCCAATTTTTTCCACAGTGTAGGAGGAAGATGGGGCATTGCTTCAGCCCCATAAGTTAGTGCTGGAGTGACTTTTGCTTTGAAAAATTTTAGTGCTGGAAGGATGGTGAATTTTCCAAATTTCCTTTCCAAGAGTGTTGCTTGTGCAGCCAATGTTTTCATCTTTGAGATAAGATGTTCTTGCATCGATAGTTCTATTTGGCTGCGAGATATTTTCACTCCTAAGTATGTGAAGGTTTTCACTGTCTCCAGCTGCTCTGAGTTGGCAAACCATTGTGGTCTTTTAGTTGGCCTGGATGATTTTTCTAAGATCATAATTTTAGTTTTTGCAGTGTTCAGATCCAAATCATTCCTCTTCAAATAGCTTACAAGACTGTCTAGTTGACGCTGCAGTCCGATTGGTGTTTGATCCAACAGAAGGATATCATCCGCATAGAGCAGTCTTGTCACTTTCGACTCTCCTATTTTTGGAGGGAAGGAGCGTGTGTCGATTCCTGCATCCATTATGTCAGCCATGTACGCCTTATAGAGGGCTGGAGCTAGAGGGCATCCTTGTTTGACTCCTCTTGCTGTTCGTATACTTTCTGAAAGTAGGCCAGCTTCGTTCAGGTGAACTCTGATTGAGGTGTTACTATACAGCGCTTTGATAGGGTTGAGGAGTGAGGTTGGGCATCTTTGTTTTTCCACCATAGTTTTCTCCTATTTACACGGTCGAAGGCTTGTACCAGGTCGATCGATGCTATGAAGATTGTTGGATAGCCCTCGAAGACTTTGGCCTTCAGAATGCTGATCATCATGATGTTGACCGTGGTACCTAGATTTTTTTCAAAGCCTGTTTGCAGTGGATCTGCTGTTTTTGCCATTTTCTGCCAGTCTTGGAGTTTCTCTAGCACCAGGGATCCGAAGAGTTTGCCCAGCACGTCCAATAGGGCGATATGTCTGTAATTACCTGGATCATCCTTCAGCCCCTTTTTGTAAATTGGAACAATGTTAGCTGTTTGCCATGTAGCCGGAATGGATTGTGTTGTCCTACATCTTTTAAAGATTTCAGTAATTAACGGGGTCCAAGTTTCCATCTCTTGTTTGAGGTGTAAGTTTGTGATTCCATCCGGACCTGGTGCACGGGAGTTATTTAATTTACTGATTTTCTTTCGAATCTCTTCCTCCGTACATGCCATCCATTTACTTTTTGCGGGTTTTGGTGGTCTTTTTTCCGATGGCTCTGGTTCTTCAAATAAATTTGTAAAGTGTTTTAGCCATCTGTCTTCTGGGACATTGTTAGTGCTTGTTTTTGTTGGACCTGATAGTAGAGTCCAGAAGTCGTTCGAATTTCTTTTGCAGACTGCTCTAAGCATGGTCTCTGCGTCTTCTTGGTACAAGTTTCTTCGGAATGTTTGAAGCCACCATTTGTACTTTCTTTTTTGTTTGTTTGCGAAGTCTAAGTTTAACTGTGTGGGGTATTTTTTGGCTTTCCTTAATGATTTTCGTAACTCAGATTTCTTTAAGCGAATTTCGTCGTTGTATTTATGTCGATGGTTTTTTTCTGTTTTCCTTACATGCCTAGAATGTAGGTAAGGGATGAGCAGCGGGCAGTAGTCCAGATTTTTCAATGTGTTATTGTTGTCTCCTATCTCTTTTCGTTTGTAGGTCTCTGTGATCGAGGCTATTCCCTCTTTTGTGATTCGTAGTCGGTTTCCTTGGGCGTTTATGGTCATTTTGGTTGACATGTTAAATTGCGGTGGTTTGTTGGCATACCATGTCGCTTTGAGTAAGTTGTGGTCACTCCGGGTGGATACTACTATCTCAAAGCTTTTGATTTGTTGGTATAAATCCCTGGATACAAATATGTAGTCGATGGTACTTGCGTTTCCTTCCCCCTTCCAGGTTGGAATTCTCGGTCTAGTTGTTTCCAGGGAATTTAGGTTGTACAGGTCGCGGGATTCCATCAGCTCCGCCCATGCGAGTCCTCTTGCTGTTGATTTTGAGCAGGTGTTTATTTTATTTCCTAAAGTTTTTGCATCATCTACCGTTGGGCAAGTCGAGTTTAGGTCTCCACATATTAAAATGTGGTCCACCTCGAATGTTGTTGTAGCCAAAGTTAATATTTTTTCTATCTCATTTAAGAAAGCGGATGTATGAATTATGGCCGGGTTCCAATAGATGTTCAGCAGCAGGATAAAATCTTTGTTCTTTTTGCTCGTTGCGTTTTCTTCTTTTGCCCATTCTAGGACAATCGCTTGGATTAGTGTGTCTGATACCAGGTTGTGGGCTATTCGAAGCGATCCGCCCGTACGGACGGCTGTTAAAAGGCCCGATGTTGGGCGACCTTTTTCACCTTTCTGGGCAGGAGACAGTTGGATCTCGTAACCATCCATGCTGGGCGGCAACTGCAGCCAAGTTTCTTGTAGGCTTAGTAGGTCGAATCCGCCTAGGTTTATCTCACCAGGTTCTGTCAGGTGGATGTGGCCTCTAGTATTCCATGATCCGATAGTGATTGTTTGCTCTTCATTGCACAGAGCATTTGCCATCTTTGTTTGGTCCCTTTCTTTACCCGAAGGGAAGCCCTTTGACTGCTATTTTCCAGTATAGCGTGTTAGTGCCTGAGGGAGCCATGTCTATCTTTTTGAGCTTTTTTCTGCTAGATCTAATCGATTCTGGGTTGAGGTTGTTTCTCTCATAGTGTTTTTTTCTATTCCTGTACCCTCCTGCGGCCTGATTGGGCCATTTATTTTTCTGGTTTTGGTTTTTTCTGTGTCCTCGTCATCGTCGTTGCGGTGTCTTTTAATGTGGTGATCTTCTCTTGATTTTTCTTTTCTTGTTTCTTTTGTAATTTCTGTCGCACTTGAACCCTTAAGTTTGCTAGTTGTTTCTCTCTCTACTTTTTTCGTGTGTTCATAATTCCTCGGGCTTGAGAGGTATTTTCTTTTTTCTTTCAGGTTATACTTTCTGTTTGGAGTATTCTTTATCCAGTCATTGGTTTCACTTGTTTTGTCTTCATAGCTGTGCTTTTGTTTTGTTTTGTTCGTTTTTTGGATCTTTTGTCCTTTCTCTTCTAGAGTCGTTTCTCGCAGGAGGTAACCCCGATTCGAAAATTCTTTTGTCATCTGAAGCATGAGTTTTTTTACAGTTTGGGACATAATATGTAGGAAGATGCTGTCTGTCCCACCCTTATGCGCAAATTCTACTATGTTTATGTCTATACTTTTGATTTGATCTCCATTTGTGAATTTGTCCAGGAGCTTCAGCAAGGTTCTTCTATTCAGGATGGTTTTTTCTTCTGAGCTGGATCTTTTTTCAAGTTTTAATGTTCGGGTCGAGTTACTTTTGCGAGTAAATATCGCTGAATTTCTAGTTCGGTTTTGCTGTAAAGACTGGTCCGAGGGTCTTTGGTTAGACCTGTTTCTATTTTCTGAAGATTTATCTCTTCTTCTATTGTTGTACGTCTCGATAACTGGGCTTCTTCGTGTTCTTATCTCGCTTGCCTTGCCCTTCTGTCCTATGGGCGTCAAGTAAGTTTGTTGATGTTGTCTATCACTTCTTTTTGCTTTTTCTTCTTGTCTCTCATTTTCGAACATTCTTTTGCTGGACTTTGGGTGAGCTTCCTCGTTAGATCTTTGTCTGTAATCATATTTGTTTAGCTTTCTTTTTGATAGACGGAACAGCGTTTTTCTTTCTGGGGAGATCCGATCTTTTTTGTGTTCTGAGTCCTCTAAATTTTCTCTTTTTTGTTCTGCATTTCTCATTTGTCTTTTATATTGGTTTTCCCTTCAGTTTTCTGCTGATGGTTCATTTTCCGCAAATGATATCTTCCTTTTTTTTGCCATAGAGCGAGGTATTTCAGACTCAGAATTTTCGATTGAGTAAGTGCTGATGTTAGATATATCAATCGTACTCTCATCTAGCTCCTGATTGAGATCTCCTTTTTGGTTTATCTGAGTATTGCTGTTTTCTTTCATGGATGATTTTTTGTCTGTAACTGTTATCCATTTTGTCATTAGTTCATTTGTTTTAGTTGTTTTTTCCGTTTTCTTCTGGGCCTGTTGTATGTTGGAATTTTCCAGTTCTTGTGGAATTTTAGAGTGATCGGCTTTCCTTTCACTTTTTGTCAGTGACTCAGTTTCGTTCAGCTGATCTCTTGGGTTCATATGTTTTTTGATGCTAGTTGGTTCTCGTGTGTCTTTCTTGGGTTTGTCTTTGTTGCACTTTTGTGTTGGTCTCTCAGCATGCTTTTCCAGTGCTTCATGTGGCTTTTTTCCGTTATTGATCTCACTTGTTTCCGTCAGTATGGTTTGAGTGCTGTTGTTCACTGCTTTTTCCTTGAATTGAAACACGACGTTCTTTCCTTGATCTATTTTATCCGTTTGTGTTCCTTGGTTTCTTGTACTAGCCTTCCACGATTCGAGGGCCAAAATGTATCCTTCTAAGTGGGTCAGCTTTGAGTTTACAGATGCTAATATTGAAGTGTGGTCCTTCAAAGTATCGTTGATGGTCTCATATAATTTTCCAAATGGTGTTAGACCAACTGTCACTGCTGACATCACTAGTTGTAAATCCGGCTTTTTTCCAGGTGAATTTTTTTCTTTTATTTTTGTGGTTTCTTGTCCCGGTTTAGTTTTGTTTGGGGTCGAATAGAGTGGACGCAAAGCCTCCACCGAGGAATCTTCTTTTCTTTGCTGGCAAATAGGTTTCAGATCTGGATTCAATTCTCTGCGCCGAACCATGTTTTTGTAATTTAGTATGGCCTCTGCCAGCTGTATTTCTTCTTGACTTCTTTCACGAATGGTGTTTGGTTTCTGTATATTCTCATGGATCGTTTTTGCCTCAATTGTTGTCGTTTCTTGATTTGGTTTTCTAGTTTCTTCAGTTGCAAAGTTTTCTTTTGAAGATTCTTCTGTCAGTGTGACTATCTTCTTGTTGTTTATACATTGAGTGTTTAGGTTATATCTCGGTTTCTGATTGTTCTTATTTTCTTTAGATGACGCTTTGATTTCCAAGATACTTTCTTGTTCCTTGTTTTGAGTCATTTTCTTTGCTCTTATACAAGTTTCAGTGTCTGATTTTGATTTTTCTGGTTTATCTTGAAGGGTCTCATTTTGGCCAAAGTGCCATCGTAATTGGGGTGTCGAAGTTCCTATTACCAGGGAATGCGTTGCTGGTATTTGTTTGAGTGGAATTCTTTGAGGGGGGGATTCCCTCCAATATTTCCATATCAGAAAGTTCAAATCGATTCGTAGTGGGAGTTTTCCCTAACTTCTCAAAGAATCTTCCGATCGGGTTGTTGGTCTGTGGCGTCATTTTACCTTGTTTTTTTTTTATGTGGTTTCAGTGCGGATTTGGAGATTGGAGTTGATGAAAAAGTAACGTCAGGAATGCTGACTTCTGTTTTTTGTAAGTTTCTATTATTTTCGAATTCTTTGGTTTTTAGTTCCTGAGTATTTTCTTTACCCATGTTGTCCTTCTGGTCGACATGTGAGAGGTTCAAATCCTTTTGGGACGGGATCTTGTTACTTGGGTCCATGGCTGGGTATGTTTGTAGTTTGACCCAGTTATGTTCTCTCAAGATGTTAGTGTCGTCTGGTTCTGGACCATCTTGATCTGTCAGGTATGATATGGTTCCGTTTATTGAACAGTTTTCTCTCCAATCGGTTATATTCAATTCAGGGCTTGAGAGATCTGCCCTGGCTGTTACTGGGTGTGTCTCTGTTTGAGTCAGCCTTTCAAGAATAGGAGGACACGTGTTGCTCTCTTTTTGCTTCTTGAAAGAGGTATAGTCTAAGTTTTTTAGACTTTCTTCTGTGAGGAAGGTCTGTTGTAATGATTTAGCTGTGTTCAAGGTATTACGTTTATTTTGTTTCGGGTTAACCGAGGTCCGGCTGTGTTTTTCGCCGGTCTCTGTCTCATGGTTCTTTATGGTGATAGATACAGAGTTCGTTGTCTGTGGAACTCTGACGGGCCCGACCGGTGTTTCCTCTTTTTCCTCCTCCGTCTTGTCTCGTCGTGCCTCTTCTTGGTCCACAGATGGACGCGAGCCCGGGAACTGTGCGGATTTCTCCTCTTGCGTTAGACTTCTTTCACTAACCGACGCCTCCCCTGGTTTTGGATTCGAGCACCCTTTTCCTTCCCTTCCACCAGCTGCCGCCATCCAGGCGGTACTGCAGCCAGATGTGCTCCCTTCTCGGACCCCAGAATGATCGTTGGCACCAGGCGTATCCGACGAGCATGCGTCGTCACAAGTAGGTAGGTTGTATCTGTGTGGGGAACGAAGAGGGGGTATTGGGGTGACAGTATTACTATGGGGTGTGTGATGGTCATTTCAGGCAGGCTTTTTGTTGTTAAGAGGCCACTTCGTAGTATACGTCCTGGTTCATCGGTGATGTTAAATAGGGGGTCTCCTGGGAGCGGGCAGCTATCCTTGCCACTCTGGGTAGCCGTCACTAACTTCTTCATGTTAGTTTGTGGAGTTTTGGATTTTTCTTTTATTAGATTGATCTGACTTTAATTTGAAGATGGATGAATACAGAGTCGATATGCCAGACCACACTCCTTGTTTGGTTTTATACAGCTGAACACTGAAACATTTTTAAGTCATAATCTCCCAGCACTTACCCGCGAACTGCCGGGACCAGCCGGAAACAGCCGAAACAGTCGCGCCCTTTACTCCTGAGCGGGCTTCACACCGCAAGGGTCGCGCTGTTCTGCTTTTATGCAGGAGGACTTCCTGGAGGTGTGGTCAAAGCAGTCACGTGACAGATGTCACATGGGGATTCACAACAATGAGCCGCTCGCTTCAAACTGCTGCCAGCTCCTGCTGACAGACTCACGCGAGTCGGAGCGGCTTCTTCATGATAAGGTGATGAATTCAGGGTGTCAAAATGCATCAATAAGCAGTATCCCAGCCGAACAGCCGATACAGTCGCGCCCTTTACTCCTGAGCGGGCTTCACGCCGCAAGGGTCGCTCTGTTCTGCTTTTATGCAGGAGGACTTCCTGGAGGTGTGGTCAAAGCAGTCACGTGACAGATGTCACGTGGGGATTCACAACAATGAGCCGCTCGCTTCAAACTGCTGCCAGCTCCTGCTGACAGACTCACGCCAGTCGGAGCGGCTTCTTCCTGATAAGGTGATGAATTCAGGGTGTCAAAATGCAGCAATAAGCAGGGTCCCAGCCGAACAGCCGAAACAGTCGCGCCCTTTACTCCTGAGCGGGCTTCAAGCCGCAAGGGTCGCGCTGTTCTGCTTTTATGCAGGAGGACTTCCTGGAGGTGTGGTCAAAGCAGTCACGTGACAGATGTCACGTGGGGATTCACAACAATGAGCCGCTCGCTTCAAACTGCTGCCAGCTCCTGCTGACAGACTCACGCGAGTCGGAGCGGCTTCTTCCTGATAAGGTGATGAATTCAGGGTGTCAAAATGCAGCAATAAGCAGGGTCCCAGCCGAACAGCCGAAACAGTCGCGCCCTTTACTCCTGAGCGGGCTTCACGCCGCAAGGGTCGCGCTGTTCTGCTTTTATGCAGGAGGACTTCCTGGAGGTGTGGTCAAAGCAGTCACGTGACAGATTTCACGTGGGGATTCACAACAATGAGCCGCTCGCTTCAAACTGCTGCCAGCTCCTGCTGACAGACTCACGTGAGTCGGAGCGGCTTCTTCCTGATAAGGTGATGAATTCAGGGTGTCAAAATGCAGCAATAAGCAGGGTCCCAGCTGAACAGCCGAAACAGTCGCGCCCTTTACTCCTGAGCGTGCTTCACGCCGCAAGGGTCGCGCTGTTCTGCTTTTATGCAGGAGGACTTCCTGGAGGTGTGGTCAAAGCAGTCACGTGACAGATGTCACGTGGGGATTCACAACAATGAGCCGCTCGCTTCAAACTGCTGCCAGCTCCTGCTGACAGACTCACGCGAGTCGGAGCGGCTTCTTCCTGATAAGGTGATGAATTCAGGGTGTCAAAATGCAGCAATAAGCAGGGTCCCAGCCGAACAGCCGAAACAGTCGCGCCCTTTACTCCTGAGCGGGCTTCACGCCGCAAGGGTCTCGCTGTTCTGCTTTTATGCAGGAGGACTTCCTGGAGGTGTGGTCAAAGCAGTCACGTGACAGATGTCACGTGGGGATTCACAACAATGAGCCGCTCGCTTAAAACTGCTGCCAGCTCCTGCTGACAGACTCACGCGAGTCGGAGCGGTTTCTTCCTGATAAGGTGATGAATTCAGGGTGTCAAAATGCAGCAATAAGCAGGGTCCCAGCCGAACAGCCAAAACAGTCGCGCCCTTTACTCCTGAGCGGGCTTCACGCCGCAAGGGTTGCGCTGTTCTGCTTTTATGCAGGAAGACTTCCTGGAGGTGTGGTCAAAGCAGTCAGGTGACAGATGTCACGTGGGGATTCACAACAATGAGCCGCTCGCTTCAAACTGCTGCCAGCTCCTGCTGACAGACTCACGCGAGTCGGAGCGGCTTCTTCCTGATAAGGTGATGAATTCAGGGTGTCAAAATGCAGCAATAAGCAGGGTCCCTGCCGAACAGCCGAAACAGTCGCGCCCTTTACTCCTGAGCGGGCTTCACGCCGCAAGGGTCGCGCTGTTCTGCTTTTATGCAGGAGGACTTCCTGGAGGTGTGGTCAAAGCAGTCACGTGACAGATGTCACGTGGGGATTCACAACAATGAGCTGCTCGCTTAAAACTGCTGCCAACTCCTGCTGACAGACTCACGCGAGTCGGAGCGGCTTCTTCCTGATAAGGTGATGAATTCAGGGTGTCAAAATGCAGCAATAAGCAGGGTCCCAGCCGAACAGCCGAAACAGTCGCGCCCTTTACTCCTGAGCGGGCTTCACGCCGCAAGGGTCGCGCTGTTCTGCTTTTATGCAGGAGGACTTCCTGGAGGTGTGGTCAAAGCAGTCCCGTGACAGATGTCACGTGGGGATTCACAACAATGAGCCGCTCGCTTCAAACTGCTGCCAGCTCCTGCTGACAGACTCATGCGAGTCGGAGCAGCTTCTTCCTGATAAGGTGATGAATTCAGGGTGTCAAAATGCAGCAATAAGCAGGGTGCCAGCCGAACAGCCGAAACAGTCGCGCCCTTTACTCCTGAGCGGCCTTCACGCCGCAAGGGTCGCGCTGTTCTGCTTTTATGCAGGAGGACTTCCTGGAGGTGTGGTCAAAGCAGTCACGTGACAGATGTCACGTGGGGATTCACAACAATGAGCCGCTCGCTTCAAACTGCTGCCAGCTCCTGCTGACAGACTCACGCGAGTCGGAGCGGCTTCTTCCTGATAAGGTGATGAATTCAGGGTGTCAAAATGCAGCAATAAGCAGGGTCCCAGCCGAAACAGTTGCGCCCTTTACTCCTGAGCGGGCTTCACAGTATACTGAGCGGGGGTTGCGGGGGAAACCCCTGCAGCCCCCGTAGTATGTAAGTGTGTTCGCATGAGAAAGGTGCAAACTTTTGGTAGTTCGCACCTTTCGCATGCAAACTTTCCAGCCGTGGCAAAATCAGCCGTGGCCGGATCACTTAGAACCGGACTAGGATGGTAAAGAGGAACAGGGATGAGGAAGAAGTAAGGGAGTTGGGGCAGAAGACAACTGAGATGAGCAAGAGGTAGAGGGAATGGACTAAGGAAGAGGGACAGTATAGAAGAAGTGGAAGTAGGAATGGAGCAAGCATAAGAAAAGAGGACTGGGACACGAAAGGGGGACTGGGAAGGGGAAGATGAATGAGGACATAGATGAGAAGGAGGGTCATAGACAAAGAATAGGGATTTGTTTGAGGAAAAAGGAGAGGGACTGGGAAGTGAAAGTGGGAGAGGAAGAAGGAAGAGGGACTTCCACATGTAAGAGAGACCTGGATAACAAAGATGAAGAGAGTCTGGTGCCAGGATTTGAAAGAAGATTGGAATGAGGAGGAACAATATGGACTGTGATGAAAAGGAGGAAGGAGGAGTTTGTATTGGGATGAGCAAAATATGGACTAGGACAAGGAAGAGGGACACGGGTGAGGAAGAAGAAGAGGGCCTGGGACAAAAAACAGGGATTGGGAGAAGGGGGCAAGTCTGCGGAGCAGCAAGAGGGAACTGGAGTGTTGAAGAATGTCTGGACCAATGAAGAGGGAAGGAGAAGAGGGAGAGGAACCTGGTGGAGGAAAAAGGAAGAAGCAAGAGAAAGAGAGACAATTATGATTAAGACAGAATGGGACAAGGAAGAGGAAGGGGGACTGTGATGAGGACAAGGACTGAGAAGAGGGATGGTGATGAGGAAATCAATGAGGGAAAGGGGTGAGATTGAGGCACTGAAAAGAGAATATTAAAAAGGGAATGTGATGAGAAAGAGGAAGAGGAATTGGAACGACGAAGGGGGCGAGGGACTGCCCAATGAATGGGTTGGGTTGAGTAAGTGGGAATATGATGAGGAAACATGAACTCTCTGCTGGTTGTGCCACTTAGAGTGAAGGGGGATAGCTCACAGATTGCACCCTGCTTGTAGCTGATGTCCTGTGCTACCTCAGCTGGGAATGACGAAGGAGAGGTCTGTGAGTCCTGCTTCAGGTTTTGGGAGCCTGTGGGTGTTAGGGAGAATTCTACAGAATGTCTAATTTCCCTTACCTATTGAGTCCCTCAGCAGCTTTTCTGGATTTCTAGCATTTATTTTTTTCACCTGGTAAGAGTGTGAACCTTTTTTTCCCACTCTTACATGTGTTTTGCTGTGTGTTTTACATTATTGTGTTCATAGACTCTGGAGTCTCACCTACTCCATAGGCATCATCTTTTTACTGTGTGTCACACCGCACCTTAAATGCATTGACAGAGGGTTGTCTTTTTCAGAATTCCCACTTTAAACTCCATTTTCTGGGACTGACTACTGTCTCCCAAAACATGTAAAGTTGCCATTGACTTTATTAGTCTTTTTAAATCTACAGACCCAGTACAAACTATCTTTCATAGAGTACTGGAAAGGGTTAATAGTTATCCTTTTTGTCTGTTTCTCATGGAACATTATTTCATTCCCCTTTCTTTAAGATTTGGCTGGTGGAAGTGGTATCTACCATTTTTTCCCTACCGCAGACTATGAAAATAGCCTTGGTACTGTTTTAGGCTAAGTTAGTAGCCTTGAACTTTAACTTGCTGGACCCCTTTTAATTTTATTTGGTTCCGGCTGGGTTTATTCGCCATTTCTTTTTGTAAAGGTCTTTCTCGTGTTTTACTCTAAGCGCCAAACCAGGTCTGGTTCCTTCGTTCACCGTCCTTTGGCGGGCTTCTGCACAGAAGCCCTCCTTAGGCGCCTGAGAGTCTAGATAGACAGGATATGAGGTAGGGGTTTTAGGCCCCCTGCACAGGGTCTCCTTGGAGACCCAAGTCACACTCTTGTTTGATTGGCTAGGTGACTGTCCCACCAGGACAGCCACCCTGCTGTGTGATTGACAGCCAGGCTGTGTGAATGGGGGAAAACTGCATAAAAAGCAGGACTCTTGGACTTGGAAGGCAGAGTTGCCACTGGATCGAGAGAGCCAGCGAGAAGCTGAAGGAAGACGACTGCTGCATCTACTGGACATCCTGGTGAAGCCCTGCTGCAGGTCCGAATCGCCTGAACTTCGTCGACAGAGGAGATCTGGAAGAAGTCTTCTTCCCTTGAGCCTGGTGGGACCAGCCAGCTCACAAAGCCATGGACCTCCCTCTTCAATCTGGTCAAATTTGCTGTGCCACAGTGAACCGGATAGCCCGCTTGAGAGAGGCCCTTTGTGCTTTTAAGGAGTGCACCTTTTATTTGTCGCTTTGCTCCGCTGCTGGTTTCTTCCCTGAGCAGTGCAGGACCCTCCAGTCTTCCTCCTTCGTGTCAGTCTGACAGTTGCTTCAGGAACCGTGAGCCTGCAGGAGCTGCCAGGAACTACCGCTGCAGCTACAGCATTCTTCTTCATCTAAGGTACTGTTCAAATCCGGTTGTTCGTTCCGTCAGACCCCGGTGAAAGTGTTTTAAATCTTCCGCCTCTCCGAAGGCCGAAGGCTTGACCAACTTCGTTTCGAACTCTTGGCAAAGGCTTAACCGCGAACTACATTGAACTGTGTGATCCTCTGCAAAGACTCTGAACCATTAACATTGGCCCAGGCCTATTGATTTGAATCGTAGTTGTAGTAAACCTTTTCTAGATTGCACTGCTTACTTACTTGTTGGTACTGCTTGATTTTGAATAACCTTGTCTTTCCCTCCCTTTTTAAATTGCTGGAGTGCCATTTTGCTCACACTTCATTTTGAGCTTGTCCAGAATTGATTGGGTGCGGGGTAGTGTATTAAGATTGTGATTTTCTGCTGCTTTATATTAGTGAACTGTTTCCTAATTGATGGTGTAAATAAATGTATATTCTTTTACTCAGAAACCTTGAGTCAGTGTTTGTTTGAACAATAGTAATTGCTGTCCTTTGTGTAACTTCTGATACTGCTCACTTTACTCTTGAGATAAGTCTGGCTGCGCAGCCATTGCTACCACTTTACTGTGTAGTAGAGGCTTGTACCAAAGGTGAATTTGTACTGTCATTTGGAGTCTTAATTGTGTGTGGTGTTCCCAAAGGGTACTGCATATGATTCTGCCTAACAGTGGGTATCAGAGGAAGCCTCCCAACAGCAACATGATGGGGCTTTGGGTGCTTCCTCCAAACACCAGAACTTCGAGTAATGGCGTGCCCACAGGTTCTCCTGACTGCGTAAGCTGCTGCTCAATATGGCAGTTTGTGTTGAAGTCCCTGCAATAGAAAAGTGATATTTAGGCCTCAATGGGTCTTATTATTAGTTTGGTGGTATCTCTGCAGTAAATCTGCAGTGATACCACCAAACGGTATTACCATTACGAACACTTTATCAGCAGTATTAGTCCCCATTAATGTTGGCTGTATTACCGCCGGTGGTAGTACTGCTCAATTTGCCGATATGGGGTGGTAAGGTGGTACAATTACCTCCAGCTTCTTGCTGGAGGTTTTTTCTCCACCTTACTCCCAGACCTGTAGTTGGGCTATGTGGTAATGCTGTGGTAACGGTATTACTGCTGCATTTTTACTGCACTGCGCAACTCGCAAGCCTGTGTCTAATACATGTACACATTTATGTGTGCTGGTGTCTAGACCATGCATATGTTGAACCAGTGCACACAGATGCACATTAGAGTTTCCAGGGCACTAAGGGCAAGACATTCCAGGAACCGCAAGTGAATATCAGGTCCCTGTTGATTTCTGTCAGTGTGATCGCTGGAAGGAGTCTGCAAGGCACAAGCTGCATTAGTTTGGAACTAGTGGAGCTACACAGGACTCCCTAGATTACAAGTGGAACAACCCGGTTATAGGTCAAAAGTTTGAATCAAAAGGTTCGAATTACAATTGGTTCGAATCAAAAGGACAGAAAACAAAAGGTTCAAAAAAAAAATATTTACATTTTTTTGTTTTGTTGGGGGGGTCCCCCCAACCCCTGTTTTTGTGGTAAAAAACACTTTTTTTACCTACACGGAAACCCAAAAAAAATATATAATAAAAAAAAAATGGTTTTCGATCCTATTGACTCTCACCTTTTGCATTCAAACCTTTTGTAATCGATCCTTTAACTGGACACCGAACAACCCAAGGTGGAGCCTGTATAAAGGACCATTACCCCTCTAAATATCCAGTCCCCCTTCTACTGTCTATCTTGTGTATTGTCTAATGCCAGGTCTGTGTATCTTTTGTGGCCCATCACATAGTCAGCCATTATGATTCCCTCTATTGCAAGGCACATGCTGCAGGATTTCTCCAAAGACTTTGGTTACTTTTACTGTTGTTCCCTGAAAAAAACATATGTTCTATCCTTAAAAAACATCTAACAATGCACACACAAGTGAAACAGTGTTCTGGCATATCATATACACAAAGAAGTTGGGCAGGCACAGGATATTGTTATTGGCCAATTAAGAATTTGGTGGTATGTGGGTGGTAAATCTGCTCAGATACCACCAAACTGTATTACTGTTATCGTCACCTGTTCTGGCGGTATTACTGCTGGATTACTAGTGCCGGCAACAGTTGTAAATCCCCATTCCATGATTTGCCGGCATTGCCGGCACTGGTAATACCTGTCCTAGTAGTACGGATGATGTTTGCCGGTGAGTCACCTGACTTACCTCCAGTTCTTAGCTGGAGGTAAATCAGGTGCCCCACCGGCAAACTTGTACTTTGCTGGTGCAGTAATGTGCTGGTAAATAAAATTACCGGCACATTATTACTGCACCAGCAAAGTCATAATGATATTTCAAAGTCTTTACTAATGCAGATGCATCCCAGAGAGCTCTACTTGTAAGATGAGAAGAAGAGATACCCCTTCTTAGAAGAAGCTGATTTTACTGCATGTTAAGTAAATATTGACTCGTCTACATATCTGGCAAATTATATATTGCATTTGTTTCCACAGAGAAATAGGGATTGAGAAAGAAGAAAGCATGAGAGGAAAGATTAAAATGCTTATAAAATGTGAAGCCAATGAAGATCATCCAGTAGCGCCGAAGCTTCCGACTCAAGTTGACTGCATCCTCTCAACAACGTTCCTGGAATTTATGTGCACAGATGTGGATGGCTTCCGCAAGGCTCTGAAAGATATGTCATCGCTGGTGAAAATAGGTGGACACCTTATGTTGGTGCTAGCCCTGGGATGCACGTTCATGATGTGCGGCACATACAAGTTGCCTGTCTTATGCCTAGACGAGGAATGTGTGAAAGCAGCTTTGACCGACGTAGGCTGTGTAATTAAAGAATCAAAAAATAATAAGAGAGTTAATCAAACCAAATATTCTCATATAGATTATGATAGTGTGTTCTGCCTTGTTGCATGTAAGGAAAAGAATGTGCAATAACCACATACTTTGGCCATGTAAAAGACAAGTTGTAACACCTGCATGTTGATTCCTCAGTGTTCTCTGGTCATGTCGCCATGTCCATATCGCTTCAGGATTGTTACTCACATGTCGCTGTGTCCATATCCTTCAGGATTGTTACTCACATGTTGCCATGTCCATATCGCGTTAGGATTGTTACTCACATGTCACCATGTCCATATTCTTCTGGATTGTTACTCAACACTGATTGTTTGATTGCAGATATTTGCATATTGATTTTTTAGAAATCGATTTAAAACATTGCAAAGGGTTCGCTTTCGATGTATAACTCATAGTGCCCTTAAAAGACAAACTATAATAAAACTCTTCCCAATATGAGATCATATAATGACTGCATGTCATGATGTTTTCAATTATTTTTGTGAACATTTTGGTACTCATTTTGCACTGAACGCATTGTTAAATATGATCATAAAAGCAAAGCATATTTCTTTTATGTTCCCACTTTTCGGTCCTTGCCTTATCAAGCTTTCTCTAAGAGACATGCCCAGTGGTGTTATTTTGTAAGTATTTCTCACGTGGTTCATGGCCACCAGTTGGGATGGGGCAGGCATGATCAGTGGTGTGTCCAGAAGCTGTATTTAGGAGGGTGGGGGCCCGTACAGTTCCTGATCACATTAACAAGCAAAGATATGTATTATAGTGCAGCATCCACCACTCTATAGTTAAGGTGTCTGTCTAGTGCCATAGGAAAATAGAAAACTGATTTGCTAATAACTTTTGACTTGCAGGACGGATTTAGCTGATATTTTGCGAACAGAAAATGTGTGAATTATACGTTTTTTTGTTTTTTTTAAAGGTCTTCCACAACCTCACATGCACTCAACATGTGCTCCCCTTCTTTTTTCCAGGTCCCCTCACTCTCGGCAATACGTTGTTTCCCTAACTAATCCTCTCCCATTACCCGTTATCACTCATCGCTTTGTCTGACGCAAACCCAATCCTGAGCGTGTCTTGCAGCATTGCCGCTGTAATCTCGTGAGATTCCCACAGTCTTCCAATGACAAACCAAACGTTTTCTACCTGTAACTTGCTCCCCAACCCACCCCCAAATCCAAACTTCACATGGTGTTTTCTTTCCAACACCCAACCTCTAGCGCGATGTGATTGCTATTGCAATTGCTATTGGTATTTATAGAGTGCCTACGGTCAGCCCATGTAAGTGCTGAGGTTCAAAACAGTCAGTGTTCCAATAGGAGTGAACCTGTGTACCCACAGGACCCTTTAAGATAACGTAGCAGTACTTGGAGACAGAATGGGATGCAGAAGTTACTCAAACATCAATAATCAAACCGACTCAGGAAGATGGCAAAAGTTAGTCTGTTTTATTTGCAATTGTCTAAAACAGGGAGTTACAACGGACATTGCGGGACATACGCTCACTTTCGCTCTGCTCGTTTCATAAAAAACACAGTTTATATAGTAAAAAATCATCATCAATGAGGTCATGCTATGTGGCAAACTACAAAAACCTACTTGGGAAAGTGATAGGCTTAAAGGGAACATCTAAGTATATTTTCCGTACTTGACAGGGATAGTGATTGGGTCTTTATCATCAGGTGGGCAACTAAGCTCTCCTCTAGTACATGTCATCTACATCGTCATAAATTACACAATGATCAATTGGCTCACAAGCTATAGGGCTCTTTGATACGTGGACCTCTATAATTGGTTGACACCCTCGTACCCCTTTGTAATATTCCACACACGCTAGCAGCATGCAGGCTGGTACCCCAGGTGCTCGTGGGCTGGTCTTGACCATAGCTTCCCTTCCAATTAGTCTGACATCCATCATCACTCTTGCTGCCTGCCAGTCAATTAGCCTTAGAACATGACCTTGTAAATGTTCTCTGTGTGTGAGAATGAAAGGGAACATAGGCATACTTTGTCTCTTGGTTTCGGTGTATCTCGACCCAATGTCTATTTTCATCTGACCATGTGACTGGAGACCATGTTTCTGAGCTTTTTGCTGCATTTAATTATTTTAAATGATGAACCTCTGACGTCTTCAGTGTTCTTCCACCCCACCTCAGACAGGGGCTTGTTTTTTTCCTCAAATTAGCAACTACTGAAAGAACATCCAGGCTCACAGTGGCCTCGACTTTTTGGTGCTGGGCCAGCCAAGCCTTTCTTGAATTCTTCCACCGTCATAAGCTGTTTTCTAACTGCGCCACACTGAAAAGCCTTCCTATTCACTGGGTCCAAGCTCTGCTAAAGTGCATTGTGGAACATCCATATTCCATACATTCCTATGTATATACGTTGGCGCATTGCCGCATTCTAATCACTACGTAGCCAGCCTTATGATCACTTTGTCTGCTTGGGTTACTGCATCTGTACAATTGTAAATTGACTTTGCATTTTCTTCAGTATTTCTATAGCATGAGCATCTTCACCTCAAGCCCGAAATGTTGCTCATCTTTAACACCTCCACCTCATACTCCAAATGGCCATGATATTTTCATGAATGCATGTATGGTTTCCTTAGTGGATACCTTGCTTCCAGGAATCTTTGTGGTACGGGTATTTTCATTGGCACTGCACATGTCTCAATTCCTGATTCCCAACATATGGGCAGCATGGGGGCAGAGCTTGAGATGGGGGTACTTGGTTCCTTCTCTACACTCCCCCCTCTGGGCGATTCATCAACCACTCTCTCATCAGTCTTCATATCTAGACATCCTCGTCTGAAGAAGTGCTTCTTTGAGACCCATATCTTTATGACTCCTTTCAGACATCCTGCTGATTTCACATGCTCATCAGTACTCCAGGACATAAGCATGCATTGTCCATTTGGACTGCAGTAGATCCATTTCCCCACATACTTCTTGTGTTTCGCCTGGTACAGGATCTTCATTCCTTAAGGTGCATGGATGTAGGCCTTCATGTAGTCTCTGATTTCTTCATCTGTCAGCTCCTTACGTTTGAATCCTGATTCGACATCAATCACAATGTTCATTCCTACTACCTTCTTTGCAGCCTTCTTGCATTCTATGATTGTTATCCTGATCACACAAAATCCAAGCATGATCATCACTAGTAGGGCTACCAGGGATTTGAAAATGTTCGCCATCCACCGTGGAACCCATGAAAAGATTGATCCAAACCAACTGTCATCAACAAGATCTTCTACTTCATCTTCCATCTTGGTGTGCAAGTTTGTCAGCAACGTTATGGACTCTGCTAAGGTGGCATTCTCGTCGTCGCGGGAAGGTATGAATGTGCAGCATCATTCTCTGATTTTGGCATAAACCCCTCCATCCATAGCTGTGATCATGTCCAGGACATAACTGTAAACTCATAAATCGTAAGGCTCTCAGCTCTTCCTTGATAGCATTGAATCACTTTATGGTGGTGTTAATCATCTGCAACAGTTCCCATCTGGTTATTTGTAACCATTTGGTATTTGCTGCCGTCTGGACTCTGGGCATAAAGATTAACGGGAATATCAGGCAAGTCTGACTGAACATTCTGTGTTCATATGGAATGGCATCAAAAGCTTCTATTGACTTGGCAGAAAAATAGTTCTCCCCCTTCATTTGATTCAGGAGCTCAGCAGATATCTTCTTCCTTAGATGAGCATCTGCTTTTGGAAATTCACAAGTGTTCAAATCACTTTTAGGGATAACCAATGCTGGAACATGAACGAGTACTATGGAGCATAGTCCTCCGCAATCTCTGGGCAACTTCATATAAGCTCTGGATCCACAAGCCCAATAGTGATCCATTATCACTGCTGTTCCACCTTTCATTCCTGGTACATCAAAGATTTGTCAACACTGTTGATTTTCTCTGACTTTTCTTGTGCCATTATTTCTGAAACTTAGTTCTGCACTAGCCAAAGGCACTATCTGCAATGGGCCTCCCTTATCTTCGAACCATGTCAAATGATTTGGCCATAAAGGTTTGCATATGACTACATCTTCTTCCCATCCATCTGGAGAAAGCACTGTTCCCATAGCTGCATCTGGCCTCTTTCCTTGCAGCTTCGAACATTTTCATCAGTTGTCTCTTGACCATTTAGTTTTCTGTTCATCTCCCATTTGATTCCAGCTCCTTTCACACCAAGCTGTTCATACATTATCACATGATTTCTGGTGTATGCTCTTGCTCTTGTCTTGAACATAATCATCTTCATCAGGTCCTGACCATTCTGTCACCCATATCAAGGATGCTGTTCGACCCTGGAACTGACCTCTTGTATGGCAGAGTGCAAGGTGAGTCAGGCAGTGTGCTGTCTGCACATCTATTTCAATGGCTATGAATATCTTAGATTTTCCCATAGTATAAGGCAGGAGTGCGCACACATAGCATTCCTCCTCCGAGGTGCTCTTTCCCACTTCTTTCAAGTGTTGATACCACATGTTGTTCCTCAAGTGTGCAGTACTGTCTAAGTAATCTTTCAATTCATGATCATCCTCCCTTGTGCTTCTATTAGGTCTCTTTCTTAGCAAATGACCATAAAGTATGTCAAACATGGACCTCACTCCAAATAGACCTATAGAGCCATTTGTTGTGGAGCTAGGTGACCTCACATGTGCTACTGGTGTAGGAACAATCACATACGCCCTTGGCTTTCATAAAACCGCTATATCTGTACCTTCCTTATGGATAGGAAGATACATGGGAACCACCGCACTCTTTAAACCAACATAATAAACAGTGTGTACCGTGAGAAACAGGAGGATACCAATGAATATAATGCATATATATATTATGGAGGGGACACATTTATGTCACTTATTTACCCTATTACTATTATTCTTTGTATTCACAATAACCTTTGTATTCATGACTGTTTATCATGCGATTGATCAAATGTTTTTTATATGTTTTAAGATGTATTAATACATTTGTAAAGATTTTTTTGAAAAGTAAACCTTTGTGGAGATTTTGTTTATCTACTGAAAAAAGAAAGTAGATCTGCGTGTCACTGTACTGTTGCACACTTGGGGGCAAAGAGAGGGGTAGTTAATCTTGAGGTGTGTGTTTATTGTATTATATTATATATCAATACATCACACTCCAACAGTGGTGATTTCTCGCACGTCGCTGAGCCCTCTCGTTGTCTGTTACATTCTTATTTTTTATCAATATTCCTCATCTTGTCTGTAATTACTTTTAATGAAGGAAAAAGTGACTTTAATCAGGCAAGTTTATCAGATGCTCAGGTAGTAGACGAATCTACTCGATTATCTCATGTCTCAACCAGTGCAGGATATGCTCGCAGAATGAAAAGCGAAACAGCAAGAATGAGCTGATAAGTGTTGCCATCAGACACCACCATGAGTGCCTCCAAAGAGAAACTCTGTAAAAAAGGAGTCGGGGAAGTGCGCCCTCTTCCAGTTGTCGAAAAAGGAATTTGAGCTCTGGCATTTTTCTCCTTCAGGAACTCAATGCTTCACCGTCCAATGTTAGCAAACTCATGTGGCTCAAGAACAATATCTTTTACACTCCTTGCTTGGCAGCTACAAAGAGTGTCTCAGGGGAACACCACAGTCCATGTGTAAACTTGTGTCTGCCTACTGGACAGTCTCTGCGTCCTTCTTCCTCGTCATCGAACTAGTCTGCACGTGCTGAACTGCTTCTCCTTGACTTGATTCCGAATGAGGCGGGGTTGACCCGGCTGCTCCAGCTTAGACTCTCTCATCTCCGAGATGAATCTAAGCGTGTCTTCCTTTGACCCTGACTGCTGATGGAGCAATGATGGAGTAATGTCCACCACCATGAAAGGGCCGTTAAATCTGGGCTCGTGACACTTTCGGGTAAAGTTTTTTTTATCAGAATTTGATCTCCAATAAAAAGTTTTAGTACACGTAATTCTTCAGGTTTGGTTGCTGTATGGTCTTCTTCTGTGTTCTGAGACGGACACCCCGTCCGCTTGATTTGATCTGAAATGACACAGATACTCGCGGTCATACATGTTAAGTACACACGTAGCTCATCTCCTAACAGTTCTGCAGTTGTCTGGGCATCACTCCTAGTCCTCGATGGAGGAGTTAGAGGCGTTCTCATTCGCCTCCCTGTGACTAGTTTGTGGGGTGTGAGGTGGTGGTCAGAGCCAGGCTGATTTCTCAATGCATATAATGCTAGGGGCAGACAATGCAGCCTTTTTTAGTGTTAATTTTAGTTTGGATATCCTCTCTTTGAGCAGGCTGTTGAGTCTCTCACATATGCCGTTCATTTGTGGGTGATCAGCAGAAGAAAACGTATGTTTTATACTCAGCAGTAAGCTAATTTGCTCAAACACCTCGTTCACAAAATGGGGGCCATTATCTGATCTCCACACCTCACATGTTGCCCATCTAGGAAATACTTCCCAGACTAAAAACTTTACAGCGCAAGTGGCATCAGGGTGTGTGCATGGACCTGCCTCGATCCACCTAGAGAAGCGGCACAACACCACTATCCTTACAGACCTTCAGCATATCAACATAGTCGATATGTAAATGCTGAAAAGGACCATTTGGTCGAGGAATAACTCCTCTAACAGTTTGCAGCGTGTGCCCATCAGTAAAACTTTGAGATATGATGCAATTAACTACATAAAAAGTAACATGTTCAAACAGAACCAGTCCTCCGCAATTGTTGCTGCAAGGCTCTCCCCAGGCTCTCCCTAGTGACATGCGCAGGTTAGTGTAGCTGTTCTAACGCCACCCTTAATAAGGCTACAGGCATCACCGGTTTACCAGTGCTGTCTTGTGGCCACAGTGCTTTGGAAGGGGATAAAGAACAACCCCTCCGTGTCCACAGGTCTTTCTCATCCTGTGGGGCTCCACCTTGAACTTCCATTAATTGAGTACGGAACAAATGGCTAAAACTTTCATTCACAATCATCATCACCACCATTTTCTCTTTCACATCAGGTGCATCAAAACTAAACATTTCAGAAGAATATGCAACTATTTTGGCCTGTTCGTTTGCGGCTTGTTTTCTGTGTGAAATAAAGTCAGTTCTCTTAGTGTGTGCTGCGCACTTAACTATTGCGATGGCTACTGGAGTTGTAGTGCTTTAATAAGTCTGTTCAATAATGCAGCGTGTTGCACTGGAGTGCCGTCTGCTGGGAGGTAGGCCCTCCTTTTCCAACATGCTAGCCCTGTGTGCACGGTTGACGTCACGTAGGCTGAGTCACTTTACACCATAACTTCCTGCTCTGCGTGATTCTCGAGCGTGACAATCAGAGTCCCCAATTCTGCAGCTTGCGTTTAGAAATGAGACGGTAGTCGTGCACTTGCTAACACTTCAAATTCCCTGTTGGCTCTGTGTCTTACCACAGCTGAGCCTGAATTTCATTCTCCATCAGTTTGATTTATCTTTGAAGAACCATCAATAAAGAGAATTTCCCAAGCTGCTTAAGCATTTTATTTCACCCTTGGGATCTCATCATAGAATTCCTTATAATTCGAGCAATCATGTACTTGCTCATCCTCTGCCAGTGGTTCAGCTACAAACATGGCAGACTTCACCGGCTTACATTTGACTATTTTAATTGCTGGATTCGATATAACTACATCATAAGCAGAAGCTCTTTGAGATGTCAATGTACCTTTGGGTTTCTCCAGAACAGCAAATAAAGCATGCTCAACAAATAATGTCATGGAACACCCCATTACTATGCTGGCAGACTTCCCAATAGTGAATGCGGCTGTTGACAACGATTGTTTGCATGGGAAGTGACCCCTCATTACTGGGACCAAAATCCCACTGTAATACGCTAAGGTCTTGTACCCCAATGTAGTTCTCTGCTTGAGTACTGCTGTCATGACTGTTCCATTCGTGTGCGCAAATAAAAATAATTCCTCCGAATAATTAGGAATCTCTAAAACTGGAGCTGTGCAAATTGCCTCTTTTAACTCGTCAAACCCCTCCTCCATTTCCTCAGTCCATTCAATTGTTTCCTGATTCACTTGGGCCTTTTTGAGGGCCTGCAACAATGGCCTTGTGTATGAACTAGAATCAAATACCCATGCTCTGACATAATTGCACAATCCTAACAATTGTTGCATTTGCTTTATCGTGTGCAGTTTTGATGTTTTCGAAATCGCCTCAGCTCTTTCAGGTGTAACTTTCTGTCCCTCATGCGAGATTAACTGTCCTACGTATAACACCTCTTCTTGGCAATAGTGCAGTTTTTCCTTGTCCACCTTATATCCCTTCTCTGCTAGAATAATCATTAGCTGAACTGAGTCACGTCTGCACTCTTGTTCTGATGTGCTGCAGACCAAAATATTATCTACCTATTGCAGCACGACACCTGGCAACTCAATATTGCTTAGGTCCATCTCCAGGACCCTTTTGAAAATCGATGGTGACTCACAATACCCTTGGGGCAATCTTGTGCTTTTCAGCTTAGTCTGACGGAACGTAAATGATGTCATATCTTGAGAATCTTTATGCAATGGGATTGAGAAAAACACATTTTTCAAATCAATCACAGTAAAATATCGTGCCTCAACAGGGATACTACATATTATTGTTGCCGGATCTGGTTAATCAGCCTCATATCTTGAATTAAACACCACAACCCCCCCTTCAATGTTTTGATAGGGTCCACAGAGGGATTGCATGCTGACTCTTATGTCACTAAGATGACCTGATCCATCATGGCGGATATTGTCTTAAAAATACCCTTGTCTGCCTCTCGAGACATGGGATACTGCCTTGCTCGAGGTAAAATTGCTCCTGGCTTCAATTTAATTTTGACTTCTCCAAGTTGAATGCTCTGTTAACAGTGCCACAATGCCTCAGGGCCACTGGGCGCTTTATAAATCCAAATAAAATAAATAAATAAACCCCCTTTAATAGGCCTACGTCATAGGGGCCCATAGTCCATGAAGCAACTGGCACTTTTGCCATATCTTCATCAAAAAATGCAGGAAGCTGCCACGCTATCATCATTTTCTGTGGAACCTTGCGTTTTTCTGTCCTGATCCAATATGTAATGCTCATCTCGAACACTATTCGTCATTTGATGGGTCGTCTCTAAACATATCCTACTCTGTGATGTCAGTCAATCTGTAATCCTCCCCAATAGCAATCACTGTACTCCATGATCTGCCGTCATCATCAACTCCCATGAGCATGGCCAATTCCCCTCGCACTACAGCTGCTTGTAACTCTAAGGGAAAAACGTGTTCCCCCTCTTCGTCCATAGGTATCTGTGGCCTGAACAAAAAATCATCAGAGATTCTCATAATCTTGCCTACTAAACCAGGTAGCCATGTTAACAAAATGCGCACCCCATAGTGAAAGACTTCTGGTTCTAACAGTGCTCCTCGTATGGCTATTTCACCTGCAAATGCCATGATAAATTCACCCACGTTTAAATAATGCATCCCTGGCGGTGAACACACTATGCCTTCATCAGTGAAGGAAATCATCATGTTTAGCTTTGTCATAAAATCTTGGCCCAATACATTAACTGGAGTCTGTCTTGAATATAATAACGGGACAGTCTTGTCACATTCTCCTGTAGAGACTGGCAATTTCTCAGTAAAAGGAACTCTACTTGTAGCTCCCGAGAACCCTTGACCATTCATGGCATTACCCGATAATGAAAATGTTCCCTCCCGTATGCATGACCGAGTTGCACCCATGTCTACTAAAAAAGAAAAGGATTTGGCTCCTAGTGTAACGTCAACCCTCAGTTCCTCTTGAGGATTAGGCATCACTGATAGTACTGAACACATCAAGTCACCCAGTGAGCTGTCCGATTGCGGATATATACTTATTCCCGTGCCCGTGAAAGGATTCCCACCCTCGACAGTGACACCCCGTATTCTAGGAGTCAATAACTGTCCTCTGTTTTCACTCTGCTGTACCTGCATTGGTACATGCTGTGACTTCCCTTGTGGCGGGTACAATGGTGTTTGCTGTGGTTGCAAAGCCTATTTCATTCTCGGCCCTTGTGATTGATACACCGTCTGATCTTGGGCAAATCCGTCCTTATTTTGTGGGCTATATGTTGGCAGATAAGCGGTCCACCCTCTTGAGAATTGCCCATTCTGTACATACCCTGGGGTCCCACATGTTCACCCGAAATGCCCTGTCATTCCACATGTCCAACACACAGGAGGGAGTCTTCTTATTTGTCCTCCCTGCATGCCCTGATTGTCATTCTGCATATTCTGAAAACTGCCTTGGTTATTCTGAAAATGTCCCTGATTATTCTGGAAGCACCTTCCTCAGAAGCCTCCCCTTCCTTCGTCTTGGTATAAATCTATTACCACCTTGATCCATCTGCTGTTGGTTATTCACCTGTGGCATACCTGCTGTCTGCTGCAACCCTGGCCCTTCTCCACTTGTTAACATTGCCCCTTCTATAGCATACTTTGATAGCTTCTTCTGCACTAATTTAGCTTCCTTGATCTTCCTAGCATCATCTCTCTTTCGATTGTTCTCCTGCAACAGTCGGCAATGATGCGCAATGGTCCGCTGTATTTCTGGCCATGGTTTTGCCTCCATACCCACCAGCTTCTTGAGCTGTCTCGGAACCTGGTCTGGCAGACTCTGAAATAATATTTGATAGAATACAGGTATAGATTTTCCCCGCAGCTCTCGAGTTTCGAAAGAACATTGCTCCTGAAAATTCTGAATGTAAGTAAGAGGATCCTCCCCTTCCTGCATCTTACGTGCCATATCTGACGTATCAGGATATTGTACTCTAAGGGCTTTCAGAATGCTACTCTACAGTTATTAAACAGAGCTCCGTCATGCGCTGTGTTCTGTGCAATGACACTCGCGTATCCTGCTCCCGTCCAAATGTCATCAGCCCTTTCTCCAAGGATAGCTGCTAGAAGACCCTTAATGTCCCCTATAGCTAGCTGTTACACTACAGGCTTCCCCGCGGGCCTCCTTGCAGAATACGACTTCTTTACAAGCTCCTCTATGGACCAGATACAGGCTGCCATGGCGTCTGTACAAACTACGACGGACTCCGGGTCAGCTGACACGTCTTGTACGTGGAAGATGTATGGCAAGACATGCCCCTCTTACGACTATAAAACCACGGTCTTCCAAGGGGCTTGTTGCTGCTAATTAGCGTTACAAGCTACACACGGTTACGTCTGTTACTTCTTCGTGTCTTCCTACACAATTCCTCATCTGAACTCCTGGTTTTGACCTTTGCCTGACTATTGGATTGCATTGTCTCCTCCTTTATTCCTGTCGTGCTCATCTGGTTGTTTGACTCGTAACGTTACTGGATCCAGCTCCCTTCTGTCTCTTGCGGTACTTATTTCCAGGTTGCCACTTCTGCACTCGGAACCAAAAGTAGAGACTTGCTGTCAACTATCTGGAACTTTTCTACACCTACTCTGGATACATGTGTGCTCAGGTACATACTTAATTGGCAAACCCCATCTCTGCTATTATTTATCTCCACGACTTGTTTGGATATTTGTCTTCTGTTGGATTCTGGGACATTGAGTGACTATCTTATGATATTGTCTTCAAGTGCATATAAACGCTTCCCTGAAACTGCACCAACCCGGCACTAGTGCGACCCTCGTGCCGTCCGGGGCTACTTCCCTATACTAACATCCCTGTTTGTTATTTTCTCCTGTCGTTGTCTTCTGTTTCCTGGATTCATTTCCTCAAAATATCCTTATTCAGGTTAGTTGTTACCAATTATATATATAGTCAGTAAAAAAACTTTGTTAAAGGGACGTTATGGTTAAATTGCACTACTAAAAACCTATGAAATTCAGTAAAAAAACTTTGTTAAAGGGACGTTATGGTTAAGTTGCGCTACTAAAAACCTATGAAATTCAGTGAAAAAAACGTTATTAAAGGGATGTTATGGTTCAAAGTAAAACCAAAAAAACCCTGAAATTCAGCAGTTATGGTAAGATAAGCAACCATAACTCGCGCCGCCATCGTGCACTGCTAACACTAACACCCAGGACATTAAAAATTACATCACAAATGTCATTGATGACATCACTGATGACATCACGTGGCTGGCTCTCCCTTTTTTTCCTTTCCTGACATATCTAGGCCACATGATTTTCTTCAGTAACAGTCAGGAACTAAAAATTGTAAATTACTATATTCGTAGACTTATCCTTCAAGTATGTTCTTAGAATAATTCCCTTATGGTCCAGTCATATCATATGAAACATATACATAGGAGAAGTCACAACCTTGAAAGACAGCAATCCTTTTTGTGCATTAAAATTATCAGTAGATTTATCAGCACTTTCTGATACTTTTGATGTTTTTTTATCACTGTACTTTCCCTGTATATGCTCATATTTTTATATGTTGCACTCACACTATTTTCCTTAGGGTCCAGACACATCATGTGATATATATAGATAAGGTAAGTAATAGCTTTGAAACAGAGCAATCATTTCTCTGCATAAAGGTAATCAGTTAGGTTATGAACACTTTCTGCTACTATTGCTGTTTCTTTTTCCTACTTCAGTTCCCTTGTATATATTCATATTTGTATGTGGTGTTGTCTCTTTGTGATTTGTGTATAATAATGCAATTATGTAGTAAGTGGGTTTTATTACCTACTTATCACAAGTTTCACTGTACGCAAAACTCTAATATGAAAACAGTTATCATTTCAATATTCAACATGGCAAGCTTATGAATATTGCACCTCCATCATGTATGCTGCACACAATGCCTATGTTTCTACATGAGTACCTTAGTATACTGGATTGAAGTTAATAATAGAATGCTATTTATATCAATGCATAGCTTAATGCACTGATTAGCACTTGATATTTATTCCAATAATCTTTGACACTTCTTTTATTAACATTACACTAAGAATCCCTTGTACAGACTTTTCATGAAAGGTAAATGCACATGTGATGTCATCAGTGATGTCATCAATGACATTTGTGATGTCATCTTTGATGTCCTGGGTGTTAGTGTTAGCAGTGCACGTTGGCGGCGCAAGTTATGGTTGCTTATCTTAACGTCCCTTTAACAACGTTTTTTACTGAATTTCATAGTTTTTAAGTAGCACAACTTAACAATAATAACTTTGACTTTATGTACATAGAATATGGAACATACTGAACCCTTTCTACTGAATTTGACGGTCCGCGGACATGTTTGGACAACAGTACCACCACCTAAAAACTCTGGGGAGGTATGTGTAATAGTTATATCATAACAAAGGAACATTTAACAAATTCACAAAGCAGCACACATACAAAGTATATGTAGTAATACTTAAAAAATGTTACCCATGTATGTAACACACTAACCATTCATGTAAATACAATGGGGCCGATTCATGGAACAAACGTGTGCCGAAAATCCATGCGCAAGCAGGCGCAAGGGAGCGCAAGTGTGAGAAAAGCAGCGCACGCGCACGCGTGCGATTCAAGGAAGACGCTGGGCGTGTTTCCCGCTGTCCGTACGCCCAATCCAGCCATGGCGCACGCAGGCATACACAGCGTGCGCTACGCGTACAGCAAAAGCGCACATAGCGCGGCACACACAACCAAAGTGGGCGGAACAGTGGGCGTAACACGCGGAATGGGGAACAACGCGTGAAAAAGAAGGTGTAACTGGGGAAGTACTGCAGAGAACTACACGGAACGCCCACACGCACACGAACAACCCCTATTTATTGATCCGAATACGGGAAACACGCGCACGTCAAAAGACGCACACAGGCGTCAACGCGTCCGCCACACGAAGGAAGGCGGAAGCGTCCCCGCGCACAGTACAAAAGTGTGCGCAAACAACAAACACGTATATACAGCTACGATGAATGCCCCATTTGTCGCAGCACTGATCGTGGGATACCGCAGGAGGAGGAGAATAGCCAGGGCACGCATTTTCGCACCACGGACAAGCCTTTTTGGGATGCCTGACAACCAGGTCTATGGCAGGTAAAGGTTTCCACCCGACATCATCCTAGACCTGGTCAGGGAGTGGGAAGATGACCTTACATCCCCCACCCTTTGCTCCCAAGCATTGAGCCCCTTGGAGAAGGTGCTCAATGTCCTGCATGTTTTGGCCACTGGGTCATTTCAGCGGACTACTGCCATAGTGGGGGGGGGTCTCACAGGCCACGCAGTCACGCTGCCTACACCAGGTACTGGCAATCATGACAGCGCGCCCCTCAGTCCGCAGGCACATATACATGCCCAGAACACCCGCAGAAAGGCAGGTTGTTGTCCTGGATTTTTTCAGGGTGGCACACTTCCCCAAAGTGCTCGGTGCCATAGATTGCACTCATGTGGCCCTACGTCCACCTAGGGCCACTGAGCACATCTACCAAAACCGCAAGCACTGGAATTCCATCAATGTACAGGTGGTATGTGATGCAAAGCGAATCATCACCTCTGTCTATGCAAACTACCCTGGCTCCACCCATGACAGTTTCATATACAGAATGTCCGCCCTGAGCCAGGCCCTGGAAGCTGGGCAGCATGGCGACACATGGCTCCTAGGTGAGTACAAATGCCCTTGCACATGCATGCAAGTCACACACAGACAAATACCCAAACCATAATAATATCAACTATTATCACCTCCCCAGGGGACAGTGCCTACCCTCTGAGCAACCACATGATGACGCCAATCCGGAACCCCACCACACCACCCCAGGTAAGATACAACGCCGCCCATATTGCAACCAGGGCCATAGTGGAGCGCACATTCGGAGTGCTCAAGTCACGTTTCCGCTCCCTTGACCGCTCTGGCGGGCAACTACTCTATGCACCACCAGTAGTGTGCAGGATCATTGTGGCAGCATGTGTCCTGCACAATGTTGCAACACGGCAGGGCGTCCCGGTGGACATGGTGGTGCCCCCACATCCCCAACCACAGGCACAGGCGCTGCCCATGGGAGGGGACAGGGCACGTGGCGAGGAAGCACGGACCCAGATTGTGGTCACATTTTTCACCTAAACTCCCACCCCTGCGGAGTGCACACAGGCCTGGCACATACCAGGTGACAATCGATGATGACAAAGAGACAGTCAACTGTCACAACCCTACCACCCTGAGATAGTTGCCATGGAAGTGCCACATCGTCTGCATCCCTAGCTACTTAAACACAAGCTATCCTGTGTGACCAAAAGGCACACATATGACATATGACATGATATGGCCTATACACAAGTATTACAAGGTGCGATGAGGCAGGGAGGGGGAACAAGGGAAGACAGACAACGGTCCTACTAGGCCAGGTGTCATTTAGATCGTGCAAGTGCAGGGGTAGGGGGAAGGGAAAAGTGCAAGGGGAAGGGGAGGGGGGGAGTGCAGTACAGGGGAAGTAGACCAAAAAACAAATACATAGGTCAGCTGGTGGCAACTGCAAAGGTAAGTGCAGACAAGTGCTGGGAAGGGGGGGCTGTAGGGATAGAGAGACAGTACCGCAGTGCAGGGGTTGCCAGGGAGGCAGTGCAAGTGGAGAGTGGCTGGGCCAGGGACCGAGGTCGGTGAGAGTGGCCCAGTTGCAGATCCAGTGCAGTTCCAGTGAAGAATTCCGCAAGGGAGAGGCAGATAGAAAGCAGAAGCAAAGAGGAAGGTCTTGAGGTGCTTCCCGAACCCGAGATGGTTCCCCTCAAGTTCAAGTGAGGCAGGAAGGCTGTCCCAGAGAGAGGGCCCTGCCGCGGAGAGAGATCTACCCCCAGCTAGTTGCTCGGAGAAGCGGATGACCCTGACATGCAAGGTGTGCATCACACACACCTGCAAAACAGGCCATGGCCATCACTGTTATGTCACTCAAACCCTCCCAAACCACAACATGACATGGCAAGCAATACCCATACACCAACACAGTAACAATAAGGTACACATTGCCATGTCCAAAATGTACAGTGGCATCAGACAATGATGCCTGACCTGGAATCAGATGAAATGACAGACCAACAACCTGCCACCCAAAATAAGTCATTTCCAAATGCATTACAAGAGTTGTAGACGTAACATAACGATGAATGCCTGTCTACATGCACATTGTGCATTGCAAAATCAACACTGCAGCTTCTGTGTGCTGTGTCCTACTCCTGCAACACACTGCTCAGCGCACAGCACAGTGAACAGCCATTGTGTGTGATGCACACCCTGAGCATCACATCTAAGCGACAGACCACATCAAAAAGCAAATTAGGCATGTACAGGATCCATAATTGGTCACAGAACATGTGCTGCAGGGACACAGTGGCCACCAGAAGGCAAACAGTGTACACGTGGATATGCAAGGGTGGGAGTACATGTAGTGCATCAGAGTGCAAGTGTGTGGGTCTGCAAGGACATGCACTCAACATATGCATGTGCACTCAAGTGACCATCAGTGTTCTCTACACATCACATGTGAACATTCACCATGTGTACACCCCAGCATGTCAAACCACAACTATCCCCTCGCACCTGAAAGGTAAACACAACACATGAACAGGCATTGATCAGCACAACACAACATGTACATAGGATACCACCATTACAATGTCAACAATGAGTTCCCATCACACTGCAGGGCAAGGCAACTATCAACAACAACCGCCCCCTCCCTCACAATTGACCATGACCCACTGAACAACTGCACCTGGGTCATGGAGCCTTCAACCCTCAATTCCACCTGGCCACAGGATCACCTTTACCCTTCGTCACCATCTCCCACCTTGTGTGTAAAAAGGTGCCTCAGAATCCACACTCATTTCCAAAATCACAAAATCCAAGGCATAAAAACGAACCTGAACACCCTCCAGTAGATGACTTGACGTAGCAGTACCTCACAAAGGCCAAGTACTACCACAATGATGCAACAACCAAGGTAGCACAGTAAAACAATGTCACAACAGGATGTGAACCATGTGTGGTACATAACATAGGATGATGCACCATGAACGGATGTGTACTGTCACAGGTCCCGTGTACAGGTGCGGGAGTGTCACGAAACAACCACCCCCACCGTGTCCCGGGTGCCTGCAAGGTCAAACTCACACAGGCCCCTGAGACCCTGGTGGGGAAGGAGGTTCAGGGATATGCAGTCGGGACAGGTGTTGGCACACTGGATAACTGGAATGAGTGGCAGGAGAGGGGAGGAGGAATGACACATGAAAGTAGGGAATGCACGAAAATGTACTACCTGCATGAACACATAGACAATCCAAACAAACTTGGACATCATTGTCATGGCCTTCTGTAGTCCAGGCTTAGGAGTGGTACGAACCAACCACCCCCTCTAGGGTTTTGGCGCCTGCAAGTTCGGGGCTTACACAGGCATCCGCAACCCCAGCAGGGAAAGAGGGTTAGGGAACATTGCTTGGATAGGTACGGGAAGCAGGAACACTGGGTAGAGGGTACAGGGTTCAAAATTGCATAGGATTCTGGGTGATTAGGGGGAAAAAACATACCAAATTGAATCACACATACATCCATGCATTAGTGCACCCCCCAGCAAGCCTATGCAGAGCAGTTTGAAAGAAAAACAACAAGACACTTAGCTCTGGTTTTGAGTGCTGGCCTCCTGCCTGCGCACTCTCAGGTCTGGTTACAGGAGTACTGCAATGCTGCAAAGAGAGCCACAGTCAACACCCTGTACGTGCCAATTACACAAAAACACACCACCAAACATGCCCCATAGCAACAAACTACTCTACAAACAGACAATCTGGTGTAGATGCTTCGTACCCATATATAACATTCCCCTGTGACGGGTCATACACAGTCAATGCAGTAAGTCAGCCGCAGGTGGGTGCGTGGCAAATGGAACACCAATGTGTCACAATTCACACAACATGCAATGTTCCCTGGGTAAGCAGACAGACCCATATAGCAAGCCATGACTTCAGAGCAAGTTGCGTACCACCATGACCGAAACAAAGTTGGCAGTGCATTTATCATAAAGTACATGGAAATGAAATGCACTGCACCCGAGTATGTACCTTGCTGTATGTCCCTGTGAGTTGCCCCTTTCCATGTCTCGGAAGGCTACATGGTTGATACAAGTGCCTCAATGGACCTTGGTGTACCAGAGGGCATGTGCCACTGCCCCTGCAGGTGTCCCAGACAACCTTACAATCAACAGCCATCAGTCCACCAACACATCTGAGCTGCATTGTGTGCTTCAACACCAATATTCGTCCAAGCTCACCCTCAGTGTTGTGACTAAGCCTGCATGTGCAACTCGCCTGGTGCAAGCTTTGCTGTGTTGTGGCCTGTGCTGCTCACCTTGCCTGGAGTTCCTTGGAACACGTCAGCAGTTCTAGGATGTAGGTCTGCAATCCCTGTGCCTCTGCTTGTGCACACATGTGCATGTGGGCACCAACAAACGTGTCCAGAATTCCGTCGTCCAATGGGCCATGTCTGCTGGCAAAGGTGCTCTGGAGGCTCATCCCCCTGCAGAAAGGGCATGAAACACATGATTAATGATTTAAAGTCATCTGTGTGTGTCTCTTCAGGCATCTCATTACTTGACCATGTTAGAGAGTCACATCATAAATCACACAATCAGTCCGTCTTTCACATCCAAAGTGTAGAACACTATCTACAGCATGAATTGCAACAAGCACGTGTACAGTAAAGATAAGAAACATACTACACAATGCATAGCAATTAATGTACACATTAATCATGAAACACCCCATCTAGCAAAAGCTGAACAGTTGACAATAACACCAAAATCATCCCCACTAGGGGTGTAAACACAAGTCACACAGCACCAGACATGCCACAGATATGACAGTCCAAAGCCCTTGTGTAAAAGTTTGTGACACCGAACCATCCTTGCGAGCCCATGGATAAGGGAGGCAGGAGTGGCATATGTGAGTCAAGGACCCCAAGCAGCAAACACATACACAAGACAAGCCTGAAGGGTCCAGCTGGAACAGACAGTGGATGCCTTCAAAAGCCACAAAGCACCGCACCATCACATGAAAGCACAATAGACAAGCAATTTTAAACTATAGTAACTATTAACTAATTACACTAACTATGGAAAACCTACATTACCTAATTAAACTAACTATCAAACAGAAACTTAACTAACTAAACTAAAAGAAAAATCAAAAATGGCCACATACGACCCGGGGGGAGGGGAGGCACCCAGGAGGGGGGAGGTACAGGGTGCTGCTCAACATCCACATGTGATGATGCTGAGCCAAAAAAAAAACCTCCATGGGCTCAACGCCTACACAGCCCGACCTATGTGGGAGATAGATTGTCGTCCGAGTCTGGCTCATCCTGGAAAGGAGGATGTGGCACAGTAGCCTGGCCACGCCTAGCCGCAGCTTGCCCCTCGTCGGCAGCAAGTCTGCCGGACGGGTGAGCCTGGTTCTGTGTGGCGATGTGACGTAGGTCTGCATGCAGAACCTCACGTGATACACGTGCTTCCTCTGCAAGGTAGCATGTGTAACACGGAGTTCCTCCTGCAAGGCCTGGCTGGACAACCGCTGCACCTCCCGCCAAGCCTGTAGCTCAGCCGAGATGGTACGCTCAAGCTGTGCAAACCTCTCCTCTGCCTGCTGCCTCTGGGACATCATACGGACACCCAGAGTGGATCTGAGGGAAGCACACTCCTCCCTCAGGGCATCCATGTGCGCCTCTGCGTGAGCAGCAATTGCTTGACGCAGAGACGACATTTCAGCCTGGCGTGCCCTGTCTGAGGCCGCCATGCCCAGCCTGAGCGAGCGGGCCGTGGACCGTGCCGCCTGCTTCTGGAGAAGCACCTGCGTAGCAGGGGGGAGCACAGATCGGGCCACACGCTCCATGCTCTCAGCGATGTTCTCCATTGCTGCTCCCTGCCGTTCTGAATTGGCAGTCATGTCTTGCTCCCACTCAGTATACTGCAGTTGTGCGCAGCGACCGCGTTGCCGGGCTTGACCCCTGCGGGACCCAAGGACTGGGGGTCCTCGCTGTGTTGGCACCGCCCGCGGCTGCACGACTACATGCCCCCGTCGACATGATGTCCCAGACACATCAGTGACTGGTGTGGAGGGTGACCCTGCGTCCCGATCCACCACGGGCGGAGGAACCAAGACTGTCTGATCCCTCAGTGCAGGTGTCGCAGACAGAGGAGTGTCCACATCAGAATCACTCACCCCTGACACATGGACTTGATGCTCATCCAACTCAACATGGACGTCAGAGTCGTCATCAAGGCTGGACTCATAGGCAGCCAGAGACAAGATGGACTGTAGCACTTCGGGGTTTTCGTGGCCTACCACCCCACGACCCCCACTAGTGCCGGGTTGATGTAGTGGTAACAACCCTGTGTCTGGCATGACAACACCATCCTCCGCCTCCATTGCGTCATCACCTGAAAACTAGAGAGAAAAAAGGTCACTACACATGTCAGAAGCACACAAAACACACACACACCGACAGCAAACGCATCAGGCAGACATGTGACACACAACATATAACCTGCCATGCATGCTGGGTCAAGATACACAGGTGGGTTTGCTCTGACAACTGGATTTTGGGGGGTACTCTTTTTTTATATAGTGCCCATTGGGTTATTTAGTCATGACACACGTGTTCAATCATGTGTAATAAAAGTGAAATCTAAACACTAATAGACTTACGGATTGACATCTTCATATAAAGTAAAGGTGCATTTATTCATTTTGCATTTCAACATAAATATTTGGTTTTTTACTTTTGCATTTAAATTTTTATAAATTCAAAGAAGTTTTTGGCAAACATAATTCAATTTTGATGCCTAGGAGTTAAAATCGTAACCACCACCTACTGGTGGCAAGTGACAAACAAGTTAAATTTAAGTAAACATATTCCAACCAATGTTCAAAACAGTATAAAGAGCTATTGGTTTTCTTTAGCCAGGCTTGGGGTGACCTAACACGTGGTCGACGTCCTGAGTTGAATCATAAGTTGTTTGGAGACAGTTAATAAGGACTTAGCAGAAGGTGGGCAGGAGGCTGGTCCTTGGACGTTTCGGCAAAGAAGCCTTCTTCTTGGGCCTGATATAGGTCGCCCTGGAAAGAAATCCGGGGGACTCTGTTAGTGTTTAGAATTAAAAATGATTAGAAAGTTTGTTAAACATGACATTTAAAAAGACTTGAGTTGTGAGGCATCATAGGCTAGGTTAGCCGGGGCACGCACTTGGGCAGAGCACAATATCGGCCCTAAGGGGGCTCACCTATACTTTGTAGGGTCTTGGTACGGTCCCCTGATGAGGTATGGAGGGAGCAGGACTGCAGGTGCCGTATTCGAATCTTGCGGGCTGGCTGTGAGTGATATTTCTACAGAGAGGAAAAGAGAACGAGGAAGCCTAGTCAGTGTTATAGAAGTCGTGGGCTGCCTCACTGGGTAAGAGGGGGGGGGGAGAGAAGGGAGTTGCTTTACCTGAATGGGTTCAGCGGTGCAGCGCAGGAGCTGTCGTGCGCTGGGCTCCCCTCATCTAGTCAAAAATAGCCTGAAGTGCTGGCAAAATTCGCCGGAGCTGTTCGCAGACGCCAGATGCGGTAGCGTTGTCGGGTGAGAGGGACTAAGCTCTCTCGGTCTGGTGGCGGGGCGCATGCGCGCAATGTGTATTGTAGTGCTAAGGGCGCGTCAGCGCAGCTGCGGGTTTTATTTTTTGGAACGAGCGGAAAAGATCGTTCGATCGTGTGGCAGAGCGCATGCGCACAGTGTATAGTGTTGTGCTAGAGGCGTGTCTGTATGGCTACTAGGTTAAGTATTGTAGCGAGATGATGATGTTGACTTAAACAGTAATGGATATTGCCGGGCCCTTGCGGATACATGCTGAAAGGTATATCTAAGGCGGTGGATGCAATATGCCGGTCCTAAAAAAGAAGTGAATGGCATCCGGCTAAAAGAATGAGGGCATTCCCACGTATGGATATGCTGGGAGGGTAAGAATGCGGAGGATAGAGGGAATCGGGGCACTTCATTATTGTAGCCTGTATACACCTTGGGGATGCAACGGGGTAGTGTGAGAGTGCATCATATGTAGGTGACAACATGTACCTGTAGGGTATATTTGTTAGTAGTAAGTATCACAGTTCTGCACCCAACACGGGCAGGAGCTTATTGGTGGCGGTATCTGGTTTGTTCCGCCTCGTTGAGTCCTGTGGGGATACTTTTAAGCTTGAAAATCCACCAAGCTTCTTTATGGTTCAGGGAGTTGGCAACGTTACTTGTGTTGGATACTAGATCGATAACCCACCAAAGAATGTCGTCTGGTCCATGGTGATTTTCAATATAATGTTGGACCAGGGGGGATGTCATGGATTTACATCTGATGCGGGAACGGTGTTCACCAATTCTTTTGTGGACCTGCCGGGTGGTTTGGCCCACGTACCGTAATCCACAGGGGCATTCTATTATATAGATTACGTTGGCAGTTTTACAGTTAGTAAATTTTCTAAGTTGCCATTTCTTATCTTCTATTTTGAAGTGGTTCATTTTCTTTGTGAATCGACAGACTGTACATGTACCACATGGATGATGGCCTTTTATTTCCCGCATGCTCCAGATGGTGGATCTTTGGTTCTTGTTTTCTAGTCTTGCATGTGTCAGGATATCTCTAAAGTTCTTGGACCTCTTTAGTGCCATTCTTGGTATTTTTTCCTCCGGTAGGCTTAGTTGCACCAGCGGCCAGAATTTCTTTACGATGCCTTTGATTTTAGTGGTGTCCGAGTTGAAGGTCGAGACGAAAGTTAGGATGTCATCTTGTTGTGTATTAACTGCTTTTGGTGTTAGCAAGTTTTCTCTGGGCGTATACTTTGCTCTTTTCATGGTCTTTCTAATGAGTTTCTTTGGGTATCCTCTGTCCATTAGTTTTTCTTCTAGGTTTTTTGCATGTTTCTTGTATTGTTCTGGTTCTGTGCAGTTACGGCGTAATCGTAAAAACTGTCCATATGGGAGGTTATCCCGTATGTTTTTTGGATGGTGACTGTTATAGTGTAACAGAGTGTTGCGATCTGTTTGTTTAGTGAAGAGATCGCATATCAATGTTCCATTCTTATCCCTAATGCAGAGGTCTAGGAAGTTGATCGATGTATTGTTGCTTTGCATAGTAAATTGGATGTTTTGGGATTTGGTGTTAAGCCAGTTAAAGAACCCAATCAGATTCGCTTCGTTGTCTTTCCATATTAGGATCACGTCATCTATATATCGGTACCATGAGACAATTTTATTGTGGAACGGATTGGATGTGCTAATGACATGTGCATGTTCAAATTCTGCCATGAAGATAACGGCTAAGCTAGGGGCAAAAGCTGCTCCCATCGCTGTGCCTTTTGTTTGGAGGTAAAAGTTGTCGTCAAATTGGAAGAAGTTGTTGGTTAGTGCCAGTTCTAAGAGTTCAACTATAAAGTTGGTAGGTACTCTTCTTTGATTCATGTGATGAGTCAGGTGGTGCCTGATGCACTCGACCGCTGCTTCTTGGGGAATGCTTGTGTAGAGGCTGACTATGTCCATGGTCACTAAAAGTTCTTCTTCTTTGTTGAACTTGAGACCTTCAAATTTATTAATGGTCGTCATGGTGTCTTTGAGGTAGGTAGGTGTTTGTTGACTCAAGGGTTTAAGGAAGTGGTCAATAAACTTGCACACAGGTTCTAGTATTGAACCACAACCTGACACTATAGGTCTTCCTGGTGGCTTTTGGCTATTTTTGTGAACTTTGGGTAGTGCATAGAACGCCGGTGTGCGATTGTCTGAGGTGTTCAGAAAGGTCTCTTCACGGTCCGTGATCCAGCCTTGCTCTAAGGCATAACTTGTTGTTTCCTTAATTTTATTCTTGATAGTTGCTGTGGGGTCTTTTCTCAGTTTTTTGTAATTTTGTTCTTCATTAAGTAGTGTCATAACCATCTCCTTGTATTGTGTTATATTTTGGATAACGATTCCTCCCCCTTTATCCGCTGGCTTAATGACAAGTTGTTTATTTTCTGATAGATTTTTTAGGGCCTTGCTTTCGCCTGTAGTAAGGTTACGCCTTGTGCTTCGTGGTCGACTTTGGAGTTTTTTAATTTCTTTAGTGATGCATTTTTCAAAGGTTAACAGGGACCCTGGGATCTCATTGTCCATGGGGTTAAAGGTGGATTTTACTTTTAGACCTGTGTCATCCTGTTGTTGGGGGGAGTCTAGATCTTTGAAGTACACTTTTCTTCTTATGCTCCTGAACAGGATGAAGAGTTCTGTGTCCAAATTGAACCAATCAGTTGGTTTTGTGGGAACGAAGGATAGGCCTTTGGTAAGTATGGAGGTTTCATCTTCGGATAGAGGTATCCCGGAGAGATTGAAAATTGGGATTTTCTTTAGAATCGTTGGTTGGTTCGTTTTCTCCTGTTCCGTTGTCCCCATTGTGGGTAGTTGGGGAACTGCATTGCTTGAGGGTATTGTGGTGGCCCCCAGCATGCTCCTCTGGGGGCCATTTGTCCTAAAAAAGGCAGCTGGTGTGGTGGTGGATATTGACCTTGTTGTGGGTGTACAAGGCGTAACCTTACTACAGGCGAAAGCAAGGCCCTAAAAAATCTATCAGAAAATAAACAACTTGTCATTAAGCCAGCGGATAAAGGGGGAGGAATCGTTATCCAAAATATAACACAATACAAGGAGATGGTTATGACACTACTTAATGAAGAACAAAATTACAAAAAACTGAGAAAAGACCCCACAGCAACTATCAAGAATAAAATTCAGGAAACAACAAGTTATGCCTTAGAGCAAGGCTGGATCACGGACCGTGAAGAGACCTTTCTGAACACCTCAGACAATCGCACACCGGCGTTCTATGCACTACCCAAAGTTCACAAAAACAGCCAAAAGCCACCAGGAAGACCTATAGTGTCAGGTTGTGGTTCAATACTAGAATCTGTGTGCAAGTTTATTGACCACTTCCTTAAACCCTTGAGTCAACAAACACCTACCTACCTCAAAGACACCATGACGACCATTAATAAATTTGAAGGTCTCAAGTTCAACAAAGAAGAAGAACTTTTAGTGACCATGGACATAGTCAGCCTCTACACAAGCATTCCCCAAGAAGCAGCGGTCGAGTTCATCAGGCACCACCTGACTCATCACATGAATCAAAGAAGAGTACCTACCAACTTTATAGTTGAACTCTTAGAACTGGCACTAACCAACAACTTCTTCCAATTTGACGACAACTTTTACCTCCAAACAAAAGGCACAGCGATGGGAGCAGCTTTTGCCCCTAGCTTAGCCGTCATCTTCATGGCAGAATTTGAACATGCACATGTCATTAGCACATCCAATCCGTTCCACGATAAAATTGTCTCATGGTACCGATATATAGATGAAGTGATCCTAATATGGAAAGACAACGAAGCGAATCTGATTGGGTTCTTTAACTGGCTTAACACCAAATCCCAAAACATCCAATTTACTATGCAAAGCAACAATACATCGATCAACTTCCTAGACCTCTGCATTAGGGATAAGAATGGAACATTGATATGCGATCTCTTCACTAAACAAACAGATCGCAACACTCTGTTACACTATAACAGTCACCATCCAAAAAACTTACGGGATAACCTCCCATATGGACAGTTTTTACGATTACGCCGTAACTGCACAGAACCAGAACAATACAAGAAACATGCAAAAAACCTAGAAGAAAAACTAATGGACAGAGGATACCCAAAGAAACTCATTAGAAAGACCATGAAAAGAGCAAAGTATACGCCCAGAGAAAACTTGCTAACACCAAAAGCAGTTAATACACAACAAGATGACATCCTAACTTTCGTCTCGACCTTCAACTCGGACACCACTAAAATCAAAGGCATCGTAAAGAAATTCTGGCCGCTGGTGCAACTAAGCCTACTGGAGGAAAAAATACCAAGAATGGCACTAAAGAGGTCCAAGAACTTTAGAGATATCCTGACACATGCAAGACTAGAAAACAAGAACCAAAGATCCACCATCTGGAGCATGCGGGAAATAAAAGGCCATCATCCATGTGGTACATGTACAGTCTGTCGATTCACAAAGAAAATGAACCACTTCAAAATAGAAGATAAGAAATGGCAACTTAGAAAATTTACTAACTGTAAAACTGCCAACGTAATCTATATAATAGAATGCCCCTGTGGATTACGGTACGTGGGCCAAACCACCCGGCAGGCCCACAAAAGAATTGGTGAACACCGTTCCCGCATCAGATGTAAATCCATGACATCCCCCCTGGTCCAACATTATATTGAAAATCACCATGGACCAGACGACATTCTTTGGTGGGTTATCGATCTAGTATCCAACACAAGTAACGTTGCCAACTCCCTGAACCATAAAGAAGCTTGGTGGATTTTCAAGCTTAAAAGTATCCCCACAGGACTCAACGAGGCGGAACAAACCAGATACCGCCACCAATAAGCTCCTGCCCGTGTTGGGTGCAGAACTGTGATACTTACTACTAACAAATATACCCTACAGGTACATGTTGTCACCTACATATGATGCACTCTCACACTACCCCGTTGCATCCCCAAGGTGTATACAGGCTACAATCATGAAGTGCCCCGATTCCCTCTATCCTCCGCATTCTTACCCTCCCAGCATATCCATACGTTGGAATGCCCTCATTCTTTTAGCCGGATGCCATTCACTTCTTTTTTAGGACCGGCATATTGCATCCACCGCCTTAGATATACCTTTCAGCATGTATCCGCAAGGGCCCGGCAATATCCATTACTGTTTAAGTCAACATCATCATCTCGCTACAATACTTAACCTAGTAGCCATACAGACACGCCTCTAGCACAACACTATACACTGTGCGCATGCGCTCTGCCACACGATCGAACGATCTTTTCCGCTCGTTCCAAAAAATAAAACCCGCAGCTGCGCTGACGCGCCCTTAGCACTACAATACACATTGCGCGCATGCGCCCCGCCACCAGACCGAGAGAGCTTAGTCCCTCTCACCCGACAACGCTACCGCATCTGGCGTCTGCGAACAGCTCCGGCGAATTTTGCCAGCACTTCAGGCTATTTTTGACTAGATGAGGGGAGCCCAGCGCACGACAGCTCCTGCGCTGCACCGCTGAACCCATTCAGGTAAAGCAACTCCCTTCTCTCCCACCCCCCCCCTCTTACACAGTGAGGCAGCCCACGACTTCAATAACACTGACTAGGCTTCCTCGCTCTCTTTTCCTCTCTGTAGAAATATCACTCGCAGCCAGCCCGCAAGATTCGAATACGGCACCTGCAGTCCTGCTCCCTCCATACCTCATCAGGGGACCGTACCAAGACCCTACAAAGTATAGGTGAGCCCCCTTAGGGCCGATATTGTGCTCTGCCTAAGTGCGTGCCCCGGCTAACCTAGCCTATGATGCCTCACAACTCAAGTCTTTTTAAATGTCATGTTTAACAAACTTTCTAATCATTTTTAATTCTAAACACTAACAGAGTCCCCCGGATTTCTTTCCAGGGCGACCTATATCAGGCCCAAGAAGAAGGCTTCTTTGCCGAAACGTCCAAGGACCAGCCTCCTGCCCACCTTCTGCTAAGTCCTTATTAACTGTCTCCAAACAACTTATGATTCAACTCAGGACGTCGACCACGTGTTAGGTCACCCCAAGCCTGGCTAAAGAAAACCAATAGCTCTTTATACTGTTTTGAACATTGGTTGGAATATGTTTACTTAAATTTAACTTGTTTGTCACTTGCCACCAGTAGGTGGTGGTTACGATTTTAACTCCTAGGCATCAAAATTGAATTATGTTTGCCAAAAACTTCTTTGAATTTATAAAAATTTAAATGCAAAAGTAAAAAACCAAATATTTATGTTGAAATGCAAAATGAATAAATGCACCTTTACTTTATATGAAGATGTCAATCCGTAAGTCTATTAGTGTTTAGATTTCACTTTTATTACACATGATTGAACACGTGTGTCATGACTAAATAACCCAATGGGCACTATATAAAAAAAGAGTACCCCCCAAAATCCAGTTGTCAGAGCAAACCCACCTGTGTATCTTGTTCTCTACAGCCCTCTGCTCTGACACTCCAAGGGCTTTCCCTCTAGTTACAAAAATGCATGCTGGGTCAACTTTGAATTGCTTCTGTGATCAGACCTGTTGAAAGGTGGCAGTTTCCATGGAAGTGGGTCTATGCAGTGCAGAAAATGTGTACGCCACTCACTACCTACATGTACAAGGACTCCATGGTGTGTGCCAGGAAATGTTAAGGCAGTGCAATGTCAAATTCAGACATCACATGCATTGTGCATTCAATGTGTACCATATCTAGAAGCCAAGCACCCCTCCACCCCAGTACCAAAGCAGGGATGCCTAGCATGGTATCAAAAGGCTGACCATACACCTGTCTATTGACAGGCAGTGTTGACTGGCATCAACAGCTGAATGTGATTCAAGTGACAACCCTGCAAATGATGCAATGATGCTGGGACAGTAAGCAGGACACATGATGAAAACTCTGGATTCCGCCCATGTGTGAAGAAGACACAACAACAGTTGGACAGAGTCACTTGGCCATTGAACAGGCTGAGGCCTGTGAGCCACACAGATTGTCAGACCCTAAACATGTGTGCAACGCAGGACTGAGCCACAGTTGACATGGGAAGGCAGATGAGATGGCAGGCAATGTATGTAACCAAGGACTTGTATTACAGTGATCATCCAGTCAAGGACACATAGGGGCATGTGTGCAATGCACATGGAGCATGAATGGGCACTCATGTCCCTGCGGGACATCTGACCTATGCACAGTACAAGTGAGATACCCTGCATCAAGTACTAAGGCTGTACCACACAGCATATGTCTGGCAGATTCTACGCTGGAAGTTAGCATCTACACAGGACGCATGAACAAGAAATTACACATTGCCAAGATTGAAGAACACCAGTGCAAAGGTGGAACTGGGGTGCAGAGTGGTGGAGGAGGGGCAAGGGAGCATGCCTACATGGAGTCCCCGCATGCAGGCAGAGGAGACATGCATGACGGAAGCATTGCATTACTTACACATCAGAACCAAGTACACGTCACATGTAGCGGCAATCATGCACAACACATCCCACAAGTGAAACACACACGTCCTCAACAAACACGCATCAACACTCACTGGACTGGGCATCAAAGTCCAGCATCTCTCCCACTCCTTTGACCAATTCAGGTGGTATGAACTCTGCAACGAGTGCCTCATGCAGAGTGAGCTCTTCCTCCTCTGGTGCAGGCCCACCGCCAGTCACCAGAGTCAAGTTGTAATTAGAGGCACGCTTAGCCTTAGTGCTGTGTTTGATGTCATTCCAACGCTTTTTGCACTCTTGCGCCGTGCGCACCTCATGGCCGAATGAACTGACATGTTCTGCAACATGCTTCCAGTGGGTGTCACGTTGGGCAGCCGTAGTCTGACTATTGGCACCCACTAGCATGTCACGGCTGTAGCCCCGCACGTAGTCCACGAGGAAGTCCAGTTCCTGCTTACAGAAAGGCTTCTTCCTCGACGTGCAGGAGGTCGTGGCTGTGTGTGGGGTCCCAGCCTGTGCTGCAGGTTCAATCTTCCTCCTCTTGGACTGTGGCGCAGACCCTGGCTGGCTAATGCTGCCCTGACCAGTATGGCCAGTGGGTTCGGTGGATTGAGCCAAGGGAGTGGCAGGTGGAGGGACGACCAAAGGCCTGACTTGTGTCAGTGGCAGCTGGGTGCCCACTAATGGACCCTGCGCAGCAACTTCAGCTGTGGCAGGGTCATTGACCGCAAAGGTCCTGGTTGGCAGACTCACAACCGGGGTGCTGTTGGGTGCATCTGCCCCTGCACTTGCCAACACCCGGATGTTCGGGGCAGCAGTTGACATGACTGCCCCAGGGACATGTGTCTTGGTCTGAGCAGCCCGGCCTGCCCCTATGGTTTCCCCCCTGGCCTGTTGGAGATCTACCAAGGGCTCTTCAAGTGCCAACGCAGCCTGCGCTGGCAGACCCCGAGCCTGGGTGGCGGTGTCCACAGCTGCACCTGCAGCTACCACTACCCTTCGGCCCGTTGCAGTCAATGGAATGGACTGCCGGGTCACACGGGCGCCAGTGCCAGATGCAGAAGCTGCATCCCCCGGAACCAGAGGGGGTGGTGGCATGACTGCACCGACACATGGCACAACATTGTGCTCAAGTGGCGCACCCCTGCCTCTTCCCCCTCTGTGGCCGCCCTGGACACCCTGGAGTCCCCCTACTCCCTGGTCACCACGGCCACATCCCCGACCATGCCCGCCACGAGGAGGACGCCCAGCTGAGGCGCACCTCACCTTTGGTGGCCTCCCAACCATGGCACAGATGTAGTAGTGCCGGCACAGATGGAGTGGTGCCAATGGGAGGTGTACAGCATAATTGACCTGGGCAATTGGGGTGAAGGGGGTGGGAAGCAAGATGTTAACAGCCCCCCCGCACCTGCAAGGCTGTATGTGACCCCGGTGATGTAGTGACGGGTCACGCAATGCTCAGGCACCCCAAAACTGCAGTAAAACTGTGCACGCAACCCTGCAGCCTACGTGCGTGGATTCAACCTCCCGCAGTACGCGGTGGCACCCAGTAACACGAATAACGCGTACGCGTGGGACACGCAGGCTACTATGACATCGAAAATGGGTGCGATACATAGGGGCACCCGCAGTGGGAAAAAGAGCGTGTGCGACTCACCGTCTGACTAGCACGATGCAGAAAAACACGCATAGCCAATACCCCCGCCAAAAGAAGAGATACGTCCTTGATAGCTGTGAAGTTGGGATGGCGCGTGAAACAACAGGAAGCAGCAACACACGTCGGTCTCCACGAAAGGCACGTACAGCGAACTGCTGGGCCCGCTCACCTTTAACCCGTGCTGAGTGAAACGCACGCGCGCGTCACGTCACTTACGCGCATGGGCCCTTTCCTAATATTACACGCGGAAGTGCAGTTTTTCACGTGCGCTGAAATGCCCATGCACGCCTGTGCGCGTCACGTCACAGGGGCGCGTGCGCTTGCGGGGCCTTCTGTCCAATGAAATTGCGTATGCGTGCAGACGCGCTTACGCGCTAAGGGCCTTTCCTCGAATTACACGCTGATGTGCCGAATTTTCACGTGCCAAATCACTCCGTATCAAGCTGGCCACGCGTAAGCACACGGAAGACCACGCTCCTGCCCAGAAGGCCGAACTACTGCCCCCCAGAGCCCCGAGCACGCTCCCACCTGCCATCTGCTGCTGCCTGACTGCCTGCTGCCCACGTGCCCTGCCATTTGCTGCCTGCACATCAGCCAGGGGTGCTGTTGCTGTGACCATCCCTGCTGGAACCGAAGACTCCCGACTGGGATTCCATCGCTCCACAGCCCAGCCCCAGGACCCAGTTGCCCACCCACTCCTGCCTCTGGGGTTGTCATGTCGGGCACTGCAACATCTGGCACCACTGACAACCCTAGGCCGGAGAGGCAGAGGGGCACCAGCTTCAGTGCCAGGGAAGTTGGTGTCCTGGTGGAGCAAGTCCTGGGGCAATATGATGCCCTCTTCGGAAGTTCCCGTGCCGACAAGGAAGGACGGACTCGGATCTGGACTGACATCGTGACTGCCATCAACGCTGAGGGGGTGGCAGTCCGCGACTTCCAACATGTCAAGAAGCGCTGGGAGGACTTCAGGTCCAGGACCCTGAACAAGGCCCGGCGCCTCTTGAAGGCAGCGGATGCCAAGGGGCGCCGGGGCCACTTGTCGGAAGATCCGATGAGGGTCCTGAAACGCATATCCCCAGCGCTCCACGTCCAGGTCCTTGAGAGGCAGACCCATCTGGAGTCGAGCAGTAAGTGTACATGCATCCTGATTGTGAGCTGTGCATGTGGTGATGTCTCAATAGTGTGCAGGTTGTACATCTGTTTGTATGTGGTTGAGTATGGGTGGGGGTGTACAGGGCCGTGGGGCTAACACATGCGAGGACTCTAATGTGTGAGACATGGATGGTGCTTGTGTGTGTAGGCTTGCATGCCAAATGCAGTTGTGTGGGCACACATGTTTGGATGAATGTGTATGTAAGTAGACATGTCCATGATGTCACACATGTATGTTGTTTTCAGCTGCATGTATCAGCACTGTGTACATGTGCATTTGTGTGTATTTGCAAAGGGTGCAACAGTGATGCAACATGGATGCATGTGACAGCGGGATGTGGAAGCCTGATTGGCAGATGTGACATGGATGCCCATCTGAACACTGCGACACTTGGCAGAGGTGTACACATGCATGCAAGTGTGGTGGTGTGTGTACATGTGTGGTGCACTTCCTGTGTTGCATTTGATGTCTGGCTCAGCTTTGCCTGCTCATGCTGTTGTATGTGTATGGATGGTGCTGGCAGTTGCGATATGGCTGTGGTATGGCTCATGTGTGCAAGTTGAAATGACATGTGTGTTGGGGATTGTGATGGCATGTCTGAGGTTTGCCAATGCCACTCATGTACAACTGTCATGTGTGTATGTGTCCATTGTACAGTGCCCTGATGCCTGTGTTTTATTTCTCCCTGTCTGCAACGTCAACTGATGAAGAGGGCGGAGAAGGTGCTGTGGAGCACAGTGGCGGGGATCCCACCGCCAGCCGGAGATGCAAGGCCCGGCTCCCCTCCCATGTTGTCATCTCGTCGGGGAGTGAGGAGTCAGGTGCCGCGTCCCAGGCCGCAGCTGCCGGGGGGAGGTCCAAGAGGCGGAGGTTGGAGTTGGACTCCTCGGCAGCAGAAGGGGCAGCTGGGACCCCACAGGGCCCAATGGGGGAAGATGGCACAGAGTCATCCAGGTTGGTGGGGGTTTTGGTGGAGGAGGAGGCCGTGCAAGCAACAGAGACGGGGTCTGGAGGTGGGGATCCCACTGGTGCTAGTGGTGCAGTGCGTGCAGGACCAGTTGTAGCCATAATAAGGCTCTGGTTGGCGCATGTACTGTGCCATTTTCATGAAATTGTTTAATCTGAGCCTTTAGACAAGTAAGGGTCAGCTAGGGATAGTTTAAGTTTTATTAGCTATCTCGGAAAACTCTTATGATTTAAAATGTATTCACTGTTTTGCTAACACCAAATCATTTTTTGTCATTTCCCATATATTGGGTTCCCATGTTTTTTTCCTAGTGGGGTTGTACCCCTACTTCTGTGAACCTTTGCATAAATTCTGCTCGCATTGATTGTATGGACTAAATAGTCCTGTTTCTTTCTCTTTGTAAATTGCATTTTTTTTTATGTTTTTCATGTTGTATGTACTTATTAAATTGACACATTGTCTTGTTACAAACTAACAATTAAAGCAAGTTTATAATTTTTTTATGCCAATGTACTTTTCCCCCCTTTTTTTCTCATAAAGTTTACTTTGACTGGTGAGAGACCAGTACATTTTGAATTTGATTTAACCTAGTGTTTAGGCTACCAGGAGAATAATACTGTTAGCTCCACAAATGATATTTTTTGACTTTGTATGTTCAGGCACACCCTTGTGTTTATGGACCAGGGACAGGAGGCAGCACAGGCCGCCGCGGAGGTGCCTGTGTGCAATCCTGTCCCTGATCCTGTCCCTGCATCATCTTGCACCAGCAGGGATGCCTACGTCCAGACCCGTTTTCAGGCAGGGGATGAACAAACGACAACTGGCCTTTCTCTGCCTGCGGACGAGTCTATCCGGGTCTGGGTTGAGCCTGTCCTGACTGGTGTGGCGTTGCATCAACGGGCCATGCGAGATGACCTGCAGTCTTTTCATGAGGAGACTGCACGTCATCTCGAATGGCTCGTTGACCACGTCAGCCTACTGGGACAGGTCACCCAGGCCGGATTCCTCCGTTTGATGGGGCTTGCTACGACCCCCTCCTCAACTGAACCCCCTACGCGCCAGTCGTCCTCCGTGCCATCATCCCACCCATCAGTCACCTGGTTGCCCTGTGGAGCTGCCTCTGACGGTGCGGCCAGGCTGGTGGAGGAGTCATCCCTGCCACAGTCGGGAGTCGGACGTCCAGCAGGGGTGGCCACATCAACGACTGCACCCCAGCCGGCAGAGAATGTGCAGGCAGCAGGAGGCAGTGCACGGGCAGAGGCACAGCAGCAGCAGCAACGTGGTGGGAGCCATGAAGGCTCGGGGCCTTCAACATCGGAGGGGCAGGCATCGGCCGGAGGGCAGGAGGACCCAGGACAGAGAGTGTCTTCCGTGTGGCAGCGGTTGGGCCACGCCATAGATGCGGAGCGGCAGCGGGCGGAAGAGGCACTGCTCACAATGGTCAGGGTGGAGAACTCCATGCGGAGGGCCCTGAGGCGGGCCGAATGCCTCGAGGCAATCCGCAGGGGGTTGGAGGTGGACACGTCGACGGCCCTGCGGTCCCTCGAGGCCATAGAGGAGGACCGCCTCCGGGGCATTGAGCAGGAGTTCGATGATGCCCTGGCCCAGGACATCCAAAAGTGAGCCGTCAGACGAGCCCGCTGCCCTTGTACATAGTTATGTAGTTAGTGTTAGGTTTCCTTTGTTTTTTGATTTATTTTGGACCTTTTGGACATTGGCCACATTTTTGTAGATAGTTTATTTTATTAGTTAGTGTTGTTAGATAGGTTTCATTTCTTTTGTTGGGATAATGGACCCTGGCTTGTTTGTCTGTACATAGTTCACTGTTGGATTTTATTTTTCTTTCACAATTTACCCATGGAGCAATGGCTTTCAATTATTATTTCCCATTGGATTTTCTTTTGTGGACAGTGACTTTGGACACCATTACTTTGGATTATGATTTTTGGTTTTGCTTTTTTTCACGGACATGCTTCTTTTCATTTTTGTACATTCCCATTTCTGTTTCTTTATTTTTGAATCTATTTATGTTTCCTTTAATACATATTTTTTATCGAACTTCAATGTGTAGTATCATATCATTGGTTTCATGCATATCATGATATGGGTTTTGAGATTCACTGACACCCATTGGGTGTATGTGAGGGACATGTGTTTGTTTCGAAACTTGCAATTGGTGTTCTGTCATGTAATTGCCATTTCTGAGTGGGTGGATGCAATACTCGGGTGGGTGTTTTGCATTTGGAGGCTGACCATAGGGACCAGGGATCTAGATTGTGATGACATGTTGGCTGGGGAACATGAGTTGGGGCCTGCTGGCAGGTGTCCCACAGTGCTGGGGGGTGGGGGTGGTGGGGAACATGAGTTGGACATGGGTGGGGGGCTGGTGGAGGGTGCCCCTGCACTGCTGGGGGGTGGGGGTGGTGGGAGACATGGGTGGGGGCCTGGTGGAGGGTGCCCCTGCACTGCTGGGGGGTGGGGGTGGTGGGGAACATGAGTTGGACATGGGTGGGGGCCTGCTGGCAGGTGCCCCACAGTGCTGGGGGGTGGGGGTGGTGGGGAACATGAGTTGGACATGGGTGGGGGCCTGCTGGTAGGTGCCCCACAGTGCTGGGGGATGGGGGTGGTGGGGAACATGAGTTGGACATGGGTGGGGGCCTGCTGGCAGGTGCCCCACAGTGCTGGGGGGTGGGGGTGGTGGGGACATGAGTTGTACATGGGTGGGGGCCTGGTGGAGGCTACCCCGGCACTGCTGCGGGGTGGGGGTGGTGGGGAACATGAGTTGGACATGGGTGGGGGCCTGCTGGCAGGGGCCCCACAGTGCTGGGGGTGGGGGTGGTGGGGACATGAGTTGGACATGGGTGGGGGCCTGGTGGAGGGTGCCCCTGCACTGCTGGGGGGTGGGGGTGGTGGGAGACATGGGTGGGGGCCTGGTGGAGGGTGCCCCTGCACTGCTGGGGGGTGGGGGTGGTGGGAGACATGGGTGGGGGCCTGGTGGAGGGTGCCCCAGCACTGCTGGGGGGTGGGGTGGTGGGGAACATGGGTGGGGGCCTGGTGAAGGGTGCCCCTGCACTGCTGGGGGTGGGGGTGGTGGGAGACATGGGTGGGGGCCTGGTGGAGGCTGCCCCTGCACTGCTGGGGGGTGGGGGTGGTGGGAGACATGGGTGGGGGCCTGGTGGAGGGTGCCCCTGCACTGCTGGGGGGTGGGGGTGGTGGGAGACATGGGTGGGGGCCTGGTGGAGGGTGCCCCTGCACTGCTGGGGGGTGGGGTGGTGGGGAACATGGGTGGGGGCCTGGTGGAGGGTGCCCCTGCACTGCTGGGGGCTGGGGGTGGTGGGAGACATGGGTGGGGGCCTGGTGGAGGCTTCCCCAGCACTGCTGGGGGGTGGGGGTGGTGGGGACATGAGTTGGACATGGGTGGGGGCCTGGTGGAGGGTGCCCCTGTACTGCTGTGGGGTGGGGGTGGTGGGAGACATGGGTGGGGGCCTGGTGGAGGGTGCCCCTGCACTGCTGGGGCGTGGGGGTGGTGGGGAACATGGGTGGGGGCCTGGTGAAGCGTGCCCCTGCACTGCTGGGGGTTGGGGGTGGTGGGGAACATGAGTTGGACATGGGTGGGGGCCTGCTGGCAGGTGCCCCACAGTGCTGGGGGGTGGGTGTGGTGGGGAACATGAGTTGGACATGGGTGGGGGCCTGCTGGCAGGTGCCCCACAGTGCTGGGGGGTGGGGGTGGTGGGGAACATGAGTTGGACATGGGTGGGGGCCTGCTGGCAGGTGCCCCACAGTGCTGGGGGGTGGGAGGGGTGGGGAACATGAGTTGGGCATGGGTGGGGGCCTGCTGGCAGGCGCCCCACAGTGCTGGGGGGGTAGGGGTGGTGGGGACATGAGTTGGACATGGGTGGGGGCCTGGTGGAGGCTGCTCCTGCACTGCTGGGGGTGGGGGTGGTGGGAGACATGGGTGGGGGCCTGGTGGAGGGTGCCCCTGGTGGCTGGGGGTGCAGGGGGACATGTGTTCGTGGGCAGTAGTGCAAGTTGACATGTGGGTTGGCTGGGGGGCATGGCCATGGTGGATGGGGTGCCTGCAGGACATGTGCAGGGTAGGCCCCTGTGGTGTGAGCCACCTACAGGGGCCGTGGAGGGTGTAGAGGGAACACCTGGGAGGACCCACACGTGCAATTCACGTGTGGTGCTCCCCTCGCACCCCTGTAATACACGTACCCTGATGGAATCGCTTGTGATACTTTCCGCGCACCCCTGATATGCACGTACCCTGCTGATATCGCGTGTGAAACTTCCTGCGCACCCCGAAATACACGTAGCCAGGACATTCGCATGTGGAACTTCCCGCGCACCCCTCATATACATGTACCCTGCTGACTTTGCGTGTGAAACTTCCCATGTACCCCAAGATACACGTAGCAAGGAGATTCGTGTGTGTAACTTCCCGCGCACCCCTGATATACATGTACCCTGCTGACTTTGCGTGTGAAACTTCCCACGCACCCCAAGATACACGTAGCCAGGAGATCTGCGTGTGTAACTTCCCGCGCACCCCGAAATACACATAGCCAGGAGATTAGCGTGTGGAACTTCCCGCGCACCCCGAAATACACGTAGCCAGGAAATTTATCGTGTGGTACTTCCCGCGCACCCCTGGAATACACGTACCCTGCTGATATCGCGTGTGAAACTTCCCGCACACCCCGAAATACACGTAGCTAGGAGATTTGCGTGTGTAACTTCCCACGCACCCCTGATATACATGTACCCTGCTGACTTCACGTGTGAAACTTCCCACGCACCCCAAGATACACGTAGCCAGGAGATTCACGTGTGTAACTTCCCGCGCACCCCGAAATACACGTAGCCAGGAGATTCGCGTGTGGAACTTCCCGCGCACCCGGAAATACACGTAGCCTGGACATTCGCATGTGGAACTTCCCGCGCACCCCTGGAATACACGTACCCTGCTGATATTGCGTGTGAAACTTCCCGCGCACCCCTGATATACATGTACCCTGCTGACTTTGCGTGTGAAACTTCCCACGCACCCCAAGATACACGTAGCCAGGAGATCTGCGTGTGTAACTTCCCGCGCACCCCGAAATACACGTAGCCAGGAGATTAGCGTGTGAAACTTCCAGCGCACCCCGAAATACACGTAGCCAGGACATTCGCGTGTGGTACTTCCCGCGCACCCCTGGAATACACGTACCCTGCTGATATCGCGTGTGAAACTTCCCGCACACCCCGAAATACACGTAGCCAGGAGATTTGCGTGTGTAACTTCCCACGCACCCCTGATATACATGTACCCTGCTGACTTCACGTGTGAAACTTCCCACGCACCCCAAGATACACGTAGCCAGGAGATTTGCGTGTGTAACTTCCCGCGCACCCCGAAATACACGTAGCCAGGAGATTCGCGTGTGGAACTTCCCGCGCACCCGGAAATACACATAGCCTGGACATTCGCATGTGGAACTTCCCGCGCACCCCTGATATACACGTACCCTGCTGAATTCACGTGTGAAAATTCCTGCGCACCCCTGATGTACACGTATCCTGATGGAATCGTGTGTGGAACTTCAAGCGCACCCCTGTAATACACGTACCCTGCTGAAATCGCATGTGTAACTTCCCGCGCACCCCTGAAATACACGTACCCTGCTGAAATCGCATGTGGAACTTCCCGCGCACCCCTGAAATAGACGTACCCTGATGGAATCACGTGTGAAACTTCCCGCGCACCCCTGAAATGCACGTACCCAGCTGAAATGACGTGAGGTACTTCCCGCGCACCCCAGTGATACACGTAGCCCGCTTGCCGTGCTGGTACAGGGTTAGCGCAGCCCTTTGCGCTGGATTGGGGATTTTGATGGCTTTTCCCTGCGTTCTTGGGGCGTAACTGGCGCTGCTGCAGGGTCGCTGCGCCACTGTGCGCCACGGATGGTTTTGGTAGCTGGAATCCATGAATACGCTGTGCGTGGAAATGGGTTTTGGTGCACACGGCTGGCGCAGGGATTCGCACGTGCACACTGTGCACCAGTCGCGTGCGCCACTTGTGCGCTGAATTCTATGAATTACCCCCAATATGTTTTAAAATGGAATATACCAAAAGAAGATAAAGTGGCTTCCACCATAATTACCTCACAGACGCTCCACAACCAACAGCAAGACCAGACGTATACATTACTGATTACATATCTCACCAGACATAGTAAGTGCACTTCTTTTTACTCATATATTTATAAACTTTCTATATTAGAAAAAAAAACATATTACTTTTTTGTTTTCTCACAGAAATGTGTAGTACTGTCGACTGGCTAGAGGAGCATTTCCCACGAGAGGAAATGTTAGAAAATAGTCCACCTAATGGTACACACTTTACTATATAAACCAATTAATACATATTATTTTGTATACATTTAACATATACATTTTTTTTATTACAGACCATACAAAAATTCCAAGCATCTCACAACAACAATCAGAGGATATCACTCAACAGCAGATTAATCAAAAAATGGACGACCTTATGCAAAATGTTATGGATTTGAAAAACTTTGTGGAAAATGATGTGAAACCCCCAACAGCACACCATTGTCCAACCTGCACTTGTCCCCCCTCACCCTATTTCCGTCTCCAAGCCTATGACATGCATGGCTCGACTATTACCACATGGTGCTACAGCTGCCTCAGCGCCACCCCCACCCCCTCCACCACCACCATTTCCCCAAGGGCCTGAAGAGGGGAACAGGAGTGAGGATACAGAGGAGGAAGAAGAGGATGACGAGAATGAGGTAGAGGAAATCCCTACTACCTGCCGTCGGTGTGAATCTTGGGTGTGGCAGTTCTTTACCATTCATGGAAACGGTCCTAAGTCTCATGCGAACCGTGTCACCTGTAATGAGTGCAAAATGGTACTCAGTCGCGGGAAGCACGGTTCGTATAGCTTTGGGACCACTACCATGAAGCGACACCTGCGCTCATTCCACACTGGGGCCATTCGCAAGGTTGTACCTTGCGAGAAGCGTAGTAGGTTGATTGCCTCTACTTCATCCTCCGTTCCTGATCCTGTCACCGCAAGGAACACCTCTGTGGGACAGCGTCTTCCTCAAGCTGCCTCACAAGCCATACAGAATTCTGATGACCCTTACCTTTCGAGGGTAACAGTTGTATGTGTGTCCTGTGACACAGTACTCTACAGGGGGGAGCGACTTCGGAGTGCTTTTGAGACGATCGTCTCAGAGCACCAGAAGACCTGCTCACTACCCAAATAAAACCCACTCTACATCTTCCTCTCTCAGCTCGCCCTTTCTTATCCCTTTGGTTGGTGTCCCCCTCCCTTTACCCTCCTTTCCCTCCTCTCCTAGTGTGTCGTGTATAAAAAGAACCAAAAAAACACAAAATAACAAAAATCAAAAAAAAAAAAATAAGGCTCTTTTCAGAGCCGCCTTTCACAGTTAAAAAATAGAAGTGAAGATACATAAAGCATAGCCATTTCCATTTCGTGAAAGTCTGCAGACGGTCCGCTAACAGAAAAACAATTGCATTGCTACCCTATTGAAACTAATGCATTTTTCTGTAACAGGAAGTGGTGGCTCTGAAAAGAGCCTTTGGGAGGTGTTTGAATGTTAAACATTTTAACTACGTAGGACGTACTTCAAAACGAATGCTGTATTTCTAAAAAAGGTCGCAATGCATTTTGTAGATTTCTCAGAAAAATCCGATTGCCAGCATAAGTAAAATGGACTCCATTTTTGCGAAAAATGTATGTAGTACGAAACAAAATATTTTCATTGTTAAAAGAGGACATGCCAAAATCTCTTAGGAAGGCACAAACAGCCTTATTAACATTACGCCTTGCTTTCTCCATTTGTGGACCACATGAGAAAGAACGAAGCCACACTTGTCTCTGCGCAATCCGTGAAAAAATTATTTTAGAGTTTGGAAACATGTCCATTATCTTCTGAAGTCCTTCTTTCATTGAAAATTGCAAAGAAATTCCAGACACATGTCCTCAACTGTTCCCTCCACAATGAATTACAATTATGTCTGGATGTTCCTCTTTCTTCAAAGTTGCACAGAGAGGTAGCAAGTCCAACCACTTCATTACACGCACTCCATGCCAGTGCACTTCCACATGTGGGAATCCAAGATTTATAGATACTCCACAGCTTTCTGCATGCACCTTCAACCAATGAATCCACGAGTCTCCCAAAATCCATACAATCTGTGTTTTGAAACACTCAGCCATAGCTATCTGTTATTCTCTCTGCAAAAACAATACCTGAGAAAACCTCTCCTAGCACAACACACTCACTAAACTTTACTGACCAATCCCTTGCTTCATCCAATCTCATTTCCATACCTCCCCTCCCCAAATTCCCAGGATGTAATATGTGGTGTCCTAGAACTACCGCCATGTCCGCGAACATATCGTAACATATACAGCCCTTCTACCATTTCGATTTCACTCTCTGTGCCATTCCCTCATTGGATGTAGCTAAGCAATCACATGACCATCCACCAATCAAATCCAATAACTCTACATGTAACTGCATCATCATAGAGCAGCACTACAAATGTACGGTGTATCTCTCGGAGTACAAGTCTCATACCATTGACAACCACGATCTACGAGAAATACTATACAAATCTCCAATATTTCTACTTGCAGCTTGGTCCATATCCATATACATGAACAGAAAGTACAGGTATGCTTATTTTCTACACAGTACATGAACACATTTTCTAACCGACTTTTACCTTCTATAATCTGAAAAATGAATGGACGATCATTGTTTCATTGTCCTATAATGATCTGTCACTTACAAACCTTTATATCGTTAAATTTCTTCATACACACACACACATGCAAATACTATTAAACTAAAATGTTTGAAATAAAATATATACACGACATATAATCACACAAAATAACATACACACTCTATGATCAAATCTCAAACAATAATATTTGTACAAACACATCATTGGTTTTAATTTTTTTCGTTTATATAAGTACTTACATACATTTATATAGGACAAGCAGACTATGACATTCACTCACTTTATTACGTGTAAAAGCAGGCTATGACACATAGCTCTCAACTCACATGCTTTTGGCGGGTGTCACCCGCCTTGTAAAGGACTGACTCACCCGCCAAGCCTCCTGCACGCCCATTCATTCCAATGGGCGTCTCACCCGCCAAAAACAAAATCAGGTGATTTCACCCGCCTTTGCGACACACATGGTTGAGAGCTATGATGACAATGACTCACTATTACGTGGAAAAGCTTAGTTACAAGAATAGTGGTATACGTTGGTAGATTATGAATTCCACAAACCATAGTAAAGATATTTTCTTTCCTACTCTTAGTCATAATATAGTTTTAATGGTTTTCAGGAAGGCGCTGAGCATTTCAATTTAAAAAAATCTATGTCTGAAATGAAAACAGTGCTATATAGCAATCAAATTACTAATTTCTTTCTTTTACAATTGCATTGAAGCCCATTCTCTTGAATAGAAGCAGCCGATTTTGATTTACAAAGAACAACTAAGAAGCAAACTACTGATTTTTGAAAAAAAGTAAGTAGATTGTTACCATAATATTTGATTTATAACTCGCACGCACTGTACGGTGCATTCATGGTATTTCTGTGCCTAAAAATAGAGATTCTGCACCATTCTGACCAAAAATCCCCCCGTCTTAAACAGTGATGTCCTGTCAGAATGGCCCTCAAATTCCTATTTTTCAGCACACAAATTACCCAACTCAGCCGCTAGAATGTAGATGTTGTAGAACAAACAACTGTTTTAATTGTATAGCTTTACCTATATTATTTATTCTTCTCCACACCACCGGCTTACTTTTTTCTGTCATCTGAACCCCAGTTTAGTAACACATTAATTGAAGAATACCCATCCCTAGTAGTTCAACTTCCCAATTCACAATCACACACCATTACATACATCTTTATCATCTTACTCAAACAACCATGCACACAACACACATGCATTGCAGAAAACCCCAACCCATACCTTCTGTATTTTTTTCAACAGACGCTAAAGAATGCCCACCAAAAAGCAACTCCGTAGAAAGGGACGCAGAAGTAGAGCAAATGAAAAGAAAAGTCTCCAACATAAACACCCATCTATAGCAGAATTTGTAAAAAACGTTGAAACACAACAGCTAATACAGTCATGTTGTGAAACAGAAGAAGTTTCTAGTGCAAAAACTTTGCCGCCTCTATAACAAAGTAAAACGACCCAAAAAACTATTAACAGAAAATCAACTATCACTACAAATAAAACGTCTTCTATAAATCTTGATATAGTACAAAGTAAGCATACCAAGAAAAGTATATTAGCCAAAATGTTCCGTGACAAAGTCCTTCAAAATCTGATAAAAACAGGAGAGAAACCAGGTTCAACACTTCAAACCTATCGTAGGAAAGTAATCTTAGAAGCATTGATAGACAGTGCAATTCTTCTCAAAAGAAACTGATTTATTGTTGTGTTAAACAGAATTAAACCACTAACAAAACTAATAACTAAATTTCAAAAAAGACTTCTCAATAAATGAAATGTGAACAGAAATAACTTCTTAAATATCTGTGAAGGTGAATGGAGTCACACTACAAGCACAGAACCATACTTTAATGAAGAAGCGTACAAACAAAAGCAAACAAATACAATTGCCATACATAGCAGTGGTCGAGGTTATGAAAAAGTTAATAATACCATAATGGAACAAGAAGTACTCCTTACAAAAATATGCCCTGAAAACTTAGATTTACCCCTCCATTGGACTGAATCAGAACATCTAATTTACACATCGCCATGCACGTCAATGTGTAACATTCCCAAATAAATGTTCGCAAAACAACCTTCCATGATATCAAAAGGATATCAACACATCATGCAAGTATAAGAAATCTAGTTTATAAACTGTATTATGCAAAAAGTCATGCTTTAGCACTAGCCAATTTAAATAACATTCTTCTACATGGTACAGCAAAAGACCTACTAGAAGAAATCGAGTATATACAGAAAAAATATTTTGGAAATGAACCCACTTACAAGATGAATTAGCTGTCAACCAACTTCGTAACAAATCTGCACATGGCAACCTTTCACTACACACATACAAAAAAGAAATACTAAAATTTCAAAGCACTTCAGCTGAAGTACCAAACCACGTGTGTGTATGTTGCCGCAGAACGTGTTATAAAAGTAACACAAAAACTATAGACCTTTCATACAAAATAGAAGACAATGAAGATTCTAAATGGTTTGAATTAGCTCTCTACCTTATAGCAGAAAACAAATACAAAACAACTGACCCCATAATACTTTGCAGTTACTGCACTACCAAACTTGACAACAACCAAACTCCTTCACGTGCTATCTCAAATAACTTGGAATTACATCCACTACCAAAACTCCTTCAACAACTTAATTTATATGAGAGCATCATAATTCAAACAGTTCATCCATTTCAAGCAATAATATGCCTTCAACCAAAAACTGCAAAATTACCTCCCTCTGAATTAGTGAAAGATATTCGTGGAAAAGTAGTGTATTTACCATTAGATCTAAAAGAAAATGTGCACACTCTAGGAGTGCAACGTCCAATGCAACAATCTTTAATTATCTTGGTAAATGGAGTACCTACAAAAGACAAAAAAAAAATGGCAACAACTGGTAGATTTACATAAAGTTAGAGAAGCCCTGCAATATCTGAAAGAGAATAATGATTATTACAAAGAAATTAATATCGAAGAAGATTTGAAAGATACAAATGAAATAATTCAAGAGACACAAGAAACTGGTCAATTTGAGCTCCTAGATCCAGCTACAATAGCAAACACTTTAGACCAGTATACAATTCACCCATTGCACTCTAATGACACCATAGAAGATGCACTGGAAACGTACCAAATGCATCAAACAAAAGGATCACCAATCAGCATATGGGAAAAAAGTATAGAAGCACGTGCTTTTCCTCTACTCTTTCCTACTGGCAAAGGAGGAGGATACGATGATAGACCTGTTCAAATATCAGCATCAGAATATCGCTCATTACTAATGTATTCTGAAGATCCCAGATTTCGACAAAATGTGGAATACATATTCCACCTACTCTTTGAAAGTGAACTAGCAACTTTATGTTACAGAGTTGCACACATATTAAAATCAGGATCACACTTTCAAAATATGACAGCCACACAATTATTACAAAAAGTTCAACAAAAAGATGAGGTTTTACAGGCAAATCTTACAGATCTATTAGCAAATATGCGAGGTAGTAAGGAGTACTGGTTTCAACGCCATGGGGATGTACATTGTATGATCAGAAACCTTGGCCCACCCACTTGGTTTGTTACATTAAGTTGCGCAGAATATGCATGGGAAGATTTACATGCTTTCCCACGCATATCAAACGAAAACAAAACAAACATAGATATACTAACACCTGGAGAACTTTGTTCTCAGGATCCTGTTAATGTTTCTAGATATTTTCACCATCGCTTCATTGCTATGCTACATTTTATTTGTAATAAAACTGTTCCTCCCCTTGGAGAAGTGCAACACTTCTTTTGGAGAAAAGAATACCAAGCCAGAGGAGCGCCACATGTCCACATGCTTTTATGGATTAAAGATGCTCCTAAATTTGGTCAAGACAGTGATGCCACTGTTTTACAGTTTATTGAAAAATATGTCACTTGTGAAATTCCGTCAGAATCCACAAATAGTGATTTTCATGCAAAAATCTTACAATTCCAAAGACACAAATGTGGCAAATATTGTCGTCGCAAATACAAAAACAAAGGGAAATACTACACCAAATGCCGATTTGGTTTCCCTAGATCAGTTACAAATACAGGTCAAGTGAACAACCTAATGTCTTCATTTAGACATAGTGTTAAAGGTAAGTCACCTAAAAATACATATTGCATAAAAAGAAAAGAAGAAGAAAAATATATCAATGATTACAATGCAATCATTGCCCACTTGTGGAATGCAAACATAGATGTGCAGTACATTGCAGACAATTCTACTGCAGTTGCACAATATGTCACAGCATACTTAACCAAATCAGAAAAGACAGAGCTCCAAGACCTCTGGAATGACCTGTCATCAGATAAAACAGTGTCTCAGAAATTATACAGCTTGGGCATAACAATGCTGTCCCATAGAGAATGTGGATCCTATGAAGCAGCTGATCGATTAACTGGTACTGCATTGTATGGTAAATCTGCAAATATAGTATGGCTAAGTCTTGGTCCAGCTAAATCTAGAAAAAGAGTTCTAAAATCATACGAAGATATAGAAACAATAGCCAAACATGATCCCAACAGCCAAGACATTTTAAAAAACAATTTATTGGACACATACTACCCAAACAGGAGTACCACTTTGGAAACCATGTGTCTATACCACATAGCCCAAAACTACACATACAAAAATAATATAAAACCTGATGAGCAAAGTGACAAACTGTGATGGCAGCTTAGTAAAACTCACCAAACCAAATTTAATTAATCATATCAAATTGTCATTAAAGACTCCTCAACCTAAAGAAATATATTACATGTCCCCGCTACAACTCTTCAAACCATGGAGAAAAGAAGAAGAAATACTAGATACCTATGACTCATATGAAGACGCTTTCAAAGCCAATGAAAGCAGTATAACTGATGTAAACTTTGCACAGTACAAAACAATGTTGCACAATGAACAGCAACACGAAGAGGAACTCCAGGCCCAACTAGATAAGGACACTCCTGACAGTAGTCAACCTTCTGTCACAGGAAGCCAAGAATCACTGGGAGAACCACTAATAACAAATGAGGCAGAATTAGCTATGATAGAAGTAGAAAACACCATGTGTCACTATGAAGATAAAGAAGACTTTACTACACTACAATCAAAACTAAACAAAGAGCAACGTAGCATTTTTCAAGAAATAACAAAAGAAATTGCACATGGTGTGCAACATGAAAACAAAGAATGCACCTGCCAAAATTACAAACCTATACTATTGTATGTCAGTGGTGAAGCTGGTTCTGGCAAAACATTCCTAATCAAAATCATCAGTAAGTTCCTTCAACAATTGACAAACAACAAACTGTCAGCTGTTGTCACTGCCCCCACAGGTTTAGCTGCCTACAACATAGGTGGTGTCACTTTACACCGATTACTACTCCTGCCAGTAGAACACCAAAACAAGTTAGATTATTACAAACTTTCTGCAGAAGCTGCAATGGAAGTACGCAGAGTATTGAAACAAATGAAAATGCTACTAACAGATGAAGTGAGCATGGTCTCCAACCTAATGTTGGCTTTGATTCACCTCAGATTACAAGAAGTACTCAAAACAAACTATGAAGAGCTCTTTGCAGGAAAACACATTATTGTTTTCGGAGATCTTCTTCAATTGACACCTGTAAAAGGTGAGCCTATTTTTAAAACCGTAAAACTGTTGGCAGCATTGGAAATGTCAACCTTTGGCAACATTTCCAATACAGAGAATTAACAGAAAACATGAGCCAATCTGCAGATCTCACTTATGCCAACATCTTAAAAAGGATCGGAGTTGGTATAGTTTCTAGAGCAGCAGAAGCAATATTGAAAACCCGGCACATTCATGCACTTTATGGTGATAATGCATGTGCTACAGATGTTATGGAACAATTAGCCCACAAAAATGTCAATTGTATGGCCTTAATGCCAACTCTTGCAAGCTGTTTCAAATTCAATGAAATAATGTTAAGCAAAGAAATGCAACCAATTATGGAAATTAGCGCCACAGAAAAACTCGATGTACATGGAATGACACTACCCATGTGTGACCAAGCCACAGCAAGACTAAATAGTTTAGAACAATCAATCTCAAACACAGCAGGCTTGGAAAAGATATTAAAATTATCCTTAAATTGCAGAGTAATGCTTAAACATAACCTTGACGTGGACCAAGGACTAGTTAATGGAGCACTGAGTACAGTTGTTGGCTTTCAAACATACCCACGTGACAACAAAATTCAGTTTGTCAATATTCTCTTTGACAAACTTTCAGAAGTAAAAAGAATAGGATGCTCAACAGCTCGATTCCTTCTCTTCAAAGACATGTATGTACGCAGAGAACAATTTTCTCTAACTCTTGCATACGCAGTCACCATTCATAAATCACAAGGTCTTACTCTAGACAAAGCAATGATAGACATTGGTAACACAGTCTTTAAAGAAGGCATGAGCTACGTAGCACTGTCACGCCTACGTACAATTGACGGTCTATTTCTAATAAACTTTAATGCAAGTAAAGTAAACGCTGATATTCCTTGCATTTTAGAATACAATAGACTTTGTTCACTATACAACCCCCATCTACAAACATATCCTGTCCCACAAAAAGGAAAATGTTCTAAAAGAAAACTAAATCAAACAGAAATGCAACAGGATGTCACTGCAAATCCTCCAAAGAGACTAAAAGAAACTAAAACTTCATCAAGTACCACAAGCAAAAAAGAATCAATTAGGGAAAGTAAACCAGGTACTTCTTCAAAGAAGGAAGACAAACTCCAAAAAAAGCAGGCAGATACAGAACTACCTGGACCATTTAAATTCTCAAATATAGTTGGTGTAAGTTGCTACTCAAATGTAGCAATGAATATTTTATTTCAATTACCACCAATTGTTGACAACATTTACTTACACAGTATAGACCCATTGTGTTTGCAAATGTTAGTACTTCACAGAAATGCAGCAAACAATCCTGACAACACGTATAGTGTTTATGGAATAAGACAACAATTGGACTACTGTGCTGGAATGGTGAAATTCACTATAAACTCACAGGAAGATCCACAAGAATTTCTAATGTACTTACTATTAGTACTGGAAAACAAAAACATACCTTCCAGATTTCATACATGTGGAAACATACATGCGCTCTCTGCAACAATGTGACACAAGAACAAATCCCCAATGAGCGCTTTGTCTATATATCAATATCTAATTGTGAATCTGTTCCATTTCAGCAACTTGTACAAAATGCAAACCACGGTAGATTATGTTCTACCTGCAATTCGGATAATCGCTCCACATTACTAATACAAACACATAGTAAATGCGTAATACTAATGCGTCTATGTTACAATGCAGATGGTACGAAAAACAACTGCAAGCTGACTGGATTCACACATGGTCAAATATCACTTGGTAGGAAAACCTTCACAACAATAGGTATGATCTACCACGCAGGAGCCACAACCAACTCAGGGCACTACACTACACCAAATGGCCATGCACCCAACATTCTATACCCTGGCCACAACCACCGCAGCATATCACACCCTTAGATGCAAGCATTGCAACCATTTTTATGTCCGCGGACAGGGGGAAGGTCCTAGGACACATTCAACTTGCCAGAGGACAATACAAACAGCGTCCTCAGGACACCCCCATTTTCTTTATGTACGAACATTTCAGGACACCGCGATTGTTCTTAAAACATTTTCACCTTGCCAACGAACAATACAGACAACGTCTCCAGGACACCACCTGCAAACATTCCAAGACCCCACGAGTGTTCTTAGAACACTTTCAAGTTGACACCGAATCCATTCTGTTTATTTACGAACATTCCAGAACAGCTGTGTTGTCCGCAGACAAATCGAACACAACAAAAGCGTCTAGCACATAAATAAAATACAACTTTGAACCTATCTCATACTCCCCCATCCTCCCCAAAGACTTCTACACACCAACACACTCTAGTAAATACCCATTTTGAACAAATTTTCACCGCGCTGTCTGCGGACATCCGCAAATGCATGATGGCGGGCGCGACAGAAAATCTGACGCGCATCACGCACCAAGCCGCCCAATCAGCTAATACATCGCATGTCCGCTGACATGACGCAAGCCGCTGGGCCAATCGGGGTGCTGTCCGCAGAGCGAACAGGGAAGTCCGTCCGCGAAGCGAACACAGATATCACTAATTTTTTTGCCTTACATTTTGGTCATTTTTTAAAAAACTACTGGACGGATTTACACCAAATTTGCAAAAGCACGCTTTCGGGACCAGGCCGCCGCTCCTGCAGCAAATTTGGTGTAAATCCATCCAGTGGTTCGGGCTGTAGCCGTGCGCAAAGTTTTTTCCCATTCAGTCTATGGGAAAAAAAAAAGTTTGGGACCCCCCCTATAACTTTTCCCTCCCTGGACGAATCCTCACCAAACTTTGCAAACAAGAGTGGGCCATATACTTTTTTTGCAAAGTTTGGTGGGGATTCGTCCAGGGGGAGCGAAGTTATAAGCCACCCAAAAAGTGCTCTTCCTATGGAAACACCAACTTAACCATAACTACATGGCCACTACCGTGGCCATGTAATAGTTGGGACCGATATTTAATTAGACCATTTCCACTCATTTTGTGTTATTACTTGTAGATCCACCCCGGGGAAGCTCCACTCCAATACCTATCTAGGTAGTTGCCCATTTAATTCAAATGTTCTAATTACTTGCCTTAACCTCAACTCTGTCTAATATCTTTGTATTCCTTTGCAGCATTGATATTGGCGGTGTGTGTTCTCCCCGCTCTTTTATTCAATTGACACCTCTGTCTGTCCCAACTGAAACAGCAAAGAGGTACATTGTAGAAAAGAGCCCCTCTTTGAGGAAGCCTGAGTCTTGTACTCAGGGGAGCTGGGATGGAAGGCTGAATATCGATTCTTGTACCACCATCATCTCCAAGGTCACTCCTCTGCATCTTCGGCCTATTTCGGAGTGGTGAGTAACACTAACATGTTTCCTCCTGTCATTTTCTCTAATTCATATGTCAATTTTCTGGCACCGGAAGTTGGGCTCGGGATCTTACACCTTAGATTATCCTTATCCATCTGGGGCAAAGGGATATACTTTGGTCTGCCCCCTCCTTTTTCTAACAAGGGAAACTGTGAAATCCCAAAATCGCAATTTGTATTTGTATTTATTTATTTATATTGCGCAGCCTGCCCAAAGGCATCAGGGCACATGTTTAGAAGGGTTACATATGTTTACAGAAAGTCAGATTACAAAATGCATAGTAAATAAGCATACATAGAAAGTCATCACAATAAATACAACAGTGGGTGGGGTTGTAGAGCATGCAATGGATGATTACCACATGGTGGTCAACTCTTCGTCTTGCTCATAGAGCCATTGTTTTGTTCTATGTTTGAAGGATTGGAGGGAGGGGACGTTCCTGAGGTCATTGGGTAGTGAGTTCCAGAGCTTAGCTGCCAATACCGGGAAGCTTGAGCCTCTGGGAGTCTGTAGTTTAAAGCTGGGAATAATGAGTGTATGTGCTTGCGCAGCTCTTAGTGGTCTGTGGGCTGTGTTACTCTCCCTTAAAGCGCTCTGACAAGTAGGCTGGTGCTGCGTTGTTCTGTGCTTTGTAACTTAAGACAAGAGTTTTGAAGGCAATACGCTGTGGGATAGAGAGCCATCGCAAGTTCCGTCTCGTGGATGAGATGTGGGTGCACCTAGGAATGTTGAGAGCAGCCCTAATGGCGTTATTCTGGGTTACCTGAAGTTTGTCGATGTTTCTTTGATTAGTTCCGAGGTACAGGGCATTGCAGTAATCAATTCTGGATAAAATAAGGGTTCTGGCAAGGATCAGGCAGTTGTCCAGAGTTAGGAAAGGATGGCAGGCAGTGATTAGTTTGCACGTGTAAGCCGATGCTGAAGCTACTGAGTTAGTTTGTCTGGTGAGCGAGAGGGTGGAGTCTAAGTAGATTCCAAGTGTTTTAGTAACGTTGGAGACCTTAATCATGTTGCCATCAATGTTGAATGCGTCATATTTGCTGTCAAGTTTGGCAAGTTTAGATTGGGAGCCTAAGATGAGTAGCTCAGTCTTCTCGTCATTGAGGCAGAGACTGTGGTGGGCCATCCACGCCTGGATGACGGTGTAAACTGCATTGAGAGCTTTGACGTCAGTTGTGTAGTCACCCGTGATAGGGATGAGTATCTGGGTGTCATCCGCATAATTTGTATAGGTGACACCCAGATGGTCAAGAATATCAAAGAGTGGTTTCGTAAAGACGTTATAGAGCGTGGGTGATACGCAAGAGCCTTGTGGAACACCGCAAGGAACATTTGCTGGGTCAGCTGCGGCATGAGATGAGAAGACTCTCATGGATCTGTTTGCAAGGAATGAGCTGATCCAGGAGGTAGCTGCATCAGAGAAATGGGCAGCCGTTTTAAGATGCTGGCAAAGGATTTGGTGATCTACCAGATCAAAAGCGGCTGATAAATCTAGGAGGAGTAGGAGCGCTTGTTTGCCCTTGTCTTTCAAGTCCTCAATTTGTGTTTTTAGGTCTATTAGAGCGGTCTCTGTGCCGTGTCTCGGCCGGAAACCGGATTGTCTAAGTCCTAGTAGGTTGTTCTTGTCAAGATAGCCTTGAATTTGGATGTATGCCGCCCGGTCCAAGATTTTTAGAAGGTATGGTACCGTGGTGATGGGCCGATAGTTGGTAGGGATGTTCGGGTCTAGGTTAGGTTTTTTGATTAGGGGGATTACCCATGCATCCTTGAGGTTATCTGGTACTATGCCAGATTTAAAGGAGGAATTGATAAGGGTGGTGATAAAGGGGGCGAGCTCAGGCGCTGCTTCCTGTACGATAGGAGCTGGGCAGGCATCGCCTTGACAATTAGATGGCTTTAACTTCTTGATGATAATTTCCACTTCCTTAATGGTTAGGGGAGAGAAACTGAAAGGTTTGAGGTGGTGATTGTGGGAGGAGACATTGGCGGGTTGGGAGTTACCTACTGAGTCAAGGAGATAGTTTTTTTTTGTGTTGATTTTGGTTTGGAGAGTGGTGATTTTGTTAAGTAGAGCTTTTTGAATGTTGGCGCACCATTCGGTGTCCGGGGTGCAAGTGTCAAGGGGAGCAACTGGGGACTCTAATTCCTTGAGAATTTTAAAGAGTTCCTTGGTATTGGAATGAGCTTGCATGATTCTGTTATTGTAAACTTCTTTTTTTGCTGCTAGTATGGCTTCTTTATACGAGAGGGTGATGGTTAGCAGGTTGATTTTATTTGCTGGTGTGGGTGAATTTCTCCAGAGGGTCTCGGCTTTACGCTTGTCTTTCCTAAGTTCGCGTAGGTATGGGGTGAACCAGGAGTTGAGGTGGTTGCGTGGTTTTTCTTTGCGCTGTTTAAGAGGTGCAATGGTGTCCAGTGCTTTTAACATAGCACGATTGTAGGTGTCCACAAGGACGGTAGGGTCCGCACCGGTTGTGGAGACAGAGTTTAATAGTGGGAGGATGAGTGGGAGTAGTTTCTCAGTTGTAATATCTTTCTTGTTGCGAGTAAGTGTGGGTGGCACAGTACAAGGTTTGTGCACAGGTGGGCAAGAATTGAGGGAGAATGTTATTTTGTGATGGTCAGACCATGCACATGGTAGCACTGAGGTTATGTTTAGTGCGCAATTCATGTCTGAGATCCAATCTAATGTGCGGCCTTTGATATGGGTGGGTACATTGACATGCTGGGTTAGGCCAAAGTCGGATAGAACGTTGGCAAGGTCACAAGCTTTAGTGTCGTTTGTGTCCAGATATCCTAGGTTAAGGTCTCCAAGTAGGATAATTTGGGATTTAGGCTTGGTGCTAGAGGCTAGGATGGAAGAGATGTCTTCTATGAATGTGGACGTGGGACCAGGTGGCCGATAGATGAGGTACACAAGGGCGGTATGATTAGGTGAGATTGGGAGTTTAATTGAGAGTAGTTCAGCAGATGGCAGCTGGTGATTGTTAGCAACTCTTAGATTGAGAGAGCTCTTAAATATAAATGCTAATCCACCTCCTTTGGTTTGATTGTTGTCCCTATCGCATCTAATGATAGAGTAGTTATCTGGTATGGCAAGGGATAGGACGGGGCCAGACGCTGCATGTAACCAGGTTTCCGTGATAGCCAGAAAGTCCAGTTTTCAGTCACAATTAAGTCAGCGATGTCTAGCGCATGAGCAGGGACCGAGCGGGCGTTAATGAGCGCCCCTTTGAGATTAGCTAGGGGCTTGGGAATGTTGGCTGGTGGGGCCTCTGCCTCTGATGGGACATCTATGGTCTGGGTAGAGTTGATAGGGTTGAACCTAATGACTGTGTTCCGGTGGTAGGACCAATGGTGACATCTGGTTGCTAGTCTTAGATTCCTGACTGTGGTGGGACAAGGTTTGCTCTGTTGGCTTGGGGATAGGACACTAGGTGAGCATAGTGGCGAGGGATCGTTGGTGTTGATGTTGTCTGCGTGATCATCGGTGGTACGGTTAGGTGGAGTGTAACCTGAGGTGGCACTAGCTTTAGTGCTATGGTCCGATGATGCACTGAGTGAGAAAGGAGGTAGGGAGGGTAGGAAGGAAGTGGGGCAGGGAATGGGTTGGTGTCTAAGGCAGGCAATCTTTGCTAAACCATTATTGAATGGGACAAAGCCATTTCTGCTGCAGGGTGTGCAGTCGGGCATGATACAGAAAGGGAACATGATGAGAGCTAGCCAGGGTGGCATAGTTCAGATGGTGGTTCGGGAAGTAGCTGGCAGGTAGCTATGAGCCACAGCACAATCAATGTGGACTGTTGGTGACCAGCTCAGATCAGTGAGGTTTATAGTGACCAGGGGCGCAGGCTCAAATCAGCATAAACAATGTGGACTATAGCGACCATAAGGCACAACGCAGTTAAAAGTGGTCTATTAGTGACCTTAGGTACAAGACAATTAAAGTGGTCAGATATCGACCATAAGGCACAACACAATTATAGTGGTCCGAAGGCGACCATAAGACACAATACAGTTAAGGTGGTCTGATGGCGACCATAAGGCACAATACAGTTAATGAGGTCAGATGGCGACCATAAGGCCCAATACAGTTAAAGTGGTCTGATGGCGACCATAAGGCACAATACAGTTAAGGTGGTCTGATGGCGACCATAAGGCACAATACAGTTAATGAGGTCAGATGGTCTCCCATTGTCTGTTTGTCCATAGCAGGGACAGTGGTTCCACATCACCTTCTCCCAGGTAATGACCTTAACCTGCTCCCATAGGGTGGTGAGTCCCCCCTCTCACTGAGAGATCTCCTTGTAGGTTGATCTGGCCGCGCCATAAGCTCTGGCGTCCTCGGTTTAGGTAGGTCCAGATCTGACAATCTCACCTCCTTGTCTGTCTGAGAACACCTGATTGCGACCACTTGCACCAGCGCCCTCCTCCCCACGGAAGGTTTCCCTCTCTTCGTCTGACATGTCTTGTCCCCAACTAGTGTGGCTATCATCTTTCTCGTCTCTGTTTGAAGTTAGCTTGTCCAATGACAAGGCTCTATGCTCGAGGCTGACGGGCCACCCCCTTTGCCTCGCGACTGAGCAACTTCAGATCGATTGTCTCTCCCTTTATTTCTCGATTCACTTTTTGTCCTCATCGCTTGATAAGCCTTATCGATTCTGTCTCCAATACTTCCTATATCAAAATTATCCTCCAGATTTACTCTAGAGGGTCCTGGCATTGGTTCTTGTGTCGGGAAGAACTCCTCTATGTCCTCGCATGCCACTACTGGACCAGGTTCCATTAGCTCTTTCTCTATGCGATCAATGTTGTGTGCCCTTTGGCATCTCTTTCGTTCTATTTCCTCATCAAATTCTCTTAGTTTCTTTACTTCTTCCCTAACTCTTTCCTCTTCCTGTCTCTTCACTTCTCTCGTTTGCCCTGCACACTTCCTCATCTCTGCGTCTTTGCATTCTTTAATCTCTTAATTTCTTTCCTTCTCTTCTTCCCTTTTCTTTTCGAGTCTGTCTCATTCTTTGATTGCTTTTTGGCTATTGTCCTGTTTTCTTTGTTCTTCTGCCCTCTCCTGCTTTCTTAACCGTTCATCTTGATACGCCTTTGTCTACGCTTTCTTTTAGCTTTGTCTTCTTTCAATCTTTTCTCTCATTCTCTGTCTTTTTATCCTAATCGTCTAGATCTTCCCTTTGCCTTACTTCTCAGCTGCTCATGGCTATTCTCGCCCCTAAAATGACTCATATCAGAATATAAGTTACTCTCTCTTAACGACTCTTGTTTGCTCGTGACCTATTTATATCCCTTTTGATTTAAGAATAACTTCTTCTTAAACGTCTCTTGATGAAGGATTAATGGGCTTAACTCATGGATCGCTCCTCGTCCATCCTTTAAACAATGATGCTCTTCGTCCTTAAATCAAAATACCCTTCTGTCCTCTGTTAAGTGTTTCCCATTATTACTTTCCCCACTCAATGAATGAGCATTGTTTGCCACCACTCTCAATCTACTCACTATTCGATTTTTCAGCTCCTGACCCTCGGGATCGACTCCTCCGCAACCGGCCACGTCAGCCTTCAGTCCGCTCAGCTGCCTGTAGACACTGGGAGGAGATTCTGTGAAAGAGGGGCCCGTCCCACCTGCTTCGTTTGGTCTTGCAAGATTTTCGTTTGGCCGCTATCCACACGAAGCCTTGCAGTCCTCCAGCTAAATGACGAAGGGCATTCGATAATCCGAGACCCTTAAAAGCCTACTGTGTCGATGGGTCTTGAACTATCATCTCTGCTACCAAGTGAACCTGTGTACCCATATGGCCCTTTAAGATGAGGTAACAATACTTTGAGATAGATGGGGATGCAGAAGAAACTCAAACATCAATAATCAAACCGACTCAGGAAGTTGGCAAAAGTTAGTCTGTTTTATTTGAAATGTCTAAAACATGGAGTTACAATGGACATCACAGGACGTACGCTCTATTTCGCTCTGCTCGTTTCATAAAAAACACAGTTTATATAGTAAAAACTTGTCATCAATGATGTCATCCTACGTGGCAAACTACAAAAACCTTATTGGTAAAGTGATTGGCTTAAAGGGAACATCTAATTATATATTCCATACTTGACAGGGAAAGTGATTGGGTCTCTAACATCAGGTGGACAACTAAGCCCTCCTCTAGTACATGTCATCTACATCGTCATAAATTACACAATGATCATTGGGCTCACAAGCTATAGGACTCTTTGATACCTGGCTCTCCATAATTGGTTCACATCCTCGTAATCCTCTATAATATTCCACACACGCTAGCAGCATGCAGGCTGGTACCCCAGGTGCTCGTGGGCTGGTCTTGACCATAGCTTCCCTTCCAATTAGTCTGACATCCATCATCACTCTTGCTGCCTGCCAGTCATTTAGCCTTAGAACATGACCTTGTAAATGTTCTCCATGCTTGAGAATGAAAGGGAGCATAGGCATACTTTGTCTCTTGGTTTTGGTGTAGCTCGACCCAATGTCTATTTTCATCTGACCATGTGACTGGAGACCATGTTTCTGAGCTTTTTTCTGCATTTAATTCTTTTAAATGATGAACCTCTGATATCTTCAGTGTTCTTCCACCCCACCTCAGACGGGGGCTTGTTCTTTTCTCATGTTTGCAACTACTGAATGAACACTCAGGCTCATGGTGGCCTCAACTTCTTGGTGATGGGCCAGCCACGCCTTTCTTGAATTCTTCCTCCGTCATTAGCTGTTTTCTAACCGCGCCACACTGAAAAGCCTTCCTATTCACGGGGTCCAAGCTCTGCTAAAGTGCGTTGTGGAACATCCATATTCCATACATTCCTGTGTATATACGTTAGTGCATCGCCGCAATCTATTCACTACATAGCCAGCCTTATGATCACTTTGTCTGCCTGCATTACTGCATCTGTACAATTGTAAAATGACTTTGCATTTTCATCAGTATTTCTATAGCATGAGCATCTTCATCTCGATCCCGAAATGTTGCTCATCTTTAACACCTCCTTCTCATATCTCATATAATGTTTATGTCCTTTCGCCTCGGCTTTTTTTCTGGGTGCATCAGTCCTCCTTCGCATGATGTCACCAGTCTTCTTTTCACTTGTTTTCACACTTCCTCTGGGATTTCATTCAAATGGCCATCATATTTTCGTGAATGCATATATGGTTTCCTTAGTCGATACCATGCTTCCAAGAATCTTTGTGGTACAGACATTTTCACTGGAACTGCACATTTCTCAATTTCTGATTCCCAACATATGCGCAGCATGGGGGCGGACCTTGAGATGGGGGTACTTGGTTCCTTCTCTACATGAGTGACCACATAAACAGAAGAGTTTTGAGTCTCTTTCTGAAGTCTCTGTGAGGTTGTGGGGGAGTACATTTCAAAGTTTGATGGCATCCTTTTTCCTCCATTAAACAGCAGTTTGAGTTCTTTTATTTGCAGCTTCTCTCAGTAATATCACGGGAATCACTCAAATCGAGCAACAACAAAAAAGGCAACTTTTAATTTCTGAAAAGCCTCTAAGCCTCTCTGCTTTAAAGCACCAATGCCAATATATATGAAGGTTTTAAGGAACACGGGGGCACCCCATGTCTCTTTAAAATATTTTTAAAACTACTTTCTAGATTTACCACAAACAATCAAGGAAATTAAGTCAATGCTTTGTTCCCAAATTGTTTCTTATTTGGTTCAAATTTGCCCAGAGGTTTTCACACTACGGCTGTTCATAAACTGCACTTTGACTACCTCGTCCTCTTCACAGTGTTTTTTTTCATGGCAAATCTCTTTTCTCGCGTGTGCATATAAAGCTCCTTGTTGCCCAACTCTCAGGCACTACGTGGCACACCATACCTACATTGCATTTATGTTGCATCAATAGTTTTGACATTTATGTTGCTGCGCATGTGTGATTCTAAAATGTATCAACTTAAATACAAAGTAACACTAAAAGTAACACATATCACTTTCTCATTAACCACACTAGATACATATAAAATGGCAGCATCGCATCAATATCCCCAACCCTCAAGTCTCCAATATGGCACGAGCCACGTGAACCCCTCTTTCTCATTGGAACCTTTATTGACCATCCCAACATCCCCCCCCTTTAGTTAATACTTTCACTAATACAAACATTTCTTTTTCCTTTAAACCATCTTCTCAGGGAAATAAAACCCTACAACATCCCTCACATCGGTCCCAATATGAGCATACCACTCTGCTGAACAACCCCAATTCCTCCCCCCACCATTTTCGCAAGCAACCCGCTGCTCTCACAATCATAACACTTTTGTGGAGGACACAAGACAGCTTCAGTCTGAGTACCCATGTTATATGAAATGTTAGAGTCTAGCTTTGGACAAGGTCACAGTCATCATGGCAGCTGCGTTCGGTATGTGGGAAGAACAACATCATAAGAGGACAGGAGCAAAAGATAATAAGGAAAAAGGCAAAAATTGGCATCAACATTTTGACAGCTAGGCTCATCCAAGACGGCACCCAAGAAAAAAGAGAGTCCAAACAAGGTAATTTGTCAATCCTGCTTCGTTCTCCCTGACCATCCTAAGCGTGTGCAAAGCGGCAATTGTCTGAGTTAGAATTCCATTTTCTAAATCATTTGGAGGCTCAAATGTGCAGCAAGAACTCCTAATCTTCTGTCATGCCCCCCCTCCAAACTTTTAGGAGGTCTAGAATGTATCTATACTGCAAAGCAAAGAACCTCAGGGACGTAGTTCTTTTTGCACTAAAATCTGACTCAAATGAATTTATAAACAACAAATGTTCGCAGCAAGTCACCTAGAGCTACCTTGCATTTACAATATCTTGGACACCAGGGGCCAGGAGCGAGGAAAACATTTCTGTCCAGCTGAATGGACGATACTGCTCAGAAATGTCTATCAGAGATTTTTAAGATGACGCCGAAATATAGTTGGACCGCATGGTCTGATGTAATGGTTCCTCTTCTTTACGATCAGGCAAAGTCATTGGGCCTCATTACAACCTGCCAGTCCGGGACCGTGCAAAATCCGTGACGCCGGTAAAAACGTTTCCGTGTCCGCAAGGTTGCGGAAAAAACGTCTGATTACACGCTGTCGGTTGTGCGCACCACATGGACTCGGAAACGTTGTTACCGCCATCACGGAAAACCCCACGGAAATGGAAATAACGCAGCCACAAGTGGCGCAAAACCCGTGTCCGCCTCCGCCGCCACGGACACGGAACCGGAAATACCATGATCGCCAAAACAGGAAACAGATAGGCGGCCATCATATAAAAGCACAATCCATTGCCATCCAGAGCCAGCACAAGCACAATCCTAACTCTGAAAAGCCAAAAGGGACCACCAGCATGTCTGCCAGGATTTCTGCTCAGAGGCAGCGCAAACAGCGCTTCAGCGAGGTGGAGCTAACCGTCTTGGTGGAGCACATTGTGGACAATGTGGAGATGCTGTTCAGCACCGTCCAACGGCGTGCCACACAGCAGCGGAGGAAGGAGGTGTGGGCCGAAGCTGCACGCAAGTGCACCGCTGTGGGCGTGACAGCGAGGAGCGTGAAGGACTGCCACAAGCGGTGGGACGACCTGAGGCTGAGGGTACGCAACCTCATTTCCACGCACCGCCAACGCAGCAGTGGGACAGGCGGAGTACCCCCTTCCCCACTGAGGCTGCAAGCATGGGAGGAGTGTTGCAGCAGCGTCCTCCACCTAGAGGAAATCCATGGGATCAGGGAGGCTGAGGCAGGAGTGAGCCCACCTGCAGATGCCGGTAAGTGCCCAAACATGAATGCCACATGAAAATATGCAGGTGTGCGTACTGGGCCAAAGGACCCATTAACAACCCCCCCCCCCCCAGGCAGTGCATATGTGGGCCAAAGGACCCATTAACAACCCCCCCAGGCAGTGCATGTGTGGGCCAAAGGACCCATCATGATCCGTATGGCAACCAATATCACAGAATGCATACACCAGCAATCAGATGCATGTGACTAACACTATTCAATGTACAATCTCAATGACGCATGTGATGCACCCATCTGCCACCACAACAACACTAATTGCATGCCCTTTGTGTCCCCACAGCCGTTTCAAGTGACAGTGATACTGCACAACAGTCCAACCAATCTGCACGGGCAAGTACACAAGCCACCGCCACCACACAGGAGGATGCTGCTGGCAGTTCTGCACCTCTGGCCACATTACCAGCCACTACAGATGTGCTGCCCACCACCACCACCGACATCCCCACCGTCTCCACACTGCCTGAGTCTAGACAGGTGCCACGGGAACCTATCATGGCCACCCAACACAACACCGAAGGCAGCAGCACGGCAGAGGGGGCGGCCTGCCGTGATAACAGTGCCCCGCAAAAGCACTCGGAAACGGGGCCACAGGGGGAGATGCCCACATTGGAAGACCTGGGCTCCTTCCATGAGCTGGAGTTCAGCCCCACATCACTGGGGAGTCCCATGAGGTCGCCCACCCCATCCATGGCCGAACTGAATGCCCGCATGCAGCGGATGGAGGACCAGCAGGCTACCCTCACCCAGCTGGTGGAGAGGCAGCTAGAGGAATCCAGGCTGTAGATGGAGAGCTACAGCGCCTCAGTGCGTCGTCTGTCGAGGTCCAGCGGACGCTTTGCAAGCACTATAGTGACTCTTGCACGCCATGTGCGGGAGGGCAACGACCACACCTCCAGGCTTGTAGAGGCCATGTTGGTTGGCCAACAGGCAAATCTGGCACGGATGCCCTCAATCCCAGATTCTGCCCAATCAAACACAACCACCCCTTCCAGCTCCACTACTGCCAGTCCAAGGAGGTGCTCGAGTAGGCTAACGGGTCCCTCGGGCAAGGTTGCACAGGCACAGAAGCGCACACGGAAGTGATGGCATGTGTTTGGGGCAGTGCAGGACACATGTGGACTACAAGGGTGTGAGAGGGGTGGGCACGTTTGGGTGGTGGGGTAGGTAGTTTTGGGGGTTTGAACAATGGGGTCTGGGTGGGGGTGGGCACGTTTGGGTGGTGAGGTAGGTAGTTTTGGGGGTTTGAACAATGGGGTCTGGGTGGGGGTGGGCATGTTTGGGTGGTGGGGTAGGTCGTTTTGGGGGTTTGAACAATGGGGTCTGGGTGGGGGTGGGCATGTTTGGGTGGTGGGTGGCCCCGGGTGTACAGCTTCCCTAAGCAATGCACCTCCTTCCCTGTTGTTATTACATCAATACATCACCATTTCGAATCAAGACATACATGTGTGGACATTGATCATTTATTTTGCAGTGCAACTATTAATTCATTGTCGTCACCATGTTCGTGCATTTCTGTGAATGTGCTGTGACTCAAAAGTAAATGCGAATCAGGGCATCCCGTGCTCTCTGGCCATCATGTGGACCCCAAGGGGGAGGCGGTGCCATCCCATCCCCATCTCTATCCCCATCCCCATCTCCATCCCCATCCCCATCTCCATCCCCATCCCCATCTCCATCCCCATCCCCATCCCCATCCCCATCTTCCTCATCTGCGTCTGGTGGCATTGGGATGTTCCTACGCAGGCATATATTATGCAGCATGGCACATACAAGCGTGATTTTACCCGTCTTCACTGGGCTGTACAGCAGTGATCCGCCAGATCTGCTCAGACAGCGGAAACAGGCCTTCAGCAGTCCAAATGTCCTCTCAATCATTCCACGTGTGCGGATATGTGCCCTATTGTATGCCTCTTCATGCCTGTTCCTTGGTCTCCGTACAGGTGTCATCATCCATGGCGTGAGTGCATATCCCGCATCACCTACATGGGATGTAGATGGGGGAACATGTCAGTGTTTGTGGCATCATGTCCTCATCTGCTGCTGTGCATTCTTGTATCATCATTCATTCATGCATAAGTACCATGCAGTGTATGGAGGTATGTTTTGGGCATCACGATGTATGTCGCTAACTGGATATGGGCCTACACATTAACTTGCATGTTTACTGTGCCCTGCGGGTGACATTTGATTGTGTGCATGTCATGGTGCAGTGCTGTCCACACATGGCAGAGTGACTCCACTGTACGGAAGTAGTAAATACACATCGTCTCATTTACACGCCTCTCGTGCCTTTTGAGGCAGTGTTTCAATTGAGGGTGGGTGTCTGCAGTGGCACAAGGTTCATGGGACAGTGACGGGATTGGCTGTGCCAGCGTGTGCACGGGCACATTGTGGTGCCCTTTCATGTCTTCCTTCATGATGTTTGGCATCCGCTGTCTGTTTGGTAGATGGGAGGTGGGGGTGATGCATGTGCGGTCCAGCAGCACACTCACAATGCTCATTGGCCTGGACACACACACACCACTTCGACAGGGTTGTAGCATCGTCAGCTGTACTCACCCAATAGCCATGTGCTTTGTCCGGCATAGCGTTCCATGTACCGTGGCAACGTGGAATTCCGCAGTACCATTGAGTCATGTGATGAGCCTGGGAAACGTGCGCAGCAGTTGTAATCAGTTGCATGGCATCACAAACCATCTGGACATTCAAAGAGTGATACTGTTTCCTATTGCGGAACACCGCCTCAATTGCACGTGGTACTGTCAGCTCAACGTGGGTGCAGTCAACTGCGCCTATGCAATTTGGCATGCCTGCTATGGCATGGAAGGCCAAGTTGGTGGCAATGACCTCAGGGAGCGTGCGGGGTAGGGCTATGTGTTCCGACACATGGCGCAACAGGGCATCCAGTACCTGTACCAGGATTTTGGAGAAACAGGGTTGTGATATGCCGGGCAGCTCACCAACCGTGTGTTGATAGGTGCCAGTGCCAAGGAAATTCAGTACTGAGACAACTTTCAAGAGGGGGGGGTGGCGGTGGGGGTGTCAATTAGGCTGCTAATGTTGTCCTCAATCATGGCGGTGATGTGCAGGATTGTTGCACGGTCCAGCCGGTATAGTGTGTGGATCTGTCCTGGGGTGAGGTTCCAGTGTGAGGCCCTGATGCGTGGTATTGCTGGCTGGCGGCGGGGTCGGGCTGGCTGGGCAATGGGGTTTGCCATAGCTGCAGGGTTGGCTGGTTGCCGCCTGCGCCTCCTCCGCCTACGCCTCCTCCTCTGCGCCATTAATGCCACCATGTGCAGTGCTGCCTGTTGGTTGAGTAGGCCCAGTCCCAGTGCTACTAAACCTGCTGCCTGCATGGTTCTGTGTTGTGTTGGGCTGGGTGTGGCCCTTTTGTAGGCTCCCAGTGGCCTGCTAGGTCCAGCTGGGCTGATTTGGTGCACCTGTGCCCTGATTCAGTTCAGCAGGCAGTGTATAACGCCATGTTCGCGGTGGCAGCGGTTCCGCCATCGTGATCACGGTATTTACGCCATTTTTTTGCCGGTATTTCCGTGTCCGCGCTAGTTGTGATGCTCACGGTGTTTCGTGTTGACGGTAACGGAGGGGTTTCCGTGCAGACGGATTTAACGGGACCCCTATTTCCGCGGTGGCGGTTGAGGGTGGTGCTATTACCGGGGCCGCGGGTCATGATTGGGCGGACATGGAAACGGTGCCGGTATGGTTTTACCGGCAGTGTTAATTCTGGACCGGAGTACTTGTAATGAGGCTCATTGAGTTGTTCATGCATGATGACACAGGGGACGCAAGGGCCACAGGGGACAAAGGGGGGACAGATGTGTCTTTGGGCATTGAGCAGGCAAGTACTAAATGTTTCTCAGGAATAACAAGGACATGCACATGTAGTGTAGGGAGACTGCAGAAACCTCGCCAGGCGGGAGGCAATTGTCTGTAACTGAATACTCTGCAAGACCAAAACACATCAAGAAGTGCAGCTGTACCTCCAGCCAGATCAGCGATGCGATGCGAAGCATTTCTCATTTGTGCCAACAGGCACCATGCCATCACCCATAAAACACAGAGAAAAATGTGTGATTAGCTGAAGCTTAAAAGGTTCTCTGGCACTTCTTTGTGATTTCAATAGTATTTCGTCAACCCCTACAATACTAGACAAGTTAAAAAACATTCACATCCATATTGTCAGTCAACAAAACCTGAACACAATAACAAGGAGAATGAGAAAAACATATAATCAACCATCCAGATATTCAATTTAAACCCAAATATTCCCTTTCACCTTAGAAAATAACAATCACTGGTCTTCGTTTGCTCCCCGCTTTTCTACTGGAATGAACAGCTAATTCTTAGGGCATACTTAACTTTGAGCCTGCTCCTGTTCAAGTGCCGGTGGAGGGGTGCCAGTATCCCTTTGTACATCACTGAGGTGGACCCAGCTATTGCTGCCCTTCATCTTCACAGCAAACAGAGTTGAGAAAATCACACGGTGCAGCGTGTGGAAATACTGCTCATTCCAGTGTCGAATAAAGGTGCAGACGTACACCAGATCCACAGGGAGCAAGTGCGGCGGGTGTAGATCATTGGATTATTTGCAGCTTTCTCCTGTAGACTGTTGATGAGAAGATACAACCTGTGAAGATATAAGTCTGACACTTTTCGTTGAAGCTCTAAGGTATTCCCTAAACTCCTCACCAAGAATCACTACTGATTAATGTGCATCTGATGCCGTGCGTGCAGATGAGAGCACTGAGTGTAGCCTATGTCCAGTCACAATTTCATGTGGGCTGAGATGGTGATCTTTTCCTGTGTTGATTTCTCTAATAAAACAGAACAATAGGTTAACAATAATGCAATTTTTTATTCAAATGATGACATACCTTTGATCATGAAACTTTAAGAACACCAATTAGCTTTTCCACTATTTCATGGCCTGCGGTGGTACACTGAACACAACCTGTGCTGAATCCCCAAGAGTGAAGTAATCTCTGTGAACAAGGCATTAAAGAAGTTGGTCCCATTGTCAGACTTGAGGACCTCACAAATGACCCACTGTGGAAATACCTCGCTCACCAAATCCCTCTAGCTGGAGCTCCCCAAATGGGCCGAGTGCCTGGGCAAAACTCATCTTATAGTCCTCATGGTGTTACCAGGATTGAATTCTCTGCAAACTATACAATTCCCCACCAATTTACTTACCAATTCTTGGATTGGTATTAACCATTCCTCCTGGAGGTCTGCTGCAAGATGGATAATGTATTTGTTCTAGAGCCACAAAAAGCAGCTCTACTGGCATTACTCCCTTTTCCGAAAGCACCTGTGTCAACAGCAAATCCGTTTGCGAGAGGGCACATACCCTCTTTTCCCAGAGCTCCTTTTCATCCTTAAGTGCTCTCTCCTGAATCTCTATAATTTGAAGTAAAGGTACGGCAGTCTACCGGGATAGCAACTGTACCCGCTGGGACACATTTCCATTTTCTGTGGATCTGTGAATGGTAAATATGTGGCTTCTTTTGCTGCTCTTTCTGCAGCATTGTTTCCAAGCACCATTGGGTTAATATGGTTAATGTGCACTGTGCATTTAATAATCCCTACCTCTGTGGACAGTGTTAGTGCTTTCATTAATCTAGATAACAACACAGCATGCAGGACAGGGGTCCTGTCAGACTTCCTAAACCCTCTTCTCTACCACCTTGACAAGCCTGAATATACAGTGGAGGTTAAATACGCAGAGTCAGAATAAATTGTGACTGCCTTTCCCTTACTCATTTCATGCACCTCTATAAGTGCCACTAGCTCTGCCGCATGCGTGGAGCAATGTGAAGGCAACAGTTCATCAATCTGACCAGGTGTTCCCCATCCACAAGACCCACATCAGCTGAACCCCTATGCCTCTCACCAGTGTCCTGATTAATTGTTGAGGACCCATCACCAAAGAGTACCTCACCTCCCTCCAAGTCATCCTCCTTAACATTCATCCTTTCTTCCTCTTCTCCCTCATAAGTCACACAATCGTGGACAATGCCATCAGGTTTCACTGGCTTGGCTGCAAATGTCACAGGATTAACTAGGTGACACAGAATGGGATGTATGGATGCATTTGATAGGATAACCTCATACCCAGATACTCTCTGGGTCATCAAAGTCGACTTGGACTTTTCCAAGATCGCAACTACACATGTTCCACATACAATGTCATAGTAATGGTTGAAGATTTTTGAATTGTAAAAGTCACTGCCGCTATAGTCTGTTCACAAGGGAACTGTGCTTGCATCACTGGGTCTAGGAGACCGCTATAGTATACTAAAGGTTTATGGCCTAGCGATGTTTGCTGGCCCAAGACCTCTGTCATCACTTGCCCGTTTGAGTGAGAAAATAGATAAAATGGTTTCTTGTAATTCCGAGTCACCAAGACCAGAGCATTGCTGATCACAGTCTTGAGCTCCTGAAAGCAGGTCACCATCTCTTCAGATCATTCTATCGGACCTTTCACCTTCTGTGCTCCCTTAAGCCCCTGCAGTAAGGGCCTCTTGTAACTAGAATAGTCAAAAATCCATGATCTACAATAGTTACAGAGTCCCTTACTGCTGCATTTGTTTCACTGTGACTGGCTGGAGCATGTCCGGAACTGCTGTGGCTCTCTCTGGCATTACCTTCCTTCCTGTGGGTGATATCACTTGCCCCAACCCACTACCTCTGTCTGGGAGTATTACAATGTGTCTTTGTCCACTTTGTACCTTTCTCCGCAAGCAGGGTGAGGAGCGTTATTGAATCTCCACAACACTGCTCTTCTGAAGTACTACAGACTAGCAAATCATCCACGTGCTGGCCTACTGTACTGGACACATGTAAATTCCCAAAATCCATCTGAACTAACCGGTTGTAAACACTCCAAGATTCACAGTACCCCGGGGCAACCTTGTGTGCTCCAATCTCTGACCACAACACATAAACACTGTAAGGTACTGTGAATCAGGGTCTAAGGGGAGCTAGACAAATGCATTCTTTAAATCAATCACAGTGAAATGGGTTAACCAAGTCAGGATATTACAGAGAATGGTAGCAGGGTTCTGTACCACTGGGAACTCTGCCTCAAAAATGTTATTGCAAAGTCACAAATCTTGGACCATCCTCAACTGGTTCCTTCACCTTCTTCACAGGATAGAGGGCCATGTTACATGGAGTCACAGAAGGTTGTATTATGCCTTGCTTCAAAAACACCATATTGGTCTCATGCATCTCTTTGTCAACCTCTCTAGACATGGGGTACTACTTAACCCATGTTAGTATCGCAACAGATTTCAATTTTATCCACACTGCTCCATCACTCGTTAACAGCCCCACATCATTAGGATTTCTCATCCATAAATGGTCTGGCACCTTCCTCAAATCTTTCTTCCAATATGGCGATGTATTTCTAACAATGAGCATAATCTGCGGTACTTCCCTTTGGTCTGTTTCTTCACTGTCCTCAAGCAACTGATTATCAGACATGTCCCGTAGAGATAAGGTCGGACTGATGCACAAGACTGTGGCCACTGTCCACCTTTCTCATCAGTGCCCCAGAGAACCACCCTGTCTGTTATCACTACTGCTTCTAAGAGGGTTGTGACAATAGTGCCTGGTGTTATCTCCTGTGGATTTGCAGGCCAAAACAAGAATTCCCTGATCTCTGATCCCAGTACTCAACTCAACACAACCATTCCTCCATAAAAAACAAAGCTGAATGCAGAGGTACACCCATTACCTACAGTATGCATGCAAAAGTGCTGCTTCTCTTACCGCATACAAACCTGGAGTTGAGCATACTCTACCTTCTTCTGTGAAATCAATTGACATGTTGATCTTGCTTAGGATGTCTATGCCCTAGAGATTTGCCAGGGTATGTGTGCAATACAACAAGGGAGCAGATTTATTTGGTTTACCTGCCTTAATGGGTAGATCCTCTGTGTAAGGAACCGACAAGATAGCCCCAGAGAATCCCTGTATGTCCATTGTTTTGCCTGACAAGGGAACTCACCTTCCTTGGTGCAAGATGTCGTAGCCCTTGTATCGACCATAAAACAAAATGTTCAGTCACCTACCTGTACACCTATCTGGGAATCCTCTTCTGGATCGGCAGTAACAGAAAGGACTGGACACATCAGAGATCCCTGTGGACTGTCTTAATCCGGGTACATATTAGCACTGGGGTGCTGTAAAGGATTCCCTCCAAAAACACTTTCTCCAGTGTAGTGAGTGACCATTCCATGGGGTAAACGTCCAATCTGTGTCATACCAGATTCACTATGTCCCTGTTGTCCTGATTGTCCCTGCTGTCACTGTTGAGCTGGTAATCACTGCTCCTTCAAAAAAAGACTCCGAGTCACCAAGACCAGAGCATTGCTGATCACAGTCTTGAGCTCCTGAAAGCAGGTCACCATCTCTTCAGATCATTCTATCGGACCTTTCACCTTCTGTGCTCCCTTAAGCCCCTGCAGTAAGGGCCTCTTGTAACTAGAATAGTCAAAAATCCATGATCTACAATAGTTACAGAGTCCCTTACTGCTGCATTTGTTTCACTGTGACTGGCTGGAGCATGTCCGGAACTGCTGTGGCTCTCTCTGGCATTACCTTCCTTCCTGTGGGTGATATCACTTGCCCCAACCCACTACCTCTGTCTGGGAGTATTACAATGTGTCTTTGTCCACTTTGTACCTTTCTCCGCAAGCAGGGTGAGGAGCGTTATTGAATCTCCACAACACTGCTCTTCTGAAGTACTACAGACTAGCAAATCATCCACGTGCTGGCCTACTGTACTGGACACATGTAAATTCCCAAAATCCATCTGAACTAACCGGTTGTAAACACTCCAAGATTCACAGTACCCCGGGGCAACCTTGTGTGCTCCAATCTCTGACCACAACACATAAACACTGTAAGGTACTGTGAATCAGGGTCTAAGGGGAGCTAGACAAATGCATTCTTTAAATCAATCACAGTGAAATGGGTTAACCAAGTCAGGATATTACGGAGAATGGTAGCAGGGTTCTGTACCACTGGGAACTCTGCCTCAAAAATGTTATTGCAAAGTCACAAATCTTGGACCATCCTCAACTGGTTCCTTCACCTTCTTCACAGGATAGAGGGCCATGTTACATGGAGTCACAGAAGGTTGTATTATGCCTTGCTTCAAAAACACCATATTGGTCTCATACATCTCTTTGTCAACCTCTCTAGACATGGGGTACTACTTAACCCATGTTAGTATCGCAACAGATTTCAATTTTATCCACACTGCTCCATCACTCGTTAACAGCCCCACATCATTAGGATTTCTCATCCATAAATGGTCTGGCACCTTCCTCAAATCTTTCTTCCAATATGGCGATGTATTTCTAACAATGAGCATAATCTGCGGTACTTCCCTTTGGTCTGTTTCTTCACTGTCCTCAAGCAACTGATTATCAGACATGTCCCGTAGAGATAAGGTCGGACTGATGCACAAGACTGTGGCCACTGTCCACCTTTCTCATCAGTGCCCCAGAGAACCACCCTGTCTGTTATCACTACTGCTTCTAAGAGGGTTGTGACAATAGTGCCTGGTGTTATCTCCTGTGGATTTGCAGGCCAAAACAAGAATTCCCTGATCTCTGATCCCAGTACTCAACTCAACACAACCATTCCTCCATAAAAAACAAAGCTGAATGCAGAGGTACACCCTTTACCTACAGTATGCATGCAAAAGTGCTGCTTCTCTTACCGCATACAAACCTGGAGTTGAGCATACTCTACCTTCTTCTGTGAAATCAATTGACATGTTGATCTTGCTTAGGATGTCTATGCCCTAGAGATTTGCCAGGGTATGTGTGCAATACAACAAGGGAGCAGATTTATTTGGTTTACCTGCCTTAATGGGTAGATCCTCTGTGTAAGGAACCGACAAGATAGCCCCAGAGAATCCCTGTATGTCCATTGTTTTGCCTGACAAGGGAACTCACCTTCCTTGGTGCAAGATGTCGTAGCCCTTGTATCGACCATAAAACAAAATGTTCAGTCACCTACCTGTACACCTATCTGGGAATCCTCTTCTGGATCGGCAGTAACAGAAAGGACTGGACACATCAGAGATCCCTGTGGACTGTCTTAATCTGGGTACATATTAGCACTGGGGTGCTGTAAAGGATTCCCTCCAAAAACACTTTCTCCAGTGTAGTGAGTGACCATTCCATGGGGTAAACGTCCAATCTGTGTCATACCAGATTCACTATGTCCCTGTTGTCCTGATTGTCCCTGCTGTCACTGTTGAGCTGGTAATCACTGCTCCTTCAAAAAAAGACTTTGCTAGATTTTTCAGAACAAGCTTGGCCTCTGTCTTTTGTGTCTGCTCTATGCTCTCCTTTTTGGTCTCTTGCCTCCTTTTACAAAAATGCACAATATGTGCCTGTATTTATGGGCAACTCTTGGCTTCCATCCCCACTACTTTGCCTAGATCAAGCTGGACTTCTTTGGGAAGTCCCTTCTTTAGCATGTGGTACAAAATGGACACATTCTTATTCTATGCGTCTCCCTTCTCTGCCCTCCACATCTCCCAAATTAACAGGATGTGTGCATAAGGATCATGATTTAATGTTATCGTTTTGGCCAAAATAGAATTTATGTTGGGCATATCGGGCTACATAACCCACAGGGCCCTCCATACTTGTGGCCTGTAATTATTAAACGCGGATCCATTTTGGGTGTTTGTATCTAACTGAACTCCTGGATATCCTGGTCACCTCGCAAGCTCATCTGACTGTTCCCCCATCAGAGCTGTGAATATGATTTTCATGTCCCCTATAGCCAACATGACACTGGCAGTGTGTTTCTCTAATGCATAAATTAACTTCCCCGCCCGTGCAGTGTGTGAAGGAGTGTCTTCATCACAATATTTAGGTCCATGTGTGACCACGGGATATAATACGCCTTCCCCTGACCCTTCTGGAGCAAAGGAAATTTAGTAACACCTGCCTTTACTGGGGCTATCTCTGGCTTCTCCTTTCTGCTCACTATGGCCATACGAGTAGCACAACATGTCCTAAGACCCTATGGTGTGATCCCTGTCACTGCTGCTAGAGATGGAGGTGGGGCTACTGCCCCCTGTTCTCCTCACCCAACATCCGATTCCCATTCATCTTTGTCTCCTTCTCATGTTATCAAATCCCCTGGAGTTTCTACGGGTTGGGAAGCATACTCTCCACTACCATAGGGTGCCGGTTACCAGTCCCTTTGCTCAAATCCTGCACCCATAGCAACACTTCAGTCCTCAAGATCTACGTTGACCTCCTGGATAACTGACCTATCGAATCTAACAAAAATGTGTCCATGCCTCTGCCATCCTTCTTCTTCATCCTTTACCTGCCTATTAACTGTTTCCCATTCTTCTCTCTTCTCTGCTGTCGTCACCATACTACCTCTTCTTCCAGTAGCCTCAATGCTTTTTCCAGTTTTTTCTCTTCCTGTGTCTCCACAACCATTCACAGCCTATCTTCTGTCCTAGCGTTTGAAGGAAAAGTCTCCCTTTTTCTCTCATTCTCAGCCTTTTGCCTAGTCTTCTGGTTGCCAGTCTCACTCTTTCTCGAACTTCCACCCTTAATCTTTCTGCTAACTTATCACTAGGGGGAGTTATTCCTTTTCTGCTCTACATTCTCAACCTTCGTGCGGCCGTAACCATTGAATGAGGTACCCTTCCACTTACCTTAGTATACCATTTTTTAGGGATCGTAGTTGATAAAGGCATCACCTGTGTCCACCTTGAAACCACTGAAGTGGCCGCTGGAGATAAGGGAGGTCCGTACTCAGGGTCTGTATACCCTTCTCCGGTGATAAAGGATAGCACCCATATGGTGTGTGTGGAAGGTATTCTTACACCCTCCTTTCTCACTCTTCCTCTGAGACTTTAACTTTATGGCCTTACCGTCCTTCTCATACATCCTCTATTACCCTTAGTTTCCCACAGCCATTCTCGATGGTCCTTTAAAATCTTTACTTTACAGCCAGGAAGTACCTGACACAAATTATACAGTGGAGTCTCCATACACCAAACCCAGTCTAACTGTAACAATTTCACTTCAAAATAAATGAATTCAAAAATAGAAGCCAAGCCCGGGGCACAACATTTCAATCCAAGGAACCTCCTTTTTGCCTCTTTCTAGTTTCATAATCTTCCTAACAATCACTCAGCTCGTTCGCTTTCACCACAATCACCTCACTTAGCTATTCACTTTAATTATATTTCTAACACTTACACATAAAACAGCATATCATCAAAAGACACAACGCCGACCGAAATCTTCGAGATATCTCCATCAGTCAAGCATAAAAGGAGCGCAATATGTTTCACTAAAACACTGCTGCTCTCGCCCTCTTCATCACTAATGCAGTATTTTCTACTACAATACCATCTCTCCCCGACTAAAGGAAGATACCCTTCACTGCTCCAACTAACCAAGAAAAACAAAGTCAATACAGAATGAAAGGTGCAAAAGTATTCTCCATAAAGGGACTACGGTGGACTTTCTATAAGATAACATCTCACCCCTAGGTGAGGGGTCCATCCAACCAGACAAGCAAGCTGAAGGATGTCAGGGCGAACCTCACAATGGACGTGTTGGTGCGGATACCACCTCATATCTCTAAAATAACAAACTAGGTAATAAATATATATAAGAAACTTACAACATAAAACGGTTCATTCAATCTTCCAAAACACTCACCCTTTTGATCCCTCATCTCGTCTAACTACATAAATGCACGCGTTCCTTACCCTTACTAACCCCTTAAATCAAAGAAAAACTCTCTTTTTCCACTATTACCCCTTCTTTACATGCCGAAAGTGCACCCACATGGAAATGTACCCCAGAGTGCTCCAAAGTGCTGCTTCTTCAATTGTACCTGTACATGTGGACCACAGTACCACGCCTCCAGGGAGCAGACATGCCTCTAACCAATATGGTGCCTGTGGACCTCTCCTTTTACCATGCAAGTAAGACTGGTCCCCGCAGTGAAGTGCTGCAGCTGAATTCTGGGGATAGGAAACCCCCAACATCTCAGAAGGTCTGGTGTATTGTTATGTTATGTTACTTGGCATTTATATAGTGCTCTATTTATCATTGGTATGACCTCAAAGCGCTGGTAGGTTAAACGCCCTCAGGACCGTAGTTCTGGTCAGTAGAGAGAGATAGTGTCATAGGGTGCGTGGGTGCACCAGATATGTGTGCAGCTGATGTAATTGCCGGATAGTAGCTGCATTCTAGCGTTAGTGTGGTGCTGAAGATATCAGTTGGTTTTGTGCAATCTGGTGGGTGGACACTCAAACTGGGCTCTGGCTGCGTTAGGCCAGAAGGACGCATATGTGAGCAACTAGGCTGGAATGTGCTTGGCTAGCTGCGTTTTATAGGGTGATGAGGTGTTCATGGGGTTGTGTTCGTATGCGAACAGCTAGGCCGAATTAATCAGGGTTATAGCTGTGTTCTAGTTGAATGATGGTGGATAGTAGAGGGTGAGCATAGTGATGTGATATGATGGTTATCTTTAAAGCACCCGAGACCAGGCACATGAACAGGATGGCAAGGAAGAGAGCGACACACAGACACATAGAGACAGGGGCCGGGCTTACAGCGACAGGAGGGAGGACAAGGATATATAGCAACAGCATGGGGAACAGGAAAGCAGAGCACACAGTGATACACGTGTGGGGCATGTTAACATTTACATTCGCATTTCTATCCCGATGTGATTCAGGCTAGTGTTCACAGCTCCACCCAAATGTGGATCTATCTAGAAGCTACTCAGGCTAACTTTCGCAATCCTGTCAGGTCTGGTGCAGGCTAATGCTCACAATTCCAACTAAATGTGGCATTGCCAGCATTCACAATCTAGTATGGGTCTGGCACAGGCTAATGTTCACAATTCCAACTAAATGCGGCATTGCCAGCATTCACAATCCTGTCCGAGTCTGGCATAGGCTAAGGTTAATGCTCACAATTCTAACGAAGTGTGGCATTGGTATCCTTCACGATCCTGTCTGGGTCAGGTGTAGGCTAATGCTCACAATTCTAACGAAGTGTGGCATTGCTAACATTCAGAATCCTATCTATAAGTGCAGCATTGCTAACAATCACTGTCCTACCTAGGACTTGCATCGAAGTGTGGCACATGTTACCATTCACAATTTCACCTAAGTGTGGGACATGATAATATTTACAAAATGTATCAATTTATACCCAAAGTAACACTTACAGTAACACATATCCCTTTCTCATTAACTGCACTAGATCCATATAAAATTGCAAGATTGCATCACTATCGCTGTTCCCCTAGTCTCCAGTATGGCGTGCACAGGGTGTACCCCTCATTTTCATTGGAACCTTTATCGTCCACCCCAATAAATTCTAAATATGCTCTATAGTCCATTACCCTATAGGTCACACATTATCTAAAACACATTCCCCTAAACACGTGACCTACTACATCATCACTACAAAACTCAGGAGGTGATTGGCAACCAGGTATATTGTTACCATGATACATTTCTAGAATGAGTAATTGTTCGTAACCATCACATGATGTGCACCCCTCCATCGAACCTTGATCAAAGTGTCAATAGCAATGTCAACTCTGCCTTCTTAATACAATGGCCTCCTCATTATACCAGACCCTGTGGCATGCACAGACATCTCCCTGCCCTTGCATATACATTTATTGGCATCACCTCTACTCCTCCCATCCAAATCATTGTATAGCCCTAGCACATTCCCCCTTATCTCTCTCGGAACCCAGGTACCCATGAATGACATTGGGGGCACCGCTCTTATATTTGAATTTTGTTTATTTATTGATCCTTAGAGTGTAGCGCCTGCAGTTCAAATAGGATGGCCGCTCTTCGGGTGAGGACATTAGTGCTCTAAATCTTCACCAGGCCTCTTGGCAACACGAAACACCATGCACTGTTCAGATGAATTCAACCTTCAAAGGGCGCACCCCCACTCTTCCTCCCTGGACCTTTACTTTACTTTACTTTACAAATATTTATAGTGCGCCCCTTAGACCCGGAGGCATGAGGGCACCGACAAGATAACAAACTAAAGAAAAAGCAATAAAGGTGATACCACTGTTAGCTGAGATGGCATAAGGCTAATTAAGAAAGTCGAGTCCATAAGTTTAAGAAAATAGTAAGGTTTTTAGGTCTTTCTTAAATGCTGTCAGGGTGGATTGGCTGGCTTCTTAGCGCTAACGGGAGCTGATCCCAAAACTTGGGTTCCGCCAGAAGAAATGCCCCATTCTCAGCTTTCTTTGTTCTGCTGCATGGAAGGAAAAAGTAGTTCTGGCTGAAGGACTTAAGTGCGCTGCCATTGACTTTCTCAGTAATATGAGCCTGCAGGTATGAGGGCATAATGCCACGTCTACATTTAAAAGTAATAACCAGGAATCTGAACCTGGCATGAGCCTCTACCGGCAGCCAATGCAGGGAACGCCTGGCCTGAGACACAAGTTTGTGGAGAGATAAGCCAACTACAACTCTAACAGCCCCGTTTTGTACAATCTGGAGTCTGTTTAAATCAGATTTGCAAAGGCTGACCAATAAACTACTGCAGTAGTCGATGTTTGCCCCAATAATGGCTCTAGCTATAGTTTCTGAATTAGCTTGAGAGATAAGGGGACTAAGGTGCGATAGAAGTTGAACATAGTAGACAGAGGTAGAAACTACGCTGGCCACATGAGACCTGATGGAGAGTGTCTGGTCAAGAACCACCCCCTGAATGTTTAGTTTGGGTAAAGGGGAGATATTATCATCCCCAAGCCTGAAAGATCTATAGGTCGGATCTGGCTTGGCTATTGCGACTGAGTTGCCCACAATCATCAATTCAGTCTTCCCTTTGTTCAAGGCAAGGTTGTTAAAGATCATCCATTTCGCAGTGAGTGTAAAACTCTGTTTAGTTTCTGTTCGTCCCGCGAGTGAACACCTGAAAGAGGGACGACACACTGGGTGTCGTCTGCATAGTTCGAGAACATCACCCCTTCCTGCTCCAAAATGGAGAAGAAAGGGGCCATGAAGATATTATAAAGGCAGGGGGAAGTGCAAGCCTCCCATGGAACCCCAAAGAGGACAAGAATCGGAGTGGCCCTCTACCTTCTCGGAGCATACCCTACTGTGCCTTTTCTCCAAAAAAGACGAAATCCCGGACACTGCAGCAGGGAAGAAATTAGCAACCTCGGCCGTCTAAGTTGAACGCAGCTGACTGGTCCAATGACATTAGAAGGGAAAGAGAGTCCTTATCTAACCTTCCTAGTAATCTAGACTTCAGATCAAGCAAAGAGGTCTCCGTGCCAAAGCTTTGTCTGAAGCCAGATTGGTAAGGATTCAGAATACGGTATTGGTTTTAATGTTGGGAAATCTGACCATCGGCAACCCGATCAAGCATTTTTAACAAAAACTGGGTGATTGTTATTGGACGGTAGTTAAGGGGATTATCCACTGGTAACCCAGGTTTTTTCATGATGGGTGTGACCATGTCTTGTTTAAGGTAATCAGGGACCTTACCCTCGTGCAGCGAGGCATTCACAAAAGTGCAGATTGATTTTATGAGAGACGGTGGGCACATTTGAATAATCAGTGATGAACAAGAGTCACCCCTACATCTGGTTGCCTTTAACTGTTTGATGACCTTCTTCAATGCCTCCTCCGATATAGGCTGGAAATTTAATTGGGGAATGACCGGATTACGCCTAAAATGCTTCTTATAACTGTAATCCGCCGCCGGCGGTGAGGCCTCTTTTTTTCAGAGTATATCCTTTCTGATACCAAGGAGTTTGTTTTGCAGCCCAATTTGTATTTGTTGGCACCAAGTAGCATCTTTTATTACTGATTGGGCAGAGGGCTGTGGGACGATCTCCTGTTCTTTTAGGACTTTAAAAATGTCCTTCACGTCCGACTGGGTGTTGATAACTCTTGCATTATGGAAGTTCTTTTTGGCTTCCTATATGGCAAGTTTATAGGCGTTGGCTAACATTTTATAAGCTGTTAAGGAAGAGAGGCTAGGTCATACTTTCCAGAAATAAAACACCTTCAGGGTCTGGGATTTATGTTTTCGGAGCTCTGCCATAAACCAAGGTATACTTTTGTTTCCCTCTATATTATTTTTGCTTCAGGGGGGCGAGTACATTAGTAATACTGGACATATTTGAGACTAGGCTGGATGACATTACATGAAGAGGAGTTGAATCCGAAGAACTGAGAGTGCCATCAATTAGAGGTTCAATATTATTGAGAGTGAGGTGTTTCAGATTACGTAACTGGATAGTCCTGTTCAGCTTGTTCTTTCCTTTCAGTGGAAAGGGTACAGAGAGAGAAAAATGCACAAAAGCGTGTTCCGACCAAGGGCAGGATAATGTGTGGACGTTTTGGCACGTGTTAGGGAGAATTCTCTAGAATGGCAAATTTCCCTTACCTTATGAGTTTCTAGGATTTATTCTTTTCACCTGGTAAGAGTGTGAGCCTTTTTTCCCACTCTTACATGTGTATTTGGCTATGTGTTGTACATTTTTATGTGTTCTTGGACTGTGGAGCCTCACCAACTCCATAAGCATCATCTTTTTACTGTGTGTTACACAGCACCTTTAGTGCAGTAACACAGGGTTGTCTTTTTCAGACTTCCCACTGAAACTCAATTTTTCTGGGACTGACTACTGTCTCCCAGAAACATGTAAAGTTGCCATTGACTTTATTAGTCTTTTTAAATCACAGACCCAGTGCAAACTATCTTACATAGAGTACTGAAAAGGGTTAATAGTTATCTATTATGGAACATTGTTTCGTTACCCTTTCTTTAAGATTTGGCTGGTGGCAGTGGTAGCTTCCCTATTTTTTCTACCGCAGTCTATTTAAATAGCCTTGGTACTGTTTTAGGCTAAGTTAGTATCCTCGAACTATAAACCCGCTGGACCCTTTTGATTTTATTTCGGTTCCAGTTGGGTTTATTTGCAAAGACAGCGTGGTGAGCTAGTAGATAGCTGACATATTTAGGTGTGTGAGATGGAATCAGAGAAGTGTCGCAGTAAAAGGCGTGGTCCAGGGGCTAAGGAAGCAGGATTTCTGCCATGTTGGATTTTAAGGCACATTACAGGATGCGTTTGCGAAAGTATAAGAAACAGGCCTAATGTGGAGCTGTGACTCTGTCCAGTTGATTGAGAGATGAGTCCCTCTTCCATACCCCCAGAGAGAGGTCATGCTGCCCAGGTCGCAGGCAGCTGAGCTGGGCCCACAATAGTTAATTGAATGTAGCTGTAGAGCTCAGAGGAGCTGGGAACGGAATGTAAGGTTGGACAGATTGGAGGGCAGAGGTGGGGGTGTAGACTTTATTTTTTAAGAGGCCAAATATATTTGGGAGACTCAGGAACACATTTTGGAGGGTATAGAATCCCTACACAGTAAAGTTGGCATGAATGCAGAGTCGACGATTAATATACTCCCATTATATTGACCCCCCTCACAGAAGGTAGTTCTTATTGAGGCACTCAATAATTACTTGTTACCTCTTTTGAAACCTTCCTCGCGTTTCATTCTTCTGGGAGATTTCAATTACTGGTTCCGAAATGCTGAGGACCATCATGCTGCCGAATTACAACAGTCATTGTTAGATATAGGGTTGGAACAACACGTTCTTTCTCCTACCCATCTCCTCAGCCACACTTTGGACTGGCTTTCAGTTCTTAACGTTACGTGCTGTTAGGCAGAATCATATGCCGTACCCTTTGGGAACACCACACACAATTAAGACTACAAGTGACAGTACAAATTCACCATTGGTACAAGCCTATACTACACAGTAAAGTGGTAGCGCCTAAGTAGAGCCTTAGCCACAGCCTGAGCCGTAACAGTTCTCATAGGTATAGCTTCTGGGTATCTTGTAGCATGGTCTACTACAACCAGGATAAACCTGTTCCCTGAAGATGTGAGAGGGTCAAGGGCACCAACAATGTTGATGCCCACCCTCTCAAAAGGAACTCCCACCACTGGGAAAGGCACCAGGGGTTCCACATTCTTGGCTCCACTCTTGCCAGAGGTTTGGCAAGTGTGGCAGCTCCTACAGAATTTGTAAACTTCTGAACCCATTTTAGGCTAGTAGAAGTATAAGGAGAGCCTTTCCTTGGTCTTTTTGAAACTCAAATGACCAGCCAAAGGTATCTCGTGGGCAAACTGTAGGAACTGGAGTCTGCTAGCAAGGGGCACTACAATTCTTTTGCAGTCCCCAGGGATAAACTCAGTTGGTTCACTGTAGAAGAGGCCATCTTCCCAGCTTAACCTATGCTTTCCAACTTCTTGCCCATCAAGTTGGTTAGCAGCCTGTTGTCGAAGACCCTCGAGAGTAGGACACTCTTTTTGTCCTCTGCTGAAGTCTGCCCTGTTGTGTCCACATACTGCCAGTAAAAAATGCAGCTCAGGATGGTCAACAGGGTCAAGATCTCCAACCAAAACAGTGTCTTCTTCCAGATCTGACTCCTCAGAAACTGGCTCTTCCACACAAGATTGCACCTCACACTCTGCCTCAGCAGGTGGAGGGATCACAGGGGTGATCTTGGACAATCTTGGGGATGTCCTTGTTGGTAACACAGTGGTGCTGTCTGACATTTTCTTGAGGTCTTGGGGTTTCCTTTTGCCTCTTTCTTTCCAGAAATAGCAGTGAGCAAATCCTGTGGAGTGGGAGTGATAGTTTCCTCTATCAACTCCTCTGGAGAGCCACTCAAGGTCCTCTCCCTATCAGACCTAATGAGCTCCTGTTTCGTCTTACTGGGAGGTCTGGGGGTACTTTACACGGCTCCAAGAGTTTTCAGGTCATTACCCAACAGAACTCTGCCAGGCACTTCCCTCTGCACACTAACAGGTATTTTGACAGTCATATCACTACACTGGATGAGAACTGGTAACTGGGGAAGCATTTGCACAGGGACTCCAGCTAACTTGCTGAGGTGTTTGGGTTCCTTAGCAAAATCATCCACCTTGAAAAAACATTCATCAACCACAGTTATGCTGGCTCCAGTGTCTCTGATGGCAGGGGTCTCCTGTCCATTCACAAGAACACTATCTTTATAATACTCTTTAGTATTATCTGGGATGAAATTATAGACATCTAAGTTCTCTTGTTCCCACAAGCCCCCGGACACTAAAGAAACACTAGCTGAGACTCTCATGGGTTCATCAGCCAGTAGAGGAAAGTTTCCACTTGCCATAGGTACTTCTTCCTCTGAGGAGAAGGCTAAGGAGACAGTGTGGTCCTGAAGGTTTACCCTTACATCTGGGATCCCCTTTCACATGGTCAGTTCACCCACAACCATAACATTTCCCAAATGTCTTGATGAATGGGGGTTTGTTCTGACCTCCATCCGGTTTGGGTGCAGATGGTGCACTAGCCTGATTCAGTTTTCCCTGTGGTTTACCCATATGTTGTTGTTTGTGGCCCTCTTTTGGATTGGAGGTATTAGAATTCTCTGTGTTATCTTTGTGGTAGTTTGCTGTTCCAAGGAGATTCGCTTTTTCTGGAGGAACGTTTATTTGCTGGTGTATTTACTCGGCACTGCGAGTCACTCAGGGCTCTTTCCGAGGCATGCTCGCTTCCTGGAGGAGGCGGAGCCAGCTGGCAATCACGTGAGCATCCACGTGACTTTGGTCAACCACAAAGAGCAGCCCCAACCGCCCGAGCGGTGTAGTTTACTGTGCCAAGGAGATTTGCTTTTTCTGGAGGAACGTTTATTTGCTGGTGTATTTACTCGGCACTGCAAATCACTCAGGGCTCTTGCCGAGACACGCTTGCTTCCTGGAGGAGGCAGAGCCAGCCGGCGATCACGTGGGCATCCACATGACTTTGCTCAACCACAAAGAGCAGCCCCAACCACCGTTGCGGCGTTGAGCCCGGCTGCGGAGTAAAGGGCGGTGCATTCTACTTTTACCAGAACTGTTTTGCTGCTGTTTGGCTCTGGGTGGCCCTAGATTCTGGAGGTAACTGGAGGTAATTACGTAACTTAAGTTCTTTTGCAAATTCTCCAACTACAACCTTGTAGGACATTGGGTGTCTGTGAAGGAGTTTTCTTTGAGCCCTTTTATTGTCCTACAATTACTGGTATTTAACCTATTGATATGTATGGTATTCACTCGGGATTTCCTTTAATGTTTGCCTAACTCCAAAGGTGGAAATAGGTTTGGACTATCTGCTGCTTTTAGTTGGACACTGTGGATGAGTGACGGACTAAGGCTGCTCCTCAAGCCATCGGGCGTTCCCATGGCAGTGCAAACATATCACATATTTTCTATTTCATGTCGTAGTGATTTCTGAAAATTTTGATTGTCATACAGATTTTTTTTCTTTCAAACTGCCGTCTTTCCCAGCTGTTTTATGTATAATTGCTTTTTCTTTTTTTTAAGAGGTTGCAAGTTGTACTCTCATCTTTCTTTTTACCGAAAAGGAGTGTTCCCTTACAATCATATGATCAGAATATGACTGCACTTAGAAGCGGGTTTGAAACTGTTGAGAGTCAAGAGAATTCAATCGGGCTCTCCGATACATTGTGAGGTGCCTATTAATATAGATCATATGGAAAATAAGGTTGCCTCTAATGTATCTGCTGAAAATAATAATGAAAATCTTAACTATAGTCTTGAAGTGAGTGTGGAGGGATTACCCATTACTGATCCTGCAGCCTTGGAGGCTCAAGCTCCTATTGAGGGGAATTTAGACATACTAGATATGGAGGCCACTGGGGCTCATAGGGTCATGTTGGTCTCTAGACAGGAATTTACGGATGAAGAATGTCTTCAACAAAGTTTAATTGGTATTAGAAGGGTGGTCCGTTTTCATGCTTCCACTCCTCTTCAGAAGATGATTTTAAGTGGGAAAATGCAACCTGGGCAAATCCATGACTCTGATTTATTAAAAATGAATATGATGGGAAATAATAAGGGAAAATATCCCTTTGGCACTAAGCAGTTCACTCATATCTCACCAGCAGTATTTATTTTTGGGAAGGGTAATCAAGATAAGATGCAATGTGTTACTAGTCCAACCCAGTCTGAGCATGGTAGTTGGGGAGAACAAATTAAAGGGACACCCATGTGCTCCAAGCATAATCTTAATCGACCTATTGGGGAGTGTGATTTGGACGACTCTTTTTTGCTTATGGCAGATGCTACGGGTGATCTGTTAAAAGAAATTATTGATTTGGAGATACCGGCAGGTAGATTTCTATCTAAGGATAAGGGGGTGAGGAGCTTATCAGAGGGGGCACCGAGTGGCACACTCCCACAATTTAGAGATACTAGCATGATGGGGAAACAACAAGAGGGTAAACTACAATCCCACATTAGACCAACATTAGAGACACCCAAAACCTCTATACATAGGAAGATATTTTATACTCAAATGGATAAGGAAGGGTACCTTTGACCTAAAACAGTGGATAGAGCTACTGAACCCCATCAAACAACACTGGAAAGTAACTATGTAGCTAAAGACAAACATGAAATACCCCGTTTGGGTAGGAAGGATAGAGGAGATTGTCTTCTACCCCTCCCATCTAACCTTCATATTAGTTTGAATTTGGCTTACAGGGGATCAACCTACCACTTCAAATAAAGGGATAGTGGACCTAGATTTCTCTGGCCAAGGAGGTAAAAAATCCAGTAATAATTGTCAAATCACTGTTACCAATGTTTATGTGTACCTGGGCATGATTATATCCAATCAGTGTGCGTATGACCAGTATAATAAACAAGGGCTGCATAAATTGCAAATGTCTATCTCACAAGCCCGCATTATTAAAGCCAGATACTGTAAATTCTCTATCTCACCAATAATTACTTATTTCAAACTAAAAGTTGTTCCTGTTATTCTGTATGGTGCAGAGACCCAGAAAATAATGTCCTATTCTTATTGGGCTCTGAGGGAAGGTCGATTCTGGAGGCAGGTTTTAAATTTGCCAAATTCTCAACCACTGCCACTCTTGAGATATGAAATGGGTTTAATTTCGGTTTATGCAATTTATAAATAGAAATGATGTGCACTATATCGCAAATGTCTATTGAACCAATTGACAAAAGGAATGACCAACATTATTTCTACCTACTTACTGAGTTCCCCGGATAACTTTCCAAAAGCATGGCGTTTAAAAATTCAGTCTATTTTGGAAAAGGCCCAGGTACATGCAATCTTGTTAATGGAGAACCCAAATAGAGCAAAAACAAAAATCTGGGAAGCTAACTGGATATATACTCATCAGGCTTGTGCCAATTAAAAAAACTTTTTGGAATATCCGTTTGAATTGAAACGGTGCAAGAGTGTGGCAGATGATATGGTGAGGTCACCCAGCCCCAGCCATCGAGATGGCTTTATGAGATATAGGCTGAATCTATGGTTGACAAATGATATACTGAACAGACGTAGCAATGATGGTATTGTTTTGCATTGTCGCTTCTGTAAACAATATGCAGAAACTCTTCATATTTATTTTCTGAATGTGATGAATTGCTATTAGTCCGTTGTGTTCATTTTAATCCTCTATTTATGGAATACCAGGTCTTGACATCAGAGAAATTATGGGATTTGTTATTTTATACCAAAAGAAAGGCAGTGAGATACGCTGTTGTAAATTACCTTCATCAATTGAAACTAGCAAAGTATGTAACGTTGGAATGATTGTATAGAGCCCTGCACAATTTTCAAGGTGGACACGTGGAAAATCCTGATTGATTGTTTTAGATGATCTGGTAGTCGATTTTTATTATATAAGATTAAGAGGGTTTCTTTTATTATCTTATCTTCATTGCAATATTGTCTTTTTTTAATGTATTGTCAAGTTGAAAGGTCTCGAGTTTCTCGTGACCAAAACAACTAATAATAAAAATTAAATAAATAAATAATTACGGAAAGGAATTGAGCTGTCCAGATAGTCCTTCTGTCCTCTTGGATGTTATTGCAGAAGCAACAGTAGGGCTTATTCAAGAACAGGATTTGGGAAATCTTAGTGCCCAGGAACACGGGAGGGAAATATCTAAGGAGGGGGAATGTTTGAATATTAGCAGTGAGGACACCATAATTATCCAACGTACTCCTCCTAAAAAGGGGCAAAAATGTAAACAAAAGACAAAACATAGAGAGAAAAAACCAGTAGACCCAGCATTAGAACAGGTGGAATGACGAATCCCGATGAAATAGGTCCCGTTAATAGCTCTGATTATAACATTAATGAGGTGCCACAATCCCCAGTGTATGGACGTAAAAAAGCAAAAAAACAGGTTAGGATGATTAACAAAACTAGAAATAGGCCTAACACTAAAATTAAAGGTAGAAATTACAATCTTAAAGCAATTAGAAATATTCCTGTTCAAGAAGAGCATGACGATAGTGGGGTAGCGAAGGGCCTTAATAGGGAAGAGAGTCATGTGCGGGGGGAGGTCTCCAACAAAGGCTCTTTAGTTAGGGGAGAAAAAAATACCAACCCTAACATGGACAAGAATAATTTATTGAAAATGGGGCAAGAGTGCCCGCAAACTAAACAAACTAAGATGACAGCCTTTGGTAAAATAACCAGCACCAAACATGCCAGAACATCAATAGGCACGCAACAAATTAAGCTCCTTCCCATTGCCCAAATAACAACACCTATAGTATGTTCCACTATTCCCTCCCTCAATGGGCCAATTGGTATGGTTGAAAGCGGGAGTGGTTCAAACCTCAATAATATGGGGGAAAGCCCATTAGAAACACAGTCTTCTAAAATACAGGACTTTCAAGGAAATGTATTGATTAAACCCTTTGTTGATAACACAAAGAAGCAATCTATCTTGGGCCAGCCCCTTTCAAAGACCTATACAGGGAAAATCTTGGGTTGGATCAATAATAATAAAACAGACTCCCAGGTCAGTTTAAATAGAACACATCTTTTAAACTTGTTCAAAAAAATTCCTTTATTACGGGCTATAACAACAGATGATATAGATGCTATTTCTCTACCCAATCATAATAACCATCAAATGGTAAGCTGCTTTCACTCAGTGATGGTAGTAGACATGGTGCGTGCCCAAGAAAAAAGAAAAAAATCTCAACTCTTTGGGTTACGATCTATCTACATTAGCAGATGACAAAGAGGCTGATAATTTCCTTCAGTATAAGGAACCGATTAACATCCAAACGCAACAAATCGCACAATTGGGTAAAAATAAAGTAGACAATTCTGATCCAGGGTTGGTTTTAATTTCCAGCCTTCTTAATAGTGGTCAGGATTGGTCATGGTTGCAACCAGCGCTTAAAACTTTAGAGACACTTAGACAGGACAATGGGTGTTCCTAACAGCTTTAATATAGATGTGATTTCATGGAATTCATGTGGGGGAGTACATTTGAATACATTTCTGACCAAAAAAGAAAACTATACTTGCCCCCGTATTTATTTTTTCCAGGAAACTATGATGTTGCCTGATATGTATATAGAAGGTTTCTATTCTTTTTCTTCATTTGCATCAAGGGGATAGCTGGTCGGCCTAGTGGCGGTTTGATTACTGCTGTTGATCGTAATTTGGGATTTCATGGCAATGTGATTTTTAGGAGTGATTGGCTTTTGGGTATTGTTCTTTCATCAGAGAATAATGTAGATCAGATCCTCCTTTTGAACTATATTGGAATCTACTAAAAGTAACCATTGATATAGTGGAAGACTCTCTTGGAGAAATTCACTGAGGTTGGATTGAGAAGGGGTTTGGAAATTGTATTATCTTAGGAGGTGATTTTAATTCGGCTTGTGCTGAGGGCTCTATGTTAAATGAAAGAGGGGTGATCCCGAGATTGCTTCACCCTAACCTTAAGAGAGGTATACGGTGGGATAACTTTCTTGATCATTGGGATATGGGGCTCCTAGATCATGCCTCGAATTGGAATTTACCCAAATATACCTGGAAAAGAGGAAGTAACAGTTCCAAAATTGACTTTTTCTATGTATCTAATAGTTGGAAGCAAGCATGTGGAAAATTGACACTTATGGAGGTAGAGTTGGGTGATCACATTCCCCTACGCTTTTCTCTTTTACTTCCAAACTTTGGTAATTATGTTAATCCTATGTTTTTGGGCCTAAGGGCGGAAAATAATGGGAGAAGGATTACATGGAATAAGAATATAATTATGAAATTTAATACCTTGGTTTTGGAGAACCTGTCCCTAGTGTTGCATCAAATTAGTAGGGAAGAGGATATTGACAGGGTAATTCATAGAATTTCGCACAAAAGTGGCGCACGCGGCTGGCGCAAAGAGTGCGCGTGTGAATGTCTGTGCCAGCTGCGTGCGCTAAAATCGATTTCCGCGCACAGCGTATTCATGGATTTTAGCCTCCAAAACCAGCCGTGGTGCAGAGTGGTGCATTGACCCTGCAGCAGCGCCAGTTACACCCCCAAGAACGCCCTCGCGCAAGGAAAGGCCATCAAAATTCCCAATTCAGCGCAAAGGGCTGCGCTAACCCTGGACCAGTTTACAGGGCTGCCAAACAGCAAATGCCAAGCGGGGAACGTGTATTACTGGGGTGCGTGTGAAGTTTCACACACGAAAGGGCCTGTGCGAGTGTGGTACGTGTATTACTGGGGTTCGTGGGAATTTCACATGCGATTTCAGCAGGGTAAGTGTATTACGGGGTTCGTGGGAACTTTCACACGTGAAAGGGCCTGTGCGAGTGGGGTACGTGTATTACGGGGGTGCGCGGGAACTTTCACACACGATTGGCCTGGGTACGTGTATTTCAAGGGTGTGTGGGAAGTTTCACACGCGATTGGCCTGTGTACGTGTATTTCAGGGGTGCACGGGAAGTTTCACATGCGATTGGCCTGGGTATGTGTATTTCGGGGGTGCGCGGGAAGTTTCACACGCGAATGGCCTGGGTACGTGTATTTCAGGGGTGCGTGGGAAGTTTCACACGCGATTGGCCTGTGTACGTGTATTTCAGGGGTGCGCGGGAAGTTTCACACGCAATTGGCCTGGGTACGTGTATTTTGGGGATGCACGGGAAGTTTCACAAGCGATTGGGCCTGGGTACGTGTATTTCAGGGGTGCGCGGGAAGTTTCAAACGTGATTGGGCTTGGTAGTGTATTTCAGGGGTGCTCGGGAAGTTTCACACGCGATTGGCCTGGGTACGTGTATTTCAGGGGTGCGCAGGAAGTTTCACACGCGATTGGCCTGGGTACGTGTATTTCAGGGGTGCGCAGGAAGTTTCACACGCGATTGGCCTGGGTACGTGTATTTCAGGGGTGCGTGGGAAGTTTCACACGCAATTGGCCTGGGCACGTGTATTTCAGGGGTGCGCGGGAAGTTTCACACGCGATTGGCCTGGGTACGTGTATTTCAGGGGTGCGTGGGAAGTTTCACACGCGATTGGCCTGGGCACGTGTATTTCAGGGGTGCGCGGGAAGTTTCACACGCGTTTGGAGTAGGGTACGTGTGTTACCGGGCTGTGCATGAAGTTTCACACGCGATTTTGCTGTCAGAGCGGGGAACGCGTATTTCGGGGGTGCACGGGGAGTCCTACACGTGAACTGGCAGTGTCGGTCATCCCAGGTGTTCCCTCTACACCCTCCACGGCCCCTGCAGGCAGACCTCACCACAGGGGACTACCCCGCACCCCTGGTCATGTCCCGCAGGCAGCCCATCCACCATGGGCATGCACCCCAGCCAAGCCACCTGTCCGCTTGCACCACTGATCACCAACTCATGTCCCCTTTAACCCCCACCCCCCAGCAGTGCAGGGCACCTGCCAGCAGGCCCCCACTCATGTCCCACTCATGTCCCCCTGCACCCCCACCCCCAGCAGTGTGGGGCACCTGCCAGCAGGCCTCCACTCATGTCCCACTCATGTCCCCCTGCTCCCCCACCCCCCAGCAGTGCGGGGTACCTGCCAGCAGGCCCCACTTATGTCCCACTCATGTCCCCCTCCACCCCCACCCCCCAGTAGTGTGGGGCACCTACCAGCAGGCCCCCACTCATGCCCCACTCATGTCCCCTTGCACCCCTACCCCCCAGCAGTGTGGGGCACCTGCCAGCAGGCCCCCACTCATGTCCCCTTGCACCCCCACTCCCCAGCAGTGTGGTGCACCTGCCAGCAGGCCCCCACTCATGTCCCCTTGCACCCCCACCCCCCAGCAGTGTGGGGCACCTGCCAGCAGGCCCCCACTCATGCCCCACTCATGTCCCCTTGCACCCCCACCCCCCAGCAGTGCGTGGTACCTGCCAGCAGGCCCCCACTCATGTCCCACTCATGTCTCCCTGCACCCCCAGCCCCCAGCAGTACGGGGCACCTGCCAGCAGGCCCCCACTCATGTCCCACTCATCTCCCCCAGCACCTCCACCCCCCAGCAGTGCGGGGCACCTGCCAGCAGGCCCCCACTCATGTCCCCCACAACATGTCATCACAATCCACAATCATGGGCCTAATGGCCACCCAAATCCCACCCCACGCCACCCCAGTCGAAACACACAACCAAGTATTACATACACCCCACATTGAAATCCCCATCACATGAAACATCCCAAATGGCAAGTATGCACATCAATACATGTCCATCACACACACACAATGGGTGCAAGTGAATGAGAAAACATGCATCGTAACATGCAGGAAACCAAGGAAAGCATACCACACAATGAAGTATCAAATAAAAATGTATTACACACAAAAGCAAGGGAATGAAATGAAATCACACAATAATGTACATAATAAATAAGAAGATACATGTCCAAATATGAAAAAGAAGATGTGTAAAACCAGAATAAAAATCAATCCAAAAGCAAATGGGTCCAAAGAGTCTGTCCGTCAAATCAAATCCAAAGTGAAAAAAAAGAAAAATCGTTTGGTCCATGGTTAAAAAAAAGGCAAATGAAGTGAAATCCATTGTGGAACTATATACAAAGTACAAATCCAGGGTCCATGAGCCCAACCATTGAAAGGAAACCTACAAAAACCCTACATAATGCCCAACTATGTACAAAAAGTTGGGGCATTGTCCAAGCGCCCCAAATGAAAAGAAAAAACAAAAGGAAACCTAACACTATATAACTATTTACAATGTCAGCGGGCTAGTCCAACGGCTTACTTTCTGATTTCCCGGGCCAGGGCATCATCGAACTCCTGCTCGGTGTCCCGGAGGCGGTCCTCTTCCATGGCCCCGAGGGTTCGCAGGGACGATGACATCTGGACCTCCAGGTCCCTGCGAATGGCCTCGAGGCACTCGGCCCGCTTCAGGGCCCTACGCATGGAGTTCTCCGCTCTGACCATCGTGAGCCGTGCCTCTTCTGCCCACTGCCGCTTCGCATCTATAGCATGGCCCAACAGCTGCCACACGGAAGACACTTCCCGTCCTGGGTCCTCCTGCCCTCTGGCCGAAGCCTGCCCCTCCAATGTTGAAGGCCCCGAGCCATCATGCTCCCACCTTGTTGCTGCTGCTGCTGTGCCTCTGCCTGTGCCCTGGCTCCTGCTGCCTGCACATCCTCCTCCGGCTGGGGTGCAGTTGCTGAGGTGGCCACCCCTGCTGGACGTCTGACTCCCGACTGTTGCAGGGATGTGTCCTCCACCAGCCTGGCCGCAGGGTCAGAGGCAGCTCCACAGGGAACCCAGGTGACACATGGGTGGGAAGATGGCATAGAGGACGACTGGTGCATAGGGGGTTCAGTTGAGGAGGGGGTCGGAACAAGGTCCAGAAAACAGAGGAATCCGGCCCTGGGGAGCTGTCCCAGTGGGTCAACGCAGTCAACGAGCCATGCGAGAAGACGTGCAGTCTCCTCATGAAAAGACTGCAGGTCAGCTCGCATGGCACGTTGACGCAACGCCACCCCACCCAGGACAGGCTCAACCCGGTGCCGGATAGCCACATCCGCAAGGAGAGGAAGGACAGCTGGTGTAAGCCGATCCCCTCCCTGAGAACGGGTCTGGACGTAGGCATCCCTGCTGGTGCGGGATGATGCAGTGACAGGATCGGGGACAGGATTACACACAGGCACCTCCGCGGCAGCCTGTGCTGCCTCCTGTCCCTGCCCCTGCACTGCACCACTAGCACCAGTGGAATCCCCACCTCCAGACCCCGTCTCTGTCCGTTGCATGGCCTCCTCCTCCACCAAACCCCCCACCAACCTGGATGACTCCATGCCATCTTCCTCCATCGGACCCTGTGTCGTCTCAGCTGGCCCTTCTGCTGCCGAGGAGTCCAACTCCGACCTCCGTCTCTTGGACCTACCCTCGGCAGCTGCGGCCTGGGATGCGGCACCGGACTCCTCACTCCCCGACGAGATCACAACCTGGGAGGGGAGCCGGGCCTTGCGTCTCCGGCTGGTGGTGCGATCCCTGCCGCTGGGCTCCACAGCACCCTCTCTGCCCTCTTCATCAGTTGATGCTGCAACAGGGAAAGATAGGAGGCAGGCATCAGGGCACTGTACAATGGATACACACATGACAGTTCAACATGAGTGGCAGTGTCATACTTCAGACATGGCATCACAATCCCCAACACACATGGCATGTCAACTCACACACATGAGCAATTCCACAGCCATATGGCAACAGCCAGCACCATCCATACACATACAACAGCATGAGCAGCCAAAGGTGAGCCAGACATCACATGAAACACAGGGAGTGCACTAGACATGCACACACGCCACCACACTTACATGCATGTGTACACCTACACCAACTGTCGCAGTGATGAGATCGGCATCCATGTCACATCTGGCAATCAGTCTTCTACATATCAGTGTCCCAAGCATCCATGTTGCATCAATGTTGCATCCTTGTGAAATACACACACATGCACATGTACACGGTGCAGATACACGCAGCTGGAACCGACATCCATGTATGACACCACAACCATGCCAACTTACATACACAGTCATTCAAGCATGTGTGCTCACATATCTGCATTTGGCATGCAAGCTTACACACACATGCACCATCCATGTGTCTCACACATGAGAGGACTCGCATGTGATAGCCTCACGGCTCTGTACATACACATCCATACATGGCCCTACAAAACCACATGTGCAACCTGCACACTACTGGCACACCACCACACGCACAGCTTACAATCAGTATGCATGTACACTTACCGCTCGACTCCAGACGGGTCTGCCTCTCAAGGACCTACACTGCTGGGGAGTGGGGGTGCAAGGGGACATGAGTGGGGGCCTACTGGCAGGTGTACTGCACTGCTGGGGGGTGGGGGTGCTGGGGTACATGAGTGGGGGCCTACTGGCAGGTGGCCTATATTACTGGGGGTGGGGGTGCTGGGGGACATGAATGGGGGCCTGCTGGCAGGTGCCCCTGACTGCTGGGGGGTGGGGGTGCTGGGGGACATGAGTGGGGGCCTGCTGGCAGGTGCCCTGCACTGCTGGGGTTTGGGGGTGCTGGGGGACATGAGTGGGGGCCTGCTGGCAGGTACCCTGTACTGCTGGGGGGTGGGGTTGCTGTGGGACATGAGTGGGGGTCTGCTGGCAGGTGCCCTGCACAGCTGGGGGTTGGGGGTGCTGGGGGACATGAGTGGGGGATTGCTGGCAGGTGCCCCTGACTACTGGGGGGTGGGGGTGCAAGGAAACATGAGTGGGACATGAGTGGGGGCCTGCTGTCAGGTGCCCTGCACTGCAGGTGCAAGGGGACATGAGTGGGGGCCTGCTAGCAGGTGCCCTGCACTGCTGGAGGGTGGGGGTGCAAGGGGACATGAGTAGGGGCCTGCTGGCAGGTGCCCTGCACTGCTGGGGGGTGGGGGTGCAAGGGGACATGAGTGGGACATGAGTGAGGGCCTGCTGGCAGGTGCCAAGCACTGCTGGGGGGTGGGGGTGCTGGGGGACATGAGTGGGGGCCTGCTGGCAGTTGCCCTGCACTGCTGGGGGTGCTGGGGGACATGAGTGGGGGCCTGCTGGCAGGTACCCCTGACTGCTGGGGGTGCTGGGGGACATGAGTGGGGGCCTGCTTGCAGGTACCCTGCACTGCTGGGGGGTGGGGTTGCTGGGGGACATGAGTGGGGGCCTGCTGGCAGGTGCCCTGCACTGCTGGGGGGTGGGGTTGCTGTGGGACATGAGTGGGGGCCTGCTAGCAGGTGCCCTGCACTGCTGGAGGGTGGGGGTGCAAGGGAACATGAGTAGGGGCCTGCTGGCAGGTGCCCTGCACTGCTGGGGGGTGGGGGTGCAAGGGGACATGAGTGGGACATGAGTGAGGGCCTGCTGGCAGGTGCCAAGCACTGCTGGGGGGTGGGGGTGCTGGGGGACATGAGTGGGGGCCTGCTGGCAGTTGCCCTGCACTGCTGGGGGTGCTGGGGGACATGAGTGGGGGCCTGCTGGCAGGTACCCCTGACTGCTGGGGGTGCTGGGGGACATGAGTGGGGGCCTGCTTGCAGGTACCCTGCACTGCTGGGGGGTGGGGTTGCTGGGGGACATGAGTGGGGGCCTGCTGGCAGGTGCCCTGCACTGCTGGGGGGTGGGGTTGCTGTGGGACATGAGTTAGGGCCTGCTGGCAGGTACCCTGCACTGCTGGGGGGTGGAGTGCTGGGGGACATGAGTGGGGGCCTGCTGGCAGGTGCCCCTGACTGCTGGGTGGGGGGGGGGTGCAAGGGGACATGAGTGGGGGCCTGCTGGCAGGTGCCCTGCACTGCTGGGGGGTGGGGGTACTGGGGGACATGTGTGGGGGCCTGCTGGCAGTTGTCCTGCACTGCTGGGGGTGCTGGGGGACATGAGTGGGGGGATGCTGGCAGGTGCCCTGCACTTCTGGGGGGTGGGGGTGCTGGGGGACATGAGCGGGACATGAGTGAGAGCCTGCTGGCAGTTGTCCTGCACTGCTGGGGGTGCTGGGGGACATGAGTGGGGGCATGCTGGCAGGTGTGCTGCACTGCTGGGGGTGGGGGTGCAAGGGGACATGAGTGGGACATGAGTGGGGGCCTGCTGGCAGGTGCCCTGCAATGCTGGGGGGTGGGGGTGCTGGGGGACATGAGTGGGGCCTGCTGGCAGTTGTCCTGCACTGCTGGGGGTGCTGGGGGACATGAGTGGGGGCATGCTGGCAGGTGCCCTGCACTTCTGGGGGGTGGGGGTGCTGGGGGACATGAGCGGGACATGAGTGGAGGCCTGCTGGCAGGTGCCCTGCACTGCTGGGGGGTGGGGGTGCTGGGGGACATGAGTGGGGGCTTTCTGGCATGTGCCCCTGACTGCTGGGGGGTGGGGGTGCAAGGGGACATAAGTGGGACATGAGTGGGGGCCTGGTGGCAGGTGCCCTGCACTGCTGGGGCATGGGGGTGCAAGGGGACATGAGTGGGGGCCTGCTGGCAGGTGCCCAGCACTGCTGGGGGGTGGGGTGCTGGGGTGCTGGCCCCCAGCACCCCCACCCCCCAGCAGTGCATGAG